>NC_139459.1:396672500-397922500 GCF_057233095.1 Heloderma suspectum
TCTGATGTGGCTTTACAAGTAGCTGAGGAAAGAAGGGAAGCAAAAAGCAAGGGAGAAAGGGGAAGATATACCCAACTGAATGCAGAGTTCCAGAGAATAGCAAGGAGAGACAAGAAAGCCTTCTTAAATGAACAATGCAAAGAAATCGAGGAAAACAATAGAATGGGAAAGACTAGAGATTTCTTCAAGAAAATTGGAGATCTCAAGGGAACGTTTTGTGCAAAGACGGGCATGATAAAGGACAAAGAAGGCAGGGACCTAACAGAAGCAGATGAGATTAAGAAGAGGTGGAAAGAATACACAGAAGAACTATACAGGAAAGATCTGAATGTCCCTGATAGCCATGATAGTGTGGTCCCTGAACTTGAGCCGGACATCCTCGAGAGTGAAGTCAAGTGGGCCTTAGGAAGCATTAGTAACAACAAAGCTAGTGGAGATGACAGTATTCCAGCTGAACTATTTAAAATCCTAAAAGATGATGCTGTTAAAGTGCTGCACTCAATATGCCAACAAATTTGGAACACTCAACAGTGGCCGCAAGACTGGAAAAGGTCAGTTTACATTCCAATTCCAAAGAAGGGCAACGCCAAAGAGTGTTCAAACTACCGTACAATTGCGCTCATTTCACATGCCAGCAAGGTGATGCTCAAAATCCTACAAGCTAGGCTTCAGCAGTATGCAAACTGAGAACTACCGGAAGTACAAGCTGGGTTTCGAAGAGGCAGAGGAACTAGAGATCAAATCGCCAACATTCGCTGGATCATGGAGAAAGCAAGAGAATTCCAGAAAAATGTCTATTTCTGCTTCAGTGTCTACACTAAAGCCTTTGATTGTGTGGATCAAAACAAACTGTGGCAAATACTTAAAGAGATGGGAGTACCAGACCACCTTACCTGTCTCCTGAGAAACCTGTACAAGGGCCAAGAAGCAACAGTAAGAACCGGACATGGAACAACCAATTGGTTCAAAATTGGGAAAGGAGTATGACAAGGCTGTATATTGCCACCCTGCTTATTTAACTTATATGCAGAGTACATCATGAGAAACGCCGGGTTGGATGAATCACAGGTCGGAATTAAGATTGCCGGGAGAATTATCAACAACCTCAGACACACAGACGATACCACCCTAATGGCAGAAAGTGAAGAGGATCTAAAGAGCCTCTTGTTGTGGGTGAAAGTGGAGAGTGCAAAAGCTGGTTTGAAACTCAACAAAAAATCCCAAAGATCATGGCATCTGGCCCCATCACTTCCTGTCATATGGAAGGGGAAGAAATGGAAGCAGTGACAGATTTTATTTTCTTGGGCTCCAAGACGGTGACTGTAGCCATGAAATTAAAAGACGCTTGCTCCTTGGGAGGAAAGCTATGGCAAACCTAGACAGCATAGTAAGAAGCAGAGACATCACCTTGCCGACAAAGGTCCGCATAATCAAAGCTATGGTTTTCCCAATAGCAACATATGGCTGTGAGAGCTGGACTCTAAGGAAGGCTGAGCGCCAGAGAATGGATGCTTTCGAACTGTGGTGCTGGAGAAGACTCTTACGTGTCCCCTGGACTGCAAGGAGGTCAGATCAGTCCATCCTAAAGGAAATCAACCCTGACTGCTCATTGGAAGGACAGATAATGAAGCTGAAGCTCCAATATTTTGGCCACCTGATGTGAAGACAAAAGTCACTGGAAAAGACCCTGATGCTGGGAAAGATTGAAGGCAAAAGGAGAAGGGGACGACAGAGGATGAGATGGCTAGATAGTATTACCGATGCAATTAATATGGACTTGAGCACACTCCGGGAGAGAGCGCAGGACAGGAAGGCCTGGCGTGCTATGGTCCATGGGGTCACGAAGAGTCGGAAACGACTTAATGACTGAACAACAACAACATATGTGTGTTATTGTGTTATATTGATTTTTCTTGCTCTATGGAGTATGGATTTCGGTGTTGTGTAAGTCACTTCAAGACTGCTTTTGCAGTGGGAAGTGATGCATCAATGCATGAATGAATGGGGGTGGGGGAAGGTGAATGAATGTACCTCCCAGCTCAGACCTGTTTACTTACACCTGGGCTCATTCTGCTACAATGTTGGTGGCCATCTGGCTGCAAACATCTATTGCATGATACAGAAGATCCAAATGTTCCCTCTCCACCACATATGTACACAGTGACTATATAACATATGAGTGAACATTTCTGTCCCATGAACAGGACCCAGAATGGACTGCCTGAAACACCTTGCCTGGCTCTGCCTAATGGTAGGACCAGACTATGGTTGTGGAATTTTCTTTAGGATGCAAAGCTGGGGTTATATCTCCAATTCCCCTAGCTCTTGCCATGCCTAAAATGTTGACAGAGATAGTGATGTCCTCTTCATCTCTGAATGATATATACACAAGATTAAAAACCAAACAAGCTCAGCATGTGCACTATCTCTCGAAAATCCATCTGCACCTACCATGAGTCTTAGGACAAGGTCGATATCCTCAACTCCTATACGCTGCTGTTTTCTCTGCCATTCTAGCTTCACCCTTTCCTGGAAAACTCCCGGTTTTACAACAACTCCATGGATGGAGTGTATTTGGATGAGAACGGAGACCTGGCATCTGACTTTGACATCTTGAATTCTGTGATACTCCCCAATTACACTGTACTGATACGGAAAGTTGGAAGTCTCGAGAGACAGAGATCCTCAGACACCACAATCACCATTGATCAGGGTGCTATTGTATGGCCTATCTGGTTTAAGACGGTGGGTAAACCCACTTGTTTCATTGTATTCCCTTCAACATCTGTTACGTTCTCATAATTTGTTGGGGATTATTCTATATTTTCTTGGAGTAAACCCCCCCCCCCCACTCCCCACTCTTTGGTTTACAAGGAGAGCTGAGGTTCTTATGAATTCACTCATCGCCAGAAAGCATAGCAATGATAATTCATGGTCCCTCACATAATTTCTACATCATATCAGTAAAGTGTTTATATAGGATGTGAGAAATATTTGCTTCAGAAGCCTTTGCATCTTACAAGATGCCTGCACCAACTGGCAAATAGGCTCTCTTGCAAATATTTATCCAAAATAGATGTTTCTGGGGCATTCCACATTTTTCTTACATGTGTATCTCTCTCATCAGTTTACAGTACTCATAGAGAAATTAATGACATATTAAAATGTATTCTCATATGATGTTTGAAACAGTATGTGTCCAACAAGGCGTTCTAGTAGAAGCATTTGTTCTGACATGCTCTTACTTTTGACTGAAAGGAAGTGTGGTGTTGAGCAGACTAGAACACCTAAAATGGGCAGACTCTTCCACAGAAGCCCTGTGGGTGACAATACCGGGCTCCAAAACTAATGTAGTGCTAGGAACATGCTATCATCCCCCAGACCAGAATGCTCAGGGTGACAGTGAGATGGAAAACGAAATCAGGCAGGCCTCCCAACAAGGAGGTGTTGTTATAACGGGTGACATCCATTACCCCCACCTCGACTGGATAAATGCATGTTCCAGTCACGACAAAGAGTTAAATTTCTTGATGCCCTAAATGACTGTGACCTAGAACAGTTGGTCATGGAACTGACTGGAGGAGAGGCAACCTTGGATATAATCCTAAGTGGTGTTGCCCAGGACCTAGTACAAGATGTAAATGTTGTTGAACCAATTGGAAACAGCGACCACAGTGCTGTCAGATGTAATATATATTTCAGTGGGAAATTGCCCAGGAAATCCAGCATAGTCACATTTGGTTCAAAAGAGGAAACTTCTCTAAAATGGGGGAACCGGTGAAAAGGAAGTTGAAAGGGGGAGTCAAGAGGGTGAAATCACTTCAAGATGCTTGGAGGTTACTCAAAACCACAATAATAGAAGCTCAGCTAAGATGTATTGCACAGATTAGGCAAGGTAGCACCAAGTCCAAGAGGTCGCTAGCATGGTTAATGAGCAGTGACAAGGAAGTCGTTAGAGAAAAGAAGGCTTTTTTCAGAACATGGAAGTCTTGCCCAAGTGAGGAAAAGCAATGGGATCACAAGCTTGCACAAAGGTGATGCAAGTGGACAAGAAGAGATGCCCAAAAACATTTTGAAGAGCACATAGCTAGCCATTTCAAGGCCAACGATAAAGAACACTGTAAATATACCAGAAGCAGGAAACAAGCAAGGGAGGCAGATGGACCACTCAATGACAATGGAGTTAAAGTGGTTAAGACGCTGAACTGCAGACTGCAGGTCAGCAGTTCGAGACCCGAGTGCTGCGTGACGGAGTGAGCTCCCGTCTTCAGTCCCAGCTTCTGCCAACCTAGCAGTTCGAAAGCAAGAAATTGCAAGTAGATAAATAGGTACCGCCTCGGCGGGAAAGGTAACAGCGTTCCGTGCACCTCGGTGTTCAGTCATGCCGGCCACATGACCATGGAAGTGTCTTTGGACAGCGCTGGCTCTTCGGCTTAGAAACGGGGATGAGCACCACACCCTAAAGTCGGACACGACTGGTTGGGGACACCTTTTTTAATGGAAAACAAGAAGATTGCGGCGAAGCTAAAGGAATTTTTTGCATCAGTCTTCACAGGAGAAGATATAGGACAGATAGCTCTGCCTGAACTGTTTTTTTCAGGAAGGGAGTCTGAGGAACAGAAGCAAATAGTGGTGACAGAAGATGAAGTTCACAACCTTGCTGATAGATTGAAAGCAAATCTATCACTGTGCCCAGATGGTATTCATCCCAGAGTTCTCAAAGAACTCAAATATGAAATTGCTGATCTTCTGACCAAAATATGCAACTATGCAACATGTCTCTAAAATCAGCATCTGCACCAGAGGACTGATGACACCAAATTATGCAGGGTGGTTAAAACAAAGGTATCCAAGGGGGATCCAGGAAATTACAGGCCAGTTAGCGAAATGTCTGTTCTGGGTAAATTGGTTGAAAGCATGATTAAAGATAAAATTAGTAAGCATATAGAAGGTCAAGCCCTGCTGAAAAAGAATCAACATGGCTTCTGCAAAGGTAAGTCCTATCTCACTAATTTTTTAGTGTTCTTTGAGAGTGTCAGTAGGCATGTAGACAGGTGTGATCTAATAGACATTGATTACTTGGACTTCTAAAAGACTTTTGACCAAGTGTTTCACCAAAGACTTGTGAGCAAGATCAACAGTAATGGAATAAGAGGTGAGGTCCTCTTATGGATCATATTTTGTTAAGGAACAGAAAGCAGAGAAGAGGAATAAATGGTAAATTCTCCCACAGGGATCTGTATTGGGACCAATGGTTTTCAACTTATTCATAAATGGTCTGGAATTAGGAGTGAGTAGTGAAGTGTTCAAGTTTGCTGATGACACCAAATTATGCAGGGTGGTTAAAACAAAAAGGGATTGTGAGGAGCTGCAAAAGGATCTCTCCAAACTGGGAGAATGGGCATTGATATGGCAAATGCGGTTCAATGAGTAAAGTGATGCACGTTGGGGCAAAAAATCCCAACGTCAAGTATAACCTGATGGGATCTGAGCTAGTGGTGACCAACCAAGAAAGAGATCTTCGGGTTGTGGTGGTCAGGTCGATGAAAATCTCAAACCAGTGTGAGGCCGCTGTAAAAAAGGCAAACTCCATGTTAGGCATAATTAGAAAAGGAATTGAGAATAAAACTTCCAATATCATACTGCCCTTATACTAATGTATGGCGTGACCACGCTTGGAATACTGTGTCCAGTTCTTGTCACCACACCTAAAAAAAGACATAGTAGAGCTGGAAAAATGGAGAAAGGGACACTAAAATGCATCTCCCCTATGAGGGAAGGTTACAACAGCTGGGATTGTTTAGCTTGGGGGGAAAAAGGAGGGTAAGGAGAGACATAATTCAGGTGTACACAATTATGCATGGTGTGGAGAATGTGGATAGGGAGACATTTATCTCCCTCACTCAATATATTAGAACCTGGGATCATCCCATGAAGCTGATTGGTGGGAGATTCAGGACAGGTGAAAGGAAGGACTTCTTCACACAGTGCATAGTTAAACTATGGAATTCTCTACCACAGGATTTAGTGATAGCCACCAACTGAGATGGCTTTAAAAGGGGGGGGGAGAGACAAATACCTGGAGGAGAAGGCTATCAGTGGTTACTAGGCTTGATGGCTCTTTGCTACCTCCAGTATCAGAGGCAGCATGCCTGTGTACACCAGTTGCTGGGGAACATGGGTGGTGCTGCTGGACTTGTGTCCTGCTAGTGGTTTCCTGTTTGACACCTGGTTGGCCTCTGTGTGAATGGAATGCCGGACTTGTTGGACCCTTGGTCTGATGCAGCATGGCTCTTCTTACGTTCTTACGAACACTTCATGGACCTAGGAACATGCTATTGGGAAGATGAAATATAAGATAAGGAGGATGGGGAAAGGACGAATAACTGGTGGAGAGGGAAGGCATTGAAAGTTTCCTTCCATTCCACAGTCCTGATAATTATCACTTCCCCACCCTGCCTGAGCTGCTATGAGACATGGTAGGGAAACCCCCTATGGCTGCCCATAAAGTTCCATGGACAAAGCAACCCTTACCTCTGGATACTCTGCTTTTATGGGTAGACGGTGCCTCATTCCAGATGTACCAGAAGCTGCAGACCTGGCTATGTCAAGGTGATTCGTGAACGAGAGCCACCGTGCTGCTATGACTGTGCTCCCTGCACGGAAGGGACCATTTCCACCGAGGAAGGTAAGTGTCTCCAGAGCAAAAGGTGGTCTGCAGGGATAAGGGCCAAGGATTCCCTCTTTTCTTTGGACATCTTCTGACTTGGAGTGAAAATAAATGACTATTGGGAAGCCTGCCCTACCCTGGTGGCTGGCTGTGAGATGCTGGGAGTTGTAGTCCAACACATCGGGGGGGGCACTTGGGTGAAGGGGATGGATGGTGGTGGCAGAAGATAGTGGCTGTGGAAGAGATTCCTACAAACACTCTGTTCTTTGATTGAAAGCCCACATCCCACCTGTCCCTTTAGACATGGCTGCGGCAGACCACATTAAAACGCACAGGTCTACGACTGTCCTATGGATGCTTGGCCATGTTCCCCGTGGGTTGATTTGGAATTGGTTCAGTATATGGGAGCTTTCTCAATGACTCTCTAAAACAAAACTAAACTAAACTAACAGGCTCCTGTTCCTTCTGGACTGTCCCCTCCTTTACACCACAGGAATTTCAACTGCCCTGTGGGATGGATCCTTATGAGTTTTTTTAAATGTACTTTTATAGTAGCTTTTGTCTTGCGTGTAAGATGACTTGGTAGGCCTGCTCCCCCCCCCCACAGTGGGTCTACCTTCTTGCCACCATTGCCACAAATTGCTATGTTCCTCATCCCCTTTCTCATCCCTTGCTTGCTTGTTTGAGAGGAAGACAAATGCGTTGATCATAGAATCATAGAATCATAGACTAGTTGGGTTGGAAGGGGCCTACAAGGCCATTGACTCCAACCCCCTGCTCAATGCAGGAATCCAAGTCAGAGCAACCCTGGCAGATGGCTGTCCAGCCTCGTCTTGAAGGCCTCCAGTGTGGGAGAGCCCACCACCTCCCTAGGTCATGGGTTCCATTGTCATATTGCTCTAACAGTCAGGAAGTTTCTCCTAATGTTCAGCCGCAATCTGGCTTCCTGTCACTCGAGCCCATTATTCTGTGTCCTGCACTCTGGGATGATCAAGAAGAGATCCTGGCCTTCCTCTCTGTGACAACCTTTCAAGTACTTGAAGAGCACTATCCTATCTCCCCTCAGTCTTCTCTTCTCAAGGCTAAACATGCCCAGTTCTTTGAGTCTCTCTTCATAGGGCTTTGCTTCCAGTCCCCTGATCATCTTCGTTGCCCTCCTCTGAACCCTCTCCAGTTTGTCTGCATCCTTCTTAAAATGTGGTGCCCAGAACTGCACACAGGACTCCAGATGAGGCCTTTATTAATAAAAAATAAAGGTTTTATTCCTTTATTACTTTATGACTCTTTCAGATACTAATCACTAGCGACTAAGCAAGGAACAGCACTGGGGAAAGATAGCAGAGTAGCCTAAGCTCCAGGTAAGGGAGTTGGTCCCCGTTGGAAGGGGAACCACGGGAAGACTCTGAACTTATGGGCTAGGGAGAGATCCTCCCTCTTTCCCTTGGGTCCTCGGGACGCGACCGTTGTTTGAGCGCCAAACGAGCGGAACACCTCCTTTCGGCACCCTCCATGTGTCGTCACTCCCTCCATGTGAGCCAAGCGTCCAGCAAGCCCCCCTCCAGTGCTCTCTCACTGCCAGGGTCACTATCTATCCCAGGAATGCTGGCAGGAGGAATCTCTGCCAGCCGCTGTGCTTGTGAGAGATGAGCGAGCTCCTCTCCCACGGATTGCTGTTCCTCCTCAGAATCAGAACTGCTCTGGGGCTCTATGGGCTCAGTTTCCACCCTGACACTAGTACTTCCTGGGATTTGGAAGCTATGCTTCTATTAGTGAAGCCCAAAAGAGCATTTGCCTTTTTTGCAGCCACATCACATTGTTGGCTTTTATTCAGCTTGTGATCTACAACAATTCCAAGATCTTCCTCGCTTGTAGTGTTGTTGAGCCACGTATCCCCCATCTTGTAACTGTGCATTTGGTTTCTTTTTCCTAGGGGGAGGACTTGGCATTTATCCCTATTAAATTGCATTGACCTTGGGACAAGGAGATCTGAGTTCCAATTCCTGCTCAGACATCAAGCAAACTCCTGGGTGACATAGGGCCACCTCCATGCCTCACCCATCGCTCTGTTCATTAGGATAAAATTGGATAGTAAGAATCCCACCTCCCTTCTTACATCTCCAGCTCTTTAGTGCAGGGAAGGTGCTGTGCTGTGGCACTGAGTAGTCTGAAATGAAGTTAAGGGGTGCAGGCAGATTTTGCTCCCATCAGCGGAAGGTGAACCCCTCCTTTTTTCCTCTCCAACCACCAGGGGTGTGTGTGTGTAAAACTCCTGACAACTGCCAGTCTGTGATACTGGGTGGTGGTGGTTTGTGAAAAGAAGAGCTGAAGGAGCCATTCCAGTCCGCATGCCCCACAGTGGGATTCCTCTGAAGCAGGAGTATATTCATCCCTCTCATCGAGGAAACTCACAAATCGGGGTCGGGCAATGTGTTGCTCCCCAGATGTTGTTCGGCTGCAAGTCCCATCAGCTCTATCCAGCATAGCCAGTGGTGAGGCATGATGGGAACGGAAGTCCAACCACGTCTTGAGAATCAGAAGTTGCCCAATGCTGCTATAAATTCTGTTTCTACCCATACTTTTGGCTAGCCCAGTGCTACCTTTCCAATGGGCAACGTCTCTCGCACTGCTCAACTCTCATCACAGTGGTAGGAATGGGATATCAGTGATGCTGAAGCCTCTCTTTTTCTTTTCAGATGCAGACATTTGCACTGCATGTCCAGATGATCAGCATCCAAACGAGGACCAAGATCAATGCATCCCCAAGGTTATAACTTTCCTGTCATATGGAGAACATTTGAGCATCATCCTGGTTTCCTTTGCCCTATTCTTGTCATTAACCACAGGCTTTGTGTTGGGAATCTTTATTAAATGCCTAGAAACCCCAATAGTGAAAGCCAACAACCGCGACCTCTCCTACATGCTCCTCGTCTCCCTCCTGCTTTCCTTTTTGTCCTCCTTGCTCTTCATTGGCCAGCCAAAGGCAGTGACCTGTCTTCTCCGACAAACAGCCTTCAGCATCATCTTCTCCATTGCTGTCTCTTGTGTGTTGGCAAAAACAATCACTGTGGTGCTGGCCTTCTTGGCAACAAAGCCAGGGAACAAGATGAGGAGATGGCTGGGGAAGAGATTGACCAATTCTATTGTCCTTTCTTGTTCCAGTGTCCAAGGTGTTATCTGCGCCATCTGGCTGGGCATCTCTCCCCCGTTCCCTGACTCTGACATGCACTCCCAACCTGAGCACATCATCCTGCAATGTAATGAAGGGTCTGTCACCATGTTCTATAGTGCCCTTGGCTACATGGGCTTCCTGGCTGCCATCTGCTTCACAGTGGCTTTCCTAGCCAGGAAGCTGCCTGCATCCTTTAATGAAACCAAACTAATCACCTTCAGCATGCTGGTCTTCTGCAGCGTCTGGGTGTCCTTTGTGCCCACCTACCTGAGCACGAAGGGGAAATACATGGTAGCTGTGCAGGTCTTCTCTATCTTGGCCTCCAGTGCTGGCTTACTGGGCTGCATCTTTCTTCCGAAGTGCTACATCATTGCATTGAGGCCTGATCTGAATACAAAGAAGCTCCTAACAACAAAACCTGATGCTTAGTGTATTATTTTCACTTTTGGAATCTATGTCCAGCATGGCATTCATGAATGTGAGCTATGTGGCTTGGGAATCAACCATGAGCTTTAACATGCATCATAAATACTCCATCTTCCCTTCACAGACATTACAAAAGCAAATGGTCACAACCAATGGCGATAAATACACGGTGACTCTGGAATGGTTCCAGACCCTTTTGATGTAATGTTTTGCATGCACTCATGTTCTGCAAGTACTCGTTTACTTCCTGTATCAGAGGCAGTATATCTCTGTGAACCAGCTGAGCTGAAGAACATGAGACGCTGCTCTAAAGCTCTGCAACTCCAGAAGTGTTCACTGAGGCAAAGCATTTTCCAGGGAATTTTCCCGCTAATTCTTTTGGCATTGAATTAGAGGGCCCATTCACTCATGTATTTTACCACAAGTGTCCAACTGGATGCTGCCCAGATAGTTTAAAAGCAAAACTGTCTGTTCCACATTATTACTTTGAGCTTCTCCTGAGGCCAAGAAAACAGACTGCAAGATTCAGAGAGAGACATTTACCAAGAAAATACAGGCACTGTGTCCTCATGCTGAAACCTTCCCCCTCTTTTTTTCATTGAAAAGACAAATGCATCTTGAGGAAATGTCCTGTGCATGTGAAAAGCCCACATCCTGCTTTACGATCACATGTTGAGTGCAATAAAGGTTTTATGTTATGGTTCTTGTGTGTTCAGTTTGTACTGTTGACATGTCAAGAAGGAAAAGCTTTGCTCTTGCTGTGTTGTCACCTCCCTGACTTCATGATCAAGGGCCTTCCCACTCCATCTCTCTTTCTGTTAACTTGTAAGTATTGAGGACTTTCCACATGTGGTCCTAAAAGAACACCAGAGGCTGCTACATACAGAGTCAGTCTTCTGATCCATCTGACGTCTCTGAATGAAGCAGCCTTGCTGGGTCTTGGGCAGAAGCAGCATTTCCATCTCTTGCTACATGAATCTTTTCAACTAGAGATGTCTGTGTGACTTAACCCAGGGGCTTCTGCCTGCAAGACAAATGCTCCATCCTGGAGGAGGTCAAAACTTTAATGGGGTGGTCAAAAAGTTAATTCAGGTTTCAGAGACAGTTGACCTTCAGCTCCTTATTCAGACAGGTCTTGCACCTCTGTGTCCAATTAGGAACTGGGAACAGTGCAAATCTGGTGTTCCGCCATTTGTAACCAGTGGAAACCTCACCGGGGCGAAGAGAGGGAATTGCTCCAGGTCGCCAGCTTATGAGCCAGTCCGTAACAGCAGCTAGAGTTACGGACATCGGCAAGTTACTGCAGATCAAGCTGCTATCAGAAGCAGAGGAAACGTTTGGCTGGTTAACTCACAGCTGCTGGTTCCGTACTATCATTAGTTTGGTGCATGAACTCACGGACGTTCCAACGAGACCCACACACCCACTTCTATGGAAACATTAGATAGTGTCAAATAGAGCGTCTGTGGCTAAGAAGGCAACTCCCACCCAAGGGGAGCCACACTCAGACACTTCTGAAGGGGATAACACCACATTAGCCTCTTTTGTGAAGTTTACAGACATTCAGACACCTAAGCTGATTTGGGGTGAGGGGAGAATAAGCGGAGCAAATGGATTTGTTAACCATTGCACAACTGTGGATGCTCCAACCTTCACCAAGCATTATAGCTTGATGGGAAAATTAGCTGTGTTCTTCGCAAAGCTGGGTTCCGGGCCTGAAAGGCTGACAGAGAGGCTGCTATCGTGGAGAAGTGGCATGTCTTCCCAGTGGTGGATGGGTTTGGGTAAATACGGTACCTAGTGCTGAAAGGGGCCAGAGGATAGGAGAGCAAAGGGATGGAGAGAGAGTTTTGGAGCAGGGTAGAATGAGCATCTTGAAGGGAATGAGTGTGTTCTAAAGGGAAGAGGGATTGTACTCTGGCTGTTCCTGCATCCACTCCCGGTAGCTTTCGGGTCCATGGGAAGGAGTCTCACCAAAGCTTGAAGTATACACACACACACACACACACACACACACACACAGAAAGAGGGGAAAGAAGGGATGAAGGCTATGATTTGAAGTCTCTGAGATCAATGTACCTTTTCCTGGGCTGGAGCCCTTTCCTGCAAAGGCAACTTGTGAAAGCCACAACTCCTGATCTCAGTTGAAGGCCTTTCAAAGAAGGCCTGTGTTTTCTTGAGGGCAAAGCAAGGACCTGTCAAGGGAGGCTACTAGCTAGCAAGGTGGGGTGAGCTGGGTTAGGGCATAACACCTTGAGTTGGGCTTGCCCTAGAGTGGAGGGATGTGGAGTTCGCCTGTCTCCCTGGGAGAATGACCCCACAGCTCCTCAGAGAAGGGAGCAGGCTGGCTCCTCTGAGTTAGGAAATGTGCTATTGTGCAACTCCCCCACAAAAAGGGTTCCAATCCTCTATGGTTGCACACCAGTACTCCATAGAAAATGGTGCCCAAGTAGCCACCCTAGTGATTTCCACAGCAGGAAGCTTTGTCTATGGGAGGGGCAAAGCAGCCAGTGATGAAATCACTAGGGTGGCCATTTGGCTGCCTTTTTCTATGGAGTACTGGTGTGCAACCATAGGGGGTCAAAGCTCTGAAGCACACTGAGCATTTCGGTGAGCCCCCAACCCATTCTGGGTCACTTCGTGCTCCCTCCACTTCATCTTGGAAGGGGCACAAAGTGTCCCGAAGCGGCCCGCTTCGACTTGCGGTTCGGGCCTCGGGCCGAAGCAGTGCACAGCCCTAGTACTTGAGGCCAACCTATGGCCTTTCCTGGGCAATGTTGCCAATGTCGTGTAAAGGACCTGCAAACTTCCGTGAGTGGCCAATCACGAGTGTGCAATAAACCACTTGTGTAGAGAAGCCCTGTGATTGGTCATATGCACCCACAAAGAATAGCTTGGTCATGGCTCCCAAGATGGAGTTTCTCTAACAAAGTGCAGGCCAAAGTCACCTTACCCCCTCCTCCCTGACCCTTCTTTGTCTATGAGGCTGCATCGCTGAGATCTTGCAAGCATGTTTTCCCCAGCCCTGCACCTGAAGCTGCACAGGAGGGCCTACGAACGTTAAGAGATGATGCTTCTTCCCTTCATAATTATCAAAATCACAATAGCTGTTTCTTCTTGTGGTCAAAGCTCAAGGGATTTCTTCCCTAAAGCTTGGCTTTTAGACCAATAACATAAACATCAGAATCAAGAGCAGAATGGGGTAACTTCTTCTCGCAAGATTGAAAGAACTGGTGCACATAAATCACTTGTGTTCCATTGAGAGCTTCTGCTGGGATTTAGGGCAGGCAGAAACTGTGCAGCTTCGCGGTCCAAGATCATACCTCTGTTAGCGAAGTGACTGGAGCCTTGGTCTTGCAAGAGACTGGGGGCTTCTTCTGAGGAGCTGCAAGACGAGAGCAGCAGTCACGGCTGCAGGGACTAGAGCAGGCAGACCCAGAATGATGCTGCTGCTGCTTCTGCTGCTGCTGTTTCTACCCTGGGCAGCCTCTGGGACGCTGAAGGCCAACTGCCCACTGAACTTGGTACAGGATGAGCCAGACGCACAGAATTTTTACAAGCCAGGAGACCACCTCATTAGCGGTGTTATATCTACAACACACCCTCGATTTGAACAACTCGATTTCCACCGACCTCCCAAAATCTTAGTGGCTCCGTAAGTAAATGTGTGGCACTGGATTTAATGCTTTGATGGTTTTCTGGAACCTGTTCTTTGTAAATCACTGTCCCTATTTTGCCTCTCTTTTGCCTTTGGAGGAAGTAGGGATGTCAGAGAATTCCGCCACGGATCTCGGTGAGGCCGAATGCCAGTGTATTCGGCTCCCCGAAATCTGTGGCGGAATGGTCTGCCACCCCCCCGCCCCACGGATCCCCCCCCCCCCGGGACGAGACTTACCTGGAGCAGATCTTCTGGGTGGCGGCGGCTCCAACGGCAGCTGCGGCGGCGGCTGTGGCGGCCGGTCTTCCGACCGGCTGCCGCCGCTGCCATTTCCAGGCTTGTGAAAAAGAAAAGAAAAGATGTGATAGGCTATGTAAAGATTTATGTAGCCTATCATGGCTATGTTTAAAAAACAAGAAAAAAAAGACGTGATAGGCTACATAAATCTTTACGTAGCCTATCATGGTTGGGGGTGGGTTTAAATAAAAAAAAAACACGTCCCTTTTTCATTCACCGTTTTAGCCTATGTAAATATTTACGTAGGCTAAAACAGCGAATAAAAAAGGGACACAAATAGCGCCCACTAAGCTATTTGCTTTCCCGTTTATTTTCGCCATCATAGTCTACGTAAATATTTACGTAGATTAAGATGGCCAAAAAGAAGGAACGCAAATGGCGGCGGCCGTAGCGGACACCATTTGCGTACGCGGTTTTTTGTTTTATTTTTACCCAGAGCCCTCCGTGGCTGGAAGTCCAGCTGTGGACGGCTCTGGCCTGGCTGGGCCGGGCCTGGCCGGCTGCTCTGCGGAGCTGCCATGGAGCACAGCCAGCCATTCGAGGATTCCAGGGGGAGGGACGGAGCACCTCCCCCCCCGGCCAGGATTCTGGGGGGAGGGACGGAACGCCTCCCCCCCCACCATCAACATAATCTGCGAAAGGTAAGTCACTTTCGTACATCCGTAGGAGGAAGACTTTTGGAATAGATGAACATGTGAGTGCCATCAAAGCTTCCATCTCCTTTTGAAGTAATGCCCCGTAACTCCCTGAACCTTTGAAGAACATATCACTTGGTTGTGTGCTCCCCCTCTCCACCATCAGAGTGTACCTCTGCACTCTGTTTGTTTAAGTGGTATGTGGCAAATCACCTATCAACAAATCACACAGAAGCTATTACGTAGGCTATATTGTGTCTTGTTTAGATCTGTTATAACACTCGTATCATTCCGTGAGTAAAATCCAGTGATTTGGTGTGCTCGGAGAAGGACGGCTGCTACGGCTGCTAGGCCTATTAAGCAGAACACAATTCCATCTTATTTTCCCTTAGCAAATTCACCTTACAGCAAACACACAGAGGCAGTTATATGGGAATCTCCTTTTTGACTTCTTGAACAGATCTGTGCTGACAACTAAATCATTCTATGAGTAAAATCCAAAGATTTATATTGCCTAGAAAGGTGCTTAGAGTTACAAAAACCGGAATTCAACATGTTTTGTTGAATGGAGAATGACATTATCACACACATTTTGTTGCAGGACAGGAAGTCAAAGTTCATATTGGAAGCTTCTGTCCTTCCTGATTGCCATTCATGAGGTCAATCAGAATCCCAGGCTCTTACCCAACATTACCCTGGGCTACAACATCTATGAGAACTATTACAATGCAAAAATAACTTTTGATGCTTTGACAGATCTGCTCTCTCCTGGGCAGGCAAATGTTCCAAATTACAGCTGTGGAGGATGGAGCAAGCTGCTGATTTTCATGGAAGGGGCTGGCTCAGATACATCCATGCAGATGTCAGCTATGTTGGGCATCTACAAAACCCCCCAGGTATGAACGTAGCCAGAAAAACAGGCAGCCTGCAAAGGGAGTCATAGCAGCACTCTGTAGAACACATCTGTATTGATTCCGTTTGGAAGGGAGGGCACTTTTGGGAAAGGATGGAGACACATGCAAGCTGCAGTAGCTTATTTATAAATGATCTGCCCAGAAAGGAAATCAGGTAGAGGCACAAATTCCACCTCAGGGCGGTGGAAGGGCTGCCTCCACTTGGCCTTGAAGGCCAGGGGTCGGCAGATGTCAAGCATGTGAGATCTACTTAACTCTTTTACTAGACCCCAAAGATACACCAACCAGATCGAGGTGAAAAATAGTGGCTTCCTTGGACAGACAGAGAAGTGGCCCTGCATTTGGGGCAAATGGGGCAGTGATTCCCGCACACACTTTTGGCAGAGAGGTCCCCACACAACCAGGTACTTTTCCTCCAATGCACAGTATGCAGCTGCCAAGTGCCATGCATGATCTTCCCCTGTCTTCCTTTGGCAATCCCAGTAGAATACTGAGCATCTGTCCTGGCCCCACCATCCCCAATGTACACCAGCTACCATTGGACAAACATATGCTAAGCATGAAAGAGCAAGGTGTCTTTGTGCACATGCCAAGCCTAGGAATGTCTCTTCAGTACCAGAACCAAACACAAATTGACTCCTGGCTTTCTCCCAGGCATTCTTTTTCAGCAACCTGATTTGTAGGGGGAGGGAGCATTTTGGTTCTCATCGTGATTAGAAAATTGGGGGTCTGAAATCATTACTGATCTGTTGAAGATCACCGTGAGGTCTACCTGGAGATCACAACCTACCTTCTGCTCACCCTTCTTTTAGGAGATTTTCTGGCAATGATAATTTTGGATGGAAGAGGGAGAGGGTGTTAGAATAGAATTCATACCATGTCTGAGCAGTACTCTTAACCAAATGGCTGCAGAAGCAGGCAGAAGTGAACCTCCTGATACAGGATGTTGTAGTCTCTTCTGACCCACCATAGGCCTCATTTCCTCCCACTCAGTTCTATGCATGATTCCAGCTACATAGCCTGGCATGTCATGAAGCCCTATATGGAGCCCTAACTAGGTGGAACAGCAAAGTCCCATAACAACTACTTGTTTTGTGGCTCTGACATGCTTGTCTGGAATCAGTTTGCTCCTTGGGCCAAAATTGATTCACCGCCCCTGGCCTACAACTATGAACCTTCTTATCCAGGAGCTTCATCAAAGAAGCAACTCAAATGAATTTTGCAATGGGTTTGTGGTTTCTTGATGGCCATCCCATTAATTGAATGAAAGTACCATCTCAGTCCATGAGTCCTGTCAATGTCCTCCATTGCCTCAGTTGTTATGAGAGCTTCACATTACTGGGAGTTACTATAGCCTGGGTTTCAGGTTTTTTTCCCCCTCCTTAAGGAACTCAAGGTGGCATACATAATCCTCCTCCGCTCCATTTTATCCTCACAACAACTCTGTGAGGTAGCTTGGGCTGAGAGTCTGTGACTGGCCCAAAGTCACCCAGTGAGCTTCATGGCCGAGTGGGGACTAGAACCCAGATCTCCCGACTCAAAGTCCAACACTCTAGCCACTACACCACACTGGCTCTCCACATCACACTGGCTGTCCACACTGGCTCTATTTAAGAGCAGCCTTGCCCAGCTGGGAATATGTATTACTTCATTTGCATAAAACTGTGGGAAGCCAGGCATTGTACTGACTGGGGCCTTGGACTTCTACCCCAGATTCCTGCTCTGATGGTACCACTGCTCTTCAGGGCAAATCTTGTCTGCATACCTGTCCCTGGTCCTTATTGTCAGTGACTTCTCAGGGGATATAAAATGGCGGTTAGAATGTAGAGACACTGTGGTGTTTAGCTAGGGATGTATGGATTGTCTGAAATTCGTTCTGTCTGTGTTTCACAGACCATCAGGCATCTTTCGTTCCATCAGCTGCCCACCGAGAGAATCAGATTTTTTTGTTTCTGAACTTGCGCAAATCCACATTTGTGCAAACTCACATGTGCAAAAAGGCACAAATTCCCCTCAAATGTGCATTTTCATGCTTTAGCCTCTGGGAGAAATACATGTTTTGGACTGGGTTTTTTTATATTGTGTATTTTTATACAACAAAATTTGTGCAAAATTTGGGAATGTTAGTCCATGGAATCCACCTGACAAGGGGAAAGCCAGTCCACTGAGGAATCCACAGGTTGGAACCATGATAATCCAAACTCATTTGGTTCAGTTGTGGATTTCTCCGGCATCCTTATGTATAGCCCTCCACAGGCACTCTTCTTATCAAAATGACAGGCAGTGTGCTAATTCTAAATGATGTTTGCTTAATAAATAATATCTCTTCTTTGTCCTGAAAATAAAACAAATCCTCCATCTCTTCCTCTCCTAACTAGGTCAGATATGCTTCTGTTCATCATGTTCTTGAAAAAAATCAGTTCCCTTTTGTCTACCGGATGGTCCCAAAAGAAGAACCCAAGAACATGGGGATTATCAAACTTGTCCTGCATTTCAGATGGACCTGGATCAGTCTCTTTGCTCCAGACAATGACAACGGAGAAAGGTTCATAAACACCTTAACACCTGTGCTCATCAGGAGTGGTGTTTGTGTCGCCTTCTCACAAACCCTGTCACAAATGGCTGCTTTTAGACATGGTGTGTATGAAGAGCAGTTACGCAAGGCTTCGTTTTCCACCCATAGGCGAGTCAATGTATTTGTGTATTATGGGGCATCTCTGACATTCATAGATGTAGCAATTCTCTATCATGTAGTTGACAATGCCTTGAAACCAATTTCGGGGAAAGTGTGGATCACAGTAGCTTTGCCGTATACCAGCTTAACCATGGCTTATCAGCAATGTGAAACCCCGCACATCCATGGTTATCTATCTTTATATATCCAGACAAAGAAAAGAACAAAACGTGATGACATGCCATTTTTATCTGGTCGTTTTCGTGGTCAGTTTTGGAAAGAGGGATTTCACTGTTTATATTCAAAGCATGCATCCTCTGTCAAAGGCCGGAACCGATGCACAGCGAAAGAGAACCTGGAGGGCTTGCCCCAGCATCTCCTTGATGTAAGCCTGTCCCAAGACACCTACAGCATTTACAGCACTGTCCAGGCCATCGCACATGCTTTAAATGCAGCATATTCATCCAGATCCAAGAGGATGGTCTTGGTGGGTGGAGACAGGTTGGAAGGAGAAAAGCTTGAGGCATGGCAGGTACTCCTTCTTTCCTCAAAGGTGGCTCCATTACGAATTACAATCAGTATGTTCTTTTTGGGACTGGTATCTGCTTCTGGAATTTTCTTTAGGAAGCAAGAGTAGGCTTATATCTCTAATTGCTGTAGCTCTTGCCATACCTAACATGGTGATGCAGAAAGACAGGATTGGATGAAGGTCACGGTGGGACCTCAAGCTAGCATCTGCATGGCACCCCATCTCTGCCCCCAAATACTTAACTCACACATATTGATGCACACACATATTTTATGTATCATGTATTTATTTTTATTGCATTAATATCCCACCCTTCTTCCACTGTGGAACTCAAGGTGGCTTCTTGTGGTTCCCAGGTGGTCTCTCCTCCAAGCACTGACCAGACCCAGACCTGCTTAGCTTCAGCAAGGTGGTGGCCTCATGTGCTTTCAGACCATGCCCTGCGACTTGGGACATACACACATACACACACCACCTATTTTCTGTGCAAGAACACTAGAAACATGTTTTGCTGCATATTTTAGTGGAAATCATCTTCCATTCAATCCTGGAAGCAAAAGATAAGGTTACAACAGCCGGCATTGTTTAGCTTAGAAAAGAGGGGAGTAAAGGGAGACATAATAGAGGTGTACAAAATTATGCATGGTATGGAGGAAGTGGATACTACTGTTCATAATACTAGAACCCAGGGTCATCCCACAAAGCTGATTGTGGGAGATTCAGGACTGATAAAAGGAAATACTTCTTCGCACATAGTCAGACTATGGAATTCACGTCCATAAGCTGGCCACCAATTTGGATGGCTTTATAAGAGGGGTAGACAAATTCCTGGAAAAGAAGTCTATCAATGGCCGCCAGTCCTGATGGCTATATGCTACCTTCAGTACCAGAGGCAGTATTTCTGTAACACCAGTTGCTGCTGAAGATGGGTGGGAAGGTGCTGCTGCTCTGATGTCCTGCTTGTGGGTTTCCCATGGGCAGCTGGTTGAACAGAATGCTGGACTAGATAGAGCCTTGGTCTGATCCAGCATGGCTCTTCTTATGTTCTAATGTCCTTATCTATTCCAAGAGAATTCCAACAGAAACACAGGGTTCCTCTTTGCCAGAACACACCACAGAAACACAGAAAATATAAACACACACAGAAATTCTCTCTCTCTCTCTCTCTCTCATGCACAGACACACACACACAGGGGGAGAGAGAGGGGGGGAGAGAGACTCAAGCCTATCTTAAGGAGCGCCTCCAGCAACACCACTCAACAAGATCAGCCTTGGATGGCTTTGTCTCTGCCCTATCAGCCAGGACAGCTAGGCTGGTGAAGATGAGGGAGAGGGCCTTCTCTGTGGTGGCCCCCACTCTGTGGAACTCCCTCCCTAGGGAACTCCGCCATGCCCCCTCTTCAATGAGCTTCCACTACGCATTAAAAACATGGTTGTTCAGGCAGGCATTTGGGGTGGGCTAGGGTATTTTTTAGAAATATGATGTTTTAAAGTAGAATGTTATTGTTTTAACATTGTATTGCTGTACATCGCCCAGAGTGGCCAGGTGACCGGCCAGATGGGTGATTAAGAAATTCAATAAATAAAATAAAATAAATAAGAAAGCAACAACTGACTCATTCAGACACTCCAGAAAGTCAGGACAGGACAGGGCACACGCACACACACACACACACACACACACACACAGTGCCAGGGCTTACGCAGCCTGAGGAGGTCCAACACTTGTCTCCCATTTCTCACTGGATGACCTCCAGCCAGTCAGTACCTCTCAGCCTAATCTAACTCACAGGATTGTTGTGAGGATAAAAACTGGGACACCTTTAGCTCTTGGATAAGAGTCAAAACATAACTAATGAAATAAAGGAAATATCATAATTGCCTCACACTATGGCTATAAAAAGCGCCCCCCCCCCCGCATGTAAACCTTGCTGACAAATTGAAAGCTTACAAATCACTAGGCCCAGGTCCTATCCATCCTGGAGTTCTTAAATAATTCAAATGTGTAATGTCTGATTGTCTAACAAGCTTATGTAACATGTCCCTAAGGTCAGCTTCTGTACCAGAAGAGAAGGTACCAGGATTGGAGAATGGCAAAAGTAATGCTAGTTTTTAAAAAGGGACCCAGGGGGGGATCCAGAAATTACAGGTCAGTTAGCTTACTGTCCGTTTTGGCTGAATTGCTCCAAGATAAATTTATTAAAGATAAAATTAGTAAGCATATGGAATGGCAAGGCCTGCTGAAAAAGAATCAACATGGCTTCTGCAAAGGTAAGTCCTGTCTCAGTAACCTTTTAGAGTTCTTTGAGCGTGTCAATAAATATGTTTTGTTGTTGTTCAGTCGTTAAGTCATGTCCGACTCTTCGTGACCCCATGGACCATGGCACGTTAGGCCTTCCTGTCCTCCGCTTTACTTGGACTTCTGAAAGGCTTTAGACAAAGTCCCTCATCAAAGACTCCTGAGAAAACTTAGCAGTCATGGAATAAGAGGAGAGGTCCACTAATGCATCAGTAACAGCTTAAAGAACAGAAAGCAGAGAGTAGGAATAAATGGGAAATGCTCTCAATGGATGGATGTAAACAGCGGGCTGCTTCTAGGATCTGTTCTGGAACCAATGCTTTTAAACTTGTTCATAAATGGTTTGGAATTAGGGATTGTGAAGATTGCCCCAAGGTTCTCTCCAACTGGGAGAATGGGCATCCAAATGCGAAATGAGCTGGGAATCTGGGCAAACTGGCACAGCCCTTGAAATGGCAGGCCATGTGGAAAGCTAGTGCAACCCCTGAGTAGGGATAGGAGAATCATAGAGGTTCAAGCTCAATGAAGTTTTCCAAATTCCACCTGGAAGCTCATTACTGATTACTAACTCTTTTTCTTTTAATTCGAATAGGGAAAGTGTTTATTTCAGATTTTTTTTTTAAAAAAAATGTGCGTTGCATGGATTTTTTAAAAGTATGTAGCTTTTAAAATTGTGCCTTTTAAAGTGTGCATTATAGTGTGCAGTTTTAAAAGGTGTGCATTTTTTAAAGTTTGCATGTTTTTTTATGAGAATGCAAGTTTGGGACAATGGGGTTCCCCCACCTCAAAACCCCCCTGCTCTCACATTCATGTTCCCATCTGGAGATGCAAATGGTCGATTCAAGTCAAAATCAAACCAAAATAAAATTCTCATACATCTCTACCCCTGATATGGTAGGGTGAGGCCTGTAGGTCTTTAGCCCAATTGTTAATCCTTTAAAAAAAAAATCTGCATGTCTACTGTTACTCTTGACTACATCCTTTGTAGCCAAAGGTGGCAGACATCTATGCAGTTGGTAAAAACAAGACCTGGAGCTGATTGTAGTTCAGATCACGAACTTCTTATTGCACAATTTAGAAACAGACTCAAGAGAATAGGGAAGACCTACAGATCAGTTAGATATGAGCTCACTAATATTAATAATAAATATGCAGTGGAGGTGAAGAATAGATTTAAGGGACTAGATTGAGTAGATAGGGTCCTGGAAGAACTATGGACAGAAGTTTGCAACATTGTTCAGGAGGCGGCAACAACAACAACAAAAACATCCCAAAGAAAAAGAAAACCAAGAAGGCAAGATGGCTGTCTGCTGAGACACTGGAAGCAGCCCAAGAAAGAAGGAAAGCAAAAGGCAACAGTGATAGGGGGAGATATGCCCCATTAAATGCAAAATTCCAGAGGTTAGCCAGAAGGGATAAGGAATTATTTTTAAACAAGCAATGCATGGAAGCGGAAGAAGATAATAGGATAGGAAGGACAAGAGACTTCTTCCAGAAAATCAGAAACATTTGCCATTTTCCAGGCAAAAATGGGTATGATCAAAAACAAAGATGGCAAGGACCAAACAAAAGCAGAAGAGATCAAGAAAAGATGGCAAGAATATATGGAAGGTCTGCATAGGACCTTCCTTCAGCAAAGGAGATTGTTACCTTGTCATGGTGCTGGAGCTGGAGCACCTCAATGATGTCATGAGCTAAACCGTGAAAGGACACCCAAGACAGGAAGGTCATGGCAGAGAGGTCAGACTAAATACGATCCCTGGGGAAGGAAACGGCAACCCACCCCAGTATTCTTGCCATGAAAACTCAATGGATCAGTACAACCAGAGATATGTCGGTATACCATCGGAAGATGGGACTCCCAGGTCGGGAGATGGTCAAAATGCTACTGGGGAGGAACAGAGAATAATTTCAACTAGCCCCAGATGGGATGATGCAGCTAGCTCCAAGCCGAAAGGACGGCTAGCAGCCGATGGTGCTGGTGGTGAACGACGAATCCGATGTTCTAAAGATCAACACAGCATAGGAACCTGGAATGTAAGATCTATGAGCCAGGGCAAATTGGATGTGGTTATTGGGGAGATGTCAAGATTAAATATAGACATTTTGGTTGTCAGTGAACGGAAATGGACTGGAAAGGGCCACTTCACATCAAATGACCACCAGATCTACTACCGTGGACAAGAGGACCATAGAGGAAATGGAGTAGCCTTCATAATTAATAATAAAGTGGCTAAAGCAGTGCTTGGATACAATCCAAAACATGACAGAATGATCTCAATTCAAATTCAGGGTAAGCCATTTAACATCACAGTGATCCAAATATATGCTCCAACCACAGATGCTGAAAAAGCAGAAGTAGATCAGTTCTATGAGGATCTGCAGCACCTACTGGGTAGTAGGCCAAAAGAAGATGTTATTTTCATTTCAGAAGACTGGAATGCTAAGGTGGGTAGTCAAACGACACCTGGAATTACAGGCAAGCATGGTCTGGGAGAACAAAATGAAGCAGGACATAGGCTGACAAGAGACCTCTTCCAGAAAATTAGAAACATTGGAGGTAAATTCCAGGCAAAAATGGGTATGATCAAAAACAAAGATGGCAAGGACCAAACAGAAGCAGAACAGATCAAGAAAAGGTGGCAAGAATATACAGAAGATCTGTATAGGAAGGATAATAATATCGGGGATAGATTTGACAGTGTGGTCAGTGAGCTAGAGCCAGACATCCTGAAGAGTGAGGTTGAATGGGCCTTAAGAAGCATTGCTAATAACAAGGCAGCAAGAGATGACGGTATCCCAGCTGAACTGTTTAAAATCTTGCAAGATGATGCTGTCAAGGTGATGCATGCCATATGCCAGCAAATTTGGAAAACACAGGAATGGCCAACAGATTGGAAAAAATCAACTTATATCCCCATATCAAAAAAGGGAAGCACCAAAGAATGTTCAAACTATCGAACAGTGGCACTTATTTCACATGCCAGTAAGGTAATGCTCAAGATCTTGCAAGGTAGACTCCAGCCATTCATGGAACGAGAATTGCCAGATGTACCAGCTGGGTTTAGAAAAGGCAGAGGAACTAGAGACCAAATTGCCAATATCTGCTGGAGAATGGAGAAAGCCAGGGAGTTTCAGAAAAACATCTATTTCTGTTTTATTGACTACTCTAAAGCCTTTGACTGTGTGGATCATAACAAACTGTGGCAAGGTCTTGGTGGTATGGGGATAGCAAGTTATCTTGTCTGCCTCCTGAGGAATCTGTAGAACGACCAAGTAGCAATGGTAAGAACAGACCACGGATCAACGGACTGGTTTAAGATTGGGAAAGGAGTACGGCAGGGTTGTATACTGTCACCCTACCTATTCAACCTGTATGCAGAACACATCATGCAACGTGCTGGGCTCGATGAAGCCAAGGCTGGAGTTAAAATCGCTGGAAGAAACATTAACAATCTCCGATATGCAGATGATACCACTTTGATGGCTGAAAGCGAGGAGGAGCTGAGGAACCTTATGATGAAGGTGAAAGAAGAAAGTGCAAAAGCTGGATTGCTGTTCAACCTCAAAAAAACCAAGATTATGGCAACCAGCTTGATTGATAACTGGCAAATAGAGGGAGAAAACGTGGAGGCAGTGACAGACATTGTCTTCTAGGTGCAAAGATTACTGCAGGCGCTGACTGCAGCCAGGAAATCAGAAGACGTTTACTTCTTGGGAGGAGAGCAATGACAAATCTTGATAAAATAGTGAAGAGCAGAGACATCACACTGACAACAAAGGTCCGCATAGTTCAAGCAATGGTATTCCCCGTAGTAACCTATGGCTGCGAGAGCTGGACCATAAGGAAGGCTGAGCGGAGGAAGATAGATGCTTTTGAACTGTGGTGCTGGAGGAAAATTCTGAGAGTGCCTCTGACTACAAGAAGATTAAACCAGTCCATCCTCCAGGAAAGAAAGCCAGACTGCTCACTTGAGGGAATGATCTTAAAGGCAAAACTGAAGTACTTTGGCCACATCATGAGAAGACAGGATACCCTGGAGAAGATGCTGATGCTAGGGAAAGTGGAAGGCAAAAGGAAGAGGGGCCGACCAAGGGCAAGATGGAGGGATGATATTCTGGAGGTGATTGACTCAACTTTGGGGGAGCTGGGGGTGGCGACAGCCAACAGAAAGCTCTGGCGTGGGCTGGTCCATGAAGTCACCAAGAGTCAGAAGCGACTGATCGAATAAACAACAACAAACCAGCCATGAGTCTTTGGACAAGGTAGAAAAAATAGCTTCTAAATTCTGGTGTTTTCTCTGCCATTCTAGCTTCACCCTTTCCTGGGAAACTACCAGTTTTTCAATTATTCCATGGACGGAGTGTATTTGGATGAAAATGGAGACCTGACAGCTGACTTTGATATTGTGAACTATGTAAAACTTCCCAATAAATCCTTTCTTTCAAGGAATGTTGGGAGTCTAGAGAGACAGGAAACCTCAGACATCTCATTCACCATTCACCAGGATACCATTGTATGGCCTGGCTGGTTTAACAAGGTGGGAAAAACCATTTGGTTCATTGTATTCCTTTGAGCATGTTGGGTATTATTATTTATTTTCTTGGAACTCAACCCACCCCCAAAACCTTTGGTTCGACAGGAGAGCTGAAGTTTCTCCAAATTCACTCATGCACTGGAAAGAATAGTGATTATAAATTAGGATTCCTTTCTTCACTTCTACACCAGGGTGCAGAACCAAACTGTGGTGGGGGGACAAATGACCCACCAAAACGACCTCCAAGGATGGTGTCAGTGGGTTTGGTGGAAACCAAAGAGGCTCTGTGGGCTGTATGCGGAAACTCTACAGGCAGGATTAGGCTCATGGGCTGGATGTTCTAGGTCCCTGTTCTACACTATAGAAGTAAAATGTATATACAAGATCGCATCTTGTGCTCAGGATGAACATAGGCTGCATTCACACCAAATTCAGCCCTGATCTGCTTTCTTCTCAGGACTGGAGGCAGCATAGGAAGCTGACTTTTATCAAGTCAGAACATTGATCCATTCAGCTCAGTATGGTTGACACTGACTTGCAGTGGCCCTCCGGAGTCTGAGGGAAGGATCTTTCTCATAAGAACATTGTGTTCTCACAGTGGCCAACCAGCAGCCCAGTGGAAATCCACGAGCAGGGCATGAGTGCAACAGCACCCTCCCACCCATGTTCCCCAGCAACTGCTGTACAGAGGCATAATGCCTCTGATTCTAGCCACTGATAGCCTTCTCCCCCATGAATTTGTCTGTTGTTGTTGTTTTTGTTCAGTCGTTCAGTCATGTCCGACTCTTCGTGACCGCATGGACCATAGCATGCCAGGCCTTCCTGTCCTCCGCTCTCTCCCGGTGTGTGCTCAAGTCCATATCCATTGGATGGGTGATGCTGTCTAGCCATCTCATCCTCCGCCGTCCCCTTCTTCTTTTGCCTTCAGTCTTTCCCAGCATCAGGGTCTTTTCCAGGGAGTTTTCTCTTTGCATTAGGTGGCCAAAATATTTGAGCTTCAGTTTCAGTATCTGTCCTTCCAATGAGCGGTCAGGGTTGATTTCCTTTAGGACTGACTGATTTGACCTCCTTGCAGCCCAAGGGACTCGCAAGACTCTTCTCCAGCACCACAGTTCGAAAGCATCGATTCTTCGGCGCTCAGCCTTCCTTATAGTCCAGCTCTCACAGCCATATGTTGCTACTGGGAAAACCATAGCTTTGATTATATGAACCTTTGTCGGCAAGGTGATGTCTCTGCTTCTTACTATGCTGTCTAGGTGTGCCATAGCTTTCCTCCCAAGGAGCAAGCATCTTTTAATTTCATGGCTACAGTCACCATCTGCGGTGATCTTGGAGCCCAAGAAAATTGCATCTGTCACTGCTTCCATTTCTTCCCCTTCTATATGCCAGGAAGTGATGGGGCCAGATGCCAGGATCTTAGTTTTTTTTAATGTTGAGTTTCAAACCAGCTTTTGCACTCTCCACTTTCACCCTCAACAAGGGGATCTTTAGATCCTCTTCGCTTTCTGCCATTAGGGTGGTATCGTCTGCGTAGCTGAGGTTGTTGATGATTCTCCTGGCAAACTTAATTCCAACCTGTGATTCATCCAACCCGGCATTTCTCATGATGTACCCTGCATATAAATTAAATAAGCACGGTGACAATATGCAGCCTTGTTGTACTCCTTTCCCAATTTTGAACCAGTTTTGGTTGTTCCATGTCCGGTTCTTACTGTTGCTTCTTGGCCCTTGTACAGGTTTCTCAGGAGACAGGTAAGGTGGTCTGGTACTCCCATCTCTTTAAGAATTTGCCACAGTTTGTTGTGATCACACAATCAAAGGCTTTAGCATAGTCAATGAAGCAGAAATAGACATTTTTCTGGAATTCTCTTGCTTTCTCCATGATCCAGTGAATGTTGGGGATTGGATCTCTAGTTCCTCTGCCTCTTTGAAACCCTGCTTGTACTTCTGGTAGTTCTCGGGTCACATACTGCTGAAGCCTAGCTTGTAGGATTTTGAGCATAACCTTATTGGCATGTGAAATGAGCACAATTGTACAGTAGTTTGAACACCCTTTGGCATTGCCTGTCTTTGGAATTCGAATGTTATCTGACCTTTTCCAGTCTTGTGGCCATTGTTGAGTGTTCCAAATTGGTTGGCATACTGAGTGCAGCACTTTAACAGCATCATCTTTTAAGATCTTAAATAGCTCAGCTGGAATACTGTCATCTCCGCTAGCTTTGTTGTTACTAATGCTTCCTAAGGCCCACTTGACTTCATTCTTGAGGATGTCCGGCTCAAGTTCAGGGACCGCACTATAATGGCTATCAGGGACATTTAGATCTTTCCTGTATAGTTCTTCTGTGTAGTCTTTCCACCTCTTCTTTATCTCATCTGCTTATGTTAGTTCCCTGCCTTCTTTGTCCTTTATCATGTCCGTCTTTGCACAAAACGTTCCCTTGAGATCTCCGATTTTCATGAAGAGATCTCTACTCTTTTCCATTCTATTGTTTTCCTTGATTTCTTTGCATTGTTCTTTTAAGAAGGCCTTCTTGTCTCTCCTTGCTATTCTCTGGAACTCTGCATTCAGTTGGATAGATCTTCCCCTTTCTCCCTTGCTTTTTGCTTCCCTTCTTTCCTCAGCTACTTGTAAAGCCACATCAGACAGCCACTTGGCTTTCTTGCATTTCTTTTTCTTTGGGATGGATTTCGTTGCTGCCTCCTGAACAATGTTATGGACCTCCATCTATAGTTATGAATTTGTCTAACCCCCTTTTAAAGCCATCCAAATTGGTGGCCATCATGACATGTAGTAGCAAATTCCACAGTTTGACTATGTGCTGTGTGAAGAAGTCCTTCCTGTTATCTGTCCTGAATCTCCCACTAATCACCTCCATGGGATGACCCCACTGGGTTCTAGTATTTTGAGGGAGGGAGAAAAAATGTCTCCTTATCCACATTCTCCACACCACACATAATTTTGTACACATCTATCATGTCTCCCCTACCCTCCTTTTCTCCAAGCTAAACCATCCCAGAAGTTTTAAACTTCCCTCATAGAGGAGATGCTCCATCCCCTTGAACATTTTAGTTGCCCTTTGTTTTTGCACTAGTTGCCCTTTTCAGCCTTAGGTAGAGATGCCAGTGATTGAAACTGACCTTTCACATGCTAAACATGTACTCTGCCACAAGCCAGAAAATTACAAACCAGAAAATTGAGATTTCTCCAACATTTTGGTTTATTATCCATCTATGCAGTTGGTAAAAACAAGACCTGGAGCTGATTGTAGTTCAGATCATGAACTTCTTATTGCACAATTTAGAAACAGACTCAAGAGAATAGGGAAGACCCACAGATCAGTCAGATATGAGCTCACTAATATTCCTAATGAATATGCAGTGGAGGTGAAGAATAGATTTAAGGGACTAGATTTAGTAGATAGGGTCCCGGAAGAACCATGGACAGAAGTTCGCAACATTGTTCAGGAAGTGGCAACAAAAAACATCCCAAAGAAAAAGCAAACCAAGAAAGCAAGATGGCTGTCTGAACTGGAAGACACTGGAAGCAGCCCAAGAAAGAAGGACAGCGAAAGGCAACAGTGAAAGGGGGAGATATGCCCCATTAAATGCAAAATTCCAGAGGTTAGCCAGAAGGGATAAGGAATTATTTTTAAACAAGCAATGCATGGAAGCGGAAGAAGATAATAGGATAGGAATGACAAGAGACCTCTTCCAGAAAATCAGAAACACTAGAGTTAAATTCCAGGCAAAAATGGGTATGATAAAAAAAAAAGATGGCAAGGACCTAACAGAAGCGGAATAGATCAAGAAAAGGTGGCAAGAATATACGGAAGATCTGTATAGGAAGGATAATAATATTGGGGATAGATTTGACGGTGTGGTCAGTGAGCTAGAGCCAGACATCCTGAAGAGTGAGGTTGAATGGGCCTTAAGAAGCATTGATATTAACAAGGCAGCAGGAGATGAAGGTATCCCAGCTGAACTGTTTAAAATCTTGCAAGATGATGCTGTCAAGGTGATGCATGCCATATGCCAGCAGAGGAACTAGAGACCAAATTGCCAATATCCACTGGAGAATGGAGAAAGCCAGGGAGTTTCAGAAAAACATCTATTTCTGTTTTCTTGACTATTCTAAAGCCTTTGACTGTGTGGATCATCACAAATTGTGGCAAGTTGTTGGTGGGATGGGGATACCAAGTCATCTTCTCTGCCTCCTGAGGAATCTGTATAACGACCATGTAGCAACGGTAAGAACAGACCACGGAATAACGGACTGGTTTAAGATGGGGAAAGGAGTACGGCAGGGTTGTATACTCTCAGCCTACCTATTCAACCTGTACGCAGAACACATCATGTGATGTGCTGGGCTTGATGAAGCCAAGGCTGGAGTGAAAATCGCTGGAAGAAACATTAACAATCTCAGATATGCAGATGATACCACTTTGATGGCTGAAAGCGAGGAGGAGCTGAGGAACTTCAAGATGAAGGTGAAAGAAGAAAGTGCAAAAGCTGGGTTGCAGTTCAACCTCAAAAAAAAACCAGATTATGGCAACCAGCTTGATTGATAACTGGCAAATAGAGGGAGAAAACGTGGAGGCAGTGACAGACATTGTCTTCTAGGTGCAAAGATTACTGCAGGCGCTGACTGCAGCCAGGAAATCAGAAGACGTTTACTTCTTGGGAGGAGAGCAATGACAAATCTTGATAAAATAGTGAAGAGCAGAGACATCACACTGACAACAAAGGTCCGCATAGTTCAAGCAATGGTATTCCCCGTAGTAACCTATGGCTGTGAGAGCTGGACCATAAAGAAGGTTGAGTGAAGGAAGACAGATGCTTTTGAACTGTGGTGCTGGAGGAAATTTCTGAGAGTGCCTTGGACTGCAAGAAGATCCAACCAGTCCATCCTCCAGGAAATAAAGCCAGACTGCTCACTTGAGGGAAGGATATGAAAGGCAAAACTGAAGTCCTTTGGCCACATCATGAGAAGACAGGATACCCTGGAGAAGATGCTGATGCTAAGGAAAGTGGAAGGCAAAAGGAAGAGGGGCCGACCAAGGGCAAGGTGGATGGATGATATTCTGGAGGTGACGGACTCGACCTTGGGGGAGCTGGGGGTGGCGATGGCCGACAGGAAGCTCTGGTGTGGCCTGGTTCATGAAGTCACAAAGAGTTGGAAGCGACTGACTGAATAAACAACAACCCATATTTCATAGAGCAGAGAAAAAAATAATACATAAAGATCCCTTAATATACATCTGGGTAGCAGCACAATTAAAAATAGGATCATCCTGGAATTAACAGGCTCTCTTTCAATAAGGAGAAATAAACTTTGGTCCATTTCTTTTATGAAGAAACTAACACATCAGATCAGATAGTCTAGGCCTGAAGATTATAAGGATTGTTTTTATGAAAACTGATAGGTTTTTATGAACTATACAAACATTAAGGATAACAGTATGCCTCCGTATTCTTATGGGTCATGTTGGAAAAATGTTTTGGGATTAATGTAAGTGCATAACACCACTCATAGTCAAAGAGGCATCTAATTCTAATGTGCACATCTGAACCCCTGAAATGTCATTGAGCGGAGGCTGGTGACTCCAATGTTAGTGGGGCTATAATCTGCTCTGGGTTTCAGTCAGAACCAGTCAGAACTCTAAAGGAGTTATCCAAGGTGCTGAACGCTATTCATTGCTACATTAATATTTAAGAAGGTAGGGTTGTGAATTTTAATATTTTAACACTAACCTCTGGCAAACGTTATCTCAAATAGTGATCATATGTATAATCAACCAAAATTAAGCATCAAATTACACTGACATTTAGGACATCACTTGTTAATAGCAGTTGAGGGGTGTGTGTGTGTGATCAGGATGGACTGTGGTGCAGAGGGAAGGAGTTTAAATGTTTCCTTCCATACAATGACCCTGAGAAATATCACCCCCCACACACACCACACCCCCAAATGGCTATCTGACTTGATAGGGAAACAGTTTTTGGTACCAAGAAAATTCCAAGAGAGAAATACTCCTAACTGTTGATGCTCTGTCTTCATGGGTAGACCATGCCTCATTCCAGGTGTAGCAGAAGTTGCAGGCCTGGCTACGTCAAGATGATCCGGGAAGGAGAGCCACAGTGCTGCTATGACTGTGCTCCCTGCATGGAAGGGACCATTTCCACCGGGGAAGGTGAGTGACTCCAGAGGAAAGGGTGGCCTGTACAGAATAAGGAAAAGGATTTCCTCTTTTCTTTGGACATCTTTGAATGTGGAGTTAAAAGAACTGACCATAGGGGGTGAATTCTGGGGCGGGGTGTGTGTGTGGTAGAGTTTCCATCCATCCTCCCACCTGCCCATCTATCCAAAGAAATGTTTTTTTAAAAAGACCACTCCCCTCCCCATGCTTAACATATGACTAGGCAGATCATATTTAAACACAGAGGTCTATCACTGTCATGTGGATTCACAGACAAATCCCTGGTGGGTTGATTTGGAATTGCCTCAGTATTTGCAAATCGACCGACGGTGCATACACAAATGATCAAACTGATTGCTATGAAATGTAAATTGGTTTCAGCAGCCTAGTAGTCCTCTTCACAGCACCAGGGATGTCAGAGAAACACCTGGTAATCAGCACCCACCCCACCCAGACAAACAAATAACACTTGGTAAAAGAGCATATTTTGGGGTAGCAATGACATAATCCTGGCTTTCAAACCTGATGTCCTCCAGATGATTGGCACTTCAACTGTTTTCAGCCTCAGCCACCGTTACCAGATGAGGAAGGCCTCTGGCACTCCATTTGACATGTGAGCAGCCAATGCTCCTGCTCTTCAGGTCTCTGAAGAGTCTGGAATACTTTGAGAAAGCCAAGTGACAGTGGTGTTGTTAGGCAATTTTGGACTCTGGATTTAATGAAAATAATGAGCAGACTGTGGAGGGAAAGGCTACAGACTCCTTTCTAGTTTAAAATCTGCTGCCTTTATGCTGCACTTCTGATTAGTCTGCTAAGGGAGTGAGTCCTAAGGTCTTCTACTAACTGCAAGACTACAGAGGTCAGAGGGAAGGAGCAGGCTTGTATTAAGGCAGATGATGGCAATTGGGGAAGATCTAAAGAGCCAGGGCACAGCTCAGAAGATCTGGGGCCCATGCTTAGTTGGGCCAATTGATGCCCCACCCCAACCAGAGAAACAAATAAGAACATATTAGAGGGCAGAAATGGCAAAATCCCGGCTTGCAAACCTGATGTTCTCCAGATGATTTGCATGTCAACTGCTATCAGCCCTAGCCAGCATTGCCAGTGGTCAGGAACATCTGAAAGGCACCAGGTTGGGGAAAAGCTGATATAAACTACTAAAAAAAAAAATTAAGGGTCCTTCCAGCAGTAGCTTAGAGCCTCGTCGTGTGGTGCAGAGTAGTAGGCGGCAGTATTGCAACCGAAACTCTCCCCATGACCTGAGTTCGATCCCAGCTGGGTCCCAGGTAGCCGGCTCAGGTCGACTCAGCCTTCCATCCTTCTGAGGTCGGTAAAATGAGTACCCAGCTTGCTGGGGGAAAGGTAGTCATGACTGGGGAAGGCAATGGCAAACCACCCCGCTATAGTCTGCCATGAAAATGCCAGCAAAAGCGGCGTCCCTCTAGGAGTCAGTAATGACTCGGTGCTTGCACAGGAGGAACCTTTCCTTTCCTTTCCTTTCCTTTCCTTTCCAGTAGTAGCTTTCATATACAATTGTCTTTCCTCATTCATGGAATTTTATGGGGTTCCAGTCACCTTTGCTGACTTCCACATGTGACCCTTCCATGATTTCATACCACTTTTTCCCATCTTTTCTCTCTCCACAAAATATATTTTAAGGAGGAAAAGATGGAAGGGGATTGGACAAATTTAAGGAGGATAAGGCTATCTACAGTTGCTAGTCAGAGGCAATATGTCTGTGTCTACCAGGTGCTGGGGGAAATGAGTGGGTGGGTGCTGTTGCACATAAGCTGGCTGGCCACTGTATGAACAGAATGTTGGGCTCAACGGACCCTTGGTCTGATCCAGCATGGCTCTTGTTATGCACTTATGTTACTTTGATTGGTAGCACAGAGGCCCCTTGGTCTAGAAGACCCCAAGAGAGATAGAGAAGATACCCACCACCCCAAGGCTGCTGCATGGTGAGCTTGGTTGGTACATTTTTTGTACATTCTCTTCATTTTTTCCTCACTGCAGCCCTGTGAAGTAGGATACAGGGAGAAAGTGACTGGCACAGTGGAGACTAGAACCCGGATCTCCTCAGTCAGAGCCCAACACACTAACCACTACACCACACTGGCTGTCAAGATTCTGAGCTGAATAATATTGCTCAAAGAAATGGGGTTTGATGTGTAATATAGCCAAGCATTCTGGATGGCACAAATCCATGAGTAGAATGTAATGGTGCCCCTGTGCAGGCAGCCCAGGCATGCTGGTGGTGGCATGTGGGTGGTCAGCCCTGGCACCGCGTGTATAGCCCCTACCACGGCTGTCTGCAATGCAGTGCTTCCGCAGGGAAATGCCACAAGGAGCGGAAATGCTCTTTTCTGGAAGGGGCATAACCTGAAAAGCCCTTGAATGTGAAAGCTAAGCAAGCAATAGCCAAAATTGCACAAATTTTCAAAATTGCGCAACTATTCCCCATAGACTAAGGCATAGGTGATTTAAAATGTGCATATTTTGAGACAGTTGTGCATTGTAAGGAAATTGTACACTCTGAATAATTTGCATATTTTTTCAGAAAGTTGCACAATTTGAGAAAATTGTGCATTTTGAAAAAGGTGGCAATTTTGAGTTATCTGCCTTTTTTGAGAAGGTTGGGCATTTTGAAAAATTGTGTATTTTAAAAAGTTGTACATTTTGAGAAAATTGGGCATTTTGATAAAGTTAGACATGCTTAAGGTATACATTTTACTAACATGAAGGCAAGCTTGGGAATTTGTGAACATTTTCAGAGAACATGAGCCCCTGAATGCAACTGGAATTGCAAACAAGAAATTTTTGAGTGATTTGCAAATTGAAACAAAATTGTCATACGTCCCTGTGTGGCCCCTGTGGCATCTAAACTCTTATAGCAAAAGATAGCAGTATGAAATTTGATTGATGCTGAAATCACTTTTCTTTTCAGATGCAGAGTTTTGCATTGTGTGTCCAGAAGATCAACATCCAAATATGGACCGAGATCAATGCATCCCCAAGATTATAAAATTCCTGTCCCATGAAGAACCTTTGGGGATCATCCTGGCTTCCTTTGCCATATTCTTATCCTTAACCACAGGCCTTGTGTTAGGAATCTTCATTAAATACCTAGAAACTCCCATAGTCAAAGCCAACAACCGGGACCTCTCCTACATTCTCCTCATCTCCCTCCTGCTTTCCTTCTTGTCCTCCTTCCTGTTCATTGGCCAGCCAAGGAAAGCAACCTGCCTCCTGTGGCAAACAGCCTTCAGCATCATCTTCTCAGTTGCCGTCTCTTCTGTGTTGGCCAAAACAATCACTGTGGTGCTGGCCTTCCTGGCCACAATGCCAGGGAACAGGGTGAGCAGATGGCTGGGGAAGAGTTTGGCCAACTCCATTATCATTTTATGTTCTGGTCTCCAAATTATCATCTGCACCATCTGGCTGAGCATATCTTCCCCATTCCCAGACTCTGACATGCAGTCTCAGCCTGGAGAGATCCTACTGCAATGCAATGAAGGGTCTGTCACCATGTTCTATAGTGCCCTTGGCTACATGGGCTTCCTGGCTGCCATATGCTTCACAGTGGCTTTCTTAGCCAGGAAACTTCCTGGGCTTTTCAATGAAGCCAAACTGATCACCTTCAGCATGCTGGTCTTCTGCAGTGTTTGGGTGTCCTTTGTGCCCACCTACTTGAGCACCAAGGGGAAATATATGGTAGCCGTGCAGGTCTTCTCTATCTTGGCCTCCAGTGCTGGATTACTGGGCTGCATCTTTCTTCCCAAGTGCTACATTATTGTACTGAGGCCTGATCTGAATGCAAAGGAGCATCTCATGATGAAAAGTTAAGGAGGCATCCGAATGTTAGTACGTCCTTTTCAGTTTTGTTCTCTATGTCCAGCATGAATGGAAGCTACTTGCCTGAAGATGCAACTCTGAGTTGCTTTTGTAATTAGTCTGTATTCTCTTCTCAGACATCACAAAACCAGATATCACAAACTGGTCATGGTCAATGAATGGGAATGTGGAGTGAACCTGGAATAGCCACGGTCCCTTTTGAATTAGTTTTGCATGTAATACTTCACCTCAAACACAAGAGATGGTATGTCTCTGCATACCAGTTGCTGGGGTACACATGAACAGGAGGGTGCTATTATGCTCATATCCTTCTTGTGGGCTTCCCATTGGAGCATCTGTTTGGCTAATGTGGGAAACAGGTTGCTGGCCTGGATAGGCCTTTGGTTTCATCCAGTAGGGCTTTCTATTAGCTTTTAGAAATAAACAAACTTGTTTTGTGTTTGTTTTGAGACTTTATTTTTACCTGTTTTCTTCCCCCAGAAAGCACATTCTGTTAAGGAAATTGTGTCCTTCCTGAGTAGAGGTTGTATACTCACAGTCTCTTTACATTAGGGAAAAATCAAGCAATCTTACTAGGGCTTCATCTTCTAGAATCTTTGCGGGTTTGTAATGAGCACAATACATGCACCTACCCCCCTTGTTTTCCCTTTGTGGGCACATTCTATATGTTCCATTTAGATAGCCGGTAGATGGCGCCACAAGATGTCTAAAATATTGCACGATTCTTGAATTACATAATCTCTTTGATGTGTTTTTGGTGAGGGGGGGAGGTTGTTACTGCATTTTCACCCATTTTTAAAATGGCGGAATCAACCTAGAAAATGGCAAGATCGGCAATGGAGGTTGACAACATCATGAAAAGGACGTGTGAACTTTTGTGAGTGAACAGTCATGAGAGCATGATAAATGCCTCATGTAACGATGCCCACAATCTCATTTACCTGGTTTGCATGACAAGACAACCCATGGTGGGTTGTCAGCCTTCAGGGTGGCTTGTTGTGATGTCAAAAACCCAGCACAGTTTCCTCAGTGTGATTTGTATTTGTTAACCATGCACAATCCACCCATAGGTCCATGGCTTGTTGTTGAGTTTTTCAGTTTGGGTTGTTTTCAGAGTGGCTTGTCGTGGCATGCAAACATGACATGATGGCTAGTGCATGGCTTGTTGAAAGGGCTACAAAGCCACCTAGCAACAGTGATGAAAAAGCTGGTTGCTCCTTGAAATCTTGCTAACACTATCCCCTCTTTATTACATCTCGAAATGACACACGTCATTTTTCTCCACCACTTTGTCACCTTCCTAGACAGTGAGACCATTTCCCCCCCGCCAGTACCTGTCCTAGAATAAATAGCACAGTGGGCGAGGAGTGCTTTGGTCCCCCACCCCCAGTCAGCTTTTCAGGGCTATTTGGAATGGTTCAATCATAAGGCTGCCTGACCAAACTTCTAGATGGGCATCCTCCCTGGAAGATGTGTAGAAACTAGAAATGCAATTCTTTAGTGTTCTGCAAAACATCAACATGCTCATAAATCCCTCAGCTCAGCTTGGCTCTCTCCTCAGCTCAACGCCCTGGGCAGCTGCCCAGCTCACCCACCCTTTAGGTCATCCCCAAGGTGTTCCCCACCTTTGGGGAGATTTGTGGAAATTTAAACCCCCCCCCCCCTTTAAGGGATATTTGGACAAATTTGACTTTACCCATTTAAATAACAATAATCACTCATTAGTGGAGTAGCAGATTAGGGTGCTGAGATTGTGCTGCAAAACCCCATCCGATAAGTGCTGGGAGCAGGTGTGAAGTCTAAGGATGAAACGAGCCATGCCTGATTGTCTTTCAGCAGTACCATGGGTTAACAAGCGAACAACCAACCCACTGTAGCTTATTTTCAGGATGGCTCATCGTGAAGTGTGAACCAGTCCACTGGCTTACACAGACACTCTCTCTCTCTCTCTCTCTCTCTCTCTCTCTCTCTCACTCTCTCTCTCACACACACACACAGGCATAAGTAGGTGGCCTGATTTCCTAATCTATGTAGTACAGTCCCTCTTTCTCCTTCTTCTGCAACATTTTTTCTCCACCCCACCTTTCTATGGCCATGCCCCCTTTCTAACAAAACAGTTTTGAACCCTTTCACTCCCCGCTGAGACGCACCAGCTCGTCTGCACTCATTTGGACTTAAGGAGCAGGGCTTTGTTCAGAGGCAGAACTCCAATGTCCCATGCAGCCCTTAACCCCACTGCCTCTCTCTTTTTAGAAATGAAACACTGTCTGAAAATGAGGTTCTGATTTTGCCCCAGTGGGTGAGAGTTTGTGACTAAAGCTACTTTAAAAGTCCATAAGTTTGAAAATATATTTTAAAACTTAAGCTGGAGAACAGTGATTGACCTTAAACTTGGTAAACACATGAAAACGTGCCACACAGGACATAAGAACACAACATGAGAAAAGCCCTGCTGGATCAGACCAAGATCCAACTGGTCCAGCATTCTGTTCACACAGTGACCAACAAGCTGTCGACCAGGAACCCACAAGCAGGGCATGAGCATAACAGCACCCTCCCAACCATGTTCCCCAGCAACTGGTGTATGCAGGCCTACCACCTCCAATACTGGAGGTAGCATATAGCTATCAGGACTAGTAGCCACTGGTAGCCTTCTCTTCCAGGAATCTGTCCAATCCCCTTTCAAAGCAATCCAAATTAGTGGCCATCACAACATCATGTGGTAGCAAATTCCAGAGTTTAACTATGTGCTGTGGGAAGGACTTCCTTTTGTCTGTCTTGAATCTTCCACCAGTCAGCTTCATGAGCTGACCCCAGGTTCTAATATTCCGAGAGGGAGAAAAATGCCTGTCTATCCACTTTCTCCACACCATGCATAATTTTGTACATATCTCTCATGTCACCCCTTACTCACTTCTTTTCTAAGCTAAACAGACCTGGATGTTTTCACCTTTCCTCATAGTCTAATGGCGGCAGCGTGTTCATCCTTCCCCAAACCTAAATAAATAAATAAATAAATAAAGGGGCAGCCGTGGCTCCCTGTGGGGTGCCTGCCTTGGCTCCCAGGTCGTGGGCGCTCTCGGCTGGGGGCGCCCGCGCTCAGGCACGGCTCCGTGGCCGTGGGCCCTTGCCGCACCTCTTGAGCATCGATCCGTGCAGCAGGCGGCAACCGCCCCCTCCTTTTTCTTCGCTTAGTGTAGTAGGCAGTGCGTCAGCCTCATAACTGAGGGTCCCAAGTTCAATCCTCAGGGAGAGCAGTGCCTTTCCTCTCTAGCCGCTGCCGACCGCAGGGGGCGCCCCTCCTGTCTAAGCAGTAGCGGCGGCGCTCCCCTCCTCCCATCCCCAGGCCTCTCTGCCTCGGCCTTGAACTCAGGTCCACAGATCTCGAGGCCTGGGGGGTGCTGCCTGTTGCCCGGGGAGCCCAGTCAGTCGCCCACTGGAACCTCCTGCTGTGGGCTCTGACCCCTGCCGCATTTACCCCTTGGGGTGGTGGTCGGAGTGTTTAACTGGGTCCTGGGCCCTGGGCCCTTGCTTCTTTCTTGCCAATATCGGCCAAGCTTAACTCACTTTCTGCATCATGCCTCCCCTCCCCAAAAGACCGCTGCCAAGGCCCGATTCTGAGTCTGATGAGGAAGCAGACCCGGTACTGGCATCAATTCTTGCTCGTCTGGAAGCTGCTGAGCATTCCTCGGGGACCCCTCCCCCTCCCCCGGCCAGGCCTAGAAAACCCTCAGAGGTCCAGCCCAAGCGAACGTGACAGCAGACCCAACGCTCGCTGCTCCTTTCTATTTCAGCTCGCCTGGACGCTATTGAGGCATCCACCTCCTCTTCCTCAGCTCTTCCGGAAGGCTCACCGCCCCCGGTGGAGCTCCTCCCTTCTGCAGCCTCCTCTTCCCTGGGTGCACAAGCAAAAACATCCATTTTTCCAGTCGGGGATCAGAGCACGCCCACACTGGATTCAGGTGAGACTGCTTTGGCACCTCAATTCGCCTGGCCGGGCATGGGGCAGGTCAACCCCTGGGTTTGGATGCCTTGGTTTACCCTTCAGGGTGGCCCAGTCCCCCCTCTCCCACTTCCTCCAGTTACTCCAGCCCCCGTAGTCAGCACTCCTCAGCCCATTGCCCCGGTCTCAGCTCCCAGTTCAACTGCTCAGGTTGCCAGCCCCCACATTTCATCGGGGCCTGGAGCCTCATTCCCCTTACTGCTACCGGCAGGAGATGCCTCCTTGTCAGCCCCGCCACCATTCCAGCCTCATCTGCTTAACGCCACCTGTGCCAGTGTTTGGCAGGGACCCGACGGTTCGGTTTGGGACCCCATGTCTCCCCTACCACCTCCCCTACCAGCCACACAGATGGCCTTGGCTGACCCATGCTCCAACCTAGGACGAGGATCCATACCCACAGGTGCTACTTCATCCCCTGTTGGCTTCCACTTGACCATTGCCACCAGGGAAAAGATTTTGTGGGGAGAATTTACCCATGTCTTCGCCCTGCTCTTTCGAGAGCCCGAGCCCAGTGACAAGGATAAGAACCGTGACAGGGATCCTGATCGGAGTAATGGTCGCAAGGTGCCGCGCACCTGGGCAAACTGGTTACCATGCTTCTTAATTTACGCTGGCATCCTCCAACAGAGGGCTTGGGTCCTCACCAAGTATCTTGACATAATATACAGGGCTTACACAGAATATGAAGGGAGCGCATGGCTGGCCTATGATGAGGCCTTCCGATGGAAGGCCGCCATTGACCCTTCCATGCACTGGGATCTGAAGGACCAGGACCTTTGGCTCCAATTCATGACCCCTTCCAGGCCGGGCTTCGGTGACAGGTCCGACAGCGGCCACATCCTTACCAAGCTGTCACCTGCAATGGCCTCCAGGCCTATTGCAGGTCCAGGGGTTCAACACCACTGGCTGTGCTGGGAGTTCAGCTCCAAAGTTTCCTGCTCCCAAAACCCACGCCGCATCCGGCATGAATGCTCCCTTTGCGGTGGTCAGCACTCCTGCGCCTCTTGCCCAAGGGCCAGAGGTTAGAGAGGTCCCCCAAGGGATGGCCATGGTGGCAGGAAACAGGGCAGTGGGCATCCTCCCCCTCCCAAAGGGCCCCAGCCCAGTTAAGATTCTTCCACTCCTTCAGCTTCTAGGGCGTTACCCAAACTGGAGGGCAGCGATCTACTTGGAACGCGGCTTCACACTGGGTTTCAGGATCCTCTTTAGGGGTCCGCACAAGCCGTATTTGACCGGTAACCACCGATCTGTCCTTAGCATGGGGCACTTGGTTCAAGATAAAATCAACAAAGAAGTTCTTTCAGGTCGGGTCATCGTCAGCCCCTTTTCCTCACCCCCGTTACCCAATCTTCAGATTTCCCCTTTGGGAATTGTCCCCAAGAAATCGCCTGGGGAGTTCAGGTTAATTCACGACCTCTCCTTCCCCAAAGGCCTGTCTGTTAATGATGAAATCGAAGATTCCCTATGTTCTGTGCGTTATACCTCCTTTGATACTGCGGTAGCCATGATAAGAGCCCTGGGCCGCGGGGCATTGATGGGCAAGTATGATATCAAATCTACTTTTCGCATTTCGCCTATCAATCCTCTGGATTTCAATTTGTTGGGATTCTCCTTCCAGGACAAATTTTACATCGACCACGCCCTCCCCATGGGATGCTCCATCTCTTGTGTCATGTTTGAAACGTTCATTACCTTTCTGGAATGGGCCATAAGGGATAAGACGGGCTGCAGCAATGTGGTCCATTATTTGGATGACTTCCTGTTTGCTGGACCTGGGGGTGGCAGTCAATGCTCTGACCTAATTAGGGCATTCATATCCCTTTCCTCAGACTTGGGTGTCCCTTTGGCACATGAGAAGACAGAGGGCCCATCTGTTATTTTGACATTCTTAGGGATCGAGCTTGATGCCCTCGCACAGTGTTCTCGTCTCCCTCACGATAAACTGCTGGTCATTAGGGATAAGCTCCAGACCATCCTGCACCTTCGTAAAGTCTCCCTTAGAGCCCTCCAAGAAGTCATTGGGCATTTGAACTTTGCTTGTAGGGTGGTGGCTCCCGGCCGTGCCTTCCTGCGATGGCTCTGCTGGGCAATGCGGGGTCTTCAACTCCCGCATCATCGCACCACAGTCCCCTCTGCCATGCGCATGGACCTTCAGGTATGGCTTAAATTCCTGAGGGATTTTAATGGCATCTCCTTCTGGAGGCGCGAGTTGCTTCTACGAGCCGACCTGCAGATCCATTCGGATGCGGCAGGCACCTTCGGTTTTGGTCTAATTTGGCGAGAGCGGCGGTGCCTGGGCCAGTAGGGATGTATGAAAATCACTTACCTTTTGCGGATTATGCTGATGGTGGGGGGGGAGGCGTTCCGTCCCTCCCCCCGGAATCCTGGACGGGAGGGGAGGTGTTCCGTTCCTCCCCCCCGGAATCCTCCGCGGCCGGCTGTGTTCCACAGCAGCTCCATGGAACAGCCAGCCAGGCCCAGCCAGGCCAGAGCTGTCTGCAGACGGATTTCCAGCCGCGGAGGGCTCTGGGTCAAAAAAACAAAAAACAAAAAACCCACGTATACAAATGCGGCGGCTCCGGCCACCACTATTTGCATTCCTTCTTTTTGGCCGTCTTAATCTACGTAAATATTAATGTAGACTATGACAGCGAAAATAAGGGGAACGCAAATAGTGTAGAGGGAAAAAAAGAAAAAAAGGTGCACGCAAATGGCCGTCTTAATCTATGTAAATATTTACATAGACTATGACGGCGGAAATAAGGGGAACGCAAATAGCATAGCGCGGAAAAAAAAGGCGTACGCAAATGGTGGCGGCCATAGCCACCGCCATTTGTGTACGCCTTTTTTTTTTTACTCAGACGTTTTAGGCTATGTAAAAACTTACATAGCCTATCACGTCTGTGTAAAAAACAAAAACAAAAACCTGCAAATGGCGGCGGCGGCAGCTGGTCGGAAGACCAGCCGCCGCCGTAGCCGCCGCCGTAGCCGCCACCGCCCGGAAGATCTGCCCCAGGTAAGTCTCATCCCGGGGGGATCCGCGGGGGGGGGCAGGGGGGTGGCAGGCCATTCCACCACAGATTTCAGGGGGCCGAATGCACTGGCATTCGGCCTCACCAAGATCCGTGGCGGAATTCTCTGGCATCCCTATGGGCCAGTGGCCAGAAAGCTGGGCCGCTGGCAGTATTTGTCAGGACCTCACCTTCCTGGAATTCTTCCCCATTTATGTGGCTGTACACGTTTGGGCAGATTTGATGGCCAATTTTGTCGCCCTTTTTTGGTGCGACAACATGGCCGTTGTGCACATCATTAATACATTATCCTCCAGAAACCAAAGGGTCATGGCTTTAGTTAGAGCATTCACCCTCCAATGCCTATGCTACAACATCTGGTTCCGCGCCCGCCATGTGCTGGGTCTGGGGAACACTGTTGCCGATGCTTTGTCACGAAACCAGATTGACAGGTTCCATGTGTTGGCTCCGTGGGCGCGTCCGCTACCAGACCACATGCCAGTCGAATTGTGGGTGATTGGCATTCTCAAGTCGAACATGCTATCCTGAACTCTATAGCCCCCAGCACTAGAGCTGCCTACGAGAGACCAGGTAGGGAGTTTCGCGCCTTCAGGTGCGGACTTCAGTTGCAGGACTTGTGGCCCTTACCTGTGGACCACTTGTTACAATTCTGCGTACATCTGCATAACAAGGGGCTGTCCGCTAGGACCATTATGGGGAGGCTTGCCTCTTTGGCCTTCTGGGCAAAAGTGCGAGGGGTGGAGGACTCCACCTCGGATTTCTGAGTTAGGAGGGCTGTTCAAGGCTGGGCTCGGATGTCTCCTGCCCCGCCAGATTCCAGGCATCCTTTGTCTCCAGTTATCCTTCTAGGGCTCCAGGGACTGTGGCCCTCCATTTGCTCTTCTCCATACGAAGCCTCCCTCTTTCACGCTGCAGCTTTAACAGCCTTCTTTGGGGCCCTTAGGATTTCAGAACTGGTCTGGGCTTCCAAATCTGACACCACCAGGAGGGCCTTGAGGTACTCTGATATCCAGATCCATCCCAACCTGATTCACCTCCGTATTCGATGGTCGAAAACCGACCAGTCTGGCAAGGGAGCATTGGTGGTCCTTAGCCGGGCCCAGGCCGAGGAGTTATACCCTGTCAGGGCCTTGCAGGCTTTCCTTGGGTACCGCGGGGCGAGTGAGGGTCCCCTATTTTGCCATGTTGACGGTTCACCACTGACAAAGTTCCAATTCTGGGCAGTCACTAAGTCAGCCTTGTCCACACTGGGTTTGGGGCCTTATCGTTTTGGGACCCACTCTTTCCGCATTGGGGCAGCCTCTACGGCAGCTGCCATAGGTTTTTCATTCAAGCAAGTGAGGGCTGTAGGGAGATGGCGCTCCAGGGCCTTCCACTCTTACATTTGCAAGTTGCCAGATGCTTCATGATGCTTCTCTTCGCATTCCCCAATGTTTTATTATTTAGATGGGATTCGACCTACGCCGGTACAGGTGCTCATTTGTGGGCACAGTATGGTGTTCTGGGCTGCTCACAGAGCTTCTACGTCGGCCTTCGGATACCGGCTGCAGTTTCCCCAACAGGTGGCGATACAATGGCTCGGCCGGTGGGGTATGCAATGGGACTGCCTTCTTCCCACCCTCTTTCATCGACTTTTGGTCAGTTTCCCTCCACAGGTCCTGGTGTTGCACCTGGGCTGCAAGCCTGGAAAGGGCTTGGTTGAGCAGGCGTCAGTCGATACGCAGATGATCCGACATCGTTGGCCAGGGGTGACCATATTATGGTCCTCAATGCTCCTGAGAATCACGTGGAGGGCGCAAAGTAATGCTTCCATGGAACGGGCCCGGCGAAAAGTGAACAGAGAACTGGCATGTGGGTTGTCAGAACATGGCGACGCCGGATGCATCACCCACCAGGGAATCCAGTGGACTAGCAGTAGGGATGGCGGAGAATTTCTCCCCGAAACTTCGGGGGGCCGAGCGCCAACGTGTTCGGCCCCCCGAACAAGTTTCGGGGAGAAATCCTCCACACACCCCCGCCCCCCGCACCCCCCTGGGACGGGACTTACTTTCACCGAATGTCCCTCCCGGTGGCGGGTCCGTCCGGCGGTTCGGTGGGTGTTTGAGCGGGGCGGGAGTGGCAGCCGGTCTTTCGACCAGCTGCCACCGCCGCCATTGCAATGAAAGAAAAAAAAAACAACGCCCCCTGATAGGCTACGTGACGATTCACGTAGCCTATCACGGCTAGATTTGCAAAGTCAGCCGTGATAGGCTACGTCAATCGTCACGTAGCCTATAACGGGTGACTTTGCAGATCTAGCCGTGATAGGCTACGTGAATTGTCACGTAGCCTATCAGGGGGCGTTTTTGTTTTGTTTTTTTTTTAAACTTTCGCGTTCGCGGCTGGGCGAGGCGGGAAGCCTCCTCCCCGGCCTGAATTTCGGCCGGGGCGAGGCGGGAAGCCTTCCCCCCCGGCCTGAATTTCGGCTGGGACGAGGCGGGAAGCCTCCCCCCCCAGCCTGAACTTCGCGGGGGGAGCAGCGAAGCGCCTCCCCCCCACCGCGAACGTCCTTTGACGACAGGTAAGGGACTTTCATCCACCCCTAACTAGGAGGGAGCTTTACAGGCAGGATGGCGTCCACCTGTCAGACATTGTTGTTTATTCAGTCAGTTGCTTCCGACTCTTTGTGACTTCATGGACCAGCCCACGCCAGAGCTTCCTGTTGGCTGTCACCACCCCCAGCTCCCCCAAGGTCGTGTCCATCACCTCCGGAATATCATCCATCCATCTTGCCCTTGGTCGGCCCCTCTTCCTTTTGCCTTCCACTTTCCCTAGCATCAGCATCTTCTCCAGGGTATCCTGTCTTCTCATGATGTGGCCAAAGGACTTCAGTTTTGCCTTTAAGATCATTCCCTCAAGTGAGCAGTCTGGCTTTATTTCCTGGAGGATGGACTGGTTTAATCTTCTTGCAGTCCAAGGCACTCTCAGAATTTTCCTCCAGCACCACAGTTCAAACGCATCTATCTTCCTTTGCTCAGCCTTTCTTATGGTCCAGCTCTCGCAGACATAGGTTACTACGGGGAAGACGATTGCTTTCACTATGCAGACCTTTGCTGTCAGTGTGATGTCTCTGCTCTTCACTATTTTATCAAGATTTGTCATTGCTGTCTTCCCAAGAAGTAAACGTCTTCTGATTTCCTGGCTGCAGTCAGCGCCTGCAGTAATCTTTGCACCTAGAAAGACAAAGTCTGTCACTGCCTCCACGTTTTCTCCCTCTATTTGCCAGTTATCAATCAAGATGGTTGCCATAATCTTGGTTTTTTTGAGGTTGAACTGTAACCCAGCTTTTGCACTTTCTTCTTTCACCTTCATCATGAGGTTCCTCAGCTCCTCCTCACTTTCAGCCATCAAAGTGGTATCATCTGCATATCTGAGATTGTTAATGTTTCTTCCAGTGATTTTAATGCCAGCCTTGGCTTCATCAAGCCCAGCACGTTGCATGATGTGTTCTGCATACAGGTTGAATAGGTAGGCTGAGAGTATACAACCCTGCCGTACTCCTTTCCCAATCTTAAACCAGTCCGTTCTTCCGTGGTCTGTTCTTACTGTTGCTACTTGGTCGTTATACAGATTCCTCACGAGGCAGACAAGATAACTTGGTATCCCCATCCCACCAAGAACTTGCCACAATTTGTGATGATCCACACAGTCAAAGGCCTTAGAATAGTCAATAAAACAGAAATAGATGTTTTTCTGAAACTCCCTGGCTTTCTCCATTCTCCAGCGGATATTGGCAATTTGGTCTCCAGTTCCTCTGCCTTTTCTAAACCCAGCTGGTACATCTGGCAATTCTCATTCCATGAATTGCAGGAGTGTACCTTGCAAGATCTTGAGCATTACCTTACTGGCATGTGAAATAAGTGCCACCGTTTGAAAGTTTGAACATTCTTTGGTGCTTCCCTTTTTTGGTATGGGGATAGAAGTTGATTTTTTCCAATCTGTTGGCCATTCTTGTGTTTTCCAAATTTGCTGGCATATGGCATGCATCACCTTGACAGCATCATCTTGCAAGATTTTAAACAGTTCAGCTGGGATACCCTCGTCTCCCGCTGCCTTGTTATTAGCAATGCTTCTTAAAGCCCATTCAACCTCACTCTTCAGGATGTCTGGCTCTAGCTCACTGACCACACTGTCAAATCTATTCCCGATATTATTATCCTTCCTATAGAGATCTTCCATATATTCTTGCCACCTTTTCTTGATCTCTTCTGCTTCTGTTAGGTTCTTGCCATCTTTGTTTTTGATCATACCCATTTTTGCCTGGAATTTACCTCCGATGTTTCTAATTTTCTGGAAGAGGTCCCTTGTCCTTCCTATTCTATTATGTTCTTCCACTTCCGCACATTGCTTGTTTAAAAATAATTCCTTATCTCTTCTGGCGAAACTCTGGAATTTTGCATTTAATGGGGCATATCTCCCCCTATCACTGTTGCCTTTTGCTTTCCTTCTTTCTTGGGCTGCTTCCAGTGTCTCAGCAGACAGCCATCTTGCCTTCTTGGTTTTCTTTTTCTTTGGGATGTTATTTGTTGCCACCTCCTGAACAATGTTGCGAACTTCTGTCCATACCTGTCAGACATAGGGAATGACATATTTTTGTTCGATCTGCAAAGGGGCCTGTGGGAAGTTCTTCTGCGCAGGTGGGGGGAGTTTCACAAGCAATAGGCTTGTGACTCCTGTGGCGGCTAGGATGGGCAAAACATGAAAGGGAACAGAGATGGTGTGCATGCAGAGGCACCTTATGGTGACAGGTGATGCTTGAGGCCCCCCGAACGGGTTGTGCGGCTCGGCGGGGGGATAAGGGTTGCCTGGGAGACCAACCCTACTCATTCACCCAGGTGTTGTGCAGCACCGGGTCGGGAGTGACTCCGGAAGGTCTACCTCTCCCAGAAGGGGCAGTCCGGAGGGATGGCGAGATCACCGCCACCCCTCAGGCTGGGTGTGTTTTCGCCCAAGAAGTGCCAGCTAGCTGCTGACACAGTTAGATGCCTGTCCTAGTTACCCCTTCGCAGGTATTTCAATAAATGTGGCCCAATTTTCAATCCAAGCTTGTTGTCTGTGTCTTCTTTGACCCATCTCTGCTCGCAATGGTGAGTTCTTGCAATAGAATCTGCTCTGGCTCTCGGATGATATAGAAATGAAATTAACTAACTAACTAACTAACTAACTAACTAACTATCTAACTAAATGTTTTGTTTAGCCCTGCACCTGGCATCACACAAGAGACTCCGTGAACTTGGAACTGTGATGTAGCAATTATCAAATCATAGTGGCTGTTTCTTCCTCTTCAACTGTCCAGACCTCAAGGGATTCCCACAATAAGGGTTGCCTTGGAGAACCATAACACAAACATCAGAGTCGAGAGCACCCTGGAGTAACGTCTTTGAACAAAAATGAAAGGACCAGTGCTTATGAATACCTTGTGCGCCACTGAGAGTTTCTGCTGAGATGCAGGGCAGGCAGGGACTATGCAGCTGTGAGGTTCCGTAGCATCCTCTCCTTGGGAAATCACTGGGGCCTTGCTCTTGCCAGACATTGTGGCTTCTTCGGATTCACTGCTGATGAAGCTGAAAGCAGCAGTCACAGCGGCAGTGACTAGAGCAGGCAGACCCAGAATTATGCTGCTGCTGCCACTGCTGCTGCTCTGTGCAGCTTCTGGGATGCTGAAGGCAAAATGCCCCCTGAACTTGGTACAGGATTCTCCCGGTGCACTGAATTTTTACAAGCCAGGACATCAGCTCATTACGGGAGTTATTTCTACAATGCATATTCAGTTTGTACAACACGATTTCCACAGCCCTCCCCAAATTGTAATTGGTCTGTAAGTAATCATGCAGCCCTGGATTTAATGCTATGATACCCATTTTTGATTTTGTATACTTCGACAGACCTTCTTTTAGAGGGCCCATCCTTGTTTTCTGGAACTTGATTTTGGTAAATCTCTGCCCATATCCGATGCCCTCTCTGATAATAAGTTATGAGACCCATGTCTTAGACAGGCATTGCATATGATGGTTTTTTCTTCAATATATTGCTTCCTCCTATTCTCAACCTGTTAAGATAGAGATGATTGCAAATGTTCTTTAATAACAACCAATCCACTGTGTAATTAAACATTCTACTATTAAACAGTCTGTATTTTAAAAGAAGCAAACAGTTCTTGCTAGGTGATGCTGTCAAGGTGATGCATGCCATATGCCAGCAAATTTGGAAAACACAAGGATGGCCAACAAATTGGAAAAAATCAACTTCTATCCCCATACCAAAAAAGGGAAGCACCAAAGAATGTTCAGTCTATCGAACGGTGGCACTTATTTCACATGCCAATAAGGTAATACTCAAGATCTTGCAAGGTAGACTCCAGCCATTCATGGAACGAGAATTGCCAGTTGTAGAAGCCGGGTTTAGAAAAGGCAGAGGAACTAGAGACCAAATTGCCAGTATCTGCTGGATAATGGAGCAAGCCAGGGTGTTTCAGAAAAACTTCTATTTCTGTTTTATTTACTATTCTAAGGCCTTTGACTGTGTGGATCATCACAAATTGTGGCAAGTTCTTGGTGTTATGGGGATACCAAGTCATCTTGTCTGCCTCTGAAGAATCTGTATAATGACCAAGTAGCAATGGTAAGAACAGACCACGGAACAACGTACTGATTTAAGATTGGGAAAGGAGTATGGCAGGGTTGTATACTCTCACACTATCTATTCAACCTGTATGCAGAACACATCATGTGATGTGCTGGGCTTGATGAAGCCCAGGCTGGCATTAAAATCACTGGAAGAAACATTAACAATCTCAGGTATGCAGATGATTCCACTCTGATGGCTGAAAGCGAGGAGGAGCTGAGGAACCTCATGACGAAGGTGAAAGAAGAAAGTGCAAAAGCTGGGTTGCAGTTCAACCTCAAAAAAAACAAGATTATGGCAACCATCTTGACTGATAACTGGCAAACAGACGGAGAAAACGTGGAAGCCGTGACAGACTTTGTCTTTGTAGGCGCAAAGATTACTGCAGGCGCTGACTGCAGCCAGGAAATCAGAAGACGTTTACTTCTTGGGAGGACAGCAATGACAAATCTTGATAAAATAGTGAAGAGCAGAGACATCACACTGACAGCAAAGGTCTGCATAGTTCAAGCAATCATCTTCCCTGTAGTAACCTATGTCTGTGAGAGCTGGACCATAAGGAAGGCTGAGTGAAGGAAGATACATGCTTTTGAACTGTGGCGTTGGAGGAAAATTCTGAGAGTGCCTTGGATTGCAAGAAGATCAAACCAGTCCATCCTCCAGGAAATAAAGCCAGCCTGCTCACTTGAGGGAATGATCTTAAAGGCAAAACTGAAGTACTCTGGCCACATCATGAGAAGACAGGACACCCTGGAGAAGAGGCTGATGCTAGGGAAAGTGGAAGGCAAAAGGAAGAGGGGCCAACCAAGGGCAAGATGGAGGGATGATATTCTGGAGGTGATGGACTCCACCTTGGGGGAGCTGGGGGGTGGCAATGGTTGACAGGAAGCTCTGGTGTTGGCTGGTCCATGAAGTCATGAAGAGTTGGAAGCAACTGAGTGAATAAACAAAAACAAACAGTCTTTGAGCAAGAATATCTTGCAACACAAGTGTGGTGGAGTGATTAGAGTGTTGGACTGGAAATCAGGAGATCCAGGTTCATGTCTCCACAGCGATGACTTTGGGCCAATCACTGACTCCCAGGGTCTTCCTACATTAAGCAACCCCCCCCACATACAAAAATCCACATCCTTTCCGGAGCTTCTACTTTCAGTTTCTTTGTGGGATTAGGAAGGGCTCCTTTACAGGGCAGACATGTCTTTGAACTGAGGGAGTGCCTTCCTCCCTCCCTGGCATGAGTTGCAATCAACAGGCGATTCTTGCCCTCACTCCTGTCCGCTCGGCTCCTGCACACCCCACCCCCATCCTCAATGCCTTTGTCATCCTGACCACGCACGCCCCCAGCAACTGAAAACAGACACCCACAGCAGGCAGATAGAGTGGTTTCTCCAGCTATCGGAGAATTGCACAGGGAGGTCATGCCGCTCAATTTCTGTGGGCGGGAAAAAATACCACATTGATTGCATTTGGGGAAAACACGGGATAGGCTAGGCTGGGGAATATTGTGGGAGGTGCCTTGGATGGTAACGGCATCACCTACAGAGCTTGCAAGCTTCCATGACAGAGCCATCTCAATAGCAGGATCAAAGCTTGGTGTGATGAACCCCCCAGCCTAACCAGCCTCACAAGACTGAGGAAGAGTGTCATGTAAGCCACCTTAGGTTCCACCTTGCAAGAGGAAAAAGGGCAAGAAGCAGAAGCAGAAGATAAGGAGAGCCATGCTGGATCAGACCTAGGGTCCATCTAGTCCAGCATCATGTTCACATAGTGGCCAACCAGCTGTTGAACACGAACCCACAAGCAGGGCATGAGTGCAACAGCACCCTCCTGCCCATGTTCCCCAGCAACTCGTGTACATAGACTCACTCAGTCTGGTATAGGAGGGAGCACATAATCATCAACACTTGTAGCCACTGATAGCCTTTTCCTCCAAATACTTTTCCAACCCTGTTTTAAAGCCATCCGAATTGGTGGCCATCACTGCATCCTGTGGTAGCAAATTCCATAGTTTGACTATGTGCTGTGTGAAGAAGTCCATCCTCAGATCTGTCCTGAATATCCCACCCATCTGCTTCATGGAATGACCCCTTTGGGTTCTAGTATTTTGAGAGAGGTAGAAAAACGTCTCCCTATCCACATTCTCCAAACGATGCAGAATTCTGTAGACCTCTACCACGATAATAATAAATATATATGTTTACTACTGTGCCTGCCCTGAAAGCTGCTTCTATTTCAGAATCAATAAATGTACAGAAAAGGCAGACAAGAATCTCCAGCAATCTGTAATATTGGGGGACAGATGATTATCATCATCATCATCTATATACTGCCTCATGGCCACAGCTCTCTGGGCAGTTGACAAAGGTCTTGACAAATGCAATTGACATATATATACGTTCCAAGGTACCAGAATTAATTTCTTGTGTCTGAATTGGGGACATAACTAAAACCTCAAAGGAAATACATTTCTTTAATTCTCTCCAAATGGCCATAGGAAGGAGGACACTGAATTTCTGAAAGGCCATTCGAATGCATTAATCCCAGAGCGTTTGGCTTCTTATCCAGTGGGTCTGATTGCGTATTTATTCCCAGCATTTATACAATGCCCTATAATTCTCAGGATGGCACACTACTTGGGGTAAAACAATTTAAAATCCAAGAAAAATAAAAAATAAAATGAAATAAAATAAAAAATGAAATAAAAAAGAACTACAAATGTTTAAAACAGTATCATTACAGATAAACTATATACTGCTCCTCAGCTCAAAGGCCATCAAAGCAGTGAACAGAAGATTAATACATCAGAAAATAAAACAAAATACAATAAATTAGTCATCAGGCAATAATATGAGACTGCCAGGCCCTTTCTCACATAGCCATCCACCACAGCGCACATGGAGTGTTGCTAGTAGAATGGACCACAACTCTGAAGTGACGGGTGAACCATCCCCTCCCCAAAGGGAAGATGACAAACCTGTTTAAAACTTGTGTTCAATTAATGCTTTGACTTACCAGTTCAGAGGCTGGGTGCTCTGCTTCAGCTTTAAGCACAAGGATATTGACCCTATTCCCCCTTTACAAAGTGGAAAACAACAGCAAAGCTACTGCCTTCTTTTGGCGCAATGCAACATCATTTCCGGAACCTTTGAGGAACGTGCCTGTTGGTTGCATACTCCCCCTCAGAGTGTACATCTGCACTGGTTTCAGTTACGTCAAAAGTGGCAATTCACCTTGCAACAAAACACACAGAAGCAATGATGTGGGGACCTTCTATTTTGAATCTTTGATATATCTGTGCCGCGACTGGTATCATTTTGTGTGTCTATTCACATTGCTTTGAAAGGCCATAAGAATTACGAAAGCAGACATTTGATGTGTTTTTGTTGGATGTAAAATGACATGAAGAACCTCTTGTTGCAGGATAAGTGATCAAAGCGCATACTGGTACCTCCTGGCCTTCCTGGTAGCCATTCAGGAGATCAATCAGAATCCCAGGCTGCTACCCAACTTCACCCTGGGCTATGAGATCAATGAGAACTATTATGAGCAAAGAATGACTTATGATGCCATGTTAGATCAGCTCTCCCCTGGACAGGCAAATGTTCCCAACTACAACTGTGGGAGAGAGAACAAGCTGTTGATTTTTATCGAAGGGGCTGACTCAGACATCTCCATCCACATTTCAGCTATGTTGGGCATCTACAAAATCCCCCAGGTAGGAATGCACAAACACAGGCAGCCTGCAAAGACTCACCCTTTTGCCAGAGGAAATGCCACTGGTCGTACAGAGAAGGAAGGGCTGCCGTTCCAGCAATGGGCACCCGGTGCCATATTCCAGTGGTTAGAAGGCAGGGGTGGACAACCCCTGGGATCCTCCAGGGAAGGGTTTTTTGTATTGTGACAACGATGGTTTCACAAGGGAGTCATCAGAGCACTCCAAGGAACACAGTTGTATTGGTTCCTTTTTGGAAGGGAGGGAGACTCTTGCAAACTGCCATAGCAAAAGAAATAAATTTGTTTAGCAATGCAGATATGCTCATCCATTTGGATGAAAGCAACAGTTTTCCTTGACACTTTGACTCCAGGGTGTTGCTGAGTCACAGCGAGGATAGCAGAATTTTAAGAGACACTTCACTCTTTAAACTCTTAAAATGAAGGGATGAGATATTATATGAAAAGGAGGAGAAGCTGCATACGTATAAAGGCCAGGCGCTAACATCCCATTGCAATGTACTGTGAGGAAAGGCGCATCAACAGGCAAGTTCAGGTTGCTCCCCTCTGTCCCATTCCAGGCTTTGGGTCCTCTTGAGACCCTGCATTCTTGCACGTGTTGAACATCACAGGTCATTGCTGTTGCCTGGGTTGCAGGGTTCTACTATGGGCCTTAGGAAGGATCTGTGTAGGTCGGGCAAGAGAAGATCAGCACCATGGACAAATCCACCTGGCTTGATGTCAGACAGGGTGGTTTGTATGTAGCTCCAGCAAGCAGCAGATTAAGACTGGGCCTTAAGTTGGAGTTGGGAAAGCATTAGGCTGGCTGGCCTCCCTCTGCACTGATTGGGGCTTTGTCTCTTAAAGCGGCCTGGCCGATGCTAACAGCCTCAAGCTGCAACACTGTGGGAGCCACTGTGGTATGCTAGTGTCGTCATGGCCACAGTTCCCGGAGTCTGACAATGGTAATACAGCCTCCTCTGGATTCCAGGGACTCTAACACGGAGTTATTTCTCAAGAACTGGGTCCTGGGGAGGTAGAAGCCTTGTGACACCCTTCAGTGACCAAATCCTCTCCCTGACAGGTCAACTCTGCAAACTTTTCATCTGAGAACAAGGGCTTCAAATCCTCTGACGATGTGGGTTTGGGGTTCAGCTTAGAGTGCAGAGACACTGTGGTATACAGCCCTCCCTCTGCAGAAACACTGCCCAGCAGAACGACAGGCAATGTGTTAATTTAATCGGTACGGCCGACCACCTGCTTACTTGATCCTTGCCCATCTTGGCTCATTATGGGCTGCAGAGAGAGACTGGGTGAGGGGATCAAGGCGGTGGTGAACGCCTCCCTTGAGGAGGGAGTGATGCCATCAGCCCTCAAGGAGGCAGTGATAAGACCACTCTTAAAGTAGCCCTCCTTGGATCCTCAAGTTCTGAACAACTTTCACCCAGTCTCAAATCTGCAATTTTTGGGCAAGGTGATTGAGCGGGTGGTGGCGGTGCAGTTGAAGGCACACTTGGAAGAAACTGATTATCTAGACCCATTTCAGTTGGGCTTCAGGGGGCATGGGACAGAAATGGCCTTGGTCGCCTTGGTGGATGATATGAGGAGGGCTCTGGATAGGGGTGAATGCTCCTTCCTTGTTCTCCTCGACCTCTCAGCGGCTTTCGATACCGTTGACCACAGTATCCTCCTGGACCGCCTGGAGGCGTTGGGCATTGGAGACACTGTATTGCGGTGGTTCTGGTCCTTCCTCTCCGGCAGGTACCAGAGGGTAGCACTGGGAGAGGAGGTTTCGGACCCGTGGCCACTTACTTGTGGGGTGCCACAGGGTTCCATCCTCTCCCCGATGCTATTTAACATCTATGTGAAGCCGCTGGGGGCTATCATCAGGAGGTTTGGGGTGCAGTGCCATCAATATGCGGATGACACGCAGCTCTACCTCTCATTCAAATCTTCACCAAGGTTGGCCGTAGAATCCCTGTCCAAATGTCTGGAGACGGTGAGTGGCTGGATGGGGAGGAATAAGCTGAAGCTGAACCCTGACAAGACCGAGGTACTATTATTGTACTTGTATTGTACTTTATTGTAGAATTTTATTGTTTTAAACTGTTTTTATTGTATGTTGTACATCGCCCAAGGTGGCTGGGTGACCAGCCAGATGGGCGATTAATAAATTTAATAATAAAAAATAAATAAAAATGAATTATAAACAATTTTCAGTTGATGACTATTATCTCAGCATTGTCCTGAAAACAAATCAAATCCGACGTCTTTCCTTTTCCTAACAGGTCAGTTATGCTTCTGTTAATCATGCTCTTGACAAAACCCATTTCCCTCAGCTCTACCGGTTGGTCCCAAAAGAGGAACCCCACTACCGGGGGATTGTTAAACTGCTCCTGCATTTCACATGGACATGGGTCGGTCTCTTTGCTACAGACACTGACAACGGAGAAAAGTTCATGAACACCTTGACGCCTGTGCTCATCAGGAGTGGTGTCTGTGTCGCCTTCTCACAAACCATCTTACGACACCCTGCCTTTACAGGTGACTTGTTGGAAGAGCAGCTACGCAAGTCTTCACCTTCCATCCGCAGAGTCCATACATTTGTTTACTATGGGTCACCTCAGTCCTCCATAGATGTATTCGTTCTGCATGACATAGTAGACAGACTCTTGAAACCAATTTCAGGGAAAATTTGGGTCTCAATAGCTTTGCCATACAGCAGTCTGACCATGGCTTTTGAGAGCCATTTTATTCAACAGCACATGCATGGTTATTTATCATTCTTTATCCAGACAAAGAAAGGAACCAAACGTCAGAATATGCCAGTTTCGTATCTCCTTGATCAGCCTTTTTTAACTGCTGCTGGGATGGATCCAGGTCCGACAGAAGGATTTAGCTTTGTATATTCAAAGCATGTGTTATCTGTGAAAGGCCGGAACCGATGCACAGTGAAAGAGAACCTAGAAGGTTTGCCTCAGCATCTTCTTGACGTGAGCCTGTCCCAAGACACCTACAGCATTTACAGCACTGTCCAAGCCATAGCACATGCCTTAAATGCTGCCTACTCCTCCAGATCCAAGCGGACGGTGGCGGTGGGCAGAGGCCGACTGGAAGGCGAAAGCGTTCAGCCATGGCAGGTATTCCTTCTTTCCTCGAAGGTGATTGCATTGAAAATTACAATTCCACTCTGACAAGCTTTTGGAAGCAGTGGAGAGATGAGGTGACATTTACATATTCCTGAGGAAAGTTGACTCCAGCTGCAACTTCTTTGCATCTGCTGCTGCCCATTTTCTAACCTCCGCCAAAATAGCAAGTCCCAAGTTTCTAGAGAGTTCCTTGGGCACTACAACATTCACTGACTTTGTCTACCGACTGGCCACCTAGCCCAGTGTGTAAATTCTGTCCTGTTTAACTTCAGAACCTACATCAAATGGGTTCTAACACCCCAGTGGGAAACCAAGCTAATTTACATGGGCAAAAATCACTACAGATAAAATTGTAAATTGCAATCTATGTATTTTAGAAAATTACAAAATGAAAAGAAAGTGGTGGCATGGTGGTTATATGAACATTAGAAACTTTCTCTGTACTTACAGGGAAAGAGAATGTAACGAAAACATGAAATTAAGTAAAAGAATTGCAATTGCCAAAGCTGGTCTTATGAATTTAGCTAAGAAGATAACTGCTTGAGCTTCTAATATTGGTTTGACTCCTCCTCGCTACCTTCTCCTGTTTAGTAATTGTGGTTTAAGGCTAAACTAAACCAAAACCAAACCAAACCAAACTACAGCATAACCGTTAACTCTCCTTTTTCCTCCTCCTGCACATTACTTGGATATCAGTAATGAATATATCACGAATGGATATAAAAACTATGTTAAAGCATTAGTAAGTTCCTCTTGGCATGAGAAGAATAAAGGCAGAAGTTAGAGTGAAAGGGAAACTCAAGACTTGGGAAATAACTCTATGCCTCAACCTGAGAAATAATCCTGAGTTGACATCGGGCTCCCTCCACCCACTTCCCTCTTTTTTGGAAGAGCTTCTATGGGGCTCCCATAAAAGTCCTCGGTTTTGCCAGTGCCCTTCACTGTTGCTTGGGTTGCAGGGATATGCCATGGGTGAGATCTTGAGCAGTGTTCAGGTTAGGTCCAGTCCTCAAGTAAGGCTGATGGGGAGAGATCGGCACAATGGAAAATTGCAAGTGGTGCTGGAGGTGAGAACCAAACAGGGTTTTCTGTATGCTGTTCCAACAAGGAGCAGATGAATCTGAGGTTCAAATAGGAGCTTGGCTGTGTTTAGTCTGCTTGGTTCCGCCTAGGGATGGGGGAGAATTTCTCCCCGAAACTTCGGGGGGCTGAGTGCCAATGTATTCAGCCCCCCGAAGTAGTTTCGGGGACAAATTCTCTGCCCCCCGCCCCCCCCCGGGAAGGGACTTACCTTTCCCGAATGTCCCTCCCGGCGGCGGGTCCTGGCGGCGGTTCGGCAGGTCTTCGTCAGGGGCGGGGGCGGCAGCCGGTCTTTTGACCGGCTGCCGCCGCCGCCATTCCAAGAAAAAAACAAACAAAATGCCCCCATGATAGGCTACGTGACGATTAATGTAGCCTATCATGGCTAGATCTGCAAAGTCAGCCGTGATAGGCTACGTAAATCGTCACGTAGCCTATCACGGGTGAATTAAAAAAAAAAAAAAAAGTGCGTACGGCTAATGGCGGCCTCCATACGGAGCCGCCATTCACGTTCCTTATTTGGTCGCTGTAGTCTACGTAAAGATTACGTAGACTACAGCGACCAAATAAGGAACGCGAATGGCGGCTCCCTATGGGGGCCGCCATTTGCGTATGCGCTTTTTTTTAAAGTCACCCTTGATAGGCTACGTGACGATTAACGTAGCCTATCATGGCTGACTTTGCAGATCTAGCTGTGATAGGCTACGTAAATCGTCACGTAGCCTATCACGGTGGCGTTTTCTTTTTTAACTTTATTTCGCGGCCGGGCGAGGCGCCTCCTCCCCGGCCTGAATTTCGGCCAGGCGAGGCAGGAAGCCTCCCCCCCGGCCTGAATTTCAGCCGGGCGAGGAGGGAAGCCTCCCCCCAGGCCTGAACTTCGGGGGGAGCAGTGAAGCACCTCCCCCCACCGCAAAGCAAGCTGCGAGACCAGGTAAGTGGCTTTCGTGCACCCCTAGTTCCGCCTCCATACTGGCTGAGGCATGGTCTCCTAAGGTTCTTCAGCTATGTGATCATTACTTTTGGAGCGAGGATGTGGTGGAAGCACTGGTGAGATGAGATAACATTTACATATTTCTGAGGCAAGGTGGACTCCCATAATCCTCACTTGTATATCCTGGGGATCTGCTAGTGCCCATTTTCTAGCCCCATTCTTATAGGAAGCTCCCAGTTTCAAGAGAGTTCCTTGGGCAGTGCAAGATTCACTGGCTCCATCTCCCAACTTCATCCTTCCCACTGGGCTGCTCCCCCAGAATCTATGTGGTTCTGCTGACATCCGGATCCTTCCACCCATTTTCCTCATTTCTGGAAGAGCTTATGGGTATGGTCTTTCCATATAACTCCTGGGTAACGGAGTGTAAACCCAAAAAAGGATGTCTGCGCTTTATATAAGCTGGTCCTGACTATGGACGTATGGAGTGTGTGAAATCCATTCTGTCTGAATTCCACGGATTATCAGGCACTTTTTGTTCCGTCATTCTCCCATCAACAGAGTCAGATTTTTTTTTTGTTTCCGAATTTGTGCAAATTTGCATTTGCACAAATATACATTTGTGCAAATTCGCAAGTTCAAAAATGCTCAAATTCCCCCAAATGCACATTTTCATACTTTAGCCTATGGGGAAATTTCCATTTGGGGGCAGATATTTTTATTTTGCATATTTTTCTACAACAAAATTTGCACGAAATCCAGGAAAGTGAGAAAATCGGTCCGCAAGTCTGCAGAATCTTCCCGACAAGGGAAAACCCTGCAGAATCCGTGAGTTGGATCCATGAAAATCCAAACTCACTCGGTTCCATTGTGGATTTCTTTGACATCCCTACTCCTGACTAGGGTTGGCAGAGAATTTCTCCCCAAAACTTCGGGGGCTGAGCGCCAACGTGTTCGGCCCCCCAAACACGTTTTGGGGAGAAATCCTCTGAACCCCCCCACCCCCCGCACCCCTCCCGGGACGGGACTTACCTTCACCGAATATCCCTCCCGGCGGCGGGTCCGGCCGGCGGTTCGGCGGCTGTTCGAGCGGGGCTGGAGCGGCAGCCGGTCTTTCGACCGGCTGCCGCCACCGCCATTGCAATAAAAGAAAAAAAAAATGCCCCTTGACAGGCTACATAACGATTAACGTAGCCTATCACGGCTAGATTTGCAAATCTAGCCGTGACAGGCTATGTCAATCGTCACGTAGCCTATCACGGGTGACTTAAAAAAAAAAAAAAAGTGTGTACGCTATTTGTGTTGCCCTTATTTTCGCTGTAGTCTACGTAAACATTTACGTAGACTACAGCGACTAAATAAGGAACGCGAATGGCGGCTCCCTATGGGGGCCGCCATTAGCGTATGCGCTTTTTTTTTTTAAAGTCACCCGTGATAGGCTACGTGACAATTGACGTAGCCTATCACAGCTGACTTTGCAGATCTAGCCGTGATAGGCTACATTAATTGTCACGCAGCCTATCGGGGGCATTAAAAAAAAAAAAAAAACCTTTTGCGTTCGCGGCCGGGCGAGGCAGGAAGCCTCCTCCCCGGCCTGAATTTCGGCCGGGGTGAGGCGGGAAGCCTCCCCCCCCGGCCTGAACTTCGCAGGGGGAGCAGCGAAGCATCTCCCCCCCACCGCGAACGTCCTTCGAGGACAGGTAAGGGACTTTCGTCCACCCCTACTCCTGACACACCTATATGGGTTGCCAATTTCTACCCAAGCTAGGATATATTTCTTGTCCCACGTGCTTCGACAATGAACTTTGCTCTAATGATGATGGATTTTTGAAACCTTCCTTGCACAGGTCGCTTCAAGTCTGCTTCTGCAGTGTGCAGTGACACATAAATTTAAGGGCTGAACGTGGCGAGTGCAGGACGGGCTTCACTTCCTTTGGCAGGGGCTCACAGAGAAGGGCCACTGAGGATGACATATAGGAGGAGGTGATCCTTGAGATAACTTGGCCCCAAGCCGCTAAGTGTGTTTTAAACTTCTGATGTTTTGAACTTCATCTCCCAGAACCTCTACCAGGGGGATAATGGTCAGGAATGCTGGCAATTGAAATCCAGAATATGTGGAGATCTACGTTTTGTCCGCCTGGTCTTAAAGGCATGTGCACCAGCCATGAGTCCTAGGATACAGTCCAATTCTACATTCTGGTGTCCCCTCTGCCATTCTAGCTTCACCAGTTCCTGGGAAATTTCCAGTTTTACAATACCTCCACGGAACGAGTATATTTGGATGAGAGCGGAGACCTGGCAGCTGACTTTGACATCGTGACCTATGTGATGTTTCCCAATAACTCTGTTCATACAAGGAACGTTGGGACACTAGAGAGACAGGGGACCTCAGACGTGACAATCACCATTGACCAGGATGCCATTGTATGGCCCAGCTGGTTCAACAATGTGGGTAAAAACAGGTTTCAGTTCATTCCCTTCACCTTCTGTTGCATTCTAATCATTTGTTGCATTTTATTATCTATTTAATAAACAAAGAAGCTGTCGTTTACAGGAAAATAGCTAAGGATATACAGTTTAAGAGGCCATCACTCAGTGTGATGGAACCCCTGCTTTGCATGCGGAAGGCCCCAGGTTCTATCCCGGGCTTCTCCAGGTGGGGCAAAGAAGGAATCCTGCCTGACACCCTCGAGAGACCCTGCTGGACAGTGTCGACAGTATAGGGCTACATGGACCAACAGTCTGACATTGTATAAGGCAGCGTCTTATGTTCCTAAGTTCTTAGTAGGTTTGGGGGAGAATTCCACCACGGACCCCAATGAGGCCAGATTCCAAGAATCTGGCCCAACTGGGGCCCATGGCGGAATGGACCACTCCCCTCCATCTCCCCCTGGAATCTGTCTGGGTCGTCTCCCTCCGTGCGTTGATCCTGCAGAACCAGCCTCCTGCTTTGCATCGCTGGCGATATGGCCGGCAGCCATTGCCATGCCGTATCGTGGGCGCTATTTGCAGCCATAAAACTGTTAGATTAGCCCAAATGCAGCCATTTACAGCTGCATCTAGGTACATCTACCAGCTTTATGGCCGCAAATGGCGTCCACTAGGCCATTTGCACCCCTGTTTTTTCATGCGATAGGCTACGCAAAGATTTGCATTGTTCTACATGGGTTGGTTGTTCTACATCTCTGTTCTATACCATATTAGTGAAGTGTATATATGGGAACACATCTTGTGCTCAGTAGGGACTTCGGCTGTATGCACACCAGATTCAGCCCCGATCTGCTTCCTTCTCAGGACAGGAGGCAGCATAGGAAGTCGACTTCTGCAAGTCACAACATTGATCCATCTAGCTCAGCATGGTTGACAGTGACTGGCAGTGGCCCTTCAGAGTTCAAGGAAGGGGTCGTTCTCATAAGAACACCAAAAAGCCGTCCTGGATCAGCCAAAGGTCCACCTAGTCCAGCACTCTGTTCCCACAGTGGACAAGTAGCAGCCCAGTGGAAATCCACAAGCAGGACATGTGTGCAAGAGCACCCTCCCACCCATGGTCTGCAGCAACTGCTGTACAGAGGCAGAATGCCTCTGATCTTGGAGGTAGCACAGAGCCATCAGGACTAGAAGCCACTGATGAATTTGTCTAAGCCCGTTTTCAAGTAAGCCATATTGGATGATGCCACTGGGCTTCGTGGAAACCAAGGAAGCTGTTCTCTTTTGGTACTCTGTCATTATGGTAGACGGTGCCTCATTCCAGATGTAGCAGAAGCTGCTGGCCTGGCTATGTCAAGGTGATCAGGGAAGGAGAGCCACGGTGCTGCTACGACTGCGCTCTCTGCATGCAAGGGACCATTTCCACTGAGGAAGGCAAGTGACTCCAGCAGAAAGGGCAGTCCAGACAGAACAGGGCAAATAATTCCCTCTTTTCTTTGGCCGTCTGTGAACTTGCACTGCTCAGAAGTGACTTTTGGGAAGCCTGCCCCACCCTGGTGGCTGGCTGAGGGATGCTGGAAGTTGTAGCCCAACATATCTGGAAGGCATGGGGAGAGGGAAAGCTGCATGATTAGCATGTAGGATGAAGGATGCTCTCTTTTCTTTAGACATTGTGGAGTGAAAGGAAGAGACCGTAGGGGATGGGTGGTGGTGTTGCTGTGTGGCTGTGGTGGAGATTCCAGCAATCCTACAAACACACTCACCCAGGGGCCATTTGCACATAATGACAACTCATTGCTTTAACAACTGTTGACATATTTGTTGACATATTCAGTGCAGCACTTTAACAACGTCATCTTTTAGGATTTTAAATAGCTCAGCTGGAATACTGTCATCTCCGCTAGCTTTGTTGTTACTAATGCTTCCTAAGGCCCACTTGACTTCACTCTCGAGGATGTCCAGCTCAAGTTCAGTGACCGCACTATCATGGCTATCAGGGACATTAAGTTCTTTCCTGTATAGTTCTTCTGTGTATTCTTGCCACCTCTTCTTAATCTCATCTGCTTCTGTTAGGTCCCTGCCTTCTTTGTCCTTTATCGTGCCCATCTTTGCACAAAACATTCCCTTGAGATCTCTAATTTTCTTGAAGAGATCTCTAGTCTTTCCCATTCTGTTGTTTTCCTTGATTTCTTTGCATTGTTCATTTAAGAAGGCCTTCTTGTCTCTCCTTGCTATTCTCTGGAAGTCTGCATTCAGTTGGATATGTCTTCCCCTTTCTCCCTTGCTTTTCGCTTCCCTTCTTTCCTCAGCTAATTGTAAAGCCGCATCAGACAGCCACTTTGCTTTCTTGCATTTCTTTTTCTTTGGGATGGATTTTGTTGCTGCCTCCTGAACAATGTTACGGACCTCCGCCCAGAGTTCCTCAGGCACTCTGTCAATCAGGTCTAATCCCTGAAATCTATTCCTCACCTCCACTGTATATTCATAAGGGATATGATTTAGGTCATACCTGAATGGTTTAGAGGTTTTCCCTACGTTCTTCAATTTAAGCTGAAATTTTGCAACAAGAAGCTAATGATCTGAGCCACAGTCAGCTCCAGGTCTTGTTTTTACTGACTGTATAGAGCTTCTCCATCTTTGGCTGCAAAGGACATAATCAATCTGATTTCGATATTGACCATCTGGTGATGTCCATGTGTAGAGTCGCCTCTTGTGCTGTTGGAAAAGAGTGTTTGCTATGATCAGCGTGTTCTCTTGGCAAAACTCTATTAGCTTTTGTCCTGCTTCATTTTGTACACCAAGGCCATGCCTGCCTGTTATCCCAGTGATTTCTTGACTTCCTACTTTAGCATTCCAATCCCCTATGATGAAGAGGACATCTTTTTTTGGTGTTAGATCTAGAAGGTGTTGTAGGTCTTCATAGAACCGATCAACCTCAGCTTCTTCGGCATCAGTGGTTGGGGCATAGACTTGAATTACTGTGATGTTGAATGGTTTGCCTTGGATTCGTACTGAGATCATTCTATCGTTTTTAAGATTGTACCCCAGTACTGCTTTTCCCACCCTTTTGTTGACTATGAGTGCTACTCCATTTCTTCTAAGGGATTCTTGCCCACAGTAGTAGATATCATGGTCACCTGAATTAAATTCACCCATGCCTGTCCATTTTAGTTCGCTGATTCCCAAGATATCCATGTTCAATCTTGCCATCTCATGTTTGACCACCTGCAGCTTACCTTGATTCATTGATCTGACATTCCAGGTTCCTAAACAATATTGTTCTTTACAGCATCGGATTTTCTTTTCACCACCAGACACATCCACAGCTGAGTGTCCTTTTGGCTTTGTCCCATGAGGGGCTCATCTTCCGGCGTCATATCTTTTAGCCTTGTGATACATTCCATGGGGTTTTCTTGGCAAGAATACTGGAGTGGGTTGCCATTTCCTTCTCCAGTGGACCACATTTTGTCAGAACTCTCTGCCATGACCTGTCCGTCTTGGGTGGCCCTGCACGGCATATATTATGGCTTCACTGAGTTATGCAAGCCCCTTCACCACAACAAGGCAGTGATCAAAACATCTGAACTTCAAGTATAAGTGAGATCTGAGTTAGAGGTGACCAACATAAGAAGAGATCTCGGGGTTGTGGTGGATAGCTCAATGAAAATGTCAACCCAGCGTGTGTGTGGCTACTGTAAAAAATAAAAGAATAAAATCTATGGTGTAACCACACTTGGAATACTGTGTACAGTTTTGGTCACCACACCTAACCAGGATATTGTAGAGCTGGGGGAAGTGCAGAAAAGGGCAACTAAAATGATCCAGGGGCTGGAGCATCTCCCCTATGAAGGAATGTTGCAACATCTGGAACTCTTTAGCTTGGGGGGGAAGGAGGGGAAGAGGAGACATGAGGGAGGTGGACAAAATGATGCATGGTGTGGAGAATGTGGATAGGGAGATGCCAATGATTCTGAAGCTTCTTGTCTTCTTTTCAGATGCAGACTATTGCACTGTGTGCCCAGAAGATCAGCATCCAAACAAGGAGCGAGAGCAATGCATCCCCAAGGATATAAGCTTCCTGTCCTACGAAGAGCCCTTGGGGATCACCCTGGCATCTTTTGCACTATTCTTGTCTTTCACCACAGGCTTTGTGCTAGGAATCTTCATTAAATTCCTAGACACCCCGATAGTCAAAGCCAACAACCGGGACCTGTCCTATATTCTCCTTGTCTCCCTCCTGCTTTCCTTCTTGTCCTCATTCCTATTCATTGGCCAGCCAACGGAAGTGACTTGCCTTCTCCGACAAATGGCCTTCAGCATCATCTTCTCACTTGCTGTCTCTACACTGTTGGCCAAAACCATCACTGTGGTGCTGGCCTTCTTGGCCACAAAGCCAGGGAACACAGTGAGGAAATGGTTGGGGAAGAGGTTGGCCAACTCCATCGTATTGTCCTGTTCCAGTGTCCAAATTCTCATCTGCACCATCTGGATGGGCCTCTCTCCCCCATTCCCAGATTCTGACATGCACTCCCAGCCTGCACAGATCAACCTGCAATGCAATGAAGGGTCTGTCGCCATGTTCTATGCTGCCCTTGGCTACATGGGCTTCCTGGCTGCCATCTGCTTCACAGTGGCTTTCCTAGCCAGGAAGTTGCCTGGGGCCTTCAATGAAGCCAAGCTGATCACCTTCAGCATGCTGGTCTTCTGCAGTGTTTGGGTGTCCTTTGTGCCCACCTACCTGAGCACCAAGGGCAAATACATGGTAGCCGTGCAGGTCTTCTCCATCTTGGCCTCCAGTGCTGGGTTACTGGGCTGCGTCTTTCTTCCCAAGTGCTACATTATTGTCCTGAGGCCTGATCTGAATGCAAAGGAGCATCTCATGATAAAATCAGAAGGTGGCATCTGATTCGATCTACATTCGTTTCAGTTTCAGAATCTGCATCCCGTGCAAACCAGCCACTAGCCTGGAGATGAAACCATGGTTGCCCTATTATGAGTAGTCTCCCCTCCCTTCACAGATGTCACAACCAATGGAGATGAACCTGGGATGACCACAGGCTTATGTGATGTCATGCTTTGTCTGTCCTATTTTACCTCCAGAATCAGAGGCAGCATTCCTCTCTATTCCAGTTCCTTTAGAGCCACATTGTTCATTCTTTGGATGCCACGGAGCACAGCTGGCCATCGAGGATTCCGGCGGGGGGGAGGAACGGATTGCCTCCCCCCCATTGAGGATTCCGGGGGGGAGGGATGGAACGCCACCCCCCCACCCATGAACAGAATCCACAAAAAGGTAAGTCACTTTCATACATCCCTAGCTGTTGCTCTTCAAGCATGCACAGCATCTTTCCACAGTCTCTTTCCACAAAATAACTTTGAAGAAGGAAAAGATGGAAGGGGATTGGACACATTCATGGAGGATAGCGCAGTCTATGGCTGCTAGTCAGAGGTAATATGCCTGTGTAGCATATGTCTAGCTGGTTAAGGGAGCTATTAGAGAAAAGAGGGCTTCCTTCAGAAAACACGAGTCTTGGCCAAGTGAGGAAAACAAAAGGAAGCACAAGCTTGCATAATGTAGATAATAAGGGATGTAAAGAAGCATTTTGAAGAGCATATTGCAAACAATATCAAGGACAAGACTAAAGAATTCTTTAAATATATCAAAAGCAGGAGACCAGCTAGGGAGGCAGTTGGACCATAAGATGGCAATGGAGCTAAAGGAGTACTAAAAGAGGACAAGGAGATTGCAGAGAAGCTGAACAAATTCTTCTCATCAGCCTTCACTGCAGAAGATACAGGACAGATACCTGTGCCTAAACTGATGTTTGCATGAAGGGAGTCTGAGGAACTAAGGCAGACAGTGGGGACAAAAGATGAAATTCTCAACCTTATTGATAAGTTGGAAGCAAATACATCATCGGGCCCAGATGGTATCCATCTTATTGTTCTCAAGGAACTCAAATATGAAATGGCTGATCTTCCAGCCAAAATATGCAGCGTGTCCCTAAGATCAGCCTCTGTACCAGAGGACCTGAAGATGGCCAATGTAACTGCAGTTTTTACAAAGGAATCAAGGGGGGACCTGGGAAATTATAGGCCGGTTAGCTTAACATCTATTCTGGGTCAATGGGATGAAAGCATGATTAAAGATAAAATTAGTAAACATATAGAAGGACAAGCCCTGCTGAAAAAGAATCAGTCTGGCTTCCACAAAGGGAAGGCCTGTCTCGCTAACCTTTTAGAGATCATTGAGAGTGTAACTTAATATGTAGATTTAGGGGTGATCCAATCAACATTGTCCACTTGGACTTCCAGAAGGCTTTTGACAAAGTCCCTCACCAACAAGCCCTGAGCAAACTTCGCAGTCCTGGAATAAGGGGAGAGGTCCTCTTTTGAATCAGTAACTGCTTCAAGAACAGAAAGCAGAGAGGAGGAATACGTGGTAAACTCACCCAATGGATGGATGTAAATACTGGAGTCCCACAGAGAGTAGCAAAAAATGATTAATTCATCCAATAGAGGGATGTAAATAGTGGGGTCCCACAGGGACCAATGTTTTTCAACTCATTCATCCATGATCTGGAATTCGGAGTGAGCAGTGAAGTGGCCAAATTTGCTGACAGCACCAAATTATTGAGGTGGGTTAAACCCAAGAAGGGATTGCAAGGAGCTCCACAAGGATCTCTCCAAACTGGGAGAATGGGCATCAAAATGGCAAATGCGGTTCAATGTAAGCATGTGTAATGTGATGCAAGTTGGGTCAAAACATCTGAACTTCAAGTATAAGTGAGATCTCAGTTAGAGGTGACCAACAAACAAAGAGATCTGGGGGTTGTGGTGGACAGCTCAATGAAAATGTCAACCCAGTGTGTGTGTGGCTGCTGTAAAGAAGGCAAACTCCATGTTAGGCATAATTCAAGAAGGATCCACACTTGCAATACTGTGGACAGTTTTGGTCACCACACCTAACCAGGATATTGTAGAGCTGGAGAAAGTGCAGAAAGGGGCAACTAAAATTATCCAGGGGCTGGATCTCCCTTATGGAGGAAAGTTATAATATCTGGGACTGTTTAGCTTGGGGGGAAAGGAGGGGAAGGTGAGACATGAGAGAGGTGTACAAAATGATGCATGGTGTGGAGAAGGTGGATAGGGAGATTCCAATGATTCTGAAGCTTCTCTTCTTCTTTTCAGATGCAGACTATTGCACTGTGTGCCCAGAAGTTCAGCATCCAAACAAGGAGCGAGAACAATGCATCCCCAAGGATATAAGCTTCCTGTCCTATGAAGAGCCTTTGGGTATCATCCTGTCTTCTGTTGCCCTATTCTTGTCTTTCACCACAGGCTTTGTGCTAGGAATCTTCATTAAATTCCTAGACATCCTGATAGTCAAAGCCAACAACCAGGACTTGTCCTACATTCTCCTCGTCTTCCTCCTGCTGTCCTTCTTGTCCTCATTCCTATTCATCGGCTAGCCAAGGGAAGTGACTTGCCTTCTCTGACAAATGGCCTTCAGCATCATCTTCCCACTTGCTGTCTCTACGCTGTTGGCCAAAACCATCACTGTGGTGCTGGCCTTCCTGGCCACAAAGCCAGGGAACACAGTGAGGAAATGGTTGGGGAAGAGGTTGGCCAACTCCATTGTATTGTCTTGTTCCAGTGTCCAAATTCTCATCTGCACCATCTGGATGGGCATCTTTCCCCCATTCCCAGACTCTGACATGCACTCCCAGCCTGCACAGATCATCCTGCAATGTAACGAAGGCTCTGTAGCCATGTTTTATAGTGCCCTTGGCTACATGGGCTTCCTGGCTGCCATCTGCTTCACAGTGGCTTTCCTAGCCAGGAACTTTCCTGGGGCCTTCAATGAAGGCAAGCTGATCACCTTCAGCATGCTGGTCTTCTGCAGTGTTTGGGTGTCGTTTGTGCCCACCTACCTGAGCACCAAGGCCAAATACATGGTAGCTGTGCAGGTCTTCTCCATCTTGGCCTCCAGTGCTGGGTAGGGTTGGAAGGGGCCTACAAGGCCATCAAGTCCATCCCCCTGCTCAAAGCAGGAATCCAGGTCAGAGCATCCCTAACAGATGGCTGCCCAGCCTCATCTGGAATGCCTCCAGTGTGGGAGAGCCCTCCCCCCCATGTCATTGGTTCCCTTGTCATATTGCTCTAACAGTCAGGATGTTTCTCCTGATGTTCAGCCGGAATCTGGCTTCCTGTCCCTTGAGCCCATTATTCCAAGTCCTGCACTCTGGGATGATCGAGAAGAGATGCTGGCCTTCCTCTCTGTCACAACCTTTCAAGTACTTGAAGAGTGCTATCCTATCTCCTCTCAGTCTTCACCAAGGCTAAACATGCCCAGTTCGTTCAGTTTCTCTTCAGAGGGCTTTGTTTCCAGTCCCCTGATCATCTTTGTTGCCCTCCTCTGAACTCTCTCCAATTTGTCTGCATCCTTCTTAAAATGCGGTGCCCAAAACTGGACACAGTACTCCAGATGAGGCCTGACCAGTACTGACTAGAGGGGAACTAGTACTTCCCGAGATTGGGAAGCTATGCTTCTATTCATGCAGCCCAAAATGGCATTGGCCTTTTTTGCAGCCACATCACATTGTTGACTCATATTCTGCTTGTGATCGATTACAATTCCAAGACCCTTCTCACTTGTACTATTGTTAGCCAAGCATAAAGTATATTATGTCCACAGCATTCCCACTGTGGTTACTTGATCAAGGTTACTTGATCAAAAAATGAGATCAGATTCGTCTGTCAGGATTTGTTCTTTACATATCCATGTTGGTTTCGAGTAATCACTGCATTGTTTTCAAGGTGCTTACAGACGGATTGATTTATCATCTGCTCCAGAATTTTCCTTTTAGAGGGCCCATCCTTGTTATCTGGAACTTGATTTTGGTAAATCCCATATGTTTCTCATACATAAATCTCATATGCCCATATAGTTCTGTGTTTTGCCTTCGGAGGAAAATTTGGGGAATGGAGGAATGCAGAGGCAGCATCTTATGCATACTTGGAACACAAACTGCTAAGGAAATGTCTCTTTTGCTAGTCGTGCATTTTCCAAGGGCAGTATGTCCTTTATTGGTGTCTTTGGGGGACCATCAATTGCACAGCTTGTCATTTCACAGAGACAAGCTGATGAGGTTCATTTGAAAATAACATATTATGGACGGGTCTGCTTTTCCTGATATTATTTTCACCAAATATCAGATGCCGTCTCTGATAATAAGTTCTGAGACCCAGGTCTTAGACAGGCATTGCATATGATGGTTGTTTCTTCAGTATATAGATAGACATGATTGCAGATGTTGTTTAATAACCACAACCAATCCACTGTGTAATTAAATGTTCTACTACTAAACAGTCTGCATTTTACAAGAAGTGAACAGTCTTTGATCAAGAATGTCTTAAAACACAAGTGTGGTGTAGTGATTAGAGTGTTGGACTGGAACTCAGGAGATCCAGGTTCAAGTCTCCACAGGATAACTTCTGAGTAGACACAAAATGTAAATTGTGCCATCGGTCTGCAACCCTTGTTGGAACACTTAAATGGGAGTAAGTCCCATTGAACCTAATGGGGTACTCTGAATCAGCAGAGGACGTTGCTTCTGAGCTTGGTGGGGTGGAGGATCAGATGTGTCTCCCGTTGTTGCAAGGAGGCATTTTACCCTCATAGCCGTATCTCTCTGGGCATTTTACAAAGTTTAAAACATTAAAAATTACAATATGCAAAGTTTTAAAATATTAGAAACACACAAACAGACAATATAGAAAAGGCAATGTATTGTTTATTTATAGGCAGTGATGCTTGGTGGGGTTTGGCATTTTGTAATGGCCACCGCCGCCATTAAAAAAAAACAAAAAAAAACCCACACGTGATAGGCTACGTAACGATTTACGTAGCGTATCATGGCTGACTTTGGAAATCTAGCCATGATAGGCTACATAAATCGTTACGTAGCCTATCACGGGTGTGTGCTTTGTTTTGTTTTTACATTTTCTTTTTTATTTCACCGCTGGAGAGATGGGGCACTTCTCCCCGGCCTGAATTTTGGCCGGGCGAGGCAGGGCACCTCCCCCCCGGCCTGAATTTCGGCCGGGCAAGGCGGGGTGCCTCCCCCCCCTCCTGAACTTCAGGGGGAGAACCAAAGCGTCTCCCCCCCACTGCGAAGCAAGCTGCGGGACCAGGTAAGGGACTTTCATCCATCCCTACCTCTGAACCCTCTCCAGTTTGGCTGCATCCTTCTTAAAGTCTGGTGCCCAGAACTGGACACGGTACTCCAGTCCAGATGAGGCCTGACCAGTGCTGAGTAGAGGGGAACTAGTACTTTCCGGGATTTGGAAGCTACTTTTTTACTAATGCAGCCCCACATAGCATTGGCCTTTTTTGCAGCCACATCACATTGTTGACTCATCTTCAGCTTGTGATCGACAACAATTCCAAGATCCTTCTCACTTGTACTGTTGTTAGCCAAGTATCCCCCATCTTGTCACTGTGCATTTAGTGTCTTTGTCCTCGGTGCAGAACTTGGCAGTTATCCCTATTAAATTTCATTTTGTTCTTTTCTGCGCACTTACTTGATTACTTGGAGGATTGCAGAGGCACAAGCTTATGCATACTTGGAACACAAACTGCTAAAGAAATATCTATTTTGTTAGTCGTACATTTTCCAAGGGCAGTATGTCCTTTATTGGTGTCTTTGGGGGACCATCAATTGCAAAGCTTGTCATTTCACAGAGACAAGCTGATGAGGGTCATTTGAAAATAACATATTATGGACGGGTCTGCTTTTCCTGATATTATTTTCACCAAATATCAGATGCCCTCTCACATAATAAGTTATGAGTACCCATGTCTTCGACCAGCATTGCATATGATGGTTGTTTTTTCAGTATATTGCTTCCTCCTATTCCCTGCCTGTTAAGATAGAGGTGATTTCAGATGTTCTTTAATAACCACAACCAGTCCACTGTGTAATTAAACATTCTACTATTAAACAGTCTGTATTTTACAAGAAGTAAACAGTCTTTGAGCAAGGATATCTTGCAACGCAAGTGTGGTGTAGTGATTAGAGTGTTGGACTGGAACTCAGGAGATCCAGGTTAAGTCTGCACAGGATGACTTTGGGCCAATCACTGAATCCCAGGGGGTTTCTGCATTAAGCAATGCCCCCACACAAATCCACATCCTTTCTGGAGCTTCTGCTTTCAGTATCTTTGCAGGATTGGGAAGGGCTCCTTGACAGGGCAGACACCCTTTGAACTGAGGGAGTGCCTTCCTCCCTCCCTGGCATGTGTGCAAAGGAGCGGGGTGGGGAGGTGGGGAAGGGGTTCTTGTTTCTGTAGCTTAACTTCTGCTGTGCTCTTCTCGCAGCCCCCAGGACACCTCTGACTTACTTCTGAGATGACACAAAATGTAAATTGTGCCATAGGTCTGCAACCCTTGGAACACTTAAATGGGACTAAGCCCCATTGAACTTAACGGGGTACACTGAATCAGCAGAGGACATTGCTTCTGAGCTTGGTGAGGTGGGGTATCAGATGTGTCTCCCTTTGTCGCAAGGAGGCATTTTACCCTCTTCTCCCTCCAAATGAGAAATGTGCTCAAGAATTTACATGGCAGACACCTGGGAATCGAGGAAAGTCCTTCCTCGGAAGACTTGAGCGGACACAGGGGTTGCAATCAACAGGCGATTCTTGCACTTACTCCTGTCAGATCTGCTCCTGCACAGCCCACTCCCATCCTCAATGCCTTTGTCATCCTGACTGCGCACGCCCCCAGCAACTGAAAACAAACATCCACAGCATGCAGATAGGGTGGTTTCTCCAGCTACTGGATAATTTCACAGGGAGGTCAGTCTGCTCTTGTTCTGTGGGCCAGAAAAAAAACCACATTGATTGCATTTGGGGAAAACATGGGATGGGCTCGGCCGGGGAAAATTGTGGGAGATGCCTTGGATGGTAACGGCATCACCTAAAGGGCCTGCAAACATCCATGACAGAGCCATCTCAATAGGAGGATCAAAGCTCCTTGATGAACCCCCCAGCCTAACCAACCTCACATGGAAGGAAGAGAGTCATGTAAGCCACCTTAGGTTCCACCTTGCAAGAGGAAAAAGGGCAGGATAGAACTGTAATATTAACCATAACCATAACTGTGGTGACAATAATAATAATAATAATAATAATAATAATAATAATAATAATACTATCAGGAGAGCCATGCTGGATCAGGCCTAGGGTCTATCTAGTCCATCTAGTTCAAACATGGCCAACCAGCTTTCGGTTGGGTACCCACAAGCAGGGCATGAGTGCGACAGCCCCCTCCTGCCCATGTTCCCCAGCAACTGGTGTCCCCAGCTCACTGCCTCTGGTATAGGAGGGAGCACATAGCCATGAGGACTAGTAGCCAATGATAGCCTTTTCCTCCAGTTATTTGTCCAACCTCGTTTTAAAGACATCCCAATTGGTGGCCATCACTACATCCTGTGGTAGCGAATTACATAGTTTGACTATGTGCTGGTGGACATAGGGCACTATGTGCACTATGGACTAGGGATGGGGGAGAATTTCTCCCCGAAACTTCGGGGGGCCGAGCGCCAACGCATTGGTCCTCCGAAGGTTGTTCGAGGAGAACTTCTCCGCCCCCCCGACCCCCCCCGGGATGGGACTTACCTTTCACGAATTTCCCTCCAGTGGCGGGTCCCGGCGGCGGTTCGGCAGGTCTTCGTCAGGGGCAGGAGTGGCAGCCGGTCTTTCGACCGGCTGCTGCCGCCGCCATTACAAGCAAAGTAAAAAAAAAAAACGCCCCTGTGATAGGCTACGTAACGATTAACGTAGCCTATCACGGCTAGATTTGCAAAGTCAGCCGTGATAGGCTACATTAATCGTCACGTAGCCTATCATGGGTGACTTTAAAAAAAAAAAAAAAAGTGCGTACGACTAATGGCGGCCCCCATAGGGAGCCACCATTCGCGTTCCTTATTTGGTCCCTGTAGTCTATGTAAAGATTTACGTAGACTACGGCGAAAATAAGGACAACGCAAATAGCGTTGCCCTTATTTTCTCCGTAGTCTACATAAATCTTTACGTAGACTACAGGGACCAAATAAGGAACGCGAATGGCGGCTCCCTATGGGGGCTGCCATTTGCGTACGCGCTTTTTTTTTTTTTTAAAGTCACCCATGATAGGCTACGTGACGATTAATGTAGCCTATCACGGCTGACTTTGCAAATCTAGCCGTGATAGGCTACGTTAATCGTTACGTAGCCTATCACAGGGGCGTTTTTGTTTTGTTTTTTCTTTTGAAGTTTGCGGCCGGGGAGACGGGGCGCTTCTCCCCGGCCTGAATTTCAGCCAGGCGAGGAGGGAAGCCTCCCCCCCCGGCCTGAACTTCGGGGGGAGCAGCGAAGCGCCTCCCCCCCACCGCGAAGCAAGCTGCGAGACCAGGTAAGTGACTTTCGTGCACCCCTAGTGAAGACGCCCTGCCTTTGATCCGTCCTGAATCTCCCACCAATCTGCTTCAGGGAATGACCCCTTTGGGTTCTAGTATTTTGAGAGAGGTAGAAAAACGTCTCCTTATCCACATTCTCCACACCATGCACAATTCTGTAGACCTCTATCATGATGATAATAAATGTATCTGTTTACTAATCCGCCTGCTCTAAAAGCCGCTGGTATTTCAGAATCAATGAATGCACAGAGAAGGCAGACAAGAATCTCCAGCAATCTGAAATATTGGGGGACAGATGGCATCATTGTTTATTTATAGGCAGTGATTCTTGGTGGGGTTTGGCATTTTTTGCTGTCAAATATCCTTGTGGGCATGGGAAGTTTAACTTCCTCAATCCATACATAACCTCCAAGGTATCAGAATTAATTTCTGGTGTCTGAATTGGGGATATAACTAAAACCTCAAGTGAAATACATTTCTTTATTTCTCTCCAAATGGCCATAGGAAGGAGGGCACTGAATTTCTGAAAGGCCATTAGAATGCATTAATCACAGAGCGTTTGGCTTCTTATCCAGTGGGTTTGATTGCGTATTCATTCCCAGCATTTATACAATGACCTATAGTTCTCAGGATGGCACACTACTAGGAATAAAACAATTAAAAATCCAAGAAAAAGGAAAATAAAAATGAAAGAAGAAGAACTAAAAATTCAAAAAAGTATCTTTATGGGTAAATTATATACTGTTCTTCAGCTCAAAGGCCATCAAAGCAGTGAATGGAAGATTAATACAACAGAAGACACAATAAAATACAATAAATTAGTCATCAGGCAATGATATAAGACTGCCGGGCTCTTTCTCACATAGCCATTCACCTAGGAATGTACGAAAGGGACTTACCTTGTTCCGCAGCTTTTTTTGTGGGGGGGGGAGGCGCTTCGCTTCTCCCCCTGAAGTTCATGTGAGGGGGGGGGAGGCTTCCCGCCTCGCCCGGCCGAAATTCAGGCCAGGTGGGAGGTGCCCCATCCCCCGCCGGCAAAAGTCAGGCCGGGTAGAAGTGCCCCGTCTACCCGGCCGCGAAAAAACACACACCAAAAAACCACCCCCGTGATAGGCTACGTAACGATTAACGTAGCCTATCACGGCTAGATTTGCAAAGTCAGCCGTGATAGGCTACGTTAATCATTACGTAGCCTATCACAGGGGTGTTTTTTTTTTTAACTTTCTTTGTAATGGCGGCAGTGGCAGCTGGTCGAAAGACCGGCTGCCGCCCCCACCCCTGACGAAGACCCGACGAACCGCCACCGGGACCCGCCACCGGGAGGGACATTCGTGAAAGTTAAGTCCCATCTCAGGGCGGGGGCGGGGGGGAAAGAATTTCACCGCCCATTTTGGGGGGCCAAATGCGTTGGCGCTCGGCCCCCCGAATTTTGGGGGAGAAATTCTCCCCCATCCCTACATTCACCACAGCGCACATGGAGTGTTGCTAGTAGAATGGAGCACAACTCCAAAGTGATGGGTGAACCATCTCCTCCCCAAAGGAAAGATGACAAACCTGTTTAAAACTTGTGTTCAATTAATGCTTTTACTTCCCAATTCAGAGGCTCTGAGGCTCTGCTTCAGCTTTAAGCACAAGGATATTGACCCTATTCCCCCTTTACAAAGTGGAAAACAACAGCAAAGCTACTGCCTTCTTTTGGTGCTGTGCAACATCATTTCCTGAACCTTTTTGGGGAACGCACCTGTTGGTTGCATACTCCCCCTCAGAGTGTATGTCTCCACTGGTTTCAGTCACGTCGAAAGTGGCAATTCACCTTGCAACAAAACACACAAGTGATGATGTGGGGATCGTCTATTTTGAATCTTTGACGTATCTGTGATGCGACTGGTGTCATTTTGTGTGTCTATTCACATTGCTTTCAAAGGCCATAAGAATTACGAAAGCAGGCATTTGATGTGTTTTTGTTGGATGTAAAATGACATGAAGCGCCTCTTGTGGCAGGATGGATAACCAAAGCGCATACTGGTACCTCCTGGCCTTCCTGGTAGCCATTCAGGAGATCAATCAGAATCCCAGGCTGCTCCCCAACATCACCCTGGGCTACGACATCAACGAGAACTATTATGAGCAAAGAATGACTTATGATGCCATGTTAGATCAGCTCTCCCCTGGACAGGCAAATGTTCCCAACTACAACTGTGGGAGAGAGAACAAGCTGTTGATTTTTATTGAAGGGGCTGACACAGACATCCCCTTCCACATTTCAACTATGTTGGGCATCTACAAAATCCCCCAGGTAGGAATGCACAAACACAGGCAGCCTGCAAAGAATCCCCCTTTGGCCAGAGAAAATGCCACTGGTCGTACAGAGAAGGAAGGGCTGCCGTTCCAGCAATGGCCCCCCGTTCCATATTCCAGTGGCTAGAAGGCAGGGGTGGGCAACCCCTGGGATCCTCCAGGGAAGGGTTTTTTGTATTGTGACAACAATGGTTCCACAAGGGAGTCATCAGAGCACTCCAAGGAACACAGTTGTATTGGTTCCTTTTTGCAAGGGAGGGAGACTCTTGCAACCTACCATAGCAAAAGACAGAAAATGGTTAGGAATGCCGATATGGTTTCTGTATAATCATCCATTTGGATGAAAGCAACAGTTTTCCTTGACACACTGACTCCAGGGCTTGCTGAGTCACAGCGAGGATAGCAGAGTTTTCAGAGACTCTTCTCTCTTTAAACTCTTAAATTGGAGGGATGAGATATTATATTAAAAGGAGGAGAAGCTACATATGTATAAAGGCCAGGCGCTAACATCCCATGGCAATGTACTGTGAGAAAAGGCGCATCAACAGGCAAGTTCAGGTTGCTCCCCTCTGTACCATTCTAGGCTTTGGTGCTCTTGAGACCCTGCATTCTTGCACGTGTTGAACATCACAGGTCATTGCTGTTGCCTGGGTGGCAGGGTTCTACTATGGGCCTTAGGAAGGATCTGTGTAGGTCAGGCAAGAGAAGATCAGCACCATGGACAAATCCGCCTGGCTTGATGTCAGACAGGGTGGTTTGTATGTTGCTCCAACAAGCAGCAGATTAAGACTGGGCCTTAAGTTGGAGTTGGGAAAGCATTAGGCAGGCTGGTCCTCCCTCTGCACTGATTGGGGCTTTGTCTCTTAAAGCGGCCTGGCCGATGCTAGCAGCCTCAAGCTGCAACAATGTGGGAGCCACTGTGGTATGCTAGTGTCGTCATGGCCACAGTGCCCAGAGTCTGACAATGGTAATACAGCCTCCTCTGGATTCAGGGGACTCTAACATGGAGTTATTTCTCAAGAATTGGGTCCTGGGGAGGTAGACGCCTTGTGACACCCTTCAGCGACCAAATCCTCTCCCTGACAGGTCAACTCAGCAACCTTTTCATCTGAGAACAAGGGCTTCAAATCCTCTGAGAATGTGGGTTTGGGGTTCAGCTTAGAGTGCAGAGAGACTGTGGTATACAGCCCTCCCTCTGCAGAAACACTGCCCAGCAGAACGACAGGCACTTTGTTAAATATAAACAATTTTCAGTTGATGACTATTATCTCAGCATTGTCCTGAAAAGAAAACAAATCCGACGTCTTTCCTTTTCTTAACAGGTCAGTTATGCTTCTGTTAATCATGCTCTTGACAAAAAAACCCATTTCCCTCAGCTCTACCGGTTGGTCCCAAAAGAGGAACCCCACTACCGGGGGATTGTTAAACTGCTCCTGCATTTCACATGGACATGGGTCGGTCTCTTTGCTACAGACACTGACAACGGAGAAAAGTTCATAAACACCTTGACGCCTGTGCTAATCAGGAGTGGTGTTTGTGTCGCCTTCTCACAAACCATCGTACGACACCCTGCCTTTACAGGTGACTTGTTGGAAGAGCAGCTATGCAAGTCTTCACCTTCCATCCACAGAGTCCATACATTTGTTTACTATGGGACACCTCAGTCCTCCATAGATGTAGTAGTTCTGCATGGCATAGTAGACAGACTCTTGAAACCAATTTCAGGGAAAATTTGGGTCTCAATAGCTTTGCCATAAAGCAGTCTGACCATGGCTTTTGAGGGCCATGTTATTCAACAGCACATGCATGGTTATTTATCACTGTTTATCCAGACAAAGAAAGGAACCAAATGTCAGAATATCCAAGTTTCCTATCTTCTTGATCAGCCTTTTTTAACTGCTGCTGGGATGGAAATTCTGAAATTCTGAAATTCTGGCCAGGGTGGGGAAATTCTGGCCGGGGTGGGAGGCGCTCTGTCCCTCCCCCCCAAAATTCTGGCTGGCCGGCTCCGCTCTGCAGGGATTCTGCAGATCGGCCGGCCGGCTCCGCCAGCGGCTGGACATCCATCCGCTGGCTAGCAGATGCAAATGGCAGCGGCCATAGCTTCCACCGTTTGCGTCCCTGCAGTCAGCCGTGATAGGCTACATAAATGTTTATGTACATAAACATCATGGCTGATTTAAAAGAAAAATAATAATGCGTGTATGCAAATGGCAGCGCCCATTGGCACCAGCATTTGCGTTCCTTATTTTGGAACATTTACGTTCCAAAATAAGTAAAAAAACATTTACGTAGACTAAGACGGCGAAAATAAGGGGAACGCAAATAGCGTAGCGTCTACGTGCGTTTTTTTTTCTTTTAAATCAGCCGTGATAGGCTACGTAATTCTTTATGTAGCCTATCACTTTTTTTTTTTAAACTGGAAATGGCGGCAGTGGCAGCCGGTTGGAAGACTGTTTTTGTTTTTTGTTTTTTTAAACTGGAAATGGCAGCAGCGGCAGCCGGTTGGAAGGCCGGTCGCCGCCGCCGCCGAACCGTGGCCGAACAGCCACCGGAGCTGCCACCGCCAGGAAGATCCACCCAAGGTAAGTCCCGTCCCGGGGGGGGGGGGTTGGCATTCGGCCTCCCCGAGATTTGTAGCAAAATTCTCTGACATCCCTAATGTTGGGTCAAAACATCTGAACTTCAAGTATAAGTGAGATCTCAGTTAGAGGTGACCAACAAACAAAGAGATCTTGGGGTTGTGGTGGATAGCTCAATGAAAATGTCAACCCAGTGTGTGTGTGGCTGCTGTAAAGAAGGCAAATTCCATCTTGAGCATAATTAGAAAAAGAACTGAGAATAAAGTCTATGGTGTAACCACACTTGGAATACTGTGTGTAGGTTTGGTCACCACACATAACCAGGAAAGTTCAGAAAAGGGCAACTAAAATGATTGAGGGGCTGGAGCATCTCTCCTATGAAGGAAAGGTACAACATCTGGGACTGTTTAGCTTGGGGGAAAAGGAGGGGAAGAGGAGACATGAGAGAGGTGTACAAAATGATGCATGGTGTGGAGAATGTGGATAGGGAGATGCCAATGATTCTGAAGCTTCTCGTCTTCTTTTCAGATGCAGACTATTGCACTGTGTGCCCAGAAGATCAGCATCCAAACAAGAAGTGGGAACAATGCATCCCCAAGGATATAAGCTTCCTGTCCTACGAAGAGCCTTTGGGAATCATCCTGGCATCTTTTGCACTATTCTTGTTTTTCACCACAGGCTTTGTGTTAGGAATCTTCATTAAATTCCTAGACACCCCGATAGTCAAAGCCAACAACCGAGACCTGTCCTACATTCTCCTTGTCTCCCTCCTGCTTTCCTTCTTGTCCTCATTCCTATTCCTTGGCCAGCCAAGGGAAATGACTTGCCTTCTCCGACAAATGGCCTTCAGCATCATCTTCTCACTTGCTGTCTCTACACTGTTGGCCAAAACCATCACTGTGGTGCTGGCCTTCCTGGCCACAAAGCCAGGGAACTCAGTGAGGAAATGGTTGGAGAAGAGGTTGGCCAACTCCATTGTATTGTCCTGTTCCAGTGTCCAAATGCTCATCTGCACCATCTGGATGGGCCTCTCTCCCCCATTCCAAGATTCCGACATGCACTCCCAGCCTGGACAGATAATCCTGCAGTGAAATGAAGGGTCTGTCGCCATGTTCTATGCTGCCCTTGGCTACATGGGCTTCCTGGCTGCCATCTGCTTCACGGTGGCTTTCCTAGCCAGGAAGTTGCCTGGGGCCTTCAATGAAGCCAAACTGATCACCTTCAGCATGCTGGTCTTCTGCAGTGTTTGGGTGTCCTTTGTGCCCACCTACCTGAGCACCAAGGGCAAATACATGGTAGCCGTGCAGGTCTTCTCCATCTTGGCCTGCAGTGCTGGTTTGCTGGGCTGCGTCTTTCTTCCCAAGTGCTACATTATTGTCCTGAGGCCTGATCTGAATGCAAAGGAGCATCTCATGATAAATCAGAAGGTGGCATCTGATTTGATCTACATTCGTTTCAGTTTCAGAATCTGCATCCCGTGCATAACAGCCACTAGCCTGGAGATGAAACCATGGTTGCCCTATTATGAGTAGTCTCTCCCCCCTTCACAGATGTCACAAACGCCACTGGTCACAACCAATGGAGATGAAACCTGGTGACCCTGGAATGGCCACAGGCTCTTGTGATGTCATGCTTTGTCTGTCCTGTTTTACCTCCAGAATCAGAGGCAGCATTCCTCTCTATTCCAGTTCCTTTGGAGCCACGTTGTTCCTTCTTTGGTACTGAATTGTGTGCTGGGTTCCCCCTTCGTCTCACTATGCCAGCATATCCTTGGTCCTTTTACAGGCAGTGGGCAGTGTAAAAACAGGTTTCAGTTCATTCCCTCCACCTTCTGTTGCATTCTAATCATTTGTTGCATTTTATTATATCTTTAATAAACAAAGAACCTATCGTTTACAGGAAAATAGCTAAGGATATTCAGTTTAAGAGGCCATCTCTCAGTGTGATAGAGCACATACTTTGCATGCAAAAGGCCCCAGGTTCTATTCCTGGCTTCTCCAGATGGGGCAAGGAAGGAATCCTGCCTGACACCCTCGAGAGACCCTGCTGGATAGTGTCGACAGTATAGGGCTAAATGGACCAACAGTCTGACATTGTATAAGGCAGCTTCTTATGTTCCTATGTTCTTAGGAGGGATGGGGGAGAATTCTGCCATGGAACCCAATGAGGCTGGATTCCAAGAATCTGTCCCCACTGGGGCCCGTGGTGGAACGGAGCACTCCCCTCCACCACCCCTCGGAGTCTGTCTGGGTCGGCTCCCTCCATGCGTTGATCCTGCAGAGCCGGCCACCTGCTCCACATCCCTGGCAATACGGCCGACATCCATTGCCGTGCCATATCGCTGTGCTAAGTCTCCGGATGCAAATGATGTAGTGGGCACTATTTGCAGCCGTAAAGCTGTAAGATTAGCCCAAATGCAGCCATTTACAGCTACACTTAGCTTAATCTACCAGCTTTATGGCTGCAAATGGCATCCACTACGCTATTTGCCCCCCTGTTTTTTCACACAATAGGCTACGCAAAGATTTGCGTTGTTCATAGAATCATAGAATCATAGAATAGGAGGGTTGGAAGGGGCCTACAAGGCCATCGAGTCCAACCCCCTGCTCAATGCTGGAATCCAAGTCAGAGCATCCCTGACAGGTGGCTGTCCAGCCTCGTCTTGAAGGCCTCCAGGGTGGGAGAGCCCACCACCTCCCTAGGTCATTGGTTCCATTGTCGTATTGCTCCAACAGTCACGAAGTTTTTCCTGATGTTCAGCCGGAATCTGGCTTCCTGTCACTTGAGCCCATGATTCCGTGTCCTGCACTCTGGGATGATCAAGAAGAGATCCTGGCCTTCTTCTCTGTGACAACCTTTCAAATACTTGAAGAGTGCTATCATATCTCCGCTCAGACTTCTCTTCTCAAAGCTAAACATTGCCCAGTTCTTTCAGTCTCTCTTCATAGGGCTTTGTTTCTAGTCCCCTGATCATCTTTGTTGCCCTCCTCTGAACCCTCTCCAGTTTGTCTACATCTTTCTTAAGGTGTGGTGCCCAGAACTGGACACAGTACTCCAGATGAGGCCTAACCAGTGCTGAGTAGAGGGGAACTAGTACTTCCTGGGATTGGGAAGCTATTCTTCTATTAATGCAGCCCAAAAGAGCATTGGCCTTTTTTGCAGCCACATCACATTGTTGACTCATATTCAGCTTGTGATCGACGACAATTCCCAGATCTTTCTCACTTGTAGTGTGGTTGAGCCACGTTTCCCCCATCTTGTAACTGTACATTTGATTTCTTTTTCCTAGGTGCAGAACTTGGCATTTATCCCTATGAAATGTCATTCTGTTGTTTTCTGCCCAGCACTCCAGTCTATCCAGATCACTTTGAATTTGGTTTCTGTCTTCCAAAGTATTAGCTATCCTGCCCAATTTTGTGTCATCTGCAAATTTGATCAGCATTCCCTGCACCTCCTCCTCCAAGTCATTCATAAAAATGTTGAAGAGCACTGGGCCCAGGACTGAGCTCTGCGGGACCCCACTCGTTACCTCTCCTCAGTTTGAGAAGGTCCCATTGATAAGCACTCTTTGAGTCCGATTCTGTAGCCAACTGTGGGTCCACCAGATCGTTGTTTCCTCTAGCCCACTTTGAGCTAGTTTGCTCATCAGGATATCGTGGGGCACTTTGTCGAAAGCTTTGCTGAAGTCAAGGTATGTGATGTCTACAGCATTCCCACATTCTACAAGGGAGGTTACTTGATCAAAAAATGAGATCAGATTTGCCTGGCAGGACTTGTTCTTGACAAATCCATGTTGGCTTCGAGTAATCATGGCATTGTTTACAAGGTGCTTCCAGATGGATTGCTTTATCATCTGCTCCGGAATTTTCTCAGGGATTGAAGTCAGACCGACTGGTCTGTAGTTCCCAGCTTCCTCCTTTTTACTTGGGATGTCAGAGAATTTTGCCACGAATCTCAGGGAGACCGAATGCCAGCGCATTCGGCCCCCCGAAATTGGTGGCAAAACAGTCCGCTCCCCTGCTCCCCCGCTCCCCCCCCGGGACGGGACTTACCTTGGGCGAATCTCCCTAGCTCCGGTGGCTCCAGCAGCGGTTTGGCAGTGGTGCGGCGGGGGTGATGGAGGTGGCTGCGGCGGCCGGTCTTCCGACCGGCTGCCACCACTGCCATTTCCAAGTTAAAAAAAAAATGTGATAGGCTACTAGGGATGGACGAAAGGGACTTACCTGGTCCCGCAGCTTGCTTCGCGGTGGGGGGGAGGTGCTTCGGTTCTCCCCCCGAAGTTCAGGCGGGGGGGGCGCCCTGCCCTGCCCGGCTGAAATTCAGGCCGGGGGGGGAAGCGCCCCATCCCTCGCCACTGAAATTCAGGCCGGAGAGGAGCGCCCTGTCTCCCTGGCCGCGAAATAAAAAAGTAAAGTAAAACAACAACAACACACACCCGTGATAGGCTACGTAACGATTTACATAGCCTACCACGGCTGACTTTGGAAATCTAGCTATGATAGGCTACATTAATCATTACGTAGCCTATCATGGGTTTTTTGGGGTTTTTTTTACACTTTGTAATGGCAGCGGCAGCAGCCGGTCAGAAGACCGGCTGCCGCCCCCGCCCCCGACGAAAGGCCGACGAACCGCCGCCAGGACCTGCCGCCGGGAGGGATATTCGCCAAAGGTAAGTCCCATCCCAGGGGGGGCGGGGGGCGGAGAATTTCACCGCCGATTTCGGGGGGCCGAATGTGTTGAGGCTCAGCCCCCCGAAGATTCGGGGAGAAATTCTCCGCCATCCCTACTTTTTACCCTTTTTGAAGATAGGGACAACATTAGCCCTCCTCCAGTCATCTGGCACTTCCCGCATCCTCCATGATTTCTCAAATAGAATAGACAGTGGTTCTGAGAGTTCTTCTGCCAGTTCCTTTATTATTCTAGGATGCAGTTCATCTGACCCTGGAGATTTGAACTCATTCAAAGTAATTAGGTGTTCCTTGACCATATGCCTATCGATCTTAAGCTGCAATCCTGCCCCTTCAGCCTGTCCTTCGCCTTTGCCAGGGGGTTCATAGACCCTCTTTTGGGAGAAGACTGAGCCAAAGTAGGAATTGAGCACCTCTGCCTTTTCTTTGTCATTTGTTATCGTTTTGCCATCCTTATTTAATAGCTCAACAACCATTTCATTCCTCTGCCTTTTACTATGCACGTAGCTGAAGAAAGCCTTTTTGTAGTTTTTAGCATCCCTCGCTAACCTCAGCTCGTTCTCAGCTTTAGCCTTCCTGACGCCATCCCTGCAATTCTGTGCTACCTGCCTGTACTCTTCCTTTGTTGCTTGGCCTTCTTTCCACTTCCTATATGTGCCCTTTTTTTGTTTTCAGGTCATCCCTAAGCTTTTTGTGAAGCCACATTGGCTTCTTCTATTGTCTTCCACCTTTTCTTCTTGTTGGAATTGTTTGTGATTCTGCCTTGAGAATTTCCTTTTTTTAAAAGCTCCCACCCATCTTGGACTCCTTTTCTCGTTAGCGTTGCTTGCCATGGGACCTTACTGATCATTGTTCTGAGTTTATTAAAATCAGCTTTCCTAAAATCCAGGGTACGCGTTTGACTACACTAGGGATGTCAGAGAATTTCTCCATGAATCTCAGGGAGGCCAAATGCCAGCGCATTTGGCCCCCCGAAATTGGTGGAGAAACAGTCTGCCATCCCCCCCCCCCAGGACGGGACTTACCTTGTGTGAATGTCCCTGGTGGCGGTTCAGCAGGAGTTCGGCCGTGGCGGCGGCGGCGGCCAGTCTTCCGACCGGCTGCCGCCGCCGCCATTTCCAAGTTAAAAAAAAAAAAATGTGATAGGCTACGTAAAGATTTACGTAGCCTATCACGGCTAGATTTTTTAAAAACACCGTGATAGGCTACGTAAATGTTTACGTAGCCTATCATGGCTAGATTTTAAAAAAACACCGTGATAGGCTATGTAAATGTTTACGTAGCCTATCACGGCTGAGTGAAAAGAAAAGAAAAAACCCATGGGCGCCGCCATTTGCGTTCCTTATTTTGGCATGTGTAGTCTATGTAAACATTTATGTAGACTTTGGTGAAAATAAGGGGAACGCAAATGGCGGCTACGGCTGCCGCCATTTGCGTCCCGGCAGTACAAGATTCGTGGCCGGTGGGATGGGGTGCCTCCCCCCCAGCCAGAATTTCAGGGGGGATGGATGGGGCACCTCCCTCCCGGCCAGAATTTCGGGGGGGAGGGACAGGGCGCCTCCCCCCGGGCCAGAATTTTGGGCGGAGGGATGTAGCGCCTCCCCCCCACCCCGAATCAACTTTCGGGTTCAGGTAAGTGACTTTCATACATCCCTAGACTACACTCAGCTTTTGCTTCCCTTAGAACCAAGAACTCAAGTACAACATGGTCGCTTTCCCCCAGAGTTCCTATAATTGCTACTTTATCCACTAAGTCATCTCTGTTGGTTAGGATCAAGTCAAGGATAGTCAATCCTCTACTTCCTTCCTCTACTTTCTGAAGGAGGAAGTTATCCGCCACAGAAGTCAGGAATTTTCTGGAGGGGCCATGTTTTGCAGAATTTGTCTCCCAACAAATATCGGGGAAATTGAAGTCCCCCATTACTATTACATCATGCTTCCTTAAAACATTAGCTATTTGCTTTTCAAAAGTTTCACCCTCGTCTTCTCCTTGGTTGGGTGGCCGGTAGTAGACTCCGACCACCAGGTTCCTTTTATTCTTTGCTCCATTTATTTCCACCCAGATGCTCTCGATGGGGCTACCAAGCTCCTCCTCCTGTATTTCTGTGCAGAGATCTGTATTTTTCACATACAGTGCAACCCCACCTCCCTTTTTGTTCCTCCTGTTCTTTTTGAACAAGTTCTATCCTTCAGTTGCTGTATTCCAGTCATGAGAGTCATCCCACCAAATCTCAGTTATACCTATCAAGTCATAATTTCCCTCCTGTATTAAGAGTTCGAGTTCGTTCTGTTTGTTTCCCATACTCTGGGCATCAGTATATAGACATCGAAGACCATGTGCTTCATAGTCTGGCTTTCTTCCTACATGTGTCTGAAGACTATTATTGGGCGCTATCAGAGCTGTTCTCTCCATTGCAGTGCATGCGCCTACGTCCATTGTTACCCCCAACATTACATCTCCCTTCCCCGTAGGATTCAGTTTAAAGTCCTCCTGATGAAGTTCTTCATGCTGTGGCCAAACACATTCTTCCCATCCTTTGTGAGGTACAACCCGTCCCTTGCCAACAGCCCATCTTCCAGGAAGTATAGCCCGTGGTCCCAGAATCCAAATCTCTCTCGTCGGCACCACCTTCATGGCCAGTCATTCACCCGGAGTATTTTTCGTTCCCTTTCAATCCCTCTTCTAACTACTGGAAGGATGGATGAGGAAACTAGCTGGATGCCAAAGTTCTTGAGTTTCCTTCCCAAAGTTTCAAAGTCTGACATGATCTCTTCGTAGCTCCGCTTGGCGGTATCATTTGTTCCCACATGGATGAGAAGAAAGGGATACCTGTCAGTGGGCTTTATGAGTGCAGGCAACCTTTCAATCACGTCTCTAATTCATCCTCCCCGGAGACAACATACCTGGCAAGTCCACGGGTCTTCGCAACATAGTTGGGTCTCGATCCCATGCAGCAAGGAGTCTCCCACTACTACCACTCTTCTCTTCTTGTTGTTGTAGGCCTGGGTTTCATCGCCTCTGTTTGACTGACCTTCAGCCTCTTGCTCACTCTCATGCAGGTTCCCCTGTGATTCTTCCTCTGCAGGCTGTCCTCCAGTCTCATCTGCAAGTACCTGGAATCGGTTCCACAGCTCCACTGCTTCCACTCGTGCAGAGTGGCGTCTAGTTCTTCTCCTAACTGTCACCCTTTTCCAAGGAGTATCCTCTACTCCATTTTTCTTCACCTCAGCATTTCCCACTGCCTCATCTTGCTGTTGTTAGTGATGTCAGAGAATTCCACGACGGATCTCATTGAGGTCGAATGCCAGTGCATTCGGCCAACCGAAATCCATCACGGAATGGCCTGCCACTCCCCCGCCCCCCGCGGATCCCCCCCGGGACGAGACTTACCTGGGGCGGATGTTCCAGATGGCGGCGGCTCCAGTGGCAGCTGCAGTGGTGGCGGCGGCACCTGTTCTTCCGAACGGCTGCTGCCACCACCATTTGCAGTCTGTGTCTTCCCCCCTCCCCCATAGACGTGATAGGCTATGTAAAGACTTACGTAGCCTATCACGTCTGTTTTTTTTTTAAAAAAAAAAACGCATATGCAAATGGCGGCGGCTATGGCCGCCGCCGTTTGCATTCCTTATTTTTCACCGTCTTAGTCTACGTCAATATTTACGTAGACTAAGATGAAGAAAAGAAAGGGGAATGCAAATAGTGCCCACTACACTATTTGCGTCCCCCTTTCTTTTCTTTGTCTTAGTCTATGTAAATATTGACGTAGACTCGCATTTTTTTGTGTGTTTTTTGTTACCCACAGCCCTCCGCGGCCGGAAATCTGGCTGCGGACAGCCCTGGCCTGGGCCTGGCCGGCTGCTCTGCGGAGCCGCCATGGAGCACAGCAGGCCAAGGAGGATACTGGGGGGGAGGACCGGATCACCTCCCCTCCAGTCGCGGATTCTGGGGAGAGGGACGGAATGCCTTCCCCCTCCCATGAACACAATCCACGAAAAGGTAAGTCACTTTCGTACATCCCTAGCTGTTGCTCTTCAAGCTTCTGGTCTTCCCTTTGCTGCTGTAGTTCCCCCATTCTGTCCAAGAACTCTTCGTGTTCTTTTATTCCCTGGAGGGTTGACAGTCGCCACTCCAGTCCACTTACCTTTTCTTCCAGCAGCGTGATCAACTTGCACTTGTTGCAGGTGTAGGCCATGTTGTTCTCAGGCAAGAAAACAAACATTGCACACACCTTGCAGGTCACCACCACTGGAGAGTCCTGTCCTTCCATTGCCACTTTTCCCTTTTTGTGTCTAGCTTTGTGATTGTTCTAGACAAGCCTGTGCCTGCTCCTCTACTCAATAGAGGTTAAAAGCAGAGTCCCACTGGTGTGGAAGTGTGAGTTACAAGACAAATAAATGGGAAGAAGTTAGTTAAAAAACAAAATAAAATGAAAAATGAAAAAAAATTTTAGGGGCCTCCCCCTTGACCTCCTCTGCTGAACTCCCCTGGCCAACTCCTGTTTGCTCCCCCTGGTCGCTCGCTCTGGTTGCTTGCTCTCTGGGAGCTTGCTTGCTTCTGTAGTCCCTGGACCAGCAGGAGCAGCTTGCTCTGCTCTGCTTTGCTCAGCTGGGAGGCGGGAAACAGACTGGGAGTACTCAGGCCACACACACTCAAATCAGTTGGAGCTCTGCCAAGTCACAACATCTGCCAAGGCACAACATTGATCCATCTAGCTCAGAATGATTGACAGTGACTGGCAGTGGCCCTTTAGAGTATGAGGAAGGGATTGCTCTCATAAGATCATCAAAAAGCCATCCTGGATCAGCCAAGGGTCCACCTAGTAGCCACTGATGAATTTGTCTAAGCCCCTTTTCAAGTCAACCATCCTGGATGATGTCGCTGGGCTTCATGGAAACCAAGGAAGCTCTTCTCTCTTGGTACTCTGTCTTCATGGGTAGACGGTGCCTCATTCCAGATGTAGCAGAAGCTACTGGCCTGGCTATGTCAAGGTGATCTGGGAAGGAGAGCCACGGTGCTGCTACGACTACACTCTCTGCATGCAAGGCACCATTTCCACCGAGGAAGGCAAGTGACTCCAGCAGAAAGGGCAGTCCAGGCAGAACAGGGCAAATAGTACCCTCTTTTCTTTGGCCGTCTGTGAACTTGCACTGCTCAAAAGTAACTTTTGAGAAGCCTGCCCCAACCTGGTGGCTGGCTGGGGGATGCTGGGAGTTGTGTTTGCAAATCACCTGAAGTTGCATGCACATGACCAATGCTTTTCAACTTATTCATCAAAGATCTGGAATTCGGAGTGAGCAGTGAAGTGGCCAAATTTGCTGACAGCAGCAAATTATTGAGGTGGGTTAAACCCAAGAAGGGATTGCAAGGAGCTCCAAAAGGATCTCTCCAAACTGGGAGAATGGGCATCAAAATGGCAAATGCGGTTCAATGTAAGCATGTGTAATGTGGTGCATGTTGGGTCAAAACATCTGAACTTCAAGTATAAATGAGATCTCAGTTAGAGGTGACCAACAAACAAAGAGATCTTGGGGTTGTGGTGGACAGCTCAATGAAAATGTCAACCAGTGTGTCTGTGGCTGCTGTAAAGAAGGCAAACTCCCATCTTAGGCATAATTCGAAAAAGAACAAATTCAATCCTGTAACCACACTTGGAATACTGTGTATAGTTTTGGTCACCACACCTAACCAGGATATTGTAGAGCTGGAGAAAGTGCAGAAAAGAACAACTAAAATGATCCAGGGGCTGGAGCATCTCTCCTATGAGCATCTCTCCCCGGGGTTCCCGTCGCTCCCAGGTGCGGCGCCTCTGTCCTGCTCCCCTGCGGGGGCACTGGCGTTTACGGCTGGGGCGCGCCCACCCTCTGGTTCCACCTCCTCCTCCGGTGGTCGCGGGGTGCGAATGCTGCCGTGCCCCCGGGGTGCCGTCGGACCGCGCCGGAGACGCGCATCTGGGAGCGTCGCCTGTATCTTCCTCCCCTGCAGGTGCAGCGGTGCTTTCGGCAGCAGCGGCGGTGGTGGTGGCACGCCCGCCCCCCCCTTGCACATCCTCCTCCAGCAGTTGTGGCATGCCTATGCTGCCGTGGCCCCGGGATTGCCTCGCTCGTGGCGGGGCGCGCGTGCTGCTGCGCCGTCCCTCCAGGCCACGGATTGCCGCGCCGGCGGGAGTGCCAGCCTTTGTAGCAGCGGCGCACGCTCGGCTGCAGTGCCGGTTGCTGCCAGCGTTTTCCCACCCGCGAGGCTGTTGTGCTTTTGACGGCGGCATGTCTGCCCCCCCCCCCCTGATTGCCAGCTCTCACTGCTATCCAGGAGCGCAGAGCGCTCGCGGTGGCAGCGTGCGCACCCCCCCAAGACAAAGCAACACACACACACACACACAAATAAAATAAAATAAAATAAATGAATAAACAAATAAATAAATAAATTAAAAATAAATAAATGAATGAATGACTAGATTAAAATAAATAAATGAATGAATGTATAGATTAAAAATAAAGAAAGAAAGAAAAAGAAGAAAAAAGAAAGAAAGAGGGAGGGAGGGAAAGGTAGCGCCCGTGTTCAGGCCCGGCTCCCATGGCCGCAGGCCCTTCCCGCGCCTGGTGGGCGCCAGTTCTTGCAACAGGCGACAATCCCCCCCCTCCGCGCCACTCACCTCTTTAGCCGTTATCAGCCGCGGAGTGTGGCCCTCCTATCTGGAGGCGCTTCCCCACTTCCTATCCAGGACTCTCTGCCTTGGCTTGATCTCAGGTCCGCGGATCTCGAGGCCTGGGGGGTGTTGCCGTTGCCCTCGGAGCCCAGCATGTAGCCTTCTGCTGCATTTTCTAGGGGTGCTGGTTGGAGTGTTGGACTGGGTCCGGGCACCTGGGCCCTTGCCTCTTTCTCGCCAACATGGTGCCAAGCTTAACCCACTTTCTACATCATGCCCCCCAAGAAAGGCCAAGGTAGAAAGAAAGGGAAGGGTAGGGCCCCGCCTCCCCTCCCCAAGAGACCGCTGCCAAGGCCCGATTCTGAGTCTGAGGAGGAAGCAGACCCGGTACTGGCATCAATTCTTGTTCATTTGGAAGCTGATGAGTGTTCCTCGGGGATCTCTCCCCCTCCCCTGGCCAGACCATAGAAACCCTCAGCTGTCCAGCCCAAGCAAACACGACACCAGACCCAATGCTCACTAATACTTTCTATTTCAGCTCATCTGGATGCTGTTGAAGGCTCCACTTCCTCTACATTAGCTCTTCTGGATGGCTCACTGCCCACAGTTAAGCTCCTCCCTTCTGCAGCCTCCTCTTCCCTGAGTGCCCAAGCATCAACATCCAATTTTCTAATCAAGGATCAGAACACAGCCACATGGGGTGCAGCTTGTCTGGATGCTGTTGAAGCCTCCATCTCCTTCTTTGTGGTTTCACCCAGGTGACACTCCACAGCTGGGGCGGTCCGCCGTCCTGGGGCATCTCTGTCCGGAGCACTGCAAGCGGCATCGTCTCCCTTGCTCCCGGGGACCCGGTCGTGGCCGACCAGGATATGGGTGAGATGACTGCACCTCACCCCACTTGTCCAGACGGGCGACCTGCAAGGCCGTGCGGTTGCCGCCTTAGCTTACCTCCCTGGGACGGCTGTCCCTCCCAATGTCATCTCCCTATATGACGCCCGGGCCACCTGCATCTCCGCCAGTCACACCCCACAGTACCCCCAGCCACTTAACACAGCATCTTACAGGGTTCTGCTGGAGTAATTTAGGATCTCTCACCCTGCCCCACCCGCTTGGGCATCCACGTAAGTGGCATATCGAGTCGCTACGCTAATCTGGCGAGTTGTGAGGCCACCAGGGCTACTCCTTCTCCTAATGGCTTTCACCTGAGGAGGTGTGTGCCTGGCTTATGTCAAGGCCTTTCGCAGGAGGGCCACCATCGACTCTTCTCTGTGCAGGGACCTGTGGGACCAGGACCTTTCGCGCCAATTTTGACTCCTTCCTGGCCTGTTCGGTGACAGATCTGGCAGTGGCCACGTTCACCAGTCTGTCTCCCGCATTGGCCCTCGGCCTACGGCGGGTCCGCGGCTTCAGCACCGCTGTCTGTGCTGGGAATACAGCCCCAAGGGCGCATACTACTAGAACACGTGCTGTTTCCGTCATGAGTGCTCCCTTGTAGCAGTCAGTACTCGTCCACCTCTTGTCCAATGCCTGGGGATGGTAGGTCCCCCCTTGGAAAGGCGAAGGCAGTAGGAAGCTCTGGTGGGCCCATGCCCAGTTAGGTTGTGCCGCTACTCCGGATTTAAGACGCTACCCCAACAGGGGCAACACGTTTTAACTTGGAACACAGTTTTATGCTAGGTTCTAGGACCCCTCCCCCTTTTTCTACGTCAACATATGCCATCCTTACCTCGTAAGCAACATTTCTCCTCGCCAGGCGTCGACAGGTTCCTGAGAAGTTAACAAGGCAGTACTGGCAGAAGGATTATAGCCCCCTCCCCTTTTTCTACACCCCGTTATCTACTCTAGGGATCTCCCTTCTTGAAATGGTGCCCAGGAAATCCTCTAGAGAGTTTATCCTGATTTGTAACCTCTCTGCCCAGAGGGCCAGCCTGTTAATCACGAGATCCCTGATCATCTGCATTCAGTGCAATACACCTCGTTGACGTGGCAGTTGTCTTGGTTTGGGATCCAGCCATGGGTCCCTGGTGGGCATATGCTACATGGAGTCCAAAGACATTGGTCAATGTTCTGATCTAACACAAGTATTGCTTCCCTTTTCTGTTACCTCATTGTCCCTTAGCTCACAAAGGCTGAGGGCCTGTTTCCTACATCAACATTGGGTGAAGCCAATCTGATACCCTTAGGCATTATTCTCGCCTCCCTCAGGACAACTTTCAGGTCATTTGACCACAGCTTCAAGCAGTTATACATCTTCCTAAGGTTTTCCTTTGGGGGGCCATGCAAAGATATTGTAGGGCATCTTCTTTTCACAGTTAGGGTAGCGGCCCCTGACCGTGTCTTCTCGCGCCGGCTCAGTTTGGGCAGTGCAAGGACTGCGGCTTCCGCACCATTGAACCAGGATCACTTCTGCTGTGCGCACGTATCCATGGGCATGGCTTCAACTTAGTAGGGCTTTAATGGCACCTCCTTACAGAGGTGTGAGCTGCTTCTAAAAGCTGGACTGCAGATTCACGTGGTTCCGCCACTACCACAGGGGGTTTCAGACTCTTAGGGCAGGTCTGATCGTGCAGTAGGTAGTGGCCTGTAGAGTGGATGCCGCCGCCTCCAAGCACATTTTGGATGACCTTATAGCCAAGTCAGTAACCCCCCCCCCTCGGTATGACAACGTGACCACGTTATTCACTCTCCATCCTCCTGAAATCGGAGGGTCATGTCATGTGTCAGTCTGTTCGCGCTCCAGTGTCAGTGTTACAACATCCGGTTCTGGGTCCACCATGTGCCGGGTTAGGCAAACCCAATTGTCGATGCTTTGTCATTAAATTAGGTCAACGACTTCCGGGCCTTAGCCCTGCGCGTGCTCCATTCCCAGATCCCATCCTTGCAGTACTATGGGAGACTGGGAGACTGAAGCTAGGCATGCCATACTGCATTCCATGGCTCTCCATACAGGAGCCGCCTGCGACAGAGCAGGTAGGGTGTGCCGTGCATTAGGCAAAGCTTCAGTGATAGGATTCATGGCCCTTACCTATAGACCATTGGCCACAATTTTGCACCTCCTTAAGGAACAACAGACTATCTGGGACCATAAGTCGTAAGTTGGCCTTTTAGCCTTCCAGCCCACAATGGTGGGATGCACTGACTCCATGTTAGATTTTTGGGTTCGGTGTGTAATATAGGGTTGGGCACAGATGTTGCCTGCTTTAGTAAATTAGCCACCCTCTATCTCCGGATACCCCTTTCGGGCTCTGGGGTAATGGCCCTCCATTTGAGCCTTCCAGTAAGATGTTTCCCTGTCCCACGTAGCAGCCTTAACTGCCTTCTTCAACCCCCCCCCCTTAGGAATTCAGGGTTGGTCTGGGCTCCCAAGGCCAACTGGTCCCGGAGGGCCTTGATATGCTTCAAGGTACAGGTCTGGCCCAATGTAACCCATTTACATATTTGGTGATCTAACTGATCGGTATGGCAAGGGCACGGCAGTGGCCCACGGCCAAACGCAAGTCAATGGGTTAGGCCCCATCGGCACCTTATGGGTTTTATGGAATGCCGCAGGTCTGAGGAGGGACCTCCGTTTTATCACTTCAACAGCTTACTGTTGACCTAAGGGCAATTTGGGCAATTTCTACATTAGCTCTACCCCGCTAGGCCTAGGTAACTTGCAGTTCAGAACCCAATGTTGTTACGTCAAAGCAGTCTCCATGGTAGCCGCTGGAGGTTTCTCTCTAAGGCATGTTAGGACATTTAGAAAATGGGGCTTCACAGCGTTTTGGCCTGCATTTCAAGTTGGTCGCTTCTTCCTGATACATTTTTTGCTTTGCTTCCCCTAATGTGCTTATTCCTTAGGCCAGCAGACTCATCGTACGCCAGTACGGGTGTTCTTACATGGGGACGTTATGATGTCTGGAGCTGCACGAAGGGCTTGCATGTCATTTTCAGACTTCAGCTTCTGTCACCCCGTCACATTATGATCCAGCGGCTACACAGACGTGGCATACGGTGGGAGTCCCCTCCTCACTCTGTTCCACCAAAGTTTGTCAGTCTTCCTCTGCAGGTCCAGGTGCTGCACGTTGAGAGGAATGATGTCAGCTGTAAGCCAGGCAAGGACCTGATTGAACAGGCCTTGGTTGAGAGGCAAGTGGTCCGGCATACCAGGCCGGAAGTAGCCTATTGCAGCCCTCACTGCTCCCATGGATCAATGGGAAGGACTGGAATGACGTTGCCAGCGGCAGGGCATGTCCGAATGTGCACAGAGAAATGGCTTAAGGCCATGTGAATGAGGTGATGGATGCACCACCCGCCAGGGAATTCTGTGGACAAGGAGGGAACGTTACAGGTAGGACAGTGTCCACCTGTCTCATTTAGTGAATAACATGTTTCTGTCTGATCTGCAAAGGGGCCTGCGGGAAGTTCTTCTGCGCAGGTGGGGGGAGTTTCACAAGTTCTAGGCTTGTGACTCCTGTGGCGGCTAGGACGGGCAAAAACAGGAAAGTAGGGATGGTGTGCATGCAGAGGCACCTTATGGTGACAGGTGACGCCTGAGGCCCCCCAAATGGGTTGTGCGGCTTGGCGGGGGGATAAGGGTTGCCTGGGAGACCAACCCTACTCACTCACCCAGGTGTTGTGCGGCACTGGGTTGGGGGTGACACCGGAAGGTCTACCTCCCCCAGAAGGGGCAGTCCGGAGGGATGGCGAGATCACCGCCACCCCTCAGGCTGGGTGTGTTTTCGCCCAAGAAGTGCCAGCTAGCCGCTGAAACAGTTAGATGCCCGTCCTAGTTACCCCTTTGCAGGTATTTCAATAAATGTGGCCCAATTTTCAACCCAGGCTTGTTGTCTGCATCTTCTTTAACCCATCTCCGCTCACAATTGCAAGTGTGGTTATACCATAGACTTTATTCTCAGTCCTTTTTTGAATTATGCTTAAGATGGAGTTTGCCTTCTTTACAGCAGCCACACACACACTGGGTTGACATTTTCAGTGAACTGTCCACCACAACCCCAAGATCTCTTTGTTTGTTGGTCACCTCTAACTGAGATCTCACTTATACTTGAAGTTCAGATGTTTTGACCCAACTTGCTTCACATTACACATGCTTACATTGAACCGCATTTGCCATTTTGATGCCCATTCTCCCAGTTTGGAGAGATCCTTGTGGAGCTCCTTGCAATCCCTTCTTGGTTTTAACCCACCTCAATAATTTGGTGCTGTTAGCAAATTTGGCCTCTTCACTGCTCACTCCGAATTCCAGATCATGGATGAATGAGTTGAAAAACATTGGTCCCTGTGGGACCCCACTATTTACATCCCTCTATTGGATGAATTAATCATTTATTGCTACTCTCTGTGGGACCCCAGTATTTACATCCATGAATTGGGTGAATTTACAACTTATTCCTCCTCTCTGCTTTCTGTTCTTTTGACCCATACAATGTCATTTTACATCCAACAAAAATACATCAAATGCCTGGTTTCATAATTCTTACGGCCTTTCCAGGCAATGTGAATTCACACATAAAATGACACCAGTCGCGGCACAGATACATCAAAGATTCCAAATAGACTATCCCAACATCATCTCTTCCATGTGTTTTGTTGCAAGGTGAATTGCCACTTGCGACGTAGCTGAAACCAGTGCAGACGTCCACTCTGAGGGGGAGTATGCAACCAACAGGCGCGTTCCTCAAAGGTTCAGGCAATGATGTTGCATTGTGCCAAAAGAAGGCAGTAGCTTTGCTGTTGTTTTCCACTTTGTAAAGGGGGAATAGGGTCAATATCCTTGTGCTTCAACCTGAAGCAGAGCACCCAGCCTCTGAACTGGTAAGTAAAAGCATTAACTGAACACAAGTTTTAAACAGGTTTGTCATCTTTCCTCTGGGGAGGGGATGGTTCACCCATCACTTTGGAGTTGTGGTCCATCCTACAAGCAACACTCCATGTGCGCTGTGGTGAATGGCTATGTGAGAAAGGGCCCGGTAGTCTTATATTTGCCTGATGACTAATTTATTGTATTTTATTATTTCTTCTGTTGTAATAATCTTCCGTTCACTGCTTTGATGGCCTTTGAGCTGAAGAGCAGTATATAATTTACCCATAAAGATACTGTTTTGAATTTCGTAGTTCTTTTTGTTTCATTTTTCATTTTCTTTTTTCTCTTTCTTTTTCTTGGATTTTAAATTTTTTTACCCCTAGTAGTGTGCCATCCTGAGAATTATAGGGCATTGTATAAATGCTGGGTAGAAATGTGCAATCAGACCATCTGGATAAGAAGCCAAACGCTCTGGGATTAATGCATTCGAATGGCCTTTCAGAAATTCAGTGTCCTCCTTCCTATGGCCATTTGGAGAGAAATAAAGAAATGTATTTCACCTGGGGTTTTAGTTATGTCCCCAATTCAGACACCAGAAATTAATTCTGATACCTTGGAGGTTATTTATGGATTGAGGAAGTTAAACTTCCCATGCCCACTAGGATATTTGACAGCAAAAAATGCCAAACCCCACCAAGAATCACTGCCTATGAATAAACAATATGTTGCCTTTTCTATATTGTCTGTTTGTGTGTTTCTAATATTTTAAAACTTTGCATATTGTAATTTTTAATGTTTTAAACTTTGTAAACTGCCCAGAGAGCTGCAGCTATGGGGCAGGATATAGGATGATGATGATAATAATACCATCTGTCCCCCAATATTACAGATTGCTGGAGATTCTTGTCTGCCTTCTCTGTGCGTTCATTGATTCTGAAATAGCAGCGGCTTTTAGAGCAGGCACATTACTAAACATATACATTTATTATTATTATGATAGAGGTCTACAGAATTCTGCATGGTGTGGAGAGAGGGAAGTCAGAGAATTCCACCAAGGATCTCGGTGATATTTAAATATTTACGTAGGCTAAAACGGCGAATCGAAAAGGGGCGCAAATAGCGCCCGCTATGCTATTTGCGTTCCCCTCTATTTTCGCCATAATAGTCTATGTAAATATTTATGTAGACTAAGATGGCAAAAATAAGGAACGCAAATGGCGGCGCCCGTAGCCGCTGCCATTTGCGTATGCGTTTTTTGTGTTTTTTTACCCAGAGCCCTCTGCGGCCGGAAATCCGGCTGCGGACGGCTCTGGCCTGGGCCTGGCCGGCTGCTCCGCGGAGCCGCCACAGAGCACAGCCGGCCGTTGAGGATTCCGGGGGGGAAGAACGGATCGCCTCCCCCCCGTTGAGGATTCCGGGGGGAGGGACAGAACGCCTCCCCCCCATGTACATAATCTGCGGAAAGGTAAGTGACTTTCGTACATCCCTATGTGGAGAATGTGGATAGGGAGACCTTCTTCTACCTCTCTCAAAATATTAGAACGCAAAGGGGTCATTTCAAGAAGCAGAATCGCCTGATGATTGAAACCCCTGAATCCGCTCAAGTCTTCCAAGGAAGGACTTTCCTTGATTCCCAGGTGTTTTAATCCATGGAAAGAAATGAGTTACCCTGGAGTGGGTGGGCGGGGAAGTCAGCAACAGTCACGAGGGAGGCCCCACTCTTAACAGTCTCCGGCGGACTTGAGGGAGGGAAAGTTTCCCTCCAGTCCCCCAGCAAAGCCCTCTTCCTGCCAAGCCCATTTCTTTTTCATCTACCCGCCACACTGAGGTTGAACAGAAGGAAATGCTTTGGGTTGTGGGCTTGTGAGCTGGCATTTCCCCACAGTTGGAGTTACAGACGTTAGCAAGTTTCTGCAGATCAAACTGCCTTCAGGAGCAGTTTGCCTCATTCACTCAGAATGGATGGGATCTTCATGTAATATCGCTAGCAAGGATTGGGACACCTTCGCCCAACCTGGTGCCTTCCAGAGGTGCTGGATTGCAGTTCCCATCATTCCCAGCCAGAAAGGCCAAGGTCCATGGGATCTATAGATCAACCCATCTGAATAGCAGAAGGCTGTTGAATGCCATATTAGACTCTATCATCTTTCTCAGGCCTCTTTCCGAGAGTGCAACGAGCAGCATGTCTCCTTGATCTCAGGCAGGAAAGAATATTTCCTGGTTCCTGAGATCTTTCTTAAGCTGAAATCTAGCCTATGGACTTTTGCATGCAGATCAGGTGGTCCAGCATTCATGCCCCCTTCCACCTCTACCTGTCCCCTTCTTCATCCAATCAGCTTCATGAGCTGACCACAGGTTCTAGTATTATGAGAGAGGGAGAAAAATGCCTGTGTATCCACTTTCTCCACACCATGCATAATTGTGTACATATCTAGCATGTCTCCCCTTACTCGCTTCTTTTCTAAGTGAAACAGACCTGGATGTTTTCACCTTTCCTCATAGGGGAGTTGCTCCAGCCCCTTGATCATTTTAGTTGTTGCTTTCTGCACTTTTCAACCCCAAGATTCTGCTAACTCAGAAGCCATCTGCTTATACTTGAAGTTGGGACTGTTTGCCCTGATGTGCATCACTTCAGTTCACACTGGCTAACGCTGAACCATATTTGCCAAGTTCTCCTCATTTAGGAGGGAGAGGTTAAACGTCTGCGACATGCCTGCTGAGATCCAACAGTCATAGAGGGCAATGGGGGTGGAAGTGAAAGCCTCTCCTATCGTCCAGATTTCTCCGCGACTACTAGGAGCAGGAAATCAGCGATCTAAAGAAAGCAGGGAGTCCCCCCCCCACACACACACACAGAGCAAATGTTATCACCTGGGTTGTTAGAAAAAATGGGGGCAGGGATTCTTGCAGCATTGGAGGCCACAGAAAGAGTGTTAGAGGGCTGCAAATGGCTACAGGGCTAAAGTTGGTCCATTTCTGCCCTGAAGGAATCTGCGGGAGTTTTAGTGCTGTGTGTTCTCAGCTTATTCTCAACACACACACACACACACACACACACACGTAAATAAACCTCATATCACAGCTCTGTGATTGGTCATATGCACCCAAACATAATAACTTTGTCATGGCTCTTAAGATGGTATTTCTCAAAAAAAAAAAAAAAGTTCTGATAAAGCTCTTTTCCCCCCTCCCTGACCCTTTTTTGACTATGGGTTTGCATTGGTGAGTTAATGCAAAGAGAGAGCTCTGGCTCTCGGACGATATAAAAATGAAGTTAACTAACTAACTAACTAACTAACTAACTAACTAACTGTTTTGTCTAGCCCTGTACCTGGCATCACACAAGAGGCTCCATGAGCATAGAGATGTGATGTAGCAATTATCAAATCATAGTGGCTGCTTCTTCCTCTTCAGCTGTCCAGACCTCAAGGGATTCCCCCCATAGGGGTTGCCTTGGAGAACCATAACACAAACATCAGAGTCGAGAGCACCCTGGAGTAATGTCTTCACACAAGAATGAAAGGTCCAGTGCGCATGAATACCTTGTGTGCCATTGAGAGTTTCTGCTGAGATGCAGGGCAGGCAGGGACTATGCAGCTGTGAGGTTCCGTAGCATCCCTCTCCTTGGGAAATCACTGGAGCCTTGCTCTTGCCAGACATTGTGACTTCTTCGGATTCGCTGCTAATGAAGCTGAAAGCAGCAGTCACAGCGGCAGTGACTAGAGCAGGCAGACCCGGAATTATGCTGTTGCCGCTGCTGCTTCTGATCTGTGCAGCTTCTGTGGTGCTGAAGGCAAAATGCCCCCTGAACTTGGTACAGGATTTTCCCAGTGCACTGAATTTTTACAAGCCAGGACACCACCTCATTATGGGAGTTATTTCTACAATGCATATTCAATTTGGACAACACGATTTCCACAGCCCTCCCCAAATTGTAATTGGTCTGTAAGTAATCATGCAGGCCTGGATTTATTTATTTATTTATTTATTTATTATTAAATTTATTAATCACCCATCTGGCTGGTCACCTAGCCACTCTGGGCGATGTACAGCATTTACTGCTACGATACCCATTTTTGATTTTGTTTACTCTGACAACCCTTCTTTTAAAGGGCCCATCCTTGTTTTCTGGAACTTGATTTTGGTAAATCTCTGCCCATATCACATGCCCTCTCTGTTAATAAGTTCGGAGACCCATGTCTTAGACAGGCATTGCATATGATGGTTTTTTCTTCAATATATTGCTTCCTCCTATTCTCAACCTGTTAAGGTAGAGATGATTGCAGATGTTCTTTAATAATAACCAATCCACTGTGTAATTAAACATTCTACTATTAAACAGTCTGTATTTTAAAAGAAGTAAACAGTTCTTGCTAGGTGATGCTGTCAAGGTGATGCATGCCATATGCCAGCAAATTTGGAAAACACTAGAACGGCCAACAGATTGAAAAAAATCAACTTATATCCCCATACCAAAAAAGGGAAGCACCAAAGAATGTTCAAACTATCGAACAGTGGTACTTATTTCACATGCCAGGAAGGTAATGCTCAAGATCTTGCAAGGTCGACTCCAGCAATTCATGGAACGAGAATTGCCAGATGTACAAGCGGGGTTTAGAAAAGGCAGAGGAACTAGAGACCAAATTGCCAATATCCTCTAGAGAATGGAGAAAGCCAGGGAGTTTCAGAAAAACTTCTATTTCTGTTTTATTGACTATTCTAAAGCCGTTGACTGTGTGGATCATCACAAATTGTGGCAAGTTCTTGGTGGTTTGGGGATACCAAGTCGTCTTGTCTGCCTCCTGAGGAATCTGCATAATGACCAAGTAGCAACAGTAAGAACAGACCATGGAACAACGGACTGGTTTAAGAACGGGAAAAGAGTATGGCAGGGCTGTATACTCTCACCCTACCTATTCAACCTGTATGCAGAACACATCATGTGACGTGCTGGGCTTGATGAAGCCAAGGCTGGCGTTAAAATTGCTGGAAGAAACATTAACAATCTCCGATATGCAGATGATACCACTTTGATGGCTGAAAGTGAGGAGGAGCTGAGGAACCTCATGACGAAGGTGAAAGAAGAAAGTGCAAAAGCTGGGTTGCAGTTCAATCTCAAAAAAACCAAGATTATGGCAACCATCTTGATTGATAACTGGCAAATAGAGGGAGAAAACGTGGAGGCAGTGACAGACTTTGTAGGCGCAAGGATTACTGCAGGCGCTGACTGCAGCCAGGAAATCAGAAGATGTTTACGTCTTGGGAGGAGAGCAATGACAAATCTTGATAAAATAGTGAAGAGCAGAGACATCACACTGACAACAAAGGTCTGCATAGTTCAAGCAATGGTCTTCCCGGTAGTAACCTATGGCTGCGAGAGCTGGACCATAAGGAAGGCTGAGCGAAGGAAGATAGATGCTTTTGAACTGTGGCATTGGAGGAAAATTCTGAGAGTGCCTTGGATTGCAAGAAGATCAAACCAGTCCATATTCCAGGAAATAAAGCCAGACTACTCACTTGAGGGAATGATCTTAAAGGCAAAACTGAAGTACTTTGTCCACATCATGAGAAGACAGGATACCCTGGAGAAGATGCTGATGCTAGGGAAAGTGGAAGGCAAAAGTAAGAGGGGCCAACCAAGGGCAAGATGGAGGGATGATATTCTGGAGGTGACGGACTCGACCTTGGGGGAGCTGGGGGGTGGCGATGGCTGACAGGAAGCTCTGGTGTTGGCTGGTCCATGAAGTCACAAAGAGTTGGAAGCGACTGAGTGAATAAACAACAACAGTCTTTGAGCAAGAATATCTTGCAAAAGAAGTGTGGTGGAGTGATTAGAGTGTTGGACTGGAAATCAGGAGATCCAGGATCATGTCTCCACAGTGATGACTTTGGGCCAATCACTGACTCCCAGGGTCTTCCTACATTAAGCAACCCCCCCACACACACACACAAAATTCCACATCGTTTCTGAAGCTCCTGCTTTCAGTTTCTTTGTGGGATTAGGAAGGGCTCCTTTACAGGGCAGACATGTCTTTGAACTGAGGGAGTGCCTTCCTCACTCCCTGGCATGAGTTGCAATCAACAGGTGATTCTTGCCCTCACTCCTGTCCGCTCGGCTCCTGCACACCCCACCCCCATCCTCAATGCCTTTGTCATCCTGACCACGCACGCCCCCAGCAACTGAAAACAGACACCCACAGCAGGCAGATAGAGTGGTTTCTCCAGCTATCGGAGAATTGCACAGGGAGGTCATGCTGCTCCATTTCTGTGGGCGGGAAAAAATACCACATTGATTGCATTGGGGAAAACATGGGATAGGCTAGGCTGGGGAATATTGTGGGAGGTGCCTTGGATGGTAACGGCGTCACCTACAGAGCCTGCAAACTTCCATGACAGAGCCATCTCAATAGCAGGATCAAAGCTCGGTGTAATGAACCCCCCAGCCTAACCAGCCTCACAAGATTGAGGAAGAGTGTCATGTAAGCCACCTTAGGTTCCACCTTGCAAGAGGAAAAAAGGCAAGAAGCAGAAGCAGAAGATAAGGAGAGCCATGCTGGATCAGACCTAGGGTCCATCTAGTCCAGCATCATGTTCACATAGTGGCCAACCAGCTGTTGAACAGGAACCCACAAGCAGGGCATGAGTGCAACAGCACCCTCCCGCCCATGTTCCCCAGCAACTCGTGTACATAGACTCACTCAGTCTGGTATAGGAGGGAGCACATAATCATCAACACTAGTAGCCACTGATAGCCTTTTCCTCCAGATATTTTTCCAACCCTGTTTTAAAGCCATCCGAATTGGTGGCCATCACTGCATCCTGTGGTAGCAAATTCCATAGTTTGACTATGTGCTGTGTGAAGAAGTCCATCCTTTGATTAGTCCTGAATATCCCACCCATCTGCTTCATGGAATGACCCCTTTGGGTTCTAGTATTCTGAGAGAGGTAGAAAAACGTCTCCCTATCCACATTCTCCAAAACATGCAGAATTCTGTAGACCTCTACCATGATAATAATAAATGTAAATGTTTACTACTGTGCCTGCCCTGAAAGCTGCTTCTATTTCAGAATCAATAAATGTACAGAAAAGGCAGACAAGAATCTCCAGCAATCTGTAATATTGGGGGACAGATGATTATCATCATCATCATCTATATACTGCCTCAGAGCCGCAGCTCTCTGGGCAGTTGACAAAGGTCTTGACAAATGCAATTGACATATATATACGTTCCAAGGTACCAGAATTAATTTCTTGTGTCTGAATTGGGGACATATATGTACCCTATTCCCCCTTTAAAAAGTGGAAAACAACAGCAAAGCTACTGCCTTCTTTTGGCGCAATGCAACATCATTTCCTGAACCTTTGAGGAACGCGCCTGTTGGTTGCATACTCCCCCTCAGAGTGGACGTCTGCATTGGTTTGTTGCGCCAAAAGTGGCAATTCACCTTGCAACAAAACACACAGAAGCGATGATGTGGGGATCATCTATTTTGAACCTTTGATGTATCTGTGCCGCGACGGGTGTCATTTTGTGTGTGAATTCACATTGCCTGGAAAGGCTGTAAGAATTACAACAGCAGGCATTTAATGTGTTTTTGTTGGATGTAAAATGACATGAACCTCCTCTTGTTGCAGGATAGGTGACCAAAGCGCATACTGGTACCTCCTGGCCTTCCTGGTAGCCATTCAGGAGATCAATCAGAATCCCAGGCTGCTCCCCAACATCACCCTGGGCTACGACATCAACGAGAACTATTATGAGCAAAGAATGACTTATGATGCCATGTTAGATCAGCTCTCCCCTGGACAGGCAAATGTTCCCAACTACAACTGTGGGAGAGAGAACAAGCTGTTGATTTTTATCGAAGGGGCTGACTCAGACACCTCCATCCACATTGCAACTATGTTGGGCATCTACAAAATCCCCCAGGTAGGAATGCACAAACACAGGCAGCCTGCAAAGAATCCCCCTTTGGCCAGAGAAAATGCCACTGGTCGTACAGAGAAGGAAGGGCTGCTGTTCCAGCAATGGCCCCCCGTTCCATATTACAGTAGCTAAAAGGCATGGGTGGACAACCCATGGGATCCTCCAGGGAAGGGCTTTTTGTATTGCGACAACAATGGTTCCACAAAGGAGTCATCAGAGCACTCCAAGGAACACAGTTGTATTGGTTCCTTTTTGCAAGGGAGGGAGACTCTTGCAACCTACCATAGCAAAATACAGAAATTCGTTTAGCAATGCAGATATGCTCATCCATTTGGTCAAAAGGAACAGTTTTCCTTGACACACTGACTCCAGGGCTTGCTGAGTCACAGCGAGTATAGCAGGGTTTTCAGAGACACTTCTCTCTTTAAACTCTTAAAATGAAGGGATGATATATTATATTAAAAGGAGGAGAAGCTACATATGTATAAAGGCCAGGCGCTAACATCCCATTGCAATGTACTGTGAGGAAAGGTGCATCAACAGCTAAGTTCAGGTTTCTCCCCTCTGTCCCATTCCAGGCTGTGGGTCCTCTTGATACCCTACATTCTTGCACGTGTTGAACATCACAGGTCATTGCTGTTGCCTGGGTTGCAGGGTTCTACTATGGGCCTTAGGAAGGATCTGTGGAGGTTGGGTAAGAGAAGAAGAGATCAGCACCATGGACAAATCCACCTGGCTTGATGTCAGAAAGGGTTGTGTGCATGTAGCTCCAACAAGCAGCAGATTAAGACTGGGCCTTAAATTGGAGTTGGGAAAGCATTAGGCTGGCTGGTCCTCCCTCTGCACTGATTGGGGCTTTGTCTCTTAAAGCAGCCTAGGCTATGTTAACAGCCTCAATGTGGCTGCATCAATGAAAAAATGTGGGAGCCACTGTGCTATGCTAGTGGCCAGAGTTCTCGGAGTCTGACAATGGTAATGCAGCCTCCTCTGGATTCAAGGGACTCTAACATGGGGTTATTTCTCAAGAACCAGGTCCTGGGGAGGTGGAAGCCCTGTGACACCTTTCAGTGACCAAATCCTCTCCCTGACAGGTCAACTCTGCAACCTTTTCTTCTGAGAACAAGGGCTTCAAATCCTCTGAGGATGTGGGTTTGAGGTTCAGCTTAGAGTGCAGAGAGACTGTGGTATACAGCTCTCCATCTGCAGAAACACTGCCCAGCAGAATGACAGGCAATGTGTTAATTATAAACAATTTTCAGTTGATGACTATTATCTCAGCATTGTCCTGAAAACAAATCAAATCTGACGTCTTTCCTTTTCCTAACAGGTCAGTTATGCTCCTGTTAATCATGCTCTTGACAAAAAAACCCATTTCCCTCAGCTGTACCGGCTGGTCCCAAAAGAGGAACCCCACTACCGGGGGATTGTTAAACTGCTCCTGCATTTCACATGGACATGGGTCGGTCTCTTTGCTACAGATACTGACAATGGAGAAAAGTTCATGAACACCTTGACGCCTGTGCTAATCAGGAGTGGTGTTTGTGTCGCCTTCTGACAAACCATCTTACGACACCCTGCCTTTACAGGTGACTTGTTGGAAGAGCAGCTACGCAAGTCTTCACCTTCCATCCGCAGAGTCCATACATTTGTTTACTATGGGACACCTCAGTCCTCCATAGATGTAGTAGTTCTGCATGGCATAGTAGACAGACTCTTGAAACCAATTTCAGGGAAAATTTGGGTCTCAATAGCTTTGCCATACAGCAGTCTGACCATGGCTTTTGAGAGCCATGTTATTCAACAGCACATGCATGGTTATTTATCATTCTTTATCCAGACAAAGAAAGGAACCAAACGTCAGAATATGCCAGTTTCGTATCTTCTTGATCAGCCTTTTTTAACTGCTGCTGGGATGGATCCAGGTCCAACAGAAGGATTTAGCTTTGTATATTCAAAGCATGCATTATCTGTGAAAGGCCGAAACCGATGCACAGAGAACCTAGAAGGTTTGCCTCAGCATCTTCTTGACGTGAGCCTGTCCCAAGACACCTACAGCATTTACAGCACTGTCCAAGCCATAGCACATGCCTTAAATGCTGCCTACTCCTCCAGATCCAAGCGGACGGTGGCGGTGGGGGGAGGCCGACTGGAAGGCGAAAGCATTCAGCCATGGCAGGTATTCCTTCTTTCCTCGAATGTAAAGGACATTTACATATTCCTGAGGAAAGTTGACTCCAGCTGCAACTTCTTTGCATCTGCAGCTGCCCATTTTCTAACCTCCGCCAATATAGGAAGTCCCACATTTCTAGAGAGTTCCTTGGGCACTGCAACGTTCACTGACTTTGTCTACCAACTGGCCACCTAGCCCAGTGCATAAATTTGGTCCTGTTTAACTTCAGAACCTACATCAAATGGGTTCTAACACCCCAGTGGGGAACCAAGCTAATTTACATGGGCAAACGTCACCACAGACAAAATTGTAAATTGTAATCTATGTGTTTTAGAACATTACAAAATGAAAAGAAAGGGGTGGCATGGTGGTTATATGAGCATTAGAAACATTCTCTGTTGTTGTTGTTGTTCAGTCGTTAAGTCATGTCCGACTCTTCGTGACCCCATGGACCATAGCACGCCAGGCCTTCCTGTCCTCCGCTCCCTCCCGGAGTGTGCTCAAGTTCATATTCATTGCATCCGTGATGCTATCTAGCCATCTCATCCTCTGCCGTCCCCTTCTCCTTTTGCCTTCAGTCTTTCCCAGCATCAGTGTCTTTTCCAGGGAGTTTTCTCTTCGCATTAGGTGGCAAAAATATTTGAGCTTCAGCTGCAGGATCTGTCCTTCCAATGAGCACTCAGGGTTGATTTCGTTTAGGATTGATTGATTTGACCTCCTTGCAGTCCAGGGGACTTGTAAGAGTCTTCTCCAGCACCACAGTTCGAAAGCATCAATTCTTCAGAGCTCAGCCTTCTTTACAGTCCAGCTCTCACAGCCATACGTTACTACTGGAAAAACCATAGCTTTGATTATACAAACCTTTGTAGGCAAGGTGATGTCTCTGCTTACTATGCTGTCTAGGTTTGCCATAGCTTTCCTCCCAAGGAGCAAGCATCTTTTAGATGCTTAACAAGATCAGCCTCGGATGGCCTTCTCTCTGTCCCATCAGCCAGGACAGCTAGACTGGTGGGGACGAGGGAGAGGGCCTTTTAAGTGGTGGCCCCCACTCTGTGGAACTCCCTCCCTAGGGAAATCCGTCATGCCCCCTCTTTAATGAGCTTCCGTTGTGCATTAAAAACGTGGTTGTTCAGGCAGGGATTTGGGATGGGTTAGGGTATTTTAGAAAATGTTTTTATTGTAGGATTTTATTGTTTTAAACTGTTTTATTGGATGTTGTACATCGCCCAGAGTGGCTGGGTGACCAGCCAGATGGGCGATTAATAAATTTAATAATAAATATAAATACATTTTAATTTCATGGCTACAGTCATCATCTGCGGTGATCTTGGAGCCCAAGAAAATAAAATCTGTCACTGCTTGCAATTCTTCCCCTTCTATATGCCAGGAAGTGATGGGGCCAGATGCCATGATCTTAGCTTTTTTAATGTTGTGTTTCAGACCAGCTTTTGCACTCTCCACTTCCACCCTCAACAAGAGGCTCTTTAGATCCTCTTCGCTTTATGCCATTAGGGTGATATCATCTGCATATCTGAGGTTGTTGATAATTCTCCCGGCAATCTTAATTCTGACCTGTGATTCATCCAACCCAGCGTTTCTCATGATGTACTCTGCATATAAATTAAATAAGCAGGTCGACAATATACAGCCTTGTAGTACTCCTTTCCCAATTTTGAACCAATCGGTTGTTCCATGTCCGGTTCTTACTGTTGCTTCTTGACCCTCGTACAGGTTTCTCAGGAGACAGGTAAGGTGGTCTGGTACTCCCATCTCTTTAAGGATTTGCCACAGTTTGTTGTGATCCACACAATCAAAGGCTTTAGCATAGTCAATGAAGCAGAAATAGACGTTTTTCTGGAATTCTCTTGCTTTCTCCACGATGCAGCGAATGTTGGCGATTTGATCTCTAGTTCCTCTGCCTCTTCGACACCCAGCTTGTACTTCCAGTAGTTCTCAGTTCACATACTGCTCAAGCCTAGCTTGTAGGATTTTGAGTACAACCTTGCTGGCATGTGAAATGAGTGCAAAAGTATGGTAGTTGGCACACTCTTTGGCATTGCTCTTCTTTGGAATTGGAATGTAAACTGACCTTTTCCAGTCTTGTGGCCACTGTTGAGTGTTCCAAACATGTTGGCATACTGAGTGCAGCACTTTAACAGCATCATCTTTTAGGATTTTAAATAGCTCAGCTGGAATACTGTCATCTCTGCAAGCTTTGTTGTTACTAATGCTTCCTAAGGCCCACTTGACCTCACTCTCTAGGATGTGCGGCTCAAGTTCAGTCACCGCACAATCTAGGGATGGGGGAGAATTTCTCCCCGAAACTTTGGGGGGCCGTGTGCCAACGCATTCGGTCCTCTGAAGGTTGTTCGGGGAAAAATTCTCCCCCCCGCCCCCCCCGGATGGGACTTATCTTTCACGAATGTCGCTCCTGGCGGCGGTTTGGCAGGTCTTCGTCAGGGGCGGGGGCAGCAGCTGCCGCCGCCATTACAAGAAAAGTAAAAAAAAAGAAACGCCCCTGTGATAGGCTATGCAACGATTTATGTAGCCTATCATGGCTAGATTTGCACGGGTGACTTTGCAGATCTAGCTGTGATAGGCTACGTAAATCGTTACGTAGCCTATCACGGGGCTTTTTTTTTTTTTTTTTTACTTTTCTTTTGAACTTCGCGGCCAGGGAGATGGGGCGCTGCTCCCTGGCCTGAATTTCAGCCGGGCAAGGCGGGAAGCCTCCCCCCCGGCCTGAATTTCGGGGGGAGAAGCGAAGCGCCTCCCCCCCACTGCGAAGCAAGCTGCGAGACCAGGTAAGTGGCTTTCGTACATCCCTAGCACAATCATGGCTATCAAAGACATTCAGATCTTTCCTGTATAGTTCTTCTGTGTATTCTTGCCACCTCTTCTTAATCTCATCTGCTTTTGTTAGGTCCCTGCCTTCTTGGTCCTTTATCATGCCTGTCTTTGCACAAAATTTTCCCTTGAGATCCCCGATTTTCTTGAAGAGATCTCTAGTCTTTCCCATTCTATTGTTTTCCTCGATTTCTTTGCATTGTTCATTTAAGAAGGCCTTCTTGTCTCTCCTTGCTATTCTCTGGAACTCTGCATTCAGTTGGGTATATCTTCCCCTTTCTCCCTTGCTTTTTGCTTCCCTTCTTTCCTCAGCTACTTGTCAAGCCTCATCAGACAGCCACTTGGCTTTCTTGCATTTCTTTTTCTTTGGGATGGATTGAGTTGCCATAGTTCCTCAGGCACTCTGTCTATCAGTTCTAATCCCTGAAATCTATTCCTCACCTCCACTGTATATTCATAAGGGATATGATTTAGGTCAGACCTGAATGGTTTAGTGGTTTTCCCTACGTTCTTCAATTTAAGCCAAAATTTTGTGATAAGAAGCTCATGATCTGAGCCACAGTCTTGTTTTGTTTTGTTGTTTTGACTGACTGTATAGAGATTCTCCATCTTTGGCTGCAAAGGACATAATCAATCTGATTTCGATATTGACCATCTGGTGATGTCCGTGTGTAGAGCTGCCTGTTGTGCTGTTGGAAAAGAGTGTTTGCTATGATCAGCCTGTTCTCTTAGCAAAACTCTATTAGCCTTTGTCCTGCTTCATTTTGTACACCAAGGCCATGCTTGCCTGTTATCCCAGTGATTTCTTGACTTCCTACTTTAGCATTCCAATCCGCTATGATGAAAAGGACATATTTTTTTGGCGTTAGTTCTAGAAGGTGTTGTAGGTCTTCATAGAACTGATCAACCTCAGCTTCTTTGGCCTCAGTGGCTGGGGCATAGACTTGAATTACTGTGATGTGGAATGGTTTGCCTTGGATTCGTACTGAGATCATTCTATCATTTTTGAGATTGTACCCCAGTACTGCTTTTCCCACCCTTTTGTTGACTATGAGTGCTACTCTTTTTCTTCTAAGCGATTCTTGCCCACAGTAGTAGATATAATGGTCACCTGAATTAAATTCGCCCTTGCCTGTCCATTTTAGTTCTCTGATTCCCAAGATGTCGATGTTCAATCTTGCCATCTCATGTTTGACCACCTCCAGCTTACCTTGATTCATTGATCTGACATTCCAGGTTCCTAAACAATATTGTTCTTTACAGCATCGGACTTGCTTTTCACCACCAGACACATCCACAGCTGAGTGTCCTTTCGGCTTTGGCCCAGCCGCTTCACTCTTTCTGGCACTACTTGGAAATACCCTCTGCTCTTCCCTAGTAGTATATTGGACACCTTCCGACCTGAGGGGCTCATCTTCTGGCATCATCTCTTTTAGCCTTGTGATACGTTCCATGGGGTTTTCTTGGCAAGAATACTGGAGTGGGTTGCCATTTCCTTCTCCAGTGGACCACATTTTGTCAGAACTCTCCACCATGACCTGTCCATCATGGGTGGCCCTGCAGGGCATATATTATGGCTTCACTGAGTTATGCAAGCCCCTTCACCACAAAAAGGTAGTGATCCATGAAGGGGAACTTTCTCTGTACTTACAGGGAAAGAGAATGTAACAAAAACATGAAATTAATTAAAAGAATTGCAATTGCCAAAGCTGCTCTTATGAATTTAGCTTAGAAGATAACTGCTTGAGCTTCCAATATGGGTATGACTCCTCCTCCCTACCTTCTCCTGTTTAGTAATTGTGGTTTAAAGCTAAACTAAACCAAAATGAAACCAAACTAAAGCATAATCGTTAACTCTCCCTTTCCCTCCTCCTGTACATTACTTGAATATCAGTAATGAATATATCACGAATGGATATAAAAACTATGCTAAAGCATTACTAAGTTCCTCTTGGCATGAGAAGAATAAAGGCAGAAGTTAGAATGAAAGGGAAAACTCAAGACTTGGGAAATAACTCTAAGTCTCAACCTCAGAAATACTCCTGAGCTGACTTTTGGCTCCTTCTGCTTGGTTCCACCTCCATACTGGCTGAGGCAAGGTCTCCTAAGGTTCTTCAGCTATGTGATCATGACTTTTGGAGCGAGGATGTGGTGGAAGCAGTGGTGAGATGAGATAACATTTACATATTTCTGAGGCAAGGTGGACTCCCATAATCCTCACTTGTATATTCTGGGGATCTGCTAGTGCCCATTTTCTAGTCCCATTGTTATAGGAAGCTTCCAGTTTCAAGAGAGTTCCTTGGGCAAGATTCACTGGCTCCATCTCCCAACTTCTTCCTTCCGACTGGGCTGCTCCCCCAGAGGCTATGTGGTTCTGCTGACATCCAGATCCTTCCACCTATTTTCCTCTTCTTCTGGAAGCTTATGGGTATGGTCTTCCCATATAAGTCCTGGGTAACGGGGTGTCCACACAAAAAAGGATGTTAGCAATATATATAAGCTGGTCCTGACTACGGACATATGGAGTGTGTGAAATCCATTCTGTCTGAATTCCATGGATTATCAGGCACTTTTTGTTCCATCATCCTCCCATCAAGGGAGTCAGATTTTTTTTGGTTTCCAAATTTGTGCAAATTTGCATTTGCACTAATATACATTTGCACAAATTCGCAAATTCAAAAATGCTCAAATTCCTCCAAATGCACATTTTCATACTTTAGCCTATGGGGAAATTTCCATTTGGGGGCAGATGCTTTTATTTTGCATATTTTTCTACAACAAAATTTGTACAAAATCTGGGAAAGTGAGAAAACCGGTCCGCCAGTCCACAGAATCTTCCCTACAAGGGAAAACCCAGACTGCCGCAGAATCTGCGGGTCGGATCCATGAAAATCCAAACTCACTCGGTTCCATTGTGGATTTCTTCGACATCCCTGCTCCTGACTCACCTATATGGGTTGCCAATTTCTACCCAAGCTAAGGTATATTTCTTGTCCCACGTGCTTCGACAATGAACTTTGCTCTAATGATGATGGATTTTTGAATCCTTCCTTGCACAGGTCGACTCAAGGCTGCTTCTGCAGTGTGCAGTGACACATAAATTTAAGGGCTGAATGTGGTGAGTGCGGGTGAGTCTTCTTTACCTGCAGCTTTGTGCAGCCTTGTCTCCTTTACCTGCACAATTGCAGATTCTGCTGCGAATTTTCTGGCCATCTGGCCCCGTTCACAGTGTAGGTGTTTGGCAGATTGGGCTGGCCTGACACCATGAATTGCCCGATATGAAAAGTCAGTATGGTTCCTTCCCAACGCAGGTGTACACACCAAAAATAGAATGTGCCACTGTGCATTTCTGGCCCTTTAACTGTTCCAAGAAGCTGCTGTCTGAAAATACTCCCGCCCCCTTTGCTTAACAGTAAAACCAGAATAAAACCTAGCATCAATGCAGATAGTTAAAGTACAGATGGAAAACACCAGAGCTCAAAGACTAGGCAGTTAAAATGCTAAAATACTGGAAGAATAAAAAGATCTTTAGCTGGAGCCAGAAGGAGTACCAAGTAGGTGCCAGTCAAACCTCTCTAGGGAGCTCATTCCACAGCCAGGGGGCCACAGCAGCAAAGACCCTCTTCCTGATTAAAGCAGAATAAAGTGTAAAGACCTCACTTCCTTTGGCAGGGGCTCACAGAGAAGGACCACTGAGGATGCCCTTAGGGTCTGTGCAGGCATAGATGGGAGGAGGAGATCCTTGAGATAACCTGGCCCCAAGCCACTAAGGGTGTTTTAAAATTCTGATGTTTTGAACTTCATCTCCCAGAACCTCTGCCAGGGGGATAATGGTCAGGAATGCTGGCAATTGAAATCCAGAATATGTGGAGATCTACGTTTTGTCCACCCTGGTCTTAAAGGCATGTTCATCAGCCATGAGTCCTAGGATACAGTCCAGTTCTACATTCTGGTGTCCCCTCTGCCATTCTAGCTTCACCATTTCCTGGGAAACTTCCAGTTTTACAATACCTCCATGGACCGAGTGTATTTGGATGAGAGCGGAGACCTGGCAGCTGACTTTGACATTGTGAACTACGTGATGTTTCCCAATAACTCCGTTCATACAAGGACCGTTGGGACACTAGAGAGACAGGGGACCTCAGACGTGATGATCACCATTGACCAGGATGCCATTGTGTGGCCCAGCTGGTTCAATGAAGTGGGTAAAAACAAGTTTCAGTTCATTCCCTTCACCTTCTGTTGCATTCTAATCATTTGTTGCATTTTATTATCTATTTAATAAACAAAGAACCTGTCGTTTACAGGAAAATAGCTAAGGATATAGAGTTTAAGAAGCCATCGCTCAGTGTGATGGAGCCCCTACTTTGCATGCGGAAGGCCCCAGGTTCTATCCCCGGCTTCTCCAGGTGGGGCAAGGAAGGAATCCTGCCTGACGCCCTCGAGAGACCCTGCTGGACAGTGTCAACAGTATAGGGCTACATGGACCAACAGTCTGACATTGTATAAGGCAGCTTCTTATGTTCCTATGTTCTTAGTAGGGATGGGGGATAATTCCGCCATGGACCCCAACGTGGCCGGATTCCAAGAATCCGGGCCCATTGGGGCCCATGGCGGAATAGAGCACTCCCCTCTGCCTCCCCCCAGAATCTGTTCAGGTCGGCTCCCTCCATGCATTGATCCTGCGGAGCAGGCCACCTGCTTCGCATCGCTGGCGATATGGCCGGCAGCTTTTGCCATGCCGTAATGCTGTGCTAAGTCTCTGGATGCAAATGACAAAGTGGGCGCTAGTTGTGGCCATAAAGCTGTAAGATTAGCCTAAATGCAGCCATTTTCAGCTACACTTAGCTTAATCTATCAGCTTTATGGCCGCAAATGGCGTCCACTAGGCCATTTGCACCCCTGTTTTTTCACGCGATAGGCTACGCAAAGATTTGCGTTGTTCTACATGGGCTGGTTCTTCTACATCTCTGTTCTGCACTATATTAGACTTCGGCTGTATCCATGCCAGATTCAGCCCCGATCTGCTCCCTTCTCAGGACTGGAGATAGCATAGGACGTCGACTTCTGCCAAGTCACAAGATTGATCCATCTAGCTCAGCATGGTTGACAGTGACTGGCAGTGGCCTTTTAGAGTTTGAGGAAGGGATCGTTCTCATTAGAACATCAAGAAGCCATCCTGGATCAGCCGAGGGTCCACCTAGTAGCCACTGATGAATTTGTCAAAGCCCCTTTTCAAGTCAACCATACTGGATGATATCACTGGGCTTTGTGGAAACTAAGGAAGCTGTTCTCTTTTGGTACTCTGTCTTCATGGGTAGACGGTGCCTCGTTCCAGATGCAGCAGAAGCTGCTGGCCTGGCTATGTCAAGGTGATCCAGGAAGGAGAGCCACGGTGCTGCTACGACTGCACTCCCTGCATGGAAGGGACCATTTCCACCGAGGAAGGCAAGTGACTCCAGCAGAAAGGGCAGTCCAGACAGAACAGGGCAAATAATTATACGCTGGGTCAAAACATCTGAAATTCAAGTATAAGTGAGATCTGAGTTGGAGGTGACCAACATAAAAAGAGATCTTGGGGTTGTGGTGGATAGCTCAATGAAATGTCAACCCAGTGTGTGTGTGGCTGCTGTAAAGAAGGCAAACTCTATGTTAGGCATAATTCAAAAAAGAACTGAGAATAAAATCTATGGTGTAAGCACACTTGGAATACTGTGTACAGTTTTGGTCACCACACCTAACCAGGATATTGTAGAGCTGCAGAAAGTGCAGAAAAGGGCAACTAAAATGATCCAGGGGCTGGAGCATCTCTCCTATGAAGGAAAGGTACGACATCTGGGACTGTTTAGCTTGGGGGAAAAGGAGGGGAAGAGGAGACATGAGAGAGGTGTACAAAATGATGCATGGTGTGGAGAATGTGGATAGGGAGATGCCAATGATTCTGAAGCTTCTTGTCTTCTTTTCAGATGCAGACTATTGCACTGTGTGCCCAGAAGATCAGCATCCAAACAAGGAGCGAGAACAATGCATCCCCAAGGATATAAGCTTCCTGTCCTATGAAGAACCTTTGGGAATCATCCTGGCATCTTGTGCACTATTCTTGTCTTTCACCACAGGCTTTGTGTTAGGAATCTTCATTAAATTCCTAAACACCCCAATAGTCAAAGCCAACAACCGGGACTTGTCCTACATTCTCCTCGTCTCCCTCCTGCTGTCCTTCTTGTCCTCATTCCTATTCATTGGCCAGCCAAGGGAAGTGACTTGCCTTCTCCGACAAATGGCCTTCAGCATCATCTTCTCACTTGCTGTCTCTACACTGTTGGCCAAAACCATCACTGTGGTGCTGGCCTTCCTGGCCACAAAGCCAGGGAACACAGTGAGGAAATGGTTGGGGAAGAGGATGTCCAACTCCATTGTATTGTCCTGTTCCAGTGTCCAAATGCTCATCTGCACCATCTGGATGGGCATCTTTCCTCCATTCCCAGACTCTGACATGCACTCCCAGCCTGCACAGATCATTCTGCAATGCAATGAAGGGTCTGTCACCATGTTCTATAGTGCCCTTGGCTACATGGGCTTCCTGGCTGCCATCTGCTTCACGGTGGCTTTCCTAGCCAGGAAGTTGCCTGGGGCCTTCAATGAAGCCAAGCTGATCACCTTCAGCATGCTGGTCTTCTGCACTGTTTGGGTGTCCTTTGTGCCCACCTACCTGAGCACCAAGGGCAAATACATGGTAGCCGTGCAGGTCTTCTCTATCTTAGCCTCCAGTGCTGGTTTGCTGGGCTGGGTCTTTCTTCCCAAGTGCTACATTATTGTCCTGAGGCCTGATCTGAATGCAAAGGAGCAGCTCATGATAAAATCAGAAGGTGGCATCTGATTCAATCTACATTTGTTTCAGTTTTGGAATCTGCGTCCCATGCATACCAGCCACTAGCCTGGAGATGAAACCACGGTTGCCCTATAATGAGTAGTCTCCCCCCCCTTCACAGATGTCACAAACGCCAGTAGTCACAACCAATGGAGATGAACCCTGGTGACCCTGGAATGGCCACAGGCTCTTGTGATGTCATGCTTTGTCTGTCCTATTTTACCTCCAGAATCAGAGGCCTCTGTATTCCAGTTCCTTTAGAGCCACGTTGTTTATTCTTTGGTCCTGAATTGTGTGCTGGGTTCCCCCCTTCGTCTCACCATGCCAGCATGTCTTTCTTGGTCAGGCAGTGGGCATCATCCCACTGGAAGCAAGCACTAACTACACTAGTACCACTTAATTCACCTTAGTGATTCTGCCAGATTGGATACTGACCAGGTGCTTAACAAGGAACACTGAATGTTCTTAGTTATCCATTTGAGCTACTCCTAAATTGGAAGACTGCAAGGATGCCACTTAACAAGACATTACTGGCACTATATCCTCTGTCGGAAACCTTCTTCCTCTTGTTTCATGTAAAAAAGAAACCCAGTGGGACTAAGTGTCCTGTGTAACTGAAAAGCTGACAGCATACTGCTTGGACAACACTAGCTGAGGGCAATGAAGGCGTTCTTTTACTGGTCCTGTGTTTTCTGCTTACACTGCTCTCACTTATACTCTTCTTTTCACTCTCACGAGCAGAAGGTCTGTGGGTGACTCCCCACAGAGACAGAGAGGAGTTATTGTGTGTGGCAGCGCCCAGCTAGTCCCTTTGCAGCAGGACAGGGAGGTGGGGAAACAAGTTCAGACGTAGACTTGGATGGGTTGAGTAATTGGCCACCCCTTAATTGCTCCAGCTTGGAATAGAGTTGGCGGGGACATAGGGCATAGATCCGTGACTTGGACTACCTGCCTGCAGTCCGATCCCATCAACCTGGCGCATCTGTCAGGTGCCTCATTGTGGGAGCCAGGGGTCAGGAGCCCACCCCACAGCTCAGACCATTGAAGTGGTCTTCTGCCTCCCTGGTGCATGGCCTGGATTGCAGCCCCATGGTTTGCTTGGTCTTAATATCACACCCTCCCACAGTCCTTTAAGGGGGACCCCCTCTGGAGGTGAAAACGGGGCTTCCAATCCCATTCCCCTTCCCAGTGGATCCAGCCCAATGCCTTCCATGCCTCCAAAGTTGTGACTTAGAACTGAACGTTTTAATCCATGGCAAGAAATGAGTTACCCTGGAGTGGGTGGGCAGGGAAGTCAGCAATGGTCATGCTGAAGCTACGTGGGAGGCCTGGTCTTAAAAGCTTCCAGCGGAGTTGAGGGAGGGAAGGTTTCCCTCCAGTCTCCCAGCAAAGCCCTCTTCCCGCCAACCCCATTTCATTTTCATCTACCCGCCACACTGAGGTTGAACGGAGGGAAATGCTTTGGGTGTGGGCTTGTGAGCCGGCATTTCCCCACAGTTGGAGTTACAGACGTTAGCAAGTTTCTGCAGATCAAGCTGCCAACAGGAGCAGTTTGCCTCATTCACTCAGAATGGATGGGATCTTCATGTAATATCGCTAGCAAGGATTAGTACACCTTCCCCCAACCTGGTGCCTCCCAGAGGTGCTGGATTGCAGTTCCATCATTCCCAGCCAGAAAGGCCAAGGTCCATGGGATCTATAGATCAACCCATCTGAATGGCAGAAGGCTGTTGAATGCCATATTAGACTCTCTTTTTCATCTTTCTCAGGCCTCCTTCCGAGAGTGCAACGGGCAGCACTTCTCCTTGATCTCAGGCAGGAAAGAATATTTCCTGGTTCCTGAGATCTTTCTTGAGCTGAAATCTAGCCTGGGGACTTTTGCATGCAGATCAGGTGGTCCAGCATTCATGCCCCCTTCCACCTCTACATGTCCCCTTCTTCAACCAATCAGCTTCATGAGCTGACCACACGTTCTAGTATCATGAGAGAGGGAGAAAAATGCCTGTGTATCCACTTTCTCCACACCATGCATAACTGTGTACATATCTAGCATGTCTCCCCTTACTCGCTTCTTTTCTAAGTGAAACAGACCTGGATGTTTTCACCTTTCCTCATAGGGGAGTTGCTCCAGCCCCTTGATCATTTTAGTTGTTGCTTTCTGCTCTTTTCAACCCCAAGATCCTGCTAACTCAGAAGCCATCTGCTTATACTTGAAGTTGGGACTCTTTGCCCCGATGTGCATCACTTCACACTGGCTAACGCTGAATCATAGATGGCTGTCCAGCCTCATCTTGAACGCCTCCAGTGTGGGAGAGCCCACCACCTCCCTAGGTCATTGGGTCCATGGTCGCATTGCTCTAACAATCAGGAGGTTTTTTCCTGATGTTCAGCCAGAATCTGGCTTCCTGTCACTTGAGCCCATGATTCTGTGTCCTGCACTCTGGCATGATCAAGAAGAGATGCTGTCCTTCCTCTCTGTCACAATCTTTCAGGAACTTGAAGTGGTGAAGATAGGCACTATCCTATCTCCCCTCAGTCTTCATCAAGGCTAAACATGCCCACTTCTTTCAGTCTCTCTTCATCGGGCTTTGTTTCCAGTCCCCTGATCATCTTTGTTGCCCTCCTCTGAACCCTCTCCAGTTTGTCTGCATCCTTCTTAAGGTCTGGTGCCCAGAATTGGACACGGTACTCCAGTCCAGATGAGGCCTCACCAGTGCTGAGTAGAGGGGAACTAGTACTTTCCAGGATTTGGAAGCTATGTTTTTACTAATGCAGCCCCAAATAGCATTGGCCTTTTTTGCAGCCACATCACATTGTTGACTCATATTCAGCTTGTGATCGACAACAATTCCAAGATCCTTCTCACTTGTACTGTTGTTAGCCATGTATCCCCCATCTTGTCACTGTGCATTAGCTTTTTTTGTCCTCGGTGCAGAACTTGGCATTTAGTATACAGTTTATTGCTTTTTAGCCAATCAGGCCATCCGCATACAAAACAAATAGAATTCTCACATCAACCCAAAAGGGAGACCAAAGTACAAATTATTAATAAAATAACTAACAAGAGCAAGTTAAAAACATTTTAAAATCCTAAAACAATATCTGCCAGAATATTATTACCATGTTTATGGATTTAGTTTTTTTATAACAGTCAATGACTTTCGCCTCTCCTGGGCTTGACTGACAAACTTAGCAGTCCTATATGATGTATAATGATCTGTTCCAGCTAATAATAATTGAGTTATACTTGCACCAGAAGTATCCTCAAGTACAGCTAATAGGGGCTCAAGATATTGCTTCCTCAAATCGATATACAATGGGCATTCTGCTAAAAAGTGTACCATGTCCTCTACCTTGGGGCAACCAGCTGGGCAATCTGCACTCATGCCATGATGGATCCTATAACGTGCCTTCACCTCCATCAATTGGAGTGAGTTCAGTCTACACCTAGTCATGAGCCATCTCAATTCATGTGAGGTGATGGAAATCAAATATGGGGGAGCCTTCCCTGGAGAGGTCATGATGCTTTTATAGATCTTGTTAGAGCGACTTTCAGCAGCAACAGCCATTGTTGTTTGAATATCAACATCCTGTAACCTCTTTGAAATCTCATCCCTAGCTCTATCATGGCCCCTCGCAAGCAAATATGATTGTGAAAAGCCCAACTCAGAGATAGATGTGATTATCTTGTCTGCCCATGAGCCCCTTCCCATAGCTTCATATGCTAATAAGACCAAGGGGGAGGCCAGTTGGAACACTATCTTTAACCAGAAGAAAGTGGCAGCTTTTTGGACAAGCATTCCCACTGAGTGACAAGCTGTTTCTAGTCGGACAATGGCCTTAGAAGTGGATCTGGGAACCCCAAGTACTCTGGATAGAAATTTATGCTGCACTGACTCCAATGAAGCAATGTTAGCATGGGTCCAGGCAGGTGCCCCATATAATATTTGGGGAAGTAATTTGCCCTTGTATAGCTCTATTAAAGGGGCCACCGTCTTACCACCTGGTCCAGCAGCAAAACGAAGAATGGCATTACTAGTTACATTAGTTGTCAGGGCTATTGCATTCAAGTGCTCCGACCACGATCCTGAACTTTGAAATGTCACTCCTAGGTATTTATATTTGTTGACCTGATCAAGCAGGTGGTTATCCAGCTGCCATTGGTATTTTTTCCTCCTTTTGCCAAAGACTAAGATTTTAGTTTTTTCATAGTTGACCTGAAGGGCTTCTCTCACACAATATGAGCTTAGGGCTCTTAAAAGCCTACGCATCCCCACCTGGGTGTATGACAGGAGAACAGCGTCATCTGCATATAATAACACTGAAATATTCCTGTCTTTTAAAAGAGGTGGGAAGAAGTCTGGATTAGATAAGTAGGGAACCATATCATTAAGATATAGATTGAATAAAAGAGGTGCAAGCAAACATCCCTGGCGCACTCCTTTGTTAACAATAATGGGGCCTGAAAGATCACCTGAAGACTCTCTCACACGCAAGATAGAATTCTCATACAGCCCCTGTATTCTCCTGAGCAATTTATAATCCACATTTAGAAGTGTAAGCTTCTGCCAAAGGCGAGGTCTAGATATAGAATCAAAGGCTGCTCGAAGGTCTACAAATGCAGCAAAAAGTGAGTGATAAGGGGGAGATGTATATTTCCCAGCCAAATATTTTAGTAGAAAACAATGGTCTACTGTAGATCTGCCATATCGGAAGCCTGCTTGTTCTTCAACAAGGAGATTCTCCCTGAGCACCCAATTTTCCAGCTTATCTAACAGATGTCTTGCATACAGCTTACTTATAACATCCAGTAGACTTATAGGGTGATAATTCTTAGGGTCTGACCGATTGCCCTTTTTATAAATAGGCACTACAATAGCTACTGCCCAATCTTGGGGAAATTTCCCAGTTCTATCAATAAGTGTAAATAAGGTTGCTAACATTGGGATCCACCAATGAGGATAATCGATCAAGAAATCTGGTGAAATGCCACTCCTTCTGGGGGCCTTTCTGTGCTTCAGCTTCTGTATCAGCATAGCTATTTCCTCACAGGTGACTGGGGGCCAACTAGATGATTCTGGGTCTTCCTCCTGCAATGGGGGAAGACAGGCCATCTCATCATAAAAGAGGGAATGGAAGTGTCGTTCCCATTCATGTGTTGTAATAACAGAGTCAATGGATGGAGTCCCAGAGTATCTTAAGTCTGAAGTAAGGTGCCAAAATCTAGGTCTATCATTTCTTTCGAGTGCTGATGCTAGTTCCACCCATTGCAACCTAGCATGCTCTTGCTTTTTTTCTTTAATTGTATTTTTATATAATTTACGCAGTGCCAAATAGGACTGTGGTAAAGGGATTATACCTCTGTCTCTTAGGAGTTTATGTTGTCTTTTAATTTCCTGCTTAAGTTTCCTACAGTCCATGTCAAACCATGGATTACCCACTTTTGGCCTCTGGTTCTTTGACTGGCCTTTCCAAAATAAGAGAGGTTCGACTGCTGCTATAATCTGGGCATAACATTCTAGTACTACTTCCGTCTCTTTGGAAGAGGACAGGGTATTCAGCAAGAGTTGTACATTCTCAGAATGCCATAAGCGTTCCAAAGCATTTAAATTCACATTTGCCCATTTACAATGGTATGTTGCAACCCTCGTGCTTGGGACTGGGAGCCTATTTTCTTGATTTGCTTGGGCATTTTTAAAACATTCTAACTGGACAATCAGTGGTTGGTGATCACTACATGGATATGAATCTACTCTAAAGAGCGTAATCAGCCCAAACACAGCTGGAGGAACTGCAATATAATCAATTACACTAGCCCCAAGATGGTTGATAAAGGTAAATTCCCCTGTCAAATCCTCAGACAGAGAGCCATTCAGAATGAGAAGTCCAGATTGAAAGATCATTTGAATAAACTGCTTCCCTTCGGTGTTAATCGTGTGATCCTTTGACTATCTATCCTTTATCAGTGGGAAGTCATCCAGGGAAAAATAGGAGACTGGCTCTATTGCATTCCAGATTGGGCCAATCCGGGCATTAAAATCACCAACTAATATCAAATGAGCTCCAGATAGTTGGGTCTTCAGGCCAAGTATGTAATCTGTAAGGCTTTCCCAAACATTTTTGCTGTGATGAGTTGATTTCCAAGGAGGAATATATACATTTACCATGATATATGATGTTAAATTAATTTTGAAAAATATAGCCAAAGCCCAGGACTCCAAATTACTGATGAGATAGCTTTTGCCTTTCAATGAAGTTGATATACAAGAGGCTAATCCCCCCCCATGGGTGTCCCATGCCTCTGGGGATACTTGCAGGGACTTCATAGGTTTTGTAATTACTCAGAAGAATTTCCCCCGTGCACCATGTTTCCTGTAGGAATATGATATCAAAAGATCTAAGGTACCTTCTGAATGAACCATCTGCCCTTTTATTAGACCATCCAGAGATGTTCCAGGAGACACACTTAAGTGAACTCCCCAAAGCCTTATTTTGTCAGGAGGAACAATCTAATGTAATTTGATCTATTGAGGGGTCAAGCTGCACGGCACCATTTAAGCGGGAAGTGGAGTTCTGGATCATGTGTTTCCTTTGAGAATTATTTGCTATTGGGACTACTGTAGTGTTGATTTCAGCTACCACTGTTTTCTGTTTTTTTTGTGGTATCAACTGAAAGTTGTCAATATAAGAATTAATTGCAGTATTGGTTAAGAGAATTTCAGTGTCTAACAAAACATCATTTTTGAGTGGGGGAGTAGAGGGACATAAAGACCTAAAGTTTGTTCTCTGAAGGCCCTGATCAGTGGACTCTATAAACTTGGCATTTATCCCTATTAAATTTCATTCTGTTCTTTTCTGCCCGCTTACTTGATCAAACAATGAGATCAGAGTCGTCTGGCATGATGTCTTCTTGACAAATCCATGTTGGCTTCGAGTAATCACATTTTCCTTTTAGAAGGCCCATCCTTGTTTTCTGGAACTTGATTTTGGGAAATCTCCTATGTTTCTCATAAATCTCATATGCCCATGTGTTCCTGTGTTTTGCTTTTGGAGGAAGATTTGGGGAATGGAGGATTGCAGAGGCACAAGCTTATGCATACTTGGAACACAAACTGCTAAGGAAATGTCTCTTTTGTAAGTCATATGTTTTCCAAGGGCAGTATGTCCTTTATTGGTGTCTTTGGGGGACCATCAATTGTACAGCTTGTCATTTCACAGAGACAAGCTGATGAGGGTCATTTGAAAATAACACATTATGGACACGTCTGCTTTTCCTGATATTATTTTAACCAAATATCAGATGCCCTCTCACATAATAAGTTATGAGAACCCATGTCTTCGACAGGCATTGCATATGATGGTTGTTTCTTCAGTATATTGCTTCCTCCTATTCCCTGCCTGTTAAGATAGAGATGATTTCAGATGTTCCTTAATAACCACAATCAGTCCACTATGTAATTAAATATTCTACTATTAAACAGTCTGTATTTTACAAGAAGTAAACAGTCTTTGAGCAAGGATATCTTGCAACACAAGTGTGGTGTAGTGATTAGAGTGTTGGACTGGAACTCAGGAGATCCAGGTTCAAGTCTGCACAGGATGACTTTGGGCCAATCACTGACTCCAGGGTGTTTCTGCATTAAGCAACGCCCCCCCCAATCCACATCCTTTCCGGAGCTTCTGCTTTTAGTATCTTTGCAGGATTGGGAAGGGCTCCGTTACAGGACAGACACTCTTTGAACTGAGGGAGTGCCTTCCTCCCTCCCTGGCATGTGTGCAAAGGAGCGGGGTGGGGAGGTGGGGAAGGGGTTCTTGTTTCTGTAGCTTAACTTCTGCTGTGCTCTTCTCGCAGCCCCCAGGACACCTCTGACTTACTTCTGAGATGACACAAAATGTAAATTGTGCCATAGGTCTGCAACCCTTGGAACACTTAAATGGGACTAAGCCCCATTGAACTTAATGGGGTACACTGAATCAGCAGAGGACGTTGCTTCTGAACTTGGTGGGGTGGGGGATCAGATGTGTCTCCCTTTGTTGCAAGGAGGCATTTTGCCCTCTTCTCCCTCCAAATGAGAAATGTGCTCAAGAATTTACATGGTAGACACCTGGGAATCGAGGAAAGTCCTTCCTCGGAAGACTTGAGCGGACACAGGGGTTGCAATCAACAGGCAATTCTTGCCCTCACTCCTGTCAGTTCTGCTCCTGCACACCCCACCCCCATCCTCAATGCCTTTGTCATCCTGACTGCACACGCCCCCAGCAACTGAAAACAGACACCCACAGCAGGCAGATAGATTGGTTTCTCCAGCTATTGGAGAATTTCAAAGGGAGGTCATGCCGTTCCTTTCCTGTGGGCTGGAAAAAATACCACATTGATTGCAATTGGGGAAAACACGGGATAGGCTAGGCCGGGGGAAATTGTGGGAGATGCCATGGATGGTAACGGCATCACCTAAAGGGCCTACAAGCTTCCATGACAGAGCCATCTCAATAGCAGGATCAAAGCTCGCTGTGATGAACCCCCCAGCCTAACCAACCTCACAAGATTGCTGTGAGAACAAAATGGAGAGGAAGAGTGTCATGTAAGCCTCCTTAGGGTCCACCTTGCCAGAGGAAAAAAGGCAGGATAGAACTGTAATATGAACCATAACCATAACCGTAGCGACAAAAAGAAATAATAATAATAATAATAATAATAATAATAATAATAATCAGGAGAGCCATGCTGAATCAGACCTAGGGTCCATCTAGTGTGTCTAGAGAAGAAGAGAAGATCAGCACCATGGACAAATCCACCTGTCTTGATGTCAGACAGGGTGGTTTGCATGTAGCTCCAACAAGCAGCAGATTAAGACTGGGCCTTAAGTTGGAGTTGGGAAAGCATTAGGCAGGCTGGTCCTCCCTCTGCACTGATTGGGGCTTTGTCTCTTAAAGCGGCCTGGCCGATGCTAACAGCCTCAAGCTGCAACAATGTGGGAGCCACTGTGGTATGCTAGTGTCGTCATGGCCACAGTTCCCGGAGTCTGACAATGGTAATGCAGCCTCCTCTGGATTCAGGGGACTCTAACATGGAGTTATTTCTCAAGAACTGGGTCCTGGGGAGGTAGACGCCTTGTGACACCCTTCAGCGACCAAATCCTCTCCCTGACAGGTCAACTCTGCAACCTTTTCTTCTGAGAACAAGGGCTTCAAATCCTCTGAGGATTTGGGTTTGGGGTTCAGCTTAGAGTGCAGAGAGACTGTGGTATACAGCCCTCCCTCTGCCGAAACACTGCCCAGCAGAATGACAGGCAATGTGTTAAATATAAACAATTTTGAGTTGATGACCATTATCTCAGCATTGTCCTGAAAAGAAAACAAATCCGACGTCTTTCCTTTTCCTAACAGGTCAGTTATGCTTCTGTTAATCATGCTCTTGACAAAAAAACCAATTTCCCTCAGCTCTACCGGTCCATGCATATGTTTACTATGGGACACCTCAGTACAACGTAGATGTATTAGTTCTGCATGACAAAGTAAACAGACTCTTGAAACCAATTTCAGGGAAAATTTGGATCTCAGTAGCTTTGCCATACAACAGTCTGACCATGGCTTTTGAGACCCATTATATTCAACAGCACATGCATGGTTATTTATCACTGTTTATCCAGACAAAGAAAGCATCAAAACATCAGAATATGCCAGTTTGGTTTCTTTTCGATTAGGCTATTTTGACTGCTTCTGGGATGGATCCAGGTCCAACAAAAGGATTTAGCTTTGTATATTCAAAGCATGTGTTCTCTGTGAAAGGTCGGAACCGATGCACAGTGAAAGATAACCTAGAAGGTTTGCCTCAGCATCCTCTTGATGTGAGCCTGTCCCAAGACATCTACAGCATTTACAGCACTGTCCAAGCCATAGTACATGCCTTAAATGCTGCCTACTCCTCCAGATCCAAGCGGACAGTGGCGGTGGCTGGAAGCAGACTGGAAGGTGAAAGAGTTCAGCCATGGCAGGTATTACTTCGTTCCTCAAAGTTGATTGCATTGAAAATTCCACTCTGACAAACTTTTGGAAGCAGTGGAGAGATGAGGTGACATTTACATATTCCTGAGGAAAGTTGACTCCAGCTGCAACTTCTTTGCATCTGCTGCTGCCCATTTTCTAACCTCCGCCATTATAGCAAGTCTCAAGTTTCTAGAGAGTTCCTTGGGCACTGCAACATTCACTGACTTTGTCAACCAACTGGCCACCTAGCTAGGGATGTATGAAAGGGACTTACCTTGTCCCACAGCTTTTTTCGCGGTGGGGGGGAGGCGCTTCGCTTCTCCCCCCGAAGTTCATGCGAGGGGGGGGCGTCTTCCTGCCTCGCCCGGCCGAAATTCAGGCCGGGGGGGAGGCTTCCTGCCTCGCCCAGCCAAAATTCAGGCCAGGGAGGAGCGCCCCGTCTCCCCGGCCTCGAACTTCAAAAGAAAAGTAAAAAAAAAAAAAAAGCCCCGTGATAGGCTATGTAATGATTTACGTAGCCTATCACAGCTAGATCTGCAACATCAGTCGTGATAGGCTACGTTAATCGTCACGTAGCCTATCACGGGTGACTTAAAAAAAAAAAAAGTGCGAACGCAAATGGCGGCCCCCATAGGGAGCCGCCATTTGCGTTCCTTATTTGGTCCCTGTAGTCTACGTAAAGATTTACGTACTCTACGGCAAAAATAAGGGCAACGCTATTCTCCCTGAACGTTTGGAGGACCGAAGCAATTTCTCCCCGAACCTTCGGAGGACTGAATGCGTTGGCACTCGGCCCCCCAAAGTTTCGGGAAGAAATTCTCCCCCATCCCTACACCTAGCCCAGTGTGTAAATTCGGTCCTGTTTAACTTCACAATCTACACCAAATGGGTTCTAACACCCCAGTGGGAAACCAAGCTAATTTACATGGGCAAAAATCACTACAGATAAAATTGTAAATTGCAATCTATGTATTTTAGAAAATTGCAAAATGAAAAGAAAGGGGTGGCATGGTGGTTATATGAGCATTAGAAACTTTCTCTGTACTTACACGGAAAGAGAATGTAACAAAAACACGAAATTAATTACAAGAATTGCAATTGCCAAAGCTGGTCTTATGAATTTAGCTAAGAAGATAACTGCTTGAGCTTCTAATATGGGTATGATTCCTCCTCCCTACCTTCTCCTGTTTAGTAATTGTGGTTTAAAGCTAAACTAAACCAAAATGAAACCAAGCTAAAGCATAATCGTTAACTCCCCCTTTCCCTCCTCCTGCACATTACTTGGATATCAGTAATGGATATATCACGAATGGATATAAAAACTATGCAAAAGCATTACTAAGTTCCTCTTGGCATGAGAAGAATAAAGGCAGAAGTTAGAGTGAAAGGGAAACTCAAGACTTGGGAAATAACTCTAAGTCTCAACCTCAGAAATACTCCTGAGCTGACATTTGGCTCCCTCCACCCACTTCCCTCTTTTTTTGGAAGAGCTTCTACGGGGCTCCCATAGAAGTCCTTAGTTTTGCCAGTGCCCTACACTGTTGCTTGTGTTGCAGGGATATGCCATGATGGATCAGATCTGGAGCAGTGTTCAGGTTAGGTCAGGTTCCTCAAGTAAGCCTGATGGGAAGAGATCAGCACAATGCAAAATTGCAAGTGGTGCTGGAGGTGAGAACCAAACAGGGTTTCCTGTTTGCTGTTCCAACAAGGAGCAGATGAATCTGAGGTTCAAATAGGAGCTTGGCTGTGTTTAGTCTGTTTGGTTCTGCCTCCATACTGGCTGAGGCATGGTCTCCTAAGGTTTTTCAGCTATGTGAGCATTACTTTTGGAGCGAGGATGTGGTGGAAGCAGTGGTGAGATGACATAACATTTACATTTTTCTGAGGCAAGGTGGACTCCCATAATCCTCACTTGTATATTCTGGGGATAAGCTGGTGCCCATTTTCTAGTCCCATTGTTATAGGAAGCTTCCAGTTTCAAGAGAGTTCCTTGGGCAGTGCAAGATTCACTGGCTCCATCTCCCAACTTCTTCCTTCCGACTGGGCTGCTCCCACTGAGGCTATGTGGTTCTGCTGACATCTGAATCCTTCCACCCATTTTCCTCTTCTTCTGGAAGAGCTTATGGGTATGGTCTTCCCATATAAGTCCTGGGTAACAGGGTGTAAACACAAAAAAGGATGTCTGCGCTTTATATAAGCTGTTCCTGACTACGGACATACGGAGTGTGTGAAATCCATTCTGTCTGAGTTCCATGGACTATCAGACACTTTTTGTTCCATCATCCTCCCATCAACGGAGTCAGATTTTTTTTTGTTTCCGAATTTGTGCAAATTTGCATTTGCACAAATTTCCATTTGCGCAAATTCGCAAGTTCAAAAATGTGAGGTGGCCCTTACCTGTGGACCACTTGTTACAATTCTGCGTACATCTGCATAACAAGGGGCTGTCCGCTAGGACCATTATGGGAAGGCTTGCCTCTTTGGCCTTCTGGGCAAAAGTGAGAGGGGTGGAGGACTCCACCTCGGATTTCCGAGTTAGGAGGGCTGTTCAAGGCTGGGCTCAGATGTCTCCTGCCCCGCCAGATTCCAGGCATCCTTTGTCTCCAGTTATCCTTCTAGGGCTCCAGGGATTGTGGCCCTCCATTTGCTCTTCTCCATACGAAGCCATTCACGCTGCAGCTTTAACAGCCTTCTTTGGGGCCCTTAGGATTTCAGAACTGGTCTGGGCTTCCAAATCTGACACCACCAGGAGGGCCTTGAGGTACTCCGATATCCAGATCCATCCCAACCTGATTCACCTCCGTATTCGACGGTCGAAAACCAACCAGTCTGGCAAGGGAGCATTGGTGGCCCTTAGCCGGGCCCAGGCCGAGGAGGTATGCCCTGTCAGGGCCTTGCAGGCTTTCCTTGGGCACCGCGGGGCAAGTGAGGGTCCCCTATTTTGCCATGTTGACGGTTCACCACTGACAAAGTTCCAATTCTGGGCAGTCACTAAGTCAGCCTTGTCCACACTGGGTTTGGGGCATTATCGTTTTGGGACCCACTCTTTCCGCATTGGGGCGGCCTCTACGGCAGCTGCCGTAGGTTTTTCATTCAAGCAAGTGAGGGCTGTAGGGAGATGGTGCTCCAGGGCCTTCCGCTCTTACATTTGCAAGTTGCCAGATGCTTCATGATGCTTCTCTTCGCCTTCCCCAATGTTTTATTATTTAGATGCGATTCGACCTACGCCAGTACGGGTGCTCATTTATGGGCACAGTATGGTGTTCTGGGCTGCTCGCAGAGCTTCTACGTCGGCCTTCGGATACCGGCTGCAGTTTCCCCAACAGGTGGCGATACAATGGCTCGGCCGGCGGGGTATGCAATGGGACTGCCTTCTTCCCACCCTCTTTCATCGACTTTTGGTCAGTTTCCCTCCACAGGTCCTGGTGTTGCACCTGGGCTGCAAGCCTGGAAAGGGCTTGGTTGAGCAGGCGTCGGTCGATTTGCAGATGATCCGACATCGTTGGCCAGGGGTGACCATATTATGGTCCTCAATGCTCCTGAGAATCACGTGGAGGGTGCAAAGTAATGCTGCCATGGAACGTGCCCAGCGAAAAGTGAACAGAGAACTGGCACGTGGGTTGTCAGAACATGGCGACACCGGATGCATCACCCACCAGGGAATCCAGTGGACTAGGACGGAGCTTTACAGGCAGGACGGCGTCCACCTGTCAGACATTGTTTATTCAGTCACTCGCTTCTGACTCTTCATGACTTCATGGACCAGCCCACACCAGAGCTTCCTGTCGGCTGTCACCACCCCCAGCTCCCCCAAGGTCGAGTCCATCACCTCCGGAATATCATCCATCCATCTTGCCCTTGGTCGGCCCCACTTCCTTTTTCCTTCCACTTTCCCTATCATCAGCATCTTCTCCACGGTATCCTGTCTTCTCATGATGTGGACAAAGGACTTCAGTTTTGCCTTTAAGATCATTCCCTCAAGTGAGCAGTCTGGCTTTATTTCCTGGAGGATGGACTGGTTTAATCTTCTTGCAGTCCAAGGCACTCTCAGAATTTTCCTCCAGCACCACAGTTCAAGCGCATCTATCTTCCTTCGCTCAGCCTTCCTTATGGTCCAGCTCTCGCAGCCATAGGTTACTACGGGGAAGACGATTGCTTTAACTATGCACACCTTTGTTGTCAGTGTGATGTCTCTGCTCTTCACTATTTTATCAAGATTTGTCATTGCTCTCCTCCCAAGAAGTAAACGTCTTCTGATTTCCTGGCTGCAGTCAGCATCTGCAGTAATCTTTGTGCCTAGAAAGACAAAGTCTGTCACTGCCTCCATGTTTTCTCCCTCTATTTGCCAGTTATCAATCAAGATGGTTGCCATAATCTTGGTTTTTTTGAGGTTGAACTGTAACCCAGCTTTTGCACTTTCTTCTTTCACCTTCATCATGAGGTTCCTCAGCTCCTCCTCACTTTCAGCCATCAAAGTGGTATCATCTGCATATCGGAGATTGTTAATGTTTCTTCCAGCAATTTTAACGCCAGCCTTGGCTTCATCAAGCCCAGCACGTCGCATGATGTGTTCTGCGTACAGGTTGAATAGGTAGGGTGAGAGTATACAACCCTGCCGTACTCCTTTCCCAATCTTAAACCAGTCTTTTGTTCCGTGGTCTGTTCTTACTGTTGCTACTTGGTCATTATACAGATTCCTCAGGAGGCAGACAAGATGACTTGCTATCCCCATCCCACCAAGAACTTGCCACAATTTGTGATGATCCACACAGTCAAAGGCTTTAGAATAGTCAATAAAACAGAAATAGATGTTTTTCTGAAACTCCCTGGCTTTCTCCATTCTCCAGCGGATATTGGCAATTTGGTCTCCAGTTCCTCTGCCTTTTCTAAACCCAGCTGGTACATCTGGCAATTCTCGTTCCATGAATGGCTGGAGTCGACCTTGCAAGATCTTGAGCATTACCTTACTGGCATGTGAAATAAGTACCACCGTTTGAAAGTTTGAACATTCTTTGGTGCTTCCCTTTTTTGGTATGGGGATATAAGTTGATTTTTTCCAATCTGTAAGCCATTCTTGTGTTTTCCAAATTTGCTGGCATATGGCATGCATCACCTTGACAGCATCATCTTGCAAGATTTTAAACAGTTCAGCTGGGATACCGTCATCTCCTGCTGCCTTGTTATTAGCAATGCTTCTTAAAGCCCATTCAACCTCACTCTTCAGGATGTCTGGCTCTAGCTCACTGACCACACTGTCAAATCTATCCCCGATATTATTATCCTTCCTATAGATATCTTCCATATATTCTTGCCACCTTTTCTTGATCTCTTCTGCTTCTGTTAGGTCCTTGCCATCTTTGTTTTTCATCATACCCATTTTTGCCTGGAATTTACCTCCGATGTTTCTAATGTTCTGGAAGAGGTCTCTTGTCCTTCCTATTCTATTATCTTCTTCCACTTCCGCACATTGCTTGTTTAAAAATAATTCCTTATTTCTTCTGGCTAACCTCTGGAATTTTGCATTTAATGGGGCATATCTCCCCCTATCACTGTTGCCTTTTGCTTTCCTTCTTTCTTGGGCTGCTTCCAGTGTCTCAGCAGACAGCCATCTTGCCTTCTTGGTTTTCTTTTTCTTTGGGACGTTATTTGTTGCCGCCTCCTGAACAATGTTGCGAACTTCTGTCCATACCTGTCAGACATAGGGAATGACATATTTTTGTCCAATCTGCAAAGGGGCCTGTGGGAAGTTCTTCTGCGCAGGTGGGGGGAGTTTCACAAGCAATAGGCTTGTGACTCCTGTGGCGGCTAGGATGGGCAAAACATGAAAGAGAGTAGGGATGGTGTGCATGCAGAGGCACCTTATGGTGATAGGTGATGCCTGAGGCCCCCCAAATGGGTTGTGCGGCTCGGCGGGGGGATTAGGGTTGCCTGGGAGACCAACCCTACTCACTCACCCAGGTGTTGTGCAGCACCGGGTCAGGAGTGACACCGGAAGGTCTACCTCTCCCAGAAGGTGCAGTCCGGAGGGATGGCGAGATCACCGCCACCCCTCAGGCTGGGTGTGTTTTCGCCCAAGAAGTGCCAGCTAGCTGCTGACACAGTTAGATGCCCCTCCTTTGCAGGTATTTCAATAAATGTGGCCCAATTTTCAATCCAAGCTTGTTGTCTGTGTCTTCTTTGACCCATCTCTGCTCGCAATGGTGAGTTCTTGCAATAGAATCTGCTCTGGCTCTCGCATGATATAGAAATGAAATTAACTAACTAACTAACTAACTAACTATCTAACTAAATGTTTTGTTTAGCCCTGCACCTGGCATCACACAAGAGACTCCATGAACTTGGAACTGTGATGTAGCAATTATCAAATCATAGTGGCTGTTTCTTCCTTTTCAACTGTCCAGACCTCAAGGGATTCCCACAATAAGGGTTGCCTTGGAGAACCATAACACAAACATCAGAGTCGAGAGCACCCTGGAGTAACGTCTTTGAACAAAAATGAAAGGACCAGTGCTTATGAATACCTTGTGCGCCACTGAGAGTTTCTGCTGAGATGCAGGGCAGGCAGGGACTATGCAGCTGTGAGGTTCCGTAACATCCTCTCCTTGGGAAATCACTGGGGCCTTGCTCTTGCCAGACATTGTGGCTTCTTCGGATTCACTGCTAATGAAGCTGAAAGCAGCAGTCACAGCGGCAGTGACTAGAGCAGGCAGACCCAGAATTATGCTGCTGCCGCTGCTGCTGCTGCTCTGTGCAGCTTCTGGGATGCTGAAGGCAAAATGCCCCCTGAACTTGGTACAGGATTCTCCCGGTGCACTGAATTTTTACAAGCCAGGACACCACCTCATTACGGGAGTTATTTCTACAATGCATATTCAGTTTGTACAACACGATTTCCACAGCCCTCCCCAAATTGTATTTGGTCTGTAAGTAATCATGCAGCCCTGGATTTAATGCTATGATACCTATTTTTGATTTTGTATACTCCGACAACCCTTCTTTTAGAGGGCCCATCCTTGTTTTCTGGAACTTAATTTTGGCAAATCTCTGCCCATATCTGATGCCCTCTCTGATAATAAGTTATGAGACCCATGTCTTAGACAGGCATTGCATATGATGGTTTTTTCTTCAATATATTGCTTCCTCCTATTCTCAACCTGTTAAGATAGAGATGATTGCAAATGTTCTTTAATAACAACCAATCCACTGTGTAATTAAACATTCTACTATTAAACAGTCTGTATTTTAAAAGAAGCAAACAGTTCTTGCTAGGTGATGCTGTCAAGGTGATGCATGCCATATGCCAGCAAATTTGGAAAACAAATTTGGAAAATAATACCACATTGATTGCATTTGGGGAAAAAATGGGATAGGCTAGGCTGGGGAATATTGTGGGAGGTGCCTTGGATGGTAACGGCGTCACCTAAAGAGCCTGCAAGCTTCCATGACAGAGCCATCTGAATAGCAGGATCAAAGCTCGGTGTGATGAACCCCCCAGCCTAACCAGCCTCACAAGACTGAGGAAGAGTGTCATGTAAGCCACCTTATGTTCCACCTTGCAAGAGGAAAAAGGGCAAGAAGCAGAAGCAGAAGCAGAAGATAAGGAGAGCCATGCTGGATCAGACCTAGGGTCCATCTAGTCCAGCATCATGTTCACATAGTGGCCAACCAGCTGTTGAACACGAACCCACAAGCAGGGAATGAGTGCAACAGCACCCACCCACCCATGTTCCCCAGCAACTCGTGTACATAGACTCACTCAGTCTGGTATAGGAGGGAGCACATAATCATCAACACTAGTAGCCACTGATAGCCTTTTCCTCCAGATACTGTTCCAACCCTGTTTTAAAGCCATCCAAATTGGTGGCCATCACTGCATCCTGTGGTAGCAAATTCCATAGTTTGACAATGTGCTGTGTGAAGAAGTCCATCCTTTGATTAGTCCTGAATATCCCACCCATCTGCTTCATGGAATGACCCCTTTGGGTTCTAGTATTCTGAGAGAGGTAGAAAAACATCTCCCTATCCACATTCTCCAAACCATGCAGAGTTCTGTAGAATTCTATCATGATAATAATAAATGTAAATGTTTACTGCTGTGCCTGCCCTGAAAGCTGCTTGTATTTCAGAATCAATAAATGTACAGAGAAGGCAGACAAGAATCTTCAGCAATCTGTAATATTGGGGGATGGATGGTATTATTATTATTATTATTGTTGTTGTTGTTGTTGTTGTTGTTATTATTATTAACATCTATATACTGCCTCATAGCCGCAGCTCTCTGGGCAGTTGACAAAGGTCTTGACAAATGCAATTGACATATATATATATATATATATATATATATATATATGTTCCAAGGTATCAGAATTAATTTCTTGTGTCTGAATTGGCGACATAACTAAAACCTCAAATACATTTCTTTAATTCTCTCCAAATAGCTATAGGAAGGAGGACATGAATTTCTGAAAGGCCATTAGAAGGCATTAATCCCAGAGCATCTGGCTTCTTATCCAGTAGGTCTGATTGTGTATTTATTCCCAGCATTTATACAATGCCCTATAGTTCTCAGGATGCCACACTACTAGGAATAAAACAATTTAAAATCCAAGAAAAAGAAAAAAATAAAATAAAATAAAATAAAATATGAAATAAAAAAGAACTACAAAAGTTTAAAATAGTTTCATTACTGAGAAACTATATAGTGCTTCTCAGCTCAAAGGCCATCAAAGAAGTGAACAGAAGATTAATACATCAGAAGATACAACAAAATACAATAAATTAGTCATCAGGCAATGATATGAGACTGCCGGGCCCTTTCTCACATAGCCGTCCACCACAGAGCACATGGAGTGTTGCTAGTAGAATGGACCACAACTCTGAAGTGATGGGTGAACCATCCCCTCCCCAAAGGAAAGACGACAAACCTGTTTAAAACTTGTGTTCAATTAATGCTTACCAGTTCAGAGACTGAGTGCTCTGCTTCAGCTTTAAGCACAAGGATATGTACCCTATTCCCCCTTTACAAAGTGGAAAACAACAGCAAAGCTACTGTCTTCGTTTGGCGCAATGCAACATCATTTCCTGAACCTTTTTGGGGAACGCACCTGTTGGTTGCATACTCCCCCTCAGAGAATACGTCTGCACTGGTTTCAGTTACGTCAAAAGTGGCAATTCACCTTACAACAAACCACACAGAAGTGATGATGTGGGGATCTTCTATTATGAATCTTTGGTATATCTGTAGTGCGACTGGTATCATTTTGTGTGTCTATTCACATTGCCTGGAAAGGCCATACGAATTACGAAAGCAGGCATTTGATGTGTTTTTGTTGGATGTAAAATGACATGTAGCACCTCTTGTTGCAGGGTAGGTATCCAAAGCGCATACTGGTACCTCCTGGCCTTCCTGGTAGCCATTCAGGAGATCAATCAGAATCCCAGGCTGCTCCCCAACATCACCCTGGGCTACGACATCAACGAGAACTATTATGAGCAAAGAATGACTTATGATGCCATGTTAGATCAGCTCTCCCCTGGACAGGCAAATGTTCCCAACTACAACTGTGGGAGAGAGAACAAGCTGTTGATTTTTATCGAAGGGGCTGACTCAGACATCTCCATCCACATTGCAACTATGTTGGGCATCTACAAAATCCCCCAGGTAGGAATGCACAAACACAGGCAGCCTGCAAAGAATCACACTTTGGCCAGAGAAAATGCCACTGGTCATACAGAGAAGGAAGGGCTGCCGTTCCAGCAATGGGCACCCGCTGCCATATTCCAGTGGCTAGAAGGCAGGGGTGGGCAACCCCTGGGATCCTCCAGGGAAGGGTTTTTTGTATTGTGACAACAATGGTTCCACAAGGGAGTCATCAGAGCACTCCAAGGAACACAGTTGTATTGGTTCCTTTTTGCAAGGGAGGGAGACTCTTGCAACCTGCCATAGCAAAAGAAAGACATTTGTTTAGCAATGCAGATATGCTCATCCATTTGGACGAAAGGAACAGTTTTCCTTGTCACACTGACTCCAGGGCTTGCTGAGTCACAGCGAGTATAGCAGGGTTTTCAGAGACTCTTCTCTTTTTAAACTCTTAAAATGAAGGGATGATATATTATATTAAAAGGAGGAGAAGCTACATATATATAAAGGCCAGGCGCTAACATCCCATTGCAATGTACTGTGAGAAAAGGCACATCAACAGCCAAGTTCAGGTTTCTCCCCTCTGTCCCATTCCAGGCTGTGGGTCCTCTTGATAACTTACATTCTTGCACGTGTTTAACATCACAGGTCATTGCTGTTGCCTGGGTTGCAGGGTTCTACTATGGGCCTTAGGAAGGATCTGTGGAGGTTGGGTAAGAGAAGAAGAGATCAGCACCATGGACAAATCCACCTGGCTTGATGTCAGAAAGGGTTGTGTGCATGTAGCTCCAACAAGCAGCAGATTAAGACTGGGCCTTAAATTGGAGTTGGGAAAGCATTAGGCTGGCTGGTCCTCCCTCTGCACTGATTGGGGCTTTGTCTCTTAAAGCAGCCTAGGCTATGTTAACAGCCTCAATGTGGCTGCATCAATGAAAAAATGTGGGAGCCACTGTGCTATGCTAGTGGCCAGAGTTCTCGGAGTCTGACAATGGTAATGCAGCCTCCTCTGGATTCAAGGGACTCTAACATGGGGTTATTTCTCAAGAACTGGGTCCTGGGGAGGTAGAAGACTTGTGACACCTTTCAGCGACCAAATCCTCTCCCTGACAGGTCAACTTGGCAACCTTGTCTTCTGAGAACAAGGGCTTCAAATCCTCTGATGATGTGGGTTTGGGGTTCAGCTTAGAGTGCAGAGAGACTGTGGCATACAGCTCTCCCTCTGCAGAAACACTGCCCAGCAGAACGACAGGCAATGTATTAATTATAAACAATTTTCAGTTGATGACTATTATCTCAGCATTGTCCTGAAAACAAATCAAATCTGACGTCTTTCCTTTTCCTAACAGGTCAGTTATGCTCCTGTTAATCATGCTCTTGACAAAACCCATTTCCCTCAGCTGTACCGGCTGGTCCCAAAAGAGGAACCCCACTACCGGGGGATTGTTAAACTGCTCCTGCATTTCACATGGACATGGGTCGGTCTCTTTGCTACAGACACTGACAACGGAGAAAAGTTCATGAACACCTTGACGCCTGTGCTCATCAGGAGTGGTGTCTGTGTCGCCTTCTCACAAACCATCTTACGACACCCTGCCTTTACAGGTGACTTGTTGGAAGAGCAGCTACGCAAGTCTTCACCTTCCATCCGCAGAGTCCATACATTTGTTTACTATGGGACACCTCAGTCCTCCATAGATGTAGTAGTTCTGCATGGCATAGTAGACAGACTCTTGAAACCAATTTCAGGGAAAATTTGGGTCTCAATAGCTTTGCCATACAGCAGTCTGACCATGGCTTTTGAGAGCCATTTTATTCAACAGCACATGCATGGTTATTTATCACTGTTTATCCAGACAAAGAAAGGAACCAAACGTCAGAATATGCCAGTTTCGTATCTTTATCATCCTTTTTTAAATGCTGCTGGGATGGATCCAGGTCCGACAGAAGGATTTAACTTTGTATATTCAAAGCATGCGAAATCTGTGAAAGGCCGGAACCGATGCACAGCGAAAGAGAACCTAGAAGGTTTGCCTCAGCATCTTCTTGATGTGAGCCTGTCCCAAGACACCTACAGCATTTACAACACTGTCCAAGCCATAGCACATGCCGTAAATGCTGCCTACTCCTCCAGATCCAAGCGGACGGTGGCAGTGGGTGGAGGCGGACTGGAAGGCGAAAGCATTCAGCCATGGCAGGTATTCCTTCTTTCCTCGAAGGTGATTGCATTGAAAATTACAATTCCACTCTGACAAGCTTTTGGAAGCAGTGGAGAGATGAAGTGACATTTACATATTCCTGAGGAAAGTTGACTCCAGCTGCAACTTCTTTGCATCTGCTGCAGCCCATTTTCTAACCTCCACCAATATAGCAAGTCCCAAGTTTCTAGAGAGTTCCTTGGGCACTGCAACATTCACTGACTTTGTCGACCAACAGGCCACCTAGCCCAGTGCATAAATTCAGTCCTGTTTAACTTCAGAACCTACATCAAATGGGTCCTGACACCCCAAAGGGGAACCAAGCTAATTTACATGGGCAAACATCACCACAGACAAAATTGTAAATTGCAATCTATGTATTTTAGAAAATTACAAAATGAAAAGAAAGTGGTGGCATGGTGGTTATATGAGCATTAGAAACATCCTCTGCTGTTGTTGTTCAGTCGTTAAGTCGTGTCCGACTCTTCATGACCCCATGGACCATAGCACTAGGGATGTCGGAACATTTCTCCACGAATCTCCGGGAGGGGGAATGCCAACACATTCGGCCCCCCGAAATTGGTGGAGAAAAGGTCCGCCCCCCCTGCCCCTCCCCCTGGGATGGGACTTACCTTCGGCGAAAGTCCCTGGTGGTGGCGACTCCTGGCGGCGTTTCGGCTGCGGCAGCCGCCATTTCCCAGTAAAAAACAACAACAAACAATAAAGATTTACGTAGCCTATCATGGCTAGATTTTCAAAAAACACCATGATAGGCTACGTAAATCCTTACGTAGCCTATCATGGCTGACTTTGGAAGGAAAAAAAAGCATATACGGAAATGGCGGTGCCCATGGGTGCCACAATTTGCGTTCCTTATTTGGGTACGTGTAGTCTACGTAAACATTTACGTAGACTACGGCAAAAATAAGGGCAACGCAAATGGCATTGCCCTTGTTTTCGCCTTAGTCTACGTAAATGTTTACGTAGACTACACGTGCCCAAATAAGGAACACAAATGGCGGCGCCCATGGGTGCTGCCATTTGCGTACGCCCTTTTTTTTGTTTTTTCCAAAGTCAGCCATGATAGGGTATGTAAGGATTTACGTAGCCTATCACGGCTGACTGCAGGGACGCAAACGGCTGTGGCTACGGCTGCTGCCATTTGTGTCCCAGCAGGAGACGAGTTTCATGGCCAGAAGGACGGGGTGCCTCCCCTCAGGCCAGAATTTCGGCCAGAGGGACGGGGTCCTCCCCTCTGGCCAGAATTTCGGTGGGGAGGGATGGGGTGCCTCCCACCCCACCCAGAATTTCGGGGGGAGGGACGGAGCACCTCTCCTCAACCAAAAAGCAAGCTACGGGATAAGGTAAGGGACTTTCCTCCATCCCGACATAGCAATCCAGGCCTTCCTGTCCTCTGCTGTCTCCCGGAGTGTGCTCATGTTCATATTCATTGCATCAGTGATGCTATCTAGCCATCTCATCTTCTGCTGTCCCCTTCTCCTTTTGCCTTCAGTCTTTCCCAGCATCAGGGTCTTTTCCAGGGAGTTTTCTCTTTGCATTAGGTGGCCAAAGTATTTGAGCTTCAGCTTCAGTATCTGTCCTTCCAATGAGCACTCAGGGTTGATTTCCTTTAGGATTGATTGATTTGACCTCCTTGCAGTCCAGGGGACTCGTAAGAGTCTTCTCCAGCACTACAATTTGAAAGCATCATTCAGTGCTCAGCCTTCCTTATAGTCCAGCTCTCACAGCCATACATTACTACTGGGAAAACCATAGCTTTGATTATATGAACCTTTGTGGGCAAGGTGATGTCTCTGCTTCTTACTCTGCTGTCTAGGTTTGCCATAGCTTTCCTCCCAAGGAGCAAGCATCTTTTAATTTTATGGCTACAGTCACTGTCTGTGGTGATCTTGGAGCCCAAGAAAATAAAATCTGTCACTGCTTCCATTTCTTCCCCTTCCATATGCCAGGAAGTGATGGGGCCAGATGCCATGATCTTCGTTTTTTAATGTTGAGTTTCAAACCAGCTATTTCACTCTTCTCTTTCACCCTCAACAAGAGGCTCTTCAGATCCTCTTCGCTTTCTGCCATGAGGGTGGTATCTTCTGCGTATCTGAGGTTGTTGATAATTCTCCCGGCAATCTTAATTCCAACCTCTGATTCATCCAACCCGGCATTTCTCATGATGTACTCTGCATATAAGTTAAATAAGCAGGGTGACAATATGCAGCCTTGTCGTACTCCTTTCCCAATTTTGAACCAATCGGTTGTTCCATGTCTGGTTCTTACTGTTGCTTCTTGACCCTCGTACAGGTTTCTCAGGAGACAGGTAAGGTGGTCTGGTACTCCCATCTCTTTAAGAACTTGACACAGTTTGTTGTGATCCTCACAATCAAAGGCTTTAGCATAGTCAATGAAGCAGAAATAGATGTTTTTCTGGAATTCTCTTGCTTTCTCCATGATCCAGCAAATGCTGCCAATTAGATCTCTAGTTCCTCTGCCTCTTCGACACCCAGCTTGTACTTCCGGTAGTTCTCGGTTCACATACTGCTGAAGCCTAGCTTGTAGGATTTTGAGCATAACCTTGCTGGCATGTGAAATTACTGCAGTTGTACGGTAGTTTGAACACTCTTTGGCATTGCCCTTCTTTGGAACTGGAATGTAAACTGACCTTTTCCAGTCTTGTGGCCACTGTTGAGTGTTCCAAATGTGTTGGCAAATTGAGTGCAGCACTTTAACAGCATCATCTTTTAGGATTTTAAATAGCTCAGCTGGAATACTGTCATCTCCGCTAGCTTTGTTGTTAGTAATGCTCCCTAATGCCCACTTGACTTCACTCTCGAGGATGTCGGGCTCAAGTTCAGTAAGCGCACTATCATGGCTATCAGGGACATTCAGGTCTTTCCTGTATAATTCTTCGGTGTATTCTTTCCACCTCTTCTTCATCTCATCTGCTTCTGTTAGGTCCCTGCCTTCTTTGTCCTATATCATGCCCGTCTTTGCACAAAGCGTTCCCTTGAGATCTCCAATTTTCTTGAAGAGATCTCTAGTCTTTCCCATTCTGTTGTTTTCCTCGATTTCTTTGCATTGTTCATTTAAGAAGGCCTTCTTGTCTCTCCTTGCTATTCTCTGGAGCTCTGCATTCAGTTGGGTATATCTTCCCCTTTCTCCCTTGCTTTTTACTTATTTATTTATTTATTTATTGCATTTATACCCCGCCTTTCTCCCTCTCGCAAGGAACTCAAGGCGGCTTACATTATCCTCCTCCTCACCGTTGTATCCTCACAACAACAACCCTGTGAGGTAGGTTGGGCTGAGAGTCTGTGACTGGCCCAGAGTCACCCAGTGAGCTTCCATGGCCAAGTGAGGCAAGGTGGACTCCCATAATCCTCACTTGTATATTCTGGGGATCTGCTAGTGCCCATTTTCTAGTCCCATTGTTATAAGAAGCTTCCAGTTTCAAGAGAGTTCCTTGGGCAAGATTCACTGGCTCCATCTCCCAACTTCTTCCTTCCGACTGGGCTGCTCCCCCAGAGGCTATGTGGTTCTGCTGACATCCGGATCCTTCCACCCATTGTCCTCATTTTCTGGAAAAGCTTATGGGTATGGTCTTCCCATATAAGTCCTGGGTAACAGGGTGTCCACACAAAAAAGGATGTCTGCAATTTAAATAAGCTGGTCCTGACTACGGACGTACGGAGTGTGTGAAATCCATTCTCTCTGAGTTCCATGGATTATCAGGCACTTTTTGTTCCGTCATCCTCCCATCAAGGGAGTCAGATTTGTTTTGGTTTCCAAATTTGTGCAAATTTGCATTTGCACAAATATACATTTGCACAAGTTTGCAAGTTCTAAAATGCTCAAATTCCTCCAAATACACATTTTCATACTTTAGCCTATGGGGTAATTTCCATTTGGGGGCAGATGCTTTTATTTTGCATATTTTTCTACAACATAATTTGCACAAAATCCGGGAAAGTGAGAACACCGGTCCACAAGTCCACAGAATCTTCCCGACAAGGGAAAACCCAGTCTGCCGCAGAATCCGCAGGTCGAATCCAAGAAAATCAAACTCACTTGGTTCCATTGTGGATATCTTCGACGTCCCTACTCCCAGAACCTCTGCCAGGGGGCTGATAGTCAGGAATGCTGGCAATTGAAATCCAGAATATGTGGAGATCTACGTTTTGTCCACCCTGGTTTTGTCCTAGGGATACAGTCCAGTTCTACATTCTGGTGTCCCTTCTGCCATTCCAGCTTCACCATTTCCTGGGAAACTTCCAGTTTTACAATACCTCCACGGACCAAGTGTATTTGGATGAGAGTGGAGACCTGGCAGCTGACTTTGACATCGTGAACTTCGTGAAGTTTCCCAATAACTCCGTTCATACAAGGAACGTTGGGACACTAGAGAGACAGGGGACCTCAAACATGACAATCACCATTGACCAGGATGCCATTGTATGGCCCAGCTGGTTCAACAATGTAGGTAACAACAGGTTTCAGTTCATTCCCTTCACCTTCTGTTGCATTCTAATCATTTGTTGCATTTTATTATATATTTAATAAACAAAGAACCTGTCATTTACAGGAAAATATCTAAGGATGTACAGTTTAAGAGGCCATCACTGAGTGTGATGGAACCCCTGCTTTGCATGCGGAAGGCCCCAGTTTCTATCCCCGGCTTCTCCAGTTGGGGCAAGGAAAGAATCCTGCCTGACACCCTCGAGAGACCCTGCTGGACAGTGTCGACAGTATAGGGCTACATGGACCAACAGTCTGACATTGTATAAGGCAGCTTCTTATGTTCCTAAGTTCTTAGTAGGGATGGGGGAGAATTCCACCACGGACCCCAATGAGGCTGGATTCCAAGTATCCAGCACCATCGGGGCCCATGGCAGAATGGAGCACTCCCCTCCACCTCCCCCCGGAATCTGTCCAGGTCTGCTCTCTCTGTGCGTTGATCCTGTGAAGCCAGCCGCCTACTCCGCATTGCTGGCAATACGGCCGGCAGCCGTGCGGTATCACTGTCCTACGTTTCCAGACACAAATGACGTAGTGGGCGCTATTTGCAGCTGTAAAGCTGTTAGATTAGCCTAAATGCAGCCATTTACAGCTACACTTAGATTAATCTACCAGCTTTATTGCCACAAATGGCGTCCACTAGGCCATTTGCATGCCTGATTTTTCACGCGATAGACTACACAAAGATTTGCGTTGTTCTACATGGGCTGGTTGTTCTACATCCCTGTTCTATACTATATTAGTGAAGTGTATATATTAGGGATGTACGAAAGGGACTTACCTCGTCCCACAGCTTTTTTCGCGGTGGGGGGGAGGCGCTTCGCTTCTCCCCCCGAAGTTCAGGCTGGGGGGGGAGGCTTCCCGCCTCACCCGGCTGAAATTCAGGCTGGGGGGGAGGCTTCCCGCCTCGCCCAGCCGAAATTCAGGTGGGGGAGAAGCGCCCCGTCTCCCCAGCCGCAAACTTCCAAAGAAAAGTTAAAAAAAAAACATGCCCCGTTTTAGGCTACCTAACGATTTACGTGGCCTATCACGGCTAGATCTGCAAAGTCAGCCGTGATAGGCTACGTTAATCGTCACGTAGCCTATCACGGGTGACTTTAAAAAAAAAAAAAGTGCGTACGCAAATGGCGGCCCCCATAGGGAGCCGCCATTCGCGTTCCTTATTTGGTCCGTGTTTTCTACGTAAAGATTTATGTAGACTACGGCGAAAATAAGGGCAACGCAAATAGCGTTAACGTAGCCTATCATGGCTGACTTTGCAAATCTAGCCATGATAGGCTACGTTAATCGTTACGTAGCCTATCACAGGGGAGTTTTTGGGGTTTTTTTTACTTTTCTTGTAATGGCAGCGGCGGCAGCAAGCCGCCCCTGACGAAGACCTGCTGAACCACCACCGGGACCCGCCGCCGGAAGCGACATTCGTGAAAGGTAAGTCCCATCCCGGGGGGGTCAGAGAATTTCTCCCTGAACAACCTTCGGAGGACCGAATGCATTGGCACTCGGCCCCCTGAAGTGTCGGGGAGAAATTCTCCCCCATCCCTAGTATATATGGGATCACACCTTGTGCTCAGTATGGACTTCGGCTGTATTCACACCAAATTCAGCCCCGATCAGCTTCCTTCTTAGGACTGGAGGCAGCATAAGAAGTCGACTTCTACCAAGTCACAACATTGATCCATCTAGCTCAGCATGGTTGACAGTGACTGGCAGTGGCCTTTTAGAGTTTGAGGAAGGGATCGTTCTCATAAGAACATCAAGAAGCCATCCTGGATCAGCCGAGGGTCCACCTAGTAGCCACTGATGAGTTTGTCAAAGCCCCTTTTCAAGTCAACCATACTGGATGATATCACTGGGCTTTTTGGAAACTAAGGAAGCTGTTCTCTTTTGGTACTCTGTCTTCTTGGGTAGACGGTGCCTCGTTCCAGATGTAGCAGAAGCTGCTGGCCTGGCTATGTCAGGGTGATCCGGGAAGGAGAGCCACGGTGCTGCTACGACTGCGCTCTCTGCACCCAAGGCACCATTTCCACTGAGGAAGGCAAGTGACTCCAGCAGAAAGGACAGTCCAGACAGAACAGGGCAAATAATTCCCTCTTTTCTTTGGCCATCTGTGAACTTGCACTGCTCCGAAGTAACTTTTGGGAAGCCTGCCCCAAGCTGGCAGCTGGCTGCGGGATGCTGGGAGTTGTAGCCCAAAGTATCTGGAAGGCATGGAGAGAGGGAAAGCTGCATGATTAGCATGTAGGATGAAGGATGCTCTCTTTTCTTCAGACATTGTTGGAGTGAACAGAAGAGACCATAGGGGAAGGGTGGTGGTGTTGATGTGTGGCTGTGGTGGAGATTCCAGCAATCCCACAAACACACTCACCCAGGGGCCATTTGCACATAACGACAACTCATTGCTTTAACAACTGATGAGTTCTCAGTCAGGCTGTGTGCCACTTTGCCTCATAGCCTGAACCAGCGGTCTCTCACTGTCTTATGGATTCAGTCAAATCCCGGGTGGGTGGATCTGGAATTGTCTTGGTGTTTGCAAATCACCTGATGGTGCATGCACATGATCACACCATTTGCTAGAAAATTGGTTTCACTGGCCCCGCACTCCACCCACAGCATCTTTCCACAGTCTCTTTCCACAAAATAACTTTGAAGAAGGAAAAGATGGAAGGGGATTGGACACATTCATGGAGGATAGCACAGTCTATGGCTGCTAGTCAGAGGTAATATGCCTGTGTAGCATATGTCTAGCTGGTTAAGGGAGATATTAGAGAAAAGAGGGCTTCCTTCAGAAAACACGAGTCTTGCCCAAGTGAGGAAAACAAAAGGAAGCACAGGCTTGCACAATGTAGATAATAAGGGATATAAAAAAGCATTTTGAAGAGCATATTGCAAACAATATCAAGGACAAGGCTAAAGAATTCTTTAAATATATCAAAAGCAGGAGACCAGCTAGGGAGGCAGTTGGACCATAAGATGGTAATGGAAATAAAGGAGTACTAAAAAAAGACGAGAAGATTGCAGAGAACCTGAACAAATTCTTCTCATTGGCCTTCACTGCAGAAGATACAGGACAGATACCTGTGCCTAAACTGATGTTTGCATGAAGGGAGACTGAGGAACTGAGGCAGACAGTGGTGACAAAAGAGGAAATTCTAAACCTTATTGATAAGTTGGAAGCAAATGCATCCCTGGGCCCAGATGGTATCCATCTTATTGTTCTCAAGGAACTCAAAGATGAAATGGCTGATCTTCCAACCAAAATATGCAGCGTGTCCCTCAGATCAGACTCTGTACCAGAAGACCTGAAGATGGCCAATGTAACAGCAGTTTTTACAAAGGGATCAAGGGGGGAACTGGGAAATTATAGGCCGGTTAGCTTAACATCTATTCTGGGTCAAGGGGACGAAAGCATGATTAAAGATAAAATTAGTAAACATATAGAAGGACAAGCCCTGCTGAAAAAGAATCAGCATGGCTTCCACAAAGAGAAGGCCTGTCTCACTAACCTTTTAGAGATCATTGAGAGTGTCATGAAATATGTAGACAGGGGTGATCCAGTCGACATTGTCCACTTGGACTTCCAGAAGGCTTTTGACAAAGTCCCTCACCAACGACCCCTGTGCAAACTTCGCAGTCATGGCATAAGAGGAGAGGTCCTCTTTTGAATCAGTAACTGCTTAAAGAACAGAAAGCAGAGAGTAAGAATATGTGGTAAATTCATTCAATGGATGGATGTAAATACTGGGGTCCACAGAGAGTAGCAATAAATGATTAATTCATCCAATAGAAGGATGTAAATAGTGGGGTCCCACAGGGACCAATGCTTTGCAACTCATTCATCCATCATCTGGAATTCGGAGTGAGCAGTGAAGTGGCCAAATTTGCTGACAGCACCAAATTGTTGTGGTGGGTTAAAACCAAGAAGGGATTGCAAGGAGCTCCACAAGGATCTCTCCAAACTGGGAGAATGGGCATCTAAATGGCAAAAGCGGTTCAATGTAATTATGTGTAAAGTGGTGCATGTTGGGTCAAAACATCTGAACTTCAAGTATAAGTGAAATCTGAGTTAGAGGTGACCAACAAACAAAGAGATCTGGGGGTTGTGGTGGACAGCTCAATGAAAATGTCAACCAGTGTGTGTGTGGCTGCTCTAAAGAAGGCAAACTGCATCTTGAGCATAATTCGAAAAAGAACTGAGAATAAAATCTATGGTGTAACCACACTTGGAATACTGTGTATAGTTTTGGTCACCACACCTAAACAGGATATTGTAGTGCTGGCGAAAGTGCAGAAAAGGGCAACTAAAATGATTGAGGGACTGGAGCATCTCTCCTATGAAGGAAAGCTACAACATCTGAGACTGTTTAGCTTGGAGAGAAAGGAGGGGAAGAGGAGACATGAGAGAGGTGTACAAAATGATGCAGGGTGTGGAGAATGTGGATAGGGAGATTTCAATGATTCTGAAGCTTCTCTTCTTTTCAGATGCAGACTATTGCACTGTGTGCCCAGAAGATCAGCATCCAAACAAGGAACGAGAGCAATGCATCCCCAAGGATATAAGCTTCCTGTCCTACGAAGAGCCCTTGGGGATCACCCTGGCATCTTTTGCACTATTCTTGTCTTTCACCACAGGCTTGGTGTTAGGAATCTTCATTAAATTCCTAAACACCCCAATAGTCAAAGCCAACAACCGGGACTTGTCCTACATTCTCCTCGTCTCCCTCCTGCTGTCCTTCTTGTCCTCATTCCTATTCATTGGCCAGCCAAGGGAAGTGACTTGCCTTCTCCGACAAATGGCCTTCAGCATCATCTTCTCACTTGCTGTCTCTACACTGTTGGCCAAAACCATCACTGTGGTGCTGGCCTTCCTGGCCACAAAGCCAGGGAACACAGTGAGGAAATGGTTGGGGAAGAGGATGTCCAACTCCATTGTATTGTCCTGTTCCAGTGTCCAAATGCTCATCTGCACCATCTGGATGGGCATCTTTCCCCCATTCCCAGACTCTGACATGCACTCTCAGCCTGCACAGATCATCCTGCAATGTAACGAAGGCTCTGTAGCCATGTTTTATAGTGCCCTTGGCTACATGGGCTTCCTGGCTGCCATCTGCTTCACGGTGGCTTTCCTAGCCAGGAAGTTGCCTGGGGCCTTCAATGAAGCCAAGCTGATCACCTTCAGCATGCTGGTCTTCTGCAGCGTTTGGGTGTCCTTTGTGCCCACCTACCTGAGCACCAGGGGGAAATACATGGTAGCTGTGCAGGTCTTCTCCATCTTGGCCTCCAGTGCTGGGTTACTGGGCTGCGTCTTTCTTCCCAAGTGCTACATTATTGTCCTGAGGCCTGATCTGAATGCAAAGGAGCATCTCATGATAAAATCAGAAGGTGGCATCTGATTTGATCTACACTCATTTCAGTTTCAGAATCTGCGTCCTGTGAATACCAGCCACTATATCCTCTGTCGGAAACCTTCCCCCTCCTCATTTCATGTAAAAAAGAAACCCAGTGGGACTAAGTGTCCTGTGTAACTGAAAAGCTGACAGCATACTGCTTGGACAACACTCGCTGAGGGCAATGAAGGCCTTCTTTTACTGGTCCTGTGTTTTCTGTTTCAACTGCTCTCACTTATACTGTTCTCTTCACTCTCACGTGCAGAGGTTCTGCGGGGGGTCAGAGAGAGAGGAGTTATTGTGTGTGGCAGCACCTAGCTAGTCTCTTTGGGACAGGACAGGGAGGTGGGGAAACAAGTTCAGACGTAGACTTGGATGGGTTGACTAACTGGCCACCACTTAATTGCTCCAGCTTGGAACAGAGTTGGTGGGGACATAGGGCATGGATCCATGACTTGGACTACCTGCCTGCAGTTCCATCCCATCAACCTGGCCCATCTGTCAGGTGCCTCATTGGGGGAGCCAGGGGTCAGGAGCACACCCCATGGCTCAGACCATTGAAGTGAGCCCCTTTCTGCCTCCCTGGGGTGTAGCCCGGATGGCAGCCCCACGGTTAGCTTGGTCTTAATGCCACACCCTCCCACAGTCCCTTAAGGAGGACCCCCTTTGGAGGGGAAAATAGGGCTCCCAATCCCATTCCCCTTCCCAATGGATCCAGCCCAATGCCATCCATGCCTCCAAAGTTCTGCCGTAGAACTGAACATTTTAATCTATGGCAAGAAATGAGTTACCCTGGAGTGGGTGGGCAGGGAAGTCAGCAATGGTCATGCTGAAGCCACGTGGGAGGCCTGGTCTTAACAGCCTCCGGAGGACTTGAGGGAGGGAAGGTTTCCCTCCAGTCTCCCAGCAAAGCCCTCTTCCTGCCAAGCCCATTTCATTTTCATCTACCCGCCACACTGAGGTTGAACAGAGGGAAATGCTTTGGGTTGTTGGCTTGTGAGCCGGCATTTCCCCACAGTTGGAGTTACAGACATTAGCAAGTTTCTGCAGATCAAGCTGCCAACAGGAGCAGTTTGTCTCATTCACTCAGAATGGATGGTTCTTCATGTAATATCGCTAGCAAGGATTGGGACACCTTCACCCAACCAGGTGCCTTACAGAGGTGCTGGATTGCAGTTCCCATCATTCCCAGCCAGAAAGGCCAAGGTCCATGGGATCTATAGATCAACCCATCTGAATGGCAGAAGGCTGTTGAATGCCATATTAGACTCTCTTTTTCATCTTTCTCAGGCCTCCTTCCGAGAGTGCAACGGGCATCATGTCTCCTTGATCTCAGGCAGGAAAGAATATTTCCTGGTTCCTGAGATCTTTCTTGAGCTGAAATCTAGCCTGGGGACTTTTGCATACAGATCAGGTGGTCCAGCATTCATGCCCCCTTTCACCTCTACCTCTCCCCTTCTTCAACCAATCAGCTTCATGAGCTGACCACAGGTTCTAGTATCATGAGAGAGGGAGAAAAATGCCTGTGTATCCACTTTCTCCACACCATGCATAATTGTGTACATATCTAGCATGTCTCCTCTTACTCGCTTCTTTTCTAAGCTAAACAGACCTGGATGTTGTCACCTTTCCTCATAGGGGAGTTGCTCCAGCCCCTTGGTCATTTTAGTTGTTCCTTTCTGCACTTTTCAACCCCAAGATCCTGCTAACTCAGAAGCCATCTGCTTATACTTGAAGTTGGGACTGTTTGCCCAGATGTGCATCATTTCACACTGGCTAACGCTGAACCGTATTTGCCAAGTTCTCCTCATGTAGCGAGGGAGAGGTTAAACATCCCCAACATACCTGCTGAGATCCAACAGTCACAAAGGGTCGTGGGGGTGGGAGTGAAAACCTCCCCTATTGTCCAGATATTGTTGTTTCTCCGTGACTACTAGGAGCAAGAAATCAGCGATCTAAAGAAAGCAGGGAGTTCCCCCCCACACACACACACACACAGCAGATGTTTAAAAAACCTGCAGCCCAAATGATAACTTTGTCATGGCTCGTAAGATGGTATTTCTCAAAACAAATTTCTGGTAAAGCTCTTCTTTCCCACTCCCTGACCCTTTTTTGACTATGGGGTTGCATTGGTGATATCATGCAAACAGAACTCGGCCTCTTGGGTGATATAGAAATAACCTAACTAACTAAATAAATAAAAAATAAAAATGTTTTGTTTAGCCCTGCACCTGGCATCACACAAGAGGCTCCGTGAACTTGGAGCTGTCATGCAGCAGTTATCAAATCATAGTGGTTGCTTCTTCCTCTTCAGCTGTCCAGACCTCAAGGGATTCCCGCAATAAGGGTTGCCTTGGAGAACCATAAGTAGGGATGGCGGAGAATTTCTCCCCGAATCTTGTTTCTGTAATCTTGTTAACTTCTACTGTACTCTTCTTGTAGCCCCAGGACACCTCTGACTTACTTCTGAGTAGACTCAAAATGTAAATTGTGACATAAGTCTGCAACCCTTGGAACACTTAAATGGGAGTAAGCCCCATTGAACCTAATGGGGTACTCTGAATCAGCCGAGGACGTTGCTTCTGAGCTTGGTAGGGTGGGGTATCAGATGTGTCTCCCTTTGTTGCAAGGAGGCATTTTACCCTCTTCTCCCTCCAAATGAGAAATGTGCTCAAGAATTTACATGGCAGACACCTGGGAATCGAGAAAAGTCCTTCCTCAAAAGACTTGAGTGGACGCAGGGGTTGTAATCAGCAGGCGGTTCTTGCCTTCACTCCTGTCCGATCTGCTCCTGCACACCCCACTCCCATTCTCAATGCCTTTGTCATCCTGACCACACATGCCCACAGCAACTGAAAACAGACACCCACAACAGGCAGATAGAGTGGTTTCTCCAGCTATTGGAGAATTTCAAAGGGAGGTCATGCCGTTCCTTTCCTGTGGGCTGGAAAAAATACCACATTGATTGCATTTGGGGAAAACACGGGATAGGCTAGGCTGGGGGTAATTGTGGGAGGTGCCTTGGACGGTAACAGCATCACCTAAAGAGCCTGCAAACTTCCATGACAGAGCCATCTGAATAGCAGGATCAAAGCTCGCTGTGATGAACCCCCCAGCCTAACCAACCTCACAAGATTGCTGTGAGAACAAAATGGAGAGGAAGAGTGTCATGTAAGCCACCTTAGGGTCCACCTTGCCAGAAGAAAAATGGCAGGATAGAACTGTAATATGAACCATAACCATAACCGTGGCGACAATAAGAAATAACAACAACAACAACAACAATAATAATATCAGGAGAGCCATGCTGGATCAGACCTAGGGTCCATCTAGTCCATCTAGTTCAAACGTGGCCAACCAGCTGTTGACTGGGTACCCACAAGCAGGGCATGAGTGCAACAGCCCCCTCCCGCCCACGTTCCCCAGCAACTGGTGTTCCCAGCTCACTGCCTCTGGTATAGGAGGGAGCACATAACCATGAGGACTAGTAGCCGTTGAAAGCCTTTTCCTCCAGATATTTGTCCAACCTCATTTTAAAGACATCCCAATTGGTGGCCATCACTACATCCTGTGGTAGCGAATTCCATAGTTGGCTTGACTATGTGCTGTGTGAAAAAGTCCATCCTCACATCTGTCCTGAATCTCCCACCAATCTGCTTCATGGAATGACCCCTTTGGGTTCTAGTATTTTGAGAGAGGTAGAAAAATGTCTCCTTATCCACACTCTCCACACCATGCACAATTCTGTAGACCTCTTATCATGATAATAATAAATGCATCTGTTTACTAATGTGCCTGCCCTGAAAGCCGCTGCTATTTCAGAATCAATGAATGCACAGAGAAGGCAGATAAGAATCTCCAGCAATCTGTAATATTGGGGGACAGATGGTATCATCATCATCTATATCCTGCCCCATAGCCACAGCTCTCTGGGCAGTTGACAAAGTTTAAAACATTAAAAATTACAAGACGCAAAGTTTTAAAATATTAGAAACACAGAGACAATATAGAAAAGGCAACATATTGTTTATTCATAGGCAGTGATTCTTGGTGGGGTTTGGCATTTTTTGCTGTCAAATATCCTAGTGGGCATGGGAAGTTTAACTTCCTCAATCCATACATAACCTCCAAGGTACCAGAACTAATTTCTCGTGTCTGAATTGGGGACATAACTAAAACCTCAAGTGAAATACATTTCTTTAATTCTCTCCAAATGGCCATAGGAAGGAGGACACTGAATTTCTGAAAGGCCATTAGAATGCATTAATCCCAGAGCGTTTGGCTTCTTATCCAGTGGGTCTGATTGCGTATTTATTCCCAGCATTTATACAATGCCCTATAGTTCTCAGGATGGCACACTACTAGGGGTAAAAAAATTTAAACTCCAAGAAAAAGAAAAAGAAAAATGAAACAAGAAGAACTGCAAAATTCAGAACAGTATTTTTATGGGTAAATTATATACTGCTCTTCAGCTCAAAGGCCATCAAAGCAGTGAATGGAAGATTAATACAACAGAAGACACAATAAAATACAATAAATTAGTCATCAGGCAATGATATAAGACTGCCGGGCCCTTTCCCACATAGCCATTCACCACAGTGCACAATATGGAGTGTTGCTAGTAGAATGGACCACAACTCCGAAGTGATGGGTGAACCATCCCCTCCCCAGAGGAAAGATGACAAACCTGTTTAAAACTTGTGTACAATTAATGTTTTTACTTCCCAATTCAGAGGCTCTGAGGCTCTGTTTCAGGTTGAAGCACAAGGATATTGACCCTATTCCCCCTTTACAAAGTGGAAAACAACAGCAAAGCTACTGCCTTCTTTTGGCGCAGTGCAACATCATTTCCTGAACCTTTTGGGGGAATGCACCTGTTGGTTGCATACTCCCCCTCAGAGTGTATGTCTGCACTGGTTTCAGTTACGTTGAAAGTGGCAATTCACCTTTTAACAGAACAAACAAGTGATGATGTGGGGATCGTCTATTTTGAATCTCTGATGTATCTGTGCTGCGACTGGTGTCATTTTGTGTTTTGATTCACATTGTCTGGAAAGGCCATAAGAATTACGAAAGCAGGCATTTGATGTGTTTTTGTTGGTTGTAAAATGACGTGAAGCACCTCTTGTTGCAGGATGGATGACCAAAGTGAATACTGGTACCTCCTGGCCTTCCTGGTAGCCATTCAGGAGATCAATCAGAATCCCAGGCTGCTACCCAACATCACCCTGGGCTATGACATCAACGAGAACAATTATGATGCAAGAATGACTTATGATGCCATGTTAGATCAGCTCTCCCCTGTACAGGCAAATGTTCCCAACTACAACTGTGGGAGAGAGAACAAGCTGTTGATTTTTATTGAAGGGGCTGACACAGACATCCCCTTCCACATTTCAACTATGTTGGGCATCTACAAAATCCCCCAGGTAGGAATGCACAAACACAGGCAGCCTGCAAAGACTCATCCTTTGGCCAGAGAAAATGCCACTGGTCGTACAGAGAAGGAAGGGCTGCCATTCCAGCAATGGGCACCCGCTGCCATATTCCAGTGGCTAGAAGGCAGGGGTGGGCAACCCCTGGGATCCTCCAGGGAAGGGTTTTTTGTATTGTGACAACAATGGTTCCACAAGGGAGTCATCAGAGCACTCCAAGGAACACAGTTGTATTGGTTCCTTTTTGCAAGGGAGGGAGACTCTTGCAACCTACCATAGCAAAAGACAGAAAATAGTTAGGAATGCCGATATGGTTTCTGTATAATCATCCATTTGGACGAAAGCAACAGTTTTCCTTGACACACTGACTCCAGGGCTTGCTGAGTCACAGCGAGGATAGCAGAGTTTTCAGAGACTCTTCTCTCTTTAAACTCTTAAATTGGAGGGATGAGATATTATATTAAAAGGAGGAGAAGCTACATATGTATAAAGGCCAGGCGCTAACATCCCATTGCAATGTACTGTGAGAAAAGGCGCATCAACAGGCAAGTTCATTTTGCTCCCCTCTGTACCATTCTAGGCTGTGGGTCCTCTTGAGACCCTGCATTCTTGCACGTGTTGAACATCACAGGTCATTGCTGTTGCCTGGGTGGCAGGGTTCTACTATGGGCCTTAGGAAGGATCTGTGTAGGTCGGGCAAGAGAAGATCAGCACCATGGACAAATCCGCCTGTCTTGATGTCAGACAGGGTGGTTTGCATGTAGCTCCAACAAGCAGCAGATTAAGACTGGGCCTTAAGTTGGAGTTGGGAAAGCATTAGGCAGGCTGGTCCTCCCTCTGCACTGATTGGGGCTTTGTCTCTTAAAGCGGCCTGGCCAATGCTAACAGCCTCAAGCTGCAACAATGTGGGAGCCACTGTGGTATGCTAGTGTCGTCATGGCCACAGTTCCTGGAGTCTGACAATGGTAATGCAGCCTCCTCTGGATTCAGGGGACTCTAACATGGAGTTATTTCTCAAGAACCTGGTCCTGGGGAGGTAGACGCCTTGTGACACCCTTCAGCGACCAAATCCTCTCCCTGACAGGTCAACTCTGTAACCTTTTCTTCTGAGAACAAGGGCTTCAAATCCTCTGAGGATTTGGGTTTGGGGTTCAGCTTAGAGTGCAGAGAGACTGTGGTATACAGCCCTCCCTCTGCCAAAACACTGCCCAGCAGAACGACAGGCACTTTGTTAAATATAAACAATTTTCAGTTGATGACTATTATCTCAGCATTGTCCTGAAAAGAAAACAAATCCGACGTCTTTCCTTTTCCTAACAGGTCAGTTATGCTTCTGTTAATCATGCTCTTGACAAAAAAACCAATTTCCCTCAGCTCTACCGGTTGGTCCCAAAAGAGGAACCCCACTACCGGGGGATTGTTAAACTGCTCCTGCATTTCACATGGACATGGGTCGGTCTCTTTGCTACAGACACTGACAACGGAGAAAAGTTCATAAACACCTTGACGCCTGTGCTCATCAGGAGTGGTGTTCGTGTCGCCTTCTCACAAACCATCGTACGACTCCCTGCCTTTAAAGGTAAATTGTTGGAAGAGCAGCTACACAAGTCTTCACCTTCCATCCGCAGAGTCCATGCATATGTTTACTATGGGACACCTCAGTACAACGTAGATGTATTAGTTCTGCATGACAAAGTAAACAGACTCTTGAAACCAATTTCAGGGAAAATTTGGATCTCAGTAGCTTTGCCATACAACAGTCTGACCATGGCTTTTGAGACCCATTATATTCAACAGCACATGCATGGTTATTTATCACTGTTTATCCAGACAAAGAAAGCATCGAAACATCAGAATATGCCAGTTTGGTTTCTTTTCGATTAGGCTATTTTAACTGCTTCTGGGATGGATCCAGGTCCAACAAAAGGATTTAGCTTTGTATATTCAAAGCATGCATTATCTGTGAAAGGTCGGAACCGATGCACAGTGAAAGATAACCTAGAAGGTTTGCCTCAGCATCTTCTTGATGTGAGCCTGTCCCAAGACATCTACAGCATTTACAGCACTGTCCAAGCCATAGTACATGCCTTAAATGCTGCCTACTCCTCCAGATCCAAGCGGACAGTGGCGGTGGCTGGAAGCAGACTGGAAGGTGAAAGTGTTCAGCCATGGCAGGTATTACTTCGTTCCTCAAAGTTGATTGCATTGAAAATTCCACTCTGACAAGCTTTTGGAAGCAGTGGGGAGATGAGGTGACATTTACATATTCCTGAGGAAAGTTGACTCCAGCTGCAACTTCTTTGCATCTGCTGCTGCCCATTTTCTAACCTCCGCCAATATAGCAAGTCTCAAGTTTCTAGAGAGTTCCTTGGGCACTGCAACGTTCACTGACTTTGTCAACCAACTGGCCACCTAGCTAGGGATGTATGAAAGGGACTTACCTTGTCCCGCAGCTTTTTTCGCGGTGGGGGGGAGGCGCTTCGCTTCTCCCCCCGAAGTTCATGCGAGGCGGGGGTGTCTTCCTTCCTCGCCCGGCTGAAATTCAGGCCGGGGGGGAGGCTTCCTGCCTCGCCCAGCCAAAATTCAGGCCGGGGAGGAGCGCCCCGTCTCCCCGGCCTCGAACTTCAAAAGAAAAGTAAAAAAAAAAAAAAAAGCCCTGTGATAGGCTATGTAATGATTTACGTAGCCTATCACGGCTAGATCTGCAACATCAGTCGTGATAGGCTACGTTAATCGTCACGTAGCCTATCACGGGTGACTTCAAAAAAAAAAAAGTGCGAACGCAAATGGCAGCCCCCATAGGGAGCCGCCATTCGCGTTCCTTATTTGGTCCCTGTAGTCTACGTAAAGATTTACGTAGTCTACGGCGAAAATAAGGGCAACGCTATTCTCCCTGAACGTTTGGAGGACCGAAGCAATTTCTCCCCGAACCTTCGGAGGACTGAATGCGTTGGCACTCAGCCCCCCGAAGTTTCGGGAAGAAATTCTCCCCCATCCCTACACCTAGCCCAGTGTGTAAATTCGGTCCTGTTTAACTTCACAATCTACACCAAATGGGTTCTAACACCCCAGTGGGAAACCAAGCTAATTTACAAGGGCAAAAATCACTACAGACAAAATTGTAAATTGCAATCTATGTATTTTAGAAAATTGCAAAATGAAAAGAAAGGGGTGGCATGGTGGTTATATGAGCATTATAAACTTTCTCCGTACTTACATGGAAAGAGAATGTAACAAAAACATGAAATTAATTACAAGAATTGCAATTGCCAAAGCTGGTCTTATGAATTTAGCTAAGAAGATAACTGCTTGAGCTTCTAATATGGGTATGATTCCTCCTCCCTACCTTCTCCTGTTTAGTAATTGTGGTTTAAAGCTAAACTAAACCAAAATGAAACCAAGCTAAAGCATAATCGTTAACTTCCCCTTTCCCTCCTCCTGCACATTACTTGGATATCAGTAATGGATATATCACGAATGGATATAAAAACTATGCAAAAGCATTACTAAGTTCCTCTTGGCATGAGAAGAATAAAGGCAGAAGTTAGAGTGAAAGGGAAACTCAAGACTTGGGAAATAACTCTAAGTCTCAACCTCAGAAATACTCCTGAGCTGACATTTGGCTCCCTCCACCCACTTCCCTCTTTTTTTGGAAGAGCTTCTACGGGGCTCCCATAGAAGTCCTTAGTTTTGCCAGTGCCCTACACTGTTGCTTGTGTTGCAGGGATATGCCATGATGGATCAGATCTGGAGCAGTGTTCAGGTTAGGTCAGGTTCCTCAAGTAAGCCTGATGGGAAGAGATCAGCACAATGCAAAATTGCAAGTGGTGCTGGAGGTGAGAACCAAACAGGGTTTCCTGTTTGCTGTTCCAACAAGGAGCAGATGAATCTGAGGTTCAAATAGGAGCTTGGCTGTGTTTAGTCTGTTTGGTTCTGCCTCCATACTGGCTGAGGCATGGTCTCCTAAGGTTTTTCAGCTATGTGAGCATTACTTTTGGAGCGAGGATGTGGTGGAAGCAGTGGTGAGATGACATAACATTTACATATTTCTGAGGCAAGGTGGACTCCCATAATCCTCACTTGTATATTCTGGGGATAAGCTGGTGCCCATTTTCTAGTCCCATTGTTATAGGAAGCTCCCAGTTTCAAGAGAGTTCCTTGGGCAGTGCAAGATTCACTGGCTCCATCTCCCAACTTCTTCCTTCCGACTGGGCTGCTCCCACTGAGGCTATGTGGTTCTGCTGACATCCGGATCCTTTCACCCATTTTCCTCCTCTTCTAGAAGAGCTTATGGGTATGGTCTTCCCGTATAAGTCCTGGGTAACAGGGTGTAAACACAAAAAAGGATGTCTGCGCTTTATATAAGCTGGTCCTGACTACGGACGTACAGAGTGTGTGAAATCCATTCTGTCTGAGTTCCATGGACTATCAGACACTTTTTGTTCCATCATCCTCCCATCAACGGAGTCAGATTTTTTTTTTGTTTCCGAATTTGTGCAAATTTGCATTTGCACAAATTTCCATTGGCGCAAATTCACAAGTTCAAAAATGTGAGGTGGCCCTTACCTGTGGACCACTTGTTACAATTCTGCGTACATCTGCATAACAAGGGGCTGTCCGCTAGGACCATTATGGGAAGGCTTGCCTCTTTGGCCTTCTGGGCAAAAGTGAGAGGGGTGGAGGACTCCACCTCGGATTTCCGAGTTAGGAGGGCTGTTCAAGGCTGGGCTCGGATGTCTCCTGCCCCGCCAGATTCCAGGCATCCTTTGTCTCCAGTTATCCTTCTAGGGCTCCAGGGATTGTGGCCCTCCATTTGCTCTTCTCCATACGAAGCCATTCACGCTGCAGCTTTAACAGCCTTCTTTGGGGCCCTTAGGATTTCAGAACTGGTCTGGGCTTCCAAATCTGACACCACCAGGAGGGCCTTGAGGTACTCCGATATCCAGATCCATCCCAACCTGATTCACCTCTGTATTCGATGGACAAAAACCGACCAGTCTGGCAAGGGAGCATTGGTGGCCCTTAGCCGGGCCCAGGCCGAGGAGTTATGCCCTGTCAGGGCCTTGCAGGCTTTCCTTGGGCACCGCGGGTCGAGTGAGGGTCCCCTATTTTGCCATGTTGACGGTTCACCACTGACAAAGTTCCAATTCTGGGCAGTCACTAAGTCAGCCTTGTCCACGCTGGGTTTGGGGCATTATCGTTTTGGGACCCACTCTTTCCGCATTGGGGCAGCCTCTACGGCAGCTGCCGTAGGTTTTTCATTCAAGCAAGTGAGGGCTGTAGGGACATGGCGCTCCAGGGCCTTCCGCTCTTACATTTGCAAGTTGCCAGATGCTTCATGATGCTTCTCTTCGCCTTCCCCAATGTTTTATTATTTAGATGGGATTCGACCTACGCCAGTACGGGTGCTCATTTATGGGCACAGTATGGTGTTCTGGGCTGCTCGCAGAGCTTCTACGTCGGCCTTCGGATACCGGCTGCAGTTTCCCCAACAGGTGGCGATACAATGGCTCGGCCGGCGGGGTATGCAATGGGACTGCCTTCTTCCCACCCTCTTTCATCGACTTTTGGTCAGTTTCCCTCCACAGGTCCTGGTGTTGCACCTGGGCTGCAAGCCTGGAAAGGGCTTGGTTGAGCAGGCGTCGGTCGATTTGCAGATGATCCGACATCGTTGGCCAGGGGTGACCATATTATGGTCCTCAATGCTCCTGAGAATCACGTGGAGGGCGCAAAGTAATGCTGCCATGGAACGGGCCCAGTGAAAAGTGAACAGAGAACTGGCACGTGGGTTGTCAGAACATGGCGACACCGGATGCATCACCCACCAGGGAATCCAGTGGACTAGGAGGGAGCTTTACAGGCAGGACGGCGTCTACCTGTCAGACGTTGTTTATTCAGTCAGTCGCTTCTGACTCTTCATGACTTCATGGACCAGCCCACACCAGAGCTTCCTGTTGGCTGTCACCACCCCCAGCTCCCCCAAGGTCGAGTCCATCACCTCCGGAATATCATCCATCCATCTTGCCCTTGGTCGGCCCCACTTCCTTTGGCCTTCCACTTTCCCTAGCATCAGCATCTTCTCCACGGTATCCTGTCTTCTCATGATGTGGACAAAGGACTTCAGTTTTGCCTTTAAGATCATTCCCTCAAGTGAGCAGTCTGGCTTTATTTCCTGGAGGATGGACTGGTTTAATCTTCTTGCAGTCCAAGGCACTCTCAGAATTTTCCTCCAGCACCACAGTTCAAGCGCATCTATCTTCCTTCGCTCAGCCTTCCTTATGGTCCAGCTCTCGCAGCCATGGGTTACTACGGGGAAGACGATTGCTTTAACTATGCACACCTTTGTTGTCAGTGTGATGTCTCTGCTCTTCACTATTTTATCAAGATTTGTCATTGCTCTCCTCCCAAGAAGTAAACGTCTTCTGATTTCCTGGCTGCAGTCAGCATCTGCAGTAATCTTTGTGCCTAGAAAGACAAAGTCTATCACTGCCTCCACGTTTTCTCCCTCTATTTGCCAGTTATCAATCAAGATGGTTGCCATAATCTTGGTTTTTTTGAGGTTGAACTGTAACCCAGTTTTTGCACTTTCTTCTTTCACCTTCATCATGAGGTTCCTCAGCTCCTCCTCACTTTCAGCCATCAAAGTGGTATCATCTGCATATCGGAGATTGTTAATGTTTCTTCCAGCAATTTTAACGCCAGCCTTGGCTTCATCAAGCCCAGCACGTCGCATGATGTGTTCTGCGTACAGGTTGAATAGGTAGGGTGAGAGTGTACAACCCTGCCGTACTCCTTTCCCCATCTTAAACCAGTCTTTTGTTCCGTGGTCTGTTCTTACTGTTGCTACTTGGTCATTATACAGATTCCTCAGGAGGCAGACAAGATGACTTGCTATCCCCATCCCACCAAGAACTTGCCACAATTTGTGATGATCCACACAGTCAAAGGCTTTAGAATAGTCAATAAAACAGAAATAGATGTTTTTCTGAAACTCCCTGGCTTTCTCCATTCTCCAGCGGATATTGGCAATTTGGTCTCCAGTTCCTCTGCCTTTTCTAAACCCAGCTGGTACATCTGGCAATTCTCGTTCCATGAATGGCTGCAGTCTACCTTGCAAGATCTTGAGCATTACCTTACTGGCATGTGAAATAAGTACCACCGTTCGATAGTTTGAACATTCTTTGGTGCTTCCCTTTTTTGGTATGGGGATAGAAGTTGATTTTGTCCAATCTGTAGGCCATTCTTGTGTTTTCCAAATTTGCTGGCATATGGCATGCATCACCTTGACAGCATCATCTTGCAAGATTTTAAACAGTTCAGCTGGGATACCCTCATCTCCTGCTGCCTTGTTATTAGCAATGCTTCTTAAAGCCCATTCAACCTCACTCTTCAGGAGGTCTGGCTCTAGCTCACTGACCACACTGTCAAATCTATCCCCGATATTATTATCCTTCCTATAGAGATCTTCCATATATTCTTGCCACCTTTTCTTGATCTCTTCTGCTTCTGGTAGGTCCTTGCCATCTTTGTTTTTGATCATACCCATTTTTGCCTGGAATTTACCTCCGATGTTTCTAATGTTCTGGAAGAGGTCTCTTGTCCTTCCTATTCTATTATCTTCTTCCACTTCTGCACACTGCTTGTTTAAAAATAATTCCTTATTTCTTCTGGCTAACCTCTGGAATTTTGCATTTAATTGGGCATATCTCCCCCTATCACTGTTGCCTTTTGCTTTCCTTCTTTCTTGGGCTGCTTCCAGTGTCTCAGCAGACAGCCATCTTGCCTTCTTGGTTTTCTTTTTCTTTGGGACGTTATTTGTTGCCACCTCCTGAACAATGTTGCGAACTTCTGTCCATACCTGTCAGACATAGGGAATGACATATTTTTGTCCAATCTGCAAAGGGGCCTGTGGGAAGTTCTTCTGCGCAGGTGGGGGGAGTTTCACAAGCAATAGGCTTGTGACTCCTGTGGCGGCTAGGATGGGCAAAACATGAAAGAGAGTAGGGATGGTGTGCATGCAGAGGCACCTTATGGTGACAGGTGATGCCTGAGGCCCCCCAAATGGGTTGTGCGGCTCGGCGGGGGGATAAGGGTTGCCTGGGAGACCAACCCTACTCACTCACCCAGGTGTTGTGCAGCACCGGGTCGGGAGTGACACCGGAAGGTCTACCTCTCCCAGAAGGCGCAGTCCGGAGGGATGGCGAGATCACCGCCACCCCTCAGGCTGGGTGTGTTTTCGCCCAAGAAGTGCCAGCTAGCTGCTGACACAGTTAGATGCCCCTCCTTTGCAGGTATTTCAATAAATGTGGCCCAATTTTCAACCCAAGCTTGTTGTCTGTGTCTTCTTTGACCCATCTCTGCTCGCAATGGTGAGTTCTTGCAATAGAATCTGCTCTGGCTCTCGGATGATATAGAAATGAAATTAACTAACTAACTAACTAACTAACTAACTAACTAACTATCTAACTAAATGTTTTGTTTAGCCCTGCACCTGGCATCACACAAGAGACTCCATGAACTTGGAACTGTGATGTAGCAATTATCAAATCATAGTGGCTGTTTCTTCCTCTTCAACTGTCCAGACCTCAAGGGATTCCCACAATAAGGGTTGCCTTGGAGAACCATAACACAAACATCAGAGTCGAGAGCACCCTGGAGTAACGTCTTTGAACAAAAATGAAAGGACCAGTGCTTATGAATACCTTGTGCGCCACTGAGAGTTTCTGCTGAGATGCAGGGCAGGCAGGGACTATGCAGCTGTGAGGTTCCGTAGCATCCTCTCCTTGGGAAATCACTGGGGCCTTGCTCTTGCCAGACATTCTGGCTTCTTCGGATTCGCTGCTAATGAAGCTGAAAGCAGCAGTCACAGCGGCAGTGACTAGAGCAGGCAGACCCAGAATTATGCTGCTGCCGCTGCTGCTGCTGCTCTGTGCAGCTTCTGGGATGGTGAAGGCAAAATGCCCCCTGAACTTGGTACAGGATTCTCCCGGTGCACTGAATTTTTACAAGCCAGGACACCAGCTCATTACGGGAGTTATTTCTACAATGCATATTCAGTTTGTACAACACGATTTCCACAGCCCTCCCCAAATTGTATTTGGTCTGTAAGTAATCATGCAGCCCTGGATTTAATGCTATGATACCCATTTTTGATTTTGTATACTCCGACAACCCTTCTTTTAGAGGGCCCATCCTTGTTTTCTGGAACTTGATTTTGGTAAATCTCTGCCCATATCACATGCCCTCTCTGATAATAAGTTATGAGACCCATGTCTTAGACAGGCATTGCATATGATGGTTTTTTCTTCAATATATTGCTTCCTCCTATTCTCAACCTGTTAAGATAGAGATGATTGCAAATGTTCTTTAATAACAACCAATCCACTGTGTAATTAAACATTCTACTATTAAACAGTCTGTATTTTAAAAGAAGCAAACAGTTCTTGCTAGGTGATGCTGTCAAGGTGATGCATGCCATATGCCGGCAAATTTGGAAAACCCAAGGATGGCCAACAAATTGGAAAAAATCAACTTATATCCCCATACCAAAAAAGGGAAGCACCAAAGAATGTTCAATCTATCAAACAGTGGTACTTATTTCACATGCCAGTAAGGTAATGCTCAAGATCTTGCAAGGTAGACTCCAGTAATTCATGGAATAAGAATTACCAGATGTACAAGCTGGTTTAGAAAAGTCAGAGGAACTGGAGACCAAATTGCCAATATCCTCTGGATAATGGAGCAAGCCAGGGAGTTTTAGAAAAACTTCTATTTCTGTTTTATTGACTATTCTAAGGCCCTTGACTATGTGGATCATAACAAATTTTGGCAAGTTCTTGGTGGGATGGGGATACCAAGTCATCTTGTCTGCCTCCTGAAGAATCTGTATAATGACCAAGTAGTAACGGTAAGAACAGACCACGGAACAAAAGACTGGTTTAAGATTGGGAAAGGAGTATGGCAGGGTTGTATACTCTCACACTATCTATTCAACCTGTATGCAGAACACATCATGTGATGTGCTGGGCTTGATGAAGCCCAGGCTGGCATTAAAATTGCTGTAGAATTTAATTTTAATTAAAATTAAAAAAACAACAAACAGTCTTTGAGCAAGAATATCTTGAAACACAAGTGTGGTGGAGTGATTAGAGTGTTGGACTGGAAATCAGGAGATCCAGGTTCATGTCTCCACAGCGATGACTTTGGGCCAATCACTGACTCCCAGGGTCTTCCTACATTAAGCAACCCCCCCCCACACACACACACAAACACACAAATCCACATCCTTTCTGGAGCTTCTGCTTCTCCCAGGGTCTTCCTACATTAAGCAACCCCCCCCACACACACACACACACAAATCCACATCCTTTCCGGAGCTTCTGCTTTCAGTTTCTTTGTGGGATTAGGAAGGGCTCCTTTACAGGGCAGACATGTCTTTGAACTGAGGGAGTGCCTTCCTCACTCCCTGGCATGAGTTGCAATCAACAGGCGATTCTTGCCTTCACACCTGTCCTCTCGGCTCCTGCGCACCCCACTCCCATCCTCAATGCCTTTGTCATCCTGACCACGCACGCCCCCAGCAACTGAAAACAGACACCCACAGCAGGCAGATAGAGTGGTTTCTCCAGCTATCGGAGAATTGCACAGGGAGGTCATGCCGCTCCATTTCTGTGGGCGGGAAAAAATACCACATTGATTGCATTTGGGGAAAACACGGGATAGGCTAGGCTGGGGAATATTGTGGGAGGTGCCTTGGATGGTAACGGCGTCACCTAAAGAGCCTGCAAGCTTCCATGACAGAGCCATCTGAATAGCAGGATCAAAGCTCGGTGTGATGAACCCCCCAGCCTAACCAGCCTCACAAGACTGAGGAAGAGTGTCATGTAAGCCACCTTATGTTCCACCTTGCAAGAGGAAAAAGGGCAAGAAGCAGAAGATAAGGAGAGCCATGCTGGATCAGACCTAGGGTCCATCTAGTCCAGCATCATGTTCACATAGTGGCCAACCAGCTGTTGAACACGAACCCTCAAGCAGGGAATGAGTGCAACAGCACCCACCCACCCATGTTCCCCAGCAACTCGTGTACATAGACTCACTCAGTCTGGTATAGGAGGGAGCACATAATCATCAAGACTAGTAGCCACTGATAGCCTTTTCCTCCAGATACTTTTCCAACCCTGTTTTAAAGCCATCCAAATTGGTGGCCATCACTGCATCCTGTGGTAGCAAACTCCATAGTTTGACTATGTGTTGTGTGAAGAAGTCCATCCTTTGATTAGTCCTGAATATCCCACCCATCTGCTTCATGGAATGACCCCTTTGGGTTCTAGTATTCTGAGAGAGGTAGAAAAACGTCTCCCTATCCACATTCTCCAAACCATGCAGAGTTCTGTAGAATTCTATCATGATAATAATAAATGTAAATGTTTACTGCTGTGCCTGCCCTGAAAGCTGCTTGTATTTCAGAATCAATAAATGTACAGAGAAGGCAGACAAGAATCTTCAGCAATCTGTAATATTGGGGGATGGATGGTATTATTATTATTGTTGTTGTTGTTGTTGTTGTTGTTATTATTATTATTATTAACATCTATATACTGCCTCATAGCCGCAGCTCTCTGGGCAGTTGACAAAGGTCTTGACAAATGCAATTGACATATATATATATATATATATATATATATATATGTTCCAAGGTATCAGAATTAATTTCTTGTGTCTGAATTGGCGACATAACTAAAACCTCAAATACATTTCTTTAATTCTCTCCAAATAGCTATAGGAAGGAGGACATGAATTTCTGAAAGGCCATTAGAAGGCATTAATCCCAGAGCATCTGGCTTCTTATCCAGTAGGTCTGATTGTGTATTTATTCCCAGCATTTATACAATGCCCTATAGTTCTCAGGATGCCACACTACTAGGAATAAAACAATTTAAAATCCAAGAAAAAGAAAAAAATAAAATAAAATAAAATAAAAAATGAAATAAAAAAGAACTACAAAAGTTTAAAATAGTTTCATTACTGAGAAACTATATAGTGCTTCTCAGCTCAAAGGCCATCAAAGAAGTGAACAGAAGATTAATACATCAGAAGATACAACAAAATACAATAAATTAGTCATCAGGCAATGATATGAGACTGCCGGGCCCTTTCTCACATAGCCGTCCACCACAGAGCACATGGAGTGTTGCTAGTAGAATGGACCACAACTCTGAAGTGATGGGTGAACCATCCCCTCCCCAAAGGAAAGACGACAAACCTGTTTAAAACTTGTGTTCAATTAATGCTTACCAGTTCAGAGACTGAGTGCTCTGCTTCAGCTTTAAGCACAAGGATATGTACCCTATTCCCCCTTTACAAAGTGGAAAACAACAGCAAAGCTACTGTCTTCGTTTGGCGCAATGCAACATCATTTCCTGAACCTTTTTGGGGAACGCACCTGTTGGTTGCATACTCCCCCTCAGAGAATACGTCTGCACTGGTTTCAGTTACGTCAAAAGTGGCAATTCACCTTACAACAAACCACACAGAAGTGATGATGTGGGGATCTTCTATTATGAATCTTTGGTATATCTGTAGTGCGACTGGTATCATTTTGTGTGTCTATTCACATTGCCTGGAAAGGCCATACGAATTACGAAAGCAGGCATTTGATGTGTTTTTGTTGGATGTAAAATGACATGTAGCACCTCTTGTTGCAGGGTAGGTATCCAAAGCGCATACTGGTACCTCCTGGCCTTCCTGGTAGCCATTCAGGAGATCAATCAGAATCCCAGGCTGCTCCCCAACATCACCCTGGGCTACGACATCAACGAGAACTATTATGAGCAAAGAATGACTTATGATGCCATGTTAGATCAGCTCTCCCCTGGACAGGCAAATGTTCCCAACTACAACTGTGGGAGAGAGAACAAGCTGTTGATTTTTATCGAAGGGGCTGACTCAGACATCTCCATCCACATTGCAACTATGTTGGGCATCTACAAAATCCCCCAGGTAGGAATGCACAAACACAGGCAGCCTGCAAAGAATCACACTTTGGCCAGAGAAAATGCCACTGGTCATACAGAGAAGGAAGGGCTGCCGTTCCAGCAATGGGCACCCGCTGCCATATTCCAGTGGCTAGAAGGCATGGGTGGGCAACCCCTGGGATCCTCCAGGGAAGGGTTTTTTGTATTGTGACAACAATGGTTCCACAAAGGAGTCATCAGAGCACTCCAAGGAACACAGTTGTATTGGTTCCTTTTTGCAAGGGAGGGAGACTCTTGCAACCTGCCATAGCAAAAGAAAGACATTTGTTTAGCAATGCAGATATGCTCATCCATTTGGACGAAAGGAACAGTTTTCCTTGTCACACTGACTCCAGGGCTTGCTGAGTCACAGCGAGTATAGCAGGGTTTTCAGAGACTCTTCTCTTTTTAAACTCTTAAAAGGAAGGGATGATATATTATATTAAAAGGAGGAGAAGCTACATATATATAAAGGCCAGGCGCTAACATCCCATTGCAATGTACTGTGAGAAAAGGCACATCAACAGCCAAGTTCAGGTTTCTCCCCTCTGTCCCATTCCAGGCTGTGGGTCCTCTTGATAACTTACATTCTTGCACGTGTTTAACATCACAGGTCATTGCTGTTGCCTCGGTTGCAGGGTTCTACTATGGGCCTTAGGAAGGATCTGTGGAGGTTGGGTAAGAGAAGAAGAGATCAGCACCATGGACAAATCCACCTGGCTTGATGTCAGAAAGGGTTGTGTGCATGTAGCTCCAACAAGCAGCAGATTAAGACTGGGCCTTAAATTGGAGTTGGGAAAGCATTAGGCTGGCTGGTCCTCCCTCTGCACTGATTGGGGCTTTGTCTCTTAAAGCAGCCTAGGCTATGTTAACAGCCTCAATGTGGCTGCATCAATGAAAAAATGTGGGAGCCACTGTGCTATGCTAGTGGCCAGAGTTCTCGGAGTCTGACAATGGTAATGCAGCCTCCTCTGGATTCAAGGGACTCTAACATGGGGTTATTTCTCAAGAACTGGGTCCTGGGGAGGTAGAAGACTTGTGACACCTTTCAGCGACCAAATCCTCTCCCTGACAGGTCAACTTGGCAACCTTGTCTTCTGAGAACAAGGGCTTCAAATCCTCTGATGATGTGGGTTTGGGGTTCAGCTTAGAGTGCAGAGAGACTGTGGCATACAGCTCTCCCTCTGCAGAAACACTGCCCAGCAGAACGACAGGCAGTGTATTAATTATAAACAATTTTCAGTTGATGACTATTATCTCAGCATTGTCCTGAAAACAAATCAAATCTGACGTCTTTCCTTTCCTAACAGGTCAGTTATGCTCCTGTTAATCATGCTCTTGACAAAACCCATTTCCCTCAGCTGTACCGGCTGGTCCCAAAAGAGGAACCCCACTACCGGGGGATTGTTAAACTGCTCCTGCATTTCACATGGACATGGGTCGGTCTCTTTGCTACAGACACTGACAACGGAGAAAAGTTCATAAACACCTTGACGCCTGTGCTCATCAGGAGTGGTGTCTGTGTCGCCTTCTCACAAACCATCTTACGACACCCTGCCTTTACAGGTGACTTGTTGGAAGAGCAGCTACGCAAGTCTTCACCTTCCATCCGCAGAGTCCATACATTTGTTTACTATGGGACACCTCAGTCCTCCATAGATGTAGTAGTTCTGCATGGCATAGTAGACAGACTCTTGAAACCAATTTCAGGGAAAATTTGGGTCTCAATAGCTTTGCCATACAGCAGTCTGACCATGGCTTTTGAGAGCCATTTTATTCAACAGCACATGCATGGTTATTTATCACTGTTTATCCAGACAAAGAAAGGAACCAAACGTCAGAATATGCCAGTTTCGTATCTTTATCATCCTTTTTTAAATGCTGCTGGGATGGATCCAGGTCCGACAGAAGGATTTAACTTTGTATATTCAAAGCATGCGAAATCTGTGAAAGGCCGGAACCGATGCACAGCGAAAGAGAACCTAGAAGGTTTGCCTCAGCATCTTCTTGATGTGAGCCTGTCCCAAGACACCTACAGCATTTACAACACTGTCCAAGCCATAGCACATGCCGTAAATGCTGCCTACTCCTCCAGATCCAAGCGGACGGTGGCAGTGGGTGGAGGCGGACTGGAAGGCGAAAGCATTCAGCCATGGCAGGTATTCCTTCTTTCCTCGAAGGTGATTGCATTGAAAATTACAATTCCACTCTGACAAGCTTTTGGAAGCAGTGGAGAGATGAAGTGACATTTACATATTCCTGAGGAAAGTTGACTCCAGCTGCAACTTCTTTGCATCTGCTGCAGCCCATTTTCTAACCTCCACCAATATAGCAAGTCCCAAGTTTCTAGAGAGTTCCTTGGGCACTGCAACATTCACTGACTTTGTCGACCAACAGGCCACCTAGCCCAGTGCATAAATTCAGTCCTGTTTAACTTCAGAACCTACATCAAATGGGTCCTGACACCCCAAAGGGGAACCAAGCTAATTTACATGGGCAAACATCACCACAGACAAAATTGTAAATTGCAATCTATGTATTTTAGAAAATTACAAAATGAAAAGAAAGTGGTGGCATAGTGGTTATATGAGCATTAGAAACATCCTCTGCTGTTGTTGTTCAGTCGTTAAGTCGTGTCCGACTCTTCGTGACCCCATGGACCATAGCACTAGGGATGTCGGAAAATTTCTCCACGAATCTCCGGGAGGGGGAATGCCAACACATTCGGCCCCCCGAAATTGGTGGAGAAAAGGTCCGCCCCCCCTGCCCCTCCCCCTGGGATGGGACTTACCTTCGGCGAAAGTCCCTGGTGGTGGCGGCTCCTGGCGGCGTTTCGGCTGTGGCAGCCGCCATTTCCCAGTAAAAAACAACAACAAACAATAAAGATTTACGTAGCCTATCATGGCTAGATTTTCAAAAAACACCATGATAGGCTACGTAAATCCTTACGTAGCCTATCACGGCTGACTTTGGGAGGAAAAAAAAGCACATACGGAAATGGCGGTGCCCATGGGTGCCACAATTTGCGTTCCTTATTTGGGTACGTGTAGTCTACGTAAACATTTACGTAGACTACGGCAAAAATAAGGGCAACGCAAATGGCATTGCCCTTGTTTTCGCCTTAGTCTACGTAAATGTTTACGTAGACTACACGTGCCCAAATAAGGAACACAAATGGCGGCGCCCATGGGTGCTGCCATTTGCGTACGCCCTTTTTTTTGTTTTTTCCAAAGTCAGCCATGATAGGGTACGTAAGGATTTACGTAGCCTATCACGGCTGACTGCAGGGACGCAAACGGCTGTGGCTACGGCCGCTGCCATTTGTGTCCCAGCAGGAGACGAGTTTCATGGCCAGAAGGACGGGGTGCCTCCCCTCAGGCCAGAATTTCGGCCAGAGGGACGGGGTCCTCCCCTCTGGCCAGAATTTCGGTGAGGAGGGATGGGGTGCCTCCCACCCCACCCAGAATTTCAGGGGGAGGGACGGAGCGCCTCTCCTCAACCAAAAAGCAAGCTACGGGATAAGGTAAGGGACTTTCCTCCATCCCGACATAGCAATCCAGGCCTTCCTGTCCTCTGCTGTCTCCCGGAGTGTGCTCATGTTCATATTCATTGCATCAGTGATGCTATCTAGCCATCTCATCTTCTGCTGTCCCCTTCTCCTTTTGCCTTCAGTCTTTCCCAGCATCAGGGTCTTCTCCAGGGAGTTTTCTCTTTGCATTAGGTGGCCAAAGTATTTGAGCTTCAGCTTCAGTATCTGTCCTTCCAATGAGCACTCAGGGTTGATTTCCTTTAGGATTGATTGATTTGACCTCCTTGCAGTCCAGGGGACTCGTAAGAGTCTTCTCCAGCACTACAATTTGAAAGCATCATTCAGCGCTCAGCCTTCCTTATAGTCCAGCTCTCACAGCCATACATTACTACTGGGAAAACCATAGCTTTGATTATATGAACCTTTGTGGGCAAGGTGATGTCTCTGCTTCTTACTCTGCTGTCTAGGTTTGCCATAGCTTTCCTCCCAAGGAGCAAGCATCTTTTAATTTTATGGCTACAGTCACTGTCTGTGGTGATCTTTGAGCCGAAGAAAATAAAATCTGTCACTGCTTCCATTTCTTCCCCTTCTATATGCCAGGAAGTGATGGGGCCAGATGCCATGATCTTCGTTTTTTAATGTTGAGTTTCAAACCAGCTATTTCACTCTTCTCTTTCACCCTCAACAAGAGGCTCTTCAGATCCTCTTCGCTTTCTGCCATGAGGGTGGTATCTTCTGCGTATCTGAGGTTGTTGATAATTCTCCCGGCAATCTTAATTCCAACCTCTGATTCATCCAACCCGGCATTTCTCATGATGTACTCTGCATATAAGTTAAATAAGCAGGGTGACAATATGCAGCCTTGTCGTACTCCTTTCCCAATTTTGAACCAATCGGTTGTTCCATGTCTGGTTCTTACTGTTGCTTCTTGACCCTCGTACAGGTTTCTCAGGAGACAGGTAAGGTGGTCTGGTACTCCCATCTCTTTAAGAACTTGACACAGTTTGTTGTGATCCTCACAATCAAAGGCTTTAGCATAGTCAATGAAGCAGAAATAGATGTTTTTCTGGAATTCTCTTGCTTTCTCCATGATCCAGCAAATGCTGCCAATTAGATCTCTAGTTCCTCTGCCTCTTCGACACCCAGCTCGAACTTCCGGTAGTTCTCGGTTCACATACTGCTGAAGCCTAGCTTGTAGGATTTTGAGCATAACCTTGCTGGCATGTGAAATTACTGCAGTTGTACGGTAGTTTGAACACTCTTTGGCATTGCCCTTCTTTGGAATTGGAATGTAAACTGATCTTTTCCAGTCTTGTGGCCACTGTTGAGTGTTCCAAATGTGTTGGCAAATTGAGTGCAGCACTTTAACAGCATCATCTTTTAGGATTTTAAATAGCTCAGCTGGAATACTGTCATCTCCGCTAGCTTTGTTGTTAGTAATGCTCCCTAATGCCCACTTGGCTTCACTCTCGAGGATGTCGGGCTCAAGTTCAGTAAGCGCACTATCATGGCTATCAGGGACATTCAGGTCTTTCCTGTATAATTCTTCAGTGTATTCTTTCCACCTCTTCTTCATCTCATCTGCTTCTGTTAGGTCCCTGCCTTCTTTGTCCTATATCATGCCCGTCTTTGCACAAAGCGTTCCCTTGAGATCTCCAATTTTCTTGAAGAGATCTCTAGTCTTTCCCATTCTGTTGTTTTCCTCGATTTCTTTGCATTGTTCATTTAAGAAGGCCTTCTTGTCTCTCCTTGCTATTCTCTGGAGCTCTGCATTCAGTTGGGTATATCTTCCCCTTTCTCCCTTGCTTTTTACTTACTTATTTATTTATTTATTTATTTATTTATTGCATTTATACCCCGCCTTTCTCCCTCTCGCAAGGAACTCAAGGCGGCTTACATTATCCTCCTCCTCACCGTTGTATCCTCACAACAACAACCCTGTGAGGTAGGTTGGGCTGAGAGTCTGTGACTGGCCCAGAGTCACCCAGTGAGCTTCCATGGCCAAGTGAGGCAAGGTGGACTCCCATAATCCTCACTTGTATATTCTGGGGATCTGCTAGTGCCCATTTTCTAGTCCCATTGTTATAGGAAGCTTCCAGTTTCAAGAGAGTTCCTTGGGCAAGATTCACTGGCTCCATCTCCCAACTTCTTCCTTCCGACTGGGCTGCTCCCCCAGAGGCTATGTGGTTCTGCTGACATCCGGATCCTTCCACCCATTGTCCTCATTTTCTGGAAAAGCTTATGGGTATGGTCTTCCCATATAAGTCCTGGGTAACAGGGTGTCCACACAAAAAAGGATGTCTGCAATTTAAATAAGCTGGTCCTGACTACGGACGTACGGAGTGTGTGAAATCCATTCTCTCTGAGTTCCATGGATTATCAGGCACTTTTTGTTCCGTCATCCTCCCATCAAGGGAGTCAGATTTGTTTTGGTTTCCAAATTTGTGCAAATTTGCATTTGCACAAATATACATTTGCACAAGTTTGCAAGTTCTAAAATGCTCAAATTCCTCCAAATACACATTTTCATACTTTAGCCTATGGGGTAATTTCCATTTGGGGGCAGATGCTTTTATTTTGCATATTTTTCTACAACATAATTTGCACAAAATCCGGGAAAGTGAGAACACCGGTCCACAAGTCCACAGAATCTTCCTGACAAGGGAAAACCCAGTCTGCCGCAGAATCCGCAGGTCGAATCCAAGAAAATCAAACTCACTTGGTTCCATTGTGGATATCTTCGACGTCCCTACTCCCAGAACCTCTGCCAGGGGGCTGATAGTCAGGAATGCTGGCAATTGAAATCCAGAATATGTGGAGATCTACGTTTTGTCCACCCTGGTTTTGTCCTAGGGATACAGTCCAGTTCTACATTCTGGTGTCCCTTCTGCCATTCCAGCTTCACCATTTCCTGGGAAACTTCCAGTTTTACAATACCTCCACGGACCAAGTGTATTTGGATGAGAGTGGAGACCTGGCAGCTGACTTTGACATCGTGAACTTTGTGAAGTTTCCCAATAACTCCGTTCATACAAGGAACGTTGGGACACTAGAGAGACAGGGGACCTCAAACGTGACAATCACCATTGACCAGGATGCCATTGTATGGCCCAGCTGGTTCAACAATGTAGGTAACAACAGGTTTCAGTTCATTCCCTTCACCTTCTGTTGCATTCTAATCATTTGTTGCATTTTATTATATATTTAATAAACAAAGAACCTGTCATTTACAGGAAAATATCTAAGGATGTACAGTTTAAGAGGCCATCACTGAGTGTGATGGAACCCCTGCTTTGCATGCGGAAGGCCCCAGGTTCTATCCCCGGCTTCTCCAGTTGGGGCAAGGAAAGAATCCTGCCTGACACCCTCGAGAGACCCTGCTGGACAGTGTCGACAGTATAGGGCTACATGGACCAACAGTCTGACATTGTATAAGGCAGCTTCTTATGTTCCTAAGTTCTTAGTAGGGATGGGGGAGAATTCCACCACGGACCCCAATGAGGCTGGATTCCAAGTATCCAGCACCATCGGGGCCCATGGCAGAATGGAGCACTCCCCTCCACCTCCCCCCGGAATCTGTCCAGGTCTGCTCTCTCTGTGCGTTGATCCTGTGAAGCCAGCCACCTACTCCGCATTGCTGGCAATACGGCCGGCAGCCGTGCGGTATCACTGTCCTACGTTTCCAGACACAAATGACGTAGTGGGCGCTATTTCCAGCTGTAAAGCTGTTAGATTAGCCTAAATGCAGCCATTTACAGCTACACTTAGATTAATCTACCAGCTTTATTGCCACAAATGGTGTCCACTAGGCCATTTGCATGCCTGATTTTTCACGCGATAGACTACACAAAGATTTGCGTTGTTCTACATGGGCTGGTTGTTCTACATCCCTGTTCTATACTATATTAGTGAAGTGTATATATTAGGGATGTACGAAAGGGACTTACCTCGTCCCACAGCTTTTTTCGCGGTGGGGGGGAGGCGCTTCGCTTCTCCCCCCGAAGTTCAGGCTGGGGGGGGAGGCTTCCCGCCTCACCCGGCTGAAATTCAGGCCGGGGGGGAGGCTTCCCGCCTCGCCCAGCCGAAATTCAGGCGGGGGAGAAGCGCCCCGTCTCCCCAGCCGCAAACTTCCAAAGAAAAGTTAAAAAAAAAACACGCCCCGTTTTAGGCTACCTAACGATTTACGTGGCCTATCACGGCTAGATCTGCAAAGTCAGCCGTGATAGGCTACGTTAATCGTCATGTAGCCTATCACGGGTGACTTTAAAAAAAAAAAAAAGTGCGTACGCAAATGGCGGCCCCCATAGGGAGCCGCCATTCGCGTTCCTTATTTGGTCCGTGTTTTCTACGTAAAGATTTATGTAGACTACGGCGAAAATAAGGGCAACGCAAATAGCGTTAACGTAGCCTATCATGGCTGACTTTGCAAATCTAGCCCTGATAGGCTACGTTAATCGTTACGTAGCCTATCACAGGGGAGTTTTTGGGGTTTTTTTTACTTTTCTTGTAATGGCAGCGGCGGCAGCAAGCCGCCCCTGACGAAGACCTGCTGAACCACCACCGGGACCCGCCGCCGGAAGCGACATTCGTGAAAGGTAAGTCCCATCCCGGGGGGGTCGGAGAATTTCTCCCCGAACAACCTTCGGAGGACCGAATGCATTGGCACTCGGCCCCCTGAAGTGTCGGGGAGAAATTCTCCCCCATCCCTAGTATATATGGGATCACACCTTGTGCTCAGTATGGACTTCGGCTGTATTCACACCAAATTCAGCCCCAATCGGCTTCCTTCTTAGGACTGGAGGCAGCATAAGAAGTCGACTTCTACCAAGTCACAACATTGATCCATCTAGCTCAGCATGGTTGACAGTGACTGGCAGTGGCCTTTTAGAGTTTGAGGAAGGGATCGTTCTCATAAGAACATCAAGAAGCCATCCTGGATCAGCCGAGGGTCCACCTAGTAGCCACTGATGAATTTGTCAAAGCCCCTTTTCAAGTCAACCATACTGGATGATATCACTGGGCTTTTTGGAAACTAAGGAAGCTGTTCTCTTTTGGTACTCTGTCTTCTTGGGTAGACGGTGCCTCGTTCCAGATGTAGCAGAAGCTGCTGGCCTGGCTATGTCAGGGTGATCCGGGAAGGAGAGCCACGGTGCTGCTACGACTGCACTCTCTGCACCCAAGGCACCATTTCCACCAAGGAAGGCAAGTGACTCCAGCAGAAAGGACAGTCCAGACAGAACAGGGCAAATAATTCCCTCTTTTCTTTGGCCATCTGTGAACTTGCACTGCTCCGAAGTAACTTTTGGGAAGCCTGCCCCAAGCTGGCGGCTGGCTGCGGGATGCTGGGCGTTGTAGCCCAAAGTATCTGGAAGGCATGGAGAGAGGGAAAGCTGCATGATTAGCATGTAGGATGAAGGATGCTCTCTTTTCTTCGGACATTGTTGGAGTGAACAGAAGAGACCATAGGGGAAGGGTGGTGGTGTTGATGTGTGGCTGTGGTGGAGATTCCAGCAATCCCACAAACACACTCACCCAGGGGCCGTTTGCACATAACGACAACTCATTGCTTTAACAACTGATGAGTTCTCAGTCAGGCTGTGTGCCACTTTGCCTCATAGCCTGAACCAGCGGTCTCTCACTGTCTTATGGATTCAGTCAAATCCCGGGTGGGTGGATCTGGAATTGTCTTGGTGTTTGCAAATCACCTGATGGTGCATGCACATGATCACACCAATTGCTAGAAAATTGGTTTCACTGGCCCCGCACTCCACCCACAGCATCTTTCCACAGTCTCTTTCCACAAAATAACTTTGAAGAAGGAAAAGATGGAAGGGGATTGGACACATTCATGGAGGATAGCACAGTCTATGGCTGCTAGTCAGAGGTAATATGCCTGTGTAGCATATGTCTAGCTGGTTAAGGGAGATATTAGAGAAAAGAGGGCTTCCTTCAGAAAACACGAGTCTTGCCCAAGTGAGGAAAACAAAAGGAAGCACAGGCTTGCACAATGTAGATAATAAGGGATATAAAAAAGCATTTTGAAGAGCATATTGCAAACAATATCAAGGACAAGGCTAAAGAATTCTTTAAATATATCAAAAGCAGGAGACCAGCTAGGGAGGCAGTTGGACCATAAGATGGTAATGGAAATAAAGGAGTACTAAAAAAAGACGAGAAGATTGCAGAGAACCTGAACAAATTCTTCTCATTGGCCTTCACTGCAGAAGATACAGGACAGATACCTGTGCCTAAACTGATGTTTGCATGAAGGGAGACTGAGGAACTGAGGCAGACATTGGTGACAAAAGAGGAAATTCTAAACCTTATTGATAAGTTGGAAGCAAATGCATCCCTGGGCCCAGATGGTATCCATCTTATTGTTCTCAAGGAACTCAAAGATGAAATGGCTGATCTTCCAACCAAAATATGCATCGTGTCCCTCAGATCAGACTCTGTACCAGAAGACCTGAAGATGGCCAATGTAACAGCAGTTTTTACAAAGGGATCAAGGGGGGAACTGGGAAATTATAGGCCGGTTAGCTTAACATCTATTCTGGGTCAAGGGGACGAAAGCATGATTAAAGATAAAATTAGTAAACATATAGAAGGACAAGCCCTGCTGAAAAAGAATCAGCATGGCTTCCACAAAGAGAAGGCCTGTCTCACTAACCTTTTAGAGATCATTGAGAGTGTCACGAAATATGTAGACAGGGGTGATCCAGTCGACATTGTCCACTTGGACTTCCAGAAGGCTTTTGACAAAGTCCCTCACCAACGACCCCTGTGCAAACTTCGCAGTCATGGCATAAGAGGAGAGGTCCTCTTTTGAATCAGTAACTGCTTAAAGAACAGAAAGCAGAGAGTAAGAATATGTGGTAAATTCATTCAATGGATGGATGTAAATACTGGGGTCCACAGAGAGTAGCAATAAATGATTAATTCATCCAATAGAAGGATGTAAATAGTGGGGTCCCACAGGGACCAATGCTTTGCAACTCATTCATCCATCATCTGGAATTCGGAGTGAGCAGTGAAGTGGCCAAATTTGCTGACAGCACCAAATTGTTGTGGTGGGTTAAAACCAAGAAGGGATTGCAAGGAGCTCCACAAGGATCTCTCCAAACTGGGAGAATGGGCATCTAAATGGCAAAAGCGGTTCAATGTAATTATGTGTAAAGTGGTGCATGTTGGGTCAAAACATCTGAACTTCAAGTATAAGTGAAATCTGAGTTAGAGGTGACCAACAAACAAAGAGATCTGGGGGTTGTGGTGGACAGCTCAATGAAAATGTCAACCCAGTGTGTGTGTGGCTGCTCTAAAGAAGGCAAACTGCATCTTAAGCATAATTCGAAAAAGAACTGAGAATAAAATCTATGGTGTAACCACACTTGGAATACTATGTATAGTTTTGGTCACCACACCTAAACAGGATATTGTAGTGCTGGCGAAAGTGCAGAAAAGGGCAACTAAAATGATTGAGGGACTGGAGCATCTCTCCTATGAAGGAAAGCTACAACATCTGAGACTGTTTAGCTTGGAGAGAAAGGAGGGGAAGAGGAGACATGAGAGAGGTGTACAAAATGATGCAGGGTGTGGAGAATGTGGATAGGGAGATTTCAATGATTCTGAAGCTTCTCTTCTTTTCAGATGCAGACTATTGCACTGTGTGCCCAGAAGATCAGCATCCAAACAAGGAACGAGAGCAATGCATCCCCAAGGATATAAGCTTCCTGTCCTACGAAGAGCCCTTGGGGATCACCCTGGCATCTTTTGCACTATTCTTGTCTTTCACCACAGGCTTGGTGTTAGGAATCTTCATTAAATTCCTAAACACCCCAATAGTCAAAGCCAACAACCGGGACTTGTCCTACATTCTCCTCGTCTCCCTCCTGCTGTCCTTCTTGTCCTCATTCCTATTCATTGGCCAGCCAAGGGAAGTGACTTGCCTTCTCCGACAAATGGCCTTCAGCATCATCTTCTCACTTGCTGTCTCTACACTGTTGGCCAAAACCATCACTGTGGTGCTGGCCTTCCTGGCCACAAAGCCAGGGAACACAGTGAGGAAATGGTTGGGGAAGAGGATGTCCAACTCCATTGTATTGTCCTGTTCCAGTGTCCAAATGCTCATCTGCACCATCTGGATGGGCATCTTTCCCCCATTCCCAGACTCTGACATGCACTCTCAGCCTGCACAGATCATCCTGCAATGTAACGAAGGCTCTGTAGCCATGTTTTATAGTGCCCTTGGCTACATGGGCTTCCTGGCTGCCATCTGCTTCACGGTGGCTTTCCTAGCCAGGAAGTTGCCTGGGGCCTTCAATGAAGCCAAGCTGATCACCTTCAGCATGCTGGTCTTCTGCAGTGTTTGGGTGTCCTTTGTGCCCACCTACCTGAGCACCAGGGGGAAATACATGGTAGCTGTGCAGGTCTTCTCCATCTTGGCCTCCAGTGCTGGGTTACTGGGCTGCGTCTTTCTTCCCAAGTGCTACATTATTGTCCTGAGGCCTGATCTGAATGCAAAGGAGCATCTCATGATAAAATCAGAAGGTGGCATCTGATTTGATCTACACTCATTTCAGTTTCAGAATCTGCGTCCTGTGAATACCAGCCACTATATCCTCTGTCGGAAACCTTCCCCCTCCTCATTTCATGTAAAAAAGAAACCCAGTGGGACTAAGTGTCCTGTGTAACTGAAAAGCTGACAGCATACTGCTTGGACAACACTCGCTGAGGGCAATGAAGGCCTTCTTTTACTGGTCCTGTGTTTTCTGTTTCAACTGCTCTCACTTATACTGTTCTCTTCACTCTCACGTGCAGAGGTTCTGCGGGGGGTCAGAGAGAGAGGAGTTATTGTGTGTGGCAGCACCTAGCTAGTCTCTTTGGGACAGGACAGGGAGGTGGGGAAACAAGTTCAGACGTAGACTTGGATGGGTTGACTAACTGGCCACCACTTAATTGCTCCAGCTTGGAACAGAGTTGGTGGGGACATAGGGCATGGATCCATGACTTGGACTACCTGCCTGCAGTTCCATCCCATCAACCTGGCCCATCTGTCAGGTGCCTCATTGGGGGAGCCAGGGGTCAGGAGCACACCCCACGGCTCAGACCATTGAAGTGAGCCCCTTTCTGCCTCCCTGGGGTGTAGCCCGGATGGCAGCCCCACGGTTAGCTTGGTCTTAATGCCACACCCTCCCACAGTCCCTTAAGGAGGACCCCCTTTGGAGGGGAAAATAGGGCTCCCAATCCCATTCCCCTTCCCAATGGATCCAGCCCAATGCCATCCATGCCTCCAAAGTTCTGCCGTAGAACTGAACATTTTAATCTATGGCAAGAAATGAGTTACCCTGGAGTGGGTGGGCAGGGAAGTCAGCAATGGTCATGCTGAAGCCATGTGGGAGGCCTGGTCTTAACAGCCTCCGGTGGACTTGAGGGAGGGAAGGTTTCCCTCCAGTCTCCCAGCAAAGCCCTCTTCCTGCCAAGCCCATTTCATTTTCATCTACCCGCCACACTGAGGTTGAACAGAGGGAAATGCTTTGGGTTGTTGGCTTGTGAGCCGGCATTTCCCCACAGTTGGAGTTACAGACATTAGCAAGTTTCTGCAGATCAAGCTGCCAACAGGAGCAGTTTGTCTCATTCACTCAGAATGGATGGTTCTTCATGTAATATCGCTAGCAAGGATTGGGACACCTTCACCCAACCAGGTGCCTTACAGAGGTGCTGGATTGCAGTTCCCATCATTCCCAGCCAGAAAGGCCAAGGTCCATGGGATCTATAGATCAACCCATCTGAATGGCAGAAGGCTGTTGAATGCCATATTAGACTCTCTTTTTCATCTTTCTCAGGCCTCCTTCCGAGAGTGCAACGGGCATCATGTCTCCTTGATCTCAGGCAGGAAAGAATATTTCCTGGTTCCTGAGATCTTTCTTGAGCTGAAATCTAGCCTGGGGACTTTTGCATACAGATCAGGTGGTCCAGCATTCATGCCCCCTTTCACCTCTACCTCTCCCCTTCTTCAACCAATCAGCTTCATGAGCTGACCACAGGTTCTAGTATCATGAGAGAGGGAGAAAAATGCCTGTGTATCCACTTTCTCCACACCATGCATAATTGTGTACATATCTAGCATGTCTCCTCTTACTCGCTTCTTTTCTAAGCTAAACAGACCTGGATGTTGTCACCTTTCCTCATAGGGGAGTTGCTCCAGCCCCTTGGTCATTTTAGTTGTTCCTTTCTGCACTTTTCAACCCCAAGATCCTGCTAACTCAGAAGCCATCTGCTTATACTTGAAGTTGGGACTGTTTGCCCAGATGTGCATCATTTCACACTGGCTAACGCTGAACCGTATTTGCCAAGTTCTCCTCATGTAGCGAGGGAGAGGTTAAACATCCCCAACATACCTGCTGAGATCCAACAGTCACAAAGGGTCATGGGGGTGGGAGTGAAAACCTCCCCTATTGTCCAGATATTGTTGTTTCTCCGTGACTACTAGGAGCAAGAAATCAGCGATCTAAAGAAAGCAGGGAGTTCCCCCCCACACACACACACACAGAGCAGATGTTTAAAAAACCTGCAGCCCAAATGATAACTTTGTCATGGCTCGTAAGATGGTATTTCTCAAAACAAATTTCTGGTAAAGCTCTTCTTTCCCACTCCCTGACCCTTTTTTGACTATGGGGTTGCATTGGTGATATCATGCAAACAGAACTCGGCCTCTTGGGTGATATAGAAATAACCTAACTAACTAAATAAATAAAAAATAAAAAATAAAAATGTTTTGTTTAGCCCTGCACCTGGCATCACACAAGAGGCTCCGTGAACTTGGAGCTGTCATGCAGCAGTTATCAAATCATAGTGGTTGCTTCTTCCTCTTCAGCTGTCCAGACCTCAAGGGATTCCCGCAATAAGGGTTGCCTTGGAGAACCATAACTAGGGATGGCGGAGAATTTCTCCCCGAATCTTGTTTCTGTAATCTTGTTAACTTCTACTGTACTCTTCTTGTAGCCCCAGGACACCTCTGACTTACTTCTGAGTAGACTCAAAATGTAAATTGTGACATAAGTCTGCAACCCTTGGAACACTTAAATGGGAGTAAGCCCCATTGAACCTAATGGGGTACTCTGAATCAGCCGAGGACGTTGCTTCTGAGCTTGGTAGGGTGGGGTATCAGATGTGTCTCCCTTTGTTGCAAGGAGGCATTTTACCCTTTTCTCCCTCCAAATGAGAAATGTGCTCAAGAATTTACATGGCAGACACCTGGAAATCGAGAAAAGTCCTTCCTCAAAAGACTTGAGTGGACGCAGGGGTTGTAATCAGCAGGCGGTTCTTGCCTTCACTCCTGTCCGATCTGCTCCTGCACACCCCACTCCCATTCTCAATGCCTTTGTCATCCTGACCACACATGCCCACAGCAACTGAAAACAGACACCCACAGCAGGCAGATAGAGTGGTTTCTCCAGCTATTGGAGAATTTCAAAGGGAGGTCATGCCGTTCCTTTCCTGTGGGCTGGAAAAAATACCACATTGATTGCAATTGGGGAAAACACGGGATAGGCTAGGCTGGGGGTAATTGTGGGAGGTGCCTTGGACGGTAACAGCATCACCTAAAGAGCCTGCAAACTTCCATGACAGAGCCATCTGAATAGCAGGATCAAAGCTCGCTGTGATGAACCCCCCAGCCTAACCAACCTCACAAGATTGCTGTGAGAACAAAATGGAGAGGAAGAGTGTCATGTAAGCCACCTTAGGGTCCACCTTGCCAGAAGAAAAATGGCAGGATAGAACTGTAATATGAACCATAACCATAACCGTGGCGACAATAAGAAATAACAACAACAACAACAACAATAATAATATCAGGAGAGCCATGCTGGATCAGACCTAGGGTCCATCTAGTCCATCTAGTTCAAACGTGGCCAACCAGCTGTTGACTGGGTACCCACAAGCAGGGCATGAGTGCAACAGCCCCCTCCCGCCCACGTTCCCCAGCAACTGGTGTTCCCAGCTCACTGCCTCTGGTATAGGAGGGAGCACATAACCATGAGGACTAGTAGCCGTTGAAAGCCTTTTCCTCCAGATATTTGTCCAACCTCGTTTTAAAGACATCCCAATTGGTGGCCATCACTACATCCTGTGGTAGCGAATTCCATAGTTGGCTTGACTATGTGCTGTGTGAAAAAGTCCATCCTCACATCTGTCCTGAATCTCCCACCAATCTGCTTCATGGAATGACCCCTTTGGGTTCTAGTATTTTGAGAGAGGTAGAAAAATGTCTCCTTATCCACACTCTCCACACCATGCACAATTCTGTAGACCTCTTATCATGATAATAATAAATGCATCTGTTTACTAATGTGCCTGCCCTGAAAGCCGCTGCTATTTCAGAATCAATGAATGCACAGAGAAGGCAGATAAGAATCTCCAGCAATCTGTAATATTGGGGGACAGATGGTATCATCATCATCTATATCCTGCCCCATAGCCACAGCTCTCTGGGCAGTTGACAAAGTTTAAAACATTAAAAATTACAAGACGCAAAGTTTTAAAATATTAGAAACACAGAGACAATATAGAAAAGGCAACATATTGTTTATTCATAGGCAGTGATTCTTGGTGGGGTTTGGCATTTTTTGCTGTCAAATATCCTAGTGGGCATGGGAAGTTTAACTTCCTCAATCCATACATAACCTCCAAGGTATCAGAATTAATTTCTGGTGTCTGAATTGGGGATATAACTAAAACCTCAAGTGAAATACATTTGCGAGCGGAGATGGGTTAAAGAAGATGCAGACAACAAGCTTGGGTTGAAAATTGGGCCATATTTATTGAAATAGCTGCAAAGGGGTAACTAGGACGGGCATCTAACTGTGTCAGCGGCTAGCTGGCACTTCTTGGGCAAAAACACACCCAGCCTGGGGGTGGCGGTGATCTCGCCACCCCTCGGGACTGCCCCTTCTGGGGGAGGTAGACCTTCCGGTGTCACCCCCAACCCGGTGCCGCACAACACCTGGGTGAGTGAGTAGGGTTGGTCTCCCAGGCAACCCTTATCCCCCCGCCAAGCCGCACAACCCGTTCGGGGGGCCTCAGGCGTCACCTGTCACCATAAGGTGCCTCTGCATGCACACCATCCCTACTTTCCTGTTTTTGCCCGTCCTAGCCGCCACAGGAGTCACAAGCCTAGAGCTTGTGAAACTCCCCCCACCTGCGCAGAAGAACTTCCCGCAGGCCCCTTTGCAGATCAAACAGAAATATGTTATTCACTACATGAGACAGGTGGACACCGTCCTTCCTGTAATGCTCCCTCCATGTCCACAGAATTCCCTGGCGGGTGGTGCATCCATCACCTCATTCGCATAGGCCATCAGCCATTTCTCTGTGCACTTTCGGACGTCCCCTGCCACTGGCAACGTCATTCCATTCCTTCCCAATGATCCATGGGTGCAGTGAGGGCTGCAATAGGCTACTTCCGGCCCGGTATGCCGGACCACCTGCATCTCAACCAAGGCCTGTTCGATCAGGTCTTCGCCTGGCTTACAGCCGAAGTCATTCCTTTCAATGTGCAGCACCTGGACCTGCGGAGGAAGACTGACAAACTTTGGTGGAACAGAGTGAGGAGGGGACTCCCACCGTATGCCTCGTCTGTGAAGCCACTGGATCTTAATGTGTCGGGATGACTGAAGCTGAAGTCCGAAGAAGACATACAAGCCCTTCGTGCAGCACAAGACATCAAAATGTGCCCATGTAAGAGCACCCGTACCGGCGTGTGATGAGTCTGCTGGTCTAAGGAATAAGCACATTAGGGCAAGCAAAGCAAAAATTGTGTCAGGAAGCAGCAGACAACTCGCGAGCGCCGGCTGGAATGCTGTGAAGCCCCGTTTTCAAACTGCCATAACGTGCCTGTGAGAGAAACCTCCAGTGGCCACCATGGAGACTGCTTCAATGTAATGACAGTGGTTCTGAACTACAGTTATCTAGGCCTAGCATGATAGAACTAATGTAGAAACTGCCCAAATTGCCCTTATGTCAAGAGTAAGCTGTTGAAGTGATAAAACGGAGGCCCCTCCTCAGACCTGCGGCATTCCATAAAAACCCAAAAGGTCCCGATGGGCATAACCCATTAACTTGCATTTGGCCATGGGCCACTGCCGAGCCCTTGCCATACCGATCAGTTTGATCACCAAATGTGTAAGTGAGTTACACTGGGACAGACATGTACCTTGAAGTATATCAAGGCCCTCCGGGACAAGTCAGACTTGGGAGCCCTGACCAACCCTGAATTCCTAAGGGGGCTTGAAGAAGGCCATTAAGGCTGCTGCATGGAACTGGGAAACTTCTTATTGGAAAGCAACTGGAGGGCCATTACCCCTGGAGCCTGAAAGGGGGTATCCGGGGAGAGAGGGTGGCTAAATTCACTAAAGCAGGTGACATCTGTGCCCAACCTTATATTGTGCACTGCACCCTAAAATCTGACATGGAGTCAGTGAATCCCACCGTTGTGGGCTGGGAGGCTGAATGGCCAGCTTATGACTTATGGTCCCAGATAGTCTGTAGTTCCTTAAGGAGGTGCAGAATTGCAGCCAATGGTCTATAGGTAAGGTCCGTGAATCCTATCGCTGAAGCTTTGCCTAATGCGCAGGCACACCCTACCTGTTCTGTCGCAGGCGGCTCCTGTACGGAGAGCCATGGAATGCAGGATGGCATGCCTGGCTTCAGTCTCCCAGTCTCCCATAGTACTGCAAGGATGGGATCTGGGAATGGAGCACCCGTGGGGCTAAGGCCCGGAAGTCGTTGACCTAATTTCATGACAAAGCATTGACAATTGGGTTTGCCTAACCCGGCACATGGTGGACCCAGAACCAGATGTTGTAAAACCGACACTGGAGTGCGAACGCACTGGCCCATGACATGACTCTCCAATTTCAGGAGGACGGAGAATGAATAATGTGGTCATGTCGTCATACTGAAGGGGGGTTACTGACTTGGCTATGAGATCATCCAAAATGTGCCTGGCGGCAGCATGCCTCCCTCTACAGACCGCTACCCACAGCATGATTGGACCTGCTCTAAGAGTCTGAAACCCCCTGGGGTAGCGGCAGAACCATGTGAAACCACAGACAGGCTTTGAGGAGCGGCTCCTGCCTCCGGAAGGAGGTGCCATTAAAGCCCTACTAAGTTGAAGCCATGCCCATGGATACGTGCGCGCAGCAGAAGTGACCCTGTTTGATGGTGCGGCAGCCACAGTTCCTGCACTGCCCCAAATTGAGCCGGTGCGAGAAGGCACGGCCAGGGGCCGCTACCCTAACTGAGAAAAAAAGATGCCCTACAATATCTTGCATGGCCCCCCAAGGGAAACCCTAGGAAGATGTATAACTGCTTGGAGCTGTGCCTAAAAGACCTGAAAGTTGTCCTGAGGAAGGCGAGAATAATGCCTAAGGGTGTCAGATTGGCTTCACCAAATGTTGATGTGGGAGACGGGCCCTCAGCCTTTTGTGAGCTAAGGGATACCGGTAACAGGAAAGGGAAGCAATACTTGCATTAGGTCAGAACACTGACCACCAACTTTGGACTCCATGTAGCATATGCCCATCAGGGCCTTGTGGCTGGGATCGCCAACCAAGGCCACTGCCCCATTGACGAGGTGTATCGCATTGAGCACAGAAGATCAGTGAACTCATGATTAACCAACTGGCTCTCGGGGAAGGGAGGTTATGAATCAGGATAACTCCCTAGAGGATTTCCCTAGCACTATTTTGAGAAGGGAAATCTCTAGGGTTGATATCGGGGTGTGGGGGAAAAAGGGGGGGGGCTATAACCCTTCTGCCAGTACTGCCTTATTAAGCTCTCATGAACCTGACGATGCCTGATGAGGAGAAATGTTGCTTACGAGGGAAGGATGGCCTATGTTGACCTAGAGAAAGGGGGGAGGGGTCCTAGGACCCAGCATGAAACCATGTTCCAAGTTAAAACGCGTTCCCCCTGTTGAGTAGCGTCTTAAAGCCGGAGTAGCGGTGCCAAACTAACTGGGCATGGGCCGGCCAGAGGGAGCAGTAGCCCCTGGGCTTCCGACTGCCTCGGCCTTACCAAGGGGGACCCTACCATCCCCGGGCACTGTACAAGAGGTGCACAAGTGCTGACGTAACTTACGAGGGAGCACTTACGACAAAAAAGGACGTGTTCTGGGAGTATGCACCCTTGGGGCTGTATTCTCAGCACAGACAGTGGTGCTGAAACAGCAGACCTGCCAGGCCGAGGGCCAGTGCGGGAGACAGCCTGGGGGATGTGGCCACTGCCAGATCTGTTGCCGAAACACGGCCGGGAAGGAGTCAAAATTGGAGCGAAACAGGTCCCGGTCCAACAGGTCCCTGTGCAGAGAAGGGTCAATGGCGGCCCTCCTGTGGAAGGCCTCGACATAAGCCAGTCACACACCTCCTCCGGTGAAAGCCATTACGAGAAGGAGTAGCCCCGATGGCATCGCCACTCGCCAAATTAGTGTATGGATCTGATATGCCACTTACGTTGATGCCCGAGCAGGTGGGGGCAGGGCGAGGGATCCCAGAAGAACCCTGTAAGACGCTGAGTTAAGCGGCTGGGGCTACAGTGGGGTGTGACTGATGGAGCTGCAGGTGGCCCGGGCATCATATAGGGAGATGACCTTGGGAGGGACAGCTGCCCCAGGGAGGTAAGCCAATGCGGCAACCCCAAGGCCCTGAAGGTCGCCCGTCTGGACAAGTGAGGCGAAGTGCAGTCATCTCACCCATATCCAGGGCAGCCAATCCAGTGTGGGCATGCTCTGATCCCCAACTGGAAAAAACGGATGTTGTTGCTTGCGCTTGGAGGAGGAGCTCCACCGAGGGCAGTGAGCCATCCGGAAGAGCCAGGAAGAGGAGGTGGATGCTTAAACAGTGTCCAGTCGAGCTGAAATAGAAAGAAGTAGCAAACTCTGGGTCTGTTTGTCGCGTTCGCTTGGGCTGGACCGTCGAGGGTTTCCTAGGCCTGGCTGGGGGAGGGGGGGATCCCTGAGGAATGCTCAGCAGCTTCCGGACGAGCAAGAATTGATGCCAGTACCGGGTCTGCTTCCTCATCAATCTCAGGATCGGGCCTTGGCAGCGGTCTCTTGGGGAGGGGAGGCGGAGCCCTACCCCTCCCTTCCTATCCCCCTTGGCCCTACCTGGGGGGCGTGATGCCAAAAGTGAGTTAAGCTTGGCACGATATTGGCAAGAAAGAAGCAAGGGCCCAGGGCCCAGTACCCAGTCCATCACTCCAACCACCACCCCTAGGGGTAAATGCAGCAGGGGTCAGAGCCCACAGCAGGAGGTTCCAGTAAGCAACTCACTGGGCTCCCCTGTCAACCGGCAGCTCCCCCAGGAGGAGGGGAGCGCCGCCGCTACTGCTTAGACAGGAGGGGCGCCCCCTGCGGTCGGCAGCGGCTAGAGAGGCAAGGCACTGCTCTCTCTGAGGATCGAACTTGGGACCCTCAGTTTATGAGACTGACATGCTGCTATGCTTTTTTTTTGTAACTATGCTATTTATTTATTTGTTTATTTATTTATTTATTTCTATACTGCCCAGTAGCCAAAGCTCTCTGGGCAGTTCACAAAAATTAAATCCAAACAACACACAATAAAACAATTTAAAATATACCGAACATTAAAAACACAATATAACAATACAACCACAATAAAACCTAGCAGCAGTGCAGGAGTTTAAAATACAGATTTAAAACAGCAAAGATAAAAATTTAGAAAGCTAAAATGCTAAAATGCCTGGGAAAATAAAAAGGTCTTCACCTGGCGCCGAAAGGAATACAATGTAGGCGCCAGGCGAACCTCACTAGGGAGCTCATTCCAGAGCCAGGGTGCCACAGCAGAAAAAGCCCTCCTCCTAGTAGCCACCCGCCTCACTTCCTTTGGCAGGGGCTCACGGAGAAGGGCCACTGATGATGATCTTAAGGTCCGGGCAGGCACATATGGGAGGAGGCGATCCTTCAGGTAACCTGGCCTCAAGCCGTTAAGGGCTTTGAATGTTAACACCAGCACTTTGAATCGGGCCTGGAAATGGACTGGCAGCCAGTGCAGCTGGAAAAGTACTGGCGTAATATGAGCTCGCAGGCCAGTCCCTGTTAACAATCTTGCTGCCCTGTTTGGGACCAGCTGAAGTTTCCAGACCATTTTCAAAGGCAGCCCCACGTATAATGCATTGCAGTAATCCAGATGAGAGGTTATCAGAGCATGGATAACTGTAGCTAGGCTATCTCTGCCCAGATAAGGGCGTAGTTGGTATACCAGCCTAAGCTGATAAAAAGTGCTCTGTGCCACTGAGTTCACCTGTGCCTCAAGTGACAGTTCTGGATCCAAGAGCACCCCCAAACTACGAAGCTGATCCTTTAGGGGGAGTGCAACCCCCTGCATAACAGGTTGAATATCACCTAGCCGGGCAGACGAACCACCCACTAACAGTACCTCCGTCTTGTCTGGATTGAGTTTCAGTTTATTAGCCCTCATCTGGTCCATTACCGTGCCCAGGCACTGATTCAGAACAGTCACTGCCTCACCTGGTTTTGATGTAAAAGAGAGGTAGAGCTGGGTGTCATCTGCATATTGATGGCACCTCAGTCCACACCTCCGGATAACCTCCCCCAGCAGTTTCATGTAGATGTTAAACAGCATGGGGGATAAAATAGAGTCCTGTGGAACCCCATGGCACAATTGCCATGGCACAGAGCAGTAATCCCCCAGCACCACCTTCTGGAATCGGCCATCGAAGTAGGAGCGGAACCACTGTAGTGCAGTGCCTCCTACTCCCAACCCAGACAACCTATCCAGAAGGATACCATGGTCGATGGTATCGAAAGCCGCTGAGAGGTCCAGGAGAATCAACAGGGTCGCACTCCCCCTGTCCCTCTCCCGGCAGAGGTCATCCCACAGGGCGACCAAGGCAGTTTCCGTTCCAAAACCAGGCCTGAAGCCCGATTGAAATGGATCTAGATAATCCGTTTCATTCAAGAGTGCCTGGAGCTGTCCTACAACCACCCACTCAAGCACCTTGCCCAGGAAGGGGATGTTGGCCACTGGCCTATAATTGTTAACATCCTCTGGGTCCAGGTTAGGCTTTATCAGGAGTGGTCTAATTACTGCCTCTTTTAAAGTGGCAGGCACCACTCCCTCTCTCAAGGAGGAATTGACAACCTCCTGGACCCAGCCGGACAACCCCTCCTTGTTTGATTTAATAAGCCGTGAAGGGCAAGGGTCAAGCACACAAGTGGTCGATCGGACTTGGCCAAGCACCTTGTCCGCATCCTCAGGCCTCAGTAACTGAAACTCATCCAATAAAACTGGACCAGACGGTGCTCTGAATGCCTCTACCAATGGAACTGCATTAACGGTGGTGTCCAATTCATGACGAATCTGAGCGACTTTATCCTCAAAGTGCCGTGCAAACTCGTCACAGCGTGCTACCGAGGGTTCCACCGTCTCTCTCCCTGGCCCAGAATGTAACAGGCCGCGAACCACTCAGAAAAGCTCCGCTGGACGACACTGAGAAGATGCAATGCTGGTGGAAAAGAACTGTCTCTTTGCCACCCTCACCGCCACAGAGTAGGCTCGATAGTGGGCTCTTACCTGTGTTCGGTCAGACTCAGCACGAGTTTTCCTCCACCTGCGTTCTAGCCGTCTCCCCTCTTGCTTCATTGCCCTCAGCTCAGGTGTATACCAAGGAGCTGGCCGGGCTCTGCTCAGAGGGAGAGGGCGCTTGGGCGCGACCATGTCAACCGCCAGAGTCATCTCTGCATTCCACAGAGCGACCTGGGCTTCGACAGGAGCACCAGCCATACCAGCAGGAAAATCCCCCAGAGCCCTCTGAAGCAAATACATCACCGGGCCCAGATGGTATCCATCTTATTGTTCTCAAGGAACTCAAAGATGAAATGGCTGATCTTCCAACCAAAATATGCAGTGTGTCCCTCAGATCAGCCTCTGTACCAGAGGACCTGAAGATGGCCAATGTGACAGCAGTTTGTACAAAGGGATCAAGGGGGGAACTGAGAAATTATAGGCCGGTTAGCTTAACATCTATTCTGGGTCAAGGGGATGAAAGCATGATTAAAGATAAAATTAGTAAATATCTAGAAGGACAAGCCCTGCTGAAAAAGAATCAGCATGGCTTCCACAAAGGGAAGGCCTGTCTCACTAACCTTTTAGAGATCATTGAGAGTGTCACGAAACATGTAGATGGGGGTGATCCAGTCGACATTGTCCACTTGGACTTCCAGAAGGCTTTTGACAAAGTCCCTCACCAACGACCCCTGAGCAACCTTCGCAGTCATGGCATAAGAGGAGAGGTCCTCTTTTGAATCAGTAACTGCTTAAAGAACAGAAAGCAGAGAGTAGGAATACGTGGTTAATTCACCCAATGGATGGATGTAAATACTGGGGTCCACAGAGAGTAGCAAAAAATGATTAATTCATCCAATAGAGGGATGTAAATAGTGGGGTCCCACAGGGACCAATGTTTTTCAACTCATTCATCCATGATCTGGAATTCGGAGTGAGCAGTGAAGTGGCCAAATTTGCTGACAGCACCAAATTATTGCGGTGGATTAAAACCAAGAAGGGATTGCAAGGAGCTCCAAAAGGATCTGTCCAAACTGGGAGAATGGGCATCTAAATGGCAAATGCGGTTCAATGTAAGCATGTGTAAAGTGATGCATGTTGGGTAGGGATGTACGAAAGTCACTTACCTTTTCGAAGGGTGACATTCGTGGTGTGGGGGAGGTGTTCCGTCCCTCCTCCCTGAAATTCTGGCCGGCCGGCTCCACTCCGCAGGCATTCTGCGGATCGGCTGGCCGGCTCCACCAGCGGCCGGACATCCGTCCGCTGGCTAGCAGGGATGCAAATGGCGGCGGCGATAGCCGCCACTGTTTGCATAATTGCAGTCAGCCATGATAGGCTACGTAAATGTTTATGTAACTACACTAGTATCACTTAATTCATGTTAGTGATTCTGCCAGATTGGATACTGACCAGGTGCTTAACAAGGAACACTGAATGTTCTTAGTTATCCATTTGAGCTACTCCTAAATTGGAAGACTGCAAGGATGCCACTTAACAAGACATTACTGGCACTATATCCTCTGTTGGAAACCTTCCCTGTGCTCATTTCATGTAAAAAAGAAACCCAGTGGGACGAAGTGTCCTGTGTAACTGAAAAGCTGACAGCATACTGCTTGGACAACACTTGCTGAGGGCAATGAAAGCGTTCTTTTACTGGTCCTGTGTTTTCTGCTTCAATTGCTCTCACTTATACTGTTCTCTTCACTCTCACGTGCAGAGGTTCTGCGGGGGGTCAGAGAGAGAGGAGTTATTGTGTGTGGCAGCACCTAGCTAGTCCCTTTGGGGCAGGACAGGGAGGTGGGGAAACAAGTTCAGATGTAGACTTGGATGGGTTGACTAATTGGCCACCACTTAATTGCTCCAGCTTGGAACAGAGTTGGCAGGGACGTAGGGCGTGGGTCCGTGACTTGGACTACCTGCCTGCAGTCCGATCCCATCAACCTGGCCCATCTGTCAGGTGCCTCGTTGGGGGAGCCAGGGGTCAGGAGCACACCCCATGGCTCAGACCATTGAAGTGAGCCCCTTTCTGCCTCCCTGGGGTGTGGCCAGGATGGCAGCCCCACGGTTTGCTTGGTCTTAATGCCACACCCTCCCACAGTCCCTTAAGGGGGACCCCCTTTGGAGGGGAAAACAGGGCTCCCAATCCCGTTCCCCTTCCCAATGGATCCAGCCCAATGCCTTCCATGCCTCCAAAGTTGTGACGTAGAACTGAACGTTTTAATCCACGGCAAGAAATGAGTTACCCTGGAGTGGGTGGGCAGGGAAGTCAGCAATGCTCATGCTGAAGCCACGTGGGAGGCCCACTCTTAACAGCCTCTGGCAGACTAGAGGGAGGGAAGGTTTCCCTCCAGTCTCCCAGCAAAGCCCTCTTCCTGCCTAACCCATTTAGTTTTCATCTACCCGCCACACTGAGGTTGAACTGAAGGAAATGCTTTGGGTTGCTGGCTTGTGAGCCGGCATTTCCCCGCATTTGGAGTTACAGCCGTTAGCAATTTTCTGCATATCAAGCTGCCATGAGGAGCAGTTTGCCTCATTCACTCAGAATGGATGGTTCTTCATGTAATATCGCCAGCAAGGATTAGGACACCTTCCCCCAGAGGTGCTGGATTGCAGTTCCATCATTGCCAGCCAGAAAGGCCAAGGTCCATGGGATCTATAGTTCCACCCATCTGGATGGCAGAAGGCTTTTGAATGCCATAGTAGGCTCTCTTTTATATCTTTCTCAGCCCTCCTTCTGAGAATGCAACGAGCAGCACGTCTCCTTGATCTCAGGAAGGAAAGAATATTTCCTGGTTCCTGAGATCTTTCTTAAGCTGAAATCTAGCCTGGGGTCTTTTGCATGCAGATCAGGTGGTCCAGCATTCATGCCCCCTTCCACCTCTACCTGTCCCCTTCTTCAACCAATCAGCTTCATGAGCTGACCACAGGTTCTAGTATTATGAGAGAGGGAGAAAAATGCCTGTGTATCCACTTTCTCCACACCATGCATAATTTTGTACGTATCTAGCATGGCTCCCCTTACTCACTTCTTTTCTAAGTGAAACAGACCTGGATGTTTTCACCTTTCCTCATAGGGGAGTTGCTCCAGCCCCTTGATCATTTTAGTTGTTCCTTTCTGCTAACTTTCTGCTTCCAAGATCCTGCTAACTCAGAAGCCATCTGCTTATACTTGAGGTTGGGACTGTTTGCCCCGATATGCATCACTTCACACTGGCTAACGCTGAACCGTATTTGCCAAGTTCTCCTCATGTAGGAGGGAGAGGTTAAACGTCCGCGACATGCCTGCTGAGATCCAACAGTCATAGGGGATGGTGGGGGTGGAAGTGAAATCCTCTCCTATTGTCCAGATACTGTAGTTTCTCCGTGACTACTAGGAGCAGGAAATCAGCGATCTACAAAAATCAGGGACCCCCCCCCCCCCACACACACACACACAGTAGATGTTATCACCTGGGTTGTTAGAAAAAATGGGGGCAGGGTTCTCGCAGCTTTGGAGGCCACAGAAAGAGTGTTAGAGGGCCGCACATGGCTACCGGGTAAAGTTGGTCCATTTCCACCCTGAAGGAATCTGTGGGAGTTTTGGTGCTGTGTGTTCTCAGCTTATTCTCAACACACACACACACATGCACACACATCCACACACACACGTAGATGAACCTCATATCACAGCTCTGTGATTGGTCATATGCACCCCAAAATGATAACTTTGCCATGGCTCCTAAGATGGTATTTCTCTTCTTTCCCCCTCCTTGACCCTTTTTTGAATATGGGTTTGCATTGGTGAGTTATTGCAAACAGAACTCTGCCTCTTGGATGATATAGAAATGACCTAACTAACTGAATGAATGAATGAATAAAAAAATACAAATATTTTGTTTAGCTCTGCACTTGGCATCACACAAGAGGCTCCATGAACTTGGAGCTGTGATGTAGCAATTATCAAATCATAGTGGCTGTTTCTTCCTCTTCAGCTGTCCAGACCTCAAGGGATTCCCCCCATAAGGGTTGCCTTGGGGAATGATAACACAAACATCAGAGTCGAGAGCACCCTGGAGTAACGTCTTCGCACAAGAATGAAAGGACCGGTATGCATGAATACCTTGTGTGCCATTGAGAGTTTCTGCTGAGATGCAGGGCAGGCAGGGACTATGCAGCTGTGAGGTTCCGTAGCATCCCTGTCCTTGGGAAATCACTGGAGCCTTGCTCTTGCCAGACATTGTGGCTTCTTCAGATTCGCTGCTAATGAAGGTGAAAGCAGCAGTCACAGCGGCAGTGACTAGAGCAGGCAGACCCAGAATTATGCTGCTGCTGCCACTGCTGCTGCTCTGTGCAGCTTCTGGGATGCTGAAGGCAAAATGCCCCCTGAACCTGGTACGGGATTATCCCGGTGCACTGAATTTTTACAAGCCAGGACACCACCTCATTATGGGAGTTATTTCTACAATGCGTATTCAGATTGGACAACATGATTTCCACAGCCCTCCCCAAATTTTAATACTGTAAGTAATCAAGCAGCCCTAGATTCAATGCTATGATATCCATTTTTGATTTTGTATACTCTGATAACTCTTCTTTTAGAATCACATATGGCTGTCCAGCCTCATCTTGAATGCCTCCAGTGTGGGAGAGCCCACCACCTCCCTAGGTCATTGGTTCCATGGTCGTATTGCTCTCACAGTCAGGACGTTTTTTCCTGATGTTCAGCCAGAATCTAGCTTCCTGTCACTGGAGTCCATGATTCCATGTCCTGCACTCCAGGATGATTGAGAAGAGATGCTGGTCTTCCTCTCTGTCACAACCTTTCAAGAAATTGAAGAGCGCTATCCTATCTCCCCTCAGTCTTCACCAAGGCTAAACATGCCCAGTTATTTCAGTCTCTCTTCATTGGGCTTTGTTTCCATCCCCCTGATCATCTTTGTTGCCCTCCTCTAGACCCTCCCCAGCTTGTCTGCATCCTTCTTAAAGTGTGGTGCCCAGAACTGGCCTCATCCAGTCCAGATGAGGCCTAACCAGTGCTGAGTAGAGGGGAACTAGTACTTCCCGGGATTTGGAAGCTATGTTTCTATTAATGCAGCCCCAAATAGCATTGGCCATTTTTGCAGCCACATCACATTGTTGACTCATCTTCCGCTTGTGATCGACAACAATTCCAAGGTCCTTCTCACTTGTACTGTTGTTAGCCACATATCCCCCATCTTGTCACTGTGCATTTGCTTTCTTTTTCCTCGGTGCAGAACTTGGCATTTATCCCTATTAAATTCCTTCTGTTGTTTTCTGCCCAGCACTCTGGAATCATTGAAATCTCCCTATCCACATTCTCCACACCACGCATCATTTTGTACACCTCTCTCATGTCTCCCTTTCCCCTCCTTTTGCCCCAAGCTAAACAGTCCCAGATGTTGTAACTTTCCTTCATAGGAGAGATGCTCCAGCCCCTGGATCATTTTAGTTGCCCTTTTCTGCACTTTCTCCAGCTCTACAATATCCTGCTTAGGTGTGGTGAGCAAAACTATACACAGCATTCCAAGTGTGGTTACACCATAGATTTTATTCTCAGTTCTTTTTTGAATTATGCTTAAGATGGAGTTTGCCTTCTTTACAGCAGCCACACACACACACATTGGGTTGACATTTTCAATGAGCTATCCACCACAACCCCCAGATCTCTTTGTTTATTGGTCACCCCTAACTGAGATCTCACTTATACTTGAAGTTCAGATGTTTTGAGCCAACATGCACCACATTACACATGCTTACATTAAACCGCCTTTGCCATTTTGATGCCCATTCTCCCAGTTTGGAGAGATCCTTTTGGAGCTCCTTGCAATCCCTTCTTGGTTTTAACCCCCCTCAATATTTTGGTGCTGTCAGCAAATTTGGCCTCTTCACTGCTCACTCTGACTTCCAGATCATTGATGAATGAGTTGAAAAGCATTGGTCATGTGCAGACACCATCAGGTGATTTGCAAACACCAAGACAATTCCAATTCCAAATCCTGCCCCCCACCACTGCCCTCTATGATTGCTGGATCTCAGCAGGCATGTTGGGACATTGAACCTCTCCGTCGCTACATGAGGAGAACTTGGCAAATATGGTTCAGCGTTAGCCAGTGTGAACTGAAGTGATAAATAACTAACTAACTAACTAACTAAATAAAAATGTTTTGTTTAGCCCTGCACCTGGCATCAAACAGGAGGCTATGTGAACTTGGAGCTGTGATGTAGCAATTATCAAATCATAGTGGCTATTTCTTCCTCTTCAGCTGTCCAGACCTCAAGGGATTCCCCCCATAAGGGTTGCCTTGGAGAACCATAACACAAACATTAGAGTCGAGAGCACCCTGGAGTAACATCTTCGAACAAGAATGAAAGGACCGGTGTGCATGAATACCTTGTGTGCCACAGAGAATTTCTCCTGAGATGCAGGGCAGGCAGGGACTATGCAGCTGTGAGGTTCCGTAGCATCCCTCTCCTTGGGAAATCACTGGAGCCTTGCTCTTGCCAGACATTGTGGGTTCTTTGGATTCACTGCTAATGAAGCTGAAAGCAGCAGTCACAGCGGCAGTGACTAGAGCAGGCAGACCTGGAATTATGCTGTTGCCGCTGCTGCTGCTGCTCTGTGCAGCTTCTGGGATGCGGAAGGCAAAATGCCCCCTGAACCTGGTACGGGATTTTCCCAGTGCACTGAATTTTTACAAGCCAGGACACCAGCTCATTATCGGACTTATTTCTACAATTCATATTCAGATTGCACAACATGATTTCCAAAGCCCTCCCCAAATTGTAATTTGTCTGTAAGTAATCATGGAGCCCTAGATTCAATGTTATGATACCCACTTTCGATTTTCTATACTCTGATAACCCCTCTTTTAGAATCATAGATGGCTGTCCAGCCTCATCTTGAATGCCTCCAGTGTGGGAGACCCCACCACCTCCCTAGGTCATTGGTTCCATTGCTGTATTGCCCTAACAGTCAGGAGATTTTTTTTCTGATGTTCAGCCAGAATCTGGCTTCCTGTCAGTTCAGCCCATTATTCCATGTCCTGCACTCTGGGATGATCGAGAAGAGATGCTGGCCTTCCTCTCTGTCTCAACCTTTCAGGAACTTGAAGAGCACTATCCTATCTCCCCTCAGTCTTCATCAAGGCTAAACATGCCCAGTTATTTCAGTCTCTCTTCATCGGGCTTTGTTTCCAGTCTCCTGATCATCTTTGTTGCCCTCCTCTGAACCCTCTCCAGTTTGTCTGCATCCTTCTTAAAGTGTGGTGCCCAGAACTGGACACAGGACTCCAGATGAGGCCTAACCAGTGCTGAGTAGAGGGGAACTAGTACTTCACAGGATTTGGAAGCGATGCTTCTATGAATGCAGCCCCAAATAGCATTGGCCTTTTTTGCAGCCACATCACATTGTTGACTTATCTTCAGCTTGTGATCGACAACAATTCCAAGTTCCCCCTCACTTGTACTGTGGTTAGCCACGTATTCCCCATCTTGTCACTGTGCATTTGCTTTCTTTTTCCTTGGTGCGGAACTTGGCATTTATCCCTATTACATTTCATTCTGTTCTTTTCTGCCCACTTACTTGATCAGAAAATGAGATCAGATTCGTCTGGCAGGATTTCTTCTTGACAAATCCATGTTAGCTTCCAGTAATCACTGCATTGTTTTCAAGGTGCTTACAAATGGATTGCTTTATCATCTGCTCCAGAATTTTCCTTTTACAGGGCCCATCCTTGTTTTCTGGAACTTGATTTTGGGAAATCTCCTATGTTTCTCATAAATCTCATATGCCCATATGTTCCTGTGTTTTGCTTTTGGAGGAAGATTTGGGGAATGGAGGATTGCAGAGGCACCAGCTTATGCATACTTGGAACACAAACTGCTCAGGAAATGTCTCTTTTGTAAGTCGTATGTTTTCCAAGGGCAGTATGTCCTTTATTGGTGTCATTGGGGGACCATCAATTGCACAGCTTGTCATTTCACAGAGACAAGCTGATGAGGTTCATTTGAAAATAACACATTATGGACACGTCTGCCTTTCCTGATATTATTTTAACCAAATATCAGATGCCCTCTCACATAATAAGTTCTGAGACCCATGTCTTCGACAGGCATTGCATAGGATAGTTGTTTCTTCAGTATATTGCTTCCTCCTATTTCTTGCCTGTTAAGATAGAGATGATTGCAGATGTTCTTTAATAACCACAACCAGTCCACTGTGTAATTAAACATTCTACTATTAAACATTCTGTATTTTACAAGAAGCAAACAATTTTTGAGCAAGAATGTCTTGCAACACAAGTGTGGTGTAGTGATTAGAGTGTTGGACTAGAACTCAGGAGGTCCAGGTTCAAGTCTGCACAGGATGACTTTCCGCCAATCACTGACTCCCATGGTGTTTCTTCATTAAACAACCCCCCCCCTCCACATCCTTTCTGGAGCTTCCTGCTCTCAGTATCTTTGCAGGATTGGGAAGGGCTCCTTTACAGGACAGACACTCTTTGAACTGAGGGAGTGCCTTCCTCCCTCCCTGGCATGTGTGCAAAGGAGCGGGGTGTGGTGGTGGGGAGGAGGTTCTTGTTTCTGTAGCTTAACTTCTGCTGTACTCTTCTTGCAGCCCCCGGGACACCTCTGACTTACTTCTGAGTAGACACAAAATGAAAATTTTGCCATAGGTCTGCAACCCTTGGAGCACTTCAATGGGACTAAGCCCCATTGAACTTAATTGGTTACTCTGAATCAGCAGAGGACATTGCTTCTGAGCTTGGTGAGGTGGGGGATCAGATGTGTCTCCCTTTGTTGCAAGGAGGCATTTTACCCTCTTCTCCCTCCAAATGAGAAAAGTGCTCAAGAACTTACATGGCAGACACCTGGGAATCGAGGAAAGTCCTTCCTCGGCAAGACTTGAGCGGACGCAGGGGTTGCAATCAACAGGCGATTCTTGCCCTTGCTCCTGTCAGATCTGCTCCTGCACACCCCACTCCCATCCTCAATGCCTTTGTCATCCTGACCACGCTCACCCCCAGCAACTGAAAACAGACACCCACAGCAGGCAGATAGAGTGGTTTCTCCAGCTACTGGAGAATTTCACCGGGAGGTCATGCCACTCCATTTCTGTGGGTGGGAAAAATACCACATTGATTGCATTTGGGGAAAACACAGGATAGGCTAGGCCGGGGAAAATTGTGGGAGATGCCATGGACAGTAACGGCATCACCTAAAGAGCCTGCAAACTTCCATGACAGAGCCATCTTAATAGCAGGATCAAACCTCGCTGTGATGAACCCCCCAGCCTAACCAACCTCACAAGATTGCTGTGAGAACAAAATGGAGGAAGAGTATCATGTAAGCCTCCTTAGGGTCCACCTTGCCAGAGGAAAAAAGGCAGGATAGAACTGTAATATGAACCATAACCATAAGCATGGCGACAAAAAGAAATAATAATAACAATAACAATAATAATAATAATAATAATAGTAGTAGTAGTAGTAGTACAGGAGAGCCATGCTGTATCAGACATAGGGTCCATCTAGTCCATCTAGTTCACACAGTGGCCAACCAGCTGTCCACTGGGTACCCACAAGCAGGGCATGAGTGCGACAGCCCCCTCCCGCCCACGTTCCCCAGCAACTGGTGTTCCCAGCTCACTGCCTCTGGTATAGGAGGGAGCACATAGCCATGAGGACTAGTAGCCGTTGAAAGCCTTTTCCTCCAGATATTTGTCCAACCTCATTTTAAAGACATCCCAATTGGTGGCCATCACTACATCCTGTGGTAGCGAATTCCATAGTTTGACTATCTGCTGTGTGAAGACGCCCTGCCTTTGATCTGTCCTGAATCTCCCACCAATCTGCTTCATGGAATGACCCCTTTGGGTTCTAGTATTTTGAGAGAGGTAAAAAAAGGTCTCCCTATCCACATTCTCCACATAGGGATGTACGAAAGTCACTCACCTTTCCACAGATTATGTTCATGGGGGGGAGGTGTTCTTCCCCCCCCGGAATCCTCGACGGCCGGCTGTGCCCCGCGGCAGCTCCGCAAAGCAGCCGGCCAGGCCCAGGCCAGAGCCGTCCGCAGCCAGATTTCCGGCTGCAGAGGGCTCTGGGTAAAAAAAAAAAAACGCCCACGTACGCAAATGGCAGCGGCTACGGGCGCCGCCATTTGCATTCCTTATTTTTGCCGTCTTAGTCTAAGTAAATATTTACATAGACTATTACGGCGAAAATAGAGGGGAACGTAAATAGCGTAGCGGGCACTATTTGCGCCCCTTTTTGATTTGCCGTTTTAGCCTACATAAATATTTAAATATCACCGAGATCCTTGGTGGAATTCTCTGACATCCCTATCTCCAAGCCATGCAGAATTCTGTAGACCTCTATCATGATAATAATAAATGTATATGTTTAGTAATGTGCCTGCTCTAAAAGCTGCTGCTATTTCAGAATCAATGAACGCACAGAGAAGGCAGACAAGACTCTCCAGCAATCTGTAATATTGGGGGACAGATGGTATCATCATCAATATAGAAAAGGCAACATATTGTTTATTTATAGGAGTGATTCTTGGTGGGGTTTGGCATTCTTTGCTGTCAAATATCCTAGAGGGCTTGGGAAGTTTAACTTCCTCAATCGATACATAACCTCCAAGGTATCAGAATTAATTTCTGGTGTCTGAATTGGGGACATAACTAAAACCTCAAGTGAAATACATTTCTTTATTTCTCTCCAAATGGCCATAGGAAGGAGGACACTGAATTTCTGAAAGGCCATTAGAAGGCATTAATCCCAGAGCATTTGGCTTCTTATCCAGTTGGTCTGATTGCACATTTCTACCCAGCATTTATACAATGCCCTATAATTCTCAGGATGGCACACTACTAGGGGTAAAAAAATTTAAAATCCAAGAAAAAGAAAGAGAAAAAAGAAAATGAAAAATGAAACAAAAAGAACTACAAAATTCAAAACAGTATCTTTATGGGTAAATTATATACTGCTCTTCATCTCAAAGGCCATCAAAGCAGTGAATGGAAGATAAATACAACAGAAGACACAATGAAATACAATAAATTAGTCATCAGGCAATGATATAAGACTGCTGGGCCCTTTCCCACATAGCCATTCATCACAGCGCACAATATGGAGTGTTGCTAGTAGAATGGACCACAGCTCTGAAGTGATGGGTGAACCATCCCCTTCCCAAAGGAAAGATGACAAACCTGTTTAAAACTTGTGTTCAATTAATGTTTTTACTTCCTGATTCAGAGGCTGGGTGCTCTGCTTCAGGTTGAAGCACAAGGATATTGACCCTATTCCCGCTTTACAAAGTGGAAAACAACAGCAAAGCCACTGCCTTCTTTTGGCGCAATGCAACATCATTTCCGGAACCTTTGAGGAATGCCCCTGTTGGTTGCATACTCCCCCTCAGAGTGGACGTCTGCACTGGTTTCAGTTACGTCGCAAGTGGCAATTCACCTTGCAACAAAACACACGGAAGCGACGATGTGGGGATCATCTATTTTGAACCTTTGATGTATCTGTGCCGCGACTGGTGTCATTTTGTGTGTCTATTCACATTGCCTGGAAAGGCCATAAGAATTACGACAGCAGGCATTTGATGTGTTTTTGTTGGATGTAAAATGACATGTAGCACCTCTTGTTGCAGGATAGGTGACCAAAGCACATACTGGTACCTCCTGGCCTTTCTGGTAGCCATTCAGGAGATCAATCAGAATCCCAGGCTGCTCCCCAACATCACCCTGGGCTACGACATCAACGAGAACTATTATGAGCAAAGAATGACTTATGATGCCATGTTAGATCAGCTCTCCCCTGGACAGGCAAATGTTCCCAACTACAACTGTGGGAGAGAGAACAAGCTGTTGATTTTTCTCGAAGGGGCTGACTCAGACATCTCCATCCACATTTCAGCTATGCTGAGCATCTACAAAATCCCCCAGGTAGGAATGCACAAACACAGGCAGCCTGCAAAGACTCACCCTTTGGCCAGAGAAAATGCCACTGGTCGTACAGAGAAGGAAGGGCTGCCATTCCAGCAATGGGCACCCGGTGCCATATTCCAGTGGTTAGAAGGCAGGGGTGGACAACCCCTGGGATCCTCCAGGGAAGGGCTTTTTGTATTGTGACAACGATGGTTCCACAAGGGAGTCATCAGAGCACTCCAAGGAACACAGTTGTATTGGTTCCTTTTTGCAAGGGAGGGAGACTCTTGTAACCTGCCATAGCAAAAGAAAGAAATGTGTTTAGCAATGCAGATATGCTCATCCATTTGGACGAAAGCAACAGTTTTCCTTGACACACTGACTCCAGGGCTTGCTGAGTCACAGCGAGTATAGCAGGGTTTTCAGAGACGCTTCTCTCTTTAAACTCTTAAATTGGAGGGATGATATATTATATTAAAAGGAGGAGAAGCTGCATACGTATAAAGGCCAGGCGCTAACATCCCATTGCAATGTACTGTGAGAAAAGGCGCATCAACAGGCAAGTTCAGGTTTCTCCCCTCTGTCCCATTCCAGGCTGTGGGTCCTCTTGAGACCCTGCATTCTTGCACGTGTTTAACATCACAGGTCATCTCCCTCTGCACTGATTGGGGCTTTGGCTCTTAAAGCGGCCTGGCCGATGTTAACAGCCTCAAGCTGCAACAATGTGGGAGCCACTGTGGTATACTAGTGTCGTCATGGCCAGAGTTCTCGGAGTCTGACAATGGTAATGCAGCCTCCTCTGGATTCAAGGGACTCTAACACGGGGTTATTTCTCAAGAACTGGGTCCTGGGGAGGTAGACGCCTTGTGACACCCTTCAGTGACCAAATCCTCTTCCTGACAGGTCAACTCGTCAACCTTTTCTTCTGAGAACAAGGGCTTCAAATCCTCTGATGATGTGGGTTTGGGGTTCAGCTTAGAGTGCAGAGAGACTGTGGTATACAGCTCTCCCTCTGCAGAAACACTGCCCAGCAGAACGACAGGCAATGTGTTAATTATAAACAATTTTCAGTTGATGACTATTATCTCAGCATTGTCCTGAAAACAAATCAAATCTGACGTCTTTCCTTTTCCTAACAGGTCAGTTATGCTTCTGTTAATCATGCTCTTGACAAAACCCATTTCCCTCAGCTGTACCGGCTGGTCCCAAAAGAGGAACCCCACTACCGGGGGATTGTTAAACTGCTCCTGCATTTCACATGGACATGGGTCGGTCTCTTTGCTACAGACACTGACAACGGAGAAAAGTTCATAAGCACCTTGACGCCTGTGCTCATCAGGAGTGGTGTCTGTGTCGCCTTCTCACAAACCATCTTACGACACCCTGCCTTTACAGGTGACTTGTTGGAAGAGCAGCTACGCAAGTCTTCACCTTCCATCCGCAGAGTCCATACATTTGTTTACTATGGGACACCTCAGTCCTCCATAGATGTAGTAGTTCTGCATGGCATAGTAGACAGACTCTTGAAACCAATTTCAGGGAAAATTTGGGTCTCAATAGCTTTGCCATACAGCAGTCTGACCATGGCTTTTGAGAGCCATGTTATTCAACAGCACATGCATGGTTATTTATCATTCTTTATCCAGACAAAGAAAGGAACCAAATGTCAGAATATGCCAGTTTCGTATCTTTTTGATCAGCCTTTTTTAACTGCTGCTGGGATGGATCCAGGTCCGACAGAAGGATTTAGCTTTGTATATTCAAAGCATGCATTATCTGTGAAAGGCCGAAACCGATGCACAGAGAACATAGAAGGTTTGCCTCAGCATCTTCTTGACGTGAGCCTGTCCCAAGACACATACAGCATTTACAGCACTGTCCAAGCCATAGCACATGCCTTAAATGCTGCCTACAACTCCAGATCCAAGCGGACAGTGGCAGTGGGCGGAGGCCGACTGGAAGGCGAAAGCGTTCAGCCATGGCAGGTATTCCTTCTTTCCTCGAAGGTGATTGCATTGAAAATTACAATTCCACTCTGACAAGCTTTAGGAAGCAGTGGAGAGATGAGGTGACATTTACATATTCCTGAGGAAAGTTGACTCCAGCTGCAACTTCTTTGCATCTGCTGCAGCCCATTTTCTAACCTCCGCCAATATAGCAAGTCCCAAGTTTCTAGATTGTTCCTTGGGCACTGCAACGTTCACTGAATTTGCCAACCAACTGGCCACCTAGCCCAGTGTGTAAATTCTGTCCTGTTTAACTTCACAACCTACACCAAATGGGTTCTAACACCCCAGTGGGTAAGCAAGCTAATTTACATGGGCAAAAATCACTACAGACAAAATTGTAAATTGCAATCTATGTATTTTAGAAAATTACAAAATGAAAAGAAAGGGGTGGCATGGTGGTTATATAAGCATTAGAAACTTTCTCTGTACTTACACGGAAAGAGAATGTAACAAAAACACGAAATTAATTAAAAGAACTGCAATTGCCAAAGCTGGTCTTATGAATTTAGCTAAGAAGATAACTGCTTGAGCTTCTAATATGGGTATGACTCCTCCTCCCTACCTTCTCCTGTTTAGTAACTGTGGTTTAAAGCTAAACTAAACCAAAATGAAACCAAACTAAAGCATAATCGTTAACTCTCCCTTTCCCTCCGCCTGCACATTACTTGGATATCAGTAATGAATATATCACGAATGGATATAAAAACTATGCTAAAGCATTACTAAGTTCCTCTTGGCATGAGAAGAATAAAGGCAGAAGTTAGAGTGAAAGGGAAAACTCAAGACTTAGGAAATAACTCTAAGTCTCAACCTCTGAAACAATCCTGAGCTGACTTTTGGCTCCTTCCACCCACTTCCCTCTTTTTTGGAAGAGATTCTATGGGGCTCCCATAGAAGTCCTCAGTTTTGCCAGTGCCCTACACTGTTGCTTGGGTTGCAAGGATATGCCACGATGGATCAGATCTTGAGCAGTGTTCAGGTTAGGTCAGGTTCCTCAAGTAAGCCTGATGGGAAGAGATCAGCACAATGGAAAATTGCAAGTGGTGCTGGAGGTGAGAACCAAACAGGGTTTCCTGTATGCTGTTCCAACAAGGAGCAGATGAATCTGAGGTTCAAATAGGTGCTTGGCTGTGTTTAGTCTGTTTGGTTCCGCCTCCATACTGGCTGAGGCATGGTCTCCTAAGGTTCTTCAGCTATGTGATCATGACTTTTGGAGCGAGGATGTTGCGGAAGCAGAGGTGAGATGAGATAACATTTACTTTTTTCTGAGGCAAGGTGGACTCCCACACTTCTATATTCTGGGGATCTACTAGTGCCCATTTTCTAGTCCCATGGTTATAGGAAGCTCCCAGTTTCAAGAGAGTTCCTTGGGCAGCGCAAGATTCACTGGCTCCATCTCCCAACTTCTTCCTTCCGACTGGGCTGCTCCCCCAGTGGCTATGTGGTTCTGCTGACATCCGGATCCTTCCACCCATTTTCCTCATTTTCTGGAAAAGCTTATGGGTATGGTCTTCCCATATAACTCCTGGGTAACAGGATGTCCACAGATAAAAGGATGTCTGCAATTTATATAAGCTGGTCCTGACTACGGACGTACGGAGTGTGTGAAATCCATTCTGTCTGAATTCGATGGATTATCAGGCACTTTTTGTCCCATCATCCTCCCATCAAGGGAGTCAGATTTTTTTTTGTTTCCAAATTTGTGCAAATTTGCATTTGCACAAATATCCATTTGTGCAAATTCGCAAGTTCAAAAATGCTCAAATTCCCCCAAATGCACATTTTCATACTTTAGCCTATGGGGAAATTTCCATTTGGGGGCAGATGTTTTTATTTTGCATATTTTTCTACAACAAATTTTGCACGAAATCCGGGAAAGTGAAAAAACCGGTCCGCAAGTCCGCAGAATCTTCCCGACAAGGAAAAACCCAGTCTGCCGCAGAATCCGCAGGTTGGATCCAAGAAAATCAAACTCACTCGGTTCCATTATGGATTTCTTCGACATCCCTACTCCCAAAATCTCTGCCAGGGCACTAATAGTCAGGAATGCTGGCAATTGAAATCCAGAATATGTGGAGATCTACGTTTTGTCCACCCTGGTTTTGTCCTAGGGATACAGTCCAGTTCTACATTCTGGTGTCCCCTCTGCCATTCTAGCTTCACCATTTCCTGGGAAACTTCCAGTTTTACAATACCTCCACAGACCGAGTGTATTTGGATGACAGCGGAGACCTGGCAGCTGACTTTGACATTGTGAACTACATGATGTTTCCCAATAAATCCGTTCAAACAAGGAACGTTGGGACACTAGAGAGACAGGGGACCTCAGACGTAATGATCACCATTGACCAGGATGCCATTGTATGGCCCAGCTGGTTCAACAATGTGGGTAAAAACAGGTTTCAGTTCATTCCCTTCACCTTCTGTTGCATTCTAATCATGTGTTGCATTTTATTATATATTTAATAAACAAAGAACCTGTCATTTACAGGAAAATAGCTATGGATGTACAGTTTAAGAGGCCATCGCTCAGTGTGATGGAACCCCTGCTTTGCATGCGGAGGGCCCCAGGTTCTATCCCCAGCTTCTCCAGGTGGGGCAAGGAAAGAATCCTGCCTGACACCCTCGAGAGACCCTGCTGGACAGTGTCGACAGTATAGGGCTACATGGACCAACAGTCTGACATTGTATAAGGCAGCTTCTTATGTTCCTAAGTTCTTAGTAGGGATGGGGGAGAATTCCGCCACGGACCCCAATGAGGCCGGATTACAAGAATCCGGCACCATTGGGTCCCATGGCAGAATGGAGCACTCCCCTCCGTCTCCCCCCGGAATCTGTCCGGGTCTGCTCCCTCTGTGCGTTGATCCTGCGGAGCCAGCCACCTGCTCCGCATTGCTGGCGATACGGCCGGCAGCCATTGCCATGCCGTATCACTGTGCTGAGTCTCCAGACACAAATGACATAGTGGGCGCTATCTGCGGCCGTAAAGCTGTTAGATTATTTATTTATTTATTTATTTATTAAATTTATTAATCGCCCATCTGACTGGTCACCCACCCAGCCTAAATGCAGCCATTTACAGCTACACTTAGTTTAATCTACCAGCTTTATGGCCACAAATGGCGTCCACTAGGCCATTTGCACCCCTGATTTTTCACGTGATAGACTACGCAAAGATTTGTGTTTTTCTACATGGGCTGGTTGTTCTACATCCCTGTTCTATACTATATTAGTGAAGTGTATGTATGGGATCACATCTTGTGCTCAGTATGGACTTCGGCTGTATTCACTCCAAATTTAGCCCCGATCTGCTTCCTTCTCAGGACTGGAGGCAGCATAGGAAGTCGACTTCTGCCAAGTCACAAGATTGATCCATCTAGCTCAGCATGGTTGACAGTGACTGGCAGTGGCCTTTTAGAGTTTGAGGAAGGGGTCGTTCTCATAAGAACATCATGAAGCCATCCTGGATCAGCCGAGGGTCCACCACTGATGAATTTGTCTAAGCCACTTTTCAAGTCGACCATACTGGATGATGTCATGGGGCTTCGTGGAAACCAACCAAGCCCTTCTCTCTTGGTACTCTGTCTTCATGGGTAGACGGTACCTCGTTCCAGATGTAGCAGAAGCTGCTGGCCTGGCTATGTCAAGGTGATCCAGGAAGGAGAGCCACGGTGCTGCTACGACTGCGCTCTCTGCCCGCAAGGCACCATTTCCACTGAGGAAGGCAAGTGACTCCAGCAGAAAGGGCAGTCCAGACAGAACAGGGCAAATAATTCCCTCTTTTCTTTGGCTGTCTGTGAACTTGCACTGCTCCGAAGTGACTTTTGGGAAGCCTGCTCCAACTTGGTGGCTGGCTGGGGAATGCTGGGATTTGTAGCCCAACGTATCTGGAAGGCATGGGGAGAGGGAAAGCTGCATGATTAGCGTGTAGGATGAAGGATGCTCTCTTTTCTTTGGACATTGTTGGAGTGAACAGAAGAGACCGTAGGGGTCTCTCCTTTGTCTCATAGCCTGAACCAGTGGTCTCTCACTGTCTTATGGATTCAGCCAAATCCCGGGTAGGTGGATTTGGAATTGTCTTGGTGTTTGCAAATCACCTGATGGTGCATGCACATGATCACACCATTTGCTAGAAAATTGGTTTCACTGGCGCTACACTCCACCCACAGCATCTTTCCACAGTCTCCTTCCACAAAATAACTTCGAAGAAGGAAAAGATGGAAGGGGATTGGACACATTTATGGAGGATAGCGCAGTCTATGGCTGCTAGTCAGAGGTAATATGCCTGTGTAGCATATGTCTAGCTGGTTAAGGGAGATATAAGAGAAAAAAGGGCTTCCTTCAGAAAACACGAGTCTTGCCCAAGTGAGGAAAACAAAAGAAAGCACAAGCTTGCACAATGTAGATAATAAGGGATATAAAAAAGCATTTTGAAGAGCATATTGCAAACACTATCAAGGACAAGACTAAAGAATCCTTTAATATATCAAAAGCACGAGACCAGCTAGGGAGGCAGTTGGACCATAAGATGACCATGGAGCTAAAGGAGTACTAAAAAAGGACAAGGAGATTGCAGAGAAGCTGAACAAATTCTTCTCATCGGCCTCCCCTGCAGGAGATACAGGACAGATACCTGTGCCTAAACTGATGTTTGCATGAAGGGAGTCTGAGGAACTGAGGCAGACAGTGGTGACAAAAGAGGAAATTCTCAACCTTATTGATAAGTTGGAAGCAAATACATCACCGGGCCCAGATGGTATCCATCTTATTGTTCTCAAGGAACTCAAAGATGAAATGGCTGATCTTCCAACCAAAATATGCAGTGTGTCCCTCAGATCAGCCTCTGTACCAGAGGACCTGAAGATGGCCATTGTAACAGCAGTTTTTACAAAGGGATCAAGGGGGGAACTGGGAAATTATAGGCAGGTTAGCTTAACATCTATTCTGGGTCAAGGGGATGAAAGCATGATTAAAGATAAAATTAGTAAACATATAGAAGGACAAGCCCTGCTGAAAAAGAATCAGCATGGCTTCCACAAAGGGAAGGCCTGTCTCACTAACCTTTTAGAGATCACTGAGAGTGTCACGAAACATGTAGATGGGGGTGATCCAGTCGACATTGTCCACTTGGACTTCCAGAAGGCTTTTGACAAAGTCCCTCACCAATGACCCCTGAGCAACCTTCGCAGTCATGGCATAAGAGGAGAGGTCCTCTTTTGAATCAGTAACTGCTTAAAGAACAGAAAGCAGAGAGTAGGAATACGTGGTTAATTCACCTAATGGATTGATGTAAATACTGGGGTCCACAGAGAATAGCAAAAAACGATTAATTCATCCAATAGAGGGATGTAAATAGTGGGGTCCCACAGGGACCAATGTTTTTCGACTCATTCATCCATGATCTGGAATTCGGAGTGAGCAGTGAAGTTGCCAAATTTCTTGACAGCACCAAATTATTGCGGTGGGTTAAAACCTAGATGGGATTGCAAGGAGCGCCAAAAGGATCTCTCCAAACTGGGAGAATGGGCATCTAAATGGCAAATGCAGTTCAATGTAAGCATGTGTAAAGTGGTGCATGTTGGGTCAAAACATCTGAACTTCAAGTATAAGGGAGATCTCAGTTAGAGGTGACCAATAAACAAAGAGATCTTGAGGTTGTGGTGTATAGCTCCATGAAAATGTCAACCCAGTGTGTGTGTGGCTGCTGTAAAGAACGTAAACTCCATCTTAAGCATAATTCGAAAAAGAACTGAGAATAAAATCTATGGTGTAACCACACTTGGAATACTGTGTATAGTTTTGGTCATCACACCTAAGCAGGATATTGTAGAGCTGGAGAAAGTAAAAAGGCAAAACTCTATTAGCCTTTGTCCTGCTTCCTTTTGTACACCAAGGCCATGCTTGCCTGTTATCCCACTTATTTCTTGACTTCCTACTTTAGCATTCCAATCCCCTATGATGAAGAGGACATCTTTTTTTGGTGTTCGTTCTAGAAGGTGTTGTAGGTCTTCATAGAACCGATCAACCTCAGCTTCTTTGGCATCAGTGGTTGGGGCATAGACTTGAATTACTGTGAAGTTGAATGGTTTGCCTTGGATTCGTACTGAGATCATTCTATCATTTTTAAGATTGTACCCCAGTACTGCTTTTCCCACCCTTTTGTTGACTATGAGTGCTACTCCATTTCTTCTAAGGGATTCTTGCCCACAGTAGTAGATATGATGGTCACCTGAATTAAATTCGCCCATGCTTGTCGATTTTAGTTCGCTGATTCCCAGGATGTTGATGTTCAGTCTTGCCATCTCATGTTTGACCACGTCCAACTTACTGCCTTGGATCACTACCTTGTTGTGGCGAAGGGGCTTGCATAACTCAGTGAAGCCATTAGCTATGCCGTGCAGGGCCACCCAAGATGGACAGGTCATGGCAGAAAGTTCTGACAAAATGTGGTCCACTGGAGAAGGAAATGGCAACCCACTCCAGTATTCTTGCCAAGAAAACCCCATGGAACGTATCACAAGGCTGGAAGGCATGGGGAGAGGGTAAACTGCATGATTAGCATGTAGGATGAAGGATGCTCTCTTTTCTTTGGACATTGTTGGATTGAACAGAAGAGACTGTAGGGGAAGGGTGGTGGTGTTGATGTGTGGCTGTGGTGGAGATTCCAGGAATCCTACAAACACACTCACCCAGGGGCCGTTTGCACATAATGACAACTCATTGCTTTAACAACTGATGAGTTGTCAGTCGGGCTGTGTGCCCCTTTGCCTCATAGCCTGAACCAGCAGTCTCTCACTGTCTTATGGATTCAGTCAAATCCCAGGTGGGTGGACACATTCATGACACATTCATGGAGGATAGTGCAGTCTATGGCTGCTAGCCAGAGGTAATATGCCTGTGTAGCATATGTCTAGCTTGTTACGGGAGCTATTAGAGAAAAGAAGGCTTCCTTCAGAAAACATGAGTCTTCCCCATGTGAGGAAAACAAAAGGAAGCACAAGCTTGCACAATGTAGATAATAAGGGATGTAAAAAAGCATTTTGAAGAGCATATTGCCAACAATATCAAGGACAAGACTAAATAATTCTTTAAATATATCAAAAGCAGGAGACCAGCTAGGGAGGCAGTTGGACCATAAGATGGCCATGGAGCTAAAGGAGTACTAAAAGAGGACAAGGAGATTGCAGAGAAACAAGCTGAACAAATTCTTCTCATCGGCCTTCACTGCAGAAGATACAGGACAGATACCTGTGCCTAAACTGATGTTTGCATGAAGGGAGTCTGAGGAACTGAGGCAGACAGTGGTGACAAAAGAGGAAATTCTCAACCTTATTGATAAGTTGGAAGCAAATAGCTCACCGGGCCCAGATGGTATCCATCCCATTGCTCTCAAGGAACTCAAATATGAAATGGCTGCTCTTCCAACCAAAATATGCAGGGTGTCCCTCAGATCAGCCTCTGTACCAGAGGACCAGAAGATGGCCAATGTGACAGCAGTTTTTACAAAGGGATCAAGGGGGGACATGGGAAATTATAGGCCGGTTAGCTTAACATCTATTCTGGGTCAAGGGGATGAAAGCATGATTAAAGATAAAATTAGTAAACATATAGAAGGACAAGCCCTGCTGAAAAAGAATCAGCATGGCTTCCACAAAGGGAAGGCCTGTCTCACTAACCTTTTAGAGATCATTGAGAGTGTCACGAAACATGTAGACGGGGGTGATCCAGTCGACATTGTCCACTTGGACTTTTGACAAAGTCCCTCACCAACGACCCCTGTGCAAACTTCGCAGTCATGGAATAAGAGGAGAGGTCCTCTTTTGAATCAGTAACTGCTTAAAGAACAGAAAGCAGAGAGGAGGAATTAGGGATGGCGGAGAATTTCTCCACGAATCTTCGGGAGGCCGAGTGCTGATGCATTCAGCCCCCCGAAAGTGTTGGGGAAATTCTCCGCCGGCCCCCAGCCCCACCCCCGGGATGGGACTTACCGTGGCCGAATGTCCCTCTCGGCGGCGGGTCCCAGCGGTGTTTCGTCGGCGTTTCGGCGGGGGCAGGGGCGGCGGCCTGTATCCCGACTGGCTGCCGCCACCGCCATTACAAAATAAAAAAGTGGAAAAAAACAACAACACACACACCCATGATAGGCTATGTGACGATTTACGTAGCCTATCACGGCTAGATTTCCAAAGTCAGCCGTGATAGGCTACGTAAATCGTCACGTAGCTATCATAGGTGACTTTGGGGAAAAACAAAGTGCGTACACAAATGGCGGCAGCCCATGGGCGCCGCCATTTGTGTTCCTTATTTTGGCACGTCTAGTCTACATAAAGATTTACGTAGACTACGGCGAAAATAAGGGCAACGCAAATAGCGTTCCCTTATTTTCGCCGTAATCTACGTAAATCTTTACGTAGACTAGATGTGCCAAAATAAGGAATGCAAATGGCGGCGCCCATGGGCCACCGTCATTTGGGTACGCGCTTTTTTTTTTCCAAAGTCACCCGTGATAGGCTACGTGACGATTTATGTAGCCTATCACGGCTGACTTTGGAAATCTAGCCATGATAGGCTACGTAAATCATCACATAGCCTATCACGTGTTTTTTGTTTTTTTTTTCACTTTTTCTTTCGCGGCCGGGGAGACGGGGCGCTTCTCCCCGGCCTGAATTTCGGCCGGGCGAGATGGGGCGCCTCCCCCCCCTCGCCTGAACTTCGGGGGGAGAAGCGAAGCACCTCCCCCCCCCACCGCAAACCAAGCTGCGGGACAAGGTAAGTCCCTTTCGTACATCCCTAGGAGTAATACGTGGTAAATTCACCCAATGGATGGATGTAAATACTGGGGTCCCACAGAGAGTAGCAATAAATGATTAATTCATCCAATAGAGGGATGTAAATAGTGGGGTCCCACAGGGACCAATGTTTTTCAACTCATTCATCAATGATCTGGAATTCAGAGTGAGCAGTGAAGTGGCCAAATTTGCTGACAGCACCAAATAATTGAGGTGGGTTAAAACCAAGAAGGGATGGCAAGGAGCTCCAAAAGCATCTCTCCAAACTGGGAGAATGGGCATCTAAATGGCAAATGCGGTTCAATGTAAGCATGTGTAATGTGGTGCATGTTGGGTCAAAACATCTGAACTTCAAATGCAGAAAAGGGCAACTAAAATGATCCAGGGGCTGGAGCATCTCTCCTATGAAGGAAAGTTACAACATCTGGGACTGTTTAGCTTGGGGGAAAAGGAGGGGAAGAGGAGACATGAGAGAGGTGTACAAAATGATGCATGGTGTGGAGAATGTGGATAGGGAGATGCCAATGATTCTGAAGCTTCTCATCTTCTTTTCAGATGCAGACTATTGCACTGTGTGCCCAGAAGATCAGCATCCAAACAAGGAGCGGGAACAATGCATCCCCAAGGATATAAGCTTCCTGTCCTATGAAGAACCTTTGGAAATCATCCTGGCATCTTGTGCACTATTCTTGTCTTTCACCACAGGCTTTGTGTTAGGAATCTTCATTAAATTCCTAGACACCCCGATAGTCAAAGCCAACAACCAGGACCTGTCCTACATTCTCCTTGTCTCCCTCCTGCTGTCTTTCTTGTCCTCATTCCTATTCATTGGCCAGCCAACGGAAGTGACTTGCCTTCTCCGACAAATGGCCTTCAGCATCATCTTCTCACTTGCTGTCTCTACACTGTTGGCCAAAACCATCACTGTGGTGCTGGCCTTCCTGGCCACAAAGCCAGGGAACACAGTGAGGAAATGGTTGGGGAAGAGGTTGGCCAACTCCATTGCATTGTCCTGTTCCAGTGTCCAAATTCTCATCTGCACCATCGGGATGGGCAACTTTCCCCCATTCCCAGACTCTGACATGCACTCCCAGCCTGCCCAGATCATTCTGCAATGCAATGAAGGGTCTGTCGCCATGTTCTATGCTGCCCTTGGCTACATGGGCTTCCTGGCTGCCATCTGCTTCACGATGGCTTTCCTAGACAGGAAGTTGCCTCGGGCCTTCAATGAAGCCAAGCTGATCACCTTCAGCATGCTGGTCTTCTGCAGCGTCTGGGTGTCCTTTGTGCCCACCTACCTGAGCACCAAGGGCAAATACATGGTAGCTGTGCAGGTCTTCTCCATCTTGGCCTCCAGTGCTGGGTTACTGGGCTGCATCTTTCTTCCCAAGTGCTACATTATTGTCCTGAGGCCTGATCTGAATACAAAGGAGCAGCTCATGTCAAAATCTGAAGGTGGCATCTGATTCGACCTACATTCGTTTCAGTTTCAGAATCTGTGTCCCGTGAATACCAGCCCCTAGCCTGGGGATGAAACCACGGTTGCCCTATTATGAGTAGTCTCCCCTCCCTTCACAGATGTCACAAACGCCACTGGTCACAACCAATGGACATGAACCCTGGTGACCCTGGAATGGCCACAGGCTCTTGTGATGTCATGCTTTGTCTGTTCTATTTTATCTCCAGAATCAGAGTCCGCATTCCTCTGTATTCCAGGTCCTTTAGAGCCACATTGTTCATTCTTCGGTCCTGAATTTTGTGCTGGGTTCCCCCCTTCGTCTCACCATGCCAGCATGTCCTTCTTGGTCCTGTTACAGGCAGTGGGCATCATCCCACTGGAAACAAGCACTAACTACACTAGTACCACTTACTTCTCGTTAGTGATTCCGCCCGATTGGATACTGTTTTTTTGTTGTTGTTGTTCAGTCGTTCAGTCGTGTCCGACTCTTCGTGACCCCATGGACCATAGCACGCCAGGCCTTCCTGTCCTGCGCTCTCTCCCGGAGTATGCTCAAGTTCATATTCATTGCATCGGTGATGCTATCTAGCCATCTCATCCTCTGCCGTTCCCTTCTCCTTTTGCCTTCAGTCTTTCCCAGCATCAGGGTCTTTTCCAGAGAGTTATCTCTTCGCATTAGGTGGCCAAAATATTTGAGCTTCAGCTGCAGGATCTGTCCTTCCAATGAGCACTCAGGGTTGATTTCCTTTAGGATTGACTGATTGGACCTCCTTGCAGTCCAGGGGACTCGTAAGAGTCTTCTCCAGCACCACAGTTTGAAAGCATCAATTCTTCGGCGCGCAACCTTCCTTAGAGTCCAGCTCTCACAGCCATACGTTGCTACTGGGAAAACGATAGCTTTGATTATGTGGACCTTTGTCAGCAAGGTGATGTCTCTGCTTCTTACTATGCTGTCTAGGTGTGCCATAGCTTTCCTCCCAAGGAGCAAGCGTCTTTTAATTTCATGGCTACAGTCACCGTCCGCGTTGATCTTGGAGCCCAAGAAAATAAAATCTGTCACAGCTTCCATTTCTTTCCCTTCAATATGCCAGGAAGTGATGGGGACAGATGCCATGATCTTAGTTTTTTTAGAGTTTCAAACCAGCTTTTGCACTCTCCTCTTTCACCCTCAACAAGTGGCTCTTTAGATCCTCTTCGCTTTCTGCCATTAGGGTGGTATCGTCTGCATATCGGAGGTTGTTGATAATTCTCCTGGCAATCTTAATTCCGACCTGTGATTCATCCAACTCAGTGTTTCTCATGATGTACTCTGCATATAAGTTAAATAAGCAGGGTGACAATATGCAGCCTTGTCGTACTCCTTTCCCAATTTTGAACCAATCGGTTGTTCCATGTCTGGTTCTTACTGTTGCTTCTTGACCCTCGTACAGGTTTCTCAGGAGACAGGTAAGGTGGTCTGGTACTCCCATCACTTTAAGAATTTGCCAGTTTCTTGTGATCCACACAATCAAAGGCTTTAGCGTAGTCAATGAAGCAGAAATAGACCTTTCTCTGGAATTCTCTTGCTTTCTCCATGATCCAGCGAATGTTGGCGATTTGATCTCTAGTTCCTCTGCCTCTTCGAAACCCAGCTTGTACTTTAGGTAGTTCTCGGTTCACAAACTGCTGAAGCCTAGCTTGTACGATTTTGAGCATCAGGTTGCTGGCATGTGAAATGAGCGCAATTGTGCGGTAGTTTGAACACTCTTTGGCGATGCCCTTCTTTGGAATTGGAATGTAAACTGACTTTTTCCAGTCTTGCGGCCACTGTTGAGCATTCCAAATTTGTTGGCATATTGAGTGCAGCACTTTAACTGCATCATCTTTTAGGATTTTAAATAGCTCAGCTGGAATACTGTCATCTCCTCTAGCTTTGTTGTTACTAATGCTTCCTAAGGCCCACTTGACTTCACTCTCGAGGATATCCGGCTCAAGTTCAGTGACCGCACTATCATGGCTATCAGGGACATTCAGATCTTTCCTGTATAGTTCTTCTGTGTATTCTTTCCACCTCTTCTTCATCTCATCTGCTTCTGTTAGGTCCCTGCCTTCTTTGTCCTTTATCATGCCTGCCTTTGCACAAAACGTTCCCTTGAGATCTCCGATTTTCTTGAAAAGATCTCTAGTCTTTCCCATTCTGTTGTTTTCCTCGATTTCTTTGCATTGTTCATTTAAGAAAGCCTTCTTTTCTCTCCTTGCTATTCTCTGGAACTCTGCATTCAGTTGGATACATCTTCCCCTTTTGCCCTTGCTTTTCGCTTCCCTTCTTTCCTCAGCTACTTGTAAAGCCGCATCAGACAGCCACTTGGCTTTCTTGCATTTCTTTTTCTTTGGGATGGATTGAGTTGCTGCCTCCTGAACAATGTTACGGACCTCCGTCCATAGTTCCTCAGGCACTCTGTCTATCAGGTCTAATCCCTGAAATCTATTCCTCACCTCCACTGTATATTCATAAGGGATATGATTTAGGTCAGACCTGAATGGTTTAGTGGTTTTCCCTACGTTCCTCAATTTAAGCCGAAATTTTGCAACAAGAAGCTCATGATCTGAACCACAGTCATCTCCAGGTCTTGTTTTTACTGACTGTATAGAACTTCTCCATCTTTGGCTGCAAAGGACATAATCAATCTGATTTCGATATTTACCATCTGGTGATGTCCATGTGTAGATTTGCCTCTTGTGCTGTTGGAAAAGAGTGTTTGTTATGATCAGCGTGTTCTCTTGGCAAAACTCTATTAGCTTTTGTCCTGCTTCATTTTGTACACCAAGGCCATGCCTGCCTGTTATCCCGGTGATTTCTTGACTTCCTACTTTAGCATTCCAATCCCCTATGATGAAGAGGACATCTTTTGTTGGTGTTAGTTCTAGAAGGTGTTGTAGGTCTTCATAGAACTGATCAACCTCAGCTTCTTCGGCATCAGTGGTTGGGGCATAGACTTGAATTACTGTGAAGTTGAATGGTTTGCCTTGGATTCGTACTGAGATCATTCTATCGTTTTTGAGATTGTACCCCAGTACTGTTTTTCCCACCCTTTTGTTGACTATGAGTGCTACTCCATTTCTTCTAAGGGATTCTTGCTCACAATAGTAGATTTGATTGTCACCTGAATTAAATTCGCCCATGCCTGTCCATTTGAGTTCGCTGATTCCCAAGATGTCGATGTTCAGTCTGGCCATCTCATGTTTGACCATCTCCAGCTTACCTTGATTCATTGATCTTACATTCCAGGTTCCTAAACAATATTGTTCTTTACAGCATCGGACTTTCTTTTCATCTCCACACACATCCACAGCTAAGTCTCCTTTCAGCTTTGGCCCAGCCGCTTCACTCTTTCTGGTGCTACTTGGAAATACCCTCTGCTCTTCCCCAGTAGTATATTGGACACCTTCCAACCTGAGGGGCTCATCTTCCGGTGTCATATCTTTTAGCCTTGTGATATGTTCCATGGGGTTTTCTTGGCAGGAATACTGGAGTGGGTTGTCATTTCCTTCTCCAGTGGACCACATTTTGTCAGAACTCTCTGCCGTGACCTGTCCATCTTGGGTGGCCCTGCACGGCATAGCTTATGGCTTCACAAGCCCCTTTGCCACAACAAGGCAGTGATCCATGAAGGGGGATTGGATACTGACCGGGTGCTTAACAAGGAACACTGAATGTTCTTAGTTATCCATTTGAGCTACTCCTAAATTGGAAGACTGCAAAGATGCCACTTATCAAGACATTATTGGCACTATATCCTCTGTCGGAAACCTTCCCCGTCCTCGTTTCATGTAAAAAAGAAACCCAGTGGGACGAAGTGTCCTGTGTAACTGAAAAGCTGACAGCATACTGCTTGGACAACACTTGCTGAGGGCAATGAAAGCGTTCTTTTACTGGTCCTGTGTTTTCTGCTTACACTGCTCTCAGTTATGCTGTTCTCTTCACTCTCACGAGCAGAAGTTCTGCATGGAGTCAGACAGAGAGGAGTTATTGTGTGTGGCTGCGCCTAGCTAGTCCCTTTGGGGCAGGACAGGGAGGTGGGGAAACACATTCAAACGTAGACTTGGGTGGGTTGAGTAATTGGCCACCACTTAATTGCTCCAGCTTGGAATAGAGTTGGCAGGGACGTAGGGCGTGGATCCGTGACTTGGACTACCTGCCTGCAGTCCCATCCCATCAACCTGGCCCATCTGTCAGGTGCCTCATTGTGGGAGCCAGGGGTCAGAAGCACACCCCACAGCTCAGACCATTGAAGTGAGCCCCTTTCTGCCTCCCTGGGGCGTGGCCTGGATTGCAGCCCCATGCTGAGCTGGGTCTTAATGCCACACCCTCCCATGGTCCCATAAGGGGGATCCCCTTTGCAGGGGTAAACGGGCCCCGCAATCCTCTTCCCCTTCCCAATGGATCCAGCCCAATGCCTTCCATGCCTCCAAAGTTGTGACTTAGAACTGAACATTTTAATCCACGGCAAGAAATGAGTTACCCTGGAGTGAGTGGGTGGGTGGGGAAGTCAGCAATGGCCATGCTGAAGCCATGCGGTAGGCCCGCTCTTAACAGCCTCCAGCGGACTAGAGGGAGGGAAGGTTGCCCCCAGTCCCCCAGCAAAGCCCTCTTCCCGCTAGGCCCATTTAGCCCTCATCGACCGCCTGCCTCCCACGCGGGTGAACACTTGGCAAAACGGCCACGACTCAGTTGCCCCCACCAAGTAAGCCAGGAGATGTATTTCCCATCAGATATTAATAATCCTTAGATGTCACTGATTGCACTAGGGGTATTTGTACTTCAGCTCTTTATTCAGGCTGGTCTTGCAGCTCTGTGTCAAATAAGGAACTGGGACTATCGTCCACCCTCCTGGAGGAAATCTAGTTTTCATCTCCCTGCCACACAGAGGTTGAAGAGAGGGAAACGCTTTGGGTTGTTGGCTTGTGAGCCGGCATATCTCCGCAGTTGGAGTTACAGATGTTAGCAAGTTTTTGCCGATCAAGCTGCCATCAGGAGCAGTTTGCCTCGTTCACTCAGAATGGATGGTTTTTCATTTAATATCGCTAGCAAGGATTAGGACATCTTCCCCCAACCGGGTGCCTTCCAGAGGTGCTGGACTGCAGTTCCCATCATTCCCAGCCAGAAAGGCCAAGGTCCATGGGATCTATATTTCAACCCATCTGGATGGCAGAAGGCTGGGGAATGCCATAGTAGACTCTCTTTTTCATCTTTCTCAGCCCTCCTTCCGAGAATGCAACGGGCAGCACGTCTCCTTGATCTCAGGCAGGAAAGAATATTTCCTGGTTCCTGAGATCCTTCTTAAGCTGAAATCTTGCCTGGGGCCTTTTGAGTGCAGATCAGGTGGTCCAGCATTCATGCCCCCTTCCACCTCTACATGTCCCCTTAGGATGAAACATATCTTGCTGATGTTGTATGGAGTCTTTTGGAAAATGGTTTGACATCTTATGTAAGGGAGAAGGTGTAGTCTGTGCTTTGTCCCGAAGGTCTAAGGTATTTTTACAGTTTGGAAGAAGTATGATTTCCCATCCCATTTTAACCTATGGAGTTTGGTAAACTCTTATTTGCAGGACGGAAGGCGGAACAGAACGGAGAGAGAGTATAGCCCACTGGTGGAATGGCAGCATCTCAAACATTTTAGACCCTGATGAGCCACGTAGAGAGATTCTTACTGAGCTGACTGTGAGGAGACAAGAGAGAGAAAGAGGAAGAGATGGTCCTGTATTGCCTTATGAAGAATCTAGCTTTACAGTTAGGAAAGGGATTCCTCTCAGTGTTTAACCAAGCCAGCAAGCTACTGAAGTAAGCCACAGGCATGGGTCAAGTCCCTGGAGCCTTCCTCCAGAAAAGCAGTAAGGCTGAGCTGCGTCATAAGGCAATACAGGATCAGGTTGATATGAGGTATCTTTGCTGTTCCGAGGCACTCCATGCTCGACCACTGGACTGGCGTGTGGTGTGAAAGACCTAGGAACAGTGTCAGTGCCCAGAGGGTACGTATGTACAACATCATCACCGGTCACAGGGCACATGAGTCAGGCCTGAACTTCCAGATCCCTGGCTTTGTGGAAGTTGAGCCAACATGAGATAGCTTTTACTCCAGTCTTAAACAGGTAGGTTTTTGATCGCTGTATTTCATCTAATACAGGTACTTTTTGATTACTCTCCTCAAAGCCACCGGGGCAAATTAAAACAGGGAAATAAGAACATAACTTTCAGTTAACACCTATGGCAGAATAGTACACCACTATCACAATTCATCTTAATGTTGCTAGAATGAACTTCTTGATGAGTTGTAATTTAGGAGTTTCATATTAGACTCTCCTTTAAGCTTTACGTAGCCTATCATGGAAGGGGAAGGGACGCAAATGGCATCTGCTAGGCCAGACGTCATTCGTGTCCAAAGAGCGGCTGCGGATGGACCTGGCTGGATCTGGAGCCGGCGGTGCCAGCCTGCCAGGTAGGATCTGGCCGGGTCGGACTACGCGGAGTGGCGGGGTGGGGTGGTCCTTTCTGCCATGGACTCCGGGGGGGTGGATTCTTAGAATCCCCCCCCCCCCGAAATCTGTGGCGGAATTCTCCACCATCCCTAACCTCCACCATCCACTCCAGCCAAAACTAAATGGATCAGTACAATCAGAGATATGTCGGTATACCATCAGAGGATGGGACTCCCATGTCGGAAGATGGTCAAAATGCTACTGGGGAGGAACAGAGGATAAGTTCAACTAGCCCCAGATGTGATGATGCAGCTAGCTCAAAGCCGAAAGGATGGCTTGTGGCTGATGGTGCTGGCGGTGAACGACAAATCCGATGTTCTAAAGATCAACACACCATAGGAACCTGGAATGTAAGATCTATGAGCCAGGGCAAATTGGATGTGGCTATTGGGGAGGTGTCAAGATTAAATATAGACATTGTGGGTGTCAGTGAACTGAAATGGACTGGAATGGGCCACTTCACATCAGATGACCACCAGATCTACTACTGTGGACAAGAGGACCACAGAAGAAATGGAGTAGCCTTCATAATTAATAATAAAGTGGCTAAAGCAGTGCTTGGATACAATCCAAAAAACTATAGAATGATCTCAATTTGAATTCAGGGTAAGCCATTTAACATCACAGTGATCCAAATATATGCCCCAAACACAGATGCTGAAGAAGCGGAAGTAGATCAGTTCTGTGAGGATCTGCAGCACCTACTGGATAGTACGCCAAAAAAAGATGACATTTTCATTACAGGAGACTGGAATGCTAAGGTGGGTAGTCAAACGACACCTGGAATTACAGGCAAGCATGGTCTGGGAGAACAAAATGAAGCAGGACATAGGCTGATAGAATTTTGCCAAGACAACTCACTGTGCATAACAAACACTCTTCCAACAACCTAAGAGACGACTTTATACACGGACTTCACCAGATGGTCGACACCAAAATCAGATTGACTACATCCTTTGTAGCCAAAGGTGGCGGACATCTATGCAGTTGGTAAAAACAAGACCTGGAGCTGATTGTAGTTCAGATCACAAACTTCTTATTGCACAATTTAGAATCAGACTAAAGAGAATAGGGAAGACCCACAGATCAGTTAGATATGAGCTCACGAATATTCCTCATGAATATGCAGTGGAGGTGAAGAATAGATTTAAGGGACTAGATTTAGTAGATAGGGTCCTGGAAGAACTATGGACAGACGTTTGCAACATTGTTCAGGAGGCAGCAACAAAAAACATCCCAAAGAAAAAGAAAACCAAGAAGGCAAGATGGCTGTCTGCTGAGACACTGGAAGTAGCCCAAGAAAGAAGGAAAGCAAAAGGCAACAGTGATAGGGGGAGATATGCCCCATTAAATGCAAAATTCCAGAGGTTAGCCAGAAGAGATAAGGAATTATTTTTAAACAAGCAATGTGCGGAAGTGGAAGAAGATAATAGAATAGGAAGGACAAGAGACCTCTTCCAGAAAATCAGAAACATCGGAGGTAAATTCCAGGCAAAAATGGGTGTGATCAAAAACAAAGATGGCAAGGACCTAACAGAAGCAGAAGAGATCAAGAAAAGGTGGCAAGAATATACGGAAGATCTGTATAGGAAGGATAATAATATCGGGGATAGATTTGATGGTGTGGTCAGTGAGTTAGAGCCAGACATCCTGAAGAGTGAGGCTGAACGGGCCTTAAGAAGCATTGCTAATAACAAGGCAGCAGGAGACGACGGTATCCCAGCTGAACTGTTTAAAATCTTGCAAGATGATTAGGGATGGCAGTGAATTCTGCCACGGATTCCAGTGAGGCCGGATTCTAAAGAATCCAGCCCCCTGGAATCCGTGGAGGAACGGCCTCCTGCCCCCCCCCTCAAAATCCCCCTGGGACGGAAGTTACCTGGGGCGGATGTGGCAGCAGCAGCTCCGGTGGCGGTGGCTGGTCTCCTGGCCAGCCGCGGACAGGCTGCTGCGGCTGCCATTTGCGTCCTTGCAGCTGTGATAGGCTACGTAAGTATTTACGTAGCCTATCATGGCAAGCCAAAAAAAAAACCCCAGCATATGCAAATGGTGGTGGCTATGGCAGCTGCCATTTGCAGTCCCTATTTTTCGCCGTTTTATCTTACATAAATATTTATGTAGGCTATTACGGCGGAAAAAAGGGGAACGCAAATAGTGTAGTGGGCGCCATATGCGTTCCTTTTTTTCCGCCATTTTAGCCTATGTAAATATTTACGTAAGCTATTACGGCAGGGCAGGGGGAAGGAATGCAAATAGCGCCCACTACACTATTTGAGTTCCCCTTTTTTTCGGCGTAATAGCCTACGTAAATATTTACGTAAGATAAAACAGCGAAAAATAGGGAACGCAAATGGTGACCGCCGTAGCCGCCGCCATTTGCGTACGCTGGTTTGGGGGTTTTGGCTTGCTGTGATAGGCTATGTAAATACTTACGTAGCCTATCACGGCAGCCTGGCTGGACACAAATGGCGGCTGCTATGGCAGCCGCCATTTACATCCGCAGCAGCCCGTCTGCAGCCGGAAGTCCGGCTGCGGACAGCCCTGGCTGGCTGCTCCACGGAGCTGCTGCGGAGCAGAGCTGGCCAGGCAGGATTCTGGGGGGGAGGACCAGATCGCCTCCCCCCCCCCATTGAGGATTCTGGGGGGAGGGATGGAGCTCCTCTCCGCCACCGCGAATCACATCCACGAAACGGTAAGTGACTTTCGTATATCCCTAAAGATGATACTGTCAAGGTGATGCATGCCATATGCCAGCAAATTTGGAAAACACAAGAATGGCCATCAGATTGGAAAAAAATCAACTTATATCCCCATACCAAAAAAGGGAAACACTAAAGAATGTTCAAACTATCGAACAGTGGCATTTATTTCACATGCCAGTAAGGTAATGCTCAAGGTCTTTCAAGGTCGACTCCAGCAATTCATGGAACGAGAATTGCCAGATATACAAGCTGGGTTTAGAAAAGGCAGAGGAATTAGAGACCAAATTGTCAACATCCGCTGGATAATAGAGAAAGCCAGGGAGTTTCAGAAAAACATCTATTTCTGTTTTATTGACTATTCGAAAGCCTTTGACTGTGTGGATCATAACAAATGGTGGCAAGTTCTTGGTGGTATGGGGATACCAAGTCATCTTGTCTGCCTCCTGAGGAATCTGTATAATGACCAAATAGCAACGGTAAGAACAGACCACAGAACAATGGACCGGTTGAAGATGGGGAAAGGAGTACGGCAGGGTTGTACACTCTCACCCTACCTATTCAACCTGTACGCAGGACACATCATGCGATGTGCTGGGCTTGATGAAGCCAAGGCTGGAGTTAAAATCACTGGGAGAAACATTAACAATCTCAGATATGCAGATGATACCACTTTGATGGCTGAAAGTGAGGAAGAGCTGAGGAACCTTATGACGAAAGTGAAAGAAGAAAGTGCAAAAGCTGGGTTGCAGTTAAACCTCAAATAAACCAAGATTATGGCAACCAACTTGATTGATAACTGGCAAATAGAGGGAGGAAATGTGGAGGCAGTGACAGACTTTGTCTTTCTAGGTGCAAAGATTACTGCAGACGCTGACTGCAGCTAGGAAATCAAAAGACGTTTACTTCTTGGGAGGAGAGCAATGACAAATCTTGATAAAATAGTGAAAAGCAGAGACATCACACTGACAACAAAGGTCCGCATAGTTAAAGCATTGGTATTCCCCATAGTCCCCTTCATAGATCACTGCCTTGTTTTGGCGAAGGGGCTTGCGTAACTCAGTGAAGCCATAAGCTATGTCGTGCAAGGCCACCCAGGACAGACAGGTCATGGCGGAGAGTTCTGACAAAATGTGGTCCACTGGAGAAGGAAATGGCAACCCACTCCAGTATTCTTGCCAAGAAAACCCCATGGAACGTATCACAAGCCTAAAAGAGATGACGCCGGAAGATGAGCCCCTCAGGTCAGAAGGTGTCCAATATACTACTGGGGAAGAGCAGAGGGTATTTCCAAGTAGCGCCAGAAAGAGTGAAGTGGCTGGGCCAAAGCCAAAAGGACACTCAGCTGTGGATGTGTCTGGTGGTGAAAAGAAAATCCGATGCTGTAAAGAACAATATTGTTTAGGAACCTGGAATGTAAGGTCAATGAATCAAGGTAAGCTAGAGGTGGTCAAACATGAGATGGCAAGATTGAACATCGACATCTTGGGAATCAGCGAACTAAAATGTACATGAATGGGCGAATTTAATTCAGGTGACCATTATATCTTCTACTGTGGGCAAGAATCCCTTAGAAGAAATGGAGTAGCACTCATAGTCAGTAAAAGGGTGGGAAAAGCAGTACAGGGGTACAATCTCAAAAACAATAGAATGATCTCAGTACGAATCCAAGGCAAACCATTCAACATCACAGTAATTCAAGTCTGTGCCCCAACCATTGAGGCCAAAGAAGCTGAGGTTGATCGGTTCTATGAAGACCTACAACACCTTCTAGATCTAACACCAAAAAAAGATGTCCTCTTCATCATAGGGGATTGGAATGCTAAAGTAGGAAGTCAAGAAATCACCAGGATAACAGGCAAGCATGGCCTTGGTGTACAAAAGGAAGCAGGACAAAGGCTAATAGAGTTTTGCTAAGAGAACAGGCTGATCATAGCAAACACTCTTTTCCAACAGCACATGGACATCACCAGATGGTCAATATCGAAATCAGATTGATTATGTCCTTTGCAGCCAAAGATGGAGAAGCTCTATACAGTCAGTAAAAACAAGACCTGGAGCTGACTGTGACTCAGATCATGAGCTTCTTGTTGCAAAATTTCGGCTTAAATTGAAGAACGTAGGGAAAACCACTAAACCATTCAGGTATGACCTAAATCATATCCCTTATGAATATACAGTGGAGGTGAGGAATAGATTTCAGGGATTAGACCTGATAGACAGAGTGCCTGAGGAACTATGGATGGAGGTCCGTAACATCATTCAGGAGGCAGCAACGAAATCCATCCCAAAGAAAAAGAAATGCAAGAAAGCAAAGTGGCTGTCTGAGGAGGCTTTACAAGTAGCTGAGGAAAGAATGGAAGCGAAAAGCAAGGGAGAAAGGGGAAGATATATCCATCCAAATGCAGAGTTCCAGAGAATACCAAGGAGAGACAAGAAGGCCTTCTTAAATGAACAATGCAAAGAAATCGAGGAAAACAACAAAAGACTAGAGATCTTTTCAAGAAAATTGGAGATCTCAAGGGAACATTTTGTGCAAAGACGGGCATGATAAAGGACAAAGAAGGCAGGGACCTAACAGAAGCAGATGAGATTAAGAAGAGGTGGAAAGAATACACAATAGAACTATACAGGAAAGATCTGAATGTCCCTGATAGCCATGATAGTGTAGTCACTGAACTTGAGCCGGACATCCTAGAGAGTGAAGTCAAGTGGGCCTTAGGAAGCATTAGTAACAACAAAGCTAATGGAGATGACAGTATTCCAGCTGAGCTATTTAAAATCCTAAAAGATGATGCTGTTAAGGTGCTGCACTCAATTTGCCAACAAATTAGGAACACTCAACAGTGGCCACAAGACTGGAAAAGGTCAGTTTACATTCCAATTCCAAAGAAGGGCAACGTCAAAGAGTGTTCAAACTACTGTACAATTGCGCTCATTTCACATGCCAGCAAGCTGATGCTCAAAATCCTACAAGCTAGGCTTCAGCAGTATGTGAACTGAGAACTACCGGAAGTACAAGCTGGGTTCCGAAGAGGCAGAGGAACTAGAGATCAAATTGCCAACATTCGCTGGATCATGGAGAAAGCAAGAGAATTCCAGAAAAAGGTCTATTTCTGCTTCATTGACTATGCTAAGGCCTTTGATTGTGTGGATCAGAACATACTGTGGCAAATTCTGAAAGTGATGGGAGTACCAGACCACCTTGCCTGTCTCTTGAGAAATCTGTACGAGGGTCAAGAAGCAACAGTAAGAACCAGACATGGAACAACCGATTGGTTCAAAATTGGGAAAGGAGTATGACAAGGCTGTATATTGTCGCCCTGCTTATTTAACTTATATGCAGAGTACATCATGAGAAACACCGGGTTGGATGAATCACGGGTCAGAATTAAGATTGCTAGGAGAATTATCAACAACCTCAGATATGCAGACGATACCACCCTAATGGCAGAAAGTGAAGAGGATCTAAAGAGCCTCTTGTTGAGGGTGAAAGTGGAGAGTGCAAAAGCTGGTTTGAAACTCAACATTCAGAGGTGCGTGTGCATAACAATATGTTCATAATGTTTAGAAATAATCCAAGCTCTGTGACTGGTCATATACATCCTAAAGGAATAGCTTGATGATGGGTGTTTCTCTAATAGGCCAAGCTCATTTGTCCCCCTCCCTGAGCCTTCTTTGTCTATGGGGCTGCATCGGTAATTTCTTGCAACATGTTTTCTCCAGCCCCACCCCTGGAGCCACAGGAGAGAGTCCATGGACTTAGAGAGGTGTTCTTCTTCCTCGTCATAATTTTCAAAATCATAGTGGCTATTTCTTCTTCTTGCAAAAGCTCAAGGGACTTTCACCCCTCAAAGATTGCATTTAGACCAATAACATAAATATCAGAATCAAGAGCATCACGGGGTAATTTTTTCGAAAGGACTGGTGTGCATAAATATTTTCTATGCCATAGCGAGTTTCTCTTGAGATTTAGGGAAGACAGAGACGATGCAACTGTGTAGTTTAATATCATCAGTCTGTTTACAAAGTGGCTGGAGCCTTGGTCTTGCAAGGGATTCGGGGCTTCTTCCGATCAGCTACTGCTACACTGTTCAGCCTTTAGGATGCTGAAGACAAAATGCTCTCTGAACTTAATAAAGGATGATCCATATTCATTTAATTATTACAAGCCAGGAGACCTCCTCATTGCTGGTGTCATATCTACAACGCACACTCGATTGGAATGGCTTGATTTCCACAGCTGTCCCCGAATCACAGTTTCTCTGTAAGTAACTATGTGGCTCAGAATTTAATGCCACAATACCTCATTTTGATTTTGTACAAGCTACTAATCTTTATTTATGACAGGCAATCCTATTTTGTTGAACTTGTTCTTGGTAAATCACTGCCTATATTTGCCTCTATTTTGCCTTTGGAGGAGGATTTGGAGAACAGATGAATATGCAGGCACCACCTCTCGCACAGGTAGACAACCATCTGAGGAAACAATGACTTGGTTAGCAATACTTTATTCGCGGATGGTTCATAGACCATCATATGGTTGGAAGGGGCCTACAAGACCATCGCGTCCAACCCCCTGCTCAATGCAGGAAGCCTGGTTCCCAGGCGGTCTCCTATCCAAGTACTAACCAGGGCTGACCCTGCTTAGCTTCCAAGATCAGGCGAGATCGGGCGCATCCAGCCCTTTGCTATGAACGTAAGAACATAAGAAGAGCCATGCTGGATCAGAGCAAGGCTCCATCTAGTCCAGCATTCTCTTCACACAGTGTCCAGCCAGCTGTTGACCAGGAACCCACAAGCAGGGCATGAGTGCAACAGCACCCTCCCACCCAAGTTCCCCAGTACATAGGCTCATTTCCTCTCGTACTGGAGGTAACACATAGCCATCAAGATTGGTAGCCATTGATAGCCTTCTCCTCCTCCAGGAATTTATCTAACCCCCTTTTAAAGGCATCCAAATTGGTGGCCATGACTACATGTTGTGGTAGTGAATTCCATAGTTTAACTATGTGCTCTGTGAAGGAGTCCTTCCTTTTATCTGTCCTGAATCTCCCACCAATCAGCTTCATAGGTGCATTATTTATTTATTTCGATGACAATCAGTTACATAGCTTGTGATTTCACAGACAAAGGCTGATGAGGTTGATTTGAACCTAACATATTATAGAACAATCAGATTTTTCTGGCATAACTTTAACCAAAGAACAGATGCCCTCTTTGATTTCAAACTATGAGACCTTTTCCCCAAACACTCTGCGTGCTGAACATGGTCCTTTCTTGGTTGTCTAAATAAAACAAAACAAAACAAAAGGCCAACATATTGCTTCCTTTTAAAACTTAAAAATTTAAAAGTCATAGTCATGTACATTATTTACTTAACAATTCAGAGGCTGGGTGCTCCGATTCAGGTTTTAGAGCAAGAAAATTCACCTTGTTTTGTTTCCTCTTTAAAAACTTGCAAGCAGCAGCAAAGCTATTACTCTTCTTGAAACACTGCCCTGTCAGTTCCTGAACCTTTGATGAAAATTCCTGTTGGTTGTCCACTCCTCCTCTCCAGAATTGGAGTGTACGTCTGCACTGCTTTTGTTTAAGGGACAAGCAGCCACAGTTAATCTAAAACAAACAAAGAGAAGCTGTTACATCGGGAACTGTTATATTCAGTAGTGTTTAGATCTCTGCTAATACTGGTATCATTCTATGAGTAAAACACAGAGATTTGGGGTATTTTCAGACAGTGGGCTTCTGGTGCTAACACGCAGAATGAATCGAATAGCAATTCTTTTTTCCCCTTTTTTTTAAACTTAAGAAATTCACCTTACAAAGCACAGAAGCCATTATGGGGTATCTCCTCTATTGCTTCTTGCTTCTGTGCCAAGACTGGTATCATTCTATGAGTAAAATCCAAGGATTTCTGTCGCCTAGAAAGGCTCTTAGAATAACAAAAGCAGAAAGTTGACACTGACTGGAGAACGACACGATGATGTCTCCCACGCTGGAGGCCTTCAAGACGAGGCTGGACAGCCATCTGTCAGGGATGTTTTGACTCGGATTCCTGCATTGAGCAGGAGGTTGGACTCAATGGTCTTATAGACCCCTTCCAACCCTACTATTCTATGATCCTGTGTCCATCTTGTTGCAGGGCAGGAGTTGAAAAAGCATACTGGTACCTCCTATCCTTCCTGGTAGCCATTCGTGATACCAATCAGAATCCCAGGCTGCTACCCAACATCACCCTGGGCTACAACATCAATGAGAACTATTATGATGCAAGAATGACTTATGATGCCATGGTAGATCAGCTCTCTCCTGGGCAGGCAAATGTTCCAAACTACAACTGTGGAAGATGGAACAAGCTGCTGATTTTCATGGAAGGGGCTGATTCAGATACATCCATGCAGATGTCAACTATGTTGGGCATCTACAAAATCCCCCAGGTACAAATGCACAGACACAGGCATCCTGCAATGAATCGCCCTTTGGCCAAAGAAAATGCCACGGGTCGAACAGAGGAGGTCACCCAGCAATGGTCACCCAGTGCCTTAGTCCAGTGGTTACAAGCATGCGTAGGGAATCCATGGGATTCCCCACCCCACCCCCAAAGAGGGCTTGTTTTGTTGTGGCAAGAATGGTTCCACCAAGGGAGTCATCAGAGCACTCCAGGGAGCACAGTTGTATTGGTTCCTTTTGCAGGCAGGAACAGGGGAAAATTAAAAGATGGGACACAAGTGCTTGGTATCCAATCGGGCCACATTTATTGATAAATCTGCAGCGGGGGAAGTCCCTGGATGGGCAACTAATCTGTGCCAGCAGGTAGCTAGGCATTGAAACAGGTGAAACATTCAAAGCCTGCTGAGTGGCGTCGATAAGATCGCCACACACACCCTCCCGCAGGACGACCCCTTTTGGGGAAGGGAGGCCTTCCCATGTCACCCCCTCCCAGGCCTCAAAACACCAAGTGGGTGAGGTGAATTGGCCTTACAGGTAACCTTTATCCTCTCACTCTGGCTGCAAAACCCAGAGCAGGAGGCCTCGGGCATCACCTGTCACGAAAACAGTGCCTCTGAATGCTTACCATCCCTGCACTCATCAGCATTGCCCATCTCTGGCAGCTTCCTTTGAGAAAAATGTGACCAAATAAACCTGACCATCAGATGAAGCCAAATTCACCTGCCCACTTAGAGTGTGAAGTAGGCAAAAAGACACACAGCCCTGACTGTGAACCAAAAAGAGGGAGGGAGATGTAGAATCACAGAATCATAGAACAGTAGGGTTGGAAGGGACCTACAAGGCCATCGGGTCCAACCCCCTGCTCAATGTGTTTCGAAGAGGTGGCAAGGAGGGGCACAGAGAGATAAGAACGCCTCTCAAGCCCCTTCCCCCCACACACACAGTGGCACCACATCAAACTGCCAATGGTGGTCACCCACGTCTCTTCCCTCCCTTGCCACCCGCAACCCCCGCCCCCAACGGCCAGGCAAGCTGGATGCAGGGCAGGGCATTTTGGAAGAGAGGGAACTTTTGGGAATGGAGACTCCTGCAATGTACAATAGCAAATCCACAAGTTTTAGCACTGTGAGCTTCCTCAGCTTCCCAGTACCTTGAGGCTGGGGCTCAAATTCCATCCCAGGGACATAGAAATACAGCCTTTTAGGGCAGTTATGGGCAGATCTCAGGCATGTGGAATCTGCTTCATTTTTTTTTTTTTTAACTAGAACTCTCTGTACTAGGATCGGGTCTTTCATAATGTGTGATTTTTGTGACTGACTCTTTGAGAGCCAGTGTGGTATGGTGGCGAGAGTGCTGGACTGGGGGTCAGGAGGTCTGGGTTCTAGTCCCCACTTGGCCACGGAAACTCACCAGGTGACTTTGGGCCAGTCACAGACTCTCAGCCCGGCCTACCTCACAGGGCTGCTGTTGAAGGCAAAAGGAAGAGGGGCCAACCAAGGGCAAGATGGAGGGATGATATTCTGGAGGTGAGGGACTCGACCTTGGGGGAGCTGGGGGTGGCGACAGCCGACAGGAAGCTCTGGCGTGGGCTGGTCCATGAAGTCACGAAGAGTCAGAAGCGACTGAATGAGTAAACAACCACAACAAATGTAATAAATAAATAAATAAAGCTTATGGGCCTGAACTGCACATTGGAGACCTAGCGCCCCCCCCCCCCAATACTTTGTATAGTAACAGGGAACAATATATTGTTGCTGGGAAAATTCATTTCTCCTCACCTGCTGCGGGGATTGCTCCTAAGCTCAGACATCTGGTAGGGGGCAGAGGACATTGGTGTCTCTGCTAATGAAAGGGTGAATGTACAACACCCCTCTGAGCTCTGGCTCTGATATACCACTGAATAGAAGAAATAAATAACCAAGTGCATTGTGGATCCATGCCAGCAGTGGCTGTGCCACTGACCCCTCGTCTTTTGCCCCCATTGTGGGCCCTCTTCGTCATTGTACTGAGTAGGGCCCTGGACCTTTGCCCGAAGTCCTTCTCTGATGGTGCTATTGGTGATGAAGCCCTCCAATCCTGACACTGATTCTTGCTGACAGGGCCTTTTCAGGGGAGGTGAAGAAACTGCAGTATAAATGTCTCTGTCCATAGAAGAAATGACAGGTCATGTGTTGTTATGAGCAATGTTTGGTTAATAAATACTATTGAATGATTTAAAACAACAACAACACTCTGCTGGTTTATGACCAGAGTTCAAGCTATCTCACATTGGCTCGAGCTCCAGAAAGCCTAAAAAATGGAAGCTGAGGCTGACGCCTTAACTAACGTGCCCTGTGATGAGTGACAATGTTCTGAAAAGCCACATCTTTTGCTTGCTTATAACTTCCCTTGCGCACACCGACACTTCTCCATGGTCCTTCAGGCCCAAATCCAGACGGGGAGGATGGAATACATGGGAGTTTTTTTCTGCATGACGAATCAATCCATATACTCATATTTGTTGTTGTTGTTCAGTCGTTCAGTCATGTCCGACTCTTCATGACCCTATGGACTATAGCACTCCAGGCCTTCCTGTCCTGCGCTCTCTCCCAGAGCATGCTCAAGTCTATATTCATTGCATCAGTGATGCTATCTAGCCATCTCATCCTCTGCCGTCCCCTTCTCCTTTTGCCTTCAGTCTTTCCCAGCATCAGGGTCTTTTCCAGGGAGTTTTCTCTTCGCATTAGGTGGCCAAAACATTTGAGCTTCAGCTTCAGTATCTGTCCTTCCAATGAGCACTCAGGTTGATTTCCTTTAGGATGGACTGATTTGACCTCCTTGCAGTCCAGGGGACTCGTAAGAGTCTTCTCCAGCACCACAGTTCGAAAGCATCAATTCTTCGGCACTCAGCCTTCCTTATAGTCCAGCTCTCACAGCCATACATTACTATTAGGAAAACCAGAGCTTTGATTATGCGGACCGTTGTCGGCAAGGTGATATCTCTGCTTCTGACTATGCTGTCTAGGTTTGCCATAGCTTTCCTCCCAAGGAGCAAGCATCTTTTAATTTCATGGCTACAGTCACCGTCTGCGGTGATCTTGGAGCCCAAGAAAGTAAAATCTGTCACTGCTTCCATTTCTTCCCCTTCTATATGCCAGGAAGTGATGGGGCCAGATGCCATGATCTTAGTTTTTTGAATGTTGAGTTTCAAACCAGCTTTTGCACTCTTCTCTTCCACCCTCAACAAGAGGCTCTTTAGATCCTCTTTGCTTTCTGCCATTAGGGTGGTATCATCTGCGTATCTGAGGTTGTCAATAATTCACCCAGCAATCTTAATTCTGACCTGTGATTCATCCAACCCGGCGTTTCTCATGATGTACTCTGCATATCAGTTAAATAAGCAGGGTGACAATATGCAGCCTTGTCGTACTCCTTTCCCAATTTTGAACCAATTGGTTGTTCCATGTCCGGTTCTTACTGTTGCTTCTTGACCCTCGTACAGGTTTCTCAGGAGACAGGTAAGGTGGTCTGGTACTCCCATCTCTATATGCTCGTATAGGGAACAAAAAATGCCTCCTGACAAAAATTGGATGGGGGGGGCAGGGTAAGTTCACCCCCCACGAAGGACTCTGTTACCCAAGCATCCTTGGTGGGGGTGGAATTCACTCCACTCCATCCGCTTTTGGGGCTGGGGGGGGGGGCTTTTTGCTCCGTATACAAGCCTATGAAGAATCCATCCATAGACTTCTATATGTAGAATAAAAGTGTTTGTGTGTTGGCTGTGGATGGCTGCTTCAGCAAAACCATGAGTGGTACAGAAGTGGTGATCCAGGCTTCTATGGGGAAGGGACAGGATTTAGGATCATGGAATCATAAAATAGTAGGGTTGGAAGGGTCCTATAAGACCATCGAGTCCAACCCCCTGCTCAGTGCAGGAATCCAAGTCAAAACATTCCTGACAGGTGGCTGTCCAGCCTCATCTTGAATGCCCCCAGTGTGGGAGAGCCCACCACCTTCCTAGGTCATCAGTTCCATTGTCATACTGCTCTAACATGCAGGAAGTTTTTCCTGATGTTCAGCCGGAATCTGGCCTCCTGTCAATTGAGCCCATGATTCCGTGTCCTGCACTCTGGGATGATCGAGAAGAGATCCTGGCCTTCCTCTCTGTGATGGCCTTTCAAGTCCTTGAAGAGCACCATCCTATCTCCCCTCAGTCTTCTCTTCTCAAGGCTAAACATGCCCAGTTCTTTCAGTCTCTCCTCATAGGGCTTTGTTTCTAGTTCCCTGATCATCTTTGTTGCCCTCATCTGAACCTGCCCCAGCTTGTCTGCATCCTTCTGAAAGTGTGGTGCCCAGAGGACACAGTACTCCAGATGAGGCCTAACCAGTGCTGAGTAAACGGGAACTAGTACTTCCCGGGATTTGGAAGCTATACTTCTATTAATGCAGCCCAAAAGAGCATTTGCCTTTTTTGCAGCCACATCACATTGTTGGTTCATATCCAGCCTGCCCAACCCCACCGCACCTGACTAGATTGCTGCTTCAGCTCCCCGCTATGCAAACAGACTCACCACTCACTTCTTCTGCTCTTGCCGCTTTCATCAACACAGCAGTTATTCCCTTCCCACCACAACAGTCCAAACCATCTGAGAGGCAAGGAGGGACGGAGACGCTTCTGTGACTGTGCATCATTATAGGACTCCCACAGACTCTCATTACAGGTTAAAAAGCTAATTAAAATAAGAACAAAATAAAAATTTTAAAGAAATAGTTTCCCACCAACTACACTACAAGAGGAATAGGAAACTGTCGATGCTTTCGGTGAAAACCATTTTATTTTTTAAAAGAAATGGTTGACCAAAAATCTCACCAATGCTTTTTTCAAAGTAACTTTTTACAGAGGGATAGTTGGGGGGGGGGGGTGTTTTTGTTTTGCTTTTGGTCTCTAAGGGTGCAAACCTAAGCATGCCTGTGCAGAAAAAAGCTGGCTGGGGGATGCTGGGAGTTGTAGGACTTTTTTCTGTCTAAACATGCATTGGATGACTGAAACTCTTCTTTCTCCTTCAAATATTCACCCTCATCCTGATATTTTCAGGGTATGGAAAACCAACACTTATTTGTGACACCTGTACATTTCAGAAAGATTGGTGAAAATGTTCTGATTTTAGAACAGCTCAGATTTTAGAATGACACCCTCACCCCATCACCCTTTAACATAGACTCATAGAATAGTAGGGTTGGAAGGGGCCTACAAGGCCATCGAGTCCAACCCCCTGCTCAATGCAGGAATCCAAGTCAGAGCATCCCTGACAGGTGGCTGTCCGGCCTCGTCTTGACTGCCTCCAGTGTGGGAGAGCCCACCACCTCCCTGGGTCATGGGTTCCATTGTCAGATTGCTCTAACAGTCAGGAAGTTTTTCCTGAAGTTCAGCCAGAATCTGGCTTCCTGTCACTTGAGCCCATTATTCCGTGTCCTGCACACATGGTGGAACCCTTTTTTTTTTTTTTTAACAGAATGGCCTTTTGTGACATGTATAATCTCTGCTTTGTCCTGAAAACAAAACTAGTCCTCCATCTCTTGCTTTCCTTAACAGGTCAGTTACGCTTCTGTTCATCATGTCCTTGACAAAACCCAGTTCCCTTTTGTCTTCCGGATGGTTCCAAAGAAAGAACCTCACTATCTGGGGATTGCCAAACTGCTCCTGCATTTCAGATGGATATGGATCGGCCTCTTTGCTTCCAACAATGACAACGGAGAAAGGTTCATAGATGCCTTGACGCCTGTGCTCATCAGGACTGGTGTTTGTGTTGCCTTCTCACAAACCATCTTTGGACTCTCTGTTTTTAACATTCATGTGTATGAAGGGTGGATACGCAAGCATTTGTTTTCCGCACACAGACGGCCCAATGTATTTGTTTACTATGGGGAGTCTCAGTCCTTCAAAGATGTAGCATGTATGCAAGAAATAGTTTTCAGAGCCTTGAAACCGATTTCAGGGAAAGTCTGGATCACGATAGCTTTGCCATACTTCAGCCTGATCATGTCTTACAAGCTGTATCATCCCCCGTACATCCATGGTTATTTATCTTTATTTATCCAGACAAAGAAAAGAACAAAACTTCATGATGTGCTATTTTTAACTGGTGCCTTCATTGGTCCATTTTGGATAGAAGGATTTCACTGTTTATATTCAAAGCATGCGTTATCTGTGAAAGGCCGGAACCGATGCACAGCGAAAGAGAACCTGGGGGGCTTGCCTCAGCATCTCCTTCAAAGAAGCCTGTTCCAAGACACCTACAGCATCTACAATACTGTCCAAGCTGTGGCACATGCCTTAAATGCTGCTTACACTTCCAGATCCAAGCGGATGGTGATGGTGGGTGGAGGCAGGTTGGAATGCAAAAGGGTTCAGCCCTGGCAGGTACTCCTTTTCCTGTTAAAGATGGCTCCATTGTTGCAAAATGCAATCAGTTGTTCAGCTCTGTGAGTGTTACTTTTGGAGCCAGAGTACCTTTTGGAAGCAATGGTGAGATGAAGTAGAATTTACATATTCCCAAGGCAAGGTGGACTCCCCTCATCCTAAGCTGCAACTACTCTGTGTCTCCTGGAGCCCACTGTCTAGACTCCGTCCCTGTAGGAAGCCCCCAGCTTCAAGTGAGTTCAGTGGACAGGGTAATTTTCACTCACTCCATCTCCCGTCTTCTTCCTCCTGACTGGATTCCTGCTCAGGAGGCGACCTGGCTCTTCTGATATCTAGCTCCCTCCACCCAGTTCCCCCTTTTTCTGGAAGAGCTTCTCTGCTCCCATGTAAGCCCTGGGCAGCAGGGTGAACATACCACAATGGATGTCTGCTCTGTATATAAGTCCAGTCCTGGCTCACCTGCACTACTTACCCATTTGTTTCTGGGCCAAATTCAAAGTTGTGGTTTTAACCTATAAACGTAATGATTTAATTGGTGTGTGTGTGTGTGTGTGTGTGTGTGTGTATGTGTTCTGTTTACTTGCACCTGGGCTGATTCTGCTTCAAAGCTGCTGGTCATCTGGCACAGCTCAGTGCCTGGTTGTGTTGTGTGATGCAGAGAAGTCTTACTTACTTACTTACTTATTATATTTCTATACCGCCCAATAGCCAAAGTTCCCTCCCTAGCATGCATACATATATAGTGAAAATATAACGTATAACTGAGCATTTCTGGCCCTTTAGCTGGACCCAGAATCTACTGCCAGAAAAGACTGGCCTTCCTCTTCCTAAAGATAGGAACAGCCTTCGCTTCTGGAATTTGTTTGGGATGCAAATGGGGTTTATATCTCTAATTCCTCTGGCTCTTGCAATGCCTAAAATGGTGATGCAGAAAGCTGAGCGTTGCAGAATTGGACTTCAAGCCCTTGCTGAACATGAACATTAAAAAAAAAACCCTGCATGTCCCCTATATGTCTTAAACATATGTGCACCATTCATGAGTCTTAGGGCTTCATCACACGGAGTTTTTATCCTGCGATTGAGATGGCTCCTTCACAGAAGTTTGCAGGCTCTTTACATGACTCTGTGACCCTACTGTGAGCCTCCTGCACGAAATGCCCTTTGTTCTGTTTTTTAAACATAGAATCATAGAATAGTAGGGGTGGAAGGGGCCTACAAGGCCATCGAGTCCAACCCCCTGCTCAATGCAGGAATCCAAGTCAGAGCATCCCTGACAGATGGCCATCCAGCCTCGTCTTGAAGGCCTCCAGTGTGGGAGAGCCCACCATCCCCCTAGGTAGTTGGTTCCATTGTCGTATTGCTCTAACAGGAAGGAAGTTTTTCGTGATGTGCAGCTGGAATCTGCCTTCCTGTCACTTGAGCCCATTATTCCGTGTCCTGCACTCTGGGATGATCAAGAAGAGATCCTGGCCTTCCTCTCTGTGACAACCTTTCAAGGACTTGAAGAGTGCTATCCTATCTCCCCTCAGTCTTCTCTTTTCAAGGCAGATACTGAGCTATCAAATTACCCCGTTGTGTTCCGCTTCAGTTTCCTCCATGAAAAGAGTTAAAGTGGCAAGAAGAGGAGTGAGATCAATGAAAGATAATGGAAGGCTCAGATATGGGGAAAAGCGGGGGGGGGGGGAGGCGGGAAGGAAGCATGTGTAAAGGGAGTCAGTGGTGATCCTGCATTTAAAACAGAAGCAAAAAGCCCCATTTTAAATGCAGGATTTTAGGCTTGTGTAGAAATGCCCTTAGGACAGCATGGAAATAATCAGCTTCTAAGTGCTGGTGTTTGCTCTGCCATTCTAGCTTTACCCTTTCCTGGGAAACTTCCAGTTCTACAATTCCTCCACAGATGGAGTGTATTTGGATGAGAACGGAGACCTGGCAGCTGACTTTGACATCATGAACTACGTGATACTTCCCAATCTGTCCATCCATACCGGGAAAATTGGGAGTCTAGAGAGACAGGGATCCTCAGATGTGACAGTCACCATTGACCAGGATGCCATTGCATGGCCCAGCTGGTTTAACAAGGTGTGTAAAGCCATGCCTTTTATTTCATTCCTTTCAGCATTTGTTACATTCTAATAATGTGTTCGGTATTATTATATATATTCTTGGATATATATATTTTTAAACATACTTCTGTTTTACTAGGAGAGCTGAGGTTCTTACAAATTCACGAGTGCACCAGAAAGCATAGCATTTAGAAATTAACCTTCCTTTCTTAAACTTCTACACCTGGGAGCAAAAGCAACATTTGGTCGGGGACTAAACTTCCCTCCACCAGGTCCTCTGTGGGCCAGATGGCGTCAGTGGATGTGGTGGAACCGAAGGAGGCTCTGGATGTGGAAACTCTGTGGGCTGGATTCGGGCCACGTGTCAGAGGTTCCGCATCTGTGTTTTACATCATTTAAGTAAAGCGTGTACACAAATGTTGCACTGAATACGACCTTGAGCTGCATTCACCAAAAATGCATCCCAAATATCCTTCTCAGGAAGCAGAGCAAGCCAGCTATACAACCTTGTTAACTGGGTTTCGTGGAAGACTGTAGATTTTAATGGGATTGGAACCACTACTCCACAATGACTCTAAGTTTTTGTTGTGTGTGTGTTGCAGGGGGCGGGGGGATTTTCCTCTCTCTTTCGTCTAAGGTTTTGTTTATGGTGCTCCTGGGGGAATGGAGAAGGTGTGAAAGCCTGAGTCTATTGGTTCAAATGAGCAAATGGAGAGAAGGAAGCAGAAGACAAAGGTGTATACTCCCCACAAGTACAATTAATGTGAGAAGCAGCTGATATGTTTTCTATTCCTAAGTGGCATGTCCCACACACATGCACACCACTGTCTTGGGGCTCTGTACTAAGGATGTCAGAATCAGGAGCTTACCAGAGTTCCCCAAATTCCTTCTCAAAGCTCCTTCTGACGTGAGTCTGTATCAGATTACGAGATTCTATTTTCTTTTCCCATGAAAATCCGTGCATAATTTTGTGCACATTTTTCCAATTGTACGCACCAACTGTGCGCATCTTCGAAATGTGTGCATTCTTCTCCCAGTGATTAAAGTGTATTTGTGCCTATTTTCCAAACATATGCATTTTTTCACATGCACTTCTCAAATGCACGCACACTGTTAAACACAATTTTTTGGTCTTCAAATTCCCTTGCAAGCTCGGAAATGTACGGACTTGGACTGCAGATCGCTTCTGAGTCTTGTGTTTGGTCCAAAAGGTGCAAACTGGGTAAATCCTCATCAACAATGAACTGAAACAAATTTCTCATATATCCCTACTCAGAACCCTGTAAAGCAGATACACTCTGATCTGAAAACCTACTCAACAAACTGTTCGCAGACAGAAGATACAGGTGTTATAAATTCTTCAACCCATCCCAACCGCACAGTTAGTAGGGATTCTGGAAATGATGTGTTGGGGTAATGTCAAACAACACCCATCAGAAACTGAGAGAAAAATGTAGGGATGGCAGAGAATTCCGCCACAGACTCCAGTGATGCCGGATTCTAAGAATCCGGCCCCCTGGAGTCCGCAGCGGAATGAAAGACTCACCTCCACCACCCGGGGGAATCTGTGCTGGCTGGATCCTACCTGCCACCGTCCATCTGCTGCCCTCTGCTGCCGGCCGCTGCTGCCTGTCTTCGGACGCAAATGGCATCCGGCGTAGCGGATGCCATTTGCATCCCTGCCTTTTGCCATGATAGGCTACGTAAAGATTTACGTAGCCTATCACGGCAAAGAGCAGGGATGCAAATGGCGTCTGCTACGCCGGACACCATTTGCGTGGCAGCGGACGGATGTCTGGCTGCGGACGGCCCGGCCAGCAGCTCTGCAGACTTGCCATGGAGTGGAGCCATCCGGGGAGGATTCCAGGGGGAGGCACAGACCCGCCCCCCCGAGCAGACTGGTGAGTATGTTTCATACACCCCTAGAAAAATGAGACCAAACGCATTCCTTATCCTCACTGGAGAACTTTTCTGTTTATTGTCTTCATCCCCTACTTCCATACATTTAATAGATTGTTTCAACTTGTCCAACTGTCACGGAGCAAGCCTTCTTTATATATATTATACCTCCCCCAGAGAATAAAAAATAACAATGGGGAAACATACCTTAGGCAGAAGAACACACAGATTTGGCATAAATGTACTGTACAGAAACAGTTCCTTCCTGTATTGCTGGTAACTACACTGCATTCTGTACCCCCACCCTTCGAGAAAACCAGTAAAAACACTCCATTCAACATCCCCCCCCATGAACTCCATAGCCTAAAATGGGGTGAACAATCACACTTTTTACAAAACCTACACATACCTTATATTTCATATGGGGCACAACACATGTTATACCTTCTCCTTTACCTGTTTTCCAAAGGACGCTGTACAAATGGAGAAATTTGGCTAAACCCCATGTAAATCTATAAGGGTTGTGGGTATAGGCAACACCTGTCAAACTGGGCGTGGTTACTCATCAAATTTCAAACTCCTAAAAATAACACGTTTCCTGCCCTTTCTACTTCAGAATGGGCACAGACCATCCTCAAACCGACCTCCCCAGACCTGCCAAGTTTTCTCAGTAGAGGCCATAGAACCTGCTGCTCTCCATTTCTTGTCATAATGACAGGATCCATAATTTCAGATGACAGGGTTGTGAACTTTAATTCTCACAAGCAACCTCTTGCGAAGGGTATCGTAAACAGAAATCACATACATGATCAACCTAGATTAATAGACAAATTACATTGACATTTCATATATCACTTGTAAATAACAGCTACTGCGTACATGGGGGCTGATCCGAATTGGGAGTTTAAATGTTCCCTCCCATGACAAAGTCCTGATGAAAATTTCCCAAGCACCCCCAAACTGCTATCTGATGTGATAGGGGAAACTCCTATTGGTGCCAGCTAAGGTCCATAGATAGAAATATCCCTAACTCTCAATGCTCTGTCTTGATGGGTAGACGGTGCCTCATTCCAGATGTAGCAGAAGCTGCAGGCCGGGAGATGTCAAGGTGATCCGGGAAGGAGAGCCACGGTGCTGCAATGACTGCGCTCCCTGCCCACAAGGGACCATTTCCACTGAGGAAGGCAAGTGACTCCAAGGGAAAAGGTGGTCCATAGGGGATAGGACAAAGGATTCCCTCTTTTCTTTGGACAACTTTGGACTTGGATGCATGGTGTGGTGCCTGGGTCTGTGTGTGTATGTGGCGGAGGTTCCAGGCATCCTCTCCCAGCCACACACACAAACTATTGTAGGTTTTTTTTAAAAAGAAATGATCGCATCCCACCACACAGACCTCCCACTGTCACATGGATCCACATTCAAATCCCTTCTGGGTTGATTTGGACTTGGCTCAGTGTTTGCGAGTTTTGTCAATAGGTCTTCAGCAAAAGCTTTTCTTTTCTCTCTGAGCTCTGAATGCAAGTGCAAATTGGTTGATGGTGCTTGCAGATTATCAAATTAACTGCAAGGAAATGTAAATTCATTTCACCAGCCCAGTACAGCCACCACCACCATCCCGCCAGCCACACCAGCTATGGCAGAGGGTCACCGAAAAATTTATTTATTTCATTTATTTATTTCATTTCTATACTGCCCAATAGCTGAAGCTCTCTTATCCACAACCCCAGACAAACAAAGTACACATGGGAACAAGAGCATATTCATGGCGTACACCAGCTTTACCCAACGTGGTGCCCTCCAGAGGCTTTGGACTTCAAATCCCAGCAAACCCAGCCAGCATGGCCAATGGTGAGGGATGATGGGGGCTACCGTCCAAAAATATCTGGAGAATCACCAGTTCCCCAGTCCTGCTATAAATGATGTTTCTACCCATAATTCTGCTAGCCCAGTACAGTCTCTCTGATGGACAGTGCCTCTCCCACAGCTCAGGATGAAGTCCACCCCAGACTTAAAAAGTTCATTGTCCTTCTGCCCCTCCCCATCCCTACTGCACTTGGATAGTTCTTGGCCTCTTCTCCACACTTCATTTGTGTACCCGCCATGGCATCTAAGCACTCATTGCAAAATATATCAATGGAAGATTTTATTGATGCTGAAGTTGCTCTTCTTCTTTTCAGATGCAGACCACTGCACTGTGTGTCTAGAAGATCGACATCCAAACATTGACCGAGATCAATGCATCCCCAAGGTTATAACATTCCTGTCTTATGACGAACCTTTGGGGATCATCCTGGCTTCCTTTGCACTATTCTTGTCCTTAACCACAGGCTTTGTGTTAGGAATCTTCATTAAATTCTTAGAAACCCCAATAGTCATGGCCAACAACAGGGACCTCTCCTACATTCTCCTCATCTCCCTCCTGCTTTCCTTCTTGTCCTCCTTCCTGTTCATGGGCTGGCCAAGGAAAGTGACCTGCCTTCTCCGACAAACGGCCTTCAGCATCATCTTCTCAGTTGCCGTCTCTTCTCTGTTGGCAAAAACTATCACTGTGGTGCTGGCCTTCTTGGCCACAAAGCCAGGGAACAGGGTGAGGAGTTGGTTGGGGAAGAGTCTGGCCAACTCCATTGTCATTTCCTGTTCCAGTGTCCAAGTTGTCATCTGCACCACCTGGCTGGGAATCTTTTCCCCATTCCCTGACTCTGACATGTACTCCCAGCCTGAAGAGATCATCCTGCAATGCAATGAAGGATCTGTGGCCATGTTTTATGGTGCCCTTGGCTACATGGGCTTCCTGGCTGCCATCTGCTTCATGGCGGCTTTCCTGGCCAGGAAGCTGCCTGGGGCCTTCAATGAAGCCAAGCTGATCACCTTCAGCATGTTGGTCTTCTGCAGCATCTGGGTGTCCTTTGTGCCCACCTACCTGAGCACCAAGGGCAAATACATGGTAGCCGTGCAGGTCTTCTCCATCTTGGCCTCCAGTGCTGGGCTACTGGGCTGCATCTTTCTTCCCAAGTGCTACATTATTGTCCTGCGGCCTGATTTGAATACAAAGGAGCATCTCATGATGAAAGCTAAACATGGTATCTGATCCTTAGTACATTCTTTTCAGTCTTGGGGATCTTTGTCTAGCATGACAGTGAACCGTGGGCTGCTAGTGGAACTAGTCTCTCTTCCCTTCACAGATACCACAAAAGCAACTGGTCATGACAGCCGAAAGTGAATGCATGATGATCCTGGAATGGCCACAGGCCCTTTTGATTTCATGTTTGCCATATAATACTTTGCCTCCAGTATCAGAGACAGGATTCTTCTGTACGCCAGTTTCTCTAAAGCCAGGTCTTTCATTTTAGGTCTTGAATGTGAAGGATCCCCTGTCTAGTTCTCACCATGCCAACATGTCTTTCTTGGTCCTGTTACAAGCAGAGGGCAGCATCCAGTAGGACACTGCTACGGACATAAATTATGTGGCACCGGCATAAGCAGCCTCTAGCACAATGGCAATAATTTTAGCTGGCACAACAGTTTTTCTGGGTAATCCCATCATACCCACTAATGCTATTGGCAGATCCCTAGAGGTCATTTGCGCTAGCGCACCATAATCTGCATTAGTGGTAGTGCCCAACTGGATACTGCTCAGATACTTTACAATCAAAACTGGATGATCCCAGTTTTCAAATTCAGCTTCCCCTGAGGAAAGGAAAACAGACTGCAGGACCCAGGGAGAGCCACGTACCTAGAAAATATTGCTATATCCTCACTCAAAAACCTTCCCCTTCCTTTTTTCATTAAAAAAAAAATCCATCTGGACCAAGAGCCCTGTGTAACTAAGAAGCTCCCGTATTGCTTTGTGAACAATCATTGCATGTAATAAAGGCTTTTCTCTTTTTTTGTATGGGTCCTGCATATTCAATTTACACTGCTTTCTCAACTCTCAGTGACAGCAGCTCTGCAGGGCAGAGGGAATATGTCCCTTCATCTGCTCCATGATCCTTTTAAAGTGGACATGTCGGTGACTGAATCCCTCTGCATACAAAGCATGTGCTCCATCTCCATATCAGGTGGTCCAAAACTTAATTTGAGCTACAGGGGCATTTGAACTTCAGCTTCTTATTCAGGCTGGTCTTTTACCTCTATGTCAAGTTAGGAACTGGGACCATTTTCCACCTCCTGGGGAAAAGCTGCTGTTCTTCTGCCCCATGTGCCCAGTGCAAACCTCACTGAGCTCGAGGGGGGAAATTGCACACAGGTTGCCAATTCCTGAGCTGGTCTTTAACAGCAGCTGAAGCTGCAGACATTAGCAAGTTTCTGCAGATGAAGTTGGCTGGGAATGATGGGAGTTGCAGTTCAACACATCTGGAGGTTTGGAAGTCTGGATTAGACTCTCCACCTTTTCCAGCCCTACTTCTGAGAATGCAAGTAACAGTCTGATCCTGAGAGCCTTTCACTACAAGGCATTTATTGTGCACTTGTAGTTCCTCACTCACAGTAGTCTTTACACGGCATCGGCATCGTCCTGGGCCTCTCCCATTCTTTGGAACCATTTTAGCATTTGTTTGTTTTCTAATGAGGAAAGCCTGGTATATTTGTGATTGGATGCATGAAACCTCCATGTATTTGCACAATTCAGCTACACCACAGCACCACCTAGTGGTTGTGTTATGGAACATATAGAAAGGCACGGAAAGAAAAAGCCCAGAAAAAAAAAGTGTAAAGGAACCAGTCTTAATCCCGTAAGGAATCCAGAAGCAGAAGGCTCGGTAAAGTGGCGAGTTAAAAGCCTCATGTAGAAAGCCCTGACTGGTAGCATCTCTCTGGTGTCTTGGACAAGGAAGGGTCTGTTCTGGCTCCCAAGATCCTTTTTAACTACAGCACCAGGATTGGGTTTGGAACTTCTTCATGAAAACCAGGTGCTTCAGCGTCAGCCCCAGTCCATGTCCCTTCAAGGTTAAATGTGATGTGTCTATGAACCTCAAGATGATGGACTTGTAAACCTGATCCCCACTATAATGTCACCATTTGTGAGGGGGGGGGCATTGAGGAAATGGCCACAGGGCTTGGAGAGGAACACATTCCATGACAAGGTAGGATAAATCATAGAATCATAGAATAGTAGGTTTGGAAGGGACCTATAAGACCATCAAGTCCAACCCCCTGCTCAGTGCAGGAATCCAAGTCAAAGCATCCCTGACAGATGGCTGTCCAGCCTAATCTTGAATGCCTCCAGTGTGGGAGAGCCCACCACCTCCCTAGGTCATGGGTTCCATTGTTGTATTGGTCTAACAGGCAGGAGGTTTTTCCTGATGTTCAGCGGGAATCCTGTCACTTGAGCCCAGGTTTCCATGTCCTGCACTCTGGGATGATCGAGAAGAGATCCTGGCCTTCCTCTCTGTGACAATCTTTCAAGTCCTTGAAGAGCACTATCCTATCTCCCCTCAGTCTTCTCTTCTCCAGGCTAAACATGCCCAGTTCTTTCAGTCTCTCCTCACAGGGCTTTGTTTCCAGTCCCCTGATCCTCTTCGTTGCCCTCCTCTGAACCCTCTCCAGTTTGTCTGCATCCTTCTTCAAGTGTGGTGCCCAGAACTGGACACAGTGCTCCAGATGAGGCCAAAATGAACCAGCGCTACATCAAAATTGGTTTTCGCTTCTTAACTACATGTCTGCTCTATAAAAACAAACAAACCCATGTTTGGGGGCTCAGAACCTTGCAAGGAAGGAACACTCTCCAATCTTGGGGGGGGGGAACTATTCCAAGTCTTCTGGTTGACTCATTGAGGAGGAAATTCCATTCTGCACATGTTCCAAGGTAAAAGGAAAATTATGGTTTGTATATTACAGAGCTGGGCCCTGGCACAGACAATGATTGCTACAATGAGACTCCAAATCTGGTAAACAGCATCATGCTACTGCCACACATGATGTTGCACTGGCAGTAGAGCTTATGTAACCCACTGGTATATTTTTCTTTAAGAATTCTGAGGGACTACTCCTTCACATGCTCAGTAAAGGAGTGAGATAGGAGTGGCCACCATTTTAGGCAGTTACCAAATTTGCAGCATGGAAGAAGCTTGTCTTCTCCCTGTCAGACCCTGAACCCTTAAGACAGGTTAGTAGGGAGGGTTCCTTTTGAATTTTTTTAAGAGTTATGTTTTTGTTTCACAAACACTGAGTTCCTTGTTTCTTTATGTTCGTTTATATTGTATAAAAGGCTCTTTAACAAGTTGTTCCTGTGTTGCTGGATCCTGATCCTTTTTTGAGAAGATTGCTATGGAGCTGGAGGGAACTGAGTAGAGACTATTTTCCTTCTTCAGCCAGCAGAACAAATCAAGTTTCAGAGAGAAGTTTTATTTATATTTTTGTTGTTGTGGACTCAAGCTAAAAAACAGAACTTTGGGAGGGCTGTGCTCTGTTTTATTGTTTTGGTGGGTTATGCATGTAAAATTATTATATGCGCATTATTATTGTTTTAATTAAGATATTAAAATATGTGTTAATTGTTCCCGTGCAAAGCCTTTGCTGTGAGTCCCTTTAGAGACCCCAAAGAAAAAGTGTTATATTGTCCATTTTCTCACTTATAGTACAATTTAGCACATGCCTACTAAGAAGTAAGACCCACTGAATCTAATCCGCCTTACTCCTGGGTAAGTGGGTATAATAGTGCAGCCACCATTTGCTAAAAGGAAAGATGCTTTAAAGCACTGTAGCAGAGGGATGGAGTAGATGACCTTCAAGGCCCCTCCCAACTCTGAGCATTCTGTGTGGATAGCATTTGTTGCCGATTGGGTACTTGTAACATGAAATGGCAGCTTCAGCTGCATGACAACATGAGTTGCATAGACTCCATGTGCCTATTACAGTGAACAGACAAATCTGGGCTTGGGTCCATCACTGACAGACACTCAGCTCCAAGGTAGTGGTGAAGTTGGAACTAGCCACAGCACAGGATACCATCCCATATGCTTATTGACCAAATCATGTGCCTCTTATTTCGTATTGCCATCGACGAGCACTAATATGTAAATAAAGAGAAACATTCTACAACAGAGGAATTCAAAACAAAACAGAATCTAGGACTTTATCAGATAGGTGAGCAATCCTATGGCTGCTAGGCAGCGGCTAGCTGGCCATAGGATTGGTCAGTTCCCTGAGAACCGACCTCCACCCCCTCCTGCACCCCCTCGTAGGCAGTGTGGATTGGCCGCATGCTCCACGCTCGTAACAGCAGTGTGGAGCGGGGGAAACTGGGAGTTCCTGGGGGCGGGCCAGGGCAAGGAGGTCAGAAATGCTGGTACGACACTTCCTATGTGCCATCTGACCATCGCTTCCCGCACTCCGAGGTCCCATAGCTAGACAGCCGAAATTGGCTGTCTAGCCTCAAAAGCAGGGTGGGGGGAGAGAGGAGGAGAACCGCTCTTCACCACTCCTCCCACCCTGCCCTGGATACGCGGCTGCCCCCGGGGTCACAGGCGATGGTCGATGCAGATAGGATCGCTCCCTAAGTTCCAAACTCCCTTTGATAGTTCCATCAGATTTCTGGCCTCCTTATGTTCCACTCAATACATTAACCATTGAGGGTGCAACCCCGTGGCAGTGGGGCGATGCGAGTGCGTACCCTGTCCTTCTCTCAGCTGTCGTGCAATCCTGTACATGCCTACTCAGAAGGAAGACCTGCCGAGTCTAATCTGGCTTACTGCTGGGTAAGCGGGTGCAGTATTGCAGCCTTCTCTGGATTGTGCCCTCACTGCTCGGAAGCTTCCAAACTTGGAGGCTTCCTGGATTTCAGCGTCCTGCTGGGCTGAAGCCAGGAGGGCGGGAGGGGCAGCGGCGTCGATCTTTGCCTCCCCATCCTCCGTCGGTGCAGGATTTGACTAGATGGGCTTTTCAGCCCTTCTCATGAGAGTGTTCTGCTGGGGGAGAGGAGGAGGCCGGGATACCTCGTGTCTTGGCCTTCCTGGTCTCCTCCCCTCCCCACCCACTGGAACGTCCCCTTTTCCCCTCCTCCGAGGTCCCTTTCCCAACCTCAGATGGAAGCCGGACGTTGCTGGCTGCGAGGGGCCAGAGGCAGATCTCCGACTCCCCCTTCCGAGGTCAGAGTGCCGTCTCCGACCACAGGAGGGTTTGACCGGCCCTCCTGCCGTCTCCGGGATGCTTGTCCAGGAGCCACAGGGCTGCTCTCTTAACAGGCAGCAGGTAAACAGAATGTAAATTCTGGCCCTTCCAAATGGTGTCAGATTTCTTTTGTATTGGCCATGAAATCTCTTCCTTTCTTTTTCCATGGAGTTCCTCATTTCTAACTGTAAGTTGGCCTTGCTAGAGCAGTGTATGCAAACCAGTTGCTGGGGAACATGGGCGGGAGGGTGCCCTTGCGCTCACGTCCTGCTTGGGGGCTTCCCGAGGGCAGCTGATGTCAGTAGCGCCCTAGCTGCCTCTTAAAGTCCTCTCCAGTAGCCCAAACAAGACGCAGACAAAAGGGATTACAACTTAATGACTCTTTCAGGTGCTAATTGCCAGCGACTAAGCAAGGAACTGCAAAGGGTATGCTAACAGGGTAACCTAAGTTCCATCTGCGCAGTTGGTCCCCATTTTGAGGAGAAGGGCGGGAAAGCTCTGAAACTTATGGGCTAGGAGGGGAGGCTCCCCCCTTACCCGTGGGGCATTGGGGCGCAGCCATTGCCGTAGCCCCAAGCGGGCTGAGCGCCTCCTCTCAGCGCCCTCCACCTCGCGCCTCTCTCTGCACCGGCGCCTTGCATCTAGCAACAACTGATCTCCCACTATTTCACTGCCAGGGTCACTATCTCTTTCAGGAATGCGAGCAGGGGGGGCCTCTCCCTGCAGCTGCGCCTCTGAGAGACGAGCGGGCTCCTCTCCCACGGGTTGTAGCTCTTCCTCAGAATCAGAGCTGCTTTGGGGCTCTATGGGCTCAGTTCCAACCCTGACAGCTGGTTGGCCACTGTGTGACCAGGACGCTGGGATAGATGGGCCCTCGGTCTGACCCAGCAGGGCTCTGCTCCCGTTCTTGAGGTCTTACACCGCGCACAGACTTCTGCTTACTAGGCAGTCTTGGGACTGCGCAGCACAATGGAAGGAGTAGCAGGCATTAGAACACAGCACCCTTGGGAGGCCGCCTGCATGGACCGCTTCCCAAGGGCTCGCTGGGACGAGAGTGCAAGACTCATGGGGGCCGTGGGGGGCCTTTTGCCAGTCACGGAGAGGGAAGGAGCAGGACAGGCCGCAAAGCAGCTGTGAGTTGAAGCCTCCCACCCCCACCCTCAACGCTCCTCTTTTGCTTGCCTGGCCAGCATGGTCCCATCAGAGGCAACGGGGAGGGAATGGCCAGAACTCACACACACACACATGCATGCTGCACACAGCAGCTCCCAACCCACTTAGCCACAGTGACAGCCAGGAAACAGAGACATCACGGAGCATCTGTCATCCCCCAGCTGCCAGGCCACAAACCCGGTCATATGCGCCAGCCCCACACTGCTGCATAAGCAGCTCTCGCCCCGAGGAGCTCACGTTTCACGTGATTTATTTATTGACAGGTTTCTTTTTTATCCCGCTCCTTGGCCCTCCCGGTGCAGCTTACATCCAATTGGTAAAACAAGACAATCCCTGACCTCAGGCGTACAATTTCCGCAGCCTTACAGTTTGTGGAGGACACGACACACGAGGAAAAGGTGATGGGAAGGGAAGAGGAAAAATATGGAACAGTCTTTCTGCAGGGCTGGTCGTATGGCCCTGCTTCCTTTCCCAGCTCTCTCTCTCTCTCCCCCCACACACACACCCAAGCCATTGGGGAGTTGTTGTTGTTTATTCGTTCAGTCGCTTCGGACTCTTCGTGACTTCATAGACCAGCCCACGCCAGAGCTTTCTGTTGGCCACGCCCACTGGGGAGAGAGGCTGAGAAATACCAGTTTGTGGAGGACACAATACATGAGGAAAAGGGGATGGGAAGGGAAGAGGAAAAATATGAAATAGTCTTTCTGCAGGACTGGTCGTATAGCGCTGCTTCCCTTCCCTTCCCATCTCTCTCTCTCACACACACACACACACAGACTCAAGCCATTGGGGAGAGAGCTTGGGAGCCCCCACCACTACAAATGCACAGAGCGCGCATGGTTCCTGCGTGCTGCTGGACTAGATGGACCCTTGGTCTGATCCAGCACTGCTCTCCTTAGGTCCTTACATTCTCAAAACGTGATAAAATGCAATAAAGAAAAATACCTGTAGGTTTAACATGTTGCGTTAAGGACTTCCCCTGTCCACTCCTGTTCCAAGGTGCTGGGAAAGCAGGGCTATTAAGGGCCACACCCTGAACAGCCATGTTACGGAGGCAATGCGGAGCCCTGTGCCTGCTGTGGTAAAAGTCCAAAACTGGACTTGGAGGTCTGTGCCCAGCTGCCCTCCAGTTAAGCTCCGGACATGTGGGAAAGATCCAACTCGAGTTTATTCATGTACAATGAAGGCAGCTCTGTCAACTAGCTCTGTCAGCGCAGATCAACGCTCACCAGTTAAATTTATAATCACAGTGTGGCTAAATAAGTGACATCAGCCAAGCCCAGAGCGCATGTCTGCTAATTATCAACTGAACTTTTACTGAACCACCACCCCCATCTTCTTCCCTGAGAATTTCTGCAACTTTCTTAAAATTTATGACCCAATTATTTTGGAAGCACGATGATTCACAGGTGTGGGGTGAGTTGCTGGGCCAACAAGATAACTTATCTCTACTGTCCTAGCAGTTTCTCCATCAATATGGAAGAAACAGAGACAACAGTTTTAGGCCTTTGAGGAATCTGCCACATAGGCATGAAGAAGCCGAGACTACATGGCTTTGCCTTAGTTATTTTCCGCAGAGCTGGGTAGGGATGGCGGAGAATTTCTCCCCGAATCTTCGGGGGGCCGAGCGCCAACGCATTCGGCCCCCCAAAATCGGTGGTGAAATTCTCCGCCACCCCCCTGCCACCCCCCCCCCGGGATGGGACTTACCGTAGCCGAATGTCCCTCCCGGCGGCGGTTCGGCAGGCTTTCGGTGGGGGCGGGGGTGGCAGCCGGTCTTTCGACCAGCTGCCGCCGCCACCATTACAGCTGAAGTAAAAAACAACAACCCCGTGATAGGCTACGTAATGATTAACGTAGCCTATCACGGCTAGATCTCCAAAGTCAGCCATGTTAGGCTACGTTAATCGTTACGTAGCCTATCACGGGTGACTTTGAAAAAAAAAAAAAAGCATGTACACAAATGGCGGCCCCCATGGGGCGCCGCCATTTGCGTTCCTTATTTGGTCCCTGTAGTCTACGTAAAGATTTACGTAGACTACGGTGAAAATAAGGGCAACGCAGCGTTGCCCTTATTTTCGCCGTAGTCTACGTAAATCTTTACATAGACTACCGGGACCAAATCAGGAACGCAAATGGCGGCGCCCCATGGGGGCCGCCATTTGCGTACGCGCTTTTTTTTTTCTCAAAGTCACCCGTGATAGGCTACGTAACGATTAACGTAGCCTATCACGGCTGACTTTGCAAATCTAACCATGATAGGCTGCGTAAATCGTTACGTAGCCTATCACGGGGTCTTTTTTTAAAAACTTTCGTAGTTCGCGGCCGGGGAGACGGGGCGCTTCTCCCAGGCCTGAATTTCAGCTGGGCAAGGCGGGAAGCCTCCCCCCTGGCCTGAATTTCGGCCGGGCGAGGCGGGACGGCTCCCCTCCTCACCTGAACTTCGGGGGGAGAAGCGAAGCGCCTCCCCCGCACCGCGAAGCAAGCTGCGAGACCAGGTAAGTGACTTTCGTACATCCTTAGAGCTGGGTGGCCGTCAGTGGCAGAGTGGGGCACCGAAGTCCCAGGCGGCACAATTTTTTTGTTCTTGGCTGTTACTGTTAAGATGGCTGTTGGTTGTCCAGAGGCTCGAGGCCTCCACGGTTCTATACTCAAATAAATACTTCAATTCCTCTGAAGCTGTGGGCCGATCTACATTGCGCCCACCATCGCAACGAATTCGGTGTCCTGTCGGGCTAAACGCTCTCGCATTACAACGTGATTATCCACACTCACCCACTTTCCCCGTTGCGGTGCTTCATCGAATGCATGAGTCGGTTCACACTCGAGCGCTGTGCTGTTTTCCTGCTCTTAAAGACGGAGGCTCTCATCGGAGGATCAGAAACTCCTCCTGACGGCCCCATGTCGTCTTCCGGCTACTGATCGCATAGCTTCCTCAGCACTCAGTGTTTCCTCAGCAACAAGCCAAGGGCTGGATGTGTGCGTGCTTGTCTGATCTCGGAAGCTAAGCAGGTAGGGATGCCAGAGAATTCCGCCACGGACTGAAATGGGATCGAATTCCCTTCCGTCCGTGCCACGGAATCCTCTGCGGAACGGCGCCACGAGGTCCTGCGGAGCCAGCAGTCATGCGGCTTTTTTTTGGTCATCCGCACAGAGTCGCGAAATTTTTGTTAAGTAAAAACGCAAGGTAGGATATTCCGATAATAAATACGTAAGGTTTTTTTTTTTAATGAATTGTGCTCACTGCCTTGTTTGTGGGTGTTCTTTTTCAATTGAAATCCTCCGTCCCCGTTTACTTTCAGCCAAAACACTTCCTCCTCCTCGGGGCTTCCCAAAACAAGGCTGCCCCAGGTGTGCCTGAGCGATGCACTCTTGGTTTAAAGCAATGCTATTGGAAAGAAAGAAAGAAAGAAAGAAAGAACCTTTTAAAATGACCATGCCGGTCTGGAGCCCTGCACAAGTATTATTCCCCCTGCTAGGCTTTCGATTTCCACATCCAGCCTTGTTGGTGTCGTTGTGAGGCTAAAATGGAGAGGAGAATCAACTCTGTGCATGTCTACTCAGAAGTAAGTCTTACTGAGTTCAATGCGACTTACTCCTACACATGTCAGCACCCCACTTGCCCCCAGCTCAGCTTTGTATTTCCACATCCAGCTCATTATCAAAACTCCTGTTAGTTATCTCAGAAGACCCTTGGGTGAATTTTTTTTTTTCCCCAAGGGAACAGCTGGATGGAGGGAGATTTTACACACACACACACACACACACACACACACACACAATATAGAAGAATACAGTTCTTCATATTCCCTGGTGTGTTTATTCCTCATTTTGTCCATTCCCTGAGCATGTGCAGAGTGTGCTTTTTATTCAAACAAAGAGAAGGTTGCTGATCTTTCTCTTCATGCTGCATTTGTACAAGTGTGACTGCTTCAGAAAGAACTTTCCATTATACTGTCTCTTTTTCTTCATGAGTTTCATAACAGAAGTATGATGTAGTGGTTAGAGTCCAGCCCAAAGTCACCCAGTGAGATAACTAACAGGTTTGATAATGAGCTGGATGTGGAAATACAAAGCTGAGCTGGGGGCAAGTGGGGTGCTGACATGTGTAGGAGTAAGTTGCATTGAACTCAGTAAGACTTACTTCTGAGTAGACATGCACAGAGTTGGTTCTCCTCTCCATTTTAGCCTCACAACATCAACAACACTGGATGTGGAAATAAAAAGCCTAGCAGGGGGAATAATACCTCGTGCAGGGCTCCAGACAGGCATGGTCATTTTAAAAGGTTTTTTCTTTCTTTAAAACGGCATTGCTTTAAACCAAGAGTGCATCACTCAGGCACACCTGGGACAGCCTTGTTTTGGGAAGCCCCAAGGAGGAGGAAGTGTTTTGGCTGAAAGTAATTACTGCACATCTCAGGGCAAGGGGAAAAATAAGTAAATATCTACAAAAAATAGCCTTTCTTATGGAAGTTATGCAGAATTACCGCTGTCGGTATGGATTTATCTTTGTAATTCTCGGAGCGGGGAAAAAAGAGAATTCTGGGGGCTTGTGAACGATGGTACAGAGCACTGGCTGCAAACTGCGGAAGTCAAGCAGCATGGAAGGTACACAATTCATACATCCCTATAAGCAGGGTTGGGCCCCGGTTGGTAGTTGGATGGGCAACCACCTGGAAATCGGGCTTCCTGCATTGAGCAGGGGGTTATTTTATCCCTTCAAATGAGACTAAGTTTTACCCCCTTCTATCCCCCCTTCGGCTTTTTTTTTTTAATTAAGGCATTATCTTCAATGAATCGTGGCTTCTCCAAGATTTTTTTTTTTCTAATTCAGGCATGATCTTCGAAGATTCGAAATGCATTGAGATGCATTTTATTGGCTGAGAGCCCAGCCTGCAAGATCTCATGTCACCACTAGGGGCACTGTGGGCAAGTTCCATGCACCACCACTAGGTGGTGCCCTGTTGCTTAGGCCTGTGGCACAAAATGGTGGATAGAGCACAAAATGGCCACCATGCTTCTGTTAGATAAAAAAGGAGAAGCCATAAGTAGCTAGTGACTCGGTCACGTAGGCATGTCACGTGACCAATGACTCAGCTTAAGCCGAGAGCATGCGCAGAGAGAGAGAGCTGATGGGAAAATACTGAGCCGTTATGGGTGGCTATAAAAGGGTTGGGCGTGCCACGCTCTGGGTCCAGACTGCTCTGCACCCATTTTGCAAAATGATCAATAAAACTTCGTTGGCTCCACTGTCACCTGCCTGGCCTCTCATTTGACCAGAAGCAAGAACTTTTTCTAACAATTTGGTGCCGTGACTTGGATTGTGCCATCTGCGGCGCGTTCTCGTGCATCAAGCTGAGGGGCCGCGGTGGGGAAGTGGCCACAGGCAGTTAACTTATACTGCCTTCCCCTCCCTGGCGGCGGGGAGATGCTTGGGGACCAACGCCATTGTAAGGGAGACGAAGAACACCCTTTTAAGACACCGACAGTGGATCCATGAGGCAGCTGGACGCAGCTGCAGGTGGAGTACTAAGACTTCAGGGTAAGTGACAACTTACATTCGGGGAATTCGCGGGACAGTGGTGTGTGTGTCGAGATTTGTGTGAGACGCCTCAGGGCAAAGCGAGTGAGGAGCCCCGATCTGCATTTCCCTACCCCAGCGACGGGCTGGGTCAGAGAAGGGCGAAGCGTACGAATTGTTAGCTAAAACCACTGCTGTCATGGGCGGATCCCACTCCAGTCCTGAAGAAAAGTCTCAGACACCCTTGGGATGTTGTTTGAGCAATTGGAATCAGTTTAAGTTAGATTATGGTGTCAAGATGACAAAAGACGAGCTCATAAAGTTTTGTAATGGGGAGTGGGTGACATTTAGTGTTGGCTGGCCAACTGGGGGAAGCTGAAAAAAAGTTGTGTCCAAGGTATATAATAAAGTGATTGTTGATAACCATAGAGAACAGCTAAAAAAAAAAAAAAGTTGTAAACTCTAAAGAAAGAGATTTGTTTGAAGTCTTAAAGACTGTGGCAAAATTAAAAGAACAAAGACAATGTCTGGGTCTGTGTGAGCTTATCTCTGCCAGTCTATTGAGAGCAGAGCTAAGGGGGGGGGGGTTGCCCGGCCCCGCTAGAAGATGTCTGTGAGGACCTAATAGAAACAGTAAGATTTGCAAAAGAATTGCTCAAGTTAAAGCATCACAGCTAGAAAGCTGAGCAGTCCTTGCTCTTATCTGTTGAAGAATCTAAAAGAGGTGTAAGGTTACACCTTCCCCTTTTGAACTAATGAAGAGACAGAGAGCCTTTGCTAAAAACATCCCGTTTTTATTGCCCAAAGCTTTTTTGTTTGGATGCATTATTGTTTAAACTTTTAAGAGGCACTCTGCACATAGATTAAAACTTTAGACTGTTAAAGACTTGCCATAAAGAGTACTGTAAGGCTTGTCATAGCCTTAAACTCCCATTGTTGTAGTTTGTGTGTTTGTGATCAGATCAGTGCACAGTTTAATTTGTAACTTCAACACTCAGATAAAAAGCTGTATTCCCAAGGCTTTAATTTCGTTTACCCTAATGAAGCATACAGATGCAAATTGCAGAAGATTCACGGACTACAAAGGAAACACCCTTCAAAAAGTTCAAGGAGAAACTACAAAAGTTAGTTTCCGTTTAAAAAAGGGGGGCAATAAATTCTCTTAAGAAGTGAGAAAGAAAAATCCCCCCCTTCTCCTGTGGCACCTCTAAGCCCAGCTGAGCTTCTAAAGCCTGAAAAAGTTCCTGCCCCACGTGTTCCAGCTCTTTCTCAAAATCTGAACTGTCTAGACACTCTATATGCTCAGAGGCAAGCCTAACACTCTGTCAAAATTCATGAAGTGTGGAGTTGCCGATGCAAAAATGGTGGCTTAAAACTTTTTGCATATATAAAAATGCCCTCCCCTTGATCTTGATGGGCCCTAACTATGCAGCCGGAGGAACAGTATGATTGCTAGATCTGCTCCACCATGCCCTACGATGAAAAAAATGTTTTTCAGTCATGCTGTTAGATTTCAATAGTGTGAAGCAGAAAAGGCAAAAAAAAGAAGAAGAAGAAGAAGCAAATTATATAAAGTCCAGCAAGGACTGACTGAAGACCCTAGTGCATATCTTCAGAGGTTGTTTGATGCATTCCATCAGTATAGTGATATTAACCCTGATGCTCAAAAGAATTTAAGGATAGTTAACATGATGTTTATTGCTCAAGCGGCAACAGACATTAAGAGAAAGTTGCAAAAGACTGATGGGGCAGCGGTGATGCCTCTGCCTCAGTTGATAGAGATTGCTTATAAATCATGAAAAAGTAGAGAAAAAGAAAGTAGATAAGAAGGTCAGATGGAATGCAGCTTTAATTGCAATGGCAGTCACAGGGCAAGTCCCTGATTAGGCAGACAGAGGTTTAAAGAAAGATTTTAAGACTCGGAGAAAGCCGCGTTTAAAGAGAAATAAATGTGCTTACTATAAAGAGAAGGGACATTGGCAAAAAGACTGCCCAAAGCAAAAAGAAAAGAGGGGGGCGATGGTGGCCATAAAAGGAAAAGGCTCAGATTTGCCAGACCCATGTCACCTTCTTGGGCTACCTGATTCGAAAGGGAACCAGAGACCTGAGCTCTGCTTGGTTGGACGTCATACAGAAGACACCGAGGCCTAAAGACCCTCAAGAGTTGCGAGCCTTCCTTGGGCTCACCGGGTTTTATAAAATGTAGATACCTGATTATAAAGAGAAGGCGAAGCCCCTGTATGAAGCTTTGTCAAAGGAAAATATCGTCCACTGGAAATGGACAAATGAAATAGATAAGGCTTTTCTCAGTCTCAAAGCTGCCCTTGTAAGTCCACCCGCGCTGGCTATAGCGAACCCCAACCAACCCTTTAGGCCCTATGTACACTGGCCTGGAGGCCGTGGGATGCTGTTCCAGGGTCATAGACATTGTAGCGAGGGGTTGGCCGAGCTGCCTTGGAGCTGTGGCTGCCACAGCCTTGACGATGAGAGGACCCACTGAAATTTGGGTCCCCCATGGTGTGCCGCAGATCCTGGGATCCAGAGGAGGAAGCAAATTCCTCAACCCTGCTAGGCACTCCAGATGTAAGATGGGCCTGCTCCTCAATAAGAACCTCACTTTTAAGGCTTGTTCCAGCTTTGGCATCGCCACACTACTACCAATACTCCAGGGCCCAAATGAGCCCGGATCACCCGATCATGATTGCCTCGAGATACCAGACTTAGATGCAAGGGGCCGACCTGACCTAGAGGATGAGCCAATTGAAGGGCCCAAATATTTGTTTGCTGACGGGTCCAGTTACATGCTAGACAGAAAGTGGTACACAGGGGCGGCAGTCGTCACTCAAGACAAAAGCATACATGAAGAACAGCTACCGTCACATTTCTCCGCCCAATCCACCGAATTGGTGGCCCTAATGAGTGCGCTTCAAGCTAGAAAAGGGAAGCGAGTTAATATCTACACTGATAGCAAAAATGCCTTTGCCATCGTACACACCCATGGGCGCTTGTGGAAGGAAAGAGGCTTCCTCACGGCTAACGGGTCCCCGGTGGCCAATGGGGGCCTAATAATAGATCTCCTTAATGCACTTCAACTGCCCCTACAAGTAGCCGTCATCCACGTCCAAGCCCACGGAAAAGAGAAGGAGGACAAATGGAGGAAAGGTAATCAAAAAGCAGATGAGGCGGCGAAGAGAGCAGCCCGAGAGGGAGTTCAAGGGGTGTTCCTAGTCCTACCGGAGCAGGACTATTCCTCCTCTGAGCTGCAGATGGTGCAAGAACACGGAGTACATCCTCGGGCCGATGGGTAGATCCAGATGACAGATGAAAAGTTACTCCTACCACAGACCCTGCAGACGGCCATCTTAGAGCAGGTGCATCACTCCCTCGGACCCTCAGCCATGATTCACTACTGTAAAAGACTGTTCGTTTTCCCAGGTTTGACAGTCCGCACCCATCAGCTAGCATCAACTTATAAAATCTGCCAGAAGACTAACCCTGCAAGATCGCCTCTTCCACCCAAAGGGGGGAGGCCTTGGGCATATTATCCCTTCCAGAGGGTCCAGATTGATTTTGCTGAAATGCCACCTTGCAGGGGTTACAGATACCTGCTTGTCATTGTGTGTCAAATGACAGGATAGATAGAGGCATTCCCATATAAAATTGCCAGGCAAAAACTGTAGTCTCCAAATTACTGCAAGAGGTAATACCACGGTTTTCTTTGCCTGAAACTATTGAGTCAGACCAGGGTTCGCACTTTACTTCCACCGTTACCCAAGGGTTGGCCCAAGCTCTGGGGATAGATTGGCATCTCCATTGCCCCTGGAGACCCCAGCCGAGTGGCCAAGTTGAAAGGGCCAATCGTAGCCTCAAGGAAACTTTAGGTTGAGGCCTTGCCCGTCGCTCTGACAAAAGTTCGAAGGATGCCCAGAAAGGGGATAAAACTTTCTCCCTTTGAATTAATGTTTGGATTCCCCCCCCCCCCGGGTGCATTGCAGAAGAAGGGAAGAGGTTAAATGGGAATTGGGGGATCAGATGGTGAGGGGGCAATTAACTACTCTGCAGTCTGTTCTCTCGCAGCTACGAGCTTACTCTGTGCCGTTCCAGAGGCTACCGTTCGATGCACCAATCCACCGATTCCAACCAGGGGACGAGGTACTGCTGAAAAAGTGGGATAAAGAAGCTCTGAAGGAAGGGTGGGAAGGGCCTTACTTAATGGGACCTACTAGTCACTCATGTATAATATAAGTGGACTCACTGCAGTCAAATAAAACTTTTCCTGAGGCCCCTGCCTCCTCCTGTTGCCTGGAAAAAACAGGGGGACACGGGCAGAGACAACAGCCCTCTGCTTCCTGACACCCACCCGGAAGCTGTCAGGAACACAGGCGAAGAGATCAACCGGGAGCCACAATCGCCTGTAATATATAAATCTCAACATCTGGGTAGGGATGTCAGAATTTCCCCACGAATCTCGGGGAGGCCAAATGCCAGCGCATTCGGCCCCCCGAAATCGGTGGCGAAACGGTCTGCCACCCCCTCCCCGGGACGGGACTTAACTTGGGCGAATCTTCCTGGCGGCGGTGGCGGCGGCTCCGGCGGCACTGCATTCCATTTCCAGTAAAAAAACCAAAAAAACGTGATAGGCTACGTAAAGATTTACGTAGCCTATCACGGCTAGATTTTTTAAAAATACCGTGATAGGCTACGTAAATGTTTACGTAGCCTATCACGGCTGAGTAAAAAAAACCAAAAAAACCCCGCATGTACGCAAATGGCGGCGCCCATGGGCCCCGCCATTTGCGTTCCTTATTTTGGCACGTCTAGTCTACGTAAACATTTACATAGACTACGGCGAAAATAAGGGGAATGCAAATAGCGTAGACGCTACGCTATTTGCGCTCCCCTTATTTTCGCTGTAGTCTATGTAAATGTTTACGTAGACTAGACATGCCAAAATAAGGAACACAAATGGCGGCGCCGATGGGCGCCGCCATTTGCGTACACGCGGTTTTGTTTTTTTGTTTTTTACTCAGCTGTGATAGGCTACGTAAACATTTATGTAGCCTATCACGGCTGACTGCAGGGACGCAAACGGCGGTGGCTACGGCCGCCGTCATTTGTAGACCCGGCCGGCCAGGATTCGCGGCAGGGGGGCGCCTCCCCCCCCGGCCAGAATTTAGGGGGGGAGGGACGGGGCCCTGGCCAGAATTTCGGGGGGAGGGACGGAGCGCCTCCCCCCCACCGCGAATCAATTTCGTCATAAGGTAAGTGACTTTCGTACATCCCTAAGCCCGGACAGCCCTGAGTGCCTTAATTGTACATTGTGTCTATTTCAACATCCCAACACTTGGGGGGATACACATTGCCAAAATCAAGCTGTGAGACATGAGTAAAGACTTAAAGGGGGGAGTGTTAGATAAAAAAGGAGAAGCCATAAGTAGCTAGTGACTCGGTCACATAGGCATGTCACGTGACCAATGACTCAGCTTAAGCCGAGAGCATGCGCAGAGAGAGAGAGCTGATGGAAAAATACTGAGCCGTTATGGGTGGCTATAAAAGGGTTGGGCGTGCCACGCTCTGGGTCTAGACTGCTCTGCACCCGTTTTGCAAAACGATCAATAAAACTTTGTTGGCTCCACTGTCGCCTGCCTGGCCTCTCATTTGACCAGAAGCAAGAACTTTTTCTAACACTTCGGATTTCCGAATCCGAATCGGTGGACGGGCCAAGCTAAAACTCCAGAAAGCCAGGAAATGGGAGGCTAACACTGATGCTTTAACAGAGGCGCCCCATGATCAGTGATGACACCGTGCAATATCACAAACTCTGCTTGCTTAGAACTTACCCTCCATGCACATGCACTTTTCCTTGTACTTTCAGGCCTAAATCCCAATGGGGTGCAGGGAGTTTTGCCTGGGACCAGCAAAGGTGCCCCATGTTGAGGGTGCCAAGCTAGCTTCACCACAAGTGTGAGGCCTGGTTGCTTGCGAACCCCTCTCCAAGTGGGTTTTAGATTTTGACGTCTCCCAGACTCCCATTCTTTTATTAAGAATGGGACTGTTCAGAAACCTGTGGCGGGACATTTCAACCTCCAAGGAGACTCTGTGAATGACCTTAAGCTGGCCACCCTTGAACAAAGAATTTCAAGGACAGATTTAAACATAACGTTGCTGAAGTAGAATTCTATTCAACTCTATTTCCTGTGGTTTCAGTAAGAACAAAGGTGTTGTTGTTTTTATCGCACTGCACTGCATATCTTAATCATCACTGTCTGTGCTTTTTGCAGCTGGGGAAGTGGCCACAAAACCTTATGCTAGAATACATTTGTTAGTCTTTACAGTACAACAAGATTATTTGTTGTTTTATCTGCAACAGACCGACATGGAAGTTGGTGATTGTGTATTATTGTATTTTTGAATACAGCTAGATATAAAAAAGTACAGTAACTCTTCCAACTGAAACTCTGTTTACAATTGCAGTTTAAAAATAAAACATTATAGTAATAATGAAGAACATAATCAGGCCTGAATTACTGTAATGGTTTAGCTAAAGATCAAACTGTTTATAACAGTGTGTCCTCTGATTTTTTTAGCAAGGTTCATCTTGCAGGAATTCTTTCATTTTTGCTTGCTGCCTTTTTCGAAATCCAGCAAGGTTTGAAGCTTCTAAGGTGGTCTGATCATTTTATGGTGTCTCCCGTATGTGCATTCTTTGATGGGATCCAAAGTCCGAAGTCCACCGAAAGCTCTTTCCACACTCCAAGCATTTATATGGTTTCTCTCCTGTGTGGATTCTCTGATGTGAAGTAAGGCGTGTGCTATGGCTGAAGCTCTTTCCACAGTCCAAGCACGGATATGGTTTCTCCCCTGTGTGAGTTCTGTGGTGCTGATTTAGTTGAGTGCGGCAGCTGAAGTTCTTCCCACATTCGAAGCAAGAATATGGTTTCTCCCCTCTGTGAAATTTTTGATGTGTAGAAAGGCTTGAACCCTGACTGAAGCTCTTTCCACACTCCAGGCATTTATATGGCTTCTCCCCTGTGTGGATTCTTTGATGGGAAGTGAGGTATGTCCTATTACTGAAGCTCTTTCCACATGTGGAGCATGTATAAGGCTTTTCTCCTGTGTGGATTCTAAGATGCACAGTAAGGTGTGAGCTCTGACTGAAGCCCTTTCCACACTCCGAGCATTTATATGGTTTCTCCCCCGTGTGGATTCATAGAATCATAGAATAGTAGGGTTGGAAGGGGCCTACAAGGCCATCGAGTCCAACCCCCTGCTCAATGCAGGAATCCAAGTCAGAGCATCCCTGACAAATGGCTGTCCAGCCTCGTCTTGAAGGCCTCCAGTGTGGGAGAGCCCACCACCTCCCCAGGTAATTGGTTCCATTGCCGTATTGCTCTGACACTCAGGAAGTTTTTCCTGATGTTCAGTCGGAATCTGGCTTCCTGTAACTTGAGCCCATTATTCCGTGTCCTGCACTCTGGGATGATCAAGAAGAGATCCTGGCCTTCTTCTCTGTGACAACCTTTCAAGTACTTGAAGAGCGCTATCATATCTCCCCTCAGTCTTCTCTTCTCAAGGCTAAACATGCCCAGTTCTTTCAGTCTCTCTTCATAGGGCTTTGTTTCCAGTCCCCTGATCATCTTTGTTGCCCTCCTTTGAACCCTCTCCAGCTTGTCTGCATCCTTCTTAAAGTGTGGTGCCCAGAACTGGACACAGTACTCCAGATGAGGCCTAACCAGTGCTGAGTAGAGGGGAACTAGTACTTCCCGGGATTTGGAAGCGATGCTTCTATGAATGCAGCCCAAAATAGCATTTGCCTTTTTTGCAGCCACATCACATTGTTGGCTCATATTCAGCTTGTGATCGACGACAATTCCAAGATCCTTCTCGCTCGTAGTGTGGTTGAGCCACGTATCCCCCATCTTGTAACTGTGCATTTGGTTTCTTTTTCCTAGGTGCAGAACTTGGCATTTGTCCCTATTAAATGCCATTCTGTTGTTTTCTGCCCAGCACTCCAGTCTATCCAGATCACTTTGAATTTTGTTTCTGTCTTCCAAAGTATTAGCTATCCCTCCCAATTTTGTGTCATCTGCAAATTTGATCAGCATTCCCTGCACCTCCTCCTCCAAGTCATTAATAAAAATGTTGAAGAGCACTGGGCCCAGGACTGAGCCCTGCGGTACCCCACTCGTTACCTCTCCCCAGCTTGAGAAGGTCCCATTGATAAGCACTCTTTGAGTCCGATTCTGTAGCCAACTGTGGATCCACTGGATCGTTGTTTCATCTAGCCCACTTCGAGCTAGTTTGCTCATCAGGATATCATGGGGCACTTTGTCGAAAGCTTTGCTGAAGTCGAGGTATATGATGTCTACAGCATTCCCACGGTCTACAAGGGAGGTGACTTGATCAAAAAATGAGATCAGATTTGTCTGGCAGGACTTGTTTTTGACAAATCCATGTTGGCTTCGAGTAATCACTGCATTGTTGTCAAGGTGCTTCCAGATGGATTGCTTTATGATCTGCTCCAGAATTTTCCCAGGGATTGATGTCAGACTGACTGGTCTGTAGTTCCCAGGTTCCTCCTTTTTACCCTTTTTGAAGATAGGGACAACGTTAGCCCTCCTCCAGTCATCTGGCACTTCCCCGGTCCTCCATGATTTCTCAAAGAGAATAGACAGCGGTTCTGAGAGCTCTTCTGCCAGTTCCTTTATGACTCTAGGATGCAGTTCATCTGGCCCTGGAGATTTGAACTCATTCAAAGTAATGAGGTGTTCCTTGACCATATGCCTGTCGATCTCAAGCTGCAATCCTGCCCCTTCAGCCTGTACTTCGCCTTTGCCAGGGGGGTCATAGACCCTCTTTTGGGAGAAGACTGAGCCAAAGTAGGAATTGAGCACCTCTGCCTTTTCTTTGTCATCTGTTATCATTTTGCCATCCTTATTTAATAGCTGAACAACCATTTCTTTCCTCTGCCTTTTACTATGCACGTAGCTGAAGAAAGCCTTTTTGTTGTTTTTAGCATCCCTCGCTAACCTCACCTCGTTCTCCGCTTTAGCCTTCCTGACGCCATCCCTGCAATTCTGTGCTACCTGCCTGTACTCTTCCTTTGTTACTTGGCCTTCTTTCCACTTCCTATATGTGTCCTTTTTTGTTTTCAGGTCATCCCTAAGCTTTTTGTGAAGCCACATTGGCTTCTTCTGTTGTCTTCCACCTTTTCTTCTTGTTGGAATTGTTTGTGATTGTGCCTTGAGAATTTCCTTTTTTAAAAGTTCCCACCCATCTTGGACTCCTTTTCTCGCTAGCATTGCTTGCCATGGGACCTTACTGATCATTGTTCTGAGTTTGTTAAAATCAGCTTTCCTAAAATCCAGGGTACGCGTTTGAGTACACTCGGCTTTTGCTTCCCTTAGAACCAAGAACTCAAGTACAACATGGTCGCTTTCCCCCAGAGTTCCTGTAACTGCTACTTTATCCACTAAGTCATCTCTGTTGGTTAGGATCAAGTCAAGGATAGCCGATCCTCTAGTTCCTTCCTCTACTTTCTGTAGGAGGAAGTTATCCGCCACACAAGTCAGGAATTTCCTGGAGGGGCCATGTTTTGCAGAATTTGTCTCCCAACAAATATCGGGGAAATTGAAGTCCCCCATTACTACTACATCATGCTTCCTTAAAACATTGGCTATTTGCTTTTCAAAAGTTTCATCCTTGGCTTCTCCTTGATTGGGTGGCCGGTAGTAGACTCCGACCACCAGGTTCCTTTTATTCTTTGCTCCATTTATTTCAACCCAGATGCTCTCGATGGGGCTACCAAGCTCCTCCTCCTGTATTTCTGTGCAGAGATATGTATTTTTCACATACAGTGCAACCCCGCCTCCCTTTCTGTTCCTCCTGTTCTTTTTGAACAAGTTATATCCTTCAACTGCTGTATTCCAGTCATGAGAGTCATCCCACCAAGTCTCAGTTATATTCTTTGATGGGAAGTAAGATGTGCTTTCTGACTGAAGGTCTTTCCACACTCCAAGCATTTGCATGGTTTTTCCCCGGCATGAAGTCTCTTGTGTAAAGTAAGGTATGACCCATAACGGAAGCTCTTTCCACATTCCAAACACGTATATGGGTTTTCCCCTGTGTGAATTCTTTGATGTTGAGTTAGGCTTGGGCTATGACTGAATTTCTTTCCACACTCCATGCATTTATACGGTTTCTCTCCAGTGTGGATTTTTTGATGTGAAGTGAGGCTCGAGGTGTGACTGAAGCTCTTCCCACACTCAAAGCATCTATATGGTTTTTCCCCTGTATGGATTCGTTGATGTGAAGTGAGTTGCCTCTTCTGACTGAAGTCTTTTCCACACTCCAAGCATCTGTATGGTTTTTCCCCTTTGTGAACCCTTTGATGTTTAGCAAGGTTTGCCCTCTGACTGAAGCTTTTTCCACACTCCAAGCATGGATATCGTTTCTCCCCTGTGTGACTTTTCTGATGTTTAGCGAGGGTTGAACTCTGACGAAAGCTCTTTCCACATTCCCAGCATTTAAATGTTTCCTCTCTGATATGAACTTTCTGATGTGAAGAAAGATGTGAGTGCTGACGAAAGCTCTTTCCACACTCCGTGCATTTATAGGGTTTCTCCCCCGTGTGAATTCTGTGGTGCTGATTTAGTTCAGCACTGCAGGTGAAGTTCTTTCCACATTCGAAGCAATTATGCAGTTTCTCCTGTGTGTGAATTCTGCAGTGTGTGTTAAGTTTAGATTTGGAAGAGAATGTTTTCCCACAGGAAGGGCACTTACTCTTTCTCTTTCCCTTCTGATGGTCTTGCTGGACTGAGATTTGATTGCAGCCATCCATCAGGCTAAGAATGCTTTTCTTCCTCCTTTTCTTGCCTTGATTCTCCTGCTGCCTCCTTGATCCATCTTGACCCTCAAAGGTCTTTTCCTCCATCTGATCCTGGGTTGTTTTTGAGGAGATCCCTTCAGAAGGATGGCTATCCTGTTCATCTCCTGCTGGAATAGATAGAGAGAATACTCCATTACGCATGCAGTGGAGAAAGGGAGGCTATTATCAATTAGATAAATTGAAACAATTGCGGTTTCTAACATGGCGATGGGATGGAAACACTTGTGGTTGTCCTGGTGGACCATGAAATACCAACTATTCTGAATTAGAAGTGCCAGGAATGACTTGCAGAGGATGCTTATTGGAAAAAGGAGAGCAGCCCTCCAGCAGAGGTTATAATTGGAGATCCAAAGCGATCTGTTCAATCACCAGTCACTGCTGACGCCCAGCTCTATTTTTTAAAAAACTGATATACTGCCTTTCAGCGAAAACAGTCTATGAAGTGATGTAGAAAGCAAAAACACAAACCGGACACTTCAGACAACAATACTGAAAATAAAATGAGAAGCAGGGGGTTGGACTAGAAGACCTTTGAGATTCATCCCACTTCTAAGAAACAGCTGGAATTTTTTTTTAGAAAAATAATCTGATCAGGGAAGCCATTAAGAACATAAGAACAACGTAAGAACAGCTATGTAGACCCAGGGTCCATCTTGTCCAGCATTCTGTTCACACAGTGGCCAACCAGCTGCCCACGGGAAACACACAAGGAGGACGTGAGTGCAAAAGCACCCTCCTGCCCATGTTCCCCAGCAACATGCATATTGCCTCTGACACTGGAGGTAGCATATAGCCATCACGACTCTTAGCCACTGATAGTCTTCTCCTCCAGGAATTTGTCCAACCCCCTTCTAAAGCCATGCAAATTGGTGGCCATCACTACATCCTGTGGTAGTGAGTTCCATAGTTTAACGACGTGCTGTGTGAAGAAATACTTCCTTTTATCAGTCCTGACTCTCCCACCAATCACCTTCATGGGATGACCCCAGGTACTAGAATTCTGAGAGAGGGAGAAAATGTCTCCCTATCCACTTTCTCCACACCATGCATGATTTTGTACACCTCTACCATGTCTCGCCTTACCATCCTTTTTTTCTAAGCTTAACAGTCCCAGATGTTGTAACCTTTCTTCATAGGAGAATTACTTGATCATTTTAGTTGCCCTTTTCTGCCCTTTCCCCAACACTACACTATCCTTTTTTCGGTGCAGTGACCAGAAGTATACACAGCTTTCCAAGTGTGGTCGCTCCATAGATTGTACAAGGGGCATATGCTCTTGGCAGTTTAATTTTCATTTCCTTTCCTAATTATGCCTAACATGGAATTTGTCTTTTTCACAGCAGCCACCCACACTGGGTTGACATTTTCATGTAGCCGTCCACCACAACCCCAAGATCTTTTTCTGGGCCAGTCATTGCTAGCTCAGATCCCACCAGGGCAGATGTGAAGCTGGGGTTTTTTGCCCCAATGTGCATCACTTTACACTTGCTTACGCTGAACTGCGTTTGCCATTTCGATGCCCATTTTCCCAGTCTGGAGAGATCCTTTTGGAGCTGTTTGCAGTCCCTTTTTGTTTAAAATATCTTAAATAATTTGGCGTCATCAGCAAACTTGGCCACCACACTGCTAATTCCAGATCATTTACGAACATGTTGAAAAGCACGGGTCCCAATGCAGATCCCTGTGGAGACCCCGCTGTTTCCTTCCCTCCATTGGGAGAATTTACCACTTATTCCTACTCTCTGCTTTCTGTTCTTTAACCAGTGACTGATCCATAAGAGGACCTCTCTTCTTATACCATGACTGCTAACCTTGCTCAGGAGACTTTGGTGAGGGACTCTGTCAAAAGTATTTTCAAAGTCCAAGTAAACAATGAGTCACCCCTGTCCCCAGAGCTGACACTCTTAAGAACTCTAAAAGGTTAGTGAGACAGGACTTACCTTTCTGGAAGCAAGGATGATCCTTTCTCAGCAGGGCTTGTCCTTCTATATCCTTCTTCTCTATCAGCACTATTGGCCTCACTTCCTCAGACTCCCTTCCTAAGGACAGTATTCAGGGCCTATGGAAACAAAGCAACATTTATTAACTTTAGAAAGCATGATGGGGAAGAGACTAAAGGCCCACCTCCACATGGGCAAGGCACTGAGAATTCCCTGTCTAATATAACCATCTAAGGTTAAAAAGGTCAAACAATCAGCCCTTCCCCATTCCATCTACTGGGGAGACCAAATACACTACAACACAATTCAGTGAACAAAAAGCCTGCCCATTTAAGACCCGAGTCGGGGCTCTCTCATGCTGGTTCAAGCTCCACAAAGTGAGGAAACTGGAAGCTAAGGCTGATACCTTCACTGACATGCTTCGTGATCAGCGATGATGTTGTGCAACGTCACGTACTGTGCTTGCATGCAACTTACTCCCCATGCACCCAACGCTTCCCCTAGGTCTCTCAGGCCCAAATCCAGATGGGGAGGATGGAGTGCCTGGGAGCAGCAAAGATTCCCCATGTGGAGGGTGCTAAGCTAGCTCCATCACCGAGGGTGTGAGGCCTGGTTGCTTATGAATCCCTCCCCAAGTGGGTTTTAGATTTTGACGTCTCCTGGACTCCATGTAGACAGCCTCTCTGCTATATTTAAAATAAGATTGTATTGATATCTCTGAATCAGGCACACTATATATTGGCACATATACAAAAACTGGCTGCTATTTCTTTCACTTTTGGGGAATTGGCTGCTGACTATATTAATATTTTATTATCTGTTTTTTGTTTGTTGATTTAATGATCTTACGGAGGCTGATGAAGTCCTGAACCTGTTGTCTCGAGGCAGGTTTGGGATGGATGACGGCAAACAAGCTGAGACTTAATACAAGCAAGACACAACTACTGAGGATAGGAAAACTGACTGGTTTGGACAGAGGGTTTCATCTGGTCCTAGATGGGGTTGCACTCCCCCAGAGAACCAGTGTGGTGTAGTGTCTAGAGTGTTGAACTGGGAGTCAGGAGATCTGGGTTCTAGTCCCCACTCAGCCATGGAAACTCGCTGGGTGACTTTGGGCCAGTCACAGACTCTCAGCTGAACCTACCTTGCAGGGTTGTTGTTTTGAGGATAACTTGCAGAGGAGGAGGATTATGTATGCCCCCTTGGATTCTTTAAGGGGGGGGGGAAAGGCAGGATAAAAATGTAATAAATCAATAAATAATAAAATAAATAAGAACCAGGTGCGCAGCTTGGATGTGCTTCTGGACTTGGTGCTACCTGGGGGAGCTCAGCTGGCCAGGAGCACTTTTTACCAGCTTCGGCTGGCATGCCAGTTGCGACCCCCTCTGGAGATGGTGGATCGCCAGTTATTCATGCTCTGGTGACATCCAGGTTGGACTACTGTAATGCGCTGTATGTGGGGCTGCCTTTGAAGATAGTTCAGAAACCTCCGCTGGTGCAGAATACGGCTCCTGGACACTGGAGGAGGTGTGGGGGGGTCACCTTATGCGACACAAATAATGTGCCAGCTGCACTAGTGGGTGGTGCCTTTCTGAGCCCACCACCATGGTTGGATAGTGAGGGCAATAGAGAGGGCCTTCTCCATGGTGGCCCCACACCTCTGCAATCAGCTTCCATCAGGGTTTCATCAGGCCCCTTCTTTCAGGAAAGCGCTGAAGACATACCCGTTTTCGCTGGCTTTCCCGTAGGTCTGGGCTGTTGGTTTTCACTGGGAAGTCTTACCTTTATTGATCTTCATTGGAAAACTCTGCTGTTACGGATTTTATTGAACAAGTTGGAATGGATTTTTATTGTCTCCACTTTGTGTGGTTTGTATCTTGTGCGCTGCCTTGAGAGGGTCCTACCCTTAAAGGTGGCCTAGAAATAACTTTAGATACATTCGGTAGATATTTGTTACGTTGCTATCAGGTAACAAGATTCCGCTGACGGGCATCAACCGTGGCAGAAGATCAACGGAGCTCACAGTTCTCTGACTGGGGAGCCCCGACTCCTTGCAGCCCCACAAACAACAGGGAAGGGTTCTTCTCTTGCTGTCGAGCCCCTGACCACGGAGGAGGAAGCCGAGCTGTTGCTTGCACGCTTCCAAAACAACCCGCTCGCCCTCCTGCCCTTCCCTGGGCAGCCCCAGCCCCAAAGGAGAACTGATCTGGGCCGTGGCAGGGATGCCATCCCACTGCAGAAGGGCCGAGCCCACCGAAGGGCCATTCAGGGTGCCACCCCGGGCATGTTTGGATGGGGAAAAAGGTCCCACAACTTCCAGCTGGCTGGGGCGTGCTGGGAGGGGTGGGCTTTTTTCCTGCCTGAACATGCGGAGGATCGCGCCCTTATTCTCGCCAGCGTCTGCCTGGAGACGGGGGCTTCCGAGGGCAGAGAGGGGGCCCGGTCAGTCTCTCTGCACATGCTCAGGAACAACGGAGATCGTTCTTTTCACTGGCTACGAAGACAGCTCCTCCCAAGCTCCGGCGCACAGAGGCCGCATCAAGCCCGCAGCCAGCCTAAACTGGGGGGTTGGGGGTGCCAAAGGGGGGGGCAGTTCATCTGGTTGGCTGGCTTTTTAAAGACAAAGTTGTCAACTTCTGAAATTGTTTGTAAAAATAAAACAATACAGGGGCGCATATAATTTAGGGGGCTGCCCCCCCCCCCCGCAACCCGCCACCACCAGCTTGGGTTGCATGAACCTGGAGGGGCAGAATCGCATCTTTGCACCCGGACCCCCCCCGCCCCCTCCGATCATCCCCTGCACCGGGACCCAGCCACCGCCCGGCGGGCCGGAGGACCGCGCAATGCACGAATGCAACTCCGGGGCCGCTGGCTGCAAGCAGAAGCCCACCGGGAAGGGCGTGTCTCCCCCCCCTTTTTTTCCTGCTCTCCCCAGAATGCAGCACCTCGAATTCCGGTCGCCCTTCGGCTCTTCGCCTGGAAAGTCACGAGGAGGCCGATTTCCGCCCCGCCGCCCGCCCGCGAACATAGAGGCAGGAGAGGGGCATGGCTGAGACCCGCATCGCCCTCGCGTCCGGCTCCCTTTCAGCCTGCAGACGCAGCCTAAGCCGGCGAGGGGGAGCTGCTCTCGACCATATCTCTATGGTGCCTCCCTCTCGCCTCGCCTCGCCTCTGCGTGGGGCGCGCCAGCGAGACCCCGTTCGCGCAGCAACCGGAAGTGTGGCTGCGAGAAGGGGGCGTTCGCCACTCGGCCCCCCGGTGGAGCGGGAACTCAGCTCTGCTCCCTAGAGGCAGCGTGTCATTTTTTAAATAAAAAAAGGATGGAGACACCCCCTTCCCGGGGGGCTTCTTCTTGCAGCCAGCTGCCCCCGGACTTGCATTTTTGCATTGCGCGGTCCTCCTGCCAGCCAGGCGGTTTCTGCCCCCTCCCATTTTATTTGACTTCCCCCCCCCTTTTTTTTTTAAACAAACAATTTATTTTAAAAGTTCACAACTTTGGCTTTTAGCACCCTGCAAACCAGATGATCTCCCCCCACCCCTTGCTTTTTTGGTAGTTCCCCAAAACTTTTAGGCTGGCTGCGGGCTTGATGCGGCCTCTGTGCACCGGAGCTGGGGGAGGAGCGTGAAAAGGATCGCCGTTGTTCCTGGGCGTGTGCAGAGAGACTGACCAGGCTGAGGCTCCCTCTCTCTGCCCTTGGAAGCCCCCGTCTCCAGATAGACTGGCGAGAATAAGGGCGCCATCCTATGCATGTATAGGCAGGAAAAAATCCTACAACTCCCAGCATGCCCCAGCCAGCTGGAAGTTGGACTTTTTTCTGTCTAAACATGCACAGGATTGCACCCTAAAGGGCCCTTCGGTGGGCTCAGGGCCCTTGTGCAGTGGGATGGCATCCCTGCCATGTTCCAGATCAGTTCTCCTCTGGGGTGGGGCCTGACCAGGGAAAGGCAGGGTAGGGGGGGGGACTGTTTTGGAAGCGTGCAAGGAACAGCTCGGCTTCCTCCTCCTTGGTTAGGGGGCTCGAAAGCAAGAGAAGAACCCTTCCCTGTTGTTCATGGGGCTGCAAGGAGCCACTTCCTGGCATATAGAAGGGGAAGAAATGGAAGCAGTGACAGATTTTACTTTCTTGGGCTCCAAGATCACCGCAGAGGTTGACTGTAGCCATGAAATTAAAAGACGCTTGCTCCTGGGGAGGAAAGCTATGGCCAACCTAGACAGCAGAGTCAGAAGCAGAGACATCGCCTTGCCGACAAAGCTGAAACTACCTCACAGGGTTGTTGTTCTGGGGATAAATTGCAGAGGAGGTGGATTATGTATACCCCCTTGGGTTCTTTAAGGAGGAAAAAAGGCAGGATATCAATGTAACAAATAATAAAATAAGAACCAGGTGCACAGTTTGGTTGTGCTCCTGGATTTGGTGCTAACTAGGGAAGCCCAGTGGGCCAGGGCAATTTTCACCAGCTTAGGCTGGCATGCCAGATGATTTAAAGTGAAACCTCTGTTTTTATGGGGTTTACTGAACAGGTTTCAATGGATTTCTATTGTCTCCACTTTGTGTTGTTTTTATCTTGTACACTGCCTTAACAGGGATCCTAGAATGTACTTTAGGTAAATTAGATATTTGTTACATTGCTATCAACTAACAAGATTCCTCTGCTCCGCTGACAGGCATCAACCATGGGAGAAGATCAAAGGAGCTCACAGCTCTCTGACTGGGGAGCCCCAACTCCTTGTTGTTGTTCGGTGGTTCAGTCGCGTCCGACTCTTCGTGACCCCATGGACCACAGCACGCCAGGCCTTCCTGTCCTGCGCTCTCTCCCGGAGCGTGGTCAAGTCCATATTCATTGCATCGGTGATGCTATCTAGCCATCTCACCCTCTGCCATCCCCTTCTCCTTTTGCCTCCAGTCTTTCCCAGCATCAGGGTCTTCTCCAGAGAGTTTTCTCTTCGCATCAGGTGGCCAAAATATTTGAGCTTCAGCTTCAGTGTCTGTCCTTCCAATGAGCACTCAGGGTTGATTTCCTTTGGGATGGACTGATTTGACCTCCTTGCAGTCCAGGGGACTCGCTTCTCCAGCACCACAGTTTGAAAGCACCAATTCTTCGGCGCTCAGCTTTCCTTATAGTCCAGCTCTTACAGCCATACATTACTACTGGGAAAACCATAGCTTTGATTAGACAGACCTTTGTCGGCAAGGCGATGTCTCTGCTTCTGACTCTGCTGTCTAGGTTGGCCATAGCTTTCCTCCCCAGGAGCAAGCGTCTTTTAATTTCATGGCTACAGTCAACCTCTGCGGTGATCTTGGAGCCCAAGAAAGTAAAATCTGTCACTGCTTCCATTTCTTCCCCTTCTATATGCCAGGAAGTGGCTCCTTGCAGCCCCATGAACAACAGGGAAGGGTTCTTCTCTTGCTTTCGAGCCCCCTAACCAAGGAGGAGGAAGCCGAGCTGTTCCTTGCACGCTTCCAAAACAGTCCCCCCCCCTACCCTGCCTTTCCCTGGTCAGGCCCCACCCCAGAGGAGAACTGATCTGGAACATGGCAGGGATGCCATCCCACTGCACAAGGGCCCTGAGCCCACCGAAGGGCCCTTTAGGGTGCAATCCTGTGCATGTTTAGACAGAAAAAAGTCCAACTTCCAGCTGGCTGGGGCATGCTGGGAGTTGTAGGATTTTTTCCTGCCTATACATGCATAGGATGGCGCCCTTATTCTCGCCAGTCTATCTGGAGACGGGGGCTTCCAAGGGCAGAGAGAGGGAGCCTCAGCCTGGTCAGTCTCTCTGCACACGCCCAGGAACAACGGCGATCCTTTTCACGCTCCTCCCCCAGCTCCGGTGCACAGAGGCCGCATCAAGCCCGCAGCCAGCCTAAAAGTTTTGGGGAACTACCAAAAAAGCAAGGGGTGGGGGGAGATCATCTGGTTTGCAGGGTGCTAAAAGCCAAAGTTGTGAACTTTTAAAATAAATTGTTTGTTTAAAAAAAAAAAGGGGGGGGGAAGTCAAATAAAATGGGAGGGGGCAGAAACCGCCTGGCTGGCAGGAGGACCGCGCAATGCAAAAATGCAAGTCCGGGGGCAGCTGGCTGCAAGAAGAAGCCCCCCGGGAAGGGGGTGTCTCCATCCTTTTTTTATTTAAAAAATGACACGCTGCCTCTAGGGAGCAGAGCTGAGTTCCCGCTCCACCGGGGGGCCGAGTGGCGAACGCCCCCTTCTCGCAGCCACACTTCCGGTTGCTGCGCGAACGGGGTCTCGCTGGCGCGCCCCACGCAGAGGCGAGGCGAGGCGAGAGGGAGGCACCATAGAGATATGGTCGAGAGCAGCTCCCCCTCGCCGGCTTAGGCTGCGTCTGCAGGCTGAAAGGGAGCCGGACGCGAGGGCGATGCGGGTCTCAGCCATGCCCCTCTCCTGCCTCTATGTTCGCGGGCGGGCGGCGGGGCGGAAATCGGCCTCCTCGTGACTTTCCAGGCGAAGAGCCGAAGGGCGACCGGAATTCGAGGTGCTGCATTCTGGGGAGAGCAGGAAAAAAAGGGGGGGGAGACACGCCCTTCCCGGTGGGCTTCTGCTTGCAGCCAGCGGCCCCGGAGTTGCATTCGTGCATTGCGCGGTCCTCCGGCCCGCCGGGCGGTGGCTGGGTCCCGGTGCAGGGGATGATCGGAGGGGGCGGGGGGGGTCCGGGTGCAAAGATGCGATTCTGCCCCTCCAGGTTCATGCAACCCAAGCTGGTGGTGGCGGGTTGCGGGGGGGGGGGGGCAGCCCCCTAAATTATATGCGCCCCTGTATTGTTTTATTTTTACAAACAATTTCAGAAGTTGACAACTTTGTCTTTAAAAAGCCAGCCAACCAGATGAACTGCCCCCCCCTTTGGCACCCCCAACCCCCCAGTTTAGGCTGGCTGCGGGCTTGATGCGGCCTCTGTGCGCCGGAGCTTGGGAGGAGCTGTCTTCGTAGCCAGTGAAAAGAACGATCTCCGTTGTTCCTGAGCATGTGCAGAGAGACTGACCGGGCCCCCTCTCTGCCCTCGGAAGCCCCCGTCTCCAGGCAGACGCTGGCGAGAATAAGGGCGCGATCCTCCGCATGTTCAGGCAGGAAAAAAGCCCACCCCTCCCAGCACGCCCCAGCCAGCTGGAAGTTGTGGGACCTTTTTCCCCATCCAAACATGCCCGGGGTGGCACCCTGAATGGCCCTTCGGTGGGCTCGGCCCTTCTGCAGTGGGATGGCATCCCTGCCACGGCCCAGATCAGTTCTCCTTTGGGGCTGGGGCTGCCCAGGGAAGGGCAGGAGGGCGAGCGGGTTGTTTTGGAAGCGTGCAAGCAACAGCTCGGCTTCCTCCTCCGTGGTCAGGGGCTCGACAGCAAGAGAAGAACCCTTCCCTGTTGTTTGTGGGGCTGCAAGGAGTCGGGGCTCCCCAGTCAGAGAACTGTGAGCTCCGTTGATCTTCTGCCACGGTTGATGCCCGTCAGCGGAATCTTGTTACCTGATAGCAACGTAACAAATATCTACCGAATGTATCTAAAGTTATTTCTAGGCCACCTTTAAGGGTAGGACCCTCTCAAGGCAGCGCACAAGATACAAACCACACAAAGTGGAGACAATAAAAATCCATTCCAACTTGTTCAATAAAATCCGTAACAGCAGAGTTTTCCAATGAAGATCAATAAAGGTAAGACTTCCCAGTGAAAACCAACAGCCCAGACCTACGGGAAAGCCAGCGAAAACGGGTATGTCTTCAGCGCTTTCCTGAAAGAAGGGGCCTGATGAAACCCTGATGGAAGCTGATTGCAGAGGTGTGGGGCCACCATGGAGAAGGCCCTCTCTATTGCCCTCACTATCCAACCATGGTGGTGGGCTCAGAAAGGCACCACCCACTAGTGCAGCTGGCACATTATTTGTGTCGCATAAGGTGACCCCCCCACACCTCCTCCAGTGTCCAGGAGCCGTATTCTGCACCAGCGGAGGTTTCTGAACTATCTTCAAAGGCAGCCCCACATACAGCGCATTACAGTAGTCCAACCTGGATGTCACCAGAGCATGAATAGCTGGCGATCCTCCATCTCCAGAGGGGGTCGCAACTGGCATGCCAGCCGAAGCTAGTAAAAAGTGCTCCTGGCCAGCTGAGCTTCCCCAGGTAGCACCAAGTCCAGAAGCACATCCAAGCTGTGCACCTGGTTCTTATTTATTTTATTATTTATTGATTTATTACATTTTTATCCTGCCTTTCCCCGCCCTCCTTAAAGAATCCAAGGGGGCATACATAATCCTCCTCCTCTGCAAGTTATCCTCAAAACAACAACCCTGCGAGGTAGGTTCAGCTGAGAGTCTGTGACTGGCCCAAAGTCACCCAGCGAGTTTCCATGGCTGAGTGGGGACTAGAACCCAGATCTCCTGACTCCCAGTTCAACACTCTAGACACTACACCACACTGGTTCTCTGGGGGAGTGCAACCCCATCTAGGACCAGATGAAACCCTCTGTCCAAACCAGTCAGTTTTCCTATCCTCAGTAGTTGTGTCTTGCTTGTATTAAGTCTCAGCTTGTTTGCCGTCATCCATCCCAAACCTGCCTCGAGACAACAGGTTCAGGACTTCATCAGCCTCCGTAAGATCATTAAATCAACAAACAAAAAACAGATAATAAAATATTAATATAGTCAGCAGCCAATTCCCCAAAAGTGAAAGAAATAGCAGCCAGTTTTTGTATATGTGCCAATATATAGTGTGCCTGATTCAGAGATATCAATACAATCTTATTTTAAATATAGCAGAGAGGCTGTCTACATGGAGTCCAGGAGACGTCAAAATCTAAAACCCACTTGGGGAGGGGTTCATAAGCAACCAGGCCTCACACCCTCGGTGATGGAGCTAGCTTAGCACCCTCCACATGGGGAATCTTTGCTGCTCCCAGGCACTCCATCCTCCCCATCTGGATTTGGGTCTGAGAGACCTAGGGGAAGCGTTGGGTGCATGGGGGGTAAGTTGCATGCAAGCACAGTACGTGACGTTGCACAACATCATCGCTGATCACGAAGCATGTCAGTGAAGGTATCAGCCTTAGCTTCCAGTTTCCTCACTTTGTGGAGCTTGAACCAGCATGAGAGAGCCCCGACTCGGGTCTTAAATGGGCAGGCTTTTTGTTCACTGAATTGTGTTGTAGTGTATTTGGTCTCCCCAGTAGATGGAATGGGGAAGGGCTGATTGTTTGACCTTTTTAACCTTAGATGGTTACGTTAGACAGGGAATTCTCAGTGCCTTGCCCATGTGGAGGTGGGCCTTTAGTCTCTTCCCCATCATGCTTTCTAAAATTAATAAATGTTGCTTTGTTTCCATAGGCCCTGAATACTGTCCTTAGGAAGGGAGTCTGAGGAAGTGAGGCCAATAGTGCTGATAGAGAAGAAGGATATAGAAGGACAAGCCCTGCTGAGAAAGGATCATCCTTGCTTCCAGAAAGGTAAGTCCTGTCTCACTAACCTTTTAGAGTTCTTAAGAGTGTCAGCTCTGGGGACAGGGGTGACTCATTGTTTACTTGGACTTTGAAAATACTTTTGACAGAGTCCCTCACCAAAGTCTCCTGAGCAAGGTTAGCAGTCATGGTATAAGAAGAGAGGTCCTCTTATGGATCAGTCACTGGTTAAAGAACAGAAAGCAGAGAGTAGGAATAAGTGGTTGATTAATGGGTTGGAGCAACTCCTCTATGAAGAAAGGTTACAACATCTGGGACAATTTAGCTTAGAAAAAAAGGCAAGCGAGGGGAGACAAGATACAGGTGTACAAAATTATGCATGGTGTGGAGAAAGTGGATAAGGAGACATTTCTCTCCCTCTCTCATAATACTAGAACCCGGGTTTATCCCATGATGCTGACTGGTGGGAGATTCAGGACAGATAAAAGGAAGTATTTCTTCACCCAGCACATAGTTAAACCATGGAATTCGCTACCACAAGGTGTAGTGATGGCCACCAATTTGGATGGCTTGAAAGGGGGATTAGACATCTGGAGGAGAAGGCTATCAATGGCTTCTAATCCTGATGGCTACATAATACCTCTAGTATCAGAGGCAATTTGACTATGTACACCAGTTACGTCACCAACTGTTTTCGCTGAAAAGTAGCAAAGCAGTTTTAAATAAACAGAGCTGGGTGTCTTTAGTAAGTAACTGGTGAGTGAACAGATCCCTTTGGATCTCCACTTATGACCTCTGCTGGAGGGCTGCTGTCCTTTCTCCAGAGAGCATCCTCTGCAAGTCATTTCCGGCACTTACTGTATCATTTAGAATAGTTGGTATTTTATCCACCAGGGCAACCGCAATGTTTCCAACCCATCGCCATGTCAGAAACCACAATTGTTACAATTCACAGTAACAGCTAATTGATTACAGCCCCCCTTTCTCAACTGCATGCGTGATGTGGTGTTTTCTCTACCTGTTCCAGCAGGTGAGGGACAGGATAGTAACCGCTCTGAAGAGATCTCATCAAAAGCAAGCCAGGATCAAATGGTGGAAGAGAACTTTGAGGTTCAAGATGGATCAAGGAGGCAACAGGAGAATCAAGGCACTGAAGGCATTCTTAGCCCGACCAATGTCTTCAGTGAAACCCCAGTCCAGCAAGAACATCAGAAGGGAAAGAATAACTGCCCTTCATGTGGAAAAACATCCTGTTCCAAATCTAAACTTAACTCACACTGCAGAAGTCACACAGGGGAGAAACCGTATAAATGCCTAGAGTGTGGAAAGAACTTCACCTGCAGTGCTCAATTAAATCAGCACCACAGAATTCACAGAAACAAGAAACTGTATGTATGCCAGGTCTGTGGAAAGAGCTTCAGCAATAGCACACACCTTACTTCACATCAGAGAATGCACACAGGGCTGACACCTTATACATGCTTGGAATGTGGAAAGACCTTCAATCAAAAAGCACATCTTACTTCCCATCAAAGAACCCATACAGGGGAGAAACCATATAAGTGCATGGAGTGTGGAAAAGCGTTTAGTGTGCACTCACATCTTAGTTCACATCAGAGAAGTCATACAGGGGAGAAACCATATCCATGCTTGGAATGTGGAAAGAAGTTCAGTCACAGCTCGACCCTGATCAGAGAACACACACAGGGGAGAAACCATGTAAGTGCATGGAGTGTGGAAAAAGGTTTTTTCAGAGCTCACAACTTACTAGACATCAGAGAATTCACATCAGAGAGGAAACATTTAAATGCTTTGCATGTGGAAAGAGCTTTCATCAGAGGACAAACCTCACTAAACATCAAAGGGTTCACAAAGGGGGAAAACCATACAAATGCTTGGAGTGTGGAAAGAGCTTCAGTCAGATCTCAAGCCTCACTTCACATCAAACAGTCCACACCGGGGAGAAACCGTATAAATTCATGGAGTGTGGAAAGAACTTCAGTCATAGCATAACCCTAACTCAGCATCAAAGAATTCACACAGGGGAAAAACCGTATACATGTTTGGAATGTGGGAAGAGTTTCAGTACTAGGGCAGGCCTCGTGTTACATCAGAGAGTTCACACAGGGGACAAACCATACCAGTGCTTGGAGTGTGGAAAGACCTTCAGTCAGAAACCTCATCTTACTTCCCATCAAAGAATCCACACGGGAGAGAAGCCTTACAAATGCTCAGAGTGTGGAAAGAGCTTCAGTCAGAGCTCACAGCTCACTGTGCATCATAGAATCCACACAGGAGATAGGCCTTATACCTGCTTGACATGTGGAAAGAGCTTCAGTAATCGGACACATCTTACTTGCCATGAAAGAGTCCATACAGGGGAGAAGCCATATAAATGCTTTGAGTGTGGAAAGAGCTTCAGTCAGGGTTCAAGCCTTTCTACACATCATAAAATTCACACAAGAGAGAAACCATATAAATGCTTGGAGTGTGGAAAGAGCTTCAGTCAGGGTTCAAGCCTTTCTACACATCAAAAAATTCACACAGGAGAGAAACCATATAAATGCTTGGAGTGTGGAAAGAGCTTTCGGTGGAGTTCAAACTTCGCATACCATCAAAGAATGCACATACGGGAGACACCATAAAATGATCAGACCACCGTAGAAGCTTCAAACCTTGCTGGATTTCAAAAAAGGCAGCAAGGAGACATGAAAGAATTCCTGCGAGATGCACCTTGCTAAAAAATCAGAGGTCACACTGTTATAAACAGTTTGATCTTTAGCTAAACCATTACAATAATTCAGGCCTGATTATACTCTTCATTATTACTATAATGTTTTATTTTTAAACTGCAATTGTACACGGAGTTTCAGTTGGAAGAGTGACTGTACTTTTTAATATCACTAGTTGTATTCTATTTCATTCAATAAAACAATAATACGAAATCACTGACTTCCAGAGGGGTAGCGGTGTTGGTCTGTTGCAGATAAAACAACAAATAATCTTGTCCTGTAAGACTAACAAATGTATTCTAGCATAAGGTTTTGTGTCCGCTTCCCCAGCTGCATGGAACTTTAACCTCACCTTGACAGATCTATAGACACGTGTTGGGGGCGGGGCGGGGGGGGAGGCGTGGAGGGGGAAATGTAAGCGGTGTTGTCAGATGTAATTGAACTGTGAAAAAGCACAAACAGTGACTTTTGAGTAACCTGCATAGGATGATAGTTTATAGCAGCTGTAGTTCCCCTCTTTCCAGAGGCATAGGACTTCTGTTTGAGCAAGGCTTCCACCAAAACATCTGTTTCCCCTGTCCTCCCTCCAGTCTTCTGTTTGTCAGGCACATACACAGTCAGCAGGTGCCATTCACTCCCTCCCTGGCTGCGTAAACATCATCTGTTGCACAAAACATACTTATTTTAAATTAAGTCAGTGTACTATAAACCACGTTGCACAAAGTGGTGTGGCAAGCGCATAACGAGGCAGAAGCTCAGTGGGCAGAGCTCCATCCTTCGCAGCCGTTCCCCGAGAAGCGCCGATAAGGTGGAATGGAGCGCAGATGAAAAAAATCGAGACGATCCCTCCACGTTTGCGCACCTCTCCCATGTCGCTATTGGTGCTCAGGCTGCTGCTGGAATAGAGACTGAGAAGCGTTTTCTGGCTTCCACTAGACACAGCTTCAGTGGTAATAAAGTATTTATTTGAGTGAAAACAGTGGAGGCCTCGAGCCTCTGGACAACCAACAGCCATCTTAATGGTAACAGCCAAGAACAAAAAAATTATGCCGCCTGGGACTTCGGTGCCCCGCTCTGCCACTGATGGCCATCCAGCTCCAAGGCACAGGGCTCCCTCCTGTGTCCATATTGCCTCCGTAACATGGCTGTTCAGGGTGTGGCCCTTAATAGCCCTGCTTTCCTGGCAACTTAGAGCAGGAGTGGACAGGGGAAGTCCTTAACGCAACAGGTTAAACCGGCAGGTATTTTTTATTGCATTTTATCACGTTTTGAGAATATAAGGACCTAAGGAGAGCGGTGCTGGGTCAGACCAAGGGTCCATCTAGTCCAGCAGCACTCAGGAACCATGCGCACTCTGTGCATTTGTAGTGGTGGGGGCTCTCGGCGCTCTTCAAGGACTTGAAAGGCTGTCACAGAGGGGAAGGCCAAGATCTCTTCTCGATCATCCCAGAGTGCAGGACTCGGAATAATGGGCTCAAGTGACAGGAAGCCAGATTCCGGCTGAACATCAGGAAAAAAATCCTGACTGTTAGAGCAATATGACAATGGAACCAATGACCCAGGGAGGTGGTGGGCTCTCCTATGCTGGAGGCATTCAAGATGAGGCTGGACAGCCATCTGTCAAGGATGCTCTGACCTGGATTCCTTCACTGAGCAGGGGGTTGGACTCAATGGCCTTGTAGACCCCTTCCAACCCTACTATTCTAGGATTCCCCAGTGGCTGGTGTGTGTGTGTGTGTGTGAGAGAGAGAGAGAGAGAGAGAGGGGCAGGGCAGGGCAGGGCAGGGGCCATTTGACCAACCCTGCAGAAATATGAAAGAACCCTGCTTCATATTTTTCCTCTTCCCTTCCCATCCCCTTTTCCTCGTGTGTCGTGTCCTCCACAAATTGCAAGCGTGCAGAAATTGTACATCTGAGGCCAGGGATTGTCTCGTTTTACTGATTGGAAGTAAGCTGCACCGGGAGGGCCAAGGAGCGGGATAAAAAAGAAACCTTTCAATAAATAAATCACGTGAAATTTGAGCTCCTCGGGGTGAGAGCTGCTTATGCAGCAGTGTGGGGCTGGCGCATATGACCGGATTTGTGGCCTGGCGGCTGGGGGATGACAGATGCTCCGTGATGTCTCTGTTTCCTGGCTGTCGCTGTGGCTTAGTGGGTTGGGAGCTGCTGTGTGCAGCATGCATGTGTGTGTGTGTGTGACTTCTGGCCATTCCCTCCCCGTTGCCTCTGATGGGACTGTGCTGGCCAGGCATGCAAAAGAGGAGCGTTGCGGGTGGGGGTGGGAGGCTTCAACTCACAGCTGCTTTGCAGCCTGTCCTGCTCCTTCCCTCTCCCTGACTGGCAAAAGGCCCCTCACGGCCCCCATGAGTCTTGCACTCTCGTCCCAGCGAGCCCTTGGGCGGCGGTCCATGCAGGCGGCCTCCCAAGGGTGCTGTGTTCTAATGCCTGCTACTCCTTCCATTGTGCTGCGCAGTCCCTACACCAAGACTGCCTAGTAAGCAGAAGTCTGTGCGCGGTGTAAGACCTCAAGAATGGAAGCAGAGCCCTGCTGGGTCAGACCGAGGGCCCATCTATCCCAGTGTCCTGTTCACACAGTGGCCAACCAGCTGCCCTTGGGAAACCCCCAAGCAGGACGTGAGCGTGACGGCACCCTCCTGCCCATGTTCCCCAGCAACTGGTGTGCATACACTGCTCTGGCAAGGCCAACTTCCAATTGGAAATGAGAAACTCCATGGAAAAAAGAAAGGAAGAGATTTCATGGCTAATCCAAAAGAAATCTGACCCCATTTGGAAGGGCCAGAATTTGCATTCCGTTTACCTGCTGCCTGTTAAGAGAGCAGCCTTGTGGCTCCTGGACAAGCATCCCGGAGACGGCAGGAGGGCTGGTCAAACGGTTGGAGATGGCACTCTGACCTCGGAAGGGGGAGTCGGAGATCTGCCTCTGGCCCCTTGCAGCCAGCAACAATCCTATCCCAACGATAGGGAGCGATCCTATCTGCCTCTCCAGTCGCCTGTGACCCTGGGGCGGCCGCCTATCCAGGGCAGGGTGGGAGAAGGGGTAAAGAGTGGCTCTCCTCCTCTCTCCCCCCACCCTGCTTTTGAGGCTAGACAGCCAATTTCGGCTCCCTAGCTGTGGGACCTCGGAGTGCGGAAAGCGATGGTCGGACGGCACATAGGAAGTGTCGTACCGGTGTTTCCGACCTCCTGGCCCTGGCCCGCCCCTAGGCAGCCGATTTCGGTGGTCTGAGGAGTGGAGGCCGGGAGGCTGAGCAGTGCGGAGTGTACTGGACTCCAGCCCCCTCTCAGACTCCCGCAACATCCCTGTCTGTGACATGTCCTGTCCTTGGTATGTCTTGAAGTGCCGCTGGTGGAGATCAAAGGGGGAAGCAGAGAGTGATGTGCAATGGTCAGCAACTGGGAAACATGGTCCCTGGACATGGGCGCCCAGGGGGTGCTACTAGGGACGTGGCGGAGAACAGTGAGCAGTGCCCCTTTAGCAGTGGAGACTGGTGGCTCTGATTTCAGTGGGGTTGTGAATCTGCCCTGGGTTTCAGCCACAGCCAGTCAGGACTCTAAAGGAGCTATCCGAGGTGCCAAACCAAATCCCCCAAATGGGTTTGGCCCCTTGGACAGCTCCTTTGGAGTTCCGACTGAAACCCAGAGTGGATTCACTGCCCCACTGAAATTGGAGTCACCAGCAGTCTGCACCTTAGGGCAATTGCCTCCACTTCCTGGTGGGGAGACTGCAGGGACTGAAGCTGGGCATATTTAGCCTTGAGAAGAGAAGACTGAGGGGAGATAGGATAACGCTCTTCAAGTACTTGAAAGGCTGTCACAGAGAGGAAGGCCAGGATCCCAGAGTGCAGGACACGGAATAATGGGCTCAAGTGACAGGAAGCCAGATTCCGGCTGAACATCAGGAAAACTTCCTGACTATTAGAGCAATACGACAATGGAAACAATGACCGAGGGAGGTGGTGGGCTCTCCCACCCTGGAGGCATTCAAGATGCCTCAGCCCAACCTACCTCACAGGGTTGTTGTTGTGAGGATACAACGGTGAGGAGGAGGATAATGTAAGCCGCCTTGAGTTCCTTGCGAGAGGGAGAAAGGCGGGGTATAAATGCAATAAATAAATAAAATAAAATAAATAAATTCAAGATGGGGCTGGGCAGCCATCTGTCGGGGTTGCTTTGACTTGGATTCCTGCCTTGAGCAGGGGTTGGACTAGATGGTCTTGCAGGCCCCTTCCAACCCCACTATTCTATGATTCTAAGCCATACTTACCCAGCCCCCTGGAGGATGTTGCGGTGGAACTCTGTGTGTGTGCAGTGGCAGTGTGTTCTGCTCCTTGCATCCAGGCTGACCCTGCAAAGCAAAAAACAAATGCTCATGGCGGTTTGGCCGGGAGTGACAGAGGTTGGAACGGAGCGCCTGGCATTTGCGAATGGAGTGTTTACCTGCATGTAGAGGTGCATGCTTCCCTTTGTGTCTCCTCTTTGAGAGACAACGCTTCCTGCTGTTTCAAGGGCAGGGCCGACCCAAGATGCCTGAGGCGAAGGACAAGATAGCACCACCTCCCATTCCATGTACAAAAACTGAATGGACTGGCAGATGAATCTGTCTTCAGCGGTAATGAGGGGGCAACGTTCTCCACTGGACTTGAAGGCAGAAGGCAAACATACGGGGTGCAGAGTATAGGCTGTTCAGCACATAGTTCTCTCCTTGAACAAGATGCAGGAGACTTGGCTCAACAGTGCGAGAAGGATCTTGGAACTGTTGTAGATCACAAGCTGAAGATGAGCCAACAATGTGATGTGGCTGCAAAAAAGGCAAATATTATTGTGGGCTGCATTAATAAAAGTACAGCTTCCAAATCCCGGGAAGTACTAGTTCCCCTTTACTCAGCATTGCTTAGGCCTCATCTGGAGTACTGTGTCCAGTTCTGGGCACCACATTTTAAGAAGGAAGCAGACAAACTGGAGAGGGTTCAGAGGAGAGCAACAAAGATGATCAGGGGACTGGAAACAAAGCCCTATGAAGACAGACTGAAGGAACAGGGCATGTTTAGCCTTGAGAAGAGAAGACGGAGGGGAGATAGGGTAGCGCTCTTCAAGTACTTGAAAGGTTGTCCCAGAGAGGAAGGCCAGGATCTCTTCTTGATCATCCCAGAGTGCAGGACATGGAATAATGGGCTCAAGTGACAGGAAGCCAGATTCTGGCTGAACATCAGGAAAAACTTCCTGACTGTTAGAGCAATACGGCAATGGAACTAGTGACCTAGGGAGGTGGTGGGCTCTCCCACGCTGGAGGCATTCAAGACGAGGCTGGACAGCCATCTGTCAGGGATACTTTGACTTGGATTCCTGCACTGAGCAGGGGATTGGACTCGATGGTCTTATAGGCCCCTTCCAAACCTACTATTCTATGATTCTAACACCTTGCTGCCGCCTCCAAGCATCTGCCACCTGAGGCGACCGCCTCACCCTGCCTAACGGTAGGGCCGGCCCTGTTCAAGGGAATTGTTTCATTGCTTCAGTTCAGCTGTTTAATGACCTTCCGCCACGCATGAAAAACGTGGTTGTTCAGGCAGGGATTTGGGGTGGGTTAGGGTATGTTTAGAAATATGATGTTTGTACTGTGGGATTTTATTGTTTTAAACTGTTTCATTATATACTCTGTGCATCACCCAGAGTGGCTGGGTGACCAGCCAGATGGGCAATTAATAAATTTAATAAATAAATAAAAAATGTTGTTATGCCGTTTTCATAGCCTTGCGTGTTGGGGAAGAGATACATTTGTAGCATTTTCTTTAGGACAAGTAGCTCGAAGCAGGGCCGGCCCTACCATGAGGCAGAGTGAGGTGGCTGCCTCAGATGGCAGCTGCTGGGAGGAAGCAGCACGGAGGTGTTAGAGGACAGTGCTGTGTGCCTCGGGCCGGCCCTAGGATAATTAGTGCCCTGGGTGAGAAGTGCCTTTGGTGCCTCCGCCCCCCCTGCCCCGCCCCGCATGGTCAGTTTTGCAGGGCTACCCAGAGGATTTATGGGGCCTGGTGCAGGTGCGATGTTGCAGGCCCCGCCGTTGCCCCGACAAGGCCCCATGCGTATGCGTACAAAGCTGGGGCCCACGTGCGAGAATCATTGCATGGCAGAGCTTCGTTCTGCTTCCTGGGGCCCAGCCGCACCGGTCTTCTGGTTGGAAGACCAGCGATCCTATCCACTGAGAACGACATTGCTCAACACCTTGATCTCTCAGCCACCGGGCTACAGTTTGCACGAGCCAAAGTTCGAAAAGCCTCTTTCCGAGCAGTGGCGGTGCGCTACGCAAGGCAGCAGAACGATCACCGTTTTCACTTCTAATATCTTTTTGTTTTGTAGCAGTTCCAGCTTTTGGCAAGCATTCTTTATTTTAGAATATCCCGTATTTTTATCTTTAAAAAGAAGAGAGAAAAGTTATACATTTTTTAAAAAGTTAATCAGGTGTCCTCTTACGGCTCAGGGCTTTATGCCATTCCTATTTCTACAGTGCTTATACTGTTTGCAGTATTCGAAGTATTCGGCGCCTCAAAGGAAAGCTGCATCCCGCTGATTTTTTTATTTTACCTAGGCTAGCACAAATGACAGCAAAGTGGAAACTGAAGAAGAGGAGACATGCTTTAAAGCAAATTGAGGGAAGATCGTTTTTGTAGTTGGTACCCAAACATACTGCAGAACCTTGGAAGAAAGGTGACAGACGCTTGCTTTTTGCCACCCCAGCTCACTGCAGACAGTGCATTAAAAAACGCAGCCGTGGAGCTCAGCCTGGCTCCCCGCTCAGCTCAGCTTGGCACCCCCCCAACTCAGCTTGGCACCCCCCTTCAGCTCAGCTTGGCAGCCCCCCCAGCTCAGCTTGGCTCTCAGCTCAGCTTGGCACCCCCCCAGCTCAGCTTGGCACCCCCCCTCAGCTCATCTTGGCAGCCCCCCCAGCTCAGCTTGGCACTCCCCCCTCAATTCAGCTTCCCCCCCCCAGCTCAGCTTGGCTCCCCGCTCAGATCAGCCTGGCTCCCCGCTCAGCTCAGCTTGGCACCCCCCTCAGCTCAGCTTGGCTGCCCCCTAAGCTCAGCTTGGCTCCCCCCCCCAGCTCAGCCTGGCTCTCCCCCCTCAATTCAGCTTCCCCCCTCCAGCTCAGCTTGGCTCCCCGCTCAGATCAGCCTGGCTCCCCGCTCAGCTCAGCTTGGCACCCCCCTCAGCTCAGCTTGGCTGCCCCCTAAGCTCAGCTTGGCTCCCCCCCCAGCTCAGCCTGGCTCTCCCCCCTCAATTCAGCTTCCCCCCCCCAGCTCAGCTTGGCTCCCCGCTCAGATCAGCCTGGCTCCCCCCTCAGTTCAGCTTGTCTCCCCCCGCCCCAGCTCAGCTTGGCTCCCTGCTCAGCTCAGCTCGGCACCCCCTCAGCTCAGCTCGGCACACCCCTTCACCTCAGCGAGTCACCCCTCTTCAGCTCAGCTTGGCGCCCCCATCAGCTCAGCGCCCACCTCACCTGCCCCTAAGGCCGGCCCAGTGTGTGCCCCATGCCCTGCCTTGCAACCCATAAGCCAGCCTGCTGCCCTCAGGTGTAGGGAAGATGTTGCACCATCAACCGTATTGAGGTAAGATTCAGCCACCAGTTTGGTTGGCTTCTGTCTGTATATGGAATTTGAGGGTGTCCTTTGCTTCAGGCAGTAAAACTCCAAGGGGGAGGAGATGGGGGAGGCTTTTTGAGAATGCTCTTTTGTCCATAGAATGTTTGCTTGCGTAATCAATATTTATTTATTTATTTATTTATTTATTTATTTATTTATTTTGTATGCTATTTCTTGGCCAGCTTTCAGGGCAGAAGCCCTCCCAAGGCAGCAAACAGCAATAAGATGCATAACACTTGTATGATATTAAGAGTGATAAAAACACAATAAAAACAGTATATACAACTTATGAGAAAGTTTGTGTGTGTGTGTGTGTGTATATATATATATATATATGTGTGTGTGTGTGTGTGTGTGTGTATATCATATAGTATTTATATATATACACATATATACACACACACACATATATATATATTCACACACACATACATACATAGATACATACATACATACATACATACATATATACTGTATATATACTGTGTGTGTGTGTGTGTGTATATATATATATGAGATAGATAGATAGATAGATAGATAGATAGATAGATAGTTAGATAGATAGACAGACAGACAGACAGACAGACAATCTTTAAGTTCACTCCAGTACATTCAATTCCTAGAAATTCCCATCTGTGATTGATACAGTAAATAACAGCGAAAAATAAAAAGTAAAAGTGAGCCTCACCCTGAATGGCACCATATCTTGTTTCATTTTGAGCTTTTAGTTCAAGCATTTTTCTTTCAGGTTCATAAGAACGTAAAAAGAGGGTCAGAGTAAAAGCCCGCCTAGTTCAACATCTGCTTTCTCACAGTGGCAAACCAGTTGCCTGTGGTGAGCCCGCAAGTGGGACATGAGTGCAATAGCGCTCTCCCGCCCATGTCCCCCAGCAACTGGTGCATGTCGGCATACTGCTTCTGCTATGGGGGTAGCATGGAGCCAGCAGGGCTAGTAGCCATGGATCGCCTTGTCCCCCAGATGTTCCCCCTCACATCCTGAATTCCACAACCACATCCCCCTTTCTTCAGAGGACACAGAAGGGGAGGAAGTGGTGTGGCAAGGGCGTCCGAGCTTCTCCTTTCTCCTTGCTGCTCAGAAGAGGCTGCCCACATCTTCATCCTCGCTGAGCAAAAATAGCTCATGCAACGGCTTCCTGTTATGATAACTGAACAGCCCGTGTGCAGTCGATACGTTTTCACTTGGCAACATTTCTGTTTCAAGCCATGGGTGGTATTTGGAAGCGGTTGCAGGGTGTAGCGTCCACCCACAAGCTGTCTCTGGTATCAGTCCTCACAGTCATAGAATCCTAGAATCCTAGAATAGTAGGGTTGGAAGGGGCCTACAAGACCATCTAGTCCAACCCCCTGCTCAATGCAGGAACCCATCCAGTTTTCACCTGGCTGACTGTTACACACTAATTCAGGATATATGTGCTCCTTTGCATTAGTGAAACAAAAATTATTTGGAAATACTGAGAGGAGATATATTCACCTTCAGATTTTGCTACGTAAGGCATGACGTTGTCATTGGGCGGGGCGGGGGGGGGGAGGGAGGGAAGGAAGGAAGGAACATATATTACTCCTTGTCTACAGACTAAAGCCACCCAAACTCTTCTCCAAATTGTGTTCCTCAAGACAGATGTCAGTGATGAATGGTGTAGCAGGTGAAAACGTACTTATATCATGGGTGCTTCCAGACACAGGGACTCCTAGCATTACCAACCAGATGGCACTGCGCAGCCATTCTGGCTTTTTCTTCTGAAAAGATTTTCTGTGGTAAGAAAAAATATGGGAGGAGTGGTGGAGAAACACAGGAAGATTATGAGTGGAAGACAACATCATCTGGACCCCCTGCAAAATTCTGTGAGTGAGGCGTGGTAATCACAGCTTCATCTGGAAGCACTCTCTGTGTTTCACACTGCAATTATATATATATATATATATATATATAACAACGATTGTCTTTTTAGCCAAAGAAATGCATTTAATGGGTTTTTAACATACATTTCTAAGCAGTCTGTGATAGCTCACTATTACAACTATTTGGACACTATCTCATAAACGCCTCGGGGAGAAATTTCCTTTTCAAAACCCAGGGAAATTCAATGATAAAAAAAGGGGTCAGTTTAAGGACGGTGAAGGCTACCTCATATTGGCTTAAGCTCCACAAAGCCGGGAAATTGGAAGCTAAGGGACGTGCCCTGCGATCAGTAATGATGTTGTGCAATGTCATAAATTGTGCTTGCTTACAACTTGCCCTCCATGCACCCACACTTTTTCTGGGTCTTTTAGGCCCAAATCCAGATGGAGAGGATGGCATTTTGCCTAGGACCACCAAACATGCTCCACGTTGTCCTGGTCCTGTATTGACTTACGAAGCATCTGAGTCTTCGGGGAATTGCTAGAATAACCCTCCCATGAGTTGAATCATGACTGTGTGGCTTACCTCAACAGCTGCTTTTTAGATTTGACCCTTGATGGACTCAACCTTGGGGGAGCTGGAGGTGCCGACGGCCGACAGGAAGCTCTGGCGTGGGCTGGTCCATGAAGTCATGAAGAGTCGGAAGCGACTGACCGAATAAACAACAACAAACCCATATAAAGGTGTGCATCTCCTCACCCCCATTCTTTGTTGAGCAACAGAAAGCAAATAAACAAGAGGTTCAATTTTGGTAATATGGACATTTACCGAGCAACCCTATACTTACTTTAAGCTGGGATCGGAGATAGACTGCCAGTCCTTTGGCAGAATAGCTGCTATATCCTGTATCCACAGCATCTGTGGCTCATGGGTTTAGGAGACAGGAGTTGAAGACCCACCAGGGGGAAGGGGGCAACATCAGGCTGGGGCGGGGGGGAGAGATTGACATAAGAATATAAGAAGAGCCCTGCTGGATCAGACCAAGGGTCCATCTGGTCCAGCATTTTCTTCACACAGTGACCAAACAGCTGCCCAAGGGAAACCCACCAGCAGGACGAGTGCAACAGCACCCTCCCACCCATGTTCCCCAGCAACTGGTGTACATAGACATATTGCTTCTGAGACTGGAGCTGGTAGCCACCAATAGCTTTCTCCTCCAGGAATTTGTCTAACCCCCTTTTCAAGCCATCCAAATGGGTGGCCATCACTACTCCTTGTGGAAGTGAGTTCCATAGTTTAACTGCACTGTATGAAGAAGTCCTTCCTTTTCTCTGTCCTGAATCTCCCACCCATCAGCTTCATGGGATGACCCCCTTGGGTTCTAGTATGATGCGAGAGAGAGAAAAATGTCTCCCTATCCACTTTCTCCACACCATGCATAATTTTGTACACTGCAGTGACTGTATGCTCACCCCTTCCTCCTTTGGCGGGCGGGGCGGGGCGGGGCAGGGCAGGGCGGGGGGAGGGAGTAGTTATAGCGAAACTCTGTGTGCCGTGGCTGTTTGTCCTGCTTCATGTATCCAGGCTGTGACAGAGTAAGGCGTGTTTAACCATCATCTCTAAATGATTCTAGCGAGCGCCTACCCTTTTGGTCATCAATTTGGATGGCTTTCAAAGGGGGTTGGACAAATTCCTGGAGGAAAAGGCTATCAGTGGCTACTAGTTCTGATGGCTACATGCTACCTCTACTGTCAGAAGCTGTATGCCTATGTACATCAATTGGTGGGGAACATGGGTGGGAGGGTGCTTTTGCACTCATGGTTTACCTGTGGGCATCTGGTTGGCCACTGTGTGAACAGAATGCTGGACTAAATGGACATTGATCTGATGCAGCACGGCTCTTCTTATGTTGTTCTAGCTTATTCGTGTGTGTGTGTGTGTGTGTTTAGGAAAGTGAATGCCTCCCCTGTGTGTGATGGACACTGCAGGGAGGGTGTTTGAACAATACAGTTCAGACAAGATCACTTATGACAAAGAGAGCGGGGAATCATAGAATCATAGAATGGTACGGTGACACACACGTGTGTGTGAGGTGTGCATGTGTGTGAGGTGTGTGCAGGGTGTGCCCGTGTGTGCTTGTTGGTGCGTGAGGTGTTCTAGATGTTAACTGGCTGCCTGTGTCTGTGTGAGGTGGCTGGGCCAAACGTGCAGACTGGTTGACGACAGCGTACTTCAGGTGGTGGGTGCCTTTGGATCCTCCCACCCCGTCCTTTAGTGCTATGTCATTAGCCCAATTGTGAATAAAGGCTTGGTCTGTGGCTACCATTTCCTCTATATGTGCACGGAAGCTGAGGAAGGGCAAACGTACAGCAGTTTTATTCTATCACATACGATGAAGACGTCAACCCAGGATGCGGCTGCTGTAAAAAAAAGGCAAACTCCGTGTTAGGCATAATTAGCCAAGGAATGGAGAATAAAACTGCCGACATCACACTGCCCCTATACAAATCTATGGTGCAGCCACTCTTTGAATGCTGCATACAGGTCTGGTCACCACACCTAAAAATTTTTTTTGTAGAGCTGGAAAAAGGGCAGAAAAGGGCAACTAAAGTGATCAAGAGGCTGGAGCATCTCCCCTATGAGGGAAGGCTACAATAGCTGGGATTGTTTAGCTTAGAGAAACGGAGGGTAAGGGGAAACATGACAGAGGTGTACAAAATTATGCCTGGTGTGGAGAATGTGGATAGGGAGACATTTTTCTCCCTCCCTCAAAATACTAGAACCCAGGGTCATCCCATGAAGCTGACTGGTGGGAGATTCAGGACAGATAAAAGGAAGAACTTATTCACACAGCCCCTTCATGGATCACTGCCTTGTTGTGGCGAAGGGGCTTGTGTAACTCAGTGAAGCCATAAGCTATGCTGTGCAGGGCCACCCAAGACAGACAGGTCATGGCAGAGAGTTCTGACAAAATGTGGTCCACTGGAGAAGGAAATGGCAACCCACTCCAGTATTCTTGCCAAGAAAACCCCATAGAATGTAAAAAAACGAAGATCATGGCATCTGGACCCATCACTTCCTGGCATATGGAAGGGGAAGAAATGGAAGCAGTGACAGATTTTACTTTCTTGGGCTCCAAGATCACCGCAGATGGTGACTGTAGCCATGAAATTAAAAGACGCTTGCTGCTTGGGAGGAAAGCTATGGCAAACCTAGACAGCATAGTAAGAAGCAGAGACATCACCTTGCCGACAAAGGTCCGTCTAATCAAAGCTATGGTTTTCCCAGTAGCAACGTATGGCTGTGAGAGCTGGACTATAAGGAAGGCTGAGCGCCGAAGAATTGATGCTTTCGAACTGTAGTGCTGGAGAAGACTCTTACAAGTCCCCTGGACTGCAAGGAGGTCAAATCAGTCCATCCTAAAGGAAATCAACCCTGAGTGCTCATTGGAAGGACAGATACTGAAGCTGAAGCTCCAATATTTTGGCCACCTAATGCGAAGAGAAAACTCTCTGGAAAAGACTCTGATGCTGGGAAAGACTGAGGGCAAAAGGAGAAGGGGACGGCAGAGGATGAGATGGCTAGATAGCATCACTGATGCAATGAATATGGACTTGAGCACGCTCCGGGAGAGCATGCAGGACAGGAAGGCCTGGCGTGCCATGGTCCATGGGGTCATGAAGAGTCGGACACGACTGAACGACTGAACAACAACATTCACACAGCGCATAGTTAAACTATGGAACTTGCTACCACAGGATGTAGTGATGGCCACCCATTTGGATGGCTTTAAAAGGGGGGTGGACAAATTCCTGGAGAAGGCTATCAATGGCTACTAGTCTTGATGGATATGTGCTACCTCCAGTACCAGAGGCAGTGAGCCTATGTACACCAGTTGCTGGGGAACATGGGTGGGAGGGTGCTGTTGCGCTCATGCCCTGCTTGTGGGTTCCTGGTCGACAGCTGGCTGTGACTGGAATGCTGGACTAGAGGACCCTTGGTGTGATCCAGCATGGTTCTTATGTTCTTTTGAGTAAAATTGTCAGCTATAATCCACTTTTTTATCACCTTTGTTCTTCTTGCATGGTAATACGTGATCATGTTTGGACATAATAAACATCTGGGTTAGGTCTTTGCAATATTGTTAGTGCTACTCTTGACTTCTTATTAGCCCATTATAAAATCAGTTAATATGTTTATTTTGCCAAGAAGCAAATTTTCATAATTACCTTAATTAGAACATTTCCCAGTATGGACAAGAATCTAGGTAGCACTATTGTTTTCATCAAACCAATCCCGCTGAAAACTTCAACTTAGACCATGTTATAATATCCGTTCTTATATTCTGCCACAATATAGGGATCATTTTAAGTTACTGATGAGCTATTTCCTCTTTATGTATCTTGAACATATATGCTTATCATTTCTGTCTTTAGTTTATACCTAGAAACTAAACCATATCATTCAATTAGTTGTAACTCATGCACTGTTGATTCTTTAGGATCTTGGAACAACAGAATCGCATCATCTGCATAAAAACTCTTTTCTAAATCATGCTGTCTGAATTTCATCTCTTTAATATTCTGATCTTCCCTAACCCTCTCAACTTTATTCTTATGACAAATAAAAGTAGAGATAGTAGATATCTTTGTCATGTTCCTTGCTTGAGACTAAACAGCAGATGTCTCATTTATCAGTATTCTTGCTGCTTAAAAAAAAGACTGTTCTTACATAATCAAGAAAATACAAATTTTTTTTTAAAAAAATATTTATTTGTTAAAGGTAAATATGTTAAAATCTTTGAAGAGTAAAACAAAAACAAAAATGGCCATTCCAGTCTATTAAAAGTTTTCTCAGCATCAAGAATGAATACAACTGATTTCAATTTAGATTCTGTACAAAAAATTAATAAGTGAAAGAAAACTTCTGATACTGTCTATTATGAATAACACTAATTTGGTCAATATTTATTACATTTTCATCCTCTCTTTCCACTACAAATAGTTCAAGCAATAAAATACAGATAAAATACAAAATCATAATAAAAAACATAAAACACATCAATTAAAAACAACAATAATAAACAGCACCCACCAGATTAAAACGTACTTCCACAAACAACTCTGCTTAAAAGCCAAAAAGTTGGTCTGAATAAAAAATGTCTTTGCTGGTCAGTGGAGGGTCAACAGAGATGAAGCTAAAGCATCTATACAATACTCATGAATCCATCATTCTGAGACTTATTTAATTTTAAACTTATTTTTTTCTCTTCTACTGTTATAGGAGCATTTAAAATCCTTTTATCTTCAGTTAATGTTGACGTGCTCAAACTATTACAAAAGAGTGATTTTTTAAAAAAATCTCTCGACCTATCAACTGATTTACATAAACATTTATAAAATCCCAACCATTTTAATGGTTTATCTCCTGCGTTCATTCTTTGCTGTATAGTACGGGTGGTCAACCAGTGGCTCTCGGCCTAATTTCAACCCCCCCCCCCCATGTGATCAGTTCAGATCTCTGGCAAGAGTTATCTGCCATTTCACTGGCTGCCCGTTGGGCAGGAAGGAAAAGGGGACAGGGAAAGAAAAGGTGACACCACTAATTTTCAGCTCTGACTTTGCCCATCACTGGCTTCAGCCCTGCCCACGATGTGTCCCACATTAACTGTGAGGGATATATAATAAGATTTCCACTTTGAAGATCTTTCCACACTCCAGGTATTTCTATTAGGGCTGTGCACTGCCTCGTTACGAAGTCCGAATAACGAGGCGAAGCGAGCTGTTTTGGAGCAAAAGCCTCATGATACAAGGTGGTTCAGAGCAGTACCAAGGACACCGGGGCAAAGCACCTCCTCCACCTTGTATATTTGGAGCTCTGTTGAATGCCTCAGCAGTCCAGATAGGCCGTCTCCAAAATGTATCAACTTCTCAACTGGGGGCCATGAGGAGGAGGGAGGGGGAAGGCAAGCGCAGGAGGGGGAGGGAGTGTGCTTTGGTGAACAGGAACCCTCAGCCAGAACTGACGCTAGCAGTCTCCAATCAGAGATCATACTGGAGGAAGGGGGTATATAGTTCGGCGAAAGGCTGCGTTCAGTCATTGCGCTAGCTGTGCCTTTGGGAGAGAGGGCTGGTGTGGGTAGATGATCGTTTCTGCATGTGCGTGCACGTGCATTCCTAGGTGTTCCTTCAATTGATTCAATTTTGATTGCCATTAGGCTTTCCTCAGAATTTAAATTAAAAGGAAACAGCTTGGTTTGTACTGGGAGCGTTCCCTTTCCTCGCTCCTTGATCATCGGTCCCCATTGGGATGGTCTTTTGCAGCACCTCTTCCAGCCACTTTCTCCTATATCTTTGTACCTCCAAGTCATTTGTTATTTGTATTTGATTAGATTCTCTCTTCCATCCCAAAGAAAAAGAAATGCAAGAAAGCCAAGTGGCTGTCTGATGAGGCTTTACAAGTAGCTGAGGAAAGAAGGGAAGCACAAAGCAAGGGAGAAAGGGGAAGATATACCCAACTGAATGCAGAGTTCCAGAGCATAGCAAGGAGAGACAAGAAGGCCTTCTTAAATGAACAATGCAAAGAAATCGAAGAAAACAATAGAATGGGAAAGACTAGAGATCTCTTCAAGAAAATCGGAGATCTCAAGGGAACGTTTTGTGCAGAGACGGGCATGATAAAGGACAAAGAAGGCAGGGACCTCACAGAAGCAGATGAGATTAAGAAGAGGTGGAAAGAATACACAGAAGAACTATAAAGGAAAGATCTGAATGCCCCTGATAGCCACGATAGTGCTGTCATTGAAATTGAGCCGGACATCCTAGAGAGTAAAGTCAAGTGGGCCTTAGGAAGCATTACTAACAACAAAGCTAGCGGAGATGACAGAATTCCAGCTGAGCTATTTAAGTTCCCAAAAGATGATGCTGTTAAAGTGCTGCAGTCAATATGCCAACAAATTTGGAACACTCAGCAATGGCCACAAAACTGGAAAAGGTCAGTTTACATTCCAATTCCAAAGGGCAACGCCAAAGAGTGTTCAAACTACCGTACAGTTGCGCTCATTTCACATGCCAGCAAGGTGATGCTCAAAATCCTACAAGCTAGGCTTAAGCAGTATGCGAACCAAGAACTACCGGAAGTACAAGCTGGGTTCCGAAGAGGCAGAGGAACTAGAGATCAAATCGCCAACATTCGCTGGATCATGGAGAAAGCAAGAGAATTCCAGAAAAACCTCTTATTTCTGCTTCATTGACTAAGCTAAAGCCTTTGTGTGGATCACAACAAACTGTGGCAAATTCTGAAAGATGGGAGTATCAGACCACCTTACCTGTCTCCTGAGAAACCTGTACAAGGGTCAAAAAGCAACAGTAAGAACCGGAACAACTGATTGGTTCAAAATTGGGAAAGGAGTACGACAAGGCTGCATATTGTTGCCCTGCTTATTTAACTTATATGCATCATGAGAAACGCCGGGTTGGATGAATCACAGGTTGGAATTAAGATTGCCAGGAGAATTATCAACAACCTCAGATATGCAGATGATACCACCCTAATGGCAGAAAGCGAAGAGGATGTAAAGAGCCTCTTGTTGAGGGTGAAAGTGGAGAGTGCAAAAGCTGGTTTGAAACTCAACATTCAAAAAACTAAGATCATGGCATCTGGCCCCATCACTTCCTGGCATATAGAAGGGGAAGAAATGGAAGCAGTGACAGATTTTACTTTCTTGGGCTCCAAGATCACTGCAGACGGTGACTGTAGCCATGAAATTAAAAGACGCTTGCTCCTTGGGAGGAAAGCTATGGCAAACCTAGGCAGCATAGTAAGAAGCAGAAACATCACCTTGCCGACAAAGGTTCGTATAATCAAAGCTATGGTTTTCCCAGTAGCAACGTATGGTGGTGAGAGCTGGACTATAAGGAAGGCTGAGCGCCGAAGAATTGATGCTTTCGAACTGTGGTGCCGGAGAAGACTCTTACGAGTCCCCTAGACTGCAAGGAGGTCAAATCAGTCCATCTTAAAGGAAATCAACCCTGAGTGCTCATTGGAAGGACAGATACTGAAGCTGAAGCTCAAATATTTTGGCCACCTAATGCGAAAACTCCCTGGAAAAGACCCTGATGCTGGGAAAGATTGAAGGCAAAAGGAGAAGGGGACGGCAGAGGATGAGATGGCTAGATAGCATCACCGATGCAATGAATATGGACTTGAGCACACTCCGGGAGAGAGCGGAGGACAGGAAGGCCTGGCGTGCTCTGGTCCATGGGGTCACGAAGAGTCGGACACGACTGAACAACAAAGATTCTATCTCTCCTTTCCATATTTTTTCATACTATCTTCGCTTTTCCTTGCAAATTGCTGCCACGCTCCACCTCCCCCACCATTGCTGTGTTTGTTTATCTCAATTTTGGACTCACCCACTCTTATTTAGGATTTTAAAAACAAACATTGACTTCTGGGAATGTTCCTCCCCTGCTTTTAAGTCACATTCAAGCATTCAGTTTTCTTTCTTTCTTTCTTTTCTTTCTTTCTTAATCCTTAAAGAAAGACATATTATAGCAGCCTATGTGTGTCGTGTTTGTCCTCCCTACCCCATGTGCTGAAATGAACTGTGTCTTCTCTGTGTTGATCCTCCCAAAACAGAAATTAAAGGTGTTTTTTTTTTAAGGGTTTGATTTGGCTCTTATCTAATCGCCTGCGCTATCACCCTGTATTTCTTGAAGTTATCCTGCCTCCTATAAAAGAACATGAAATATAAAACAATAAATTAAAGACACCTGTCATTTGCTTAGGTAGTTCTGCTTTTCTTTAGCTCTTGTGTGTCTGTGCCTGTGTCTGTGTGCGTGCTAGGTTGTCATTCCACCAACACTATACATACAAATTTCAAGGCGGTGCTGAAAAAGCACCAGACTCGTAGTATTTATATTAATTATCTTCTTATTCCAAGAACAGCCCACTGTGTGGCAAAGCAATTCAGCACAATATGAGGCATCTTCGTGGCGTTGGAAGGAGCAGAGGTGGGGAGAAATTACAGCTCTTTGCTTTGGGAGTTTTCCTGGAAAAAATCAAATTTCACCTGCACCTTGCACACAAGCCAGTGGGCCAAAGTGTCTGGAATTTAGGAAGGGGGATGCCCTCGAGGGGGCTGGGAGGGGCCCAGGTTTCACACACATCTGTGGAAAAAGGGAGAAGTTACAGCTCTTGGCTTTGGAAGTTTTCCTGGAAAAAATCAAATTTCACCAGTGCCTAGCACACAACCCAGGAGGCAAAACTGCCTGGGCTTTCAGGGGTGCAATGCCCTGGAGTGGGGCAGGGAGAGGCCAAGGTGTCACGTGCATGTGTGGAAACAGGGAGAAGTTACAGCTCTTTGCTTTGAGAGTTTCTGTGGAAAACGTCAGATTTCAACTCCACCTAGCACAAAAACCGCTGGACTAAACTCTCTGAAATTGTTCAGGTGGCCTCCTCTCCAGGGGTGCGGAGAGGTGCCCAAAGTCCATGGGGTGCGGAGAGGTGCCCAAAGTATCATAAACACTAAAAACATTATGACCATTTGTGTTTTCCCATGCAAGTCAATGGGAAAATGCCCAAAACAGGCGATCCAGATTTCTGAATCTCGCTTCGGATTCGGATCCAAGTCAGATCGAAAAGGGTCCAAGGCAGATCGGGGTTGCTTTGGATGATCCGGAACGGCATCTGAAGCGGATCAGGGGGCCCATGGACTGCCCTAATTTATATGATTTCTTCCTCACTGGCTTCTGTTAAGTTTATTAAAGGCATCCCTCTGGCTAGGGATGACTGGATTGTGTAAAATCCATTTCATTTACTTTTCACAGCTTGTCAGGTGCCATTCGTTCCATCACCCACTCACCAAACTTGTGCAAATTCGTATTTGCGCAAATTCACACCTGCAAAAGTGCATATCCCCCAAAATGCACAAATTCCCCCAAATGCATATTTTCCCACTTGAGCTGTGGGGGAAATGCGCGTTTTTGACCATTTTTTTTTTATTTTGCATATTTTTCTATTCCTAAATTTGCACAAAATTCCTGAAAGTTAAAAGAAATGGTCCACAAGTCCGCAGAATCTGCCTTACTGGGGAAAAGCTGGTCTGCTGCAGAATCCATGGGTTGGATTCATAAAAATCCGAACTCATTTGATTCCATTGCGGATTTCCCCAACACCCCTACCTCTCGCTGAAGCTCATTCCACACTCCAAGGACTTTAATGGTTTCTCTCTTATGCGTGTTCTCTGATGTATAGTAAGCTTTTCACCCCAACTGATGCTCCTTCTATTTGCTAGGCTAGGTGTGGCTCTCCAGATGTCATAGTCCAACCACTTCCATCATCCCTGACCATTGGTGATGTTTGCTGGAGCCGATGGGACCTGGAGTCCAACAACATCTGGAGAGGCACAGCTTCCCCATCCCTGCTCTATGTATTTAAATGGTTTCTCCCCTGTGTGGATTCTTTGGTGTGTAGTAAGGGCATCTATGCGGCTGAAGCTCTTTCCACACTCCAGGCATTTAAATGGTTTCTCTCCTGTGTGGATCCTCAGATGTGAAATGAGTTTCCCGCTCTGACGGAAGCTCTTTCCACACTCAAGACATTTAAATGGTTTCTCCCCGGTGTGGATTCCTTGATGGGAAGTAAGCTGCCTGCGCTGACGGAAGCGCTTTCCACACTCCAGACATTCATACGGTTTCTCTCCTGCAAGAAGTGTATGAATCTTTGCATGGGAATTAAGGCTTTTACAATCAGTGAAGCCCTTCCCACACTCCAAGCATTTAAATAGTTTCTTCCCTGTGTGGATTCTGAGATGTAAAGTCAGGCTTGAGCTCTGACTGAAGCTCTTTCCACACTCCAGACACTGAAATGGTTTCTGCTCCGTATGAATTCTCTGATGAGTAGTAAGGTTTGTCCTCTGATTGAAGCTCTTGCCGCACTCCAGGCATTTAAATGGTTTCTCCTCCGTGTGGATTCTCTGATGAGTAGAAAGGTGTATTCTCTGAGTGAAGCTCTTTCCACACTCCAGACACTGAAATGGTTTCTCATCTGTGTGGATTCTCTGATGAGTAGTAAGGTGTGTCCTCTGACTGAAGCCCTTTCCACACTCTGGGCACTGAAATGGCTTCTCCTCTGTGTGGATTCTCTGATGAGTAGTAAGATTTGTCCTCTGATTGAAGCTCTTTCCACACTCGAGGCATTTAAAAGGTTTCTCCTCTGTGTGGATTCTCTGATGCGTAGTAAGGTGGGTCCTCTGACTGAAGCTCTTTCCACACTCCAGGCACTTAAATGGTTTCTCCTCTGCATGAATTTTCTGGTGAGTGGTAAGATTTGTCCTCTGACTGAAACTCTTTCCACACTCCAGGCACTGAAATGGTTTCTCTCCCGTGTGACTTCTTTTATGCGAAGTAAGTTTTCCATTCCGACTGAAGCTCTTTCCACACTCCAGGCATTTAAATGGTTTCTCCTTCGTATGAATTATCTGAAGGGAGGTAATGCTTGTGCTCTGATGAAAGCATTCATACGGTTTCTCCTCTGCGTGGGTTTTCCAGTGTTTATCAAGGACTGCTTTACGAGCAAACCTTTTTCCACACACAGGACACTCGTTCCTTCTCTCTCCTTTGTGTGTTTTTTGATGGACTGGAACTTCACAGAAATCGCCGTCCAGGCGAGCAAAGGATTTCATCCTCCCCTCCCTGGTTTGGTTTCCTTCCTGCTTCTCCATTCCGTCTTGATTCCCGACGTTCTCTTCCCAGTCTGGATACGTACTGATTTCCTCCAACACTTGATGTCCTACCCTTCCATTTGCTGTTCCCCACGCATCCCTTGCTGAAATAGAGAGAGAAACCGAATGTGAGTGTCAAGAATGACAGCCTGTTGTCCACCATAAGATTAGGTCAGGCGGTCATGTCAGATGTAACCACCTGGAATTGTTAACTAGAGGATCCTCGGCCCTTTGCTTGAGGCTGGGCGCAGTCCCTGCTAACTGGGAGGTGATAACAGCTGGAGTTATTGGGAAGTTCCAACCTTTTGGAGGCAAAGGCAGTCCATCCAGGGACTGAGCCAGTGATTGGCTGAAGGAAAATCTGCCCTGGGTTGCCAGAGTTGGGCTTTAAAAGAGGGCTGAGGTCGAGGCATGGGGTCTCCCTTCATCCTATCCGGGGAGATCCATATTTAGGTATGAAAGGACAGGCCAGGTAGATTTATTATTTTGCTTGGGTGTGTGTTCACGAAGCTCTCTGTTTATACTTAGGTGATATGGCTTTGTGCCCTCTTGTGTAACTTGCTACTTCCATTCTTCCCTTTCCCTCTACCCCTTTATTCTGACCCTAATAAGCCTTTATCCAACTTTTAGTTGGTGTGGTCTCTCTGCATAACCTCAGTGCTAATTTCAGTGCCTCTTGGCTTAAGAGGGTGGCTACTGGGTATTTTGGGGGGACTGGAAGGCTGGGTTTGGCCAGTCCAATTTTTGGAAGGAGGGCCGGGATCGGGTCCTGAGCAGTCCTACCTCGCAGGGAGGTTGGGGCCGGTCCCGGCGGATCCTTCACAGTGAGAAATGGGCTTCCGACCAGGGAACAAACCAAATCAACTACTGGGAAGAATAGCGGGATATAAAAGCCAGCTTGCCTTTGGAGACATGGTGGGAAGGCAGATCCTGCCACAAATTAGAATCTAACACAGTGTTCCCCAACCTGGCACTCTCCAGAGGTCTTGGACTACAACTCCCATCATCCATAGCCAGCACTGACCTATGACCATGCTGACTGTGGATAACAAGAATTGTAGTCCAACACATTATTTATCTGCTTGTAGTATTTATTACAGCTGTGCACAAATGGCCTCTCAAAATTCTCCAGTCTATTTCTGTGTGGGTTGTCTTTTTCCATTGCTCTGCAGCCTCCCAGGCCACCTAGACTTCCTGGACTGAAAAAGCCTCATGGGAGGAGTTGCTTCTTGATGCCTTCCTCATGATGGCTTTAACTGAAGGGCGGGGAGCCGAGGAGGCTACAGGCTGCCACAGAGATTATTGTACAACGACAGACAGGACACTCATGCACGCTCCGCACGCTTACTCCGCATAAGTAAGGTAAGCACAAGAACCCCAAACCCAGCCTGTGAGAACTTCCCCGAAATGTCTTCTACTTCGAATTTCTTTTAGAAAGCAATTTCTTTTCTATCAAACTGAATGAGGATGGTTGAAAAAAAGTGGGATAAATTTTCAGCACAGCACTAATATTTATAAAGATACATGTATAAATGTAATAAATGCAATAAAATCCCTAAGCAGTTAACAAATGAATATTAAAATCACATTTGAAATGCAATATTACACACCCAACGTTTGAAACAAGTCTGATTATAATAAAAGCAATACAAGGCGCAATAAGATGGGGCAGCAGAATTAATTGACTTACAGCCCAGGGAAAGCCTGAGCGAAGAAGTGTGTTTTCAGGAGGTGTTTGAAAGATGCCACATTTTCTGCCTCCTGAACTGCAGGGGGTTTTCCAAAGGGTGGGTGCCACTACCGAGAAGGCCCACCATTGGGATATTGCATGGCAACATTCCGTTAGTTTCGGAATGACCATCAAGGCCTCCTCTGCAGATCTTAGATGTCTCCTGGGTAGGCATACGGGAAAGCAGTCTGCTAAGTATCCTGGTCCCAAATTGTTTAGGGCTTTGTATGACAACAACATAACCTTGTACGTGGCTCAGTGGCTAACAGACAGCCACTGCAGTTCATTTAATACAGATGTTATGGGGTGGTAGCTGGGTGTCCCAGTGTGCACTCAAACTGCTGCATTCTGCACTAGCTTCAGCTTCGGACCCACGCACAAGGGCAGCCCCACATAGAGCGTGTTGCGGTAGTCTAATGGTGAGGTTGCCAGTGCATGGATCACCGTGGCTAGTCATCTGTAGGGTGCCAGGTTGGGAAAGGCTGCTCTATTGATTTGAGATTACCTTCCCTTCAAAGAGAGAATATAGTTTACCAGGGATGGGCATTAGATGGGAGATTTGTTTTTGAACAGAACTGGAAGCCAGAAGAGCTATCACAACTTAAGGGGAAGCCAGGGAATCTCTCTCCTGGCCCCAATTCAGCTCTCAACTCAGCTGATGGACCCGGGAAGGAGAAAAGCTTGCGAGAACAGGCAACAGGAAATGATGCGGCTGTGGAATTACCACAAAATGCAGTGGGACTTCTCTGCCAGGGGAACTCCACCCACACACTTCCCCTCTTCCTCCTCCCTGGATGTTTTTGAAGATTCCTTACCAATTTAGACTCCACAATGCAGGAAGATCAGATTTAAGATTGGGATCCTGCTTTCTGGTTAAAGACGCCTCCCCCGCTCCCCCAAATACAACTCACAGCAAATAAAGTATGAAAAACAAAAATAAGCCAAATGAAATAAGCACCCCAAACAGATCAAAAACAAGAGGCATCTCGCATCGACGATAAAAATAACCACGCTAGTGGACCAAGTTAGCTGATATTTAAAGCCCACTGAAACAGGGCGGTCTTTACTATCCGTCTAAGAACAGGCAGGGAAGAAGCTAGCCAGGGATCCCAGGAGGAGTTCCACAGAGCCACAGGTGAGAAGGCTCTGTCCTAAGTACCCACCAACATAATCTCAGGCAGTAGTGGGATAAGAAGCAGACCCTCCCCCAATAGACTGAATGGGCAGGAAGAATCATGTGGCACCATGGAGGTGTAGATACCCTAGGGATGTACAGACTTCGTAAAATCTGTTCTGCCTGCGTTTTGCAGTTTGTCAGGTGCCTTTCGTTCCATCCTCCGCTCATTGTAAAAAAATCCCATTCTGCCAATCACCCAAATTTGCGCAAATATGCACTCGCACAAATATGCACTTGCGCAAATCCGCAAATCCTCCCCGAAATGCACATTTTAATGCTTTAGCCTATGGGGGAAATGCACATTTTTGGCTGGTGTTTTTTAATTTTACATATTTTTTGATGACTACATTTGTGCAAAATTCTGGAAAGTAAAAAAACAAACAAACAAACTGGTCTGCAAGTCCACAGAATCCATTCAACTCAGGAAAAGCCAGTCTGCTGTGGAATTTGCAGGTCGGATTCATAGAAATCCAAACTCATTTGATTCCGCTGCAGATTTCGCCAACATCCCTACCTTGGACCCAAATCTGGGGCTCTCCAATAATCCCTGACCATTGGCTATGCTGCCTGGGGTTTATGGGAGTTGTAGTCCAAAACATCTGGAGGGTACCAGGTGGCCTAACTCTGGTTTAGGGCTTCAAAAAAAGGCAATACCTGATATTTTGAAATTGGCTAGGACACAAACCAGGAACCGGTGAACATCAAAGAATACTGGAGTAATGTGCTCTGAATAGTGTGTCCCTAACAGTAATCTGGCATCAGATGCATGATCCAAGCACTCTTCAAGGGTAGCCCCATGAAGAGCATATTGCAGAAGTCCAACCTAAATGTTGCCAAAGCATGCCAAAGCATTTTGGCGACATTCAGTGGCCAGAAACATTGAAGGGGGAGGCCCTGTGAGGAATGCAGATGACAAGAGATACAGTCAGGGCCAGAAATATTGGAACAAGGATAACTGTTTTGGCAGTTGGCCTCTGTACACCACCACATTGAAGTTGAAAGGAAACACACCCAGATGGGAGCGAAGTCAGGACTTCCAGCTGTAATTCAAGGGGTTTGGCAAAAGTGGGGCACTAACCATTCAGGAAGGACAGCCAGTGGCATACACACACCCCCATCGGTGGTGGCGCATAAGTAATGGAACAAACCAACAACATTTCAAACTTAAGGATCGCCTTTAAGACCTGGATGAAAATCCTTTGCAGTCAATGACTGCCTGAAGTCTGGAACCCATGGACATGACCAAATGCTGAGTTTCCTCCCTCGAGATGCTTTGCCAGGCCTTTACTGCAGCTGCCTTCAGCTGCTGCTTGTTTGTGGGTCTTTCTGCCTTCAGTCTTGTCTTCAGTAAGTGAAAAGCATGCTCTATTGGGTTGAGATCAGGTGACTGTCTTGGCCATTGAAGAACATCCCACTTCTTTGCCTTGAGAAACTCTGGGGTAGTTTTTGCTGTCTGTTTTGGGTCATTATCCATCTGCAATATGAAGCAGCGTCCTATCAGTCTGGCAGCATTCGGCTGAATCTGAGCAGAAAGTATAGCCCTATACATTTCAGAATTCATCCTGCTGCTTTTATCAGCACTCAGGTCATCAATAAACACCAGTGACCCAGTTCCATTGGCAGCCATACATGCCCATGCCATAACACTGCCTCTACCATCTTTGACAGATGTTGTGGTATGCTTTGGATCATGAGCTGTTCCTTTCCTTCTCCATACTTTTCTCTTCCCATCATTCCAGTACAAGTTAATCTTTGTCTCATCAGTCCAAAGAATCTTATTCCAGAACTGGGCAGGCTTTTTTAGGTGTTCGCTGGCAAAGGCTAATCTGGCCTGTCTGTTCTTGAGCATTACCAGTGGTTTGCACCTTGTTGTGAAGCCTCTGTATTTACATTCATAAAGCCATCTCTTGACTGCAGATGTTGACAATGACATGCCTACCTCCGCAAGGGTGTTCTTGACCTGGCTAGAAGTTGTGAAAGGGTTGCTCTTCACCATGAGCAGAATTCTGTGGTCATCCACTTTAGTTGTCTTCCATGGCCTGCCAGGCCTTTTGCTGTAGCTGAGCTTGCCAGTTAAGTCCTTCTTTTTCAGGATGTTCCAAACTGTTGTGTTGGCCATTCCCAATGTTTTTGCTATCTCTCAGATGGGTTTATTTTGTTTACTCAGCCTAATGATGGCCGCCTTCACCCACATGGACACCTCTCTGGACCTCATGTTGGGAGTTCCAGTGAACAGCTACCAAATGCAAATGTAACACTCAGAACCACCTCCAGGCCTTTCATCTGCTTGATTGGTCATGGGGCAACCAGGAAACAGGCCACACCTGGCCATGCAGCTGCTTGTCAGCCATTCGTTCCATTACTTATGCGCCACCAACGATGGGTGTGTGTGTATGCCACTGGCTGTCCTTCCTGGATGGTTAGTGCCCCACTTTTGCCAAACCCCTTGAATTACAGCTGGAAGTCCTGACTTCGCTCCCATTTGGGTGTGTTTCCTTTCAACTTCAGTGAGGTGGTGTACAGAGGCCAACTGCCAAAACAGTTATCTTTGTTCCAATATTTCTGGCCCTGACTGTATTTGAAGGATAACTAACAGCCTCAAAAGACTATCCTGTTCTGATAAAACAGGACTGTGAAAATCCACCAGCCCTCTGAGGAAGCCTGGTTATTTGTACTCAAGGACCTACCTGTCACTCTCTCCTGGACAAGGAGATCTTCCTCTTCTTCAAGCTTGGACAGGAGGTCAGATGATGGTATCAGAGGCCCTCCTGCATGGGATAACAGAACACAACTGGTATTTATGGCCAGTAATGTGGGTTTCCCAGGAAATTTTGAATTGGAAAATTTTCCTGTGCCGATAAGGCTAATTTGCATAGGCTCCTTTGCATTGGGGGAAAAAATGTGTTTGCATTAGAAAATTTTCAGTTTGCATCAAAAATTTTTCAGTTTGCATTGGAAATATTACTGCAGAGTGATCAAATTTAGCACCTTTATTAAATACAAGTAAAATAAACTACAAAACTAAAAGAGTACCCTAGGTTAATTTTTTGTCCCAATACATCACAACTGTTTGACCTCAAATATTGGAGGGAAAAAAATTAAAGCACACGTAATGTGACTGACAAGTTATATTATGCAGGCATTTTTCTTGGAATACTGGCAAAACTTTAAAGACTATAGCATGTATTTCCTTTACGTTATTTAAAATGTAAGAAACAAAGATTCTGAAAACTCTCGAATCACTTATTCAGCCTTTGCCAACCGGGTGCCCTCCAGATATTTTTAATTACAACTCCTAGCATCCTTCAGTCAGCTGGGGATGCTGGGAGTTGTACTCCACATCTGGAGGGCACCAGGCTGGGAAAGGCTTCATTAATTAATTTTAGCTACAGCTACAATTTTAGCACAGCTAAAGAACTGTGCATGATATGCTGACAATCAGTGATCTGTTTCAACAGAGTTCAGCTGCCTCGTTTGTTGGGGCACCTTCAGTTTCGATGTCATTACTTATTAGTCCCCTTTCACACTGAGACATATATATACTTCAGTTACAAAAGTCGGTGTGGTGTAGTGGCAGGAGTGTTGGGCTGGGAGCTGGGAGATCCAGGTTCTAGTCCCCACTCAACTATGAAGCTCACTGGGTGACCTTGGGCCAGTCACAGACTCTCAGCTCAACCTACCTCACAGGGTTGTTGTTGTGAGGATAAAAAGGAGAGGAGGAGGATAATGTAAGCCAAACGGTAATTCCAAATGAAACTTTATTACTGGGGAGAAAGAGGGACGGCGTTATAAAGAATTGTTGGCGATGCTTGTAGGAGCTGCGAGAACCGAGATTGCTAGAACTTGGGAAAATGCCCAAGGCCTTCCATTTCGGAGATACCTTGGTACAGAATATGGTTAGTTGCACTGGTGGAGAAATTACCCAGCTGTTTTCCTGTGGCTAGAGGAGAAATAAAGGAAGGTCACTTTGTAGCAAATTGGTATGCATTCTTAATGTTTTTCCTAGAACTGAACGTTGAAGATGGACCTCCAACTGATAAACTGGATTTTTGGCATAGTAGATTCTAATCTGGCATAGAAACGGACCAATTAACGATAGATACAATATGTTAACTGTATTATTTACAGGTTATTGACAATGTACATGTGGGACATGTTTGTCAATATTTGACATATTGTTATAATTATTTGTTAGTTTGGGGGATTGGTGAGGGAGGAATTGATGTACTTGTTAGCGTTGGAAAATGCAAATAAAATGCAATAAAAAGTTAAAATGACTTATTAGTCCCATTTCACACTGAGACATATATGCACTTCAGTTACAAGAGCTGGTGTGGTGTAGTGGTTAGAGCACTGGAGGTCTAGGTTCTAGTCCCCACTCAGCTATTAAAGTCACTGGGTGGCTTTCGGTCCGTCACTGACTCTCAGCCAAACCTACATCACAAGGTTGTTGTGGGGATAAAATGGAGAAGAGGAGGAGGAGGAGAATGTAAGCTGCCTTGGGTTCCTTGGAGGAAAAGAGGCAGGATATAAATGTAGTAATAAATAAAAAATACATATATGTCTTCTTTAACATACTTGCTAGGGATAATCACCTGAAATACACAGATTCCAACAAGGTGACCTAATATTGCATTTGCAATTGGCATCCATTTATTGTTACTAACAAACTTAGGGAATAGAAAAAAAATGTTTTTATATTTTATATTGTTTTACCCTGCGCTTTTTGGTTGTAATTTTTGTGAACTGCCCAGACAGCTTCAGCTATTGAGCGGTATAGAAATGAAATAATAATAATGCTGCTGCATTATTATTATTGCAGCAGCAATAATAATAATATTATTCCAATAAATTGGGTTTTTTTCCTGGCATGTGTAACTGCAAAAGCATTCCAAAATTCCAAGCAACACTGTCTCAGTTTCCCATCCAAAGGACAAAGGGAATGAAGGCCAGATTTTTTCAGATAGGGAACTGAAAGTTAGAAAAGCATGTGACTGAACTGGCATCATCCATCTGGCGTTCACTCCTTGCCCAGCTAGGGCTGAAATACCAGATGAGAAAGTGTGTTGCAGAGGGGAAGCCAGCTCTGTTCCCCCTGAGAGTTGTATCTCAGCACAGGGAAGGGAAAGCCCAGCCTAGAAAGAAACACCTACTTAGACCATCCCAACAGAAGCATCATTTGGCATCTGCTCTGATCCCCCCTCATATGGGCCTAACTCGGGTTTTGCCAGGTAGGGGGCTTCCCTCTCTGCAGAGAGCCCCCAAATTGTAGCCAAGCCAGACGGAAGCAGCCCTTGAAGGTTCAGCTTAGTCAGAACGGCTACTGGCCACAGACTTCCTCTTTACTGGTAAGTAACGAGAATAACAGGAGCAGAAACTTTTCAGCATCGAAAGAGAAAGGGAAAAAGAGGATCCTTACCCACAGAGGCCAGGTGCCTATAATTCTCCGCCATTACTTCCCCATGCAAAGCCCTCTGGCCTGGATTCAGCAGGGCCCACTCCTCCTCCGAGAAATGCACAGCCACCTCCTCGAAGGTCACCAGACCCTGAAAGGAGGAGGAGAAAACATTTTCCCAAAGCAGATAACGTCATCGTCGGAAGAGGCAGTAAAGGCGAAGTGGCTGGAGGTTCTCTCGCAGGTTCCAAAGCTTCCGCGGCGCCATTCAAAGCCTTCCCAGTGGGGACGTTTTGGCAGAAAGAGAGGAAAAGAAACAAAACTCTTCCAGGCCCAGGGAGCTGTGCAGGGTGTGTGTGGAAGGGAGGAACCCGGACTAACCCCTGCTCATCTCTCTAGTTCAGGGGTGGGGAACCTCTTTCACTCCAAGGACCAAATTCAATTTTGGAGAATCTCTTTGGGGCTGCATTTGTGAGACCTTGCCCCAATCCAAGGGAGCTTGGATTGGCCAAGGGAGCTATAGCCCATGACACCGATTCTGAATCAAGGGGGTAGCTGAAGAGCATCAGGCCCAGCCATGGGAAGCCAGACGCTGGAGAATTCAGTTTGACCAGGCCTCCCACTGTCTTATGAGCTGGGAAGGGGTGAGACTCAGGACGCTGACGGGCCCTCGCTTCCACAGCTGGGAGACCTGACCTTGACAGAGGCCTCTGCCTCTCATCCAGGGATGTCTTCCATGAGAACAGGGCAGCATAAGAACATAAGAAGAGCCCTGCTGGTTCAGACCAAGGGTCCATCTAGTCCAGCATTCTGTTCACACAGTGGCCAACCAGCTGTCGACCAGGAACCCACAAGTGGGACATCAGTGCAACAGCACCCTCCTGCCCATGTTCCCCAGCAACTGGTGTAAAGAGGCTCACTGCCTCTGGTACTGGAGGTACCACATAGCCATCAAGAGTAGTAGCCATTGACAGCCTTTTCCTCCAGGAATTTGTCCAATCCCATTTTAAAGCCATTCAAATGGGTGGCCATCACTACATCCTGTAGTAGCGAGTTCCATAGTTCAACTGCCCACTGTGTGAAGCAGTCCTTCCTTTTATCGCTCCTGAATCTCCCACCCATCAGCTTCATGGGATGACCCCGGGTTCTAGTATTGTGAGAGAGGGAGAAAAATGCCTCCCTTTCCACTTTCTCCACATCATGCATAATTTTGTAGACCTCTGTCATGTCTCCCCTATCCCTCCTTTTTTCCAGGCTAAGCACCCAGCTGTTGTAACCATCTCTCACAGGGGAGATGCTCCAGCCCCTTGATCATTTCAGTTGCCCTTTTCTGCCCTTTTTCCACCTGTACAATATTTTTTTTTAGGTGTGGTGACCAGCAGGGATAGGACTCAGCTAAGTGCTAAGGCATGTCTGCATTGGATTTGGTATCCTAGAATAACGGACAGTTTTTGCCTAACCAAGTAGGCCTCTCACACAAAATAATTGGTATCACACAAGTACACCTTCACATGTAAATAACCTTGAAGCTGCTTGGACTCTGCTAAGTTACCTTTCAAGGAATTGCAAGTAGATAAATAGGTGCCGCTTTGGCGGGAAAGGTAACAGCGTTCCGTGCACCTCGGTGTTCAGTCATGCCGGCCACATGACCACGGAAGTGTCTCCGGACAGTGCTGGCTCTTCGGCTTAGAAATGGAGATGAGCACCGCACCCTAGAGTCGGACACGACTGGCTGGGGACACCTTCACCTTTAAGTTACCTCACCCCTCCAAGATAAGGATGTTTTGCCCTGCCTCATCGAAAGCTGAGAAACTCCTCCTCCCTTGCTGGATAGCTGGGGCCTGTTCTCACGGGAAAAGGGGATTTATCTCCCAGCTGGTGATTTTCCAGGGAAAATTTTAAAATGCACTTGAGCCCATTATTCCGTGTCCTGCACTCTGGGATGATCGAGAAGAGATCCTGGCCTTCCTCTCTGTGGCAACCTTTCAAGTACTTGACGAGCGCTATCCTATCTCCCCTCAGTCTTCTCTTCTCAAGGCTAAACATGCCCAGTTCTTTCAGTCTCTCCTCATAGGTCTGTTTCCAGTCCCCTGATCATCTTTGTCGCCCTCCTCCGAACCCTCTCCAGTTTGTCTGCATCCTTCTTAAAATCTGGTGCCCAGAACTGGACACAGTACTCCAATTGAGGCCTAACCAGTGCTGAGTAGAGGGGAACTAGAACTTCCCGGGGTTTGGAAGCTATGCTTCTATTCATGCAGCCCAAAATAGCATTGGCCTTTTTTGCAGCCACCTCACATTGTTGGCTCATATTCATCTTGTGATCTACAACAATTCCAAGATCCTTCTCACTTGTAGTGTTGTTGAGCCAAGTATCCCACATTTTGTAACTGTGCATTTGGTTTCGGAGCTCAAATCACACATGCTCAGTTTTTAATAGGTAATTAAAATAGAATCATAGACACAAAGAAGGGTTGGAAGGGGCCTATAAGACCATCGAGTCCAACCCCCTGCTCAGTGCAGGAGTCCAAGTCAAAGCATCCCTGACAGGTAGCTGTCCAGCCTCATCTTGAATGCCTCTAGTGTGGGACAGCCCACCACCTCCCCAGGTCATTGGTTCCACTGTCGTATTGCTCTAACAGGCAGGACGATTTTCCTGATGTTCAGCCGGAATCTGGCTTCCTGTCACTTGAGCCCATTCTTCCGTGTCCTGCACTTGGGGATGATCGAGAAGAGATCCTGGCCTTCTTCTCTGTGACAACCTTTCAAGTCCTTGAAGAGCGTCCATTTATCAACTGTGTATAATCATTACACTGTCATTTGGTTGCATCTGTGACTCTGTTTCATTTTGGCAATCCTCAAATCTGGTCCGACTAGGACCTGAATGGATCAGGCCCCCAGAATTGTAACACCACGTTCAACTAAAGAGGATGGAGCAGGTGCATGTCGTGAGGTGCAGCAACCATTTGCAAGCTAGGTTTCCCTGCTAGGATTGGATGTCTGACAACAATCTTTGGTGGCCGCTCCCCTGTATTTAAACCAAGGGGCAGTTGTTTTTGCTTGAAGCAATGTCTCAGAAACCTTGAAAGCGTCCTCTTTTTACTGGAACTGCAAACCTGTTTGGACTTATTCTGTGTGCTGAAGCCAGGGCTGATTGGGTCTTTTGTCGTGATGTTCACAAACTGATTCTGGTCAAGGAACTCCACTGTAATCTGTTGTCCGGAGTTCTTTACTGGGACTGTGAAGGCTTATAGCTAATGACTAGAATTACTGCAATGAACAGGTTTACTGAGACCTGTGTCTCCACATGTCAGGGTGGACACTGAGCCCATAGAATCTCAGAGTAGTTCTGATTCTGAGGAAGAGCAGCCGCTCCTGGGAGAGGAGCGTGCTCATCCTTCCCAGGGCCAACAGCTGGCACAGATTCCTCCCACCGGCATTCCTGGCATAGATAGCAGTCCCGGGAGTGAGAGAGCACGGCAAGAAGACTTGCTGGACGCGCGACGCCGACGCAGGGAGGGGTGCCAAATGGAGGGCGCGGAAAGGAGGCGTAGTGCCCGGTTGGCGCGCAAACAACGGTTGCGCCCAGAGGATCCAAGGGAAAAGGGGAGGGACTCTCCCTAGGCCCAAAGTTCAGGGTCTGCCAGTGATTCTCCTTCAAACGGGGACCAACTGTTCCCACCTAGGGCATAGGTACTCTGCTGCTCATAGCTAGTTGCTAACAGTAGAGTTGTTAAGTTGTAATAGAGGAATAAAGCTTTGAAAAGAATCCCTTTGTCTGTGTCTGGACTTGGCTACTGGATTAGACTGAAAGAGGCCGCCAAGGAGCCCTTGACACCACACTGGGAAGTTCGGTTCTGACAGCACTCCAGTGGCGGGTGGGGAAAAAGTGACAGGGCCCCAAATAACAGCATGTTCTAGCTTCAAGGTCTTACTGCCAGTAAGGAGAGGCATTTCACCCTTTCAGAATGGGAGGAAAAAACATGCAAAAGCTGGAGAAAGCACCAAATGATTAGTAGTTAAGGCGAAGGGGGTGTGGCTATCTGAGGAAACTCAGAGGGCCAGATGGTGACCTTGGTCCTTAAGTTCCCCACCCCTGCTGTAGCTTTCTTCTCCTACCTGATCTGGCTGTACAGCAACCAGTTCCATTCCACCAAGAAAAGGCCTGGAAGGAAATGCCGGGCTAATTCCACCACCTATGAGGGAGAGAGAAGAGATGGGAAAACGTTTCATCCTTGATACGCTCTTGGCATTTCCGTTCTGGGCTTGAAATCAATCCCTTTCCCACAATTCCTTTGGGCGCAAAGTGCTAATTCAGATTTATAAAGTATTAACCTATTTAACTCCGGGAGAGAGCGCAGGACAGGAAGGCCTGGCGTGCTATGGTCCATGGGGTCACAAAGAGTCGGACACGACTAAACAGCAACAAAACCTATTTAAAACAAAGCTCCATTTAAAAATGTGAGGGGCTAGGTCTCTTGGTCTTGGCTAGAGATGTAAAATTTCCAGAATTTTCGAGGCCCTGGGAAAACACTGTTTCCCCCCCCCGCTTTTTTGGGAGGGGGATTGAAATTTTGGAAAAACTGAAAAATAAGCAATACTTATTTTTTTAGTGCTCTTTACAGATTTAAAGCAACGAAGTGATCTTAGGAGAGCTTTCCCCAATTTGGTGCCCTCCAGATATTTTGAACTTCCGCTCCCATCAGCCTCAGGCAGCATGGCCAATGGTCAGGATTGCTGGGCATTGTAGTCCAAAACATCTGGAGGGCACCAGATTGGGGAGAACTGCTTTAGGAACCTAAAGCAACCTTTCTATTCCTAAGGTTATTTTATGTATGATTTAGTTTGCTCATAAAAATTATCATTACATTTTAAAACTTTTAAAAGTAAACTCAGTTAGTAAATTTGTAATCTCTGAATAGATTAGTACTACATTAAATGACTTCTACAGCATCAGAAACACAGGACTCTATTGAAGAAAACCCAAGCTGTCAAGAATGCACATTTCCTGTAGAAAATGCGCAATGGTGACTCCAGTCACATATTGGGAAACTGAGCATAAATGTCTATCGGTAAAATATAATTTAGATCAGTAGTTTTAATAAGGAATGAAAGAACTAACTATGCTGGGAAGCTCACAGAGAGGATGAAAATATATCTTTCCCCATGGCTCCTTTATTTCCAGACATTTTACATTTCTAGTCCTTCTATAAAAGTGTTCTTACTACATAGGTTTTAGAAATCATTTTGGGTGGAGTAAAGACTGGGTAACAATATATACATTGTCTTAAATTCTAAAAGAAAATATTTCATAATCCAAAGCTGTTCAATTTTGGGGTCAGGGGGGAAACAGTCCTCGAGGGGAAAATGGTTCTTTTCCGATGTTTCTGGGTGTTTCCAGGCCTTCACATTTCTAATCTTGTTGGTCCCAGATTGGGAGGGGAGGGTAGAGGAGGGTGCCTTGGGCGGGCAGCAATAGCAAAGAAGAAGAACAGGGAGCCCCCTTCTGCAACGTGGGCCTTGGCAGGTGCCCCACAATGCCGTCTTCTGGCACCTCCCCCTCAAGAGGAACATAAAAGCAGCCTGTGGTTTTCAGGCATATCCCAAGGGAGGGAGGCCAAGTTGAAATACACCCCCTCAAACCTTACCCAGTAAGGTGGCACCTCTGTCACCCTCTTGCACGATCCATCTGAACAGCTGGGTGGTGTCCGACGGAGCCTTTCCTGCCTCAGGGAAATGCACGGCTGCTTTGGCTAACATCCCCTGCACCTGGAACAGGAGAGAGAAACCCAGGAAGGGAAGGGAAACGAGGGATGAAGAAAAAAAAGTGGCATGGGAAAAGGCTAAGGACAGCGTTTCTCAATATCCTTGAACCCAAGTCTCCTTCTGAAATTATTCTGTCCTCCAGGTCTCACAACACACTCCCAGCTGTGATCTGGGAGACAAGCACATCACGATCTGTGGACTGGAAGTCGTAATCCCAATACTGGCACGAGAAGAGGACACTGGCCGTAGGTCAGTGGTATAGCCCTCCCTTGGCATGCAGGAGGTCCTGGGTCCAATCCCTACATCTCCAGGGAGGGCTGGAAAAATTCCTGCCTCAAACCCTTGAGAGCTGCTGCCTGTTAGTGTAAAAACTACGGAGCGAAATGGACCGATGGTTTGACTTGGTATAAAGTCAGCTACATAGATGGATGGATGAATGGATAGATAGATAGGGTTGGATCCAGAATCAGCCTTCCATTGACGGAAGGGCTCCCTTCACAGAAGGCGCCTCTGTCTGATTTTGGGGAATCCCTCTTTTCCTCCACACCAGACCTCCCCATATTCAGCACAGCCTTTCTGCGTGGCATTTTCAAGGGGCTGCCAAGCGGAGGAGAGAGCAGGTAAATCGGTTCCCTACGGCCCTGTGACACGTGCCTCAATCTGGATCCAACCCTTATTTAACTTTATATATTCTATGTATTTATTTACAACCTTTGTATCCCATTCTATATCATCAATATAATCTCAGGACGGCACACAGATAAAATCAATTTAAACACTAAGAAACAATGAACAACTTTAACAGTTTTTGTTGTTCAGTCGTGTCCGACTCTTCGTGACCCCATGGACCATAGCACGTGACTGTAGCCATGAAATTAAAAGACGCTTGCTCCTTGGGAGGAAAGCTATGGCCAACCTAGACAGCATAGTAAGAAGCAGAGACATCCCCTTGCCGACAAAGGTCCGTCTAATCAAAGCTATGGTTTTCCCAGTAGTAATGTATGGCTGTGAGAGCTGGACTATAAGGAAGGCTGAGCGCTGAAGAATTGATGCTTTCGAACTGTGGTGCTGGAGAAGACTCTTACGAGTCCCCTGGACTGCAAGGAGGTCAAATCAGTCCATCCTAAAGGAAATCAACCGAGTGCTCATTGGAAGGACAGATACTGAAGCTGAAGCTCCAATATTTTGGCCACCTAATGCGAAGAGAAAACTCCCTGGAAAAGACCCTGATGCTGGGAAAGACTGAAGGCAAAAGGAGAAGGGGACGGCAGAGGATGAGATGGCTAGATAGCATCACGGATGCAATGAATATGAACTTGAGCACGCTCCGGGAGAGAGCGCAGGACAGGAAGGGCATATTAAACCATTAAACAAGCTAATACCGATTAGAAAATCTAAAACAAAGAAACAGTTAAAACAGTGAGCAACTTAAGGGAATTCAATTCGCCCTCAAAGGCTTTGGTGGAAAGCCATGTTGTCACTTGGCACCAAAATGAAACCAACATCTGCGCCAATCGGGCCTCCAAGGGGAGGGCATTCCACAACCGGGGTGCCACAGCAGAGAAGGCCCTCTCCCACATCTCACCATAGCGTCAGAACAGGACATCTCAGACTCCCTCCTACAATCAACCAGCCAAGAAAACAGCGAGAAAGGTGAGTTCCCTGCCTGCCTGCAGCTTCCGTTGTTAGCACAGTCATTTTCATGAATTCAACACGCCAGTCTCTCATGCTTGTTGGGGGGCAGGGGATGCTTTTGTCTCCTGTAGCAAAGGGATTCTCTCCATTTCTGGAGCTTTAGGATGTATGCCGTGGCTCCCCCCAAAGGAACACCATTCTAAGACATTTGGGGCAGCCTTTCTTGGGATGATTTCCAGAAAACATTCCTGTAATGCACTTTATGTGAGGCTATTCTTGCACTTGGTCTGGAAGCTGAAACTGGTGTGGCAGCCATGATGCTGAGCAGGGTATCTGGCCAGGCATATATTAAGTTATTAATTAATTCCATTTATACCCCCACCTTTCTTCCATTGTGGAACTCAAGGTGGCTACATGTGGTTCCCAGGCAGTCTCCCCTCCAGACACTGACCAGACCCAGACCTGCTTAGTTTCAGCAAGGTGGCGGCCTCCTGTGCCTTCAGACCATGTCTTGGGACAACTGTGTTGTCTTAACTGCACTGGCTAAGTATTATCTACCGAGCCATGTTCAAGGTCTTGCTGTTGGCATATAAAGCTGAATTTCCAGCTGAACATCAGGAGAAACTTCCTGACTCTTAGAGCAATACGACAATGGAACCCATGACCTAGGGAGGTGGTGGGCTCTCCCACACTAGAGGCATTCAAGACGAGGCTGGACAGCCATCTGTCAGGGATGCTCTGACTTGGATTCCTGCATTGAGCAGGGGGTTGGACTTGATGGCCTTGTAGGCCCCTTCCAACCCTACTGTTCTATGATTCTAAGCCCTGAGCAGCTTGGGACCAGGATACCTGGCACATCACCTTCTCTGAGATACAGCTGTGTGATCATTCTACCATAACTTGCATACCGCACTCTTCAAGTACTTGAAAGGTTGTCCCAGAGAGGAAGGCCAGGATCTCTTCTCCATCATCCCAGAGTGCAGGACACAGAAGAATGGGCTCAAGTGACAGGAAGCCAGATTCCGGCTGGACATCAGGAAAAACTTCCTGACTGTTAGAGCAATACGACAATGGAACCAATTACCTAGGGAGGTGGGCTTTCCCACACTGGAGGCATTCAAGACGAAGCTGGACAGACATCTGTCAGGGATGCTTTGACTTGGACTCCTGCATTGAGCCGGGGGTTGGCTCAATGGTCTTATAGGCCCCTTCCAACCTGCTATTCTATGGTACTATGACGATGATCTTGCAGCAACCAGGAAGCAGGGCTTCTCCGTGGTGGCACCCACCTTGTCGAATGACCTCCCCGTTATGCGGGAGGCAGCAAATGTAGTGGGCTTTCGGTGCCGATTAAAGACCCATCTTTTCACCCAGGCCTTCCCTGAGTCAGTGTGCTGTGCAGTATGTTTGTTAATTATGGTGTTGTGAGTACTGGCTTTAATGTTTTTATCAATATTTCATATAAACGTTTTAGCAGTTACTATGGATTTTAATGTATGTTAATGCAATATATGTTCATCTCCTTTTAAACCACTCAGAGATATTTTTTAAAGATGGTCAGCAGTATATAAATCTATGAAATAATAGTAACAACAACAACAACTAGTAGGGACTTTTAGGATACTGTTCCACACATTTACCGCCCCTTGGAGTTATTGGGAAGAAATTCTCTCTCACCTGATGTTCTTTCTGCTTCTTCTCCTCAGCCTGGCTCAGGAGGAAACCTTCCGCCAGGGCCACCGCCTGGGAACTGGTCTCCGCTCCACACTCCCTGACCCAGCTCTCCATCTCCGGGGGCAGGACAGCCAGGAACTGCTCCAGGACCACCAGGTCCAGCACCTGAGCTTTCGTGCGTCTTTCTGGCTTCAGCCACCGACGGCAAAGGTGGTGGAGTCGGCTGCAGGCCTCTCGGGGCCCCTCGGCCTCCCGGTAGCAGAACCCCCTGAAGCGAAAGCGCTCTGCGTCTGAGCTGGTGCTGCTCTCCGCCAGGTTCTCCTGCACTCTTCTTTCCCAGAGCTCCGTACTGCTCCCTTCCTGGATGGTTTGGGGGCCTTTTCCTTCCCCAGGGCCAGTGAAGTCTTCCATCTTCTCTCTCCTCTCCGTTTTTGCTGCCAACAGGACTCAAATGGTCTCCTTGCCCTACTATCACTTTCTTTCTTGAAGCAAGGACTGCCTGAATTTGGAGGGGGAAGAGAAACACATTTTACAAAGGTCACAGGCACAGCCTCTCTTAGACGCCCTAAGCAGCATGAATTCTGGCAAGTGTCCTGGGCTTCTTCCCCATAAAGAAGAGAGATGAACACCCAGCCTGGGAAGGACACTAAGGACTGGGGATGGGGAAAGTGGGAACTTATTCCCTATAAGAGGCACAGATGACCCAGAATACTCACCTGCTTCACAACCAGAGCATTTTATTTTATCGGTTACATTTCTATACTGCCTAATAGCCGAAGCTCTCTGGGCAGTTCACAACAATTAAAACCGTGAAATACATCATGAGAAAATATAATATTAAATATATTAAACTACAGCATGAAATAAAAATATGAACCAAAATGAGCATAAGAACAGAAGAAGAGCCGTCCTGGACCAGACCAAGGGTCCATCTAGTCCAGCATTCTGTTCACACAGTGGCCAGCCAGCTGCCCACAGGAAACCCACCAGCAGGGCATGAGTGCAACAATACTCAAGGTCATACCCTGGACTCAAATACTGGACTGTCATATCTGATTTGCCTTCTTTCGATCCACCAATATAAGAACATAAGGGTCAGACCAAGGGTCCATCTAGTCTAGCACTCAGTTCCCACAGTGGCCACCCTTCTGTAGACGGGAAACCCGCAAGCAGGACCTGAGTGCAATAGCACCCACCTGCCCATGTTCCCCAGCAACTGGTGTACATGGGTACACTGCCTCTGATACTGGGGGTAGCATAGAGGTATCAGGACTAGTAGCCATGGGGACCCTTCTCCTCCATGAAGTTGTCCAACCCCCCTTTTCAAGCCATCCAAATTGGTGGCCATCACTGCATCTCGTGGTAGCAAATTCCATAGTTTGACTCTGCGCTGTGGGAATCATAGAACCATAAAATCATAGAACAGTAGGGTTGGAAGGGGCCTACAAGGCCATCGAGTCCAACCCCCTGCTCAATGCTGGAGTCCAAGTCAGAGCATCCCTGACAGGTGGCTGTCCAGCCTCGTCTTGAAGGCCTCCAGAGTGGGAGAGCCCACCACCTCCCTAGGTCTTGCATTGCACTGTCATATTGCTCTAACAGGCAGGAGATTTTCCTGATGTTCGGCCGGAATCTGGCCTCCTGTAACTTGAGCCCATGATTCCGTGTCCTGCACTCTGGGATGATCAAGAAGAGATCCTGGCCTTCTTCTCTGTGACAACCTTTCAAGTACTTGAAGAGTGCTATCCTATCTCCCCTCAGTCTTCTCTTCTCAAGGCTAAACATGCCCAGTTCTTTCAGGCTGTCTTCATAGGGCTTTGTTTCCAGTCCCCTGATCATCTTTGTTGCCCTCCTCTGAACCCTCCCCAGTTTGTCTGCATCCTTCTTCAAGTGTGGTGCCCAGAACTGGACACAGTACTCCAGGTGAGGCCTAACCAGTGCTGAGTAGAGGGGAACTAGTACTTCCTGGGATTTGGAAGCTATGCTTCTATTAATGCAGCCCAAAAGAGCATTGGCCTTTTTTGCAGCCACATCACATTGTTGGCTCATATTCAGCTTCTTGTGATTTGGAGTTTTGATCTGTCTTGAGTCCCCCACCCATCAGCTGCATAGGATGACCCCATAGGGTTCTTGCATCATGGGAGAGGGAGAAAAATGTCTCCCTCTCCACATTCTCCATACCATGCATCATTTTATACACCTCTGTCATGTCTCCCCCCCCCTCCCACCCTCTCTCTAAGCTAAACAATCCCAGATATTTTTATTTGCTTTAGTGGAAGACAAAGGGGGCAATCTAGCGTCCCGCCGACCCCAGCTCCCCCCTCCCCTCCAGCCCTCTTGCTCACAACTGCCCCATCTGCTTTGCCCGCACAAGCCACCCCCCTTTAGGGTGCTCCCCTCTCCTCCGCGCCCCCCAAGTCCTTCCACCAGATCCCATCCGCTGAGCCAGACGGAGGCGGCTGGGGGGGGGGGGGCTCCGACTGTCAGCGGGGCAGCGCACCCGCGCTGGGTTTCGGCCAGAGCCAGCCAGCACTCCGGGGGAGCTGTCCGAAGTGCTGAACCCAAACTGGGCTCCCGCAGAGTGCGGCCTGGCCCCGACGAAACCCGGCACAGAGCCGCTACCCCGCGAACGTGGGAGCCGCCGGGCCCAACCGGCACCAGTCCTGCCAGCGAAGCGGTGCCGTTTTCTGGGGCGGGGGCGCGCGCGCGCGCGTGCGGGAGGGAGAAGCAGCTCCGAGACGGGAGTGCGGTGGGGGAGCCCCGCGAAGGCAGGTCCCGGTTGCGCCTTCCTGCGCACAGCTCGCCTGGCCATGGGGCAAGCTGCGTGCGTGCGCGCGTGTGTCTTTTGTCTCCACGCTCCGCCTGGCCACGCACAGATCTCCCCCCCCCAGCCCACCCCAATTTTACGTCTCCCCCCACCTCCCCCGCCCCCGCCGGCACTCTGCACTCACGCGATCCCCGGGGACGGCAGGAGCGCGCAGCCCGCGGGGCCCGCGCCCGCCCGTGGGAAAATCCCGAGCGCCTTTCCCAGGGAGACGGGGCGGGGAGGCGCGCGCGCTCGCGGCGGGGGGGGGGCAGGAAGTGAGCGGCCCCGTTCCCGATTCCTCTTTCGCAGCGGCCGCTCTGGGCATCGCCGCTCTCTGCCTTTAACCCAGCGGCACCGCTTCTGCCCCGGACCGGTCCCGAGACGAGGAGCGGAGGGCGCGGAGGATGATCTCAAAGCGGGCGCCCGGGGACGGGGGGGGGGGGGGGTTCTGTCCTGCCTGTGCGCGCGGCGCGGCGCGTTCACGTCGTCCTGCGCGCTGGGGAAGGCGCTTTGTGACCGTGCTTACTTTTTCGAGCCTCCCGGAGACCTTCGGCTACGGGCGGTATCGACATATATGCGCGGACGTGAAATGGAAAGCGCTGAGATGGACTCTCCCCAAAAGACATCCCCACCCCGCTCCGGAAAGGCTCTTCCGCTCCTTTGGCATGGCTCCTGCGCCCCCTGCTGTCTCTTCTTCCGCTCCTGCGCCGGCCAAAGACGGGGGGGGGGGGTGTCTACGGTTGCTGAGTCTCCTGGGCCCGTTAGAAGCCCCCCCCCCAAAAAATCCTGGCACTTTCCAGATGTGTTGGACCACAAATCCCATTTAGGATTAAGCCAGCTTTGTGCAGCCTGCCGCCCTCCAGATGTGTTGGACCACAAATCCCATTTAGGATTAAGCCAGCTTTCTGCAGCCTGCCGCCCTCCAGATGTGTTGGACCACAAATCCCTTTTAGAATTAAGCCAGCTTTCTGCAGCCTGCCGCCCTCCAGATGTGTTGGACCACAAATCCCTTTTAGTATTAAGCCAGCTTTCTGCAGCCTGCCGCCCTCCAGATGTGTTGGACCACAAATCCCATTTAGGATTAAGCCAGCTTTCTGCAGCCTGCCGCCCTCCAGATGTGTTGGACCACAAATCCCATTTAGGATTAAGCCAGCTTTCTGCAGCCTGCCGCCCTCCAGATGTGTTGGACCACAAATCCCATTTAGGATTAAGCCAGCTTTCTGCAGCCTGCCACCCTCCAGATGTGTTGGACCACAAATCCCATTTAGGATTAAGCCAGCTTTCTGCAGCCTGCCGCCCTCCAGATGTGTTGGACCACAAATCCCTTTTAGTATTAAGCCAGCTTTCTGCAGCCTGCCACCCTCCAGATGTATTGGACTACAAATCCCATTTAGAATTAAGCCAGCTTTCTGCAGCCTGCCACCCTCCAAACGTGTTGGACTACAAATCCCATTTAGAATTAAACCACCTTCCCCCAAATGGGCACCTTCCAGATGTGTTGGACTGCTGGCTGAAGGATGAGGGGATTTGTAGTCCGACACATCTGGAAAGCGCCGGGGGGGGGGCATTCTAACGACTAAAGCCACCAGCTTCATTTCTATAAAGGGCTCTGTGTATGTGTGGGTGTGGGTGTCACTTCCTCTCCCCTCCAACTTTTTGGGCAACCTGGGAGGGGTTTCCTGAATGTGGAAGGGTGGGGTGGGGTGGGGTGAGAGGTGATGGTTCCCAACAGGAGGTATTGGCGGGGGGGGGGGAGAAATATAGGAGGGGACAGTTTTACTAAGGTTTACTGGGCAGCAGGAGTTTGGAGTCTTGTTGCAAATGCAGGGCAATCTTTTCATTCCCAGGCTGTTGTAAAGAGAGGATAGAGAGGCAAGAAAGCTCTGGGATCCGAATAAAGCGTTAAGATCTAACATCATCGCCCAGAGTCAAGCAAGGAAAGGGAGGGGACATGGATGGGGGGAGGCAGAAAGGCTAGCTGGGCCCTTGAGGACACTCTGGCAAGACACATTTAACAGTGAAAGGGGGGGTGCACAGGTGGGAGGGGGCAGGACTGGATTGCAGCTGAAGCTGAAGCCCCTGCTTTGCCCCTAGGAAGTCCTGGGGTCCATAGCCAGGAATGAGCTTTCCCTGCCCAAGATCCCACAGAGTTACTGCTACTCAGGGGAGACAATACCACCCCAAACTTCTACCCAGAGGGACCATTGCAAAGCTCAGAATCAGGCTGTTCCTGCATCTTCGGAAGTAGGGAGTCTCACCCAGACTTCCCCCACCCTGATGGCCTCTAGAAGTGTTGGACTGCACCTACCATCATCCCCAGCCAGCATAGCCATGTTTGCTGGGAATGATGGCAATTGTAGTCTGACACATCTGGAAGGCACTACCTTTGGGAAGGCTGGAATAATGTGCTTGCTAGGGATTAGAAATGCTGAAACAAAGGTTTTATTTGTCAAAAAAAAAAAAGCCCAACGTGTTTTGGCCTTAATTTGTATATTAAGGTCTTCTTCGAGGGGTGTAAGATAATACAGGGCTGCACATTAATAAAACAGCATAGAATTTTTAGCATTGAAAAACGTATAGAACATTGCACACTGCAGAAAGGTCTGGGCGTACTTACACATAACAACATCTGCAGAAATGATTATAATACGTATCGTCTACTAAAATTCCCTGGCGACTTGGAAAAGTGTTCGGAGGGCTGTAGTTTATATTCTATCAGTTTGTTGTTGTTGTTCAGTCGTTCAGTCGTGTCCGACTCTTCGTGACCCCATGGACCAGAGCACACCAGGCCTTCCTGTCCTGTGCTCTCTCCCGGAGCGTGCTCAAGTCCATATTCATTGCATCAGTGATGCTATCTAGCCCTCTCATCCTCTGCCGTCCTCTTCTCCTTTTGCCTTCAGTCTTTCCCAGCATCAGGGTCTTTTCCAGAGAGTTTTCTCTTCACATTAGGTGGCCAAAATATTGGAGCTTCAACTTCAGTATCTGTCCTTCCAAGGAGCACTCAGGGTTGATTTCCTTTAGGATTGACTGTTTGTTGCAGGCATTCACAAGTTACATCAATTAGCACAAGGCCTCTCATATCTGGACCAGACTGTGTTAGAGAAGAAAGGGGATGTCTGAAAACTACATAGTTGTTACAGAAGTGGTAGAAACCAGGGCTGTGCAGGGACCCCCTGACCTGCCTCAGAGGCCCCTTTGAGGCTTTCAAGGCGGGTGTGACTCGCTTCACGCCGATTGAGCCCCCCCGACCTGCTTTGGCCTCCGAATCCTGCTCCCCCCCCCCGGATATCCCTACCGTACCGCGTGAGCCCCCAGCTCCTTACCTGGGCCCTCAGGATGCATACCAGCAGCTGTCATCTTCCAGGGAGTCGCCATGGTGACTCCCTGTATTTCAGGAAACAGATCCTGCGCAAATAGTGGCTGTCCAGCCATTGAGGACGCTACATTAACATTGCGTACTTGACGGCTCGAGGGCCACCATTTGCGCAGGATCTATTTCTGGAAATACAGGAAGTCGGCATTTTAAAAACGGCGACTCCCTGGAAGAAGGTGATGGCTGCCAGCGCGTGTCCTGAGGGCCCAGGTAAGGAGCTGGGGGCCGGGCAGTGGTGTGGCTGGGCTGCCGGATCGCTCTGAAGTGCGCTGAAGCACTTTGGAGCGACCCGACCTGCTTTGTGCCACTTCGTGCCCCCTCTGCTCCACCTCGGAAGTGGCCCGAAGTGCCCCGCTTCAGGTCAGAGTCTGGGCTTCGGGCCGAAGCAGTGCACAGCCGTAGTAGAAAGTCCAGCTTCTCCTTTAGTCCCTGACGGGATGAGGTGTTTAATCTTAAGATCCATTCCATTTCCTTTCTCGGCAGGATCTTATCGCCTTTCTTATTAAGCCTTTCCAGTGGCCAGAATCTAAAGTTGCAAGAATTCAAGGAACTTAGGCAGACATTTGGAAAGAACGAGAGGGTTTGGTGTGGGATTCTGCCTTTTCATCCTGCATATATCAGAGGAGGGGGGCAAAGACTTAAAAGTGTGTTGCTTTTAGCTTAGGAATGTATTGTTTTGCCATAGGAGACAGCAGAGGCCTGGAAAGGAGGGTACTGACGCTGCAGCCATGTCACCCCTGAAAGGGAGGATGTCCTGGTTTATCTCATGGCTGTCAGTTTTGGCAGGGGTTTAATTAATTAATTATATTTCTATACCACCCAGTAGCCGAAGCTCTTGGCTTGAGCTGTAGATAAAGGTTCTTATCTACAGCTTAAGGTCATAAAACCATGTGGGCCTACAGTGAATTAGCCCCAGATGGCGAGGCGTGAATCATGCCATCCCATCCTCTGGAGGGAGTGTGGGGGACAGAGTGGCTAAAGTTGAGCCGCACATGGTATAAATTTTGAAGGGATTTCTAGCTCTGGGTCCTTTGTCTCCATCTGGTCTTGGAGGAGGTGGTCAGGTTGCCATGGCTGATGATGTAAAGGACCCTACTTTGGAGTAAGTAGCTTAGGCCAGATAGCTTTATTGTTTTATCTGTATTGGGTTTCCAATAGGGGTTTGGTTTCTTGGATTTCTGTACTTTCATACCATTTACTCTGCCCTTTTCCTCCATCTCTAACTTGTAAATAAACCAGCTACCTCAATACTCTGTGCTGCTATTTTTTCTCTTGGGTCAGCACTAATCCAGTGGGTCACCAGCCAAAAATGCCAGGCTACGGGTTTGGGGCACCTAGAATGTTCCTCTCAAGTGCAGAGACCCGAGGAGGTGGTGGCAGCAGGTAAATTGTGTCTGGCAGAGTCATGGTGCCACAGTCTACCTTTACAATATTCCCTAACCTTTTATCACTTACATCTACGCCCAGGGGACATCATCCATATGGGCACTGCATCTATTGTAGATACATGTCTAAAATGACTGACTTCGAAGATTCATTCAATCGCAAAGTGCACGTTTCGCAACATTTCACCACCTGTAGCAGCCATTTTGTTATTTTTGCTATCCACTGCAAATGTCAAATGATCTATGTGGGTAAAACAATTAGGCCCCCGAAGAAACTGAGAGGGGAACCTCTCTGTAATACTAAAAACAAAAGAAAAATAGGTGCCCCTTTAGTTGGTCATTTCGCTGAGTATAAACATCTTGTAACAGACTTTAGATTTGGAATGCTTATGCTAGTGCCAGGTAATTTGCGTTGGTGGTAGTGTCCGAATGGATACAACCCTCTGCTTCTAACAAGACCAAGAAAGACATGTTGGCATCCTGAGACTCAGCAGGGGTTCCTTCACACCATTCAGGACCTAAGAACGAAAGACCTGGCTTTAGAGCAACTGGCATATGGAGGAATACTGCCTCTAATCCTGGAGGTATACTAAGTAGTACATGCATTGAGCAAGGGGTTGGACTTGATGGCCTTATAGGCCCCTTCCAACCCTACTGTCAGGATTCCCTTTTGTCCCTGCTGAACTTCAAAAGCCAAATCAAAACACGGACAAGAGGCTTCTCTCCACAGCTCTTTAATCCTTTACCTCAATGGGTCATACAGAGGCAAATTGTCAGTCACTCACAGTCTACAAAGGAAAAGCCTTCAGGGAGTTCGAGGGGAAGCTACGAAGGTTGAAAGTTGCCCAACGTTTGAGAAAAGGCGGGCAGGCTATCCTAACTTAAGGTTTTCCTCCTCTGATGTTCTCAGGCAATGACTTGTCAGCTGGTACCAAAAGTGGCACTGTGGTTTACAACTAACGTGACTATACCACGAAGCAATTTTAGCAGCATAGCCAATATGTCTCTCCTCCAGATAAACATTGTAGGAGCTGAGTGAACAGACATCACCTGCCAGTTTTTTCAAGGAGGACCTGAAGGTGGAGATGAGAGATTTCATTTTCCATCACAAGTTCACCCTGGTCTGGCGGATGACGGTGTGTTCAAAGTAGAAAATTACTTTTGGAACCCGGTATTGTCTCCTACAGCACTTCTGCGGAGGAATCCCCCTTTTAGGTATTCTAGTCTATTTGGCACTCTGCCCTCTTTCAGGTACCAAGCAACACCTCCTCCAGGACACCCTTCCCTGTCCTTCTTTTACAGTTTAAAGAGATGACCATATCCCACAGGTTGTCCCCATTCCATATCAAATCCCATAGGCTCAAATGAGGTGAAAAATCACATGTGTTTCCAAACCTTCACACGCTTTAAACTTCTTTAGGGGCAAAGCACATTCTACAACATCTCCCTTACAAAAGACGAAAGAGCAGGGATTGGACTAGATGATCTCAAGGGTATCTTCAAGACTGGCCTGAATGAAGAGCTGAAGTACAAATGCCCTTGCTCAGTCATCAGCATCACCAGTGAAAAAGGTTCATCTTGGGTGGGACGGGAATGCTTCCTTTCTATCTGATCCCCTGCAGAGCTTCTGCTGGTGAGAACTGAGAGTTCAACACACAGGCCCAGAAAAAAAAAAGCCTTTATTGCACTCAATGAGTGTTCATGGAGCAGTATGTTAGCTTTTCAGTTACGCAGGATTCTTAGTACAGATAGGTTTCTTTAAAAAAAAAAAAGGAGGAAAGGGTTCTGACTGAAGATACAGTGTCAGTGATTTCTTGTTAAGTTTCTTTCAATCAGGAGGAGCTCAAATTGAGAGCATCCAATTTTGTTTGAAAGTATCTGGTCAGTATCCCATTGGACATAATCACTAACCTAAATTATGTGGTGCTCGAGTCATTAACGCTAGTTTTTAATTACTGCCCACTACTACATGCGAGAAGGATCTCGAAATTGTGGTACATCACAAGCTGAATATGAGCCAACCATATGATGTGGCTGCAAAAAAGGCAAATGCTCTTTGGGGCTGCATTAATAGAAGTATAGCTTCCCCTCTTCTCAGCACTGGTTAGGCCTCATCTGGAGTACTATGTCCAGTTCTGGGCACTGCACTTTAAGAAGGATGCAGACAAGCTGGAGAGGGTTCAGAGGAGGGCAATAAGGATGATTATGGGACTGGAAACAAAGCCCTATGACTTGGATTCCTGCATTGAGCAGGGGGTTGAACTCGATGGTCTTAAAGGCCCCTTCCAACCCTACTATTCTATGATTGTATGAAAGACATGCTGCCTTCATGAGACTAAGCAGGGAACCCTTCACATAATTCAGGACCTAAGAATGAACAAAGTGCCTTTAGAGCAACTAGTATACAGAGGAATGCTGCCTCAGGGTGTGGAGGTAAAATATTACAGGCAAAGCATTATATCACTATGGCTGATTCCAGGGTCACCATCCATTCACCTCCATCAGATGTGAACAGTTGCTTTTGTGACAACTGTGAACAGAAGAGAAACTATAATAGCAACCCATGGTTGCACCTCAGGGCTAGTAGCTTGCATTCATGACTACCATGCTGGAAGCAGATTCCAAAATGGAAAACAATATGGACGGAATCAGATGCCACTTTCTGTTTTCATCATTAGATGCTCCTTTGCATTCAGTTCAGGCCTCAGTACAATAATGTAGCACTTGGGAAGAAAGATGCAGCCCAGCAAACCAGCACTGGAGGCCAAGATAGAGAAGACCTGCACGGCTACCATGTATTTCCCCTTGGTGCTCAGGTAGGTGGGCACAAACGACACCCAGACACTGCAGAAGACCAACATGCTGAAGGTGATCAGCTTGGCTTCATTGAAGGCCCCAGGCAGCTTCCGGGCTAGGAAAGCCACCGTGAAACAGATGGCAGCCAGGAAGCCCATGTAGCCAAGGGCACTATAGAACATCGCAACAGACCCTTCATTGCATTGCAGGATGATCTGTCCAGTCTGGGAGTGCATGTCAGAATCTGGGAATGGGGGAGAGATTCCCAGCCAAACGGTACAGATTAAAACTTGGATACCAGAACTGGAAAATACAATGGAGTTGGCCAAACTCTTCCCCAGCCATTTTCTCACACTGTTTCCTGGTTTTGTGGCCAGGAAGGCTAGCACCACAGTGATAGTTTTTGCTAACACAGAAGAGACGGCAATTGAGAAGATGATGCTGAATGCTGTTTGCCGGAGGAGGCAGGTGGCTTTTGTTGGCTGGCCCATGAACAGGAAGGAGGACAAGAAGGAAAGCATGAGGGAGACAAGGAGAATGTAGGAGAGGTCCCGGTTGTTGGCTTTGACTATTGGGGTTTCTAGGTTTTTAAGGAAGATTCCTATCACAAAGGCTGTGGTTAAGGAGAGGAAAAGGGCAGAAGAGACTAGCATGATGCCCACAGGCTCTTCAAAGGACAGGAAGGTTATATCCTTGGGAATACATTGATCTCGGTCCTTGTTTGGGTGCTGATCTTCTGGGCATGCAGTGCAATGGTTTGCATCTGAAAAGAAGAAGAGAAAGTTCAGCATCATTAAAGTCTCCCAGCGATATAGCCTGCTATGAGAGTTTAGATGCCACAGGGGCCACGCAAGCCATAGACGGGGAAGAGGCCAGGAACGATCCTTGTGTAGTGGGATGGGGAGGGTCAGGGGCTCAGGGGTTGAGTCCATGGAAAGGATGTTGGGTGGTAGGGCTGAGGCGGTATTCTTCCTGAGCTGTGGGAGAGATACTGTCCATCAGAGAGACAGCACTGGACATGCCAGAATTATAGCAGGGGTGGGAATATTGTGTCCCTCCAGAAGTTGTTTCATTGCTATTCTCATCATGACCCACCACTGGCTATGCTGATTATAGATGAGGGGAGATATGATAGCGCTCTTCAAGTACTTGAAAGGTTGCCACAGACAGGAAGGCCAGGATCTCTTCTCGATCATCCCAGAGTGCAGGACACGGAATCATGGGCTCAAGTTAGAGGAAGCCAGATTCCGGCTGAACATCAGGAAAAACTTTCTGGCTGTTAGAGCAATATGACAATGGAACCAATTACCTAGGGAGGTGGTGGGCTCCCCACACTGGAGGCGTTCAAGATGAGGCTGGACAGCCATCTGTCAGGGACGCTCTGACTTGGATTCCTGCACTCACTGAGCAGGGGGTTGGACTCAATGGCCTTGTAGGCCCCTTCCAACCCTACTATTCTATGATTCTATGATGGGAGCTGATGGCCAACCACATCTGGAGGGGATATTCACAACCACCTGGCTGAGATTTGGTGAAGAGAGGGGTGGATTCATTCTGCTTCACAGGAAGCCTGGTGTGTAATATGGGATCTGGAATGAGTTCTATAGCTTTTCCTTTTACAAATCATCACCACCCTGCCAATATCACAAACCAACAAATGTAGGGTATTTTTTTAACACACATTCACACACACATTTCTCAGAGTCTGAGAGGGAAAGGGGGGGGGGTGTCTTTCACCTTCTTCCGGTGGGAGCAAAGACTACCTGCACCCCTTGCCTTCCTTTCAGACTCTCCAGTCTTGCTATATCTAGATTAGACTGGTACTTCCCAGAAAAGCATGGGCCCTGGTGCCACCTTACTCCTAAGGTGCCACCTTACACCTTACATCCGCCACCACATCCACCGCTGGAGCTGCCACCTCCACCTCCAGGTACGCTCCGTCCCGGGGAGATTCCGCAGGGTGGCGGGGGGGGGGGGAGGCCGTTCCGCCACGGATTCCAGGTGAAATCCAGCCTCACTGGCGTCCATGCCGGAATTCTCTGACATCCCCACAAATTGAGCCCCCTTTCTTTGAGCAATCTTTTTCAGCTCAGAATGATGACAGCCAGTGTGGTGTAGTGGTTAGAGTCTTGGGCTTCATCTCCACTTGTGCTTTTTATAGGAGCTGAAGTGCACCAATCACAGTTGGGGCACATTACACATTCCATATACCACTTTTGTAGCATTATTTCCCGCTTTGTATTCCATATTATGCAGAATACCGCAGCAGATGTCATTGTGCGTGATAGCAAGTTATACATGTGCAAGAGGGATGTAACATCACCATGACGGGATCGTATCGATATGACACGAGGTGTAGATCAGGCCCCAGGCGAAGACTGGGGATACTTGGGTTCTAGCCCCATAAAACTCACTGGGTGACTTTGGGCCAGTCACTGACTCTCAGTCTAACCTACCTTACGGGGTGTGGTGTGGGTAACACAGAGAGGAAGAAGACCATATAAGCCACCTTGGACGGTTTGCCAGAAGGAGAAAGGTGGGATATAAATGTAATAATGATAATAAATAATAGCCACCACTTTCTAGATGTATGGACTAATATATAAACCACGGACAATCAACAACTGCTGTGGATGTACGGACAAATATATTAACCACGGACACTCAACAATGACCCTCCCGCTCATTTCTTCCGATATACATAGGCATATTGCCTTTGACTAACAGCTATTGATAGCAAATTCATCCTCCATGAATTTTTCCAATCCCCTTCCATCCTTTCCTCCATAAAAGATATTTCGTGGAAAGACACAAGGTGGAAGAGGCAGGGGATGATTTCCGGGTGTCCCTCTGACATGGGTGATGGCGTGCGTGGAGAACTGGGCTGGTGAAATGAGTTTGCATTTCCTAGCAGTCAGTTTGACCCTCTCCGTACAGCAGTGGATTTACAAATACCGAGCCAATTCCAAATCAATCTGCAGGGGATTTGGCCGTGAATCCCTAGGACAGCGATAGACCTGTGTGTTTAAACATGATCTGCCCAATCATGTGTAAAGTAGGGGGTGGGATGTGATCCTTTCAAGAAGAACAGACTGACATATAACGATAATCATTGGTTTACAGCACAACCCACAATCGCCTCCTTCACAGGATGTGCAGTGTGGGATGTGAACCTGGATTGCTGGGTTGTTCAGAGGCTAAGCAACCCAATGGTAAATGCGACACCCACCCCCCAAACCCATGTGTTAACCACTGGGTTGTTTAGCTCCCAACCAACCCAGCAGTCCAGTTCGCACATCATGCTGCACGACTTATAAAGGAAGGTTGTGCACTGAAGCGGATAAGGTGGGCAGGGCGCGGGCAGCATGTTGGGATGTCCCTGACAGCTCATCAGTTTTGAAACTGATGGATTGTCGTTACATGCAAACAGCCCCTGTGTGTGTGTGTTGCAGGATTGCTGGAATCTCCATCACAGCCACACACAGACTTTGCCAACCATCCCCCTTTTCTTGTATCTCCAAGTACGAAGATGTCAAAGGAAAAGAGGGAATCCTTCACCCTACACCTTATGGACTGCCCTTTCCTATGGAGTCACTTGCCTTCCTCTGTGGAAATGGTCCCTTCCAGGCAGGGAGCGCAGTCATAGCAGCACCGTGGCTCTCCTTCCCGGATCACCTTGACGTCTCCAGGCCTGCAGCTTGTGGTACATCTGGAACTAGGCACCGTCTACCCATAAAGACAGAGTACCAAGAGAGAAGGGTTGTTTTGTCCATGGAACTTCATTAGCACCAACAGGCATTTCCCCACCATGTCCAATGGCAAATTGGGGGTGATTTCTGTCACGACTCTGGCATGGTAGAAATATTTAAACTCCCAGTCCTTATCACTCCTCTCCACCGTCCACCCCCAGCTGCTATTTAGATGGGATGCATTGTATGTCAGTGTAGCTTGAGACTTGGTTTTGGTGAATCACGCATGTGCTCGCTGTTTAGGATACCCTTTGCGAGAGGTGAGAATTCAGATATTAGGATTCACAACCTCAGCATCTTAAACGTTAGTATAGCGATGACCCCAGAATCAGTGCTGGGCATGGACTCAGTGGCAGAGTGCACGTGCTGCATCCCAAAGGTCCCGGGTTAACCCCCTGGCATTTCTATCCAGCCATCTTGCCTTCTTGGTTTTCTGTTTCTTTGGGACGTTTTTTGTTGTCTCTGTCTCTGAGACTTTGGAGGACCAGTGCTAGTCCATGTTGGTGATCCTGAGCTAGATAGACCAATGTTCTGACTCAGTGTAAGTTTGCTTCCTATGATGCCTCCAACCCAAGTAGGAAGCAGATTGTGGCTGAATTTGGTATGAATGCAGCCTATGTTCTGAGCAGAAGGGGTGATAATAGAATCATAATAGTAGAGTTGGAAGGGGCCTATAAGACCATCGGGTCCAACCCCCTGCTCAGTGCAGGAATCCAAGTTGAAGCATCCCTGACAGATGGCTGTCCAGCTTCATCTTGAATGCTTCCAGTGTGGGAGAGCCCACCACCTCCCTAGGTAATTGGTTCCATTGTCATACTGCTCTAATAGGACATTTTTCCTAATGTTCAGCTGGAATCTGGCTTCCTGTCACTTGAGCCCATTGTTCTGTGTCATCACTCTTGGATGATTAAGAAGAGATCCTGGTCTTCCTTTCTGTGACAACCTTTCTGTGATCTCATATGTATACTTTATTTGTGTGGTGTAGAGTGGGAATGCAGAACATCTGGTCCAGGAACCTAATCTGGCCCCTAGAGTTGCTGCATGCAGCCCACAGAGCTTCCTTGGTTTCCACCAAGCTCACTGACATCATCTGGCCCATGGATGACCTGTTGGTGGGTCATTTGTCCCCCCACCACACCATATGAACCTGGAATGTAAGATCTATGAGCCAGGGCAAATTGGATGTGGTTATTGGGGAGATTTCAAGATTAAATATAGACATTTTGGGTGTCAGTGAACTGAAATGGACTGGAATGGGCCACTTCACATCAAATGACCACCAGATCTACTACTGTGGACAAGAGGACCACAGAAGAAATGGAGTAGCCTTCATAATTAATAATAAAGTGGCTAAAGCAGTGCTTGGATACAATCCAAAAAATGATAGAATGATCTCAATTTGAATTCAGGGTAAGCCATTTAACATCACAGTGATCCAAATATATGCCCCAACCACAGATGCTGAAGAAGCGGAAGTAGTTCAGTTCTATGAGGATCTGCAGCACCTACTGGATAGTATGCCAAAAAAAGATGTTATTTTCATTACAGGAGACTGGAATGCTAAGGTGGGTAGTCAAACGACACCTGGAATTACAGGCAAGCATGGTCTGGGAGAACAAAATGAAGCAGGACATAGGCTGATAGAATTTTGCCAAGACAACTCACTGTGCATAACAAACACTCTCTTCCAACAACCTAAGAGACGACTTTATACATGGACTTCACCAGACGGTCGACACCGAAATCAGATTGACTACATCCTTTGTAACCAAAGGTGGCGGACATCTATGCAGTCGGTAAAAACAAGACCTGGAGCTGATTGTAGTCAGATCACGAACTTCTTATTGCACAATTTAGAAACAGACTCAAGAGAACAGGGAAGACCCACAGATCAGTTAGATATGAGCTCACGAATATTCCTCATGAATATGCAGTGGAGGTGAAGAATAGATTTAAGGGACTAGATTTAGTAGATAGGGTCCCGGAAGAATTATGGACAGAAGTTCGCAACAGTGTTCAGGAGGCGGCAACAAAAAACATCCCAAAGAAAAAGAAAACCAAGAAGGCAAGATGGCTGTCTGCTGAGACACTGCAAGCAGCCCAAGAAAGAAGGAAAGCAAAAGGCAACAGTGATAGGGGGAGATATGCCCAATTAAATGCAAAATTCCAGAGGTTAGCCAGAAGAGATAAGGAATTATTTTTAAACAAGCAATGCACGGAAGCGGAAGAAAATAATACAATAGGAAGGACAAGAGACCTCTTCCAGAACATTAGAAACATCGGAGGTAAATTCCAGGCAAAAATGGGTATGATCAAAAACAAAGATGGCAAGGACCTAACAGAAGCAGAAGAGATCAAGAAAAGGTGGCAAGAATATACAGAAGATCTGTATAGGAAGGATAATAATATCGGGGATAGATTTGACGGTGTGGTCAGTGAGCTAGAGCCAGACATCCTGAAGAGTGAGGTTGAATGGGCTTTAAGAAGCATTGCTAATAACAAGGCAGCAGGAGATGACGGTATCCCAGCTGAACTGTTTAAACTCTTGCAAGATGATGCTGTCAAGGTGATGCATGCCATATGCCAGCAAATTTGGAAAACACAAGAATGGCCAACAGACTGGAAAAAATCAACCTATATCCCCATACCAAAAAAGGGAAACACCAAAGAATGTTCAAACTATCGAACAGTGGCATTTATTTCACATGCCAGTAAGGTAATGCTCAAGATCTTGCAAGGTCGACTCCAGCCATTCATGGAATGAGGATTGCCAGATGTACAAGCTGGGTTTAGAAAAGGCAGAGGAACTAGAGACCGAATTGCCAATATCCGCTGGATAATGGAGAAAGCCAGGGAGTTTCAGAAAAACAACTATTTTGTTTTATTGACTATTCTAAAGCCTTTGACTGTGTGGATCATAACAAATGGTGGCAAGTTCTTGGTGGTATGGGGATACCAAGTCATCTTGTCTGCCTCCTGAGGAATCTGTATAACGACCAAGTAGTGACGGTAAGAACAGACCATGGAACAACAGACTGGTTTAGGATTGGGAAAGGAGTACGGCAGGGTTGTATACTCTCAGCCTACCTATTCAACCTGTACGCAGAACACATCATGAGACGTGCTGGGCTTGATGAAGCCAAGGCTGGAGTTAAAATCACTGGAAGAAACATTAACAATCTCCGATATGCAGATGATACCACTTTGATGGCTGAAAGCGAGGAGGAGCTGAGGAACCTTCTGACGAAGGTGAAAGAAGAAAGTACAAAAGCTGGGTTGCAGTTCAACCTCAAAAAAACCAAGATTATGGCAACCAGCTTGACTGATAACTGGCAAATAGAGGGAGAAAACGTGGAGGCAGTGACAGACTTTGTCTTTCTAGGCACAAAGATTACTGCAGACGCTGACTGCAGCCAGGAAATCAGAAGACATTTACCTCTTGGGAGGACAGCAATGACAAATCTTGATAAAATAGTGAAGAGCAGAGACATCACACTGACAACAAAGGTCCACATAGTTCAAGCAATGGTCTTCCCTGTTGTAACCTATGGCTGCGAGAGCTGGACCATAAGGAAGGCTGAGCGAAGGAAGATCGATGCTTTTGAACTGTGATGCTGGAGGAAAATTCTGAGAGTGCCTTGGACTGCAAGAAGATCAAACCAGTCCATCCTCCAGGAAATAAAGCCAGACTGCTCACTTGAGGGAAGGATATTAAAAGCAAAACTGAAGTACTTTGGCCACATCATGAGAAGACAGGAGAGCCTGGAGAAGATGCTGATGCTAGGGAAAGTGGAAGGCAAAAGGAAGAGGGGCCGACCAAGGGCAAGATGGATGGATGATATTCTGGAGGTGACGGACTCAACCTTGGAGGAACTTGGGGTGGCGACAGCCAACAGGAAGCTCTGGCGTGGGCTGGTCCATGAAGTCACGAAGAGTCGGAAGCAACTGAACGAGTAAACAACAACAACACAGTTTGGTTCCACACCCTGGGGTAGACATTAAGAAAGGAACTCTAATTTATCATTGATATCCTTTCCAGTGCATGGGTGAACCTGTAGCTCTCCTATCAAACCAATGGTTGTTGGGATGGGCTTAAATCCAATAAAATTAATAATAATAATAATAATAATAATAATAATAATAATAATAATAATACCCAACCAATTGAAGGGAATAAAATGAAGCCAATGGTTTCCCTACCTTATTAAACCAGCCAGGCCAGACAATGGCCTCCTTGTCAATGGTGAATGTGACATCTGAGGTTCCCTGTCTCTCTAGTGTCCCAACGTTCCCCATATGGACAGACTTATTGGGAAGCATCACATAGTTCACGATGTCAAAGTCAGCTGCCAGGTCTCCATTCTCATCCAAATACACTCCGTCCATTGAGGAATTGTAAAACTGGAAGTTTCTCAGGAAAGGGTGAAGCTACGATGGCAGAGAAAACACCTGCATTTAGAAGCTGGAAATGTCTACCTTGTCCTAAGACTCATGGCAGGTGCATGTGTCCTTTAAAGAGAGGGCGCACATGCAGATTTTTTTTAAAAAATCTTGTTCATAATGTACAGGAGGTCTAATGCTGTTGCTCCTCTTTCTGCAAGGCTGGGTTAAGAATTCGGCTAATTCTGCAGCCCCCTCCCCCCAGCATCTCAGTGGTGGGGATGTACGAGAATGTTGTTTTGCCTCAGTTTTGCCTCAGATTTGCTGTATTTGCGCCTTTTAATGCAAACACAGAGGACATTTTTCCAGGAAAAGCTTGCATGTTCCCAAAGTTGCACACTTTAAAAAATGAACACTTAAAAAAAAATACATATTTTCACCTATGGGGGAAAGTGCACATGAGGATGCACACTTTTAAAAATAAAATAAGAATAAGAACAGTTAGTAATCAAAAACAGTGGCAAGGAGGATCAAGGTGGAATTGGAGGAGGGAGGTGGATCGAGCTTCGAGGTAGAATTTGGAGAACTTGATATGGTTGAGCTTTACTGAGCATGATGTGCACAGTTTCCCCCTTTTTAAATTACAGTTATGCTCCTTCTTTCCTCCAGCACCTGAACGTCTTCCTATTTTATCCTCACAAACACCCTCTCAGGTAGGTTAGGCTGGGAAGTACTGCCTGGCCCAACTCAACCAGTGAGAAAGGGGAGGCATTTGCTGGTCCTCCTCATGCTGGAACAGCCCCGCCCTCTCTCTCTCTCTCTCTCTCTCTCTGTCCCTGTCCCTCTCTCAATCTCTGTCCCTGTCCCTGTCCCTCTCTCTCTCTGCGTGTGTCTCTGTCCCTGTGCCTGTCCCCCCCTCTCTGTCCCCCCTCTCTCTGCATGTGTCTCTGTCTCTGTCCCCCTCTCTTTTTCTCTGTCCCTGTCTTTCTCTGACCCTGTCTTTCTTTCTCTCTCTCTCTCTCTCTCTCTCTCTCTCTCTCTCTGTGCATGTGTCTCTGTCCCTGTGCCTGTCCCCCCTCTCTCTGTCCCCCCTCTCTCTGCGTGTGTCTCTGTCTCCGTCCCCCTCTCTTTCTCTCTGTCCCTCTCTCTCTCTCTCTCTGCGTGTGTCTCTGTCTCAGTCCCTCTCTCTCTCTATGTCCCTGTCTCTCTCTGACCCTGCCTCTCTCTCTCTCTCTCTGCGTGTGTCTCTGTCCCTGTGCCTGCCCCCTCTCTGTCCCCCCTCTCTCTGCGTGTATCTCTGTCTCTGTCCCCCCTCTTTCTCTCTGTCCCCCCTCTCTCTCTCTGCGTGTGTCTCTGTCTCAGTCCCTCTCTCTCTATGTCCCTGTCTCTCTCTGACCCTGTCACTCTCTCTCTCTCTCTGCATGTGTCTCTGTCCCTGTGTCTGCCCCCTCTCTGTCCCCCCTCTCTCTGCATGTGTCTCTGTCTCTGTCCCCCTCTCTTTTTCTCTGTCCCTGTCTTTCTCTGACCCTGTCTTTCTCTCTCTCTCTCTCTCTGTGCATGTGTCTCTGTCCCTATGCCTGTCCCCCCTCTCTCTGTCCCCCCTCTCTGCGTGTGTCTCTGTCTCGGTCCCTCTCTCTCTCTATGTCCCTGTCTCTCTCTGACCCTGTCTCTCTCTCTCTCTCTCTCTCTCTCTGCGTGTGTCTCTGTCCCTGTGCCTGCCCCCTCTCTGTCCCCCCTCTCTCTGCATGTGTCTCTGTCTCTGTCCCCCCTCTTTCTCTCTGTCCCCCCTCTCTCTCTCTCTGCGTGTGTCTCTGTCTCAGTCCCTCTCTCTCTATGTCCCTCTCTCTCTCTGACCCTGTCTCTCTCTCTCTCTCTGCATGTGTCTCTGTCCCTGTGCCTGCCCCCTCTCTGTCCCCCCTCTCTCTGCATGTGTCTCTGTCTCTGTCCCCCTCTCTTTTTCTCTGTCCCTGTCTTTCTCTGACCCTGTCTTTCTCTCTCTCTCTCTCTCTCTCTCTCTCTCTGTGCATGTGTCTCTGTCCCTGTGCCTGTCGCCCCTCTCTCTGTCCCCCCCTCTCTGCGTGTGTCTCTGTCTCGGTCCCTCTCTCTCTCTATGTCCCTGTCTCTCTCTGACCCTGTCTCTCTCTCTCTCTCTCTCTGCGTGTGTCTCTGTCCCTGTGCCTGCCCCCTCTCTGTCCCCCCTCTCTCTGCATGTGTCTCTGTCTCTGTCCCCCCTCTTTCTCTCTGTCCCCCCCTCTCTCTCTCTGCGTGTGTCTCTGTCTCAGTCCCTCTCTCTCTATGTCCCTGTCTCTCTCTGACCCTCTCTCTCTCTCTCTCTCTCTCTCTCTACGTGTGTCTCTGTCCCTGTGCCTGCCCCCTCTCTGTCCCCCCTCTCTCTGCATGTGTCTCTGTCTCTGTCCCCCTCTCTGTCTCTCTCTGTCTCTCTCTCTCTCTCTCTGCATGTGTCTCTGTCTCAGTCCCTCTCTCTCTATGTCCCTGTCTCTCTCTGACCCTGTCTCTCTCTCTCTCTCTGCGTGTGTCTCTGTCCCTGCGCCTGCCCCCTCTCTGTCCCCCCTCTCTCTGCGTGTGTCTCTGTCCCCCTCTCTTTCTCTCTGTCCCTGTCTCTCTCTGTCCCTCTCTCTCTCTCTCTCTCTGCATGTGTCTCTGTCTCAGTCCCTCTCTCTCTCTATGTCCCTGTCCCTGTCTCTCTCTGACCCTGTCTCTCTCTCTCTCTCTCTCTCTGCGTGTGTCTCTGTCCCCCCCTCCCTCCCTCCATGAGTGTGTGTGTGTGGGGCAGGGGGTGTTCTGTCCTGTCTAGTTCCTGTGTCTGAATGAGTCAGAGTATGTCACTTTTTTGAGTCGTGTGTGTGTGTGTGTGTGTTTCTGTTGTGTGTTTGTCTGGTGTGTGCTGGCAAAGGGGAAAGTTGTGTTTGTAATTGAATGCTCTGCCATGGAAGAGATATATTAGTCTTTTGCTTCTGGGATAGCATGGACATGATTTCCATTAAAATGTGTTATAAAAAAATGTTTTTGCATTTTCGTTGTCCATAAAACAGCAGTGTGTGCATGTACAAATATTGTCTGCGAGCTCAGTATTGGGGGAAGTCTATGGGGTCTGTGTAGATGGTTCGCCCCAGGTCCCACCATGGGCATGGCTTTGATCCAGCCCTGTCTTTCTGCATGGTATGGCAAGAGCGAGGGTCATTAGGGATATAATAGGTTAAAATCAGCACTTTGAATATGGCCTGGGGACAAATTGGCAAGCAGTGAAGGCGAGCCAGGACTGGACTCATACAGAGAGCTGACATCCATTGTTGAGTGTTCACCCTGCTGCCTGGGGCTTCCATGGGAGCACCAGAGAAGCTCTTCCAGAAAAAGAGGGAAGTGGTTGGAAGGAGCTGGATGTCAGAAGAGCCAGGTTGCCCCATGAACAGCAGCCCAGTCAGGAGGAAAAAGCCAGGAGATGGAGCCAATGACAGTTGCCCTACCCACAGATTTCACTTGAAATTGGGGCTTCCTATGATGGTGGAGCCTAGACAATGGGCTCTAGAAGACGCAGAGAAGTTGAGGATGAGGAGAGTCCTTTGTCTCAGGAATATGTGGTGTGGTGTGGTGTAGTGGCTAGAGTGTTGGACTGGGAGCCGAGAGATCTGGGTTCTAGTCCCCACTCAGCCATGGAAGCTCACTGAGAGACTTTGGGTCAATCACAGATTCTCTGCCCAACCTACCTCACAGGGTTGTTGTTGTGAGGATAAAATGGAGAGGAGGATAATGTACACCACCTTGGGTTCCTTAAGGTGGAAAACAGGCAGGATAGAAATGCAATAAATAAAAAATAAATGTAATAAATAAAAAATAAAATTCTACCTCAACTCACTACTGGTTCCAAAAGTTTCTCAGACTCTGCCTCCAATTACAGAGCTGGACAGCTGACTGCATTTTGCAGTAACTTAGCCACCTTTGAGGGAGAATGGAATACCTGCCAGGGCTGAACGATTTCCCTTTCTAATCTGCCTCCAGCAATCATCGGCTTGAATCTGGAAGCGTAAGCAGCATTTAAGGCATGTGCGACAGCTTGGACAGTATTGTGGATGCTGCAGGTGTCTTGGAACAGGCTTCTTTGAAAGAGATGCCTAGGCAAGCCCTCCATGTTCTCTTTTGCTGTGCATCGGTTCCGGCCTTTCACAAATAACGCATGCTTTGAATATAAACAACGAAATCCGTCTTTCCAGATTTGACCAAATGGGGTACGAGCTAAAAATTCCAGATCATCATGCTTTGTTTTTTTCTTGGTCTGGAGAAATAAAGATAAATATCCATGGATGTACGGGGGACGATATTGCTTGTAAGACATGATCAAGCTGAAATACGGTAAAGCGATTGTGATCCAGACTTTTCCTGAAATTGGTTTCAAGGCTCTGAAAACGGTTTCTTGCATGAACAGTACTTCTTTGAAGGACTGACACTGCCCATAGTAAATAAATACGTTGGGTCGTCTGTGTGTGGAAAGCAAATGCTTGCGTAGCCACCCTTCATACACACGGATTGGAAAAACAGAGGGTCCTAAGATGGATTGTGAGAAGGCCACACAAACCCCACTCCTGATGAGCACAGGCATCAAGGTGTTCACGAACCTTTCTCCGTTGTCATTGTTTGTAACAAAGAGACCGATCCAAGTCCATTTGAAATGCAGGAGGAGTTTGGTAATCCCCAGGTGCTGAGGTTCTTCTTTTGGAGCCATCCGGAAGACAAACGGGAACTGGGTTTTGTCAAGAATATGATGGAAAGAAGTGTAACTGGCCTAGTAAGGAAAGGAAGAGATGGAGGACTAGTTTGTTTTCAGGGCAAAGAAGAGATGATAGCTGTGCGATGGGTGCGTGCCTTGGTTTCTTTTCGGTCCCAAGCAAAAACATGGCTTTTCAAGTTTTCACCAAAGCCTTTGAGGGCACGCTGTTTCAACTGTTGTGTTGTTTTGGATTTCATTGGTAGTAGCTGGCTTAGGGCGCAATCCTATGGCCTGGTCAGCGGCTAGACGTTCATAGGATAGGTCAGTTCCTGGGAACCGACCTCGGAGCCCACGATCTGAGGTCGGTTCCCAGAGAACTGACCCCCTACCCCCTACCGTGCCGCCTCGGAGGCAGTGTGGATACTGGCCCCGTGCGCCCCACTCGTAAGGGCAGCGTGGAGCGGTGAAAACAGGGTGTTCCTGGAGGCGGGCCAGGGCAAGGAAGTTGGAAATGCTGGTACAACACATCCTATGTGTCGTCCAGCTGCCTCTCCCCTTGCTTCAAGGTCCTTCAGCCAGACAGCCAAAATCGGCTGTCTAGCCGCTAAAGCAGGGCGGCGGAAGCGTGGAGGAGATCCGCTCCTCACCACTCCTCCTGCCCTGCACTGGATAGGCGGTTGTCCCTGGGGTCAGAGGTGACTGTTGATCCAGATAGGATTGGTCCCTTAACGGTTTAATATGTTTTTAGCTGTTAAAATTATTCATTGTTTTATACCATTTAAATTGATTTTATCTGTACGCCGCCCTGCAATCTCACTGATATAGGGTGGGATACAAATATTCTACATAAATAAAATAAAATAAATAAGTAAAAGGCCCATTGGTTAAAAAAGAAAGAAGGATTCCACCATGTTAAAGGGTGATTGTGTGTGTGTGTGTGTGTGTGTGTGTGTGGTCATTCTGAAATGTGTTCCAAAATCAGAACGGTTTTACGAATCATTTTGAAATTTACAGGTGCCAGGAAAACAACAACAACAACAACAAGATGGTTTTACATACCCTGAAAGTTTCAGGATGATTGGTGAACGTTTGGAGGACGAACAACAGTTTAGGCTGAAATCCTATGGATGTTAGACAGAAAAGAAACAGTGTGGGGTAGTGGCAAGAGTGTTGGACTAGGAGCTGGGAGATCCGGGTTCTAGTTCTCACTTGGCCAAGGAAGCTCACTGGGTGACTTTGGGCCAGTCACAGACTCTCAGCCCAACCTTCCTCATAGGGTTGGTGTTGTGAGGATAAAATGGAGGAGGAGGAGGAGGAGGTTCATGTACGCCGCCTTGGGTTCCTTGCAAGAGGAAAAAAGGTGGGATATAAATGCAATAGATAAATAAGTAAGTAAGTAAGTAAGTAAGTAAGGCTGACAGCTCCTGGCCATCCACTCAGGGTCCAGCTTTGGAGCCCCCCATCCCTGCCAACAGGACAGATACTTTTTTTGCTCCTTATACAAGTCTATGGATGGATTCTTCATAGGCTTTTATAGGGAGGCACCGCCTGCCCCTGTCAAAAAATCCACCCCCACCAAGGACCCTTGGGCAACACACTTCTTGGTGTGGGGAGATGTCTCCCCCCCCCAGTCAATTTTTGTCTGAGGGAATTTTTTGTTCCTCATAAAAACATATTGATGGATTCCTTTATAGGCTTGTGTGGGGAGATAGAAATCCACCCCTGCAGAAAATCCACCCCAGCTGTTCCATCCTCCCCGTCTGGATTTGGGCCTGAAGGACCATGGAAGCGTGGGGTGCATGGAGGGGAAGCTGTAAGCAGGCAAAATGTGTGACTTTTTACAATGTCGTCACTTGTCACGGGACATATTTGTTAAGGCTTCAACCTCAGCTTCCATTTTCTTGGCGTTATGCAGCTTGAGCCAACATGAGATAGCTTGAACTCTGGTCATAAACAGGCAGGGTTTGTTTTGTTTTTTTAAATCAATGAATAGTATTTAACAACCAAAAATTTTCGTCTGATCTTGGAAGCTCAGTGGGGTCAGCCCCGGTTAGTACTTGGATGGGAGACCGCCTGGGAATCAAGCTCCCTGCAATGAGCAGGGGGTTGGGCTCGATGGTCTTGTAGGCCCCTTCCAACCCTATGATTCTATGATTCTAGTTGGTTATATCATCACATGACCTGTCATTCATTCTGTGGACAATGAACTCTATATGCCGTGTCTTTACATCCCCTGCAAAGGGTCTGTCAGCAAGAAGCAGTGTCCAGAGCGGAAGACAGATTTCACTTCACATTTCAAAGCAGCATTCGAGCAGGACTTTGGGGCAGAAGTCCAAGGCCCTACTCAGAACCATGATGATGGGGGCCCACAGTGGGGGTAAAGCACAAGGGGATAGCGGCACAGCCACGGTTAGCATCTACTCACAATGTGCTTGGTTATTCATTTGTTATATTCAGCAGTAATATATTGTTCCCTATTGTTATACGAAGTATTTTGGGTGGCTTGGTCTTGAATGGGCAATTAAGACCCATTAGCATTATGAACGACCTGCTCCTGGTGGAGCAAATTCTAGTAGAACATGGAGTATCTCCCATGTGCCTGAAGTCTGCCCGTAACTGTCTCAGAAGTCAGAAGGCCATGTGGAGACTGCATTTCTGTCTCCCTGGGATGGGATTTGAGTAGGGATGGCGGAGAATTCCGCCACGGATTTCAGAGAGGCCGAATGCCAGTGCATTCAGCCCCCCTAAATCCGTGGCGGAATAGCCTCCTGCCCCCCGCCCCCCCCGTGGAATCCCCCCAGGATGGCACTTACCTGGGGCGGATGCGGCGGATGCGGCGGATGCCGCGGCGGCAGCTGGTCTCCGGCGGTGGCTGGTCTTTGCCATTGCCGTCCTTGCAGCCGTGATAGGCTACGTAAGAATTTATGTAGCCTATCATGGCTAACCCCCCCCCCCAAACCCGAGCATATGCAAATGGCGGCGGCTACAGCGGCCGCCATTTGCGTTCCCTATTTTTCGCCGATTTATCTTACGTAAATATTTACGTAAGATAAACCAGCGAAAAATAGGGAACGCAAATGACAGCCGCCGTAGCCGCCGCCATTTGCCTACGCTCGGTTTTTTTTGGGGGGGGGTTAGCCGTGATAAGCTACGTAAATTCTTACGTAGCCTATCACGGCTGCCTGGCTGGATGCAAATGGAGCCGGCCATCGAGGATTCCGGGGGGGAGGACCGGATCGCCTCCCCCCCATCGAGGATTCCGGGGGGAGGGACGGAGCACCTCCCCCCCCACCGCGAAAGATTCCCGGAAAAGGTAAGTGACTTTCATACATCCCTAGATTTGAGCCCTCACCTCCTTCCCCACCTTACACTACTGGGAAGCTCACGGTGCTGGAAGATGTGGATTTGCTATTGCTGCTTGCAAGAGTCTCTCTCCCTTCAAAAAAGGAACCAACCCAACTGTGTTCCATGGAGTCCTGTAATGACTAAGGGACAGAGGGAGCAAGCCTATGGCCACTAGTCTGCAGCTAGACAGCCATAGGGTATGTCAGTTTCTGGGAACTGACCTTGGAGCTTGTGCTCCGAGGTTGGTTCCCGGAGAACCGACCTTCCCCCACTCCCATGGTGCCTTGCACGCAGCTTGGAACAGCTCTGCTCTCTGTGCTCGGAAGAGGAGTGCAGAGCGGCGAACGTGGGGTATTCCGGGAGGCGTTCCAGGGCAGGGAAGGCAGAAATACCAGCACGACACATCCTATGTGTCGTCAGGCAGCCGCTTCCCCTGCTCCACCATCCCGTGGCTAGACAGCTGGAATTGGCTGTCTAGCCGCAAATGTAGGGTGGCTGAAGTGCGGAGGGGCCAATCCCCTCCGTGCTTCTCCTGCCCTGCATTGGATAGGTGGTCACCTCTGAGTTGGGAGGTGGCTGCCTATCCCCATAGGATTGCGCCCTAAGGGATTTCGTTTATTGGGCTCTGGTTTACACACTACTGAAAAATAATAATTGATAGTGTTGCAGTGTTTGATTTTGCCTATTTTGTAATTAATCTGAAATGTTATTATGTTGGTATCAGTGGAATAAGTTGTTTATGATTGTAATGAGGTCCTATTGTAATGTTGCTGTATTGCTGTTTTGTTAGCCGCTTAAATTAAATGCTGCTGCTGCTAGAATGGCAGTCCTTCCTCCTCTGCACATTCCATGGCATTTTCTCTGGCCAAACGGTGATTCATTGCAGGATGCCTGTGTTTGTGCGTTCATACCTGGGGGGCTTTGTAGATGCCCAAAATAGTCGAAATCTGCATGGATGTATCTGTCTCGGTCCCTTCCATGAAAATCAGCAGCTTCTTCTGTCTTCCACAGTTGTAATTTGGAACATTTGCCTGCCCAGGAGAGAGCTGATCTACCACAGCATCATAAGTCATTCTTGCATTGAAATAATTCTCGTTGATGTCGTAGCCCAAGGTGATGTTGGGTAGCAGTCTGGGATTCTGATTGGTATCACGAATGGCTACCAGGAAGGACAGGATGTGCCAGTATGCTTTTTCAGCTCCTGTCCTGCAAGAAGATGCACATCATAGTGTCATTCTCCAGTCAAGGACAAAAAATTGCCAAATGTCTGCTTTTATAATTCTAAGATCCTTTCTAGGCAATATAAATCTTTTTATTTTACTCATAGAACGATAATGGTGTCAGCAAAGATCTATGCAAGAAGCATAGAACACACAATGTGACGTGGCTGCAAAAAAGGCAAATGCTATTTTGGGCTGCAATAATAGAAGCATAGCTTCCCGATCCCGGGAAGTACTAGTTCCCCTCTACTCAGCACTGGTTAGGCCTCATCTGGAGTACTGTGTCCAGTTCTGGGCACCACATTTTAAGGAGGATGCAGATAAACTGGAGAGGGTTCAGAGGAGGGCAACAAAGATGATCAGGGGACTGGAAACAAAGCCCTATGAAGAGAGACTGAAAGAACTGGGCATGTTTAGCCTTGAGAAGACTGAGGGGAGATATGATAGCGTTCTTCAAGTACTTGAAAGGTTGTCACAGAGAGGAAGGCCAGGATCTCTTCTCAATCATCCCAGAGTGCAGGACACGGAATCATGGGCTCAAGTGACAGGAAGCCAGATTCCAGCTGAACATCAGGGAAAACTTCCTGACTGTTAGAGCAATACAATAATGGAACCAATGACCCAGGGAGGTGGTGGGCTCTCCCACACTGGAGGCGTTCAAGACGAGGCTGGACATCCATCTGTCAGGGATGCTCTGACTTGGATTCCTGCACTGAGCAGGGGGTTGGACTCACTGGCCTTGTAGGCCTCTTCCAACGCTACTATTCTATGATTCTATGATTCTAAGCAAAAGGGGAGATCCCTCCGTAATCACTTCTGTTCTTTGTAAGGTGAATTTGTCAAGCAAGCGAAGATGGAATTTCTGCACAACATGTTATGATTGTTAGAGCTAGCAGCCCTCTCTCTGGAAACACCCCAGATCCCTGGACTTGATGGTCTTATATAGGCCCCTTCCGGTCCTACTATTCTATGATTTTAGTCATAGAATGATACCAGTGTTAGCAGAGATCTAAGCAAGATGCAATCTAACAGCTTCTCTTTGTTTTTAGGTTAACTGTGGCTTGCCACTTAAACAAAACCGGTGCAGATGTGCACTCTGATGCTGGAGAGGGCGAGTGCACAACCAGCAGGCATGTTCCTGATCCAAAGTTCCTGATCCAAAGTTCAGGAACTGACAGGGCAGTGCTTCAAGGGGAGTCATAGCTTTGCTGCTGTTCACAAGTTTTTAAAGGGGGGGAAAAGGGTGAATTTCCTTGCTCTAAAACGTGAATTGGAGTGCCCAGCCTCTGAACTGGTAATAAATAATGTACATGAGCACAGGTTTTACATTGGTCTGTTGTCTTTTAACCTGACTAGGTATAGGCTTCTTTATCATGTACTGCATCAGTGGAGCAAACTGGTATGCTGAGTCTCCTGCATGCAAGTGAAAGCAGATGAAGGGGACATTCCCAATAGCTGGAAAGCCTAGTTGGGATCTTCCCTTCCCTGTGGCATGGAGTTGTCCCCAAACCCCATCACAGTTATCTCCCCACCCCACCCCATCACAGGTTTCTTCAGCCAAGTATAGATTCCCTGTATGTGCCCACAAGCGTTTCCTTTTGAATTGGGTAGAAGAAATAGTCAGTTCCTGTTGGAAAATGTCCACTCCGCAGTATAAGAGTGATCCACTGCTATTATGCCTCTCTAAAAAGGTCCCTATTCCAAGCAGGGTCTGTTAGCTAGGTCTATTAGTTTCACAAATGCTCTCTTCACCAGTTGAGGTGAGGTGGGTGGCTTCATGAGAGAGGGCCTTTTCAGTGTTGGCCCCTCAGCTGTGGAATGGCCTCCCAAGAGGGACTTGCTGGTGTCATTTTGATGCTAAGCAAAGACATTTATATTTTCTAGGGCCTTTTCATCTGTCTTCGCTTTTCGCAGACTTTACTTGCTAGGACCGTAAGGAGTAGCAGATAGACCAGCATGGCCCAGAAGTTACATCTGACCTATGAGGACACTTTTGCAACCGCACAACAGTTATTCTGGAGTAGTCAGGGCTGCTGGGGGGGGGGGAGGGCTGCTCCCACTGGTGGTTCTCTGTTGTAGGTATTCCCATTTGAGTAGGCATGATTGTTCTTAGCTAGCCTTTTGAGGGTATTTGCTGGCCTAGAAAGCATAGGGAGAGGTTTTGGATTGCCTCCCATTGTGCAAACTATTGATATTGGACGTGTACATCAAAAAAAAAAAAGTGCATTTTGTTGACATTTATGTACATTGATTTATTTTTTTATCCTAAACCCCTGAATAGTTACAATGATGTGGTGGTGAGAGCACCATTTAATTTCTCTTGTTGGGTTCAGCTGTTTTTAGTATTTCTCATTATATGTTCAGATCTCCAGACCATATGCATGACAATTAGAGAGCTGGTGAAATCACTCTTAAATAATTTCGCTTGGGAAGGCTTCCTTCTATTCTTGTCCCCCGATGTTGTGGATTTACAGTGTTATATTAGATACGTATATGTTGGCTTTGTGTATACTGTCTGTTTGTGTGTCTCTTGTATTTTTAAAATTTTGCATATTGTATTTTTAGTGTTTTAAGCTTTGTAAACAGCCCAGAGAGCTTCAGCTCTGGGGTGGTATAGAAATGTTGTCATTATTATTGTTGTCATTATTGTTGTTGTTGTTGTTAATATTGTTGTTTGGTGACTGATTTATTGAATTTTATTGCATCTCTTGTTGTATTAATATTCTCTTTACTACTTTGATGGCCTTTGGGCTGAAAAGCAGAATATAAACTAGCCATCATAATAATATACTGTTTTAAACTTTTATTATTGTTTCTGTTTTTATTCCTTTCTTCTTGTGAGCCATCCCAAGAAGTCTTTCATAAGGCAGCCTATAAATGCTGATAAGGAAAAAAGAAATCATATCCGCTGGATGAGTAATGACACACTGTGGGTTTAATGCATTCTAACAGACATTCAGAAATTCACTATCTTCCTTTCTAAGGCCATTTGGATGGAACCAAATATATTTCAATTGCTGTTCCCTTCTGTTTGTTTTAATTATGCCTACTTCGGACACAGGAAACTGATACCTAGGCAGTCATGGACTGTGGGTGTTAAAATTTGGATGCCCACTAGCTTATCGCACATGAAAATAATACACTAACTCCCTCTAAGGATCACTGCCTCTAACCAAACCCACCTGGTTGCCTGATACTGTTACAGATTACTGGAGATTCTTTTCTGCCTTCTCTGCAATCTATGTATTCATTGATTCTGAAACAGCCAATCTTACAGCAGCTTCTAGAGCAGATGTTTTGGCAAACGTCTTGCTAAAAGAAGACATTTCCTATACAATAAAGAACATTTAATAACGCACATTTTAAATACACATTGCTTGTGTAATTGGTTTTGCTTATTAAACAATATCTGGAACTCAAACATGTCCAACAATGCTTGCTATTTCAATAAGCAGGGGAAAAGAGGAAGCAATATATTGGCCTTTTGTTTTGTGTGTGTTTTGGTTGGTTGTTTATACACCCAAGAAAGGACCATGTTCAGTACACAGCCTGCCCGGGACACTGGTCTCATAGTATGGAATCAAAGAGAGCATCTGTCGGTTGGTTAAAGTTATGCCAGAAAATAATCTATAATAGTTTAAAATCAGTCTCAACACCTTCTGTTGGTGAAATCACAACCTATGCAGTTGATGGTCATCCAAAGAAACAGATGAAGCACATACCACCCATGAAAGAAGTATTGCTAACAAAATCATTGTTTCTTTAACAGATGGTTTTCCAAGTGCGTGCAAAAGTTGGTGCCTGTGTGTTCCTCTGTTCTCAAAATCTTCCCCCAAACGCAAAACAGAGGCAAATACAGACAGTGATTTACCAAGAACAAGTTCCACCAAACAAGGACTGTTTCATATATATATATATATGATTAGCAGAGTGTACAAAATCAAAATGAGGTATCATAGCATTAAATCCAGAGATGCATAATTGCTTACAGATCAACTGTGATTCGGGGAGGGCTGTGGAAATCGAGCCATTCAAATCCAGCATGCGTTGTCGATATAACACCACTGATGAGGTGGTCTCCTGGCTTGTAATAATTACATGCATTTGGATCATCCTGTATTAAGTTCAGAGGGCATTTTGACGTCAGCATCCCAGAGGCTGCACAGGGTAGCAGCAGCAGCAGCAGCAGCAGCAGAAGCGGCAACAGCGTAATTCTGGATCCCCTTGCTCTAGCCAAGGCACTTGTGACTACTGCTCTCAGCCTGACAAGCAGCTCATCAGAAGAAGCCCCGAGTCTCTTGAAAGACCAAGGCTCCAGTCACTTTGCAAACCAAGGCATGATACTGAACGGTGCAGTTGCACAGTCCGTGCCTTCCGTAAATCTCAAGAGAAACTCCCAATGGCACACAAGGTATTTATGCACACCAGCCCTTTCCATCTTGTTAGAAGAAGTTACTCCACGCTCCTCTTGATTCTGATGTCGATGTCATGCATCAAAAATGCAGCCTTTGGTGGAAGAATCCCTTGAGCTTTGGCAAGAAGACCAAAAAATTACTATGATTTTGATAATTCTAAGGGGAAGCAGCATGACCTCTCCAAGTTCACGGACTCTCTTGTGCGGCTCCAGGTTCAAGGCTGGAGAAAACATGTTTGCACGCACTCACTGATGCAACCCCATAGGCAAAGGAGGGGCAGGAGTGGAAAAAGTTGAGCTTGGCCTGAACTTTGTGAGAGAATCTCTATCTTAGAAGCCATGATCAAGCAATTGTTTTATGGCCATTTGCAGACCTTGGATTAATTACTCCTAAACGTTATGAACATATAGATATGCATATGCACCTCTAGCATTGCTATGATATGAGGTTTATTCACACACGCATGGACTTTATTGACCAAGACTTATTTTCATCATGTTCTTTTTCCCCCCAGGGCAAGCTGAACTAATAAGCTGCCTGCCAGTAATAGGCCAAGAACCTATTTTTGGTTCAGAAAGCAGCCTTTTTCGCTAGACCTCATTAATGTGTTTAATATGACTGTTGCCTTAAATAAGCTTTTTCACATTTCATTTTAAACTTCTTACAGTAAAGACTCCCCCTAAATGTTTTACACAGCCTAAGGCCTCCCTTCATAAGTCACCATAACCAAGGCAATCGTGTTTAAGGCTCCATACACAGTAATAAAGCTAGGCCTCGGGACTACGCAGATACGCTATAACCACACAGAGGTCACACAAAGTGTCCAAACATAGCAGAGCAAAAACATTTCCAATAGGATGCTGGCCACTGCTTGTAACGGGACCAAGAAAGACCTGCTGGTGCTGTGAGATGAAAGAGGGAGCCCTTCACACAATTCAGGACCCAAGAATGAGCAGAGTGACTCTGGGTCAACTGGAATACAGAGGCACGCTGTAGTAAAAATGTAACCTAAAAGCCATTGTATGTGTCTTAAGCAGCACATAGTACTGTAAGAGCTGCGCATGCCTGGAATGAGCAGACAGTAACCCTAAGATAAGGTTGCTAAGCAAACCGCTGGCAACCAATCAAAAGTAACACGCTGGCTGAGGAATGCAAGCTAAGTGATAAAACTGTAGCGCGGAGGTTGCCCAGGGTCGACTCTGCTTTGAGCGTGAGCTCCTTTGTCGAACTGTTTGCAAACAATAAAATCGAGTTGGACCCAGCCTGAAGTTGACTCTCCTCTTTGGGGCAAATTGGACTAGCCTCCAGGGGGCGAAACTAGCATTTTGTGCAACAAACTGGCGAGCTGGCAGGAGTCCCTTGGACCACCCTGGGGTCAAACGACAGAACCGGCGAAGGTGCCTGTGGGGCGCGCCGGACCGCCTTTGAGGTCTGCCACGGCACCAGAGAACGGGGGTCGGGACACCCAGGAGGTTAAAGGCATGGACTCCATTGATTGAGTCAACCAGGCTGAATGGGTCTGAAGAGACGGCACTAGGGTGTTGGGCAGAGTAAGTACTTGATTTCCCTTCTGTCTTTCTGTTTGAGTTGCCTTCGGAGCGTCTGAGGTTTGTCAGACTCTGTGTAAACGTCTGAGGTTTGTCAGACTCCGTGTAAGTGTCGGAGGTTTGTCAGGCTCCGTGTATGGTTTCAAATAGAGGTAGGCACAATGGAGGCGGGTAGCTCCCGTTTAGAAAGCTCTGCCACTCCCTTGGGATGCATGCTAAAGAACTTTAGCAAAGTCAAGCGTCTGAGGTTTGTCAGACTCCGTGTACTAAGATGTCGAAAGGCAAGCTGGTTACACTGTCAATTGGACTGGCCAGCATTTGGAATTAGTTGGCCAGACATAGGATCCTTTGGTGTAAATCTTGTAAATGCTGTATATAAAAACGTGGTGAATAATGGGCAATGGGATCAATTCGCCTATATTGATGGGTGGTTGAATTGGTGCGGAAAGAGACCCCGGGTGGTGTCTGAATCAAGTAGTAAGAGATAAATTTGCCTCAGGGAAGGTGAGGTTATCAGCATTTGGATGAGTGCCAACCAAAATCCACTGAAGGTGAGAAAAGGTTGAATATAAAGTTCAATATTGTAAAGTCATGATGGTATGCTCCGAGGTGAAGCCCAAAGCCCCTGTTCCCCCCGATTCAAGCCCCACGGAAGGAGCTTGAAGACTGGGAGACCCTGCCCAAGGTGCCCTGAGCTCCCCCCGGTCTGATTCGGCCTGTTAGGTTGGGAGGAGAGGTTGTTGGGGGGAGGGAGGGGGCCCTCCAGAGACAGTTTGTCTGCCACCGTATCCAAGTTTGTTAGAAGAAACAAAAGCAGTTGAAAAAGTTGCAACTTCTGAAGAAAGAGATTTGTTTGACGACTTAAAGACTGTGGCAAAATCAAGAAACAAAGACAGAGCAAGTTCTTAAAATATCAGGGTCTGTGTAAGCTTATCTCTGTCAGCCTGCTCAGAGCAGAGCCAAGGGGGACTTGCCTAACCCCCCTTCGCCGCGGCTGGTTTAGCCTTAGCAAGCAGAGAGGCTGGAAGGTGTCTGTGAGGACCTGACAAAAGAGTGAGATTTGCAAAAAAAAAAAAAAAAGCATCACAGCTGGAAAGCTGAGCAGCACTGCTCTGTTCTTATCTGTGGAGGAATCTAGAAGAGGTGTAAGGTTACACCTTCCCCATTCGAACTGATGAAGAGACACAGAGCTTTTGTTAAAACGCATCCCTTCTTTATGGCCCAAAGCCTTCTTTGTTAGAGGCACTCTGCACATGGACTGGAACTTTGGCCAGTTAAAGACTTGCCGTAAAAAGTACTGTGAGGCTTGTCATAGCCTTAAACTCCCGTTGTTGTAGATTGTGTGTTTGTTTGTGATCAGCTCAGTGTACAGTTTGATTTGTGATTTCAACACTCAGATAAAAAGCTGCATTTGACTGAAAGAACTGGGTATATTTAGCCTTGAAAAGAGAAGACTGAGAGGAGATCTGATAGCACTCTTCAAGTACTTAAAAGGTTGTCCCAGAGAGGAAGGCCAGGATCTCTTCTCAATAATCCCAGAGTGCAGGACACGGAATAATGGGCTCAAGTGACAGGAAGCTGGATTCCGGCTGAACATCAGGAGAAACGTCCTAACTGTTAGAGCAATACGACAATGGAACCAATTACCTGGGGAGGTGGTGGGCTCTCCCACCCTGGAGGCATTCAAGACGAGGCTAGACAGCCATCTGTCAGGGATGCTCTGATTTGGATTCCTGCAGTAAGCAAGGGGTTGGACTCGATGGCCTTGTAAGCCCCTTCCAACCCTACTATTCTATGATTCTATGATTTCCAAGGCTTTGATTTCATTTACCCTAATGAAGCATACAGACACAAATTTCTAGAGATTCATAGACTACAAAGGAAACAGCCTTCAAAAAGTTCAAAGAGAAACTACGAAAGTTAGTTTCCCTTTAAAAAGAGGGCAGCAAATTCTCTTAACTTAAGAGGTGAGAGAGAGAGAGTCCCCCACTCTCCCGTGATACTTCTAAGCCCAGCTGTGTTTCTGAAGCCTAAGAAAGTTCCTGCCCCATGTGTTCCAGCTCTTTCTCAAAATCTGAACTGTTCTGACGTTCCATTTGCTCAGAGGCAAACCTGACACTCTGCCAAAACTCATGCAGTGTGGAGTTGCCGATGCAAAAATGGTGGCTTGGAACTCTTTCCACATATGAGAACGCCCTTCCCTTAATTTTGATGGGCCCTGACCATGCAGTCAGAGGAGCAGTATAATGGTTAGATCTGCTCCACCATGCCCTACTATACAAAACAAATGTTTTCCAGTCATGGTGTTAGATTTTAATGATATGAAAAAGGTATAAAAGAAGGCAGAAGAAAGTAGCAGACAAAAAGGCTTAAAAAAAAGAAAGCTTATTCCAAATTTGTGTCGTTGAAATTAGTAAGATCTAAGCAAGCAAGTCTCTGTCGAAGCAATGGCAAACAGCCTAACTTGCAGAGAAAACAAAGAGTTAAAACTGGTGCATGGCACAGAGAATTTAAAACATGATTTGCAGAACAGGCAAGCCAAAAGATAAGTGTGCCTGTTACAAGAGGGAGGCTATAGTAGCCATAAAAAGGGGTGAAGCCCCCGTATGGAGCTTTAACAAAAATATTACCCACTAGAAGTGGACAATTAAAATAAAAAAAAGGCTTTTCTTAAATTGAAGCAAGCCTTAATATCACCGCCTGCTTTAGCCTTATCAGACCCCAGATCATGAAGTTTTTAGAGCTATGGTGCACATGAGAGCACATAAAAAAGTGCCATTCCTGGAAAAAGGAAAAGGCAATGCTGGCAGCCACCATGGGCGGAGATATAAACAGCAGCTTGAGAGCACAGAAGCAACCAGAGGGGGGGGGGGCAGAAAAGGAAAGGGCCGACCGAGGCTCAATAAATGTGCCTATTGCCGAGAGAAGAGACATTAAAAGAAAGATTGTCCAGAGCTGAAAGAAAAAAGAAAAGAGACTCACCCTGAAGGCTGCCAAATGCTGGCAGGGTCCTCCAGTGGGGGGGAGTCTAGCTGAAGGGCCACCACCCTACGAACAAATGCTCGGGAGAATCCCAAGGTAAAAGTAAGGGTTGGTGGCGAGGACTGTAAAGCCCTAGTAGATACTGGAGCCACATTTTCTATGATCCCTGTGTAAGCCCCTCCTCACGAAGACTGGAAATAACATACTGGAACATGCCTTTGTAGTTTCATCTGCATACCTGGTTGCCCTCATGGAGCGGGACTTGTTAACAAAACTGCAAGCTAAAATCTTCTTCAGGGATAATCAGATTGTAGTACAGCTGCCAGCAATGCAGGGCTCAAATTATCAAATGGCCTTTCAAGCAATCAAGATTGTGTCAGAGGCCAAAGAGACTGAGATTTTAGAGAATGTTGATCCATGTGTGTGGGCAGACAGAACCCCTGCCCAAGCAAATGCATGACACCAGTTAAAATCTTCTTTAAAAAGGGAGAGCCCTGTGTGCGTGAGGCAGTATCCTCTGAAAAAAGCCACCTGTGCAGGCTTGAAGCCGCTCATTGAAAAGTTCAAAAATTATGGTTAGCTAATAAAGGGATCGTCCCCCTTTAACACCCCAATTTTAGGTGCGCCCGAGGCAAATAGCACCTTCTTCAGGTTAGACCAAGACCTGAGAACAGTGGCTGATTGCCCTTTGTGCCTCAAAAATGATTCAAAGATGTTTGAGCCCCCAGCTCAAATGAGAAGTCGCCCATGTGCTTACTATCCTTTTCAGAGATTTCAAATTGACTTTTCAGAGTTGCCCCAGACTCATGGCTATCGGTACCTGCTAGTAATGATAAAAGCAATTGACTGCACCGCTCAGACAGTAGCCAAGATCCTGTTAAAAAGTAATCCCTAAGCTCTTGTTACCTAAAGAGAGTGAATCAAATCAGGGGCCCCATTTTGTTGGACAAGTGACGCAAGTAGTGGCCCAGGCATAACAAACTAACTAGAAGCTACACCCCCCTTGGAAACCTCAATCTACAAGTCAAGTTGAGAAGATGAACCGCACCTTAAAGACAATGCTCATTAGAATTTGTTGAAAGATTAAGTTGAAAGGCCACAGGCCTTGCCAATCACCTTGACTCGAGTATGGTGCGCCCCCAAGGGAAGTATTAAATTGACACCTTTTAAACGTTCCATAAGTGCCCACCTCGAATATTACCTATGGCTGATAGCTTAAATGTGAATTTAAAAGTAAAAGTTTTAAGATTCAAGGTTATGTTACTGCTTTGCAGTCTGTTTTGTTTTCACAGGTTTGCGACACCGCACCAATCCTGGCCTTTAGATGCTCCAGTGCATAATCTCAATCTCAGCGATTGGGTGCTAATCCAGTCCTAGAAAGATGAACCACCTACCAAGAAGCAGAAGGGTCTGTTTCAGATCCTACTTACCACTCCCATTGCTATGAAAGTCGCCAAAGAAAAGAAGTGGATTCATCACACTGAATAAAGGCATCACCTGCACCAGAGAGGGTCACACCGGAAGCTGACCCACCTGAAGGTCACCGTTGGAATAATGAACCCCTGAAAGGACTCAAGTAGCTCTACAGAAAGAGGGTGCTCTCGTCTCAAGGGTTCCTGATGAACGGAACAATACTGAGTTCCAAAAGTTCAAAAAAAAAAGTGTTTTTGTTGTCAGCATTCTAGTAGCTAGAACAAAGGCGTCCCAGGCCTCACTTGCTGTTTAGAGAAAACCGTCAATGCCACAGCAATAATAGTTTGCGCCTTTAAGTGCGCAGTCCACCGCTGGACCAAAGAGAGTATAAATTTGAGAAAAGCCTTTTGAGGGGGGAATTGTAGTAAAAATGTAACCTAAAAGCCATTGTATGTGTCTTAAGCAGCACATAGTACTGTAAGAGCTGCGCATGCCTGGAATGAGCAGACAGTAACCCTAAGATAAGGTTGCTAAGCAAACCGCTGGCAACCAATCAAAAGTAACACGCTGGCTGAGGAATGCAAGCTAAGTGATAAAACTGTAGCGCGGAGGTTGCCCAGGGTCGACTCTGCTTTGAGCGTGAGCTCCTTTGTCGAACTGTTTGCAAACAATAAAATCGAGTTGGACCCAGCCTGAAGTTGACTCTCCTCTTTGGGGCAAATTGGACTAGCCTCCAGGGGGCGAAACTAGCATTTTGTGCAACAACGCTGCCTCTGATTCTGGAGGTAAATTATTACAGCATTGAATCAAATGTGTCTGAGGCCTTTTTAGTGTCACCACCGTTCATCTCTATTGGCTGTGACCAATTACTTCTGTGACATCTGTGAAGGGAAGAGAGATAATTTATAATAGACAAGTTTCATCTCGGGGCTAGTAGCTGGCATTTGTGACTGCCATGCTGGATACAGATTCTTAAACAAAAAAGAATGTAGAGATAATCAGATGCCACCTTTTGTGTTTATCACTAGATGCTCCTTTGTATTTAGATCAGGCCTTTAGCAATAATGTAGCACTTGGGAAGAAAGAGGCAACCCAGTAACCCACCACTGGAGGCCAAGATGGAGAAGACCTTCATGGCCACCATGTATTTCCCCTTGGTGCTCAGGTAGGTGGGCACAAAGGGCACTCAGATGCTGCAGAAGACCAGCATGCTGAAGGTGATCAGTTTGGCTTCATAACCATGTAGCCAAAAGCGGTATAAAACATGGTGACAGACCCTTCATTGCATTACAGGATGATCTCTCCAGGTTGGGAGTGCATGTCAGAAGCAGAGAAGTGGGGAGAGATTCCCAGCCAAATGGTAGAGATGATAACTTGGATACCAGAACTGGAAAATACAATGGAGTTAGCCAAACTCTTCCCCAGGCATCTTCTCACCTTGTTCCCTGGCTTTGAGGCCAGGAAGGCCAGCACCCCAGTGATAGTTTTGGCCAAAAGTGAAGAGACAGCAACTGAAACGATGATGCTGAAGGCCATTTGTCAGAGGAGGCAGGTCACTTTCCTTGGCCAGCCCATGAAAAGGAAGGAGGACAAGAAGGAAAGCAGGAGGGAAATAAAGAGAATGTGCGAGAATGTGCGAGAAGTCCTGGTTGTTGGCTTTGACTATTGGTGTTTCTAGAAATTTAATGAAGATATGAAGGCTGTGCCAGCGCATTCGGCCCCCCGAAATCGGTGGCAGAACGGCCTGCCACCCCCCCGCCCCCCTCCGGGACGGGACTTACCTTGGGCGGTTCTTCCTGGCAGCGGCGGCTCTGGAAGCGGTGCGGCTGGCTCCCCGAGATTCGTGGCGAAATTCTCTGACATCCCTACTGAGACGTAAGCAAGGAAGTGGGTTTCTTACTGCCTCAAAGAAGCAATCACATGACTGGAAAGTCACCAGAAAAACTTGTATCTTCCAAGCCAGGATCGCAGAAGGAAAAGACACCTCGCACTCATTTCGCTGGTGGCTTTTCTTTATTTCTAGATCGGCTTGGAACTGACTCTCTCCAATTACTGTGGATTATATGCTGAGACCTCCTTTGGCTGGGCGACTATCTTCTCTATCTCCCTTGGGGTGAGAGAGATATTTCTATCTCTCTTCCATCTTTGCCTCCTTAACAGATGTTTTATGTACAGTGAAAACATGGAAGAATGGGGGAAGAGGAAAGTTACCAGTGGGAGACGATGTCTGGAGACTCCCCTCCTTCATAACGTTCCATGACTGAGGCAGTGTGATTGCACCATAAAAGCCTCATCTGGAAGCACCCTAAATTGTTTTTTTGCAAATGGTTTATACAAGTCATCACCAAACTCCTGCCCTCCAGATGTTTTGGACTACAACTCCCAGCACATCTGGCTATTGGACATGCTGCTGGAGCTGCTGGGATTTGAAGACTAAAACATCTGGAGGGCACCGTGTTGGGGATGGCTGGTTTATGCCATGCATATGCTCTTGTTCCCATGGGTGCTTTGTCTGTCGGGGGGGGGCATTTCTAGGTGACGCTCTCCATGGTTGGTTCTGTTGGGGGAAGGGGAATGGCACTGGGCTGCTGAAACAAATTTACATCTCTTGTTCACACAGCGCATAGTCAAAGTATGGAGTTCTTTGCCACGAGATGTAGTGATGGCTACCAATTTGGATGGCTTTCAAAGGGGATTAGATAAATTCCTGGAGGAGAAGACTACCAATGGCTCCTAGTCCTGATGGCTCTATGCTACCCCCAGTATCAGAGGCAGTGAGCCTATGTACACCAGTTGCTGCGGAACATGGGTGGGAGGGTGAGTCTGTTGGCATTGTGGGGAGCTGAAGCAGCAATCTGGTGAGGTGCGGTGGGGTTGGGAGGGAGGGAGGGGAAGGGAAGTCCTGTCCCTTCCCCCCAAAAGCCTGGATCACAACTTCTGCACCACTCATGATGGTGCTGAAGCGGCCATCCACTGAGGGTGAGTGGGGAAGGGACAAGGCCTTGGGCAATGAAGGTCCATCAGCATTATGAAAGACCTGCTCCTGCTGGAGGGAGTTCAAGTAAAAAACATGAAGTACAGTAGATCCAACATGTCGGAAGTCCACCCATAACTGCCCTAAAAGGCCATGTGGAGGCTGCATTTCTATGTCCCTAGAGTGGAATTTGAACCCCCCGCCCCGCCATTTCCCATCATAGGCTACTAGGAGGCTCAGAGCGATAAAACTCATGGATTTGCTATTGTAGCTTGCAAGATTCTCTCTCCCTTCCAAAAAGATCCTTCCTTTCCAAAAAGAAACCAATACTACTGTTTTCCATGGAGCTCTCTGATGACTCCCTCGTGGAACACTTATTCCCACAGTACAAAAAACCTTTCTCTGGGGGATCCCATGAGTTCTCCACACATATCTTGTAGCCACTGGACTAAAGGGCTGGGTGACTACTGCTGGGATGGAAGACCTTCCTTCTCCGTATGACCTGTGGCATTTTCTCAGCAGACAAGTGTTTATGCATTCCTACCTGGGGGATTTTGTAGATGCCCAACACAACTGAAATGTGAATGGAGGCATCTGAGTCAGCCCCTTCAATAAAAATTAGCATCTTGTTCCATCGTCCACAGTTGTATTTTGGAATATTTGCCTGCCCAGGAAACAGCAGATCCACCATGGCATCGTACGTCATTCTTGCACTGAAATAGTTCTCACTGATGCTGTAACCCACGGTGATGTTGGGGAGCAGCCTGGGATTCTGATTGATTTCCTGAATGGCTATCAGGAAGGACAGGAGGTTCCAGTATGCTTTTTGAACTCCTGTCCTGCAACAAGATGCGCATCATAGTGTCATTTTCCAAGAAACAAACAAACAAAAAAATAAAATTTCATCCTTTGTAATTCTAAGGCCTTTCTAGGCAATATACATCTTTGGATTTTACTCATCGAAAGATACTAGTGTCAGCACAGATCTATGCCAGAAGCAAAAGAGGAGATCCCCTCATAATGGCCTTTGTTCTTTGTAAGGTGAACTTGTTAAGCAAATGAAGACAGAATTGCTGCCTTCCGTCTGGCAGCACCCGAAGTCTCTGGATTTTACTCACAGAACGATACCAGTGTTAGCACAGATCTAACCAAGATGCAGAACAACAGTTCCCTACATAACAGCTTCTGTTTGTTTGTTATTGGATTAATTGTGGCTTGCCACTTAAACAAAACCAGTAAAGACGTGCACTCCAATGTTGGAGAGGGGGAATGCAAAACCAACAGGAATGTTCATCCGAAGTTCAGGAACTGACAAGGCAGTGCTTCAGGGGGAGTCATAGCTTTGCTGCTGTTTGCAACTGTTTAAAGGAAAGATATGGTGAACTTAGAATCATAGAATAGTGGGGTTGGAAGGGGCCTATGAGACCATCTAGTCCAACCCCCTGCTCAGTGCAGAAATCCAAGTCAAAGCATCCCTGGCAGATGGCTGTCCAGGCTCATCTTGAATGCCTCCAGTGTGGGAGAGCCCACCACCTCCCTAGGTCATTGGTTCCATTGTCATATTGCTCTAACAGTCAGGAAGTTTTTCTTGATGTTCAGCTGGAATCCGGCTTCCTGTCACTTGAGCCCATTATTCTGTGTCCTGCACTCTGGGATGATCGAGAAGAGATCCTGGCCTTCCTCTCTGTGGCAACCTTTCAAGTACTTGAAGAGCGCTATCCTATCTCCCCTCAGTCTTCTCTTCTCCAGGCTAAACATGCCCAGTTCTTTCAGTCTCTCCTCATAGGGCTTTGTTTCCAGTCCCTTGATCATCTTCATTGCCCTCCATGCTCTAAAACCTGAATTGGAGCACCCAGCCTCTGAACTGCCAGTCAATAGCATACATGGGCACAACTGTTAAGTATATTTGCCATCTTTTAACCTGACTTGTTATAGGCATTGTAATCATGTCTGGCATCAGTGGAGCAAGCTTGTATGACTGAGTCTCCTGAGTGCAAGTAAAAGCAGGTGAGGGGGACATTCCCATAGCTGGGAAGGCTAAGGGATTGCAAGTGGCAGGGGGCCAGGCAGGGACAACCACCTCTCCTGTGGCAGTTTGCTTCAGCCTATTATATATTTCTGGTGTGTAGGCACAGACATTCCCCTTTAAAGTGGGTACTATGTTCCTGTTGGAAAATGTTCATTCAGCAAGATAGGAGGGATCCACTTCCATTCCAGAAGGTAAAAGCTACCTTGTCCATCCATTTCTGTCTTTTGGGGAAGAAGATGGCTCATCCATTATTTCAGAGACACAAACTAGGACAAATTTCATCAGCCATGAAGATGTGCAAATTTGTGGATGGTCTTTAAGATGGTCCCTTCTCCAAGAGAGGTCACTGCTAGGCCCATTAGTTTCACAAATGCGCCCTTCTCCAGTTGAGGTGGGCCAGGCGGCTACATGAGACAAGGCCTTTTCAGTGGTGGCACCCCAGCTGTGGAATGGCAACCCAAGAGATCCTTGCTCATATCATTTTGGTGCTAGCGACGACATGTATCTTTTTCAAGGCATTCTAATCTGCCTTCGCTTTAAGCAGATTTTATGCACTATGACTCTTGGGAGCAGTGTACAGGCCCAGAAGTTAGCTCTGCCCTGTGAGGGCAGTTCTACAACTGCACGGCTGTCTTTCCAGGGTAGTCAGGGCTGTTTGGGGGTAGCGGCTCCCACTGGTGGTTCTTTATTGAAGGTATTCCCATTCAAGTTGGCATGATCCTTCTTAGCTAGGCTTTTCTGGGATTGTACTTGCCTAGAAAGCATAGGGGAGATGTTGGATTCCCTCCCATTGTGACAACTAATAATAGTGTACATGTTCACATAAAAAGCTGCGTTTTGTGAACAATTATGTACATTACTTGTTTGCCCTGAACCCCTGAATAGTTCTAATGAGCTGGTGTTGAAAGCACCACTTCATTTCTCTTGTTGGGTTCACCTGGTTTTAGTATTTCACATTATATGTTAAGATTTCAAATAGGGATAGTAAAGAAATCTGCCACGAACTCCAATGAGGCCGGATTCTTTGGATTCCAGCCCCCTGGAGACCGTGGCGAAATGGACTAACCCCCCCTGCCACCCCCCGAAATCCTCCCTGGACGGAGCCTACCTGCTGCCAGCTGGTCCGGGTCTGTCCGCTGCTGCCGACAGTCCGCTGCCCTGGACTGCGGATGCAAATGGCAGCCGGCGTAGCGGCTGCCATTTGCATCCCTGCTCTTTTCGGTGATAGGCTATGTAAATATTTACATAGCCTATCACTGAACAGAGCAGGGAAGTAAATGGCGTAGTGGCTGCCATTGGCGTCGCTACTCTTTTCGGTGATAGGCTACGTAAATATATATGTAGCCTATCACGAAAAGAGCAGGGACGCAAATGGCGTAGCGGCTGCCATTTGCGTCCCTGTTCTTTGCCGTGATAGGCTACGTCATGGCTAACTGCAGGTTATACATGTGGTGGTGTACAGAGGCCAACTGCCAAAATAGTTATCCTTGTTCTGATATTTCTGGCCCTGACTGTATGTACACCAGTCCTTTCATTCTTATTTGAAGACATTTCTCCATGCTGCTCTTGGGTCTGATGTATATGTTATTGGTCTAAAATGCAGCCTTTGGGGGAAGAATCCCCCAAGCATTGGCAAGAAGAAAAAATAACCACTATGATTTTGATAATTATAAAGGGGAAGAAGCCACACCTCTCCAAATTCATGGATTCTCTTCTGTGGCTCCAGGCACAGGGCTGGGGAAAACATGTTGCAAGAACTTACCAAGGCAGCCCCATAGGCCAAGAAGGGTCCAGGAGGGAAAAAGAGCATCAAGCAGTTAGGGTCAAGCAGTTGTTTTAGGGTGAATATGACCAGTCACAGAACTTGGAGTGGTTACTCCTAAAAGTATGTGCATGCGCATATTAATCTGGTATGAAGTTAATTTACACATATATACAGGTTCAGCAGTAGGGGAGCACCTGCAGCATTAACAGCGGGACAGATTCCTTTTGGGCAGGAGTGCAGAACCTTTGGTCCTGGAGCTTCATGTGGCCCTCTGCCGCTCCTTGTGCAGCCCCAGAAATGTTTGTGTGGGGGGCAAGGAAGTGTGTGAAGTGTAAGCAGCTCCCTGCCTCCCAGCCGACATGGAATGTAGGCCGACTGTCTTGTGCACCCCTGTTTTAAACAGATTCCTGCTCCCCATCAGATGTCCTGCGGGGTTGTCTCCACGACAACAGAAGGAGAAGTGAAAGGAGCAGTACTGGATTGTTTAAAAGGCATCAGCTTTGCTGTGCTTTGATCCATACAGGGATCCATATTGGGAGTGCTCTGCACCAATAAACATCGCTTCATAGAATCATAGAACAGTAAGGTTGGAAGGGGCCTACAAGACCATCGAGTCCAACCCCCTGCTCAATGCAGGAATCCAAGTCAGGGCATCCCCGACAGGTGGCTGTCCAGCCTTGTCTTGAATGCCTCTAGTGTGGGAGAGCCCACCACCTCCCTAGGGAATGGGTTCCATTGTCGTATTGCTCTAACGGTCAGGACGTTTTTTCCGATGTTCAGCTGGAACCTGGCTTCCTGTCACTTGAGCCCATGGTTCCGTGTCCTGCGCTCTGGGATGATCCAGAAGAGATCCTGGCCTTCCTCTCTGTGACAACCTTTCAAGTACTTGAAGAGCGCTATCCTGTCTCCCCTCAGTCTTCACTTCCCAAGGCTAAACATGCCCAGTTCTTTCAGTCTCTCTTCATAGAGCTTTGTTTCCAAAAACAGGAAGTATGTTCTGCTTCACAGAACATACTTCCTGGTGGGGTTGGGGGTTGGAGTGAAGTCATCTGACTGGCAGGGGCTGCTCAACCAATAAGAGAGGCTTCCCCCCCCAGTCTCTCCCCCCTCATCACTGAGTTCAGCTCAGTGCCCCACACCAGCTCAACTTGGTGCCCCCCTCTACCTTCAGTTCTGCTTGGTGCCACCTGCAAGGTCCACTGGGCTCCCCTCTCCAGCTCTGTTTGGTGCCCCCCCACCAGTATGCTGACACTATTTATACAACTGAAGTATTTAAAACTTGAATGGCTTTAGTAAAAGTGATATTCCACATGGTTAGTCCATATCAGATAGGAATCATTCCCCCCTCCTTTTTCTGGAATGAATAATTCTTTTTGTTGGAATGTTGGCATGTTGGTTGAAAGAATTAATGGTGCTGTTTGGTTAAACTTTCAGTTTCAGAAGGTAGCAACTGAACATGGGATCAAGGCATAATATGTCTATATTATTATGATTTTAATAGATTTTAATTTGCTCAGGAGGGGGTAAAAGAATCTGTCATAACAGAAGCCATTTTGGAGAAGGGAGGAAACATCTGTTGGAGTGTAGAACAGTCCATTTGTTTTTAAAAGGGCTTTCTAAGCTCAAAGGTCATTTGTGAACTGACTGCAAAGAAGCGCAGCTGGCACCCTGAGGCCGGCCCTGTGTACTCCCCGACAAGTCCTGGCTCCCCCAAGATTTCAGAGAATACACTGCTACCGCTCTATGTGACACCCTGCAGAGCTTCTTTCAATGAGATTTAAAGGAGCAGTCTAAGTGAGGGCAGTGTAAGTTCAACACACAGGACCAGAAAAAGAGAGCCTTTATTGCACTCGACAAGTGTTCACAAAGCAGTATGTGAGCTTTTCAGTTACACAGGACTCTTAGTACAGATGGATTTCTTTTTTTCAAAAAGGAGGACAAAGGTTTGTGACTGAGGATATAGTGTCAGTGTTTTCTTGTTAAGTAGCACTCTCTCAATCACTAATGCAAATCATGTGGTGCTGGAGTAGTTAGCACTATTTTTTAATTACTGCCCAGTACTTGTAACTAGGGATGTATGGAGTGTGTAAAATGCGTTCCATCTGTGTTGTGTTTTGCAGACTGTCAGGCACCTTTTGTACTGTTTCCCAATATGTGCATTTTCATGCTTTAGCCTATGGGGAGAAATGTTTATTTGGGGCCAGGTGTGTGTGTTTTTTTAATATTGTGTATTTTTCTATGAAAAAAATTGTGCAAAATTTGAGAAAGTTAGAAAACCGGACTGCCAGTCTGCGCAATCCGACTAGGGGTGTACGAAACCCCGCTTACCTGGCTCCGCCAGGTTCTGCAGGTGGGGAGAGGCGATCCGTTCCTCCCCCCCGGACTCCTGCCTGGCTGGCTCCACTCCGCGGCCAGGCCGCAGAGCTGCCGGCTGGGCCAACTCGCAGCGGGGCCTCCAGCCGCTACCAGGCTGCTGCGGACGTAAATGGCGTCCTGTGTAGGGGACGCCATTTGCATCCCTACGCTGGCTCGTGATAGGCTACATAAATATTTATGTAGTCTATCATGGCTAAAGCAGGGACGCAAATGGCGTCCCCTACGCCATTTGCGTTCCCGCTTTAGCTGTGATAGGCTACGTAAATATTTACGTAGCCTATCATGGCAAAAAGAAAAAGGGAACGCAAATGGTAATGGCTATGGCAGCCGCCATTTGCGTTCCCTTTTTTAGCCTTTTGTAGCCTATCACGGTGAAAAAGGGAATGCAAATGGAGGCCGCTGTAGCCACCGCCATTTGTGTTCCCTTTTTTTGCCGTGATAGGCTACGTAAATATTTACATAGCCTATCACAGCCTCCGCAGGGACACAAATGGCATCCCTGCATTAGCCATGATAGGCTATGTAAGTATTTACGTAGCCTATCACAGCCATTTGAAAGATGCGAATGGCAGCTGCAGCCATTCGAGGAGCACCGGAACGGCCGACAAAGGTAGGCTCCATTCCTGGCCCATTTCGCGGGGTGGGGGGCTTCATTCTGCCATGGATTTGGGGGGGGGGGCGAATGCGCTGGCATTCGGCCTAACTGAGATCCATGGCAGAATTCTCCGCCATGCCTAAATCTGACCTGTGGGTCGGATTCATGAAAATCCAAACTCATTTGGTTCCATTGCAGATTTCTCCAACATCCCTGCTTGTAAGAGGACTAAGAAAGACGTGCTGGCTTTGTGAGACTAAGCAGGGAACCCTTCACATAATTCACACCTAAGAATGGACAAAGCAGCCTCAGACCAACAGGCATATAGAGGAATACTGCCGCTGAGTGTGGAGGTAAAGTATTATAGGCAAAACATTAAATCAGAGTGGCGCATTCCAGGGTCACCATCCATTCACCTCCCTCAGATGTGACCAGTTGCTTCTGTAAAATCTGTGAAAAGAAGAGAAATGCTTTATAATTGGAGCCCATGGTAGCAACTCAGGGCTAGTAGCTTGCATTCATCACTGCCATACTGGAAACAGATTCCCAAACTGAAAAGAATAGAGACACCACCTCCTGTTTTCAGATGCCACCTCCTGTTTTCATCCTTAAAAGTTCTTTTGCATTCAGTTCAGGCCTCAATATAATAATGTAGCACTTGGGAAGAAAGATGCAGCCCAGCAAACCAGCACTGGAGGCCAAGATAGAGAAGATCTGCACGGCTACCATGTATTTGCCCTTGGTGCTCAGGTAGGTGGGCACAAAGGACACCCAGACACTGCAGAAGACCAGCATGCTGAAGGTGATCAGCTTGGCTTCATTGAAGGCAGCAGGCAGCTTCCGGGCTAGGAAAGCCACTGTGAAACAGATGGCAGCCAGCAAGCCCATGTAGCCAAGGGCACTATAGAACATCGCAACAGACCCTTCATTGCATTGCAGGATGATCTGTCCAGTCTGGGAGTGCATGTCAGAATCTGGGAATGGGGGAGAGATTCCCAGCCAAACGGTACAGATTAAAACTTGGATACCAGAACTGGAAAATACAATGGAGTTGGCCAAACACTTCCCCAGCCATTTTCTCACACTGTTTCCTGGTTTTGTGGCCAGGAAGGCTAGCACCACAGTGATAGTTTTTGCTAACACAGAAGAGACGGCAACTGAGAAGATGATGCTGAATGCTGTTTGCCGGAGGAGGCAGGTGGCTTTTGTTGGCTGGCCCATGAACAGGAAGGAGGACAAGAAGGAAAGCATGAGGGAGACAAGGAGAATGTAGGAGAGGTCCCGGTTGTTGGCTTTGACTATTGGGGTTTCTAGGTTTTTAAGGAAGATTCCTATCACAAAGGCTGTGGTTAAGGAGAGGAAAAGGGCAGAAGAGACTAGCATGATGCCCACAGGCTCTTCAAAGGACAGGAAGGTTATATCCTTGGGAATACATTGATCTCGGTCCTTGTTTGGGTGCTGATCTTCTGGGCACGCAGTGCAATGGTTTGCGTCTGAAAAGAAGAAGAGAAAGTTCAGCATCATTAAAGTCTCCCAGCGATATAGCCTGCTATGAGAGTTTAGATGCCACAAGGGCCACGCAAGCCATAGACAGGGAAGAGGCCAGGAACGATCCTTGTGTAGTGGGATGGGGAGGGTCAGGGGCTCAGGGGTTGAGTCCATGGAAAGGATGTTGGGTGGTAGGGCTGAGGCGGTATTCTTCCTGAGCTGTGGGAGAGATACTGTCCATCAGAGAGACAGCACTGGACATGCCAGAATTATAGCAGGGATGGGAATATTGTGTCCCTCCAGATGTTGTTTCATTGCTATTCTCATCATGACCCACCACTGGCTATGCTGATTATAGATGATGGGAGCTGATGGCCAACCACATCTGGTGGGGATATTCACAACCATCTGGTTGAGTTTTGGTGAAGAGGGATATCTTTGTATGCCTAGATTATCCTGGTACTTCCCAGAAAACTGTGGGACTTGTGAAACCCTAAAGCTTTGTCTCCGGGTAAAACTCTCTTTTCCAAATTTCAATCCCATTGTTCCCTCAAAGGGTTTAGGGTGACATATGAAACATCCAAATTTATCCTAACAAATTGAGAGGTAGGCAAGGCAGGAAGTTGGTGGTTCGCTCAAGATCACCCACTGGAACTCCAACAACCCTGTCCCAAGCCCAATATTTGAGTCAGTTCATCCCATAGGTTCATTCCAAGGAACATCATGGACCATGAAGTTGCCAAATCAGTCCAAAACATAATCTCCCTCATTCATGATTTGATTGTAGATGAGGAGAGCTGCCCTGGTATGTATTACTGAGACCTGGGTGGGAGAACTGGGAGGGGTTACACTCTCTCAGCTGTGCCCTCCTGGGTACTCAGTGTAGGGATGTACGAAAGTCACTTACCTTTCGCGGATTATGTTGATGGTGTGGGGGGAGGCATTCTGTCCCTCCCCCCAGAATCCTCGACGGGGGGGGAGGCACTCCGTTCCTCCCCCCCGGAATCCTCCGCGGCTGGCTGTGCTCCGCGGCAGCTCCGCGGAGCAGCTGGCCAGGCCCAGCCAGGCCAGAGCCGTCCGCAGCTGGATTTCCGGCCGTGGAGGGCTCTGGGTAAAAAACACAAACCAACCAACCATGTATGCAAATGACAGCGGCTATGGCCGCCGCCATTTGTGTTCCTTCTTTTTGCTGTCTTAATCTACGTAAATATTTACGTAGACTATGACAGCGAAAATAAAGCGGAACGCAAATAGCATAGCGGGCGCTATTTGCATCCCTTTTTGATTCACTGTTTTAGCCTATGTAAATCTTTACGTAGGCTAAAACAGCAAATCAAAAAGGGACGCAAACAGCGCCCGCTATGCTATTTGCGTTCCCCTTTATTTTCGCCATCATTGTCTACGTAAATATTTACGTAGATTAAAATGGCAAAAATAAGGAACGCAAATGGCGGTGGCCATAGCCGCCGCCATTTGCGTACGCGATTTTTTTGGTTTTTTTAAAACCCACCCAGCCATGATAGGCTACGTAAAGATTTACGTAGCCTATCACGTTGTTGTTGTTGTTGTTTAAACCTAGCCATGATAGGCTACGTAAATCTTTACATAGCCTATCACGTCTTTTTTTTTTTTTTTTACAAGCCTGCAAATGGTGGCGGTGGCAGTCAGTCGGAAGACCAGCCACTGCTGCTGCTGCCACTGCCACCGGAGCCGCCGCCACCCGGAAGATTCGCCCCAGGTAAGTCTCGTCCCGGGGGGGATCCGCGGGGGGAGTGGCAGGCCATTCCGCCACGGAGTTCGGGGGGCCGAATGCACTGGCATTCGGCCTCACTGAGATCCGTGGCGGAATTCTCTGACATCCCTAACTCAGTGCAGCACAAACACTGACTTGAGGGTTGGGGGGGGGGGTTGCTTTTGTCTACAGGAATATGATCTTTCTCTATAGACTTCCTGTTCATTCAAGTGTGGATCTTGAGTGTCTGTACCTTGTGTTGGGTACCAAGGACAAATTAGGGATTCTGCTGGTGTACCACCCACCTCGCTGCCCATCAGATTCCCTGTTCAAGCTGACCGAGGTGGTCTCAGATTTGGTGTTGAAGATCCCCAGGACAATGGTTCTGAGGGATCTTAGCTTCCATGCTGAGGATGCTGTATCCGGGGTGGCTCAGGACTTCATGGCCACCATGGGGCTATCTCAACATGTCATCAGCCCAACACATGTAAAAGGACACAAGCTTGATCTGGTTTTCTCAACTGGGCAGGAGGATGGTGATCTGAAAGTGGGCGAATTGACATCTGTGTAATAGCAAATGCAATGTTTGTGAACTTGTTAGAGGCTCCTGAGTCCACCATGGCAGAACTATGAATACTGGCCAGTCCTGGCCCCTGAACAGTCACTGGCAGGAGTGGTTGCTTTTGCAGTGCATGCACAGGGCAGTGGACCATGGTCTTAATGTCCAACCATTGAGCTACTGCTATGTCTCAGGTGCGTTGGTCGGGAACTTTTGGCAAGGCATGTGTTTGCAAAATGGCCTGCAGTCCCACAGTAAAAACAGAGACCCTCTGTCTCTGCCGGTCCTTCTCCTTGGGAGTCCACTTTGTCTGGGCTCCCCTTTGTGGCCTGGGTACTTGGGAGCGGGTCGGGTGGAAAGCTGACTTTCCAGCCACCCATCTATCCACAGATATAAGTGGCTCAAAGCCTGGACTGTTGATGGCCTCTCTGCTCGTGCCTGTTCTTGAAGGTTATCATCAGACAGCCCATCCTGAAATTGGTCCATTAGGGCCGCTTCATTCCACTCCAAGTCTTGGGACACCAGGCGGAACTCATTTGCATACTCAGCAACTGATTTCTCCCCTTGGTGAAGTCTCTTGATCTTACGGTTAGCAGTTTCAGCCTTCTCGGGGTCCTCATAGACCTGGCGCATCTCTGTTACGAAGCCTTTGAAATCAGAGAGGAGCAGACCGGGTTGTAACAGGCATGGGGTGGCCCATTTGGCAGCAGACCCCATCAGTAGACTGATCAGGAACTCCACCCTGGTCTTGTCACCTGGAAAGTCCTCAAGATTCAGTTCCATGTACAGTACACACTGCACCAGGAAGGTAGGGAACTGCTCAGGTGAGCCGTCAAACTTTTCTGAGGGCACGGCCCTCAGTTGGTCCAGCTGGGCCTGCAAAGCTGTTGTGCTGGCAGCAACCTGATTTACCTGGTCCCTGAGAACCCGGTTTCCTTGTAGCACAGCCTCCATTATGCAGAGGGTTGGAACAAACTCTCCTGCTTTGGCTGTAGTGAACTCTTGACTGCAGTGAAGTCCGGAAACCTTCACACCTACAGGTGGTGATCCAGTGGATGTTCAGGCTTCAACAGGGGTGGTCTAAATCCAGGCAGAAGTCAGAACACAGTCAGTCAGTCGGACCAGAGGATCAAGCAGCAGCAGGAGCAGTCAAAGTAACAAGCAAGAGGCCAAACACAGTAAATCAGTCAGGTACGTTCCGCAGTCCAGAAGCAGAGAATCAATCACAGGGCATGGTTCAGGAGGCAAAGTACATGGCAGAGGCTGGATGGACCATGTTGTTCCAATGTTGGCTAGGTTACTATTGACGGCTTTGAAGCCCAAAGCCTGCTGGACCCTAACCAAAGCTCAGCTGCAGTAATCACAGCTCCCTTTCCAAAGCCTACTCCTGAAGAGTCCCTTTCTCCTGAGGAGACCTTTTCTGGTGGTGAGCCCTCCTTCGCACAGGAACCCTACTAGCCTGTTGCTTGGGGTGGTGATGCTCCCAGGGTCAGGGGGTGGCTCAGCCTCTGCCTCAGAGGCAGAGTCCCTTTCTCCTGACCGGGATGGCCCTGCAGCCGAGGGCTCAGGACCCTGTGGGTCTGGTGGCAGTCCCTGCTCCAGGGTGCCCTGGGCTTATGGGGCCTCTAGCTCTTCCTCTGTGGAGGACTCCTCCAGTTGGGGCATGACATCCAATGGCCGCATGACAGCTGATATAGCAACTACACCCTTATCTGGATGGAGTTAGCCTAGCTACAGTTATCCATGCTCTGATACCCTCCCGTCTGGATTATTCCAAGGTGTCGTATGTGGGGCTGCCTTTGAAAACGGTCCGGAAACTTCAGCTGGTCCAAAACAGGACAGCGAGATTGTTAACAGGACTGGCCGATGAGATCACATTACGCAAATACTTTTCCAGCTGCACTGGCTGCCAGTCCATTTCTGGGCCCGATTCAAAGTGCTGGTATTAACATTCAGTGCCCTAAATGGCTTCGGGCCAGGTTATCTGAAGGATCGCCTCCTCCCATGTGTGCCTGTCCAGACCTTAAGATCATCCTCAGCGGCCCTTCTCCGTGAGCCCCTGCCAAAGGAAGTGAGGCAGGCGGTTACTAGGAAGAGGGCCTTTTCTTCTGTGGCACCCTGGTTGTGGAATGAGCTCCCTAGTGAGGTTCGCCTGGCACCTACATCGCACTCCTTTCGGTGCCAGGTGAAGATTTCATAGAATAGAATAGAATAGAATAGAATAGAATAGAATAGAAAGGTCCCAGCATTTTAGCTTGTTATCATCCTAGACTTTTAGCTCTGCTGTTCTAAATCTGCATTTTAAACCCCTGCATTGCTACTAGGTTTTATTCTGGTCGTACTTCTACATAGTGGTTTTAAGCTTTCATATTTTACATTGCTTTATGCTATACGTTGTGGTTTTAATTTCTGTGAACCGCCCAAACAGCTTCAGCTATTGTGTGGTATAGAAAAAAAATGAATAAAAGCATACCTCCATAAAGATAGCTGCCTCAAATATAAATGGGATGTGTTGCCATGCTTTCTCTGTGAAAAGGCTAGTCTGCTGTAAGGCACTCCAGACTTTGCAACAGCCCTAAGGTCACTTTTTTAAACTCAAGGTTCAAAGGTATTCAAAGGAAAAAAGGGAATCTTTGGCCCTATTTATTTATTTATTTATTTATTGCATTTATATCCTGCCTTTTTTCCTCTTGCAAGGAACCCAAGGCGGCTTACATTATCATCCTCCTCTCCATTGTATCCTCACATCAACAACCCTGTGAGGTAGGCTGGGCTGAGAGTCTGTGACTGGCCCAAAGTCACCCAGTGAGCTTCCATGGCCAAGTGGGGACAATAACCCGGATCTCCCGGCTCCCAGTCCAACACTCTAGCCACTACACTACACTGGCTATTCCCTTTGCTCTGGAGTCACTTGCCTTCCTCGGTGGAAATGGTCCCTTCCGTGCAGGGAGCACAGTCATAGCAGCACCGTGGCTCTCCTTCCCGGATCACCATCACATAGCCAGGCCTGCAGGTTCTGCTACATCTGGAACGAGGCACAGTCTACCCATAAAGACAGAGCATCAAGAGTTAGGAGTATTTCAGTCTATGGAACTTCATTGGCACAAATAGGAGTTTCCCCACCATGTCAAAGAAGAACTTGAGGCTGGTTTTTGTTGTTGACTGTGGCATGGTGGAACTATTAAAACTCCCAGTCCTGACCAGTCCTTCCCATCCCCACCTGCTATTTGCAAGTGATGCACTAAATGGCAGTGCAGGTGGAAACTTCATTTGGGTTAAACATGCATGCTATTTAGGATAACCTTTGCCAGAGGTGAGAAGGAAGGTATTAGAATCCACAACCTTATCATCTGAAATATTAGTATAGTGATGACCCAAAATCATCCTATGAAGCTGATGGGTGGGAGATTCAGGGCAGATAAAAGGAAGGACTCCTTCACACAGTACAGAGTTAAACTATGGAATTCACTACCACAGGATGGCTGTGTACTATGTCCAGTACCACTGGCGGTGGACCTGTGTATACTAGTTGCTGGGGAACATGGGGGGAGGGTGCTGCTGTGCTCATTCCCTGCTTGTGGGTTCCTGGTCAACAGCTGGTTGGCCACTGTGTGAACAGAATGGTGGACTAGATGGACCCTTGGTCTGTGTCAAGTTCTGGGCACCGCACTTTTAAGAAGGATGCAGACAAACTGGAGAGGGTTCAGAAGAGGGCAATCAAGATGATCAGGGGACTGGAAACAAAGCCCTGTGAGGAGAAAGAACTGGGCATGTTTAGCCTTGAGAAGAGAAGACGGAGGGGAGATATGATAGCAGTCTTTGAGTACTTGAAAGGTTGTCACAGAGAGGAAGGCCAGGATCTCTTCTCGAACCTCCCAGAATGCAGAACACGGAATAAGGGCTCCAGTTACAGGAAGCCAGATTCCGGCTGAACATCAGGAAAAACTTCCTGACTAGGGATGTCAGAGAATTCTGCCATGCATCTCGGTGAGGCTGAATGCCAGTGCATTTGGCCCCCTGAAATCCATGGCAGAACGAAGCCCCCACCCCCCCACCCCACAAAAGGCACACAGAACAGAGCACTTACCTGGTGCCGTCCAAGCTGACTTGCGAATGGCGGCCGCATCTGTGGCCGCCATTCGCTTCCTCATCATAGCCGTGATAGGCTACGTAAATAACTACGTAGCCTATCACGGCTAATGCAGGGACACCATTTGCGTCCCTGCGGAGACCGTGATAGGCTACGTAAGTATTTACATAGCCTATCACGGCAAGCCCCCCCCCCAAAAAACAGCGTACGCAAATGGCAGCAGCCACCATTTGCATTCCCCCTTTTTTTTCCCGCCGTAATAGCTTACATAAATATTTACATAGGCTAAAACAGTGAAAAAAAGGGAATGCAAATGGCGGCCGCCGTAGCCGGCGCCATTTGCGTATGCTGTTTTTTTTTTTTGGCTTGCCATGATAGACTATGTAAATATTTACGTAGCCTATCACGGGCTACCATAGGGACGCAAATGGCGTCCCCTACTCAGGATGCCATTCGCGTCCACACCAGCCCGGCAGCGGTTAAACATTTATAGGTGTTTTCCTATAAAAACAGTTTACTTATACTGTGAGCTGTTGGTGGGAAATTTGTGTAGAAGATAAGAAAGGAACCATATAATTTATAATTGCTCTTCCTTCAGGTACATAATGAACTTGAAGTCACCTCAGCTCTCCTATCATACCTACGGTTTAGGGGTGGGGGAGTTAAATTCAAGAAAATAAATAATAATGCGCAACAAGTTGAAGGGAATAAAATGAAACAAAGGGTTTTTCCCACCTTGTTAAACCAGCTGGGCCATACAATGGCATCTTGGTGAATGGTGAATGTGATGTTTGGGGACCCCTGTCTCTCTAGCGTCCCAACGGTCCTCATATGAATGGATTCATTAGGAAGCCTCACCGAGTTCACAATGTCAAAATCAGTGGCCAGGTCTCCGTTCTCATCCAAATACACTCTGTCCATGGAGGAATTGTAAAATTGGAAGTTTCCCAGGAAAGGGTGAAGCTAAAATGGCAAAGAAAACACAAGCACTTAAAAGCTGATTATTTCCACCCTGTCCTTGGACTCATGGCTGGTGCACATGTCTTCTAGACATATAGACATATAGTCTTCTAGATCATCATTGTCGTCGTCATCATGTAGCTGAGGTCTAATGCTGCAGCCCCTCTTTCTGCTAGGGATGGGGGAGAATTTCTCCCTGAAACTTTGGGGGGCCGAGTGCCAACGTATTCGGCCCCCCGAAGTAGTTTCAGGGAGAAATTCTCTGCCCCCCCGCCCCCCCTGGGATGGGACTTACCTTTCCCGAATGTCGTTCCCGGTGTCTGGTCGCAGCGGTGGTTCAGCAGGGCTTCGACAGAGGCAGGGGCGGCAGCCGGTCTTTCGACTGGCTGCCGCCGCCACCATTCCAAGAAAAGTAAAAAAAAAAAACGCCCCCGTGACGATTAACGTAGCCTATCACGGCTAGATTTGCAAAGTCAGCCGTGATAGGCTACGTAAATCGTCACGTAGCCTATCATGGGTGACTTAAAAAAAAAAAAAAAGCGCGTATGGCTAATGGCGGCCCCCATAGGGAGCCGCCATTTGCGTTCCTTATTTGGTCGCTGTAGTCTATGTAAAGATTACGTAGACTACGGCGAAAATAAGGGCAACGCTATTTGCGTTGCCCTTATTTTAGCCGTAGTCTACGTAAAGATTTACGTAGACTACAGCGACCAAATAAGGAACGCGAATGACAGCTCCCTATGGGGGCCGCCATTTGCGTACGCGCTTTTTTTTTTAAAGTCACCCGTGATAGGCTATGTGACGATTTACGTAGCCTATCATGGCTGACTTTGCAAATCTAGCCATGATAGGCTACGTAAATCGTCACGTAGCCTATCACGGGGGCGTGTTTTTTTTAAAACTTTTTATTTCGCAGCCGGGCGAGGCGAGGCGCCTCCTCCCCGGCCTGAATTTCGGCCGGGCGAGGCGGGAAGCCTCCCCCCCGGCCTGAATTTCGGCCGGGCGAGGAGGGAAGCCTCCCCCCCCCAGCCTGAACTTCGGGGGGAGCAGCGAAGCGCCTCCCCCCCACCGCGAAGCAAGCTGCGAGACCAGGTAAGTGACTTTCGTGCACCCCTACTTTCTGCATGACTGGAATAAGAATTTGGCTAACGGGCTGCAGACCCCGCCCCACCATCGAGAACATTGTTTTGCATCAATTTTTACTTGAATTTGCCCCATTCACAACTCCAAATGCAAGCACGAATATGAGAGCATTTTTCTGGGGAAAGCTTCCACATTTCCAAACTTGCATTCACTTTTGAAAAATGTGCACTTTTTAAACAATGCAAACAATTTGGGAATGCACACTTTTAAAAATGCACACTTAAACGTACACGTTTTCATGGTTTAGTCTGTGGGGGGAAAGTGCGCATTTCGGTGCGCAATCTAAAAAACTTTATGTTGCAATGCGCACTTTTTCAGATCGAGCAATAAGAAAAAAAAACAGATAGCAGTTGAAAAGGGGAGGGAGGTGGAGCAAGTTTCAGGGTGGAATTTGGAAACCCACAATGTGCTGGAGCTTCACTGAGCAAACTGTGCAGAGGTAGCCATTTTGCATGCTAGGGAGGCTTAGAATGAGCATACTGTAAGGCAATTATGATTCTTTTTAATGCTTTAACTTAATAACAATAATGTTAGTACGGTTATGTTCTGCCTTTCCTCCAGGAGCTGAAGGACTCCCCATTTTATCTATTGAGGTCGGTTAGGGTGGAAGGTAGTGTCTAGCCCAAGCTCAACCAATGAGAAATGGAGGCATTTGCTGGTCCCCTCAGCCTGGGCCAGCCATGGCTGTGTGTGTGTGTGTGTGTGTGTGTGTGTGTGTGCATGTGAACACATGTCCTGTCCTGAATGAGTCAGAATATTTCACTGTCCTGAGTCACTGTGTGTGCACATATGTGCTTCTAAGAGAGAGTTTCTATGTGTGTGTGTTGTCATGCCCTACCTGGAGGAGGATTTGTCCGAGAAAAAATAGGAGGGGGACAGCAAGCACAATGGGCCCCAGAGCTAAGCAAGGAACAGGAGTCCTCGGCTGGCCCCTCTCGAGCAGTTCCTGAGCTTCCCCAAATGCTGGAAGCAGAGCCTGAGATAATCCATCCCCCTGAAAGGCGCAGAATCAGATGCGAGCAGCAAAAGCACAAAAGGAAGTCATAGCTTGGGGCCTCCCTTAAAAGCAACATAATGACCTAATTAGCCAACTGTGCTGATTAACGACCAGCTATAAATCAGCCCCTCCGACGCCAGCTCTCTGTTGTGAACAACAGCACCTTCACCTCGGCTTTGCATTCCAAGATACTAGGTCTGACAGGCTCTTAGACTCTTAGCTCCCCATCTGGACGATGCTTTCAGACACCCCACTGTCTGGCCTTGACACTTGATAAAACTGACGCTTGCGAACTGACCTCTGGATTGTTTTGACCTCGCCTCTGCCTGTGCCTGCAAAACCTCCTCGGAACTCCTGTGTGTGACCTTGGACTGAAATGGTCGCTCTCTCGCTGCTGCTCCTGGGACTGTCTGCACCTTGCCCAAGGCCCTTGCCTGTGTTGAAACAGGACAGTGCATATTTTCTGTGTTTGTGTGGCGTGTGTGGGCAAAGGGGAAACCTGTGTTTGTATTTGAACCACAGAAGAGATATTAGAGAGCCAGTGTGGTGTAGTGGCTAGAGTGTTGTACTGGGAGCTGGGAAATCCGGGTTCTAGTCCTCACTCGGCCATGGAAGCTCACTGGGTGACTTTGGGCCTGTCACAGACTTGCAGCCCAGCCTACCTCACAGGGTTGTTGTTGTGAGGATAAAATGGTGAGGGGGAAGAAAATGTAAGCTGCCTTGGGTTCCTTGCAAGAGGAAAAAAGGCGGGATAGAAATGCAACAACAACAACAACAACAACAACATTAGGCTTTTGCTTCCAGGATAGCATGGAAAATGATTTCAACTAAAATGTGTAGGTAAACACGCTCCTGCATTATCGTTGTACATAAAATAGCTGTGGGTGCATGTGTGCATGCGTGCGTCTGTGTGTGCGTGCGTGCACGAACATTGTGTGTGTTAAATATTGTGGGCAGAGGAGGAGGCCCATACAGATGTCCCCCCCCCCCTGCCGCCGCCCTGTCTTTCTGTACTACCAGTCTAGGCATGGCAAGATCCTAGAGCAATTAGAGGTATAACTCCAGTTTTGCCTCCTAAAGAAAATTCCAGAAGCGGAGGCTGCTCCTACCATTAAGCAAGATGTGGCGGGTCTTTTCAGGGAGTAGATTCTGGGCAGTGTTACAGGGCCAGACTTAGAAGTATAGAATCATATCATAGAGTCATAGGGTTGGAAGGGGCCTACAAAACCATCGTGTCCAACCCCTTGCTCAATGCAGGAAGCCTGATTCCCAGGCGGTCTCCCATCCAAATACTAACCAGGGCTGACCCTGCTTAGCTTCCGGGATCAGATGAGATCAGGCACATCCAACCCTCTGCTCGTTTGTTCAGTTGTGCATTATATTTTCATGGGTTGTATGTACAGTGGGATGGAAACCATCTGGAACTTCTGGAAGAAGTAATAAATGTCATTAGATCAGCCTGTTCTGCCAGACGCTTGCATTGTGAGCTGTGCCAGGTGGACAGCAACATCGCAGCAGAATCAGCCCAGGGTCAAGTGAACAGGATTAGGCTGGGCATGTGCAAGGGGAAATAAATTTGGCTTTGCCTAGGCCTGAAAAGATAACAGTGAAATAGGTGCAAGTTGAACGTCCTTGGGGAGAGTGTTCCATAAAGCATGGGGCTACCACAGAAAAGGCCTTTTCCTGAACTGCGATCTCCCTGGCTTCTCTCAGAGGGATCAGAAAGAGAAGGGCCTCCGATGCCAACTTCAGGGACTGAGTAGGTCCACATGGGGAGGGGTGGTTCTTGTGGTATTGGGGTCTTCAGCTGTAGAGGGTTATATTGGTTAAAAACCAGAAACCAATTGGCAATTAGTGGAGGCAAGTCAGGACTGGACTTATCTACAGAACATATGTCAGTCGGAGTCTGCAGTCATCCTTTAGAATCTGGTCCCCAAAGCAATTATCACAGAGTTGAATGACTGATTCTAATTTGCAATGGAGCCACTTTTGAGGAAAGATAGAATACCTGCCATGGCTGAACGCTTTCACCTTCCAGTCGGCCTCTGCCCACTGCCACTGTCCGCTTGGATCTGGATGAGTAGGCAGCTGTTAAGGCATGTGCTATGGCTTGGACAGTGCTGTAAATGCTGTAGGTGTCTTGGAACACACTTCCTTCAAGGAGATACTGAGGCAAACCGTCTAGAATCTCTTTTGCTGTGCATCGATTTCGGCCTTTCACAGATAATGTGTGCTTTGAATAGGAACAATGAAATCCTCCTTTCCAAAACTGAACAGCAGAATCACCCGTTTTAAATGGCATATCACCACGTGTTGTTCTTTTCTTTGTCTGGATATAGAAAGATAAATACCCATGCCTTTGATGGTAGGGCTGAGGTGTCTTGAAGGACTTGGTCAAGGTGTTGTATGGCAAAGCTATCGTGATCCACACTCTCCCGGAAACTGGTTTCAAGTCTTTGTCGATGGACAGATACAGACGTGCTGCCGTCACAAAGGACTGAGAACGGCCATAGTACACAAATACATTGACTTCCCTGTGGATGGAAAATAGAGTCTTTTTGTACAAACGATATATATCATAAACATTTTGTGAGAAGGTTTGTGAGAAGGCAATGCAAACACCATTCCTGATGAGCACAGGCGTCAGGGTGTTCATGAACCTTCCTCCATTGTTGGTGTCTGGAGCAAAGAGACCGATCCACGTCCATCTGAAATGCAGGAGCAATTTGACAATCCCCATGTTCTGGGGTTCTTCTTTTGGGACCATCCGGAAGAGAAGGGGGAACCGGGTTTTGTCCAGAACCTGATGTGCAGAAGCGTAACTCACCTTGTAATGGAAAGAAGAGACAAAGGATTTGTTTTGGTTTCAGGGCAAAGCAGAGATAATATTTATTAATCAACAATTAATGAGCACATCGCCTCTCATTCTGATAGGCAGGGTATTCTGTGGAGGGAGAGCTATACACAACAGCGTCTCTGTATTCTAACAGCCATCTTATATCCCCTGCAAGGTTCAGTCAGCAGAGACCAGTGTCAGGAGGTCAGGGCAGATTTGCCCTCAGAAGCAGTGATCCCACTGAAGTAGGACTTTGGGGGAGATGTCTAGGGCCTCGTTCAGTACACTACCTGGCCTGCCTCACTTCCTGCAATTGAGGTAATATATGTTACCATCAGGAGTGGGGTATAAGGCCATAACTTTGAGAGCATTCAATTGCTTAAGTGCTTCTTCTTTCCAATGAACTGAATGGCAGCCATTCACACCTGAACCAGTGTGGCAGAGTGGTTGGAGTGTTGAGCTGGGTCTTGGGAGATCCGGGTTCTAGTCCCCACTCGGCCATGAGGCCCACTGGGTGTCTTTGGTCCCGTCACCACCTGTCAGCCTAAATTACCTCACTGGGCTGTGGTGAAGACAAAATGGAGAGAAGAAGGATCATGAAAGATGCCTTGGGTTTTGGCTTGCAAAGAGGAGAAAAGGTGGGATATAAATGTAATCATAGACCATAGAATAGTCGGGTTGGAGGGTCCTACAAGGCTATCAAGTCCAACCCCCTGCTCAATGCAGGAATCCAAGTCAGAGCATCCCTGACAGGTGGCTGTCCAGCCTCGTCTTGAATGTCTCCAGTGTGGGAGAGCCCACCACCTCCCTAAGTCATTGATTCCCTTGTTGCATTGTTCTAACCATCAGAAAGTTTTCCCTGATGTTCAGCCAGAATCTGGCTTCCTGTAACTTGAGCCCATGATTCCATGTCCTGCACTGTGGGATGACTGAGAAGAGATCCTGGCCTTCCTCTCTGTGACAACCTTTCAAGTGCTTGAAGAGGGCTATCCTATCTCCCCTCAGTCTTCTCTTCTCAAGGCTAAACATGCCCAGTTCTTTCAGTCTCTCCTCACAGGGCTTTGCTTCCAGTCTCCTGGTCATCTTCGTTGCCCTCCTCTGAACCCTTTCCAAGAGGCAAGCCTTAAAGACAGCCTTCCCCAACCTAGATGTTTTGTACTACCACCGGCCACAGCCAGCATGGCCAATAGCCAGGGAGGATGGAAGTGGTAGTCCAAAGGATCTGGAGGATGCCAGGTTGGGAAAGGCTGTAGGCTCCTCGCTTACCCCCTTTCTCCCCCCGCCCCCCGACAGACAGACAGACAGACAGACAGGCAGGCAGGCAGGCAGGCAGGCAGATTCAGTCTAGTGCACCCCCCCACACACACTGTTTGACTGCAACTCCCCAGTCTTGCTGAGCGAGGGGCCATCTCCCCCCACCATTCTTATGAAAATGGGCATGCTTTGAGGGACCTTACTGGGGAAGTGGCAGGAACCCAGACCCAGAACCCTCATTTTCAGACAGTCCTGACCCATGTCCTTTTTCAATGAACGTCTTTTAGATCTGCTATTCTTGATCTAGCTTGGCAAACCCTGGAGGTGATCCCTGACAGATCATAGAAGCATAGAATCGTAGAATAGTAGGGTTGGAAGAAGCCTATAAGACCATCAAGTCCAACCCCCTGCTCAATGCAGGAATCTAAGTTTCTGTTCCCACGTGGTCAATTGAGCTGCTGTCAGGAGGCCCTAGCCAGCCTCTTTTAGTCTACTCCAGTAGCCAACTCCAGACACAGACAAAGGATTCTTTTCAAGGCTTTATTCTTTTTACAACTTAATAACTCTATCACCAGCGATTAAGCTATGAACAGTAGAGTAACCTATGCCCCGGGTTGGAAACAGTTGGTCCCCATTTGAACGAGAATCACTTGCAGACCCTGAACTTATGGGCTAGGGAGAGTCCCTCCTCTTTTCCCTTGGGTCCTCTGGACGCAACCGTTGCTTGCTCACCAAACGGGTGCTATGCCTCCTTTCCGTGCCCTCCATAGCTCGTCGCTCTCTGCGTCGAGCATCCAGCCAGACCTCCTCCTGCACTCTTTCACTCCCAGGACTGCTATCTATGTCTGGAATGCTGGCAGGAGGAATCTCTGCCAGCTGCAGGGCCTGGGAGGGATGAGCGCGCTCCTCTCCCACGGATGGCTGTTCCTCCTCAGAATCAGAACTGCTCTGAGGTTCTATGGGCTCAGTGTCCACCCTGACATCTGCTCTGCCAAGCACAAGGTGTGCATTCTACTCTAACTCCTCCCCACTCTTCCATCCAACATTATTGATGCCAGACAACACCCTCAAATGGGTGGGCAGATGGTAGATTGAGATGTATGGATGGATATCTGGGTGATTTGCACCATTAAAAGTTTCTCACCCCCAAGTTTCTAGCAATAGCACCAATGTAAAAGCATCTCCTCACCACTATATTAGGTTGCCTAAAAAAAATGTTTTTGTGAAAGCCAGGAGTGAACTTGTCTTTGAAAGGACTTGGTTCTTGTCCCAAAGATAAATTCTTGGGTTTGACACATGGTCAGAGGCGCCCTGTTCCTTCATGCTTAATGTATGTCTGGTTGGTGGAAAATTTGCTATTGTAGCTTGCAAGAGTCTCCCTCCCTTCTAAGAAATGGACCAGTGCAACTGTGTTCGATGGAGTATGACTCCCTTTGTGGAGCCACTGTTCCCACAGTACAACAAACACCTTCTCTGGGGGATCCAATGTGTTTGCCGCATGTACTTTCTAGGCCCTGGAATAAGGAACTCCTGGTTTCACATGACAGAATAACCCAGACTCAGTGGTTGAGTATGGGTTGAGTGTGAGTTGTTGTTGAACCATGAATTGTAGTCGAACCATGGGTTATCTTGTTATCTGAATCCAGCCATCCTAACAAACCATGGCCTGTTCACCACAAACAACCCAGAGTTCACAACCTTACAACAAACCTGGGGTTCCAGGGTGGCTTGTTCAAGAAAAATAAGCCACCCTGTGGAAAATGTCTAGACAACATGATAACACACAGTTCTATGACAACCCTCACTCAACCACTACGTGTGGGTTATCATTATTTATTTATTACATTTATATCCCACCTTTTTTCCTCCTAAAGAACCCAAGGCAGCGTACACAATCCCCCTCCTCTCCATTTTATCCTCACAACAACAACCCTCTGAAGCAGGCTGGGCTGAGAGTCTGTGACTGGCCCAAAGTCAACCAGTGAGCTTCCATGGCCGAGTGGGGAATAGAACCCAGATCTCCCGGCTCCCAGTCCAACACTTTAGCCACTACACCACACTGGCTGTCATGCTGTGTGAACCCAGTCATTGGGTGACTGTGGCTGGAATGGCAGTCCTTCCTTCTCTGTGTGACTGGTGGCATTTTCTCAGGGCAAAGTGTGACTCTTTGCAAGCTGCCTGTGGTTGTGCATTCATACCTGGGGGGTCTTGTAGATGCCCAACATAGTTGAAATCTGCCTGGAGGTATCTAAGTCAGTCCCTTCAATAAAAATCATCAACTTGTTCTGTCTTCCGCAGTTGTAGTTTGGAACATTTGCCTGCCCAGGAGAGAGCAGGTCTACAATGGCATCGTAAGTTGTTCTTGCATTGAAATAGTTCTCGTTGATGTTATAGCCCAGGGTGATGTTGGGTAGGATCCTGGGATTCTGATTGATCTCCTGAATGGCAGTCAGGAAGGACAGAAACTTCCAATATGAACTTTGACTTCCTGTCCTGGAACAAGATGCGCATCATAATCTCTTTCTCTGTTCAACAAAAGGTGTCAAATTCCTGCTTTTGTAATTCTAGGGGGCTTTCTAGGGAATGTTTTGTGAATGGCTCAGAGAGCTTTGATTATTGGGTGGTATAGAAATAAATAAATAAATAAATAAATAAATAAATAAATAAATCTGGGTTTTACTCATAGAATGATTTACGTGTCAGCAGATATCTATGCCAGAAGCAAAGGAGGAAATACACAATGACGGCTCTCGTGTGTTCGTTGTAAGCTGTATTTGTTAAGGAACAGAAGACGGGATTGCTGCAAAATTTGCTCTGATTATTAGTGTTAGCAGCCCTAGATGTCTGGATTTTACTGATTGAATGATGCCAGTGCTAGCACAGATCCAGCAAGGTGCAAAATAGCCGTTCCCTATGAAACACCCTGAGTGCTCATTGGAAGGACAGATCCTGAAGCTGAAGCTCCAATATTTTGGCCAACTAATGCAAAGAGAAAACTCCCTGGAGTTTTCTGGGAAAGACTGAAGGCAAAAGGAGAAGGGGACGGCAGAGGATGAGATGGCTAGATAGCATCACCGATGGAATGGATATGGACTTGAGCATGCTCCGGGAGAGAGTGGAGGGCAGGAGGGCCTGGCGTGCTGTGGTCCATGGGGTCACGAAGAGTCGGACACAACTGAATGACTGAACAACAATGAAACAGCTTCTGTGTGATGTGGTAAGGAGGATTGTGCTTGCCACTTAAAAAAAACAAAAACCCAGTTTAGACAGACAGACAGACAGACAGACACTCGGATGGTATTAAGACGGAGTGCACAAACAAAAGGTCCGTTCATCAAAGGTTCAGGAGTGATGCGGCAGAGCTTCAAAAGGAGACTGGTCGTTTTGCTGGTGTTCGCTGCTTTTTCAAACAGAAAGAACACGGTTGAGTTTCCTAATACTGAAACCTGAAGTGAAGCACCCAGCAGAGGAATTGGAAAGGAAACAGCTTAATTAAGCAGAAGCTTTACATAGATTTGTCATCTTTTAACTTGAGCAGTTAAAGCGAATCGAATCCTTTACTGCATCAGTGGAGCAAACCATTATGTCCGAGTACCCTGCTGCATGTTCAAGCAGGCAAGGTGGAAGTTCCCAATAGCTGGGAAGGCTGGCTGGGTTATGGGCTTATCCTGCATGAACGATGGGAAGTTTTTTTGGGGGGTAAGCCACATGGCTGTTTGATCGAGCCTAGGATAAATGTCCAGTTTGTGGTCAGAAGCATTAGTTTGATGTGGGAAGAAGAAATAGTCAGTTCCTGTTGGGAAATGTTCACTCAGCAATAGAGGAGAGACCTGCCTTTCATTCTAGAAGGTAAAAGGCTGCTAGGTACATCGGTGTCCTTCCTTTGGGGAGAGGAAGGATGGATCCGCCTTGTAAGGATACTTCTGCAACTGGAGAGCATCATTCCTGGGTAGTCAGGGTTGTTTGGGGGTGGCCAATTATTCAGTGGCTTTCAGAGTAGGTGCAATAGTAAACCAATGATGGAATTCCGAAAGGCTTTGGACATTGTCACTCACCAAAGACTCCTGAGCAAACCTAGCCCTCATTGAATAAGAGGAGACATCCTCTTATAGATCAGTAACTGGTTAAAGAACAGAAAGCAGAGAGTAGGAAGACATGGTAGATTCCCCCAATGGAGGGTAGTAAATAGTGGGGTCCCACAGGGATCTGTATTCGGACTAATGGTTTTCAACTTGTTCATAAATGATCTGGACACCCCCCCCCCCCTGGCATGGGCAGTGAAGTGGCCCATGACACCAAATTATTGAGGGTGGTGCAAACAAAAAGGGATTGTGAAGAGCTCCAAAAGGATCTCTCCAGATTGGGCGAATGGGCATGCAAATGGGAAATGTGGTTCAATGTAAGCAAGTGTAAAAGAATGCACATTGGAGCAAAAAATACCAACTTCAAGTGTCACCTGATGGGATCTGAGCTAGCAGTGATGGACCAAGGAAAAGATCTTGAGGTTGTGGTGGACAGCTCGATAAAAATGTCAACCCAGTGTGCAGCTGCTGTGAAAAAGGCAAACTTCATGACAGGCATAATTAGGAAAGGAACTGAGAATAAGACTTGACAAGATCCTACTGCCCTTATACAAATCTATGGTGCAACCACACTTGGAATACTGTGTACAGTTCTGGCCGCCACACGTAAAAAAAAAAAGATATTGTAGAGCTGGAAAAAGTGCAGACAAAAGCAACTAAAATGATCAAGGGGCTCAAGCAACTCCCCTGTGAGAGAAAGTTACAACAGCTGGATTGTTCAGCTTGGAAAAACGGTGAGCAAGGGGAGAAATCATAGAAGTGTACAAAATTATGCATGGGATGGAAAATGTGGGTAGGGACACACTGTTTTCCCTCTCTCATAATAAAAAAGAACTTGGGGTTCTAGTATTGGTTCTAGTATCCATGAAACTGATTGGTGGGAGATTCAGGAAAGATTAAAGGAAGGACTTCTTCGCACAGCGCAGAGTTAAACTATGGAACTCGCTACCACAGGATGTAGTGATGGCCTCCTATTTGGATGGCTTTCAGAGGGAGTTAGACAAATTCCTGGAGAAGGCTATCAAGGGCTACTTGTCCTGATGACTATATGCTATCTCCAGTATCAGAGGCAGTATGCTGATGGACACCAGTTGCTGGGGAACATGGGTGGGAGGCTGCTGTTGCACTGGGGCCGTGCTTGTGGGTTTCCCATTAACAGCTGGTTGGCCACTGTGTGAACAGAAGGCTGAACTAGATGAACCATTCATCTGATCCAGCATAGCTCTTCTTACGTTCTTAATGTTCTTGCTAAAAGAAGAAGTTTCTTGTTTCAAAAAAGTAAAGAATATTTAATAACAGAATGTTAAATTAAACAGTTGATGTCACTGTGCTTACTAAAGGGTATCTGCAATATTTGCAATCTCAATAACCTCGGAAAAGTGGAAAGCAATATGCTGGCATTTCTTTCTTTTGACAACCAAGTCAAAACCAATTTAGGAGCAGCCTGTCTAGGACACTGCTCTCATAATTTGAAATCAGAGAGGGCATCTCTACTTTGGTTAAAGCTATGCCAGAAAAATCTGATTGTTCTAGTATACGTCGGTTTAAAATGCACCTCATCAGTGTGTGAGTCTGAGAAATGACAAGCTATGTGATTGATGGTTACCCAAGAAATAGATAAAGCACATACCACCTTGACAATGGTATTGCTAACATAACAGAAGGTTCCTTAGCAGATTGCTCTCCAAATGTCCAAGAACTGGTGCTTGTGTATTCATCTTTTCCCAAAGTCATCCTCCAAAGGGAAAACAGAGGTAAAATATGGACAGTAATTAACCCCCCAAAAAAGATTCCAGGAAACAAGGATGATCCCTTCTAAATTATCTGAGAACACAAAATCAATAGCATTATACCATTAAATCCAGTGACACATAATTACTTACTCATCAACTTTGATTTGGGGAGGGTGATTGAAACTGAGATGTCCAAATTGAGGCCGTGTTGTAGATATAACACCACTAATGAGCTCGTCTCCCGGCTTGTAAAAATTCAGTGCATCTGGATCATCTCTTGCCAAGTTCAGTAGACATTTTCTCTTCATCATCTCAGAGGCTGCACAGGGTAGAAAAAGCAGCAAGATCAGCAACAGCATCATTCTGGGTCTGCCTGCCATAGTCAGTGAATTTGTGACTGCTGCTGTCAGTGTCATATGAAGCTAATCAGAAGAAGCCAGAAGTCCCTTGGAAGACCAAGGCTCCAGTGACGTTACAAACAGAAGGATGATATTAACCCTCATAGCTTCATAGTCCCTTCCTGCCCTAAATCTCAGCAGAAACTCCCAGTGGTACACTAGGTATTTATGCACACTAATCTTTCATTCTCGTCAGAAGAAGTTATTCCATTCTGCTCTTGATTCCGATGTTTATGTTACTGGCCTCAAAGGGTAATCTTTAGGGCAACAATCCCTCGAGCTTTGGCAAGAAGAAGAAATAACCACTGTGATTTTGAAAATTATAAGGGGAAGCAGCATCACCTTCGCAACTTCATGGACTCTCTTGTGAGGCTCCAGGTGCAGGGATGGAGAAAACATGTGTGCAAGAACTCACTGCCTCAGCCCCGTTGGCAAAGGAGGGTCAGGGAGGGGAGAAGTTGAGCTTGGCCTGAACTTTGTTAGAGAAACATCATCTTAGGAGCCATTTACGGCACTCGCGACCAGTCACAGAGCTTGGATTCGTGACTCCTAAACATTTTGAAGATATTGTTATGCACATGCACCTCTAGAATTACTATAATGAGCTTTATTTACACACACACACACACACACGTTGAGCATAAACACAGATTCTTTAGGGCAAGAGTCCACAACTTTTGGCCCTGGGGTCACATGCAGCCCTCTGTGCCTCCTGCATAGGGCCAGATAAGTTTGTGCATGTGTGTGCATTGAGGGGAAGAAGTGTGTGTGCATGAGGTAGCATGTGTAAACACATTGATGCAGCTCCCATGACCCATCTTAGAATGTATTTGGCCCTCGGGATCAAATATCTTGTGCACCCCTGCTTTAGAGGAAACAACCCAACAGATTTCTGCTCCCCATCAGATGTCTAGGAAAACCCACAATGCTAGAGGATTTCCTGCAGAGAGCGAAGTCTGCTCTCTGCCTCCTTGACAGACACAGTTCTTGCACAGACTGACTGTTGTTCGCACAGACTAAGCTTGCTTCTATTGTTCTCGCTCCAGACTCCATTAGCACATTTGTTCAGGAGAGGGGAGGGAAAGGCAAGCCCCCTTTCAGAACAGTCAGCCTATGCCCATCCCTGAGGAGAGCCACCACTCAGCTAATCTCCATAAGAGCAGGGAGTCTGCCAGTCTAAACATGCCCAACCTGTTTGTCCCATTCTAGCAATCTCTTTTCACAACCAGAGAAACACAAACTTGAGGTGCCCCTTGAAATGTCATCTTATATGAAACTACCTTATGCCAAGTCGGAACATGGAGCCCCCAAGACCAATATTGCCTTATGCCAAGTCGGAACATGGAGCCCCCAAGACCAATATTGCCTTATGCCAAGTCGGAACATGGAGCCCCCAAGACCAATATTGCCTTATGCCAAGTCGGAACATGGAGCCCCCAAGACCAATATTGCCTTATGCCAAGTCGGAACATGGAGCCCCCAAGACCAATATTGCCTTATGCCAAGTCGGAACATGGAGCCCCCAAGACCAATATTGCCTTATGCCAAGTCAGAACATGGAGCCCCAAGTCCAATATTACCTTATGCCAAGTCGGAACATGGAGCCCCCAAGACCAATATTGCCTTATGCCAAGTCGGAACATGGAGCCCCCAAGACCAATATTGCCTTATGCCAAGTCGGAACATGGAGCCCCCAAGACCAATATTGCCTTATGCCAAGTCGGAACATGGAGCCCCCAAGACCAATATTGCCTTATGCCAAGTCGGAACATGGAGCCCCCAAGACCAATATTGCCTTATGCCAAGTCGGAACATGGAGCCCCCAAGACCAATATTGCCTTATGCCAAGTCGGAACATGGAGCCCCCAAGACCAATATTGCCTTATGCCAAGTCGGAACATGGAGCCCCCAAGACCAATATTGCCTTATGCCAAGTCGGAACATGGAGCCCCCAAGACCAATATTGCCTTATGCCAAGTCGGAACATGGAGTCCCCAAGACCAATATTCCCTTTGGCCAAGTCAGAACATGGAGCCCCAAGTCCAATATTACCTTATGCCAAGTCGGAACATGGAGCCCCCAAGACCAATATTGCCTTATGCCAAGTCAGAACATGGAGCCCCCAAGACCAATATTGCCTTATGCCAAGTCGGAACATGGAGCCCCCAAGACCAATATTGCCTTATGCCAAGTCGGAACATGGAGCCCCCAAGACCAATATTGCCTTATGCCAAGTCGGAACATGGAGCCCCCAAGACCAATATTGCCTTATGCCAAGTCGGAACATGGAGCCCCCAAGACCAATATTGCCTTATGCCAAGTCGGAACATGGAGCCCCCAAGACCAATATTGCCTTATGCCAAGTCGGAACATGGAGCCCCCAAGACCAATATTGCCTTATGCCAAGTCGGAACATGGAGCCCCCAAGACCAATATTGCCTTATGCCAAGTCGGAACATGGAGCCCCCAAGACCAATATTGCCTTATGCCAAGTCGGAACATGGAGCCCCCAAGACCAATATTGCCTTATGCCAAGTCGGAACATGGAGTCCCCAAGACCAATATTCCCTTTGGCCAAGTCAGAACATGGAGCCCCAAGTCCAATATTACCTTATGCCAAGTCGGAACATGGAGCCCCCAAGACCAATATTGCCTTATGCCAAGTCGGAACATGGAGCCCCCAAGACCAATATTGCCTTATGCCAAGTCGGAACATGGAGCCCCCAAGACCAATATTGCCTTATGCCAAGTCGGAACATGGAGCCCCCAAGACCAATATTGCCTTATGCCAAGTCGGAACATGGAGCCCCCAAGACCAATATTGCCTTATGCCAAGTCGGAACATGGAGCCCCCAAGACCAATATTGCCTTATGCCAAGTCGGAACATGGAGCCCCCAAGACCCATATTGCCTTATGCCAAGTCGGAACATGGAGCCCCCAAGACCCATATTGCCTTATGCCAAGTCGGAACATGGAGCCCCCAAGACCAATATTGCCTTATGCCAAGTCGGAACATGGAGCCCCCAAGACCAATATTGCCTTATGCCAAGTCGGAACATGGAGCCCCCAAGACCAATATTGCCTTATGCCAAGTCGGAACATGGAGCCCCCAAGACCAATATTGCCTTATGCCAAGTCGGAACATGGAGCCCCCAAGACCAATATTGCCTTATGCCAAGTCGGAACATGGAGCCCCCAAGACCAATATTGCCTTATGCCAAGTCGGAACATGGAGTCCCCAAGACCAATATTCCCTTTGGCCAAGTCAGAACATGGAGCCCCAAGTCCAATATTACCTTATGCCAAGTCAGAACATGGAGCCCCCAAGACCAATATTGCCTTATGCCAAGTCAGAACATGGAGCCCCCAAGACCAATATTGCCTTATGCCAAGTCGGAACATGGAGCCCCCAAGACCAATATTGCCTTATGCCAAGTCGGAACATGGAGCCCCCAAGACCAATATTGCCTTATGCCAAGTCGGAACATGGAGCCCCCAAGACCAATATTGCCTTATGCCAAGTCGGAACATGGAGCCCCCAAGACCAATATTGCCTTATGCCAAGTCGGAACATGGAGCCCCCAAGACCAATATTGCCTTATGCCAAGTCGGAACATGGAGCCCCCAAGACCAATATTGCCTTATGCCAAGTCGGAACATGGAGCCCCCAAGACCAATATTGCCTTATGCCAAGTCGGAACATGGAGCCCCCAAGACCAATATTGCCTTATGCCAAGTCGGAACATGGAGCCCCCAAGACCAATATTGCCTTATGCCAAGTCGGAACATGGAGCCCCCAAGACCAATATTGCCTTATGCCAAGTCGGAACATGGAGTCCCCAAGACCAATATTCCCTTTGGCCAAGTCAGAACATGGAGCCCCCAAGACCAATATTGCCTTATGCCAAGTCGGAACATGGAGCCCCCAAGACCAATATTGCCTTATGCCAAGTCAGAACATGGAGCCCCCAAGACCAATATTGCCTTATGCCAAGTCGGAACATGGAGCCCCCAAGACCAATATTGCCTTATGCCAAGTCGGAACATGGAGCCCCCAAGACCAATATTGCCTTATGCCAAGTCGGAACATGGAGCCCCCAAGACCAATATTGCCTTATGCCAAGTCGGAACATGGAGCCCCCAAGACCAATATTGCCTTATGCCAAGTCGGAACATGGAGCCCCCAAGACCAATATTGCCTTATGCCAAGTCGGAACATGGAGCCCCCAAGACCAATATTGCCTTATGCCAAGTCGGAACATGGAGCCCCCAAGACCAATATTGCCTTATGCCAAGTCGGAACATGGAGCCCCCAAGACCAATATTCCCTTTGGCCAAGTCTGAACATGGAGCCCAAGACCAATATTCCCTTTGGCCAAGTTAGAACATGGAGCCCCAAGTCCAATATTACCTTATGCCAAGTCGGAACATGGAGCTCCCAAGACCAATATTGCCTTATGCCAAGTCGGAACATGGAGCCCCCAAGACCAATATTGCCTTATGCCAAGTCGGAACATGGAGCCCCCAAGACCAATATTGCCTTATGCCAAGTCGGAACATGGAGCCCCAAGACCAATATTGCCTTATGCCAAGTCGGAACATGGAGCCCCCAAGACCAATATTGCCTTATGCCAAGTCGGAACATGGAGCCCCCAAGACCAATATTGCCTTATGCCAAGTCGGAACATGGAGCCCCCAAGACCAATATTGCCTTATGCCAAGTCGGAACATGGAGCCCCCAAGACCAATATTGCCTTATGCCAAGTCGGAACATGGAGCTCCCAAGACCAGTGTTGTCCATCCTGACAAGCAATGGCTCCTCCAAGGTCTCAGGCTGCGAGCACAAGAGATGTTCCCTGCAGGGCAGAGATTGCTTTGGCTATAACCCCAGTGCTACACTAGAGACATCCTGAGAACAGGTCGGTTTCACTTAGCTGCCCCCCCCCCTCATTTTTTGTTTTTGCTGCCTTAGCAGAGCAGGAAGGATTTGTCAAAGCAGTAAATATTTAATTTTGGGGGGCCATTTCCAAGAGAATATGACTTGGGACACTTTCAGGAAGCAAAGAGTGAGCATCTCTCCTTGCCCACACAGTTTTCCTTGTCCACCGTTCCCAGGTGATGACTTGTCAGCTGGTGACAAAAGCAGCATTGTGGTTTGCAACTGGCATTGACAGTCCCCTGAAGCAATTTTAGCAGCACAGCCAACATGTTGCTGCCTTGAGATGGACATTGCAGGAACTGAGTCAATGGAGGACACCCGCCAATGTTTTCAAAGAACATCTGAAGGTGGAGAGACGAGATGGAGGGAAGATGGTGTAGAGGGTTAACGGGAAGAGAATGTGTGTTTGGTCAGATAAGCTGAAAACCCACAAAAGTCAGAGGAAGGGGGAGAAAGTCTTGGATGACTTTTTAGCAGCCTTCTTAGTCAAGAACTTGTACAAGACGAGGGACAGAGATGAATACGAGTGCAATGTTTAGTCCACCATTCATAAATGGATGCTGTCTTGTCGCAGATGAAGTTTGTGTGTACTACCACTCAAAAGCATTTCCAAAACTCATAATGCACTCAGGAACCAGAAAGATAAATCCTTCATTGCTGGCTAGGCATTGTGTGACAGTGTGATTTCTTCTGACGTATGCTTTATATACATCTTTTCTATACTTTCTGAATTCCTATCAGTAAGCACTTTACCAAAGCAGAAACCTCCCCGCTGATCAGGCTGAGAGATCCAGGACTTATAGAAGCGGAATTGAAAAACACACCATGTTTTGAAGGAAGTTGAAGATTTGAAGTCTTATTTCCTGCCAGCACCCATCCCCCCCCCAAATAATACTTATTAATTTGCCTTTGTTGTTGTTCAGTCGTTCAGTCATGTCCGACTCCTCGTGACCCCATGGACCATAGCACACCAGGCCTTCCTGTCCTCCGCTCTCTCCCAGAGCGTGCTCAAGTCCATATTCATTGCATCAGTGATGCTATCTAGCCATCTCATCCTCTGCCGTCCCCTTCTCCATTTGCCTTCAATCTTCCCCAGCATCAGGGTCTTTTCCAGGGAGTTTTCTCTTTGCATTAGGTGGCCAAAATATTTGAGCTTCAGCTTTGGTATCTGTCCTTCCAATGAGCAGTCAGGGTTGATTTCCTTTAGGATGGACTGATTTGACCTCCTTGCAGTCCAGGGGACTCGTAAGAGTCTTCTCCAGCACCACAGTTCGAAAGCAATTGTTGTTGTTGTTCAGTCGTTAAGTCATGTCCGACTCTTCATGACCCCGTGGACCATAGCACGCCAGGCCTTCCTGTCCTGTGCTCTCTCCTGGAGCATGCTCAAGTCCATATTCATTGCATCGGTGATACTATCTAGCCATCTCATCCTGGCCACAAAGCCAGAGTCTGGCCAACTCCATTGTCATTTCCTTTTCCAGTGTAAAGTTGTCATCTGCATTATCTGGCTTGGGATCTTTCCACCATTCCCTGACTCTGACATGCACTCCCAGCCTGAAGAGATCATCCTGCAATGCAATGAAGGATCTGTCACCATGTTTTATAGTGTCCTGGGCTACATGGGCTTCCTGGCTGCCATCGGCTTCACGGTGGCTGTCCTAGCCAGAAAGCTGCCTGGGGCCTTCAATGAAGCCAAGCTGATCACCTTCAGCATGCTGGTCTTCTGCAGTATTTGCATGTCCTTTGTGCCCACCTACCGGAGCACCAAAGGGAAATACATGGTAGCTGTGCAGGTCTTCTCCATCTTGGCCTCCATGCTGGGTTACTGGGCTGCATCTTTCTTCCCAAGTGCTACATTATTGCATTGAGATATGATCTGAATGCAAAGGAGCATCTAAGGATGAAAATGAAAGATGGAATCTGATTCTTAATATATCATTTTCACTTTTGGGATCTATGTCCAGCATGGAATTCATGAATGTAAGCTAGTAGCCTCAAGATGGAAACATTGGCTGTGTGTGTATCTATTCTATCTTCCCAGGTATCACAAAAGCAACTTGTTATGACAGATGGAGTTGAATGCATGGTGACCCTATAATGGCCACAGGTCCTTTTGGTTTAATGTTTTGCATGTACAACCTTACCTCCAGTATCCAAGAGCAATTCGACACCAGGGTAAAATCCTGCAACTTTACTGGGGCTTTCTGCTTCCATTTTAAATGCAGGATCTTGATGGGCTTCCTTTACACACGCTTCCCTCAGCCATTCCAGATCCCGTGCTCCACATCAGGCTGCCCGTGGAGCAGAATTAATACATCCTTCTCATCACCAAAATTCATATATCAGTGGCAGGCAAATCTTGCCCCTCCAGATATGGCTGGACTGCAACTTCTATAAGCTCTAACCAGCATGATGGGACCCACAATCCCACAACATCTGGGGGCCATTACTTTCCCACTCCTGCTATCAATGATGTCTCTCTGATGGACAGTGTCTCTCCAACAGCTGAGGAAGAATGCCACATCAGCCCTTTTGCCCAAACTCCTTTCTATGACCTCTTCCACTGAATGTCTGCTCCTCCCCATTCCTACCACACATGGATAGTTCCTAGGGATGTACGAAAGTCACTTACCTTTTCGACAAGGCAATTCGCGGTGGGGGGGAGGCGTTCCGCACCCCCCCCCCTGAAATCCTTCTCTGGCTGGCTCTGCTCTGCGGAGAACTTCGGCCTGAACTTCGCGGGGGGAGCAGCGAAGCGTCTCCCCCCCACCGCGAACAAGCTTCGAGGACAGGTAAGTCACTTTCGTCCACCCCTAGGTCCATGTTGGTACCAACAGTGTGGGAAAATGTAGTCATGAAGTCCTGGAAGCCAAATGAATGTTGCTAGGTAGGAGGCTGAAATCCAGGACCACCAAGGTGGCTTTTTCTGAAATGCTACCTAGAATCATAGAATCATAGAATAGTAGGGTTGGAAGGGGCCTACAAGGCCATTGAGTCCAACCCCCTGCTCAATGCAGGAATCCAAGTCAGAGCATCCCTGACAGATGGCTGTCCAGCCTCGTCTTGAACGCCTCCAGTGTGGGAGCGCCCACCACCTCCCTAGGTCATTGCTTCCATTGTCGTATTGCTCTAACAGTCAGGACGTTTTTCCTGATGTTCAGCCGGAATCTGGCTTCCTGTCACTTGAGCCCATTATTCCGTGTCCTGCGCTCTGGGATGATCGAGAAGAGATCCTGGCCTTCTTCTCTGTGACACCCTTTCAAGTACTTGAAGAGTGCTTTGTCATCTTGCTTGTAATTTCCCGTACAGCCTGCCATCTCTCCCTTTCCCTTCTCCATTTTTCCTTCCCTTAATAAACTTTTCCCCAACTGTTAGTTGGTGTGGTGTGTTCTACATAACATCAGTGCTAATTTCAGTGCCTATCGGCCTGGGTGGAAGGCTACTGGGTTATTGTGGGGATCTGTGGCCAGGTTTGGCCTCTCCTACTTTGTGGGGTTGTTGGGTCCAGGCCCAGAGATCCTTCACAAATAAATATAAGGAAATGTACTACCTAGTGTAAACAATATAACATTCATATATAAAAAGCCAATATCTATATTATCTAACATTCCCGCAAAATATCATTCTAAACTTACTAATGCAAGCCAGGCCAGGGGCTTGGGGGAAATCCATTGAGCCCCAAGAGGGCCAGATTTCCCTGCACTGGGCATCCCTACTTCTATCTGAACTGTGATACCTAATCAGATTAAAATCTCCCCTTCAAGATAGTCAATTTCTTTTTCTTTTCTTTTTCTTTTCAGATCCATGTAATGTTGAGGTTAAACATTCCAACTGACTGTTGTTAGGAATATAGACAAACCCAGTTGTTACGTCTTGACTGTTTAGGTTTCCTTTGATAAAAATATATTGCCCCTTTGGATCTTCCTTTAATAAAAAATATAGCACTTCTTTGGATCTCTTTATACTTCAACTATCAAATTAAATTCTTTGCTGAAAGACCGGCCATCCCTCTAGAGTTGAAATGTCCCGGTGTAGTGAAATAGTCCCTTATCCAAGAATGGTTCATCGACTGATAATTTCTTTACAGTGCATCCATTGTAGGGGGATAATGGTTGGTTTCTCTCTCTCTCTCTCTCTCTGTTTTTTAATGGTGTGAGAAGCATTCTTACATGATAAGAAAAGTGGGGCTCCCAAAAAGGCTGCATATTTGGGGACAATATGACCTTCTCTGGATGCCTGGATATTGCAATTGCTCTGCTGCTACTATCTACGGGGAAACAGAAATCTAAGAAACCAAGGGAACACCAGCTTTTTGTGGGGAGAAAATGGCAGTGTTGATTGGGCCCACACAGGGATTGGCAGAGAGCCGGGCCAAAGGTTGTGCACTCCTTCCTGATCACCTGAAGGATTGTCTCATCCCAGATATACCTGCCTGGACCCTAAGATCATTCTCTTAGGGCCCTTCTCTGGGAGCCTCTGCCAAGGCAAGTGAGGTGGGTGGTGGCTAAGATGAGAGCCTTTTCTGTTGTGGCACCCCAGTTGTGGAATGAGCTTCCCAGAGAAGCTTGCCTGGCACCTACATTGTACTCTTTCTGGCGCCAGGTGAAGGAAAGGAAAGGAAAGGTTCCTGTTGTGCAAGCACCGAGTCTTTACTGACCCCTAGAGGGACGCTGTTTTTCCTCAGCGTTTTCCTGGCAGACTGTATAGCAGGGTGGTTTGCCATTGCCTTCCCCAGTCCCAACTATCTTTTCCCCAGCAAGCTGGATACTCATTTTACCGACCTCGGAAGGATGGAGGGCTGAGTAGACCTGAACCGGGTACCTGAAAACCAGCTTCCGCTGGGATCGAACTCAGGTCGTGGGGAGAGCTTCGGTTGCATTACAGCAGGCATTTCAGTGTTTCTGTTTCTTTATTAAATCCGTATTTTAAATCTCTGTACTGTGGCTAGGTTCTGTTTGGTTAATATTGGCATTTTAAACTGTAGTTTTAAACATTTATATTGCATTTTATCGTGTTGCATTTTATGGTTTTAAGTGTTGTGAACTGCCCAGGGAGCTTCGGCTATTGGACAGTATTGAAATGTAATAAACAAATGAACAAACAAACGTATCTAGGTTCAACCAGTGTATATGTGTAAATAACCCTTTGTTGTTCAGTCGTTCAGTCGTGTCCGACTCTTTGTGACCCCATGGACCATAGCACGCCAGGCCTTCCTGTCCTCCGCTCTCTCCTGCAGCGTGGTCAAGTCCATATTCATTGCATCAGTGATGCTATCTAGCCATCTCATCCTCTGCCGTCCTCTTCTCCTTTTGCCTTCAGTCTTTCCCAGCATCAGGGTCTTTTCCAGGGAGTTTTCTCTTTGCATTAGGTGGCCAAAATATTTGAGCTTCAGCTTCAGTATCTGTCCTTCCAATGAGCAGTCAGGGTTGATTTCCACTAATGTCAGAGGTACATGCACATAACGATCTGCTCATAATGTTTATGAGTCATGAATCCAAGCTCTGTGACTGGCCATATGTGCCCTAAATGGCTCCTAAGATGATGTTTCTATAACAAAGTTCAGGCCAAACTCTACTTTCTCCCTCCCAGACCCTCCTTTGCCTATGGGGCCGTCACAGTGAGTTCTTGCAACATGTTTTCTCCAGCCCTGCGCCTGGAGCCTCACAAGAGAGTCCATGGACCCGGAGAGGGGTTGCTTCTTCCCCTTCATAATTTTCAAAATCATAGTGGTTATTTCTCTCCTTGCTAAAGGTCAAGGGATTCTTCCCCTGAAGATTGCCCTTTGGGACCAACAGCATAGCCATTAGAATCAAGAGCAGCATGGGGTTACGTCTTCTCACAAGAATGAAAGGGCTGGTGCGCATAAATGCTTTGGGTGCCACTGGGAGCTTCTCTTGAGATTTGGGGGAGGCAGAAACTGTGCAGCTTCGCAGTCCAAGATCATACCTCTGTTAGCGAAGTGACTGGAGCCTTGGTCTTGCAAGAGACTGGGGGCTTCTTCTGAGGAGCTGCAAGATGAGAGCAGCAGTCACAGCTGCAGGGACTAGAGCAGGCAGACCCAGAATGATGCTGCTGCTGCTGCTTCTGCTGCTGCTGTTTCTACCCTGGGCAGCCTCTGGGACGCTGAAGGCAAAATGCCCACTGAACTTGATCAGGGATGATCCAGATGCCCTGAATTTTTACAAGCCAGGAGACCACCTCATTACTGGTGTTGTATCTACAGAACACACTCGATTTGGACGAGTCTATTTCCGGAGCCCTCCCCAAATTAGTTTTCCTTGGTAAGTAATTATCTTTATCATAACTATTGCCTTATGGCACATCTAGCCGTATTGCTAGAAGAGGGCTCCCTCTCACTCTTCCACCCATGCTGCTAGCTATGGATCTCACAAACAAACTGGGATGGGTCAACCCACAGGAGGATTCCTCTAGCAATACCGTAGATCTAGATGCTTCATGTGGTCATACAACTCTGCTGTTCCCAGGCACTCCACCCTCCCCATCTGGATCAGGCTTGCAAGGCCAAGAAAAGATGTTGGGTACCTAGAGGGTAAGTTGTACATAAGCACAATTTCTGACATGGTACAACATCTTTACTGATCACGGGGCAGGTGAGCACCAGGAAAGCCACCACCTCCTTCTGAAGCGATGCCACATCATTTCCTGGTTGTGCACCCTCTCTCTCCAGGATCAGAGTGCAGGGACCCATCTTCATGGGAGCATTACCCTGGTGCTACTATAGCTCACAGTCGTCCATCACACATGATGTTGTTACCACACCACAGCAAACCTGTCCTTTCTAGCTGAAAATGTGCATTGTTTGCAAAGGTGTTTTGTGCCACATTTTTCCTTTGGCCCAGCTTCCATGAAGTTCCAGTGGAGTGTGCCCCATATCCCTGAATTAAATGCAGCTTACTATATGTGTTGGGGTGGGTGGGTTGATGTTGCATTGCTGTAGGTGGGGTGCCCCTTTTCTTTTGTTCCTTTTCCCGCCACATCCATTCATGGCAAGGAAGATCGGGGCGGGTAGCAAGCCACTAATCGCTGAGAAAGAGGTGTTGGCTAAACATGTCTACTCACATGTAAGGAGCAGAGAGAAGGGATGGGAAGCCATTCTCCCAGGCTTACAGGTGAAAAGATCAGAGAGGAGGAAGGAAAGTTGCACTCATAAGCGCTTTCCCAGACTTGCATAGGAGCAAATGATCGGGGTTTTGTAAACATGTCTCCTCAGATGTAAGGAGCAGAGGGGAGCAAAGACCGGGGGGGGGGGTTGCCCTTTTCCATAACAGCAATGAGCAGAGAGAAGGGGTTGAAGAGTCTTGTTAGGAGGAAGGGAAAGTTGTAATCGCTGCTTTATAAACGTACTCAGATGTTAGGAGCAGAGCTGAGAAAGCCAGCAAAGGGGGCAGCGAAGGGGCATTGGAAGGAGCCGCATTCCGGCACCTATCCTTCCCGCCACCTCCCTGTGGGTGGGGTTCCTGGAGCTCTTTGGCGTCGTTGGCTCCTTGGTGGTGGTGGTGGTGTTTGGCAGGGTGTCTTCCATCGCATTTCACAAGCACAGGAGCAGGGGAAGGGGCGAGGGCACGCCTGTTGTTTTAAATCTCCACTCTTAGGCAGAATGAAGGAATGGAAAGAGTTAACCTTCAGCTTCTTCCTACTCTGTACATCAGGGTGGGGTTGGGGGGGTCGAAATGCTATCTTGTATCTCCACCCCTTCAGATACGAAGGGGGCAGTTCTCTTCTTTCTCCTTTTTCATTTCTTTGACTCAAGGAACGACCAGCTGGCATAGATAACCATGTCTACTCAGAAGTAAAACACTTTTTTTTCAATGAGGCTTACTCCTGAAAAAATCAGCAGGTTGCTTTTGGGTTCCTTTTGTAAACAAAAATATCTCCATGCAGCATCATACTATCGCACGTCTGAAGGCTTACTGAATGGCAAATCTATTTCTGTCTTTCTGTCTTTCTGTCTTTCTGTCTTTCTGTCTTTCTGTCTGTCTGTCTGTCTTTCTGTCTGTCTATCTATCTATCTATCTATCTATCTATCTATCTATCTATCTGAAGGAAACGTTGATGCCTGTCTCCTGCGCAGAGTAGACTGACTGTTAGAGCAATATGACAATGGAACCAATGACCTAGGGAGGTGGTGGGCTCTCCCACACTGGAGGCATTCAAGACGAGGCTGGACAGCCACCTGTCAGGGATGCTCTGACTTGGATTCCTGCATTGAGCAGGGGGTTGGACTCGATGGTCTTATGGGCCCCTTCCAACCCTACTATTCTATGATTCTATGAAAATAATCCAGGCAGCATACAAAATTAAACACAATTTAATGACAAAACCCAACGGTAAAATCAATACAGCATAAAAACAGTATATAACAGTCAGCAAAAGGAACAAGAGTTCTAGAAAGGGAAGGCCTGCCGGAATAATAGAGTCTTTCATGCCTGCTGAAAAACCTTCAAAGAGGTCAGCAGGGGCATTTGGCCATTCCACAACTGAGGGGTGGCAAAGGAAAAGGTCCCCTTGCGTGTGGCTGCCAGTCTCACATTAGGCAACCGCAGCAGAGAGCCCTCAGAGGACCTTAGGCGGCGGACTGTGACGTAGTGGAGAAGGCGCTCCCTACAGTACCTTGGACCTAGACCATGCAAGGCCTTAAAGGTAAGAACCAGCACTGTGTATTTTGCCTGGAAACCAATTGGCAGCCAATGTAAAGACTTTAAAACTGTTGTAATATGGCCTCCGGGGTTTGTGTGCATAGATATGTGCTGACCCTTAGATCTTCCCTTTAGTAACATTCAAAGATTTGTATTGCAAAAACAGGAATTTGACATCTTTGGTTGAACAGAGAATGACATGATGATGTACATCTTGTGGCAGGAGAGGGCCTCAAAGTTCATACTGGAACCTCCTGTCCTTCCTGATAGCAATTGAGGAGATCAATCAGAATCCCAGGCTGCTCCCCAACATCACCCTGGGCTACAACGTCAATGAGAACTATTACGATGCAAGAATGACTTACGATGCCATGGTGGATCTGATCTCTCCCGGGCAGGCAAATGTTCCAAACTACAACTGCGGGAGACAGAACAAGCTGCTGGTTTTTATGGAAGGGGCCGACTCAGACACCTCCATCCACATTTCAACTATGTTGGGCATCTACAAAATCCCCCAGGTATGACTGCGCGAACACAGGCAGCCTGCAAAGCATCACCCTTTGGCCAAGGGAAATGCCACTGGTCTTACAGAGAAGGAAGGGCTGCCATTCCAGTGATGGTCACTCAGTCCCATATTCCAGTGGCTAGAAGGCCTGGGTGGACAACCCATGGCAGCGTGCCGGGAAGGGGCTTTTTGTACTGTGAGAACAAAGGTTCCACAAGGGAGTCATCAGAGCACTCCATGGCGCATAGTTGTATCGGTTCCTTGTTGGAAGAGAGGGAGACTTTTGCAAGCTACAATAGGGAATTCACGAGTGGCAACTCCGTGAGCTTCCCAGTAGCTTAGAGGCAAAGAACACTGTGATGGGGAATGAAGCGGGACCTCAAATTCCACCCCAGGGAGATAGAAATGCAGTCTCCACATGGCCCCGTAAGGCAGGGATGTGCAGCCTTCAGCCAGGCAGAATCTACTTTAGTTTTTACTAGAACCTAAAAGTTCACCAGCTTGATCCAGGTGAAAAGCAGTGGCTCACGTGGCAGTCATATGCTAAGCATAAAATAGCGGGTTGCCTCTGAGCATGTGCCAAGCCCAGGACCTCTGGTACTCTCATGAGTACCAGATCCAAGTCCTTTCAAACAGAAATCCACTCTTGGATTTTCCCCAAGCCTTCTTTGGGATCAACCTAATTTAGGGGGGAATGTCTTTTGTTATTACTATTGTTAGAGAATTGCGGGTGAGAAACCATTACTGATCTACAGCAAATTACCCAGAAATCTACCCATAGACTGTAATCTACCTTCTGCCCACCTCTATTATAGGGGATTATCTGACAATAATACTGTTGGATGCTGGATGGAAGAGGGGCTTGGAAGAGAATTCACACCGTGTGCTTAGCCAAGCAGCACAATTAACCCCACAGCCACAGAAACAGGCAGAAGAGAAGGTCCTGATGGGGGCTTGGATATCACTTCTGACCCTCAACAGGCACCTTTTCCTCCCACTCAACCCCATGCATAATCCCAGCCACATAGCCTGGCATCCCATGGGGCCCTCTGTGGAGCTTTAGCTCAGTAGATCAGCTCAGGCCCTAATCATCGCTGGTATGCAGCCCTGGCATGCTTGTCTTGAGTCATTTTTTTCCCTTGGGCCTAAAGAGATTCCCTATCCCATGTATATGTCTGTGAGCTTATTTTCCAGAAGCTTCATCAAAGAGGAAACGGAAATCACTTTTGTTTAGCAACGTATTAGTGGTTCCTCTAGGACCATCCCATCCATTTTAGATGAAAGCAGTTGGTTTCCTTGGCACTTTGACTACAGGGTTTCCCAAACTAAAGTAGGAATACCATAGTTTGAAGAGACATTTGTTTTAAAAGGAAAGGGAGATAGATATAGAGGCAAGGCCCTAACATTTCCTTGCAGTGTACTGTGGGGAAAAAGAGCACATCAAAGGCAGAGCTCAGATTTCTCTCCTTCTGTACAATTTGAGGATATGGATCCTGTCAAAGACCTACACTGCTTCAGTTGTGGAAAGAGCTTCAAGTCCCTGGGAGCTCTTTTAGCCTGAGGCTGAGCTGCAGGGTTCTACTATGGGTTAGACCTTTAGGAGGGGTCTGGGCAGGTGAGGTTTCACAGGGAAGCAACATTGGAATAGATCAGCCCCATGGAAAGGTCCAGCTGGGGCTGGAAGCCACACAGGGTTGTCTTTATGTAGATCCAACAAGCAGCAGCAGATTAAGACTGAGCCTTAAGTAGGAGTTTGGCTTTCTTTCAGCTGGTTGGTCCTGCCTCTGTGTTGACCGAGGCTTTGTTTGTTAAAGGGGCCTGGTCTGTTTTAACAGACTCAGTCAGTCAGAATGTGGGAATGGCTGTGGCATACTAGTGTCTTCACGGCCAGAGTCCTCAGAGTCTAAGGATGGCAATAGGACCTCCTCTGGTTGCAGGAGGACCAAGCGCTTGGATCTTTCTGGAGTCCTGGGTCCTGGGGAAGTTTTGTAACTGAGTCCTGTCCCTGTCCCATTACTTCCCCAGCTTCTCCATCTCAGGTAAAAGGGCCAGGATTCTCTGAGCATGAGGGCTTGGGGTCCAGTTTCATGGCACTTCAGCAGTAAGGTTTCATCTGAGTATACCCAATTATAGAATCATCGAATCATAAAATAGAAGGGTTGGAAGGGGCCTACAAGGCCATCGAGTCCAACCCAGTTTTTCCTGACATTCAGCCGGAATCTGGCTTCCTGTCATTTGAGCCCATTATTCCGTGTCCTGCACTCTGGGATGATCAAGAAGAGATCCTGGCCTTCTCTGTGACAACCTTTCAAGTACTTGAAGAGTGCTTTGTCATCTTGCTTGTAATTTCCCGTACAGCCTGCCATCTCTCCCTTTCCCTTCTCCATTTTTCCTTCCCTTAATAAACTTGAAGAGTGTTATCATATCTCCCCTCAGTCTTCTCTTCACAAGGCTAAACATGCCCAGTTCTTTCAGTCTGTCTTCATAGGACTTTGTTTCCAGTCCCCTGATCATCTTTGTTGCCCTCCTCTGAAGCCTCTCCAGTTTGTCTGCATCCTTCTTCAAGTGTGGTGCCCAGAACTGGACACAGTACTCCAGATGAGGCCTAACCAGTGCTGAGTAGAGGGGAACTGGTACTTCCCGGGATTTGGAAGCTATGCTTCTATTAATGCAGCCCAAAATAGCATTTGCCTTTTTTGCAGCCACATCACATTGTTGGCTCATATTCAGCTTGTGATCGACAACAATTCCAAGACCTTTATCGCTTGTAGTGTTGTTGAGCCACGTATTGCCCGTCTTGTAACTGTGCATTTGGTTTCTTTTTCCTAGGTGAAGAACTTGGCATTTATCCCTATTAAATGTCATTCTGTTGTTTTCTGCCTAGCACTCCAGTCTATCCAGATCACTTTGAATTTGGTTCTGTCTTCCAAAGTATTAGCTATCCCGCCCAATTTTGTGTCATCTGCAAAATTTGATCAGCATTCCCTGCACCTCCTCCTCCAAGTCATTAATCAAAATGTTGAAGAGTACTGGGCCCAGGACTGAGCCCTGCAGTACCCCACTCATTACCTCTCCCCAGTTTGAGAAGGTCCCATTGATAAGCACTCTTTGAGTCCGATTCTGTAGCCAACTGTGGATCCACCAGATCGTTGTTTCATCTAGCCCACTTTGAGCTAGTTTGCTCATCAGGATATCATGGGGCACTTTGTCGAAAGCTTTGCTGAAGTAGAGGTATATGATGTCTACAGCATTCCCACGGTCTACAAGGGAGGTTACTTGATCAAAAAATGAGATCAGATTCGTCTGGCAGGACTTGTTTTTGACAAATCCATGTTGGCTTCTAGTAATCACTGCATTGTTTTCAAGTTGCTTCCAGATGGATTGCTTTATCATCTGCTCCAGAATTTTCCCTGGAATTGGTGTCAGACTGACTGGTCTGTAGTTCCCAGGTCTCTCCTTTTTGAAGATAGGGACAACATTAGCCCTCCTCCAGTCATCTGGCACTTCCCCCGTCCTCCATGATTTCTCAAAGAGAATAGACAGCGGTTCTGAGAGTTCTTCTGCCAGTTCCTTTATGACTCTAGGATGCCGTTCATCTGGCCTTGGAGATCTGAACTCATTCAAAGGAATTAGGTGTTCCTTGACCATATGCCTATCGATCTCAAGCTGCAATCCTGCTCCTTCAGCCTGTACTTTGCCTTTGCCAGGGGGGTCATAGACCCTCTTTTGGGAGAAGACTGAGCCAAAGTAGGAATTGAGCACCTCTGCCTTTTCTTTGTCATCTGTTATCATTTTGCCATCCTTATTTAATAGCTGAACAACCATTTCTTTCCTCTGCCTTTTACTATGCATGTAGCTGAAGAAAGCCTTTTTGTTGTTTTTAGCATTCGTCGCTAACCTCAGCTCGTTCTCAGCTTTAGCCTTCCTGACGCCATCCCTGCACTTCTGTGCTACCTGCCTGTACTCTTCCTTTGTTACTTGGCCTTCTTTCCACTTCCTATATGTGTCCTTTTTTGTTTTCAGGTCATCCCTAAGCTTTTTGTGAAGCCACATTGGCTTCTTCTGTTGTCTTCCACCTTTTCTTCTTGTTGCAATTGTTTGTGATTGTGCCTTGAGAATTTCCTTTTTTAAAAGCTCCCACCCATCTTGGACTCCTTTTCTTGTTAGTGTCGCTTGCCATGGGACCTTACTGATCATTGTTCTGAGTTTATTAAAATCAGCTTTCCTAAAATCCAGGGTTTGACTACACTCAGCTTTTGCTTACCTTAGAACCAAGAACTCAAGTACAACATGGTTGCTTTCCCCCAGAGTTCCTGTAACTGCTATTTTATCCACTAAGTCATCTCTGTTAGTTAGGATGAAGTCAAGGATAGCCGATCCTCTGGTTCCTTCCTCTACTTTCTGTAGGAGGAAGTTATCTGCCACCCAAGTCAGGAATTTCCTGGAGGGGCCATGTTTGCAGAATTTGTCTCCCAACAAATATCAGGGAAATTGAAGTCGCCCATTGCTACTACATCATGCTTCCTTAAAACACTGGCTATTTGCTTTTCAAAAATTTCATCCTTGTCTTCTTCTTGATTGGGTGGCCGGTAGTAGACTCCGACCACCAGGTTCCTTTTATTCTTTGCTCCACTTATTTTGATCCAGATGCTCTCGATGGGGCTACCAAGCTCATCGTCCTGTATTTCTGTGCAGAGATATGTATTTTTCACATACAGTGCAACCCCACCTCCCTTTCTGTTCCTCCTGTTCTTTTTGAACAAGTTCTATCCTTCAATTGCTGTATTCCAGTCATGAGAGTCATCCCACCAAGTCTCAGTTATACCTATCAAGTCATAATTTGCCTCCTGTATTAAGAGTTCAAGTTCATTCTGTTTGTTTCCCATACTCTGGGCATTAGTATATAGACATCGAAGACCATGTACTTCATAGTCTGGCTTTCTTCCTACATGTGTCTGAAGACTATTATTGGGCACTGTCAGAGCTGTTCTCTCCGTTGCAGTGCATGTGCCTACGTCCATTGTTACCCCAACATTACATCTCCCTTCCCAGTAGGGTTCAGTTTAAAGCCCTCCTGATGAAGTTCTTCATGCTGTGGCCAAACACATTATTCCCATCCTTTGTGAGGTGCAACCTGTCCCTTGCCAACAGCCCATCTTCCAGGAAGTATAGCCCATGGTCCCAGAATCCAAATCTCTCTCGTCAGCACCATCTTCGTGGCCAGTCATTCACCCGGAGTATTTTTCGTTCCCTTTCTATCCCTCTTCTAACTACTGGAAGGATGGATGAGAAAACTATCTGGGCCCCAAAGTTCTTGAGTTTCCTTCCCAAAGCTTCAAAGTCTGATGTGATCTCTTCGTAGCTCCGCTTGGCGGTATCATTTGTTCCCACATGGATGAGAAGAAAGGGATACCTGTCAGTGGGCTTTATGAGTGCAGGCAACCTTTCAGTCACGTCTCTAATTCGTCCTCCTGGGAGACAATTAGTTTCTCTGATATATGGGAATGGTTTCTCCTCACTCCTACAAAGGTGAAATGCTGAGGAACTTACATAATTTTAGACACTAGATTTAATGGTCTTGCCCCCACCTGCTTCTGGGAAGCAAGAGGTGCTGGGTTGAGGGATCTGCCGTTAACTGTACTGAGTCAGGACCTTGAGTTCTGGCCCCATTCCTACTCTGTTACCACTGATGGTGAGGACAAATCTCTGCTCCCTGTAGAGTCCCTGTTGCTTATAGCTCTCCATCTGCAGACAATTTGTCCATCCGAATGGCAGGCAATGTGATAATTGTAAACAATTATCCATCAATCAATAATATGTCTGCTTTGCCCTGAACTCCATCTCTTCCTTTCCTTACTAGATCAATTACACTCCTGTTAGTCATGTTCGTGACAAAACCCTGTTCCCTTTTGTCTACCGGATGGTCCCAGAAGAAGAACCCCAGTACCTGGGGATTGTCAAACTGCTCCTGCATTTCAGGTGGACGTGGATCGGTATCTTTGCTCCAGACAATGACAGTGGAGAATGGTTCATCAACACCTTTACACCTGTGCTCATTAAGAATGGCATTTGTGTGACCTTCTCAGAAACTGCCTCACAACTGTCTGTTCTTTCAAATAATTTCGCCATAGTGCAGCTATTGAAGTCTTTGCATTCTGTTCAAGGAGTCAATGTATTTGTTTACTATGGGACAACTCAATCAGAGGGTGATGTATTGATTGTGAAATATATAGTTAACGAAGTCTGGAAACCTATTTCTGGGAAACTATGGGTCACAATAGCTTTACCATACTCCAGTTTGACCCTGGCTTTCCCATACCGTCGTACCCACCAGCACCTCCATGGTTATTTATCTTTTTTTATCCGGACAAAAAAAAGAACAAAACGCCATAATATGCCAGTTTCCACTTTTCTTGCTTTTGGTCCAGTTAAGGGAGATGGACTTCACTGTCTTTATTTAACACATGCATTATCCGTGAAAGGCCGGACACGATGCGGCGTGGAAGAGAACCTAGCAGGTTTACCTCGGCATCTCCTTGAAAGAAGCGTGTTCCAAGACACCTACAGCATTTACAACACCGTCGAGGCCATTGCACATGCCTTAAATGCTGCCTACTCATCCAGATCCAAGCGGAGGGTGCCGGTGGGTGGAGGCAGACTGGAAAGGGGAAGCATTCAGCCAAGGCAGGTATTACTTCTTTCCTCAGAGGTGGTTCCCTTGCAAATTACAGTTAGACTCTGAAAAGCTTTTGGAAGCAGTGGTGAGGTGAGGTAGACATTAGATACTCCTGAGGCAAGGTGGACTCCCCTCATCCTCAGCGGGAGCATCTTTGCATCTGCTGGTGCCCATGTTCTAAGCTCCACCACTGTAGCCCCTCTCCCCACCGCCACCCCCATTTCAAGAGAGGACAGGTCAAGTTTCATGGGCTCTGTCTCATGTCTTCCTCCTCCTGACTGGACTGCCGCTCTGGGGGCCACCTGGTTCTGCTGACATCAGGCTTCCGCCACCCACTGCCCCCTTTTTCTGGAAAAGCTTAAATGGTGCTATCGTAGAAGCCCTGGGTAAAAGGGTGTCCACACAAGAATGGATGCCTGCCCTGTGTACAAGTCTACTCATGGCTTGCCTGCTGTGGTTGCTAATTTATTTCCAGGCCACATTCAAAGGGCTAGTTGTATCCGATGAAGCCCAAAATGGCTCAGGATGCCAATACCTCAGGGACCCCCTCCCGCCATATGAACTTACCAGGACACTGAAGTGAGCACACGAGGTCTGCACCTCTCTGTGCCCCCTCCGGGAGAAGCTCGGGCGGGTGGCAGTTTGGGAAAGGGCCTTTTCTGTGGTAGCCACATGTTTACGGAACACTCTCCATTAGGAGGTTCGCCTGGCACTGCCGGCAGTCAATTCACTATTAGGCGAATTCAAATTTATTGTCCCAGGAATCTGGACATTTGTGATGGCCCAGCTGCTGAGGGTTGTTTTTGTGATGTTCACTCTGGGTGGTAGTGTTGGGAAGAATATGTGAGCGTTCGATCAATGTATTGTGGATGGACACTGTTAGTATTCGATTGATATGTTATTCGATATATTTATTATGCTGACTTATATTTATATTGATTTTATATTGATTTAATTGCTATATTGATAATGGATTTTTCCATTTATTTTCTTAAAGTGATTATGGTGAATTGCCAGGCCTGGCCCCTGACCCCAAATGTATTTTCCATGGGCCCAGAACTATTTCACAGAGGACTGAGTATTCATGTGGGCCAATAAACGTGCCCCCCCCCCCAGCTTAACTGCTATTAGGGGGCAGGGGGGATTTTCAATGGGGGATCACAGCTGAGGAGGAAAGAGTCAATCCTCTACTCCTGATGTACTGCAGTATTCCCCAGTAGATAACAATCACACACACACGCACACGCACACACACACACACGCACCATGCGTGACAATGTATCTTAGGGAACACACACTTTCATTGGTGCTATTGCAAGTGTTTTTCTATGCTTAAATTGCCATGCATGGCAGATTGCCAGGGGTAGGTTCACAGTTTGGGAGGAAAGGGTTAATGGTCTCTCCCTTGAATGCTGTCACCCCTAAAATCATCCCCCCAAACACACACACACACACACACACACACACACACACACACCTGGCAGTAAAAGCTAGGGGGAAAGCTCCATTGGTGCCAAAGGAAACTTTTGCTTCAGATGCTTTGGATGGGGAATTATTTGGTGAACTTTCCCTTCTGTGAAATTTAAATACATCCTAGTAATTATTTCTAAATTTGCATATATATATGTATATGTCAAATGCATTCATTTTTTAATTTTATTTACTGTACTTTTAAACCACCCCATAATTAAAGTTCACTGATCAGGGTACAATGCATTAAAAACATAGAACACAAACACTGAAATAAAACAAAACAAAAAATAAAATAAAAACTAGCAGCAGAGAGAAAAGCCAGGACATCCTCATACAATCAAATCAAAACCTGGGCCTGGGCCTAGAATCTTTTGAGTGCCTAGCAAAGCACCTGGATTTTTGTCTCCGTTTTCGGTTAGTTTCTTAGAGAGTGCTTTTGGAGTAGGAAATAACACATTTAATGAATGGAGGGGGGAAATGAATGAATGAATGAATGAATGACAAATCTTGATAAAATAGTTAAGAGCAGAGACATCACACTGGCAACAAAGGTCCACATAGTTAAAGCAATGCGATTCCCCGTAGTAACCTACGGCTGCGAGAGCTGGACCATAAGGAAGGCTGAGCGAAGGAAGATAGATGCTTTTGAACTGTGGTGCTGGAGGAAAATTCTGAGAGTGCCTTGGACTGCAAGAAGATCAAACCAGTCCATCCTCCAGGAAATAAAGCCAGACTGCTCACTTGAGGGAATATGAAAGGCAAAACTGAAGTCCTTTGGCCACATCATGAGAAGAGACCCTGGAGAAGATGCTGATGCTAGGGAAAGTGGAAGGCAAAAGGAAGAGGGGCCGACCAAGGGCAAGATGGATGGATGATATTCTGGAGGTGAGGGACTCAACCTTGGGGGAGCTGGGGGTGGCGACGGCCGACAGGAAGCTCTGGCGTGGGCTGGTCCATGAAGTCACGAAGAGTCGGAAGCGACTGACCGAATAAACAAAATACCATTTATTGCCTGATACAGAAAATCCAAATCGCTCCTTCCCCACCACATATATACACAATGAAAATACAGTGCATAACTGAGCATTTCTGGCCCTTTAATAGTCTTGCCCAAAATCTATTGCCTGAAAAGACCCATCTGCATCTACATAATGCATCTGGAATTATCTTTACAGTGCAAAAATGGTTTTGCAGAAAAAGGGGCTGCAGCATTTGACCTCAAGTACATACTGAACATGAAAATAAAAAGTAAAAAACACTGCATCTCTCCATATGTCTCCCCTATATGCAGCAGCCATGAATCCAAGAACAGGGTGGAAATAATCACCTTCTCTCTTTTTTTTATATATTTTTTTTTAAAAAAGAAAAACATAACACAACATAAACACACAATACACATACACTAAAATATCTCTTAAGATCGTAAGAAATCTACCTTTGGCTCCCCTTACACAACAAATGCTCATTATTATTCTCTAGTTCTTCTCTTAGCTGTATATCATACATTGAGTTCACAGACTTTATCTCATTTATCTCCTAATTTTAACAACAACAACAACAACGAGAATTAGCCATCTCAATGTTCAAAATCTACATAGATAGATATCATTTTTCTCTATTTCTTGTACAAATTCTATAAAAGGTTTCCAATCTTACATAAATTTAGTTGTTGATCCTTCTTTAATTATAACAGTACGTTTTGCCCTCTCTGCCAGCTCCATCATTTTCATGATCCACTCGCTCACAGTCGGTATTGTTTCATTCTTCCACTTTTGTGCATACAATAACCTTTCAGTAGGGATGGCGGAGAATTTCTCCCCGAAACTTCGGGGGGCCGAGCGCCAACATGTTCGGCCCCCCGAACAAGTTTCGGGGAGAAATCCTCTGCACCCCCCCCGCCCCCGCACCCCCCCCCCCCGGGATGGGACTTACCTTTGACGAATGTCCCTCCCGGTGGCTGGTCCGGCCGGCGGTTCGGCAGGTGTTCGAGCGAGGCGGGAGCGGCAGCCGGTCTTTCGACCAGCTGCCGCCGCCGCCATTGCAATGAAAGAAAGAAAAAAAAAACGTCCCCTGATAGGCTACATGACGATTAACGTAGCCTATCACGGCTAGATTTGCAAAGTCAGCCATGATAGGCTACGTGAATCGTCACGTAGCCTATCACGGGTGACTTTAAAAAAAAAAAAAAAAAAGAGTGTACGGATAATGGTGGCCCCCATAGGGAGCCGCCATTCCCGTTCCTTATTTGGTCGCTGTAGTCTATGTAAATGTTTACGTAGACTACGGCGAAAATAAGGGCAACGCTATTTGCATTGCCCTTATTTTCGCCGTAGTCTACGTAAACATTTACGTAGACTACAGCGACTAAATAAGGAACGCGAATGGCGACTCCCTATGGGGGCCGCCATTCGCGTACGCGCTTTTTTTTTTAAAGTCACCCGTGATAGGCTACGTGACGATTCACGTAGCCTATCACGGCTGACTTTACAGATCTAGCCGTGATAGGCTACGTGAATCGTCACGTAGCCTATCAGGGGGCGTTTGTTTTTTTTTTTACTTTCGCGTTCGCGGCCGGGCGAGGCGAGGCGCCTCCTCCCCGGCCTGAATTTCGGCCGGGCGAGGCGGGAAGCCTCCCCCCCCGGCCTGAACTTCGCGGGGGGAGCAGCGAAGCGCCTCCCCCCCACCGCAAACGGCCTTCGACGACAGGTAAGTGACTTTCGTCCACCCCTACCTTGCAGCCGTTGTCAGGCAGAGAAAGAGGGTTCCCCCCTTCTCTTTTACGTGTTTATCTGTTAGTCCCAATGAAAAAGTTTCCGGCTTTAATTCTATAGTAGACTTTAATATTCTTTGAGCTAAAGACTGTATTCGTTTCCAAAACGTTTTAGATTTTTTACAAGTCCACCATAAATAATAAAACGTTCCCTCTTGATCTTCACTTTTCCATCATTTTCCAGAAACACCTTTATACATTTTAGACAACTTAAATGGTGACATATACCATCTATACATCATCTTATACAAATTCTCGTTAAGACTTGTACATAAAGTAAATTTTAAATCTTTTCCCCACATACTTTCCCACTCTTCCATTGATATATTATGACCAACATTTCGTGCTCATTTTATCATACAATCTTTTACTTGTTCATCTTCTGTCTCATACTGTAACAGTAATTTATACAGTTTAGCAATAATGTCTTCATCATTTGTACACAGCACTGTTTCAAACTCAGATTCTATTTGTTCAAATCCACCATTTTTCTCATCTATTTTAAACCTTTCTTTAATTTGCAAATACGAAAACCACTGACATACATGACCTTCTTCCAATAAGTTTTCCCTTGATTTTAACTTATATTCCCCTTGTGACAGTTCCAGTAAATCACTATATCTTATCCATTTATGCTTGAGGTGCTTGAGGTGGTCTCTGATGTGCGTGTACAGTCCCCTAACTTACTGGTGTTGGGGGACTTCAATGTACATTCGGAGGCCATCCTCACAGGAGCACCTCGGGACTTCATGGAGACCATGGCCTCCTGGAAGCTGCACCATATTCTAACTGAGCCCACCCATGTAGCCGGTCATGCACTAGACCTTGTGTTTGTTTCTGGAGAAGCGGGGAGTGATCTGGAAGTCGGGGGTATATCCACCACCCCCTTGTCATGGTCAGATCACTATCTGGTGATGTTGGACTTCTCGGTTCCACAACCCCTCCGCAGGGGTGGAGGACCCATTAAAATGGTCCGCCCCAGGCGTCTTATGGATCCAAATGGATTCCTGAATGCGCTTGGGGATTCTCTGGGGCATGCCAACGGCCACTCGGTCGAGACCCTGGTGGGTGGCTGGAATGCTGCAATCACTGGGGCATTAGATCGGGTGGCTCCGAAACACCCTCTCCCCCTGAACAGGGCTCGGACTGCACCGGGGTTCAATCCCCGGTTACGAGCTCTGAAACAGGAGGTGAGACGGCTAGAGTGCCAGTGGCGGAAGTCTCGCTCCAAAGACAATCAGACACGGGCTAGAGCTGTATCTTCAGCCTATCACGTGGCGGTGAAGGAAGCAAAAAAGGAATATTATGCTGCCTCCATCATGTCTGCAGAGTGCTGCCCCAGGAGGCTGTTCCAAATGGTCCGGAGCCTGGTCGGTCCTGTGGCTCCAGAACCACTGGAGCATTCCAAGGCCTCCTGTGAGGCTTTGGCAAGGCACTTTGCAGATAAAATTGATCAGATTAGGTGTGTTACTCTGCACACTGTGGATACAGTTAGTGACCAAGAGGCGGCCTGTGGCAAACCGGTTTTGTGGGATCGGTTCCAGCTTCTTCCTCCTGATGAAGTGGACAAGGTGCTTTCATCTGTAAGGCCGACCACCTGCTTACTTGATCCTTGCCCATCTTGGCTCATTATGAGCTGCAGAGAGAGACTGGGTGAGGGGATCAAGGCGGTGGTGAACGCCTCCCTTGAGAAGGGAGTGATGCCATCAGCCCTCAAGGAGGCAGTGATAAGACCGCTCTTAAAGAAGCCCTCCTTGGATCCTCAAGTTCTGAACAACTTTCGCCCAGTCTCAAATCTGCCATTTTTGGGCAAGGTGATTGAGCGGGTGGTGGCGGTGCAGTTGAAGGCACACTTGGAAGAAACTGATTATCTAGGCCCATTTCAGTCGGTCTTCAGGTCTGGGCATGGGACAGAAACGGCCTTGGTCACCTTGGTGGATGATATGAGGAGGGCTCTGGATAGGGGTGAATGCTCCTTCCTTGTTCTCCTCGACCTCTCAGTGGCTTTTGATACCGTTGACCACGGTATCCTCCTGGACCGCCTGGAGGGGTTGGGCATTGGAGACACTGTATTGCGGTGGTTCCGGTCCTTCCTCTCCGGCAGGTACCAGAGGGTAGCACTGGGAGAGGAGGTTTCGGACCCGTGGCCACTTACTTGTGGGGTGCCACAGGGTTCCATCCTCTCCCCGATGCTATTTAACATCTATGTGAAGCCTAGGGGCTATCATCTGGGGGCTATCATCAGGAGGTTTGGGGTGCAGTGTCATCAATATGCGGATGACACGCAGCTCTACCTCTCATTCAAATCTTCACCAAGGTTGGCCGTAGAATCCCTGTCCAAATGTCTGGAGACGGTGAGTGGCTGGATGGGGAGGAATAATTTGAAGCTGAACCCTGACAAGACCGAGGTACTTTTGGTGGGAGACAAGAGGAGGCTGGGTGATGTTGACCTAGTGTTGAATGGGGTACGGCTACCCTTGAAAGACCAGGTCCGCAGCCTGGGGGTCATTTTGGACTCCCAGCTGTCCATGGAGGCTCAGGTGTCAGCTGTGAGCCGGACAGCGCTGTATCAACTCCATCTGATACGGTGGCTGCGCCCCTTCCTTCTCGACCATCTGCTCCCATCGGTAGTACATGCCCTGGTCTCCTCTCGTTTAGACTACTGTAATGCGCTCTACGTGGGGTTACCCTTGAAGACGGTTCGGAAGCTGCAGCTGGTACAGAACGTGGCGGCTCGCCTGATTAAAGGCAGCCGCCGGCGAGATCACATCATTCCAGTGCTGAAGGAGTTGCACTGGTTACCAGTTGTTTTCCGGGCCAAATTCAAGGTGTTGGTTTTGACCTTTAAAACCCTATATGGTTCCGGCCCAGCCTATCTTAAGGAGCGCCTCCAGCAACACCAGACAGGCCGCTTAACAAGATCAGCCTCGGATGGCCTTCTCTCTGTCCCATCAGCCAGGACAGCTAGACTGGTGGGGACGAAGGAGAGGGCCTTTTCTGTGGTGGCCCCCACTCTGTGGAACTCCCTCCCTAGGGAACTCCGTCATGCCCCCTCTTTAATGAGCTTCCGTTGTGCATTAAAAACGTGGTTGTTGAGGCAGGCATTTGGGGTGGGTTAGGGTATTTTAAAAAATTTATGGTAAAATTTTATTGTTTTAAATTGTTTTATGGTGGGTTGTACATCGCCCAGAGTGGCTGGGTGACCAGTCAGATGGGCGATTAATAAATTTAATAAATAAATAAATAAATGCGTGCTATCAAATTCTCTTCTTTGCATTGCTTCTAGTGAGGATATCCAACATGGTATTTTTTGATAGAGCCTTAATTTATATTTATTCCAAATTCTTAATACAGCCCTTCTTATATAATGATTATTAAAATCTCCATTCACTTTTGTTTTATCATACCACAAATAACCATGCCATCCATGTCTCAATTCATATCCTTCTAGTTCTAAAAGTCTTCTATTTTCAGCGTCACCCATTCCTTCATCCACATCAAGCAGCAGGCAGAAAAATAGGTTTTAAAATCTGATAATCCCAAGCCACCTCTTTCCTTTGCATCTTGTAAAATTTTTATTTTAACTCTTGGTTTTTTTGCTTGCCATATAAACTTCGTTTTATCTCTCGGCCACTGCTTAAAAGGTAAATCCAATGTAATAATGGGTATCATTTGAAACAAAAATAACTAGGTAATACATTCCTTTTGATCGTTGCAATTCTTCCCTAAAGTGATAGTTGTAATTTTTCCCATTTTAATAGGTCTTGTTTAATTTCATTCCACACTTTAACATAGTTATTTTGAAAAAGCATACGATTTAGATTTGTCAAGAAGACTCCCAAATATTTTACTTCCTTTTCAATTTGGAAGCCAGTCTTATCCCTCACCTTTTTTTCTTCTTGAACATTCTTTGTTAAAATTTTTGTTTCTGTTTATTAACTTTGAACCCTGCCACTGCTCCAAATTCTTTTAATTTTTTCATTAAAATTTCAATTCCCTTGAAAGGTTCTTCCAACATAAACACCAAGTCATGGGCAAAAGCCTACAACTTTTATTTCTCCTTTTTAATCTTTATTCCTGTAATTCGATCATCTTGTCTTATATCTCTGTTCAATAATTCTAAAACCAATGTAAACAATAGCAGTGACAATGGGCAGCCTTGTCTTGTTCCTCTCTGTATCTCACAAGGTTTAGTCAAATCCCCATTTATAATTATTTGACCCTTTTGAGTATATACCGACTTCACCCATTTTACAAAGTTTTCTCCAAAGCCCAGTTCTTCTGAAGTCTTAATTAAAAATTTCCAGTTGAGATTATCAAATGCTTTCTCTGCATCTAAAAAGATCAGAGCTGCCTGTTTTTCTGGGTGTTTTTCCAGATATTCCACCACATTCAAGACCATTCTTACATTCTCTCTCATCTATCATTGGTAAGAAACCACTTTGGTCCTCAGATACAAACTTCTATTTCTTGAGCCTTTCTGCCAAAATTGTAGCAAATATCTTACAGTCATTGTTTAATAATGAGATTGGTCTGTAATTTTTTGTCGAGGTTAAATCCTGTCCTTCTTTAGATATTAATGTTATATATGCTGTTTTCCATGTTTCTGGGATCTCCCCCTTTTCTAAAATACAGTTCATCATATTTTTCAACCATTGTAGAATTTCTTCTTCACACGTCTTATAATATAATCCTGATATTCCATCTGGTCCCAGAGTTTTTCCCAATTTAATTTTTTTATTGCTTCCACCATTTCGTTTACTGTTATTGGGCCATTCATCATTTGGTTCTGTTCCTTAGTAATTTTTGGTAAATTTTGTTTATGAATATATTTATCCATTAATTCTGGGGAGATATCCTGTCCTTTATACAACTTTGAATAATATTGATAAAAGGTTTTCTGAACTGCCACATTATTGGTTAATTCTAATCCACTTTTGCTTATTTTCACAATTGTTTTCTTTTTCCTTTCTAAGTTTATAGGCCAACCATCTTCCTGGTTTACTAGCAAGTTCAAAATTTCTTTGTTTTACAAAGTTTAATTTTTTTGCATGTCTTGAACTGTTAACATCGACAATTGTTGTTGGAGTAATTTAATCTGTCGGAGGACACTTGCCTTTCCCATTTTTTTCTTTAGAAATTGTTCTTTCTCCTTTATCTGTTTTAGAATATTTTGTACCTTCTCTTCTCTTTTCTTTTTCAGTTGCATATTTTGTTGTATAAAACAACCTCTCATATAGGCCTTACTTGCATCCCATACTGTTCGGATATTTGTTCCCTTGTCCAAATTCAATTCAAAAAATTCTCTCAATTTCTTTTTAGTGTCATCCACAATACTTTTATTTTGAAATATTATTTCATTCAATCTCCTTCTAAAAGTAGTGCTTCTTTTCACATATGACATAGATATAGGGTTATGGTCCAAAAATGATCTTGGTAGAACTTGTATTTTGCCAATATTTGTAGCAAGCTCTTTAGTTGTCAAAATCATATCAATCCTTGAAAAAGATTTATGTCTTTCTGAAAAATATGTATATTCTTTTGAGTTTCCATTTTTATCTCTCCATACATCTACTAAGGCCAAATTGTCCATCAATTCAAAAAAACTTTTAGGTAATTTCCTTTGATTACTCTTTATTTTTTTCTCCAATATTCTATCAATTTGAGGTGGAATCATTCCATTCCAATCTCCCATTAAACACCTACTGTCAAAAGTTAGATCCACGCGTTTGGACAAGAGATCCTCATAAAATTCTGGTCATTAGGTGCATCAACCCCTAAAATCAATGCTGATACACCATTCAGTGTAATTTTAACTCCCACAAAACAACCTTGTTCATCTGACAATACCAATTCCTGTCCCAAATGTGGGTTAATATATAAAACTACTCCATTTTTCTTTTTTCGGCTTGCAGTTATAAATTCTTCACCTAATTTTTTATTAATTAAATATTTGGTATCTTCTTTCTTAAAATGAATTTCTTGTAAGCGCATTATACCTTGTTTCAATTTTTGTAAATAATAAAATATTTTGTTTCTCTTTTGAGGAGCATTTGCCTCATTAATGTTCCAAGTTAAAATTTATAATCCATTTTTTTAAAAAAAATATAAGATTAAGGTACATGCTTAATTTCTACCTGCTGCACCCTGAGTGCTGTCCTCTTCTTGTACATCAGGTTGTAGGTCTGTCCAATCTTTTCCATAAGTTCGAAGGAACTCTTTGCTTTTTGAACTGAGTCCAACTTAAATCTCTGTTCTCTGTAAGGGAAGACCACACCTTCTGGGAAGTCCCATCTAAACGTGACCTTTTTCTGTCTCAGGATTGTGGGTTGTGGTTAAAAATGCATAGTCTCTCCTTTTCCTCAAAAATCTTCCAGGACTTTCTTTCATGACAATAATCTCTTTGCCCACCATCTTCAATTTAGTTTTTTAGTGCTGCTAGAGAAAATTGAATCCCTTGTAGTTTTCTTTACAAAATGGACAATAATATCTCTGGGTAGACCTTTTGTTTTTGCATATGTCGAATTCAGTCTATAAGCTCAATCTATTTCCATTTCCATGATTTTCTCTTCTTTACACAAAAAGGCTGCTATAATCTTTACCAATTCCGTTCTGAGGTCAGGTTCTGCCCTGCTGTAACTTTCCGCGACCCCTCTAAAATGTAACAAGCATTCCTTGTCTTTAAGCTCAAACCAAGTGAAGGTATCCTGCTCACATTCTAACTCCATAGTTACAATTTCTGCATTATTTTCCAGTACTTCCACTCTGTTTGTCATTATTTTAAATTCTTCTGTTCTTTGATTTAATGCATCATCTAATTTCTTAAATTCTTGTCTCAATTCTTCCTTTGTGCCTTCTCCTTTACTTCCAATACTTGCCTTTCCATCCATTTTTCTATATGTTGTTCAAAGGTGCCCATCCTTTGTTCTATATTGTTCAAAACTGCCCATCCTTTGTTCTATGCGTAGTTCAAAAGCCTCCATCTTTTTGCTTATAGCATCTATAATATTCTGTGTTTGTTCATCCAAGGCCATCTTTTGTATATCTTGCTTCTGCTCAGGTACCTCTTCCTTGCTTATGGATGTTGCTTTCACTGATAATTTCGTAGCTCCCATCAGAGTCTCTTTTAAGGAGTCTTTCCTGGATTTTGTATTTCTACTTAGTTGTTCTGTAGGCATCTCCCAGGTGTTCGCTCTACTATGAGTTGTTCTGATATCCTTTGCTGATTTATCCAAATTCATAGCACTCATTCAATTATTTTCTTCATTACTTCCTTTATAAATTAATCTATCTGGATATCCAGGAAGTTATCGATCCTCCAATGCAAAAAGAGTTCTCCTCATTATCAAAAGGAGAAAAAGAGATAAAAATAAAAAAGAACATGAAAAGAAGAAAGATGTTTCATAAGCTGCTGATTTTTAACATCCAACAGGTGTCAGCAATACTCCTCCTTTACTCCTTTACTTCTTTACTCCTTCTTTTCTAAATTTCACTCTATCAGCCCACAAGTTGATCTTGTCCCAGCCTATTCCTGGCTTTCTGCCAAAGATTTATTTATTTTGACTTCGTGGCTTTCTCAAGGTCATGCAGAAGATAAAAGCAAATGGACAAAAGCATGGGGTTGGACTCGATGGCCCTTCCAACCCTACTATTCTATGATTCTATTCTATAACTTTCAACCATATAAATTCAAACTTTAAAACCTTCAAACAATGATTTAAAGAAATAGAAAGTTAATTAGACTGTAATAATTATTCAAAAATGTAAATAGTCTTAGTACTCTTTCTTTTTTCTTCTTTTGAAAAGACCTCTTGAGCTAAATTTACTTTGTAAAAGTCTGCAACTCGTTGATTTTAATTCAGGTTAGATTTATACAACTGCCATATTTTTGCTTTTTGCTGTGCAAGTGGTGCTTGCTGGTAGCTTAAACTTCCAAATGGTATCTAAGATTGGAGCACGCCCTCCTTATATTCTCTTAATTAATGAAGAGTTTCAAAACAGCATTTCAGTAGGTGTTTATCTCCAGCGACTGACCCTAGTTTTGAGCCCCTTTGCATCCTCCACAAAGGCAGCTGTTCCTCTAAGATTTCATCCGGATGTTACTGCAGGCTTCCCCTTTATTTTCCAGGGGGGGGGGGAAATGTTTCTCAACCTTTTCACAGCTGTTTGAAAGAAGCGACCTGCAGAGCCCCGCAAGTCACTGCCAGGATGACATGGCTCCTTACCGGAAGTCGAAATAATCACCTTCTCAATGCTGGTGTTTTCTCTGCACTTCTAGCTTCACCCTTTCCTAGGAAACTTCCAGTTTTACAATTCCTCTATGGATGGAGTGTATTTGGATAAGAACGGAGAGCTGGCTGCTGACTTTGACATCTTGTACTCTGTGAAACTTCCCAATAACTCCGTTCTTATAGAGAATGTTGGGAGTCTCAAGAGAGACGGATCCTCAGACGTCACATTTACCATTGACCAGGATGCCATTTTATGGCCCGGCTGGTTTAACCAGGTGGGCAAATCTATTTGTTGCATTGTATTCTCTTCAACATCTGTTACATTTAATGTATGTATTTATTTATTTAAAATATTTATTGGCCTCCTTTCAGGACAGAAACCCTCCCAAGGCAGCTTACAGCAATAAAATACATAAGAACAGTTAAAATATTAAAAGTGATAAAAAGATAAAAACAATAAAAGCCAAAAATAAAACCAGCAACCATATTAACAGCTGTAACAGCAACAATAGCAGTCATATCAAGAGAAGGCCAAAGGCAAATAATATGTTTTCAAGGCCTTCTTAAAAGTCTGCCATGACGGAGCATGGCGGACCTGTGATGGCAGCTTGTTCCAAAGGTGTGCGGCTACCGCAGAGAAGGCCCTCTCACGTGTGATCACGTGATACTTTCTTGGGTGTTATAAATAATTTTTGAATTAAAAAAAAAAACACCTTGAAACATTTGGTTTAAAATGAGAGCTGAATTTCTTACAGGTTCATCAATGCACCCGACAGCAGAGTGATAAAAAATTAAGGGCGTAATCCTACGACTGCTAGACACTGCCTAGACGGCCATAGGATTTTTTGGTTTCTGGGAACCAAGCTTGGAGCCAGGGCTCCGAGTTCGGTTCCCAGAAACCTCACTGCCTGCCCCCTCCCTGGCCTCCTCGTAGGCAGTGTGGTTTGTCCCTGAAACCGCGCTCGTAAGAGCAGTGTGAAACAGGTGAAAAGGGGGTGTTCCTGGGGGCAGGGAGGGGAGGAGACTACAGAAGCATCATTATGATGCTTCCTATTCACCGTCTGGCCTCCCCCCTCCCCCAACATGCCCCAGCTGGATGGCCAAAATCCACTGTCTAGCCACAAATGCAGGGCGGCTAAAGTGTGGAGGGGATGATCCTCTGTGCTCCACCCACCCTGCATTGGACAGTCAGCCGCCTCTGAGTTTGGAAGCGGCCAACTATCCCCATAGGATTGCACCCTCCGGCTCCTTTGTTAACTTCTACATATATAATAAAATGTTATTAAAGATACCACAGTTGTGGTTCCTTCATTAAGGCTTCCCTGTAAACTGAAGATTCATAGAATCATAGAATAGAAGGGTTGGAAGGGGCCTACACGGCCACTGAGTCCAACCCCCTGCTCAATGCAGGAGTTCAAGTCAGAGCATCCCCGACAGATGGCTGTCCAGCCTCATCTTGAATGCCTCCAGTGTGGGAGAGCCCACCACCTCCCTAGGTCATGGGTTCCACCATGTTCAGTGTTTATTGGGGGCGTGGCATCATTCTAAAGTTTATTAAATTGAAACAGTTCAACCAATCTTTCTGAATTTTTCAGGTACCAGAAAGAATGGCTCATTTCACAATCCCTGAAATTCTCTGGAAGACTGGTGAAGGTCTGAGGGAATAAGAGCAGTTTAATTACAAAGCACACACAAAACTTTCCTCTTAAACAAAAGTGATGTTCACAAATGTCTTGGTGACCTTTGTTTTAGCCACAATTCCTGAAGAGATGAAAGGCTTGTCACCAAAAACACTGATGAATTTCTGTTCTTCTTGCTTGGAGTGGGTGGGAAACTATTTTCCTTTGAAGCTCCATTTTATTTAGCATGTGTGTGTTTTTCTTCATGTTTTTTCATGTAATAATAGTCAATGGGACTAATGAGAAGCCCAGGCGTCCTTAGTAGTGTACTCCCTCTCTCCCTCCACCAGCACAGCTCATTTGGGGGTTATTTCCACTTGGAAACTAGCATATTAGGAAGATTTTCCTCATGGGACTTTTCCTAGCAGATTCAGCCAGTCCCCACCATCCCATTAAACAGAACGTGACAGGAGCTGGGAAGGACTCCTTGAGTTCTACTCAAGCAAGTAAGGTACGGTGGTCACAGCAACAATGATGTGTGAGCCTTGAATAACATGGAACAATAAAGGGTGAGGGAGGGGACCACTTCATTTTCCTCCAGGAAAGGTAGGCAGAAATTGCCCTTGGAAAATTGGTAACTCCATCTCTTTATGGTGTTGGTAGGAGCTGGGAGGACTCCTTGAACTCTTACGAAGGGTGTATGGTACAATGGTACAAGCAACAAAGCTGGGTGACCCTTGAGTCATGGGGGGACCAGCTGCCACCAGGAAAGGCAGGCAGAAATTCCACTTGGAGAGGGGCTGGAGAATCTCCCCTATGTAGGAAGGTTACAACAGCTGGGATTCCTTAGTGTGGAGAAAGGGCAAGTAAGGGGAGAGATGATAGAGGTGTACAGAAGTATGCATGGTGTGGAGGCAGCAGATAGGGAGATATTTTTCTCCCTCTCTCATAATATTAGAACCTGTGGTCATCCCAAGAAGCTGACTGGTGGGAGATTCAGGACAGATAACAGGACCTCTTCACACAGAGCATAGTTAAACTATTGAACTTCCTACCACATGATGTAGGGCTGGCCACCAATTTGGATGGCTTTAAAAGGGGGCTGGACAAATTCCTGGAGGAGAAGGCTATCGATGGCTACTAGTTCTGATGGCCACGTGCTACTCCCAGTATCAGAAGCAGTAAGCCTATGTAAGTAAGTATGTAAGCTCAAATATTTTGGCCACCTAATGCGAAGAGAAAACTCTCTGGAAAAGACCCTGATGCTGGGAAAGACTGAAGGCAAAAGGAGAAGGGGACGGCAGAGGATGAGATGGCTAGATAGCATCACCAATGCAATGAGTATGAACTTGAGCAGGCTCCGGGAGAGAGCGCAGGACAGGAAGGCCTGGCGTGCTATGGTCCATGGGGTCACGAAGAGTCAGACATGACTGAATGACTGAACAACAACAACATGTAAGCCCCAGTTGCTGGGGAACATGGGTGGAGGGAGGGTGCTGTTGCACTCATGTCCTGCTTGTGGGTCTCCCATGGGCAGCTGGACTAGATGGGCCCTTGGTCTGATCCAGAATGGCTCTTCTTATGTTTGTAAAAAGAGGTTCAAGGAAGCTAACAGTTTTGAAAAGCTGTGACGCCTGAAGCACAGGTGCAGATCTCAGAAGATGGTAGAACGATAACTCATAAAGGAAAGGTTTTTCAAATTGATTCTATTATTGTACATTCCAGTATGAAAGTGGCATTGATCACACTGCACTTCCCTTTCATTTGCAGTTCAATCATATATGTGCCTACTCAGATGTTCCACTGAGTACAATCAGGCAAACTCCCAAGTAAGTGGGTATAGGATTTCAGCCTTGGTATATTACTATTGAAGAACGTCGGGAAAACCACTAAACCTTTCAGGTATGACCTAAATCATATCCCTGATGAATATACAGTGGAGGTGAGGAATAGATTTCAGGGATTAGACCTGATAGACAGAGTGCCTGAGGAACTATGGACGGAGGTCCGTAACATTGTTCAGGAGGCAGCAACGAAATCCGTCCCAAAGAAAAAGAAATGCAAGAAAGCAAAGTGGCTGTCTGATGAGGCTTTACAAATAGCTCACGAAAGAAGGGAAGCGAAAAGCAAAGGAGAAAGGGGAAGATATACCCAACTGAATGCAGTGTTCCAGAGAATAGCAAGGAGAGACAAGAAGGCCTTCTTAAATGAACAATGCAAAGAAATCAAGGAAAACAACAGAATGGGAAAGACTAGAGATCTCTTCAAGAAAATTGGAGATCTCAAGGGAACGTTTTGTGCAAAGACGGGCATGATAAAGGACAAAGAAGGCAGGGACCTAACAGAAGCAGATGAGATTAAGAAGAGGTGGCAAGAATACACAGAACTATACAGGAAAGATCTGAATGTCCCTGATAGCCATGATAGTGCGGTCACTGAACTTGAGCCGGACATCCTCGAGAGTGAAGTCAAGTGGGCCTTAGGAAGCATTAGTAACAACAAAGCTAGCGGAGATGACAGTATTCCAGCCGAGTTATTTAAAATCCTAAAAGATGATGCTGTTAAAGTGCTGCATTCAATATGCCAACAAATCTGGAACACTCAACAGTGGCCACAAGACTGGAAAAGGTCAGTTTACATTCCAATTCCAAAGAAGGGCAACGCCAAAGAGTGTTCAAACTACCGCACAATTGCGCTCATTTCACATGCCAGCAAGGTGATGCTCAAAATCCTACAAGCTAGGCTTCAGCAGTATGTGAACCGAGAACTACCGGAAGTACAAGCTGGGTTTCGAAGAGGCAGAGGAACTAGAGATCAAATCGCCAACATTCGCTGCATCATGGAGAAAGCAAGAGAATTCCAGAAAAACGTCTATTTCTGCTTCATTGACTACACTAAAGCCTTTGATTGTGTGGATCACAACAAACTGTGGCAAATTCTTAAAGTGATGGGAGTACCAGACCACCTTACCTGTCTCCTGAGAAACCTGTACGAGGGTCAAGAAGCAACAGTCAGAACCAGAGATGGAACAACCGATTGGTTCAAAATTGGGAAAGGAGTACGACAAGGCTGCATATTGTCACCCTGCTTATTTAACTTATATGCAGAGTACATCATGAGAAATGCCGGGTTGGATGAATCAGAGGTCGGAATTAAGATTGCCGGGAGAATTATCAACAATCTCCGATATGCAGACGATACCACCCTAATGGCAGAAAGCGAAGAGGATCTCAAGAGCCTCTTGTTGAGGGTGAAAGAGGAGAGTGCAAAAGCTGGTTTGAAACTCAACATTACAAAAACTAAGATCATGTCATCTGGCCCTATCACTTCCTGGCATATAGAAGGGGAAGAAATGGAAGCAGTGACAGATTTTACTTTCTTGGGCTCCAAGATCACTGCAGACGGTGACTGTAGCCATGAAATTAAAAGACGCTTGCTCCTTGGGAGGAAAGCTATGGCCAACCTAGACAGAATAGTAAGAAGCAGAGACATCACCTTGCCGACAAAGGTCCGTCTAATCAAAGCTATGGTTTTCCCAGTAGTAATGTATGGCTGTGAGAGCTGGACTATAAGGAAGGCTGAGCGCCGAAGAATTGATGCTTTCGAACTGTGGTGCTGGAGAAGACTCTTACGAGTCCCCTGGACTGCAAGGAGGTCAAATCAGTCCATCCTAAAGGAAATCAACCCTGAGTGCTCATTGGAAGGACAGATAATGAAGCTGAAGCTCAAATATTTTGGCCACCTAATGCGAAGAGAAAACTCCCTGGAAAAGACCCTGATGCTGGGAAAGACTGAAGGCAAAAGGAGAAGGGGACGGCAGAGGATGAGATGGCTAGATAGCATCACGGATCAATGAATATGAACTTGAGCACGCTCCGGGAGAGAGCGCAGGACAGGAAGGCCTGGCGTGCTATGGTCCATGGGGTCACGAAGAGTCGGACACGACTGAACGACTGAACAACAACAAATATTACTATTATTATCAGAAGGAGCATTATTTCTGGGTCCCAGTTATTAATTTGAAAATGGGTTCAGATTCAAAGCCCTGGTTTGATTTAATATCAGAAGTTGTTGTGGAGCCTTTCAACAGGAGACATTTATTGTGCCCTTATGATTCCTCACTCCTGGTAGTTTACAGGTGCTTCATAATCATATGATGTTGTCATCCTCCACAGCCTCTTCTGTGATTTGCAACCATCTTAGGGTTGTTGTTGTTTTCCTAAGGAGGAAAGTCTGGTATATCCATGAACGGGGGCATGAAAACTGGTGTATTTGTGCAATTCTGCTATACTTCAGCACCACCTAGTGGCTGTGTGATGGAACATATAGAAAGGCAACCAAAGAAAACCTATAAAAAAGTGTGCAAAGGAGCCAATCTTAATCCCACAAAAAATCTGTAAACAGAAGCCTTGGTAAAGTGGCAGGTTAAAAGCCTCAGAAATAATTTAAAACACCCTCATAAATAAAATAAAATAAAATAAAATAAATAAAATAAAATAATGGAATTCCCTACAGTTGCACACTGTTTTAAACATTTTTATTGTTTTAGATTTTGTAATTGGTATTAGCTGGTTTAATGGTTTAACATGTTTTTAGCTATTTAAATTATTTAATGTTTTACACTGTTTAAATTGATTTTATCTGTACGCCACCCTGAGATCTTAATGATATAGGGTGTGATACAAATGTTTTCAATAAATAAAATAAAAATAAAAAGTAGAAAGGTGAATGGCGTGAGGTCCAGGCTGAGGGGGGCTTCCTTGCCCACTGAATAATATCTGTAAAGAAAGCAAATAAACCGTGTGGATGAGATGGAGAAGAGGATATGCAAAGGTGACTGTGAAGTTGTGGTAAACAGGTGATGGACAATTGAGGGCCACTGACATCTCTCTTTTTTAGAGCAGCCTTCCCCAACCTGGTGCCCCCCAGATGTGCTGGACTGCGATCCCATCATTGCCACCCAGCATGATTTTCAACTTCCCAGCATTTTGGAGGTTGGGTGAATAACACAACATGTTGAATGGAAATGTTGTTGGTTTGTTGATCAATATTAAAGATGATAGGGTTGTGAATTGTAATCTTTATTTCTGACAAGCAGCCTCTTGCAAAGGTTATCTTAGAAAGCAATCCCATGCATGAGTAACCTAAATTAAGGATCGAACCACACTGACATTTAATACATCACATGCAAATAGCAGCTGCTGGGGTGTGGAGTGAGCAGGATTGGGACTATGGAGCAGTGGGAAGGAGTTGGCCCTTTCCTTCCATTCCACAGTCCTGATGAAAATCACTCCCCCACCTCCCGTGCTGCTATTTGGCATGGGTAGGAAACTGCTGTTGGTGCCAATGAAGGTCCATAGATAGAAACTCCCCCAACTTTTGATCCTCTGCCTTGATGGGTAGACAGTGCCTCGTTCCAGATGTAGCAGAAGCTGCAGGCCTGGAGATGTCAAGGTGATCCGGGAAGGAGAGCCACGATGCTGCTATGACTGCGCTCCCTGCACAGACGGGACCATTTCTACCGAGGAAGGCAAGTGACTCCAGAGGAAATGGCAGTCCGTACAGAATAGGGCTAAAGTTTCTCTCTTTTCTTTGGACATCTCTGAACTTTGAGTTGAAAGAACTGGCTGTGGGGGCCGGCTGGCAGTATGTGCATGTGTGGATGTAGTTCCCAACACCCACATCTATGTTCAACAAAGAGGTCCCTTGCTGTCCTGGTCCTGTATTGACTTATGAAGCCTGTAGCCTTACTGCAAAAGGAGGCTTCCTCTCACTGTTTAATGCAACAAACAGGAGGATTCCTCTAGTCATACAGTAAGGCTCAAATGCCTCATAAGGCAATATTGGACCAGGACAACCAGGGACATCTTTGCTGGTCCAAGGCACTCCATCCTTCCCATCTGGATTTGGGCCTGACAGACCCAGGAAAAGTGTGGGTCATGGAGGGTAAGGTGTAAGCAAGCAGCATTTGTGACCCTGCACAGCATTATCACTGATCACGGGGCATGGCAGTTAAGGCATGAGCCTGAGCTTCCCATTTCCTGGCTTTGTGGAACTTTGTGCCTTTCTCTGGAAACACTGGAGTACAGGCAGCGTTCTGGCTTCAGAGTGAATCTGAGCATGCCCAGCTGTGATGGCCGCAGGAGTGTAACGAAGTCACCTGTAGTTTTAGAGGAGCCTGGAGATCCATAGTGCTCTCTTTAGATTCATTATAAGTGCAATTTCCTTGCTAGCGGGCCTCTGAGCATGTGAGATGAGTCAAAGGTCAATAGCGCGGCCTCAGCACATTCCATTCTAACGAAGGCTAGTATCTTACCAGAGCCTAGGATGTGCCTGAGAAGAGAAGGCTCTGTTTATGCTAAGCTACAGGTGTCTGTGCTGGGAAAGTTGCAGAAGAACGCTAATTAATGCTTGCTGCTGTCATGCTGCCTCACTGCTAACATGTATGGTATAAAACCCATTGTACCCCTTGGCTCTGGGTTCAGAGAAGCTGTCTGATCCAACCATTGGGTACGCCTGTGTGCTGTAAGTACTCAATAAGGTCTCCTTGCAAGCAAACCTGGATCTGGCTTATCACTATCTCAGCACCTCCAAACCTTAGCAGCCCATAGCCGGGGCAATACACCAATGTATAGATGTCAGCAGCTGCTGCCATAGGCTTTCATGGGGCCAGATCACAGTGAACTTGAATTTGTGTGCCTATATAGCTTGAGGAAATGTGAGATAGCCTTAACTCTGCCCTTCAACCAGGATGTGTGTGTGTGTGTATCATTGATATTGATTTAGAATACTTTGCAGATCTTGTCTGATTCTCCAGCTGAGATCTAATCCTTTAACTAAGTCTTCCCCATGTCAGTGAGGTAGAATTAGATAGCAGGGAATATACAGGATTCCTGCTTTGGCCAGGGAATTGGAACTTTGAGGGCCATGATGTTCTTCGGAACTAACCCAACATAGGGATGTATGGATTGTGTGAAATCTGTTCTGTCTGAAAGGTGTTGTCAAGCACCTTTCATTCTGCAGTCCAGCCACTGAAGAAAATATTTTTTTTAGTTCTCGAATTTGCACAAATGTTCATTTGTGCAAATTCACATGTGCCAATATGCACAAATCCCCCCCCCCCACACACACAAACACTCACACATATACACACAATGCTCCAGACCCACCAAAATGTACAGTTTCATGTTTTAGCCTATGGGGAAATGCACATTTTTGGCCATTTATTAATTTTTGCATATTTTTCAATAATAAATGTATGCAAAATTGGGAAAGTTGGGAAAGTTAGAAAAATGGTCTGCAAGTCAGTGGAATCCACCCAACAGGGGAAAAGCCGGTATGCTGAAGAATCTGCTGGTCAGATACATCAAAATCGAAATTCATTTGGTTCCATTGTGGATGTCTCTGACATCCCTATGGTGAAGTGACTCAGGTGATGGACTTGGGATAGGGAGATCTGAGTTCCTATTCCAACTCAGCCGTGAAGCGAACTGCTGGGTGGTCTTGGGCCAGTCACTAACTCTCTGCCTCACCCACCTCTCCGTTTGCTAGGATAAAATTGTCATACTGAACCCACCTCATTTGTCATACTGAACACTTTGAGGGAATAATGGGAGTCAAATTTGGAATGGGGAGGATTTTTCCTCAGAGAAATCTGCCAGTGCAAGTGCGAGAATTCCCAAAAGGAATCCAGAGCCCACTGTATTCTGGGAGGTACCAGTCGGGTCCAAAAGTACAAAGAAGCCACCAATGAAATGAGTCTGAGGTGTGCTTTGCTTCTGCCATCCTGGCTTGGAGGATGTGAGCTTCTCCGTTAACTGTCACATGGGTTGTCTGAAATGAAGGCATGGGGTGCAGGAAGACTTTGTTCTTACCCATGGTAGGGATGGTGCAGGGGTCCGAAAAGGGGGTGGAGTCCGATGGACTCCCCCCGTCCAGCCTCCCAGATCCTGCTTGCCAAGCCCTTCGGCGCTGATGGACCCGGCCGTTGAGCACCCTGGAGCTGGGAAAGTGGCTGGCAGCCTTCTGGTGGCACCCCAGTGCTCTCACCCTCGTCTCCTTGGGAGGACCCCAGGGTGAGAGTGCTGGGGGCTGCCCTCTCCTGCCTCTGCCAGCCCTAACAGCTGGTGTGGGGCAGAAGGGCCTCAGCGGCACCCCAGCTCCCTCACTCTGTCCTCTTCCTGAGGAGGACAGGGCAAGAGAACTGGGGGCTGACTATGCCAAGGATTTGACTGGGGAGTCCTTGGTGTGGAAAGGAAGTCCATCCATCCCAAATCAATGGAAGGTGAAAGACCCCCCACCCTTCGTTTCAGACAGCCAGGTGTGAGTGTGTGAGTGTGTGTGAGTCTCTCTGTGTGTGTGGGGGTAAAACACTCCACATCTGTTGGTCTGTGATACAGACAGCAAGGTGGTGGGTTGTAAACAAAAGAACTAGAGAAGCCATTCCAGATCCCGTGCTCCACATCCGGCTGCCCATGGAGCAGAATTATTTCATCCTTCTCATCACCAAAATTCATATATCAGTGGCAGGCAAAATTTGCCCCTCCAGATATGGCTGGACTGCAACTTCTATAAGCTCTAACCGGCATGATGGGACCCACAATCCCACAACATCTGGGGAGCCATTACTTTCCCACTCCTGCTATCAATGATGTCTCTCTGATGGACAGTGTCTCTCCAAAAGCTGAGGAAGAATGCTACATTAGCCCTTTTGCCCAAACTCCTTTCTATGACCTCTTCCACTGAATGTCTGCTCCGCCCCATTCCTACCACACATGGATAGTTCCTAGGGATGTAAAAAAGTCACTTACGTTTTCAACATGGCGATTTGCGGTGGTGGGGGGAGGTGCTCTGCACCTCCCCCGAAATCCTTCTCCGGACACCTCCGCTCTGCGGAGATTCCACGGAGCCACTGGCTGGGGCCTCCCGCAGCCGGAAATCCAGCCACGGGGCAGCCTTCCTTCTGGAAGAAAAAAACACACACCCGCGTAGGCAAATGGCAGCGGCTATGGCGGCCGCCATTTGCGTTCCCTTTTTTCACAGTTTTAGCCTACGTAAATATTTTCGAAAGCTATTATGGCAAAAAAAAGGGCAACGCAAATGGCGTAGTGGGCGCCATTTGCGTTTCTTTCCCCCCCCACTGTTTTAGCCTACGTAAATATTTACGTAAGCTATTATGGTGAGAAAAAAAAAGGAACGCAAATAGTGCCCACTACGCTATTTGCATTGCCTTTTTTTTCACCGTAATAGCTTATGTGAATATTTACGTAGGCTAAAACTGCGAAAAAAGGGAACGCAAATGGCGGCCGCCGCCATTTGCGTACACGGGTTTGTTTGTTTTTTCTCTTGGCTTGCTGTGATAGGCTTTGTAAATACTTACGTAGCCTATCACAGCAAAGGGCAGATGGCAACGGCGGCCATGGTAGCCGGTCGATAGACCAGCCGCCGCCGCCACCGGACCTGCCACCGGACCCGCCGCCAGACCCGCCGCCATCCGGAACATCCGCCCCAGGTAAGCCTCGTCCGGGGGGGAATCTGCGGGGGGGGGGGAGGCCATTCCGCCATGGATTTCGGGGCTGACTGAAATCCGTGGCGGAATTCTCCGCCATCCCTAATAGTTCCTGGCCGGTTCTCCATCCTTGACTTGTGAGGCCCCACAGCATCTAAACACTCATAATAAATATATCACTTGGAGATATTAATGATTCTCAAGTCACTCTTTTTCTTTTCAGATGCAGACATTTGCACCATGTGTCCAGCAGATCAGCATCCAAACAGGGGCCGAGATCAATGCATCCCCAAGGTTGTAACCTTCCTGTCCTATGAAAAACCTTTGGGCCTCATTCTGGCTTCCTTTGCCCTATTCTTGTCCTTAACCACAGGCTTTGTGTTAGGAATCTTCATTAAATTCCTAGAAACCCCAATAGTCAAAGCCAACAACCGGGACCTTTCCTACATTCTCCTCATCTCCCTCCTGCTTTCCTTCTCATCCTGCTTCCTGTTCATTGGCCGGCCAAGGAAAGCGACCTGCCTCCTCCAACAAACAGCCTTCAGCATCATCTTTTCAGTTGCTGTCTCTTCTGTGTTGGCAAAAACGATCACTGTGGTGCTGGCTTTCCTGGCTACAAAGCCAGGAAATAGAGTGAGGAGATGGTTGGGGAAGAGTTTGGCAAATGCTATTGTACTTTCCAGTTCTGGTATCCAAGCTGTCATCTGCACTATCTGGCTGGGAATCTCTCCCCCATTCGCTGACTCTGACATGCACTCCCTGCCTGGACAGATCGTTCTGCAATGCAATGAAGGGTCTGTCACCATGTTCTATAGTGCCCTTGGCTACATGGGCTTCCTGGCTGCCATCTGCTTCACTGTCGCTTTCCTAGCCAGGAAGCTGCCTGGGTCCTTCAATGAAGCCAAACTGATCACCTTCAGCATGCTGGTCTTCTGCAGTGTTTGGGTGTCCTTTGTGCCCACCTACCTGAGCACAAAGGGGAAATACATGGTAGCCGTGCAGGTCTTCTCCATCCTGGCCTCCAGTGGTGGGTTACTGGGGTCCATCTTTATTCCCAAGTGCTACATTATTATACTGAGGCCTCATCTAAATGCAAAGGAGCATCTAATGATGAAACTGAAAGATGGCATCTGATTCTTACCACATTATTTTCATTTTTGGAATCTATGTCCATCTCGGCAGCCATGGATGCCAGCTACCAACCTTGAGGTGCAACCATGAACTCCTAATATAACTAGCCTATCTTCCCTCCATTGATATTGCAAGAGCAGCTGGTCATGACTGATGGAGGTGAATGCATGATGACCCTGGAATGGCCACAGGCCCTTTTGATTAAATGCTTTGCCAGCAGTACTTTTGTCCAGTATCAGAGGCAGTAGGCCTCTATATACCAGCTGGTCTAGAGGCACTCAACTCAGTCCTGGGTCCCCTGCTTAGTCTCACAAGGCCAACATGTCTTTCTTGGTCCTGTTACAAGCAGAGGGCAGCGTCCAGTAGGACAGAAGTGCTAGCAGAAATTATATCATGGTAGCATGAGGAATCTCTAGGACAACACCAATAGCGAACCTGGATATTTTCAGTTATCAATTTGAGCTTCTCCTGAGGGAAAGAAAAAAGACAAAGTATTAGAGACAGCCACTTATCATACAAATATGGACACTGTATCCTCACTCAGAAACTTTCCCCCTCCTTTTTACATTTTGGTTTTTAAAGCCATATGGATGAAGAGTCCTGGATAACTGAAAAGCTTACATCCTTTGTGAACACTTGTTGAGGGCAATAAAGTCTTCTTTTCCTGGCCCTGTGTATTCAATGTATACTACTCCGACAAAAAGATAAGGCTTTCCTTCTGTTGTATTCGCTCCTCTGCGAGTTCACAACCCAGACCCTTCCTACTCCACTAACCTGATAATATTCAGGCCTTTCTTCAACTGTGGTCTTAAAGGAACATGCCACATATGACACTAACCCTCTGACATCTCTTATTGGCAGCAGCTAACCATAAAAAAGTAAGGATACAAAGAACGGTATCCACATGGCAGCTTGTGACTAATTGCATTGAAATACAAGGCAGAAAAAGTCTGGGTAAATAGGTCCATTTTCAGGAGGTGTTTAAAATGCGCCACATTTTCTGCCCCCCCACACTGCGTGGGGGAGGGTTTTCCAGAGGGTGAGCGCCACCACCAAGAAGGCCCACTTTGAGACATGACCTGGAGACCTGTCAAGGAACAATCGACAGAGCCTCCTCTGAAGAACACAGAGGTTGGCTGGGGAAGTTGGTCCACAAGGTATCCTAGTTACTAGCTGTTTAGGGCTTTGTATGTCAAGAACATATCTGCCAGGAATGAATCTGAGCGTGTGGAGATGTTTGGCAGCTGAGATTCAGAATGGAAACTGCCAGAACTCAGGGAAGCACCCTCCCCAGGAAGCCCAGATGTGGAGATACTTTCTTCCCAGGAATGTGACACACAGATGGCTCAGGCTGAACAGCTCCGCCATTCCTCCTCCATGAGAGTGCAAGGGGGGGGGAGCTAAGGCATGACTTGAGGGCTGTGAGAGTCTGTCACAGAGTGAAGCAGGAAAAGTTAGGGGCCAAGCTAAGATGCTCCACCAGGTTAGCCAATTGCGATAACCAACGTAGGAGGGAACCGCCCTAGGGGAGGGGCATCTCTGCGAAGCTAGACTGACGATGAAGCTCTTTCCCAGACAGCTGGCCACTTTCCTAACTTCCACCTCGTATCCTCTACTGACATTCATAGATGGCGGATTAGCTGGTTCATTGCAGTCTGAGAGTTTCCTAGAATTTGCATTTGTAATGAAGCTAGTCATTAGCGAATAAAGCAGTGTTAGCCTGGAGCTTTGTTTCCTGGAGTGTGTTAAATGTGAAGGAAGGGGATGGAGGAACATGACAATATCCTTGAACATCATTTGGTAGTTAGCAGCCAGCCAGTGCAGTTCTTTTAACACTGGCGGAGTGTGAACATGGCTGGGTGCTCCACTGATCACCCATTCTGCTCTCGTGGCTGGGCTATCCCTCCCCAGGAATGGGTGTAGTTGTCACAGCAGCCAAAGTCGGTAATGGCTGCTCCAACCCATTGAAGTCATCACGGCTTCCAGTGACCAAGGTGGATCCAGGACCACTCCCGAACAATGGGCCTGTTCCTTCAGAGGAAGTGTAATCCCATCCAGAACAGGTAAACAGCCCAATTTCTGGACATTAGGCATGACCCCTCATAAGGTCTCTGTCTTATAAGGATTCAGTTTCAATTGACAGGCCCTGATCCAGCCCATAACTGCATCTACGCACAGTTTAAGAACACATATGCAATCAGACACTGGTTCAGAACGTGTATGGCCTCTCTTTACTCAGAGGTTACAGAGAAATAGAACACCCAGATCTCCTAATGACTGCTCCCAACAGCTTCATATAGATTTTGAACAACACTGGGGACAAAATAGTGCCCCGCAGCACTTCATATTTCAACAGCCAGGAATCTGAGGCATAGTCACCCAATGTTATTCTCTGGAACAGAACATGGAAGTAAGAGCTGATCACAACAGAATGGTGCCCCCAGCGCCGCACTCACAGAGGAGTCCAGAAGGACACCATGGCCAATGGTATCAAAAGCCACTGAGAGATCAAAAAGAAATAACAGGGTCATGTTGCCCCTGTCCCTCTCCCAAAGGAGGTAATCCATCACGGGGACCAAGGCCAATTCCATCCTGAAACCAGATCTGAACTCAGACTGGATCCAGGTAATCCATTTCATCCAAGAACACCTGCAGCTGGATTGCCACCACCCCATCACACCCCTTGCTAAAACTTTGGCATTTGTGATCAGATGATAGTATCTATCTCTGGATCCAGGGAGGGTTTTTTCTGGAGTGGCAAGACCAGGGTCTGCCACCTGGGGAACGGCCATGGCTCAGTGGCAGAACCCCTGCTTTGCATGCAGAAGGTCTCAGGTTCAATCCCCAGCATCTTCAGGAAGGGCAGGAACAACTCCTGCCTGACGCCCTGGAAAGCCACTGCTGCAAGTTAGTATCAAGAATAACATCCTAGATGGACCAATAGTCTGAGTCAGTATAAGGCAGCTTCTTATGTTATGTTTCTTCAGGGCTGCAGGGACCACATCATCATGGAATGACGCATTCAGCATCTGACCAATTCCCTGTGGCTGCTTAAGAACATACGAAGAGCAATGCTGGTTCAGACCAAGGGTCCATGTAGTCCAGCAGTCTGTTCACACAGTGGCCAAGCAGCTGTTGACCAGGAATCCAGAAGCAGGACATGAGTGCAACAGCACCCTCCCACCCATGTTCCCCAGCAACTGGTGTACATAGGCACACTCCCTCTGGTACCGGAGGTAGCACAGAACCATCAAGACTAGTCGCCATTGATAGCCTTTTCCTCCAGGAAGTTGTCTAAACCCCTATTAATGCCATCCAAGTTGGTGGCCATCACTACATCCTTTGGTAGCGAGTTCCATAGTTTAACTATGTGCTGTATAAACTTCCTTTTATCTCTCCTGAATCTCCCACCATTCAGCTTCATGTCTTGTACCCTGAACAAGACATGATGGAGAAGGGTCGAGAGAGCATGTGATGGGTTGTACGACTGCAAGCATCTTGTCCAGATCCCCAGGTTTCAAAAACTGATCCCACAGTACAGGACAAGACAGTGTAGTGGACACATAAACATACAATATATCAATAGCTATGTTGAAGTCAACATGAAAGTGGGAGTCTTTGTCCTCCAAGGGCTCCAGTATTGGGTTCATTGGGGCAGATGAAAGCAATCTCGAAAGTGGGGACTAGACAGTGCCTTGCACTACTGCCAAATGTACGATTATCTGCCTGCTGGACAGGAGTCGTGGGTGTGTGCACAGTGTAATGAGCTCCTGGCTGTCAGGGAACAAGTTCATTCCCTTGAGACCAAGGCTGCTGAAGCTAAGAGAGACAGAGAGGTTGCTGGATGAGACCTTCAGGGACCTATTAGCTGTGTCCCACTCCCAGGGTGACAGCTCCTTTGCTGCCACCGAGAATGTGGGTCTCAGGGAAGGAGGGCGTCATTCTGAGGAAGAGGGAAATGATCTCTTAGAAGGGACCCGTCCTTTGGATGACAAGCAAATGTCCTCTTGCACTGAAGATGTGCGTCTGGGAGGAGGGGGGATTGTGGTAGTGGGAGATTCCATCATTAGAAACATAGACAGCTGGGTTTGTGATAGGTGTGCAGACCGCATGGTGAATTGCCTACCTGTTGTGAAGGTTGCGGATATCACGCGCCATCTAGATAGCCTAGTAGATAGTTCTGGGGTGGAGTCAGTGGTCATGGTCCATGTTGGTACCAACAATGTGGGAAAATGTAGTCGTGAGGTCCTGGAAGCCAAATGATGGTTGCTAGGTAGGAGGCTGAAATCCAGGACCACCAAGGTGGCTTTTTCTGAAATGCTACCTGTTCCACGCGCAGGGCAATCTGGACAGGCGAAGCTGAGGAGTCTCAATGTGTGGATGAGATGGTGGTGCAGGGAGGAGGGGTTCAGATTTGTTAGGCACTGGGGAATGTTTTGGGACAAGCCAGGCCTGTACAAGAGGGACGAGCTCCACTTGAACCAAAATCAAACCAGACTGCTGGTACTAAACATAAAAAGGGCGACAGAGAAGCTTGCACACACCAGAGGCATCTGGGGAGGGACACCATGTATAGGTATTTCTATGCAAATGGTAGAAGCCTCCAAGCCAAAATGGGAGAGTTGGAGAGCTTCGTTTTAAAGGAAAACCTGGATATAGTGGGCATTACAGAAACCTGGTGGAGAGGAGAGAACCAGGGCTGTATCCCACAGACAGGGGTGATCTTGTAGACAAGGGGAATCCGGTAGACATTGTTTCCGTGGACTTCTAAAAGGCTTTGGAAGGCCTTTAATACTGTTTTCAGGAAGGGAGTCTGAGGAGCTGAGGCAAATAGTGATGATAAAAGATGAAGCATATAGAAGGACAAGCCCTGCTGAGAAAGAATCAACATGGCTTCCAGAAAGGTAAGTCATGTCTGACTAACGTTTCTGAGTTCTTAAGAGTGTCAATAAACATGTGGACAGGGGTGATTTATTGTTTACTTGGACTTCCAAAACGCTTTTGACAGAGTCCCTCACCAAAGTCTCCTGAGCAGGGTTAGCAGTCATGGAATAAGAAGCGGGGTCCTCTTGTGGATCAGTAACTGGTTAAAGAACAGAAAGCTGAGAGTAGGAATAAATGGTAAATACATTATCCCAAAGGAGGGAAGGAAATAGTGGAGTCTCCACAGGGAGCTGTATTGGGACCAATGCTTTTCAAGCTGTTTATAAATGATCTGGAACTACGAGTGAGCAGTGAAGTGGCCAAGTTTGCAGATGACACCAAATTATTGAGGGTGGTCAAAACAAAAAGAGATTGTGAGGAGCTCCAAAAGGATCTCTCCAAACTGGGAGAATGGGAATCTAAATGGCAAATGTGGTTCAATGTAAGCAAGTATAAGGTGATGCACATTGGGGTAAAAAATCCCAACCTCAAGTACAGCCTGATGGATCTGAGCTAGCGGTGACTGACCAGGAAAGAGATCTTGGGTTTGTGGTGGACAGCTCATTGAAGATGTCAGCCCAGTGTGTGGCCGCTGTAGAAAAGGCAACCTCCATGTTAGGGATAATTAGAAAAGGAATGGAGAATAAACTGCCGATATCATACTGCCCCTATACGAATCTATAGTGTAACCACACTTGGAATACTGTGTAGAGTTCTGGTCACCACACTTAAAAAAAGATATTGCAGAGCTGGAAAAGGGGCAGGAAAGGCAACTGAAATGATCAAGGGGCTGGAGCATCTCCCCTATGAGAGAAGGTTATATCAGCTGGGATTGTTTAGCTTGGAAAAAATGTAAGGGGAGACAGGATAGAGGTGTACAAAATTATGCATGGTGTGGAGAATGTGGAGAGGGAGACATTTTTCTCCCTCCCTCAAAATACTACAACCTAGGCTCATCCTGTGAAGCTGATTGTTGGGAGGTTCAAGGCAGATAAAAGGAAATACTTCTTCACACAGTGCATAGTGAAACTATGGAATTCTCTACCACAGGATGTAGTGATGGCTACCAATTTGGTTAGCTTTAAAAGGAGGTTGGATACATTCCTGGAGGAGAAGGCTATCAATCGCTATTAGTCCTGATGGCTATGTGCTACCTCCAGGACCCGAGGCGGTGAACCTCTTCTCTTTTTAGGTTCTTAGGTTCTTATCTGTGTGCAGGTAGGGATGTACAAACCCCTCACTGTCTGGTCCGGGGTGGGCACTGTGGGGCCTTTTGGGCCTCTTGGGGCCTAGCGGTTTCCTCCAGAGCCCTGCCACCTCTGCAGGAGTTGGCAGAGCAGCTCTCCGGCTTTCTAAACAAACACGACACGCTAATGGCAGCTAACATTAGCTTATCGTAGGGAAATTACAGCCATTTGCGGCCATGAAGCACTGACTTTGACCTAAACTGCAGCTGTTTATGACTGTATTTTGCTAAAGGTAAGCGCTTTACAGCTACAAATGTCCTACAATATGGCATTTACGCCTGTAACTTTCTTGCGATAAGGTAATGGCAGCCGCCATTAGAGTATCGCCTTTTTTAGGAAGCTGGAAAGCCACCCCAGGGGAACTCCTCCACATACGGAGGTAAGTGCAGCTGGTCCGCTGCGGACTCCAGAGGTCAGATCCATTGGAATCCGGCCTCATTTGGGTCTGCAGAGGATTTCGCCATCGTCCCTATGTGCAGGTGCTATGCCCCATCTGAGAACAGATGTGGCCCTCTGGGTCAAAAACCTTGTGCACCTCTGCTTTACAGGAAACAGTCCAACAGATTCCTGCCCCCGATCAGATGTCTAGGAAAACCCACGATGCTGTAGGATTTCCCGCAGAGAACATTCTTCTCTCTGCCTCCTTTGCAGAGACAGTTCCAGCACAGACAGACCATTAGTCACCTGGACCTCTATTGTTTGCACTCCAGACTCCCATTACGGAGAGGGGAGGGAAAGGCAAGTCCCCTTTCAGAACACTGTATCTATGACCATCTCTAGAACAGCCACCACTCAGCTAATCTCCACATTATTAGGACATCTGCCAGGCTAAAATTGGTCATCCTGTTTGACCCGTTCCCCTTTCACAACCGGAGAAACATAACCTCGGGGTGACCCTTGGAAGGTCATTTAGACCTACCCCTCCTGCTTACAACGATATGAAATTGCCTTATGCCAACAGAACGTGCAGCCTCTAAGACCACCATTGTCCACCATGATTGTCAGGATTCCCCTGGCGCCCTCTTTCCTTAAGCTCTCACAAACACGCAAAAGGAGAGGCTTCAGTCTCACACCTTTAATTCACTGTTTGCAGGTTCATTACAGACTGAAATCCTTGAAGACTCTCTGGCTACAACGAAATGCCTCCAGGGGATTCAAATGGGACCACTGAAAGTTGCCTGCAGTTGGAAAGGGCGGCTGTCTGGCTGGCTAACTTAGGGAGGGGGGTCCCGCCCCTCGCCTGCTGCTCCCCAGCGTAGACTCTCACGCAGCGCTAAACAGTTTGGACGTCTAAGCCCCGCCCCGGCACTTCCCTCTTAGCTCTGCATCTCCACCTGGCATCCCTTAGCTCACAGTCCTCAAGCCCCGCCCCCTCCTCCCCGCTGCTTCTCGCCGAGGGGGGCAAGGGGGAAGCTTCGTGCCCGGCCATCCGGGAGCTGGTAACCGGAGAAGCTCGCCTGCCCGTATCTGAACTGGCCCGTGAAAAAACCTCCCCCAGGCCTGGCTGCTCCTCTTCTGAATCTGAGCTGCTACTATCTCCCTGTGCTCAGAATCAGTCCTGACCATGACAAGCAGTTCACCCACCTCACCCCCACCAAAGATCTCAGGGTGAGAGTGCAACGGAGACCCAAAGACATGGTTTTGGCTGTAACCCCAGTGCTACTCTGGAGAAATGCTGAGCAAAGGTCGTGTTCCCTTAGGGCTCCCGCACTCCTCCCATAGTTGCTCTCTGGGTAACCTCTCATCTGGATTCCTGCAAGATGTGGGGCTGCCTTTGAAAATGGCCTGTAACCTTCAGCTAGTCCAAAATAGGGCAGTGAGATTGTTAACGGGGTCGGGGACTGGCCAACGTGATCATACTATGCCAAGGCGTTATGATCAGCACTGGCTGCCTGTTCACTTCTGGGTCAGCTGCAAAGTGCTGGTATCAACCTACAAAGCTCTCAGCACCTTGGGGCCAGCATACCTGAAGAATCGTCTCCTTCCATATATATCTGCCATGACCCTAAGACCATCCTCAAAGGCCCTTCTCCAGGTGTCCCTGCTAGATGAGGTGAGGGGGGTGGCTACTAAGGACAGGGCCTTTTCAGTGGTGGCACCACGGTTGTGGGATGAGCTTCCCAGAGACGCTGGCCTAGTACCTGCATTGCAACTGTTTCAGGCCCAGTTAATGAGGGAAACTTCTCCTACGTTTCTGATGGCAGCTTGTTGTTGTTGTTGTTCAGTTGTTCAGTCATGTCCGACTCTTCGTGACCCCATGGACCATAGCACGCCAGGCCTTCCTGTCCTGCGCTGTCTCCCGGAGTGTGCTCAAGTTCATGTTCATTGCATCGGTGATGCTATCTAGCCATCTCATCCTCTGTCATCCCCTTCTCCTTTTGCCTTCAGTCTTTCCCAGCATCAGGGTCTTTTCCAGAGAGTTTTCTCTTCGCATTAGGTGGCCAAAATATTTGAGCTTCAGCTTCAGGATCTGTCCTTCCAATGAGCACTCAGGGTTGATTTCCTTTAGGATGGTCTGATTTGACCTCCTTGCAGTCCAGGGGACTCGTAACAGTCTTCTCCAGAACCACAGTTCGAAAGCATCAATTCTTCGGCGCTCAGCCTTCCTTATAGTCCAGCTCTCACAGCCATACATTACTACTGGGAAAACCATAGCTTTGATTAGACGGACCTTTGTTGGCAAGGTGATGTCTCTGCTTCTTACTATGCTGTCTAGGTTTGCCATAGCTTTCCTCCCAAGGAGCAAGAGTCTTTTAATTTCATGGCTACAGTCACCGTCTGCAGTGATCTTGGAGCCCAAGAAAGTAAAATCTGTCACTGCTTCCATTTCTTCCCCTTCTATATGCCAGGAAGTGATGGGGCCAGATGCCATGATATTCGTTTTTTTAATGTTGAGTTTCAAACCAGCTTTTGCACTCTCCTCTTTCACCCTCAACAAGAGGCTCTTGAGATCCTTTTCGCTTTCTGGCATTAGGGTGGTATCGTCTGCATATCGGAGGTTGTTGATAATTCTCCCAGCAATCTTAATTCCGACCTGTGATTCATCCAACCCGGCATTTCTCATGATGTACTCTGCATATAAGTTAAAGAAGCAGGGTGACAATATGCAGCCTTGTCGTACTCCTTTCCCAATTTTGAACCACTCGGTTGTTCCATGTCTGGTTCTTACTGTTGCTTCTTGACCCTCGTACAGGTTTCTCAGGAGACAGGTAAGGTGGTCTGGTACTCCCATCTCTTTAAGAATTTGCCACATTTTGTTGTGATCCACACAATCAAAGGCTTTAGCGTAGTCAATGAAGCAGAAATAGACGTTTTTCTGGAATTCTCTTGCTTTCTCCATGATCCAGCGAACATTGGCGATTTGATCTCTAGTTCCTCTGCCTCTTCGAAACCCAGCTTGTACTTCCGGTAGTTCTCGGTTCACATACTGCTGAAGCCTAGCTTGTAGGATTTTGAGCATAACCTTGCTGGCATGTGAAATGAGCGCAATTGTGCAGTAGTTTGAACACTCTTTGGCATTGCCCTTCTTTGGAATTGGAATGTAAACTGACCTTTTCCAGTCTTGCGGCCATTGTTGAGTGTTCCAAATTTGTTGGCATATTGAATGCAGCACTTTAACAGCATCATCTTTTAGGATTTTAAATAGCTCAGCTGGAATACTGTCATCCCGCTAGCTTTGTTGTTACTAATGCTTCCTAAGGCCCACTTGACTTCACTCTCGAGGATGTCCAGCTCAAGTTCAGTGACCGCACTATCATGGCTATCAGGGACATTCAGATCTGTCCTGTATAGTTCTTTTGTGTATTCTTGCCACCTCTTCTTAATCTCATCTGCTTCTGTTAGGTCCCTGCCTTCTTTGTCCTTTATCATGCCCGTCTTTGCACAAAACGTTCCCTTGAGATCTCCGATTTTCTTGAAGAGATCTCTAGTCTTTCCCATTCTGTTGTTTTCCTCGATTTCTTTGCATTGTTCATTTAAGAAGGCCTTCTTGTCTCTCCTTGCTATTCTCTGGAACTCTGCATTCAGTTGGATATATCTTCCCCTTTCTCCCTTGCTTTTCACTTCCCTTCTTTCGTCAGCTACTTGTAAAGCCTCATCAGACAGCCACTTGGCTTTCTTGCATTTCTTTTTCTTTGGGATGGATTTCGTTGCTGCCTCCTGAACAACGTTACGGACCTCCGTCCATAGTTCCTGAGGCACTCTGTCTAACAGGTCTAATCCCTGAAATCTATTCCTCACCTCCACTGTATATTCATAAGGGATATGATTGAGGTCATACCGGAATGGTTTAGTGGTTTTCCCGACGTTCTTCAATTTAAGCCGAAATTTTGCAACAAGAAGCTCATGATCTGAGCCACAGTCAGCTCCAGGTCTTGTTTTGACTGAGTGTATAGAGCTTCTCCATCTTTGTCTGCAAAGGACATAATCAATCTGATTTCGATATTGACCATCTAGTGATGTCCATGTGTAGAGTCGCCTCTTGTGCTGTTGGAAAAGAGTGTTTGCTATGATCAGCGTGTTCTCTTGGCAAAACTCTATTAGCTTTTGTCCTGCTTCATTTTGTACACCAAGGCCATGCCTGCCTGTTATCCCGGTGATTTTTTGACTTCCTACTTTAGCATTCCAATCCCCTGTGATGAAGAGGACACATTTTTTTGGTGTTAGTTCTAGAAGGTGTTGTAGGTCTTCATAGACCCGATCAACCTCAGCTTCTTCGGCCTCAGTGGTTGGGGCATAGACTTGAATTAATGTGATGTTGAATGGTTTGCCTTGGATTCGTACTGAGATCATTCTGTCGTTTTTAAGATTGTACCCCAGTACTGCTTTTCCCACCCTTTTGTTGACTATGAGTGCTACTCCATTTCTTCTCAGGGATTCTTGCCCACAGTAGTAGATATGATGGTCACCTGAATTAAATTCGCCCATGCCTGTCCATTTTAGTTCGCTGATTCCCAAGATGTCGATGTTCAATCTTGCCATCTCATGTTTGACCACCTCTAGCTTACCTTGATTCATTGATCTGACATTCCAGGTTCCTAAACAATATTGTTCTTTACAGCATCGGATTTTCTTTTCACCACCAGACACATCCACAGCTGAGTGTCCTTTCGGCTTTGGCCCAGCCGCTTCACTCTTTCTGGCGCTACTTGGAAATACCCTCTGCTCTTCCCCAGTAGTATATTGGACACCTTCCGACCTGAGGGGCTCATCTTCCGGCATCATATCTTTTAGGCTTGTGATACGTTCCATGGGGTTTTCTTGGCAAGAATACTGGAGTGGGTTGCCATTTCCTTCTCCAGTGGACCACATTTTGTCAGAACTCTCTGCCATGACCTGTCCATCTTGGGTGGCCCTGCACGGCATAGCTTATGGCTTCACTGAGTTACGCAAGCCCCTTCGCCACAACAAGGCAGCGATCCATGAAGGGGGATGGCAGCTTGATCGCCAGAAAATGGCTAACATCTGTCACTCCAAGTGCTGGCAAATGCCGGCTCACAAGTGGGCAACCTGAAGCAATTACCTCACTCACTTCTACCACAGTGAGGTTTGCACTGGGGAGATGAAGAAGAACCCCAATCTTTCTCCATGACTTGGAAGACGGTCCTAGTTCCTGATACGACACAGAGCTGCAAGACCAGCCTGAATAAGGAGCGGAAGTACAAATGCCCCTAGTTCAATCATTGCCATCTCTGGGGGAAAAGAATCATTTGGCATGGGATGGGAATGCTTCCTCTCTGTCTGACACCCCACAGAGCTGCTTCCATGAGAATTTAATGGGAATTGAGACAGCAGTATAAGTGGGAGCAGTTTAAATTCAGCACACAGGACCAGAAAAAGTAGGCCTTTATTGCACTCAGTGAGTGTTCACAAAGCATTATGTGAACTTTTCAGTTACGCAGGACTCTTAGTACAGATGGATTAGATTTTTTTAAAGGAGGAGGAACATTTCTTCTTCTTCTTCATTTATTTTTAAGCATTCTGACAAAACACAAACGTTACATAGGAAATCCAGTTACAATCAACTGGGAACACAGGAGTTTCAATATATTAATAACCTTATATTTATCCACAAAAGTTCTTCAGGGGTTTAAGATTCAGTTGTAATTACTGAAATATCTCTCTGTATATCTGTCCATGACATGATGGTCCCCAATTTCTCTTTCCAAGAATCAATCAATCCTTCCTTCCTTCCTTCCTTCCTTCCTCCTTTTAACCGCTTTTGTATATCTTTCCCTGCCAGCCTCTCTCTCCCTCTCTCTCTCTCTCCAACCAGTCTTCCTCCCTGAGGAGAAAGGCTTCTGACTGGGGATATAGTGCCAGTATTTTCCTATTACGTAGCACTCTCTGTTTTCTTTCACTCAGGAGAAGCTCAAACTGAGAACATCCAGTTCTGTAGTAATGTATCTGGTCAGTACTGAAGTGGAGACCATCACTAACGTAAATTATGTGGCACTGGACTAGTTAGCACTATTTCCAGTGGGGATCCATCCCACTGCTTTAAGAGGACAAAGAAAGACAAGTTGGCCTCGTGAGACTACAAAGGGAACCCTTCACACTATTCAGGACCTAAGAACGAACCAAGTGGCTTCAGAGCAACTGGTATACAGAGGAATGCTGCCTCTGGTTCTGGAGATAAAATATGACAGGCAAAGCATGACATCAACAGGGCCTGTGGCCATTCCAGGGTCACTATGCCTTCCCCTCCATCAGATGTGACCAGTTGCGTCTGTGACATCTGTGAAGAGAAGAGAGACCATTTATAATAGCAACCCATGGCTGCATCTCAGGGCTAGTAGCTGGTGTTCCTGACTGCTATGCTGGATGCAGATTCCAAAACAGAAAAGAATGAAGTCAGCATCAGATGCCATCTTCTGTTTTCATCATTAGATGCTGCTTTGCATTCAGGTCAGGCCTCACTATAATAATGTAGCACTTGGGAAGAAAGATGCAGCCCAGCAACCCAGCACTGGAGGCCAAGATGGTGAAGACCTGCACAGCTACCATGTATTTCCCCTTGGTGCTCAGGTAGGTGGGCACAAAGGACACCCACACACTGCAAAAGATCAGCATGCTGAAGGTGATCAGCTTGGCTTCATTGAACGACCCAGGCAGCTTCCTGGCCAGGAAAGCCACCATGAAGCAGATGGCAGCCAGGAAGCCCATGTAGCCAAGGGCAGTATAAAACATGGAGAGAGACCCTTCATTACACTGCAGTAGAATCTCTCCAGGCTGGGAGTGCATGTCAGGATGTGGGAACGGGGGAGAGATTCCCAGCCAAATGGTACAGATGATGACTTGGATACCAGAACTGGAAAATACAATGGAGTTGGCCAAACTCTTCCCCAACCACCTCCGCATATTGCTCCCTGGCTTTGTGGCCAGGAAGGCCAGCACCACAGTGATCGTTTTGGCCAACACAGAAGACACGGCAACTGAGAAAATGATGCTGAAGGCTGTTTGCCAGAGGAGGCAAGTTGCTGTTGTTGGCTGACCAATGAATAGGAAGGAGGACAAGAAGGAAAGCAGGAGGGAGACGAGGAGAATGTAGGAGAGGTCCCGGTTGTTGGCTTTGACTATTGGTGTTTCTAGGAATTTAATGAAGATTCCTAACACAAAGCCTGTGGTTAGGGACAAGAACAGGGCAAAGGAAACTAGGATGATCCCCAAATATTCTCCATACGACAAGAAGGTTGTCGTCTTTGGGATACATTGATCTCGGTCCTTGTTTGGATGCTGATCTTCCGGGCACACAGTGCAGAGGTCTGCATCTGAAAAGAAGACATATTTCAGCATCATTAAAATCTCCCAGTGACGTATGAGGGTTTAGCTGGCACGTGGGCCACTGAACCCAAGGATGGAGAAGAGGCCAAGAATTATCCAAGTGAAGCAGGAATTGGTCATTTATTTCATGATTATCTTTTATCTTCCTCTTTTTTACTGCCAGGGAGGAAGGGAGGCAGATGTGTGATTTTTTCCTGCAGGGGCCAAAACCATGCGCGTTGGCTTCGGGGACACCGTTTCCTTCTCTGCCTTAGGCAGCCAAAAGTTTTGAGCATGCCCTGACTCTGGGGGTATATATTACAACACAAACTCAAGGCATTCAGGGATGTTGAGACCTCACTTCGGCCCCCTGTGAATGAAAGGGCAAATATACACATAACTACTGATGTTGCTGAAATGAGTACATTTCCGGGTACAATATATTACTTTGCGCAGTGCTGAATCCTCGGCTATATTGCACATCGAAGGCCATTTCTGTGCGTAATCGTATTCAGCTCAGAATGTTCGGAGCCAGTGTGATGTAGTGGTGGAAGTGGATTAGGATTGAGGAGACACGGGTTCTAATCCCGCGAAGCCCACTGGGTGACTGGGGCCAGGCACTGACTCTCAGTCTAACCTCCCGCACAGGACTCTTGTGAGGGTAAAAACAGAGAGGAGGAGGATCACGGACACCCCCTTGGTCACCGTGGTGCAAAGAGCTTGCGAATGCGCATGGTTGGCATGTAGCAACCCAAGCCCATCGCTTTCTGGATTTCCAGATGAGAAACTATGAACTACTGATGCTCAGCAGGTGCTGTGGATTGCATCGTGAGACCACCTGGCCATGCAGCAGGCTTTGGTTGGTGAGCATCTTCTCTATCTATCCTGGGATGCTTCCAGACTGAGGGGTCCTTGCTCTACCAATCAAATAACCGAAGAACATAAGACAAGCCATGTTGGATCAGACCAAGTGTCCATTCAGTCCAGCATTCCGTTCACACAGTGGCCACCCCAGTCAGCTTAGGACATGAGCTGCAGTAGGACCCTCCCACTCATTTCTCCCAGCACCTGGTATACACAGGTGTATTGCCTCTGACTAGCAGCCATAGAGAGCTTTATCCTCCATAAATGTGTCAGATGCCCTTCCTTCTTTTCCTCCGCGAAAGGTCTTTTGTGGAAAGGGACAAGATGGAAGAGGTGGGGGATGATTTCCAGGGATCTATCTGGCACGGCTGATGCTGTGAGTGGAGTACTAGGCGGGGGAAACCAATTTACATTTTCTAGCGGTCAGTTTGACCATCTCCATACACCATCAACTGATTTGCAAATACTGAACCAATCCCCCCCCCCCAAAAAAAAAAAACCCTTGCAGGATTCAATCAAACCACCATTGATCCCCTAAGGCCACTTCTTTTAACTCCAAGTTCAAAGACATCCAAAGAAAAGATGAAATCCTGTGCCCCATTCCCGACAGGCCAGCCTTTGCTCCAGAATCACTTGCCTTCCTTGGTGGAGATTGTCCCGTCCGTGCAGGGAGCGCATTCGTAGCAGCACCGTGGCTCTCCTTCCCGGATCACCTTGATGTCTCCAGGCCTGCAGCTTCTGCTACATCTGGAACGAGGCACCGTCTACCCATCAAGACAGAGTCCCGAGAGACAACGGTTGTTGTTTTTCAATGGAACTTCAGTGGCAGTAATAGGAGTTTCCTACTGGGGGTGATTTTTGTCATGACCGTGGCATAGTAGAAATATTTAAACTCTCAGTCTTGGTCAGTCCTCTCCACCCCCAGCTGCTATTTATAAGTGATTAGGGATGTCAGAGAACTCCACAGCAGATTCAAATGAGGCTGGATTCTTTGGAATCCAGCCTCAGGAATCCGCAGTGGATTCAGGACCGCCTATCTCTGCTCCGGGAGGGCTGGAGGTGGAATGGCACTCGGCTGCTTCTTGCCAGCCAGAGCCATTCGCCTCCTCCTTGTCCCTGCCAATTTCCGTATATTTTCTTTAAAAAAAGACAATTGGCAGGATGTGCCCATAGACTTAGACGCAAAATAGAGCCACGAATCTTGTTAGAGGTTAATCCTCCGCCTATCTCTGCTCCGGGAGGGCTGGAGGTGGAATGGCACTCGGCTGCTTCTTGCCAGCCAGAGCCATTCACCTCCTCCCTGTCCCTGCCGATTTCTATATGTCTTCTTAAAAAAAAAAAAAAAGACGATCGGCAGGATGTGCCCATAGACTTAGATGCAAAATAGAGCCACGAATCTTGCATATAAGCCTATGCACACATAGACTTAGATGCAAGATACATGACTCTATTTTCATCTAAGTCTATGGGCATGTCCTGCCGATCACCATTTTTATTTTTTTTTTAAAGGAAAGACATGGCAATTGGCAGGGACAGGGAGGAGGCGAACGGCTCTGGCTGGCAGGAGGGAAGGTAAGCGGCCCCCAAGCCATTTCCCCCACCCCTGGAATCCTTTTGGAGTGGAGCCACTCCGGAGGATTCCACAGGGGAGGAACGGATCGCCTCCCCCCCACCCCGAGAACAGACAGTGGGGAATCCATACAGCCCTATAAGTGATGCATTAAACATCAGGGTAGTTTGACACTTAATTTGGGTTAATCATTGCTGTTTAGGATAACCTTTGCAAGAGGTTAGAATTAAGATATCAGCATTCACAGCCCTATCATCTTCAATATTAGTAGAGTGATGACCCCTCTTTATTTATATGGTGTAGCATGGAGATGCAGAACCCCCAGTCCAGGGAGCTTATCCTCCCTGCAGAGTTTCTGCATACAGCCCACAGAATTTCCTTGATTTCCGCCAAGCTCACTGATGTCATCCAGCCAAGGGATGGCTGTCAGTCAGTCATTTGTCTACAGTTTGGTTCTGGATGTGCCCGATCTCGTCTGATCTCGGAAACTAAGCAGGGTCAGCCCCGGTTCGTACTTGGATGGGAGACCACCTGGGAATCAGGATTCCTGCATTGAGCAGGGGGTGGACCTGATGGTCTTGTAGGCCCCTTCCAACTCTATGATCTATGACCCCTGGTGTAGAAGTTCAGAAAGGAACCCTAATTTAACACTGCTATACTTTCAGGTTCATGAGTGAACTTGTGGAAACCTCCGCTCTCCTATCAAACCAATGGTTTGCAGGATGGCTTTAAATCCAAGAGAATAGATAATAATACCCAACACGTTGAAGGGAATAAAATGAAACAAGTGGCCTTACCCACCTTGTTAAACCAGCTGGGCCAAACAATGGCATCTTGGTCAATGGTGAAGGTGATGTCTGAGGTTTTCTGTTTCTCTAGAGTCCCAACGTCCCCACTGTGAATGGACTCATTGGGAAATTTCACATAGTTTACAATGTCAAAGTCAGCTGTCAGGTCCCCGTTCTCATCCAAATACACTCCATCCATGGAGGAATTGTAAAAATGGAAATTTCCAAGGAAAGGGTGAAGCTAGAATGGCAGAGAAAACATGATTGTTTAGTTGATTATTTCTACGCTGTCTTAAAACTCAGGGCTAGTGCACATGGCTATCTGTCTTCTGGAGCAATGTTGTTTATTCGTTCAGTCACTTCCGACTCTTCATGACTTCATGCACCAGCCCACGCCAGAGCTTCCTGTTGGCCGTCGCCCATCGCCACCCTCAGCTCCCCCAAGGTCAAGTCCATCACCTCCAGAATATCATCCATCCATCTTGCCCTTGGTCGGCCCCTCTTCATTTTGCCTTCCACTTTCCCGAGCATCAGCATCTTTCCAGAATGATAGTGCACATAAAAAAAAGTCATGATAATCATGTAATGTGTAATGTGGCAGCCCCTCCTTTGGCAAATGTGATAGTGTCAGCCATGCAAGGTGAACTTCCTTGGGAGGAGTGTTTCATAAGCTGTGGGGCTACCACAGAAAAGGTCCACCCCTGAACTGCCACCCCAAAGCTTCTCCTAAATGAGGCATGCAGAGCACGGCCTCTGATGCCAACCTCAGAGATTGGATGACATTGTTTTGACAGAGCCTGATATGGACAGGGCTGGTGCATCATCTAGTCATGTTATGGATACCTTTCAGCTTGTGCAACCTGAAGATGTGGACAAGCTGCTTGGAGAACTGAGGCCTACTACTTTCCCTTTAGATCCCTGAAAGAAGCTGTGGCGAGATCCTTGCTGAAAAAACCGAATGTAGATCCCATGGTTCCAGATAATGATGGCTCCGTGTCAAATTTGCCATTCTTGGGCAAGGTGCTGGAATGTGCAGTGGCCTCACAACTCCAAGCAGTTTGGGATGAAACTGATTATTCAGATCCATTCCAATCAGATTTCAGGCCTGGTTATGGGACGGAGACAGCCTTGGTCACCCTGGTTGATGACACGCCGGGGAATTGATGGCGGGAGGAGTGCTACCCTGTTGATTCTTCTGGACCTCTCAGTGGCTTTCAGTACTATTGACCATGGTATCCTTCTGGATCGTCTATCTGGATTGGGCTTGGGAAGCACAGGGCCACCCAAGATGGACAGGTCATGGTGGAGAGTTCTGACAAAATGTGGTCCACTGGAGAAGGAAATGGCAACCCACTCCAGTATTCTTGCCAAGAAAACCCCATGGAACGTATCACAAGCCTAAAAGATATGATGCCAGAAGATGAGCCCCTCAGGTCGGAAGGTGTCCAATATACTACTAGGGAAAAGCAGAGGGAATTTCCAAGTAGCGCCAGAAAGAGTGAAGCGGCTGGGCCAAAGCCAAAAGGACACTCAGCTGTGGATGTGTCTGGTGATGAAAAAGAAGTCCGATGCTGTAAAGAACAATATTGTTTAGGAACCTGGAATGTCAGATCAATGAATCAAGGTAAGCTGGAGGTGGTCAAACATGAGATGGCAAGATTGAACATCGACATCTTGGGAATCAGCGAACTAAAATGGACAGGCATGGGTGAATTTAATTCAGGTGGCCATTATATCTACTACTGTGGGCAAGAATCCCTGAGAAGAAATGGAGTAGCAAACATAGTCAACAAAAGGGTAGGAAAAGCAGTACTGGGGTACAATCTCAAAAACAATAGAATGATTTCAGTACGAATCCAAGGCAAACCATTCAACATCACAGCAATTCACGTCTATGCCCCAACCACTGATGCCGAAGAAGCTGAGGTTGATCAGTTCTATGAAGACCTACAACACCTTCTAGAACTAACACCAAAAACAGATGTCCTCTTCATCATAGGGGATTGGAATGCTAAAGTAGGAAGTCAAGAAATCACTGGGATAACAGGCAAGCATGGCCTTGGTGTACAAAATGAAGCAGGACAAAGGCTAATAGAGTTTTGCCAAGAGAACACGCTGATCATAGCAAACACTCTTTTCCAACAGCACAAGAGGCGACTCTACACATGGACATCACCAGATGGTCAATATCGAAATTAGATTGATTATGTCCTTTGCAGCCAAAGATGGAGAAGCTCTATACAGTCAGTCAAAACAAGACCTGGAGCTGACTGTGGCTCAGATCATGAGCTTCTTATCGCAAAATTTCAGCTTAAATTGAAGAACGTAGGGAAAACCACTAAACCATTCCGGTATGACCTAAATCATATCCCTTATGAATATATAGTGGAGGTGACAAATAGATTTCAGGGATTAGACCTGATAGACAGAGTGCCTGAGGAACTATGGACGGAGGTCTGTAACATTGTTCAGGAGTCAGCAACTCAATCCATCCCAAAGAAAAAGAAATGCAAGAAAGCAAAGTGGCTGTCTGATGAGGCTTGACAAGTAGCTGAGGAAAGAAGGGAAGTGAAAAGCAAGGAAGAAAGGGGAAGATATACCTAACTGAATGCAGATTTCCAGAGAATAGCAAGGAGAGACAAGAAGGCCTTCTTAAATGAACAATGCAAAAAAATCGAGGAAAACAACAGAATGGGAAAGACTAGAGATCTCTTCAAGAAAATCGGAGATCTCAAGGGAATGTTTTGTGCAAAGACGGGCATGATAAAGGACCAAGAAGGCAGGGACCTAACAGAAGCAGATGAGATGAAGAAGAGGTGGAAAGAATACACAGAAGAACTATACAGGACAGATCTGAATGTCCCTGATAGCCATGCTAGTGCGCTCACTGAACTTGAGCTGGACATCCTCGAGAGTGAAGTCAAGTGGGCCTTAGGAAGCATTATTAACAACAAAGCTAGCAGAGATGACAGTCTTCCAGCTGAGCTATTTAAGATCCTAAAAGATGATGCTGTTAAAGTGCTGCACTCAATATGCCAACAAATTTGGAACACTCAACAGTGGCCACAAGACTGGAAAAGGTCAGTTTACATTCCAATTCCAAAGAAGGGCAATGCCAAAGAGTGTTCAAATTACCATACAATTGCACTCATTTCACATGCCAGCAAGGTGATGCTCAAAATACTACAAGCTAGGCTTCAGTAGTATGTGAACTGAGAACTACTGGATGTACAAGCTGGGTTTTGAAGAGTCAGAGGAACTAGAGATCAAATCACCAACATTCACTGGATCCTGGAGAAAGCAAGAGAATTTCAGAAAAATGTCTATTTCTGCTTCATTGACTACGCTAAAGCCTTTGATTGTGTGGATCACAACAAACTGTGGCAAATTTTTAAAGAGATGGGAGTACCAGACCACCTTACCTGTCTCCTGAGAAACCTGTACGAGGGTCAAGAAGTAACAGTAAGAACCGGACATGGAACAACCGATTGGTTCAAAATTGGGAAAGGAGTACAACAAGGCTGCATATTGTTGCACTGCTTATTTAACATATATGCAGAGTACATCATGAGAAACGCTGGGTTGGATGAATCACAGGTTGGAATTACGATTGCAGGGAGAATTATCAGCAACCTCAGATATGCAGATGATACCACCCTAATGGCAGAAAGCAAAGAGGATCTGAAGAGCCTCTTGTTGAGGGTGAAAGAGGAGAGTGCAAAAGCTGGTTTGAAACTCAACATTAAAAAAACAAAGATCATGGCATCTGGCCTCATCACTTCCTGGCATATAGAAGGGGAAGAAATGGAAGCAGTGACAGATTTTATTTTCTTGGGCACCAAGATCACCGCAGACGGTGACTGTAGCCATGAAATTAAAAGACGCTTGCTCCTTGGGAGGAAAGCTATGGCAAACCTAGACAGCATAGTAAGAAGCAGGGACGTCACCTTGCCGACAGAGGATCGTATAATCAAAGCTATGGTTTCCCCAGTAGCAACTTATGGCTGTGAGAGCTGGACTATAAGGAAGGCTGAGCACCAAAGAATCGATGCTTTCGAACTGTGGTGCTGGAGAGGACTCTTATGAGTTCCCTGGATTGCAAGGAGGTCAAATCAGTCCATCCTAAAGGAAATCAACCCTGACTGCTCATTGGAAGGACAGATCCTGAAGCTGAAATATTTTGGCCACCTAATGCGAAGAGAAAACTCTCTGGAAAAGACCCTGATGCTTGGAAAGATTGAAGGCAAAAGGAGAAGGGGACGTCAGAGGATGAGATGGCTGGATAGCATCACCGATGCAATGAATATGAACTTGAGCACACTCCGGGAGAGAGCAGAGGACAGGAAGCCCTGGCATGCTATGGTCCATGGGCTCACGAAGAATCGGACACGACTGAACGACTGAAAAACAACAACAGTACTTTCTGGAGGAGCGGTCTCAGAAGGTGGTGCTGGGGGACTTCTGTTCCACCCCAAGGGCCCACCCCTTTGGAACAAGCTGCTATCGGAGGTCCGCCATGCTCCGTCATTGCAGGCTTTGAAGAAGGCCTTGAAAACATACTATTTTACCTTGGCCTTCTCTTGGTATGACTGTTACTGTTGCTGCTGATAACATCATTACTGGTTTTATTGTTGGTTTTAATTGTTGTTTTAATTGTTGGCCTTTATTGTTTTTATATATTTTATTGTTGAAAGCCACCTTGGGAGGTCTTCTGAAAAGCAGCCAGAAAATATGTTAAATAAATAAAAGAGATCACGTGGGGAGAGATGGCCCTTGTGGTATTGGGCTCTCAAGCAGTGCTGAAATTTGTTGCTGAAAACCAGCACTTTGAATTTGGCCCAGCAACAAACTGGCAATCAGTGGAGGCAAGCCAGAACCAGACTTATACACAGAAAATATATCCATTGGAGTCTGCAGTTATCCTTTAGAATCTGGCTCCAAACCTAATGATCACAGAGCTGAAAAACTGATTATAATTTACAAAGGAGCCACCATTGGGGGGGGGGGGAAATACCTGCCATGGCTCAAGCCTTTCTCCTTCCAACCTGTCTCCACGCACCAAGAACATCCTCTTGGATCTGGATGAATATGCCGCATTTAAAGCATGTGCGATGGCCTGGACAGTGTTGTAAATGCTGTAGGTGTCTTGGGTCAGGCTTATATTGAGGAAATACTGGGGCAAGCCCTCCAGGTTCTCTTTCGCTGTGCATCGGTTCCGACCTTTCACAGAGGACGTATGCTTTGAATATAAACAATGAAATCCTCCTTCCCAAAATATACGAGGAAACTGCCCAGATATGAATGGCATATCTTCACGTTTTGCTCTTTTCTTTGTCTGGGTATAGAAAGATAAATAGCCATGGATGTGTGGGGTGTAACAGACGTGGTAACCCATGGTTAAGCTGGTGTACGGCAAAGCTATTGTGACCCACACTTTCCCCGAAACTGGTTTCAAGGCATTGTCAACTATAATGTGTAGACTTGCTACATCTATGAAGGTCAGAGATGCTCCATAGTATACGAATACATTGACTCCCCTGTGAGCGGAAAACCAAGCCTTGCGTAACCGCTCTTTATGCACATCAGATTCAAAAGCAGCCATTTGCGGCAGGGTTTGTGTGAAGGCAACGCAAACACCGCTCCTGAGGAGAACAGGGGACAAGGTGTTCATGAACCTTTCTCCACTGTCGGTGTCTGGAGCAAAGAGGCTGATCCACGTCCATCTGAAATGCAGGAGCAGCTTGACGATGCCCAGGTAATGTGGTTCTTCTTTGGGGACCATCCGGAAGAGATGAGGGAACTGGGCTTTGTCACGAACATGTTGAGCAGAAGCGAAACTGACCTAGGATGGAACAGAAGAGGGGGAAGATTTGTTTGGTTTTCAGGACAAAGCAGTGATATTATCTATTAATTAAAATTCTTTGTAATTAACATATGGCCTGTCATTCCGATGGGCAGTGGATCTGTGGAGGGAGAGCTGCATACCACAGTGCCATTCTCTGCACTCTAAGGACCATCTTATAAACCCTGTACAGTTCCTGTCAGCAGAGACCAGTGTCACGAGTTCCGAGCAGATTTGGCCTCAGAAGCAGTGGTCCCATTGAAGGAGGACAGCTCTGGAATAGTGTGTACAGTGCTAAAAAAGATATTGTAGAGCTGGAAAAGGTGCAGAAAAGGGCAACTAAAATATTCAAGGGGCTGGAGCATCTCCCCTATGAGAGAAGGTTACGACAGCTGGGATTGTTGAGCTTGGAAAAAAGGAGGGTACAGGGAAACATGATAGAGGTGCACAAAATTGTGCATGGTGTGGAGAATGTGGACAGGGAGACATTTTTTCTCCTTTTCTCAAAATACTAGAACTCAGGGTCATCCCATGAAGGTGATTGCTCAGAGTTTCAGGACAGATGGAAGAAGGACTTCTTCACACAGCACGAAGTTAAACTATGGAATTTGCTACCACAGGATGTAGCGATGGCCACCAATTTGTATGGTTTTAAAAGAAGGTTGGACAAATTCCTGGAGGAGAAGGCTATCGATGGTTACTGGTCTTAATGGCTATGTGCTACTTCCCGTACCAGAGGCAGTGAGCCTATGTGCACCAGTTGCTGGGGAACATGGGTGGGAGGGTGCTGTTGTGCTCGAGTCCTACTTGCAGGTTCATGGTCAACAGCTGGTTGGCCATTGTGCGAACAGAACGCTGGACTAGATGGACCCTGGCTCTGATCCAGCAGGGCTCTTCCTATGTTCTTATAACTTTGGGGGAGAAGGCCATGGCCCCATTACAGTGGTTGACCAACCACAATTCGATGAAATTGAAATAATATATATTGCTTTTGGGGCTGAGGTATAAGACCATTAAGTGGAAAGTCCAAAATTGCTTAAGTACCTCACCACTTGCTCAGCGTTTCACTTCCCTGTGGTGTAGTGGCTAGAGTGTTGGACTGGGGGTCGAGAGATCTGGGTTCCAGCTCCCACTTGGCCATGATGCTCATTGCCCAGTCACCCACTCTCAGCCTAACCTACCTCACGGGGTTTTTAAGAGGATAACCTGGAGAGGAAGAGGACCATGGAAGCCATCTTGGGTTCTTTGCAAAAGGAAGAAAATGTGGGATACATATGTATATCCCACATATATATGTATATATATATATAATGACAAGAACAAATAAGTATGTGAGAGGAAGCAAATGGGTGTGCGGCAAGGGAACCTTACTGGGGAAGTGCCATGACGCCAGACCCAGAACCCTCATTCTCCGGCGCTCCTGACCCGTGTCCGTTTTCAATGAATGTCTCTTAAAACTGCCGTTCTTGCTCTGTCTTGGCCAGCTCTGGAGGAAAAGTGCCAAGGGAAACTGCTGCTTGCATCCGATCAATGGGAGGGCCTTTGAGAAACCACAAACACGTTGCTCAGCAACATTCAAGTGTGCTTTTGCGGTGGGAAGTGATGCGTACATTTAACCAACGAGTGGTGAAGATGGAATGAATGCATGTCTCTAGCGCATCCGTGCTGACTCTGAGTGAGTCTGTCGCAAAGCTTGTTCATCTGGCACAGTTCACAACACAGGTGTGTAGCCGTTTCGGTTACACTAATAGTATGATTGCCTGATACAGAAAATCCAGATGAATTTGGTGACATTCCTCGAAAACAAGGCTCATAGGCCTAGGCCAGGGATGGGGCCTTTATTTTGGCCCAAGGACCAAACTGACTCCAGACAAACATGTCAGGGGCTGCATCATGGGACCATGTCTGCAGATAACGGGAGGGAAGCATATGAGTTGCAGCTCAGAAGAAACCACAAAGGCCCCCGTCAGGACAGTCGCGCTGCCTTGCCAAGCACACAATATGAATTCCATTATAACTTCCTCCACTTTCTATCTGACATGATTGTCGCCAGACAATCCCATATAAAAGGGGTGGACAAAAGGTAGGTCGTGGTCTATGGGCAGATCTCTGTGTGATTTGCAGCAGGACAGGAACGGTTTCTCAGTCCCAAGTCTCTGGCAACAGCAACAACTTAAAAGCCTCCCCACCCCTCTAAATCAGGTTGCTGAAAAAGAATGTTTGGGGGAAAGCCAGGGGTGGATTTGTGTTTGAAATGACTTGGTTCTGGCCCCAGAGAGAAATTCCTGGACTTGGCACATGCTCAGAGGAGCCTTTTTCTTTCATGCTTAACGTAGGTCTGGTTGGTGGAAAATTCTCCATGGTAGCTTGCAAGCGTCTCCCTCTCTTCCAAGAAAAGGACCGATACAACTGTGTTCCATGGAATGCTCTTATGACTCCCTTTGTGGAGCTATTGTGGAATCCTGGATTTTGTTGAACTATTGGTTATCAAGTGGTCTGAACTCAGCCACGCTAACAACCATGGCTTGTTCTCCACAACCATCTCACAGTTCACAACCCAACAACAAACCAAGGGTTCTCAGGGTGGCTTGTTTGAGAAAAATAAGCCGCCCTGTGGAAAGCACGCTGCGTTCAGACAACATGATAACCCATGTTTCGACAACAACACAGGGTTCCACGACAACCCACACTCAACCCATACTCAACCACTGAGTCTCAGTTATCGCTTGTGTGAACCCAGTCACTGAGGGACCATCACGGAAAAGGCAGTCCTCCTTGCTTTGGGTGACTGGTGGCATTTTGTCTCAATGAAGGGAGTCTTTGCAGGCTGCCGGTGTTCGTGCATTCATACCTGGGGTGTTTTGTAGAGGCCCAACGTACTTGAAATCTGCACGGAGGTGTCAGAGTCAGCCCCTTCCATGAAAACCAGCAGCTTGTTCTGTCTTCCACAGTTGTAGTTGGGAACATTTGCCTGCCCAGGAGAGAGCAGATCTAGCGACGCATCAGAAGCTATTTTGGCATCATAATAGTTCTCATAGATGCTGTAGCCCAAGGTGATGTTGGGTAGCAACCTGGGGTTCTGGTTGACCTCCTGAATGGCGATCAGGAAGGACAGGAGTTTCCAGTATGAAGTTTGACTTCCTGTCCTGCAACATGAAGAGCATCACAATGTCATTCTCTGTTTAGCAGAAGACGTTAACATTCCTGTGTTGGTTATTCTAAGGGCCTTTCTAGGCAATATCGATCTTTGGATTTTACTCATGGAATGATGTTCAGCACAGAGGCATGCCAGAAGCAAAAGAGGAGATACCCACATGATGGCTTTGGTGTGTTTCTTGTAAGTTCATTTATTGAGGAAAAGAAGATGGGATTGCTGCACAGTGGGCTCTGCTTGGTAGAGCAAGGAGATCTATATACCTGTATTTTCCTCACGGAACGATACCTGTGCTCACACAGATCTGAGCAAGACACCGGTAGGGATGCTGGAGAAATTTGAGATGGACTAAGATGAGCTCGGATTTCTAAAAATCCGACCTGCAGAAATCTGCTACAGAGCGACCCCCTCAGGCCACACAGAGTCCATTGACCTTTGGATTTTTATTTAAAACTTTCCCGAGATCTACGCATATTTATTTGTAGGAAAATACACAAATTTTTGCTGAGGAAAAGTGGAGTGGAATGGGGGACAGTACATTATCATAGAATAGTAGGGTTGGAAGGGGCCTATAAGACCGTCGAGTTCACACACCCCCACTAAATGTTCTATAGTAAGGTAAATTATGTAAATTGTTACGAAACCTCTTCCGTAATCATTTGCATATTTTTCCACATGACAAAACAAACAAATAATCCACATCTGCTTGTGAGCAGATGGCGGAACAAAGGGCACCTGACAATCCATGAAAGACCAACAGAGCGATTTTAAACAGTCCATCAATCTGCAACACCAAGTAGCAGTTCTCTTTGTAAAGGCACCTGTGTGTTTTCTTATAAGGAGAATTGCCACTTCGACAAAACCAGTCAAGCTGTGCGCTCCGATGCTGGAAAGGGGGAGTGCACAACCAGCAAGCATGTGCAACAAAGGATCAGGAAATGAAGGGAGGTGGTTTCAAGGGGAGTGCTGACCTGGCTGGTGTTTGCTACTTGTTAAAGAAGGAATAGGGCAAATTCCATTGCCTTAAAACTGGGAGTGCAGCCCTCAGCCTCTGAACTGGTAAGCAAATAGTTGAATTAAGCAGAAGTTTTAAATAAGTTGGTCATCTTTTAACTGAATTAGTTGTAGGCATTCTAATCTTGTACTGCATCAGTGGAGCAAACTGGTGTTCCCAAGTCCCCTGCGTGCAAATAAAAGCAGGTGAAGCTGAGAGTCCCAATAGCTAGGAAGACGAGTCGGGTTGTTGTTGTTGTTGTTGTTGTTGTTGTTGTTATAAGATTATTTTTATTTATTTATTTATATATTGCATTTATAAAAGGTAAAGGTAAAGGTGTCCCCAACCAGTCGTGTCCGACTCTAGGGTGCGGTGCTCATCCCCGTTTCTAAGCCGAAGAGCCAGCGCTGTCCAAAGACGCTTCTGTGGTCATGTGGCTGGCATGACTGAACACCGAGGTGCACGGAATGCTGTTACCTTTCCCGCCGAGGCGGTACCTATTTATCTACTTGCAATTTCTTGCTTTCAAACTGCTAGGTTGGCAGAAGCTGGGACTGAAGACGGGAGCTCACTCCGTCACGCGGCACTCGGGTCTCGAACTGCTGTCCTGCCGACCTTCCGGTCTGCAGTTCAGCGTCTTAACCACTAAGCCACTGCGGCCCTAATAACAATAAAAGCCAACAATAAAACTAGCAACATGATAACAGCAGTAACCGCAACAGGAGCAGTACTATCAAGAGAAGGCCAAGGTCAAATCATATGTTTTCAAGGTCTTCTCAAAAGCCTGCAACGACGGAGCACGGCGGACCTCCATGGGCAGCGTGTTCCCAAGGTGTGGAGACACTGCTTATGGGCTTATCCTGTACTCAGGATGGGAAGTTGTTGGGTGCTGAGCAGAATCCCCCACATTGCATTTTGCGTAAGCCTAGTATAGATTTCCAGGTTGGGGTCAGAAGCATTTCTCTGAAATGGGAAGAAGAAATAGTCAGTTCCTGTTGGAAAATGTTCACTCAGCAACAGAGGGGAGACCAGCCTTTTGCTACAGAACGTACAAAGCTGCTAGGTCCATTTGTGTCTCTCCTGAGGGGAGAGGATGGATCCGCCCTATCAGGATACTTTGGCAATTGCACAGCAGTCACTCTCAGGTGGTCAGGGATGTTTTGGGGTGGCCGATTTTGCAGCGGCTTCCGGAGCAGGTACAATAGAAAATCGATGCTTTTTTTCCCCTTTGGAAATAAAGAATATTCCATAAGTGAGCAATCCTATGGCTGCTAGACAGTGTCTAGAAGGCCACAGGATTTTTTTTTGGTTTCTGGGAACCTAGCTCGGAGCCAGGGCTCTGATCTCAGTTCCTAGAAACCCAACTCCCCACCTCCGCGCCTGCCTCCTGATAGGCAGCGTGGTCTGTTCCTAGCTCTGCGCTCATAAGAGCAGTACAAAGGGGGTGAAAAGGGGGTGTTCTTGGAGGCGAGGAGGGGAGGAGACTGTGGAAGCATCATTCTGACACTTCCTATGTGCCGTCTGGCCTCCCCCCCACTCCAACATCCCCAGGTAGATGGCCAAAATCGGCTGTCTAGCTGCAAATGCAGGGCGGCCGGAGTGCAGAGGAGAAGATCCCCTCCGTGCTTTGCCTGCCCTGCACTGGATAGTCAGCCGAGTTCGGAGGTGGATGACTATCCCCACAGGATACTCGTTAAAGAGTATCTGCAATATTTGCTGTCTTAATAAGCAGGAGAAAAGCAGGAAGCCATATGCTGGCGTTTTGTATTTTGACAGCCAAGGAAGAACCATTTTAGACGCTGGTCTCAGTCTGAACTCAGAGAGGGCAGCTCACGTTATGCCAGAAAAATCTGATTGTTCTATAATACATCAGTTTAAATAAAATGAACCTCACCAGCTTGCATGTCTGCAAAATGACAAGCTATGTAATTGATGGTCACTCAAATAGATAAAGCACGTACCACTCCCGACAAAGGTGTTGGTAACGAAAGAGAAGATATGCATTACGTTAGTACTACACTGTGTTGAAGTGTCTATTAATTTGCTTGGGGATATATGGCAGATAATTTTAATGTAGTATAAAAGTATAAAAGTGTAATGCAGCATAAAACCCCACGTGACAGTGAGCAAAAAAAAACCAAAACAAATCAAGGTGAGTGAGATTTAAAAGGCCCTGGGAAATACAAAGGTCTTTGCCTGGTGCTGGGATGGGGCCTTCTGCCTGCAAAGCTGGGGGTCTACCACTGAGCTGCAGCCCCTCCCTCAGTGGGGAAGGCATTTCTCAACTGGGGGGCCACCACTGAAAAGACTCTCCAAGCCCCACCCGTTCCCTGACTCCACCTGGATGTGACCCAGGGCACCTGGCTGGCTGCTGTGGGAAAGAGGGTGCTGGACTGGATGGGCCCTCAGGGGCCTGGGCAGCATCCGGGCCCTTCTGGGGCTCTGTTCGAAGAAGTGAGAAGGAGCCTTGGCCAGGCAGAACGTCCAGCCTTCCCCCAGCCACTTGGCACCTTCACTGCCCCCAACCAAGAAGAGCCCGTTCTGGGGGCTGCTGTTTCTCTCCATGTACCTATGTGCGTGTAGACCTCTCGCTGCCATCCGAGGAGAGCCCGACATGCCTCTGAGGGAGCAGCCAGGCTGATATGGACCACAATCGATCTGTGAGTCCTGCAGGAGCTCCAAGACTCTTGGGGCAGGATCTGATTTTGCACAAGGCATTTCTGCTTGCACAACAAGACTTTCTCCTCTTCCCCTGCAGACCGGCCAGCAGTTCGCAGTGGGGGGGCAGGCGATCTGTCCCTCCCCACCGGAATCCTCCCTGGCCGCAGCTGGACTTCTGGCTGCTGCCAGGCTGTGGCCACAAATGGCGGCCGCTACACCGGCCACCATTTGCGTCCCTGCCAAGCTGTGATAGGCTACGTAAGTATCTACGTCGCCTATCATGGCAAAAGGCAGGGACGCAAGTGGCATAGCCGCTGCCAGGTAGGTCCGTTCCGGAGGGCATTGCGGGGGTGGCGGGGGGATAGTCTGTTCCGCCACGGACTCCGGGGGGGGGCAGATTCTAAAGAATCCAGCCTCACTGGAGTCCGTGACTGGATTCTCCAACATCCCTAGGCAGGGGGGAAAAAAAATCAGTAGCATGATAGCATTAATTCCAGTGGCACATCATTACTTACGAAAAAATGTTGATTCTGGGAGGGTCATTGAAGCCGAGGAGTTGAAATTGGGGGTGTGTTATAGACATAACACCACTTACGAGCTGCTGTCCTGGCTTGTAAAAATTCAGTGCATCTGGATCATCCCTTCTCAGGTTCAGTGGGCATTTTGCCTTCTGCATCCCAGAGGATGCCCAGGGTAGAAACAGCAGCAGCAAAAGCAGCAACAGCATCTTTCTGGGGCTTTCTTCACACGGGGCTTTTATCCTGCGATTGAGATGGCTCCTTCGTGGAAGCCTGCGAGCTCCTTACATGACGCCCTGAACCTACAGGGCGTCTTCTGCACAAAATGCCCTGTTTTTAAATAGATCGCAGATAATGAGCTATCAAATTACCCCCGTTGTGTTCCGCTTCAGTTTCCTCCCTGAAAAGAGTAAAAGTGACAAGAAGAGAAGCGAGAGCAATGAAAGGGAAGACTCAGATACGGGGAGAAGGAGGGGGAATGGGGAGGGGGAAAAGGAAATGCGTGAAAAAGGGAGTCGTCGTGATCCTGCATTCAAAACGGAAGCAGAAAGCCCCGTTCTAAATGCAGGATTTTAGGCCGGTGTAGAGATGCCCTGGGTCTCCCTGCCAGAGTCACTGTAGTCGCTGTGACTGCTGCTTTCGTCTCACAGCTAATCCAAAGAAGCCCAAAGTCTCTTGTGTAACCAAGACTCCAGTGGCTGTATGAAGACTGGGATGATATTAATCCTCCCAGCTGCATAGTCTCTGCCTGCCCGAGATCTCAACAGAAACCCTCGGTGGCACCCGAGGTATACATACACACCACTCATTTCATTCTTGTTAGAAGAAGTTACCCCGTGCTGCTCCAGAGTCTGATGTGCATGTTATTGGTCTAAAAGGGCAATCTTTAGGGGAAGAATCCCTTGAGCTTTGGCAAGAAGAGGACGAAATAACCACTGTGATTTTGAAAATTATAAGGGGAAACAGCATCACCTCTGCAAGCTCCTGGACTCCCTTGTGTGGCTCCAGGTGGAGGGATGGAGAAAACACGTGTGCAAGGACTCATCGATGCAGCCCCTAGGCAAAGAAGGGGCAGGGAGGGAAAAAGTTGAGCTTGGCCTGAACTTTATTAGGGAAATCCCATCTTAGGAGCCATGATCAAGCTGTTGTTTTAAGGCACATATTGTCAGGGTGGAAACTGAGCCGATAGAACCCCAGAGCAGTTCTGATTCTGAGGAGGATCAGCAATCCGTGGGAGAGGAGCGCGCTCATCCCTCACAGGCACAGCAGCTGGCAGAGATTCCTCCTGCCGGCATTCCTGAGATAGATAGTGATCCTAGGAGTGAGAAAGTGTGGGAACAGGGCTTGCTAGATGCTCGACGCAGACACAGGGAGCGACGAGCGACAGAGGGCGCGGAAAGGAGGAGTAGTGCCCATTTGGCACACAAGCAATGGCTGCCTCCCGTGGAACCAAGGGAAAGAGGGAGGATCTCTCCCTAGCCCATAAATTCAGGGTCTTCAAGTGACTCTCCTTCAAGCAGGGATCAGCTGCCTACTCGGAGCGTAGGCCACTCTGCTGTTCCTTGCTTAGTTGCTGGTGATTAGCATCTGAAAGAGTCATTAAGTTGTAAAAGGATTAATGCCTTGAAAAGAATTCTTTCCTCTGTGTCTTGAGTTGGCTATTGGAGTCTACTGAAAGAGGCTGCCAGGGCGCTCCTGATACATATGACCAACCACAGAGCTTGGATGCGTTACTCCTAGACATTATGAACATGCGGTTCTGGGCATGCACCTCAAGCTGCATTACTGTGATATGAGGCTTATTCACACACACACACACGCACTGAGCATAAGCTGACAGTCCGTGGCATTAACAATCCCACAGACTCCATTAGGCTAGGAGTGCACCGTCTTTGGCCATGGAGCTTCCTCTGGCCCTCTGCCACCCCCTGTGCATCTCCAGAGACAAGAGTGTGTGGGAAGGAGTGTGGGAAGTTGGGTGCACGTGCATGCGCAGCTCCCAGGCCCCCGGCCCACACTGGATGTGACGCTTGGGGCTGAAAAGCTCGTGCACACACACTTCAGGGGAAACACTCCACGCTATTCCTGCTGCCCATCAGATGTCTAGGAGACCCACGGTGCTGTGGGATCTCCTGCAGAAGGCAACGTCTGCTCTCTGCCTCCTTTACAGACCTCCTTTACAAAGCACAGACTAATTGCTTGTTTCTGTGGTTCTCGCCCCAGGCTCAGTTGCCACGTTCCTTAAGGAGAGGGGCGGGAAAGGGAAGCCCCCTTTCAGATCAGTCTGTCTCTGGCCGTCTCTGAGTTCAGCCACCACTCAGCTAACCTCCGCAAGAGCAGGGAGTCTGAACGTTCCCAGCCTGTGTGACCCATAGCAACCTGCCTTTACAGCCACAGGTTCACGAGCTTGGGCGATTCCTGAGCAGTCACTTTTACCAACCCCTCCAGCGTGCAGCCGTATGAAATGGCCTCACGGTGACTCAGAACATGGAGCCACCGAGATCAATATTGTCCACCACAATAAACAGTGGCTTCCGTAAGAACCCAGGCTGAGCGAACGAAAGAGGCAGCCTGCAGGCCCTCTCAGCAGCAGGCCGATGAATGGAGCTGAGCCTTTGGGCTTCAAGAATTATCGGTGGTGGTCCCTGAAACGTCTCTCTCTCTCTCTCTCTCTCTCTATCTAATCTATCTATCTATCTATCTATCTATCTATCTATTAAATTTCTTAATCTCCCTCTGGCCAGTCACCTGGCCACTCTGGGCGACGTACAACAGTACAATTTAAAACAGTAAAATTGCACATTAAAACATGGTTTAAAAATACCCTAACCCACCCCAAATTACCTGCCTGAACAAGCAAGTTTTCAATGCATGGCGGAAGCTCATTAAAGAGGGGGCATGGCGGAATTCCCTAGGGAGGGAGTTGCACAGAGTGGGGGCCACCACAGAGAAGGCCCTCTCCCTCGTCCTCACCAGCCTAGCTGTCCTGGCTGATGGGACAGAGAGAAGGCCATCCGAGGCTGATCTTGTTGAGCGGCCTGTCTGGTGTTGCTGGAGGCGCTCCTTGAGATGGGCTGGGCTGGAACCGTACAGGGTTTTAAAGGTCAAAACCAAGACCTTGAATTTGGCCCGGAAAACAACCGGTAACCAACTTCTCTCAAGTCAAGGAAGACAAAGTGGTACCACAAAATAAACATTTATTGCTCAAACAGTATTAGAGCATAACAAATCTTTGAAATGATGAAATGAGCAAAACACACCACTACTTACTATGCAATGAGGATGATTAGAAGCATAATACAAATCATATTTCTCAGTAAAATTAACGTTCCGTTCCTCTCACCCAACAGAGCCGCCATCATTAGGATCTTATAGTTACCTATCTGGCAATCATGGTTTGCAGAATGTAGGTAATCATGTTTGGAGGGCTTCTCGTTCTCCCAGGACCTCTCTGAGCAAACAGATCAAACTCTTGCTTTGATAACCCTGATGCTGATGATGACCTCATCCAACGTTTCGGACCTGGTCATACCAGTATTCTTATTTTTCTCAATGTAGCCAGGCTTGCCCTTGGCCTTGACACCAGTAGCACTTAGATGAAGGCATCCCTGCTAAGCGAAGCAGCTTTCTGGTTCCAGTATTTGACTGACCCACTTGTGGCAACCTTCCTCTGTTTCCAAGAATAGACATAGACATAGAATCATAGGGTTGGAAGGGGCCTACAAGACCATTGAGTCCAACCCCCTGCTCACGGCAGAAAGCCTGATTCCCAGGCAGTCTCCCATCCAAGTACTAACCAGGGCTGACGCTGCTTAGCTTCCGAGATTAGATGAGATCAGGCACATCCAGCCCTTTGCTCATCCTTACATTCAGGATGCAATCCTATGCAGATAGGCGACTGCCTATCCAATGCAGGGCAGGAGAAGCACGGAGGGGATCATTCCCTTTGCCCTTCTCCTGCCCTGCATTTGTGGCTAGACAGCCGATTGCGGCTGTCTAGCTGCGGGAGGGCAGAGCGGGGGAGGAGGCTGCCGTACGACACATTGGATGTGTCGTACAGGCATTTCTGCCCTCCCCGCCCCAGGATGTCCTGCAGGAATGCCCCTTTACGGCTGCTCCACGTTCTTCTTGTGAGCGCAGAGCACGAGGCTGTTCCGCGCTGCCTCCGAGACAGTGTAGAAGTGGGGGGAGGTCGGTTCTCCAGGAACAGAATAAAACCTAGTAGCAATGCAGAGATTTAAAATACAGATTTGAAATAGCCAAGCTAAAGGACTAGGAAGCTAAAATGCTAAAATACTGGGAGAATGAAAAGGTCTTCACCTGGCGCCAGAAGGAATGCAGTGTAGGTTGCAGGAGATCTCTGGGGATCTCATTCCACACTGGGGGGCCACAGCAGAAAAGGCCCTCTTCCTGGTAGCCATCCACTCACTTCCTTTGGCAGGGGCTCACAGAGAAGGACCGCTGTGGATGATCTTAGGGTCCAGGCAGGCACATACGGGAGGAGGCGATCCTTCAGATAACCTGGCCCCAAGCCGTTAAGGGCCTTGAATGTTAATACCACCACTTTGAATTGGGCACTTACATGGACTGGCATGAAGCAAAGATTTACCTCTCCTTATCCGCTGACTTGTGAAGTGACGGGAAGCTCTGTTGAGTTACTTCTCTGGGACAGAAGGTGAGAAAGCGGGGAGGAACAGGGTGGATTGCTCTTCTGAGCAGAAAGGATGGAAGGAATCCTCTTTCCTTCTCTGTGTGTTCTATGAATTTGGGTTGCTGTTTTGATCCTTCTTCACTCAGGATTTAGTAAACAGAATAAAACAAAACAAGTCTTTCTTCCAGGATTACTCATGGATATTGGAAAATGGATTTTTAAGTATCAGACATTAAGGAAAGAAAGAAGACAATGGGATACTCTTTTTTTTCCTGATGTGTGGAAAAGCTGAGAGTTGATGGGCGTGTATCTCTGGCTTTCACAGGTCAGGGTAAGCAAGATAGCCAGGGGGATTTTGATGATGGCCTTAAACAAAGGTGACAAAAAGAGTCATGTAGGTATGCCAGCTTATGCCATATTGGGCTTTCGGGGTCTTACAGCTGTGAAAGACATAGAATTCCTTATTTTTCCTTATGTTTGGCTTAAACAGGAAGGTTAGAAATCAGCATAAAATATTTTCAAGGCAGGAAGGGGGGGGGGGGCTTCTGTGGTTGTGGTCCTGAGGCAAGATCTGAAATTTGCAAGTGTGAACACAGAGGAATTAATTCCATGGGAGCACAGTGGCTGGCCAGAAAGTCCATGCAAGAAATCTGCAGCTCCTCGTCCGTTGTGCAAGGCCTCAGTATCCTATGAAACCTGCTTTTCTGCCCTTGTCCAAGATTTTTTTTTTTTAACCCCTTGTCACCACCCAGATACAGGCTGCATCTTCTCAGGTCAGCAGAATCTGGGGGTACTACGTCACAGGACAGCATGATTTGGTCCTGTAATAGCATTCCCAGTGTAGACGCTCTCCATTAAGAAAAGGCCCCATGCTGCAACAATCCCTCCCTGCAATATGGGGAAAATGTTATTGCTATTGTTGCTGTTATTATTTCCATTTTAACCCACTTCTCCAACCAGAAGGTAGCACACGTGGTCCTCCCTCCTTCATCCCCACAACAGCCCAGTGGGTAGGCTGGGCTGAGAAAGTACGTGGCCTGAGGTCACCCAGTAGACTCTGTAGCCATGTAGGGATCTGAGCCTGGGGTTCCTTGGGCCAGCCCAACACTCTAACCACCACACCACATCGGCTTTCATACTGGCCCACCTTACAGGGCTGTTGTGAGGATCGCTCTGCTCTTGCACTTGGAACGTCCCACAGCACTACTAGGTATTAATTCAGTCCCGTCTAACTTCAGAACTTAGACCAAATGGGTTCTAAACACCCTGGTGGGTAACCAACCTAAGTCTGAACAGGCAAGCACAGACAAAACTGAAAACTTAAATCTATTTAATGCTTTATTTTAGAAAATTTCAAAATTAAAAGAAAGGAGCAGAGTGGTTATATGAGCATTAAAAACTTTCTCTGTGTTTACAGGGAAAGAGAATGTAACAAAAATAGGAGATGAATTAAAAGGATTGGAATTGCCAAAGCCAAACTTGGAGGCTACCAACCATGGTACCAACCCCTCCATGCTCCAGCCACTCTGCATTCTTGGCTAGATGTGTGTTTTCGGGGAGGGAAGGGGGCTAGAGACCGGATAGGAAACTGTCTCAAACAGCTTCTGTGGTCTCCTCCCCTGCCTGGCCCCGGGAACACCCCTTTTTCGCCTTCTCTGTGCTCTGTTTACTAGCATGGAGATGGCGGCAGTGTGGAAAGAACCACGCCAGCTACGAGGGGGCAAGGACGGGAGTGCAGTTTCTGGCAACTGAGGTCAGATGACCTCGGTTCCCAGAAACGAAGATTAAGAGTCAAAGGACATTCATGGTTACACAAGGCCTTGGGACTGGTGGCCCAGAAAGAGTGAAGTGAAGCAGCAGCAGAGAAGAGCTTGTTCTGGTCAAAGACGGGGGTCCCAATGAGAAATGAGACAACCGTCTCCCAGTCAAAATGGGGTGCGTGGGTGGTTAGACCACCTGCTCACCAGCCGGAAGTCAGGTGTCTTCTGCATCACCAACCATCCAACATTTTATGCCCACATGTTTTGGGAACATCTCTGGCAATACTACTGATGGGTTACTTTGAAGTGTCCCAAAACGTGGCCCAAGGTCTGCCATCTGGGCATGTTATCTTGACTGAGGCATTTCTCCCTGGTACATCTTCCCTGAACTTAGGTTCATCGTTGGTCGTTTTTGGTCATATCTGCCCGAACACCTCCTCCCAATTGTCGCTCGGTGCTATGGCTTCTCCCAGCCAACTAGTGTTGAGTAAAGACCTTTTCTTATCTGCAGGCGTACACCACTAGGGGCCAAACAGGAATTTTCCTCCCCAGTTCTTCTGTTCATCTCCTACCCTCACATTAGCTTGTCTGCCGGCTGACCATGGCCTTGAGCTTGCTCTGTGAAGCCGCTTGTAAGGACAGCTGCATTCCCCGCTCTTCTTCAAAGCCAATCCTGCAAAGTCTTAGTTAAGACTCTCAGTGAGATAACATCAATTCGCATCAAATCAAGACTTCTGGGTTTTCTTGCCCAGGGATCAAAGGTTTGGAACATAAGTATAATTCTTAAATGTGCATCTGTGGACTTCCAAGGGTGTCTTGTAGGTCTCCCTCAAACCCTCATTCAGATCATCTCACCATTCCAGATTAAATTAGCCATCTTCTGTTAGCAAAGTCATTGAACCCTTTTAGTACCAGATTAATACAAGGACCTTCTGGCAAGGGGTGAGGCTGACCAGGAGCGGCCTGGCAACAGTGGAGAAGATCCCACAGCCTCGGCGGACCTCAGCGGCCAACCCTCCGAAGGAAGCGAGAGCCTGCTGGAACAGTGGAGGTTGGGGGCTCCTCTTCCAGTGGGCAGTCAATCTGCTCTGGGTTTCAGGCAGACCTCTAAAGGAGCTTCTTCACCTCCACAGCAGACAGTCTAGCCGAACCCTCAAGAGGTGGCCTGGAGATCTGTCCCTCCTCCCTGAGGAGCTGCTCAGCTGCAAGTCCAACTGAGGGGAGCCATTTTTTGTTTGTTTCCTCCAGCCTCTGCCTTGAGACTCTCAAGTCTATGTGATTTAGTGGCTGTAAGGTGCCAGGTGGGTGTGGCATGCCCACCTGATGCCATTTGCTCTTTCACCTGGTGCTTGGGACAGAGACCAGGGCTTTGCTGTGTGTGGGCCTTCCCAGGTAGGGAAGCCCCATCTGCACCTTCTTCACCCACCCCACCTCATCCCCCTATGGCAGGAGGGAGGTGGCGTGGTCGAAAGAGAAGTGCCCCAGTCCCCTTCGCTTCTCAGATGGAGGAAGAAAGGGGACTCGGACAGCTTCTCTAACCACTACGCCACATTGGCTGTCGTACTGGCCCACCTTACAGGGCTGTTGTGAGTATTGCTCTGGTATTGCCCTTGGAACGCTCAGTAGCACTACGAGGGCCTTCTGCCAAGGGGTGAGGCTGAACATGAGCAGCCTGGCACCACTGGTGAAGAACCCGCAGCCTTCTAGGGGTTGGAAGCGACGCTCACCTTCCAACCCTTCGAAAGAAGCGAGAGCCCCCTGGACACTTTGACCTTCTTCACCGCCACAGCAGACAGTCCAGCCAAACTCTCAAGAGGAGGCCCGAAGATCAGTCCCTTTGCCCTGAGCAGCCGCAAGAGCAAGACGAGCTGAGGGGAGGCATGTCTTCATTTCCTCCAGCTTCAGCCTTGAGACTCTTGCTTTAGGTGGTTAAGCGCAGCCCTGTCGGTTTCAACCTGCAGCCCCTTTGCCTAGCAAAAGGGAAACTGACTAGGCTCTTTTCAAGGGATGGAAATTCAAAGGCATCATGCCTCCATCTGCTGCAGAAAACAGCACAATTCCCTCCCCCCCCCAGTGCATGCACACACCCACACCCACACCCACACCCAGGCTGTTTCCTCTTCACCAGCGGGGTGACCCCATAGCCCATGGAGACTAGGAAGTTCTCCAGGAGATCCTCCCAGCAATCTCCAGCGGCCTATTTCCCTCCCGGGCAGGTGAAGGTTCAGAAAGATCATATAATTGTTGAAAGCATGCAGTGTGGGGGGGCACTTAGCAACCTTGGGTTATTTGTGTGTGGGGGCTTTTCCCTCTTTTTGGGAGGGGGGAAGAGACCTCTGCCCCCTCCCCAAAGATCCAAGGCTGTGTGTTCTGCATCAAGGCACCCTCCCACGGTGCTTCATCATGGTGCTTCTAAGAGGGTCCTGTGGTAGAAGCCACGTAGCTTTGCTGCCCCCGCTTTGCAGCTGGATTGCAAGGACCGGAGCCTACCGGTGATCATGAGTGGGAGCTGGGGAGGGGACGCTCTTCCCTTTTTTGTACGGGACCCTCCCTGTGGGGAGCTTAAAGGGCATTGCAGTTGAGCTTATGTTAAGGCAGAAGGCTGAATGAAGCCATCAAAGAACCAATGATGGGTTCTGTGGGCCTAGTTTGACCCAGAGTTAATTTGGGGAAGTAATTCCTGGGTAGTAAAGTTATTTGATTTTTCTGTGTGTGTGTGACAGAGAGAGAGAGAGAGGGATTGATTGTGGTCGATGCACCTTTTTAAAGATGTTGCCAAATGCTGGGTACAAAGACAAGATGCTTAAGGAGAAGTTGGGGATTTGTCAAGTTTTTCTGGAACTAACAGAGACGTCAATGGTGACAGTCGTATATGGGAAACACTCAGATTTCACAGAATCCTAGAATAGTAGGGTTGGAAGGGGCCTATAAAACCATTTGGAGTATTTGGAGGGGGGTCCTTCCCCGCCAACCCAAGGCTCCCCGCACCCTCTCATGGGCTTATCTTTTGAAGGGGGAGCGAACACTCTTCCCTGTTTTGTACGGGACCCTCCCTGTGGGGAGCTTAAAGGGCATTGTAATTGAGCTTATTTCAGGCAGAAGGCTGAATGAAGCCGTCAAAAGTTTTTGCTGACATATAAGTCAGCATAAGGTAGTATAGCTAGGTATCGCAGTGAAAGCTAAGAGGACCAAAAATTAGTAGCTCTTACAAAAGATTGGTTCTGTAGGCCTAGTTTCACCCAGAGTGAATGTTGGGAAATAATTATTGGGTAGCAAAGATATTTGACTTTGCTAAAACAAAACAAATAAAGCGGGGGAGAGACATTTACTGGTGAAGATTGTGGCCGATGCACCTTTTTAAAGATATGTTGCCAACTGTTGGGAACACAGAGGATGCTTAAGATGAAGTTGGGGACTTTTCGAGTTCCTCTGGAATTAACAGAGACATCAACAGTGACATTAGTAGATGAGAGGCACTCAGATTTAGAGGAAGGAGCTTAGAAAGAACTGGACCACCTCATAATAACCCATCAGCAAGCTTAACACATGATAGCTGCCACGTATGGTATTTGGGATAATAACTGGCGTAAGACGAAAGGTATAAATAAAAGGAGGATTCACCTGATGTGTGATTCCAAGGGAACTTCTTTTTGGAAGGGGAGGGAACAGAGACCCTGCTCGCAGATTTGCTGTGAGCCCCATTCTAGTCTGTTTCGGTTCCTGCATTAAGGATGGAAGATGTGCGTGCCTGTTACTTGCTTCAAAGACAGTCATTCCAGTTTATTTTACTGGAATGTTATTTTACGTTGTCTCTGGGGGGGGGGGGAGTCAGTGCATCTACACATGAAGGCACCCACTTGTCCTAGCCCGCGCCAAATTTTAGTAGACAGGACATGAATCTTTGCAGGAAATTGTTGGTAAAGCCAAATTTCCAGCATCCCCCAAAAGCAAATTCTTGGTATTTCCTCCACAGCATCCCAAAGTTGCACCTCCTCCTCTTTGCCTTGGCCTCTCCACCCTCCCCCAGGGAATATCAGCAAGATGGGAAGAGGCAGGTGGGCGGGCTCACTATTCTCTCCCCCACCTTAAAAAAAAAAAAAAAAAAAATCCTGTTTCTCTAAATAACCAAAGTCCAGTTCATTGACCCTTGGAGGACTGAGTGGCAGAAACCCCCCTTCCTGCAGCGACTCTTCCGGATCCTACGCGAACGTGGTCTCTTTGCAGAGAGGCCAGTGCAAAGAAATGGCCATGCATCTCCCGCCTCCCGTTCGGCCTTAGCCTCCGGTGGTGCTCAAAGGGAGCCGGACGTGAAGGCTGCGTGTGTTTCATTCACCCCGCTCCCTTGCTCTGTGGTCCTTAGAGGGAGCGCTTAGAAATCGGCATCCTCGTGAGTTTCCAGGCGAAGAGCCGAAGGACGACCGGAATTCCAGGTGCAACATTTGGGTGAGAGCAGGAAAAAGGTGGTGGTGGGGACACCCCCTTCCCGGTGGGCTTCTTCTTGCAGCCAGCTGCCCCCGGACTTGCATTTTTTGCATTGCGCGGTCCTCCTGCCAGCCAGGCGGTTTCTGGGTCCCGGTCCAGGGGATACTCGGAGGGGAAGGGGGTGTCCGGGGGCAAAGATGCGGTGCCATCCCTGCAGGAAATTCGAGCCTTATGCAACCCAGGCCTGTAGCCAGGGGTGGGCTGGGGGGGGGAAGCTGCCCCCTCCCAAATTTTATCTCCCCCTAATTTTTTTTACGAACAAATAATTGAAAAAAGTTTAGACTTCTGTCTTTAAAAGGCCTGCAAACCAGATGAACTGCCCCACCCCCCGAGAAAAACTTTTTACTGCCTCTATTTTTTTAAATTTTTTTTACAAGCAAATAATTTGTAGGGTGGCTACGGGTTTGATGCAGTCTCTGTGCACCAGAGCTGGGAGAAGAGCGGCTTTTGTGCTCCATTGAAAAGGAGGTGTGTTGTTTCTGAAAGTGTGCAGAGGAAGTGGCCAGGCTCCCTTTCTGCCTTGGAAAGCCCCGGTCTCAAGACAGACGCTGCTGGTGAGAGCAAGGACACAATCCTGTGCATGTTTAGACTGGAAAAAATCCTGCAACCCCTAGCATGCCCCAGCCAGCTGGAAGATGTTGGACTTTTTTCCATCTAAACATGCCCAGGATTGCACATTCAATGGCCCTTCGGTGGGCTCGGTCTTTCTGCAGTGGGATGGCATCCCTGCCACGTCCCAGATCAGTTCTCCTTTGGGGTGGGACCTGCCCAGGGAAGGGCAGGAGGGCAGGGGGATTATTTTGGAAGCATGCAAGGAACAGCTTGGCTTCCTCCTCCTTGGTTAGGAGGCTCGAAAGTAAGAGAAAAACCCTTCCCTGTTGTTTCTGGGGCTGCAAAGAGTCAGGGCTCCCCAGTCAGAGAGCTGTGAGCTCCTTTGACCTTCTGCCACGGTTGATGCCTGTCAGCGGAGCAGAGGAATCTTGTTAGCTGATAGCAACGTAACAAATATCTACTGAATGTATCTAAAGTTATGTCTAGGCCACCTTTAAGGGCGGGACCCTCTCAAGCAGCACACAAGATACAAACCACACAAAGTTGAGACAATAAAAATCCATTCGGACTTGTTCAATAAAATCCGCAACAGCAGAGTTTTCCAATGCAGATCAATAAAGGTAAGACGTACCAGTGAAAACCCACAGCCCAGACCTACGGGAAAGCCAGTGAAAACGGGTATGTCTTCAGAGCTTTCCTGAAAGAAGGGGCCTGATGAAACCCTGATGGAAGCTGATTGCAGAGGTGTGGGGCCGCCACGGAGAAGGCCCTCTCTATTGCCCTCACTATCCAGCCATGGTGGTGGGCTCAGAAAGGCACCACCCACTAGTGCAGCTGGCACATTATTTGTGCCGCATAAGGTGACCCCCCCCCCCGCACACACACACCTCCACCAGTGTCCAGGAGCCGTATTCTGCACCAGCGGAGGTTTCTGAACTATCTTCAAAGGCAGCCCCACATACAGCGCATTACAGTAGTCCAACCTGGATGTCACCAGAGCATGAATAACTGGCAATCCTCCATCTCCAGAGGGGGTCACAACTGGCATGCCAGCCGAAGCTGGTAAAAAGTGCTCCTGGCCAGCTGAGCTTCCCCAGGTTGCACCAAGTCCAGGAGCACATCCAAGCTGTACACCTGTTTCTTTCGAGGGAGTGCAACCCCATCTATGACCCAGTGAGTTTCCATGGCCAAGTGGGGATTAGAACCCAGATCTCCTGACTCCCAGTCCAACACTCTAGCCACTACACCACACTGGTTCTTCAGGGGAGTGCAGCCCCATCTAGGATCAGAAGAAACCCTGTATCCAGACTGGTCTGTTTCCCTACTCTCAGTACTTCTCTCTTGCCTGTATTAAGTCTCAGCTTGTTTGCTGTCATCCATCCCCAAACTGCCTCGAGACAACAGGTTCAGGACTTCATGAGCCTCTGTAGGTTCATTAAACACACAAACAAAAACCAGCTAATAAAATATGAATATAGTCCAGCAGCCAATTCCAAATAAAAAGAGAAATAGCAACCAGATTTCATACACATGCCAAGGTATAATGTGCTAGATGCAGAGATATCAAGTCAATGTTACTTTTAAATATAGCAGAGAGGCCGTCTACATGGAGAATGTGAGACTTCAAAATCTAAAACTCACTTGGGGAGGGATTCATAAACAACCAGGCCTCACACCCTCTGCTCTGCTTAGCACCCTCAACATGGGGCATCTTTGCTGGTCCCAGGCACTCCATTCTCCCCATCAGGATTTGGGCCTGAAAGACCTGGGAAAAGTGTTGCGTGCCTGGAAGGGTAAGTTGTATGCAAGCACAGTATGTGACATTGCACAGCATCATCGCTGATTGATTGTGGTCCACGTCAGTTAAAGTTTAGCTTCCAATTTCCTTGTTTTGTGGAGCTTGAACCAACATGAGATAGCCCTGACTCAGGTCTTAAACGGGCAGGCTTTTTGATCGCTGAGTTGCGTTCTAGTGTATTTGGTCTCCCCAGCAGAAGGAACAGCTATCATTGTTTCAAAGCCATCATTTTAACCTTAGATGGTTACATTAGACAGGGATTTCTTTTCTCTTTTTTTTAATATATTTTTATTTATTTTATCTTTATAAATGAAATATACTATACCAAACATACCAACAACCTGATCAGTACTAGGATTTACAAACAATACAATATTCTGATGAGGACACCATAATAACAAAAAGAGAAGGGAAAAGAAAGGGAAAAAAGGCAAAGGGAGGAGGAAAGGAGGTGAATAGACAGGGATTTCTCAGTGCCTTTGCCCAGTGTGAAGGGGGGGGGGATTTAGTCACTTCCCAGTCATGCTTTAAAAAGTTAAAAAAAATGTTGTTTTGCTTTGACAGGACTTTAATGCTGTTTTCAGGAAGGGAGTCTGAAGAACTGAGGCAAACAGTGGTGATAAAAGATGAAGCATATAGAAGGACAAGCCCTGCTGAGAAAGAATCAACATGACTTCTGGAAAGGTAAGTCATGTCTCACTAACATTTTCGAGTTCTTAAGAGTGTCAATAAACATGTGGACAGGGGTGGGTCATTAGTTTATTCGGACTTCCAAAAGGCTTTTGACAGAGTCCCATCCCAAAGTCTCCTGAGCAGTATTAGCAGTCATGGAATAAGGAAAGAGGTCCTCTTATGGATTAGTAACTGGTTAAAGAACAGAAAGCGGAGAGTAGGAATCACAGAATAGTAGGGTTGGAAGGGGCCTACAAGACCATCAAGTCCAACCCCATGTAGGAATACATGGTAAATTTTCCTAATGCAATGACTTGCATTGGGACCAATGGTTTTCAACTTCTTCATAAATGATTTGGAATTAGGAGTGAGCAGTGAGGTGCCCAAGTTTGCTGATGACACCAAATTGGTTAGGGTAGTTTGAACAAAAAGGGATTGTGAAAAGGATCTTTCCAAACTGGAAGCATGGGCATCCAAATGACAAATGCAATTCAGTGGAACCAAGTGTAAAGTGAAGCACATTGGGGCAAAAATTCCCAGCTTCACATCTATGCTGATGGAACCTGAACTAGCGGTGACTGGCCAAGTAAAAGATCTTGGGGTAGCGGTGGACAGCTTGATGAAAATCTAGACCCAGTGTGCAGCTACTATGAGGAAGGCAAATTCTTTGTTAGGCATAATTAGGAAAGGAATTGAAAATAAAACTGCCAAGGTCATGCTCCCCTTACACAAATCTATGGTGCGGCCACACTTGGAATACTGTGTACGGTTCTGGTCACCACACCTAAAAAAGGTAATTCTGTGTGAACAGAATGCTGGACTAGATGCACCTTGGTCTGATCCAGCACAGCTCTTCTTATGTTCTTAACTGCTTCCCCAATTAGATGATTTTTTTAAAGAAAGGATTCCGGCTGTTTCTTGGAAGTGGGATGAACCTCAAAGGTCTTTCGATATTGTTGTTGAAACTGTGTGTTATTGCTTTCTAGATCACTTCACAGACGGCTTTCGCTGAGAAGTTATATATCAGTTTTATAATAAACAGAGCTGGGTGTCATTAGTAACTGGTGACTGAACAGATTCCTTTGGATCTCCGGTTATGACCTCTGCTGGAGGGCTGCTGTCCTTTCTCCAGTGAACATCCTCTGCAAGTCATTTCTGGCACTTATAATTCAGAATAGTTGGTATTTTATGGTCCACCAGGACAACCACAATGTTTCCAACCCATCGTCATGTCAGAATCCACAATTCTTTCAATTCAGAGTAACAGCTAATTGATTACAGCCCCCCCTTCTCAACTGCATGCGTAATGTGGTGTTTTCTCTACCTTTTCCAGCAGGTGAGGGACAGGATATTAACTGCTCTGAAGAGATCTCCTCAAAAACAACCCAGGACCAAATGGAGGAAGAGACCTTTGAGGGTCAAGATGGATCAAGGAGGCAGCAGGAGAATCAAGGCAAGAACAGGAGGAAGAAAAGCATTCTTAGCCTGATGGATGGCTGCAATCAAATCTCAGTCCAGCAAGACCATCAGAAGGGAAAGAGAAAGAGTAAGTGCCCTTCCTGTGGGAAAACATTCTCTTCCAAATCTAAACTTAACACACACTGCAGAAGTCACACACAAGAGAAACTGTATAATTGCTTTGAATGTGGAAATAACTTCACCTGCAGTGCTGAACTAAATCAGCACCACAGAATTCACACGGGGGAGAAACCCTATAAATGCACAGAGTGTGGAAAGAGCTTTCGTCAGCGCTCACATCTCAGTAGACATCAGAGAAGACACACAGGGATAAAACCATATAAGTGCTTGGAGTGTGGAAAAAGGTTTTGTGAAAGCTCATATCTCGCTTCACATCAGAGAAGTCACATAGGAGACCAACCATTTACATGCTTGGAATGTGGGAAGCCCTTCAGTCGAAAAGCCTACCTTATTTCCCATCAGAGAACCCATACAGGGGAGAAACCATATACGTGCTTTGAATGTGGAAAGAGCTTCAGTCAGAGTTCAGCCTTCACTAAACATCGGAGAACACACACAGAGAAGACACCATACAAGTGCTTGGAGTGTGGAAAAAGGTTTTGTCAGAACTCAAATCTTACTAGACATCAGAGAATTCACATCAGAGAGGAAACATTTAAATGCTTTGCATGTGGAAAGAGCTTTCATCAGAGGACAAACCTCACTAAACATCAAAGGGTTCACAAAGGGGAAAAAACATACAAATGCTTGGAGTGTGGAAAGAGCTTCAGTGAGAACAGGCAACTCAGTTCACATCAACAAATTCATACAGGGGAAAAACCATATAGATGCTTGCAGTGTGGTAGGAGCTTCAGTCAGAGCTCGAGCCTCACTTCTCATCAAAAAATCCACACTGGGGAGAAACCATATAAATGCATTGAGTGTGGAAAGAACTTCAGCCACAGCGCAAACCTAATGCAGCATCAAAGAATTCACACAGGGGAAAAACCATATACGTGTTCGGAATGTGGGAAGAGTTTTAATTCTAGCACAGGCCTTGTGATCCATAATATAGTCCACACAAGGGAGAAACCATACAAATGCTTGGAGTGTGGAGAGAGCTTTGGTTACAGGTCATACCTTAATTTGCACAAGAGAATTCACACTGGGGAAAAACCATACAAATGCTTGGACTGTGGAAAGACCTTCAGTCAGAAACCTCATCTTACTTCCCATCAGAGAATCCATACAGGGGAGAAGCCATATAAATGCTTGGGGTGTGGAAAGAGCTTTAGTCAGAGCTCACACCTTACTGTGCATCAGAGAATCCACACAGGAGAGAAACCTTATAAATGCTTGACATGTGGAAAGAGCTTCCGTGATAAATCAGTCCTTACTTGCCATCAAAGAATCCACACAGGGGAGAAGCCATATAAATGCTTTGAGTGTGGAAAGAGCTTCAATCAGGGTTCAAGCCTTTCTACACATCAAAAAATTCACAGAGAGGAGAAACCATATTCTTGCTTTGAGTGCGGAAAGCGTTTTGTTTGCAGCACCGGCCTCACTTCTCATCAGAGAATCCACACAGGAGAGAAACCCTATAAATGCTCGGAGTGTGGAAAGAGCTTTCGGTGGAATGCACACTTCACATCCCATCAAAGAATGCACGTAAGGGAGGAACCATAAAATGATCAGACCGTCTTAGAAGCCATTTCAATACTTCGAATTTTGCTGGATTTCAAAAAATTCAGCAAGGATAAATGAAAGAATTCCTGTGAGATGAATCTTGCTAAAAACTCAGAGGACCCACTATTACAGAGAGTGTGATCTTTAGCTAAGCCATTACAATAATGTAATGGCTGTGTACAACTGTGTACAACTGCAATTGTACACAGAGCTTCAGTTGGAAGAGTGACTTTACTTTTTATATAAATGTATTAAATTTCATTCAATAAAATAACAATCAACAACTTTCAGAGGGGTAGCAGTGTTAGTCTGTTGCAAAAAACAACAGCAAAGAACCTTGTCATACTATAAATACTAGTGAGTGTCTTACACCCCTATCGAGTGGTAAGATAGGGATAAATGAATGTATTTTGGCATAAACGTCTGTGGCCACTGTAATAAGTTTGGGTCCATATCTTAAGAAGGTAACATGGTGGTTTCATTGAACAGAGTTACAACAATGAACGGTTCTTTGCTGGAGCTCTCTCAGCCAGTCCAGGCTCCACCCCCTCACCCACTCTCTAGGGATTATCTCCAAATTCCTATCCGGATGTTTCTTGTAAGGAAATGTCTCCAAATCACTACAGTCATGACAGCCACTTCCTCGTATGCCCGAAATGCTGGACACAACTTGACGGACCGATATACGTATGCTGTGGGAAGGGGGGTTGGGTGTAGAGGGAAATGTATACAGTGCTGTCAGAGGTAACTGAGTTATGAAAAAAGCATAGGCAGTGATGATTAATACATGCAGTGTGTTTTGAAAAGAGCACCTTTGTCCTTGGAATTAGAGCTGAATCTCTTGACGAGTTGTACTTCACCCATGTGACATCCGTATGTGTCCTTGAAATGCCTTAGTTCAAGGGTGGCCACCTTCAGGCCATTCACAGACTCTCCTTGGAAGCTGGAATGTCCCCCCGCTGGTTTCTGAACATTCCCACTCCTTATGTCTGGATTGTGTCCATTTATTGTTTTGCTTACAGGAGAAATGCAGAACCGGATTTGGGTGTGAGGCTGGAAGACCTCCCACCCAGCCTTCCGTTGGCTGTGTGGTGCCAGGTGGGTGTGGCATGCCCTCCTGATGGCATTTTTCCACCTGGTGCTTGGGACAGGGACTGGGCTTTGCTGCATGCAGGATTTTCCCGTTAGGGAAACTCTGTCGGCAGCGATGCCAAGCAACGTAGGAACATAGGAAGCTGCCTTATACTGAGTCAGACGGTTGGTCATGAGAACGTAAGAGGAGCCATGCTGGATTAGACCAAGGGTCCATCCAGCCCAGCATTCCATTCACACAGTGGCCAACCAGCTGTCGACCAGGAACCCACAAGCAGGGCATGAGTGCAACAGCAGCCTCCCATCCATGTTCCCCAGCAACTGCTGTACATATCCTCACTGCCTCTGGTACTGGAGGGAGCACATAGCCATCAGGACTAGTAGCCATTGATAGCCTTTTCCTCCAGGAATTTGTCTAATGCCCTATTAAAGCCATCCAAACTGGTGGCCATCACTACTTCCCATGGTAGCGAATTCCATAGTTTAACTATGAGCTGTGTGAAGAAGTCCCTTTATCTGTCCTGAATCTCCCACCAATCAGCTTCATAGGATGACCCCAAGTTCTAGTATTTTGAGAGAGAGAGAGAGAGAGAGAGAGAGAGAGAGAGAGAAATGTCTCCCTATCCACATTCTCCACACCATGCATAATTTTGTACACCTCTATCCTGTCTCCCCTTCCCCTCCTTTTTCCCAAGCTAAACAATCCCGGCTGTCGTAACCTCCTCCCATAGGGGAGATGCCCCAGCCCCTTGATCATTTTAGTTGCCTTTTTCTGCACCTTTTCCAGCTCTACAATATATATATATTTAGGTGTGATGACCAGAACTGTACACAGTATTCCAAGCGTGGTCGCACCATAGTTTTGTATAGGGGCAGTACAATCTCAGCAGTTTTATTCTCAATTCTTTTTCCAATTATGCCTAACATGGAGTTTGCCTTTTTTACAGCGGCCGCACACTAGGTTGACATCTTCACTGAGCTGTCCACCACAACTCCAAGTTCTCTTTCCTGGTCAGTCACCGCTAGCTCAGATCGCTTCAGGTTATACTTGAAGATGGGATTTTTTGCCCCAATGTGCATCACTTTACACTTGCTTATACTGAACCCCATTTGCCATTGAGATGCCCATTCTCCCAGTTTGGAGAGATCCTTTTGGAGCTCTTCACAATCCCTTTTTGTTTGAACCACCCTCAATAATTTGGTGTCTTCCGCAAACTTGGATGCTTCACTGCTCACTCTTAATTCCAGATCATTTATGAACAGGTTGAAAAGGATTTGTCCTAATACAGATCCCTGTGGCACCCCGCTATTTACTTCCCTCCACTGGGAGAATTTATGAGGTCTTCCTACTCTCTGCTTTCTGCTGTTTAACCAGTTGCTGTTCTTTAGCCAGTCCATCTAGCCCAGTATTGTTAACACTGACTGGCAGCAGCTCTTGAGGGTTTCAGGCAGCAATTTTCCCTCACCTTACTTAGAGAAGCCGGGGATCGAACCCGGGACCTTCTGCATGCAAAGCATGTGCTCTATCACACTGAGTTATGGCCCTCCACTAATTCTTCCATGACTGGAGGATCCATTTCTTCCCATTCCTTGCAGGAAGGGGCAGGGTGGTTGAAAGAGAAGCGGCTGCATCCCCTTCGCTTCTCTGATGAAGAGAACTGAGGCAGCTTTGGCCGCCCCGCCTCCGGCATTGGGACTCTCCCATGCAGGGGGAAGAGCCCTTGCAGTGCCTGGCATGAGCAGGTCCCAACGCCCAGGCTGCCCCTCATCTCTGCTGCTATCTCTGATCGGAGGTAACAGTGGGGGTTGTGCAGCTGGGACGCGAATGAAGGGGAGTCCCCAGTGTCCAATCAGAGATAGCAATGGGGTTACGGTGCTGGTGCATGAACAAAGGGGAATCCCAACTGTTCTCTCAGCCTCCGATCAGAGGTAGTGGCAGGGGTCCCTCTGCTGCTGAGCAAATGACAGGGAATCACCACTGTGAACTCCGAACAGCGGTAGCAGCAGGGATGCCCTCCAAGGGGGATTGCTCCAGGGTAGGGGAGCTTGGAGCTTAAGCCCTGCCCCCGGAGGAACCCTAAGAAGCAGTGTGGGCCAGAATGAGGTGCCCTGCGGGCCACATTGGCAGAGATTCTATGCCCCCAGCAGAGAGACAGGGCTGTCTATCCAGCGCAGAATGCAGTGCAGCATAGTGGGCAAACGATGGCATATGACACATTGGAAGATAAGCAGGTGCTCGAACCCCTGATATTGTGGAGGGCGGGATTAGGTCCTGTACGGTGTTGCCAGAACAGACATGTTCCATTACGAAAAGGGCCTGTGCCTCACCGTTGGCTCTGTGGGTTAGGGCTGGTGGGAGGTGCTGTAAAACAACTTCTGTAGGGGCACAAGTTGTCCACACCTAATTGATTATTTTGGTGCAGAGAAGAATAAGTGATGGCAATTAAGGGGCAGGACAGTGTGGGGCGCCGGCGCTCCTCCCAGGCAAAACTCCATGTGCCCCATCTCTATTTGGGCCTGAAAGACCTAGGGGAAGTGTGGATGCATGGAGGGTAAGCGAGCATAATTTGTGGCATTGCACAATGTAATCATTGATCATGGGGCATGTCAGTGAAGGCGTCAGCCTTAGCTTCCCATTTCCTGGCTTTGTGCAGCATTAGCTAACATGTGGCAGCCTTAACTCTGGCCGTTTCAACTTGCCAGTATTTGTATCATTGAATTTCCCTGGCATTTGAGAAGGAAATTCCCCACCTGAGGCATTTGAATCTTGCAAGTTGACCAAGCGGACGTATGGGATTATAAATATTTAACCAGTGGCAATCATGCTTTCATTTCATGTTGCACACTTAATTTCATTTTAAGTTGTACACCGCAAACAATAAATGTAGGTAGCTATGTCTTCTAATAAGAACAAATCAAAAGTGTAAGAGTAGGCGTGATGAAATTGTATTTTGTTTTGTGTAATTATATGTTTGAGTTTGCGTGATTGATGTATTCTAACTAGGGATGTACGAAAGTGACTTACGTTTTCGCAGATTCTGTTCATGGTGGGGGGGAGGCTTTCCGTCCCTCCCTCCAGAACCCTCGATGGGGGGAGGCGATCCGGTCCTCCCCCCCGGAATCCTCGATGGCCGGCTCTGCTCCGCGGTGGCTCTGCGGAGCAGCCAGCCAGGCCAGGGCCGTCCGCAGCCAGATTTCCAGCTGCGGTGGCTTCTGGGTAAACAAAAACAAAAAAACAGCGTACGCAAATGGCGGCGGCTACGGCCGCCGCCATTTGCGTTCCTTATTTTTCGCCATCTTAGTCTACGTAAATATTTACGTAGACTATTATGGCGAAAATAGAGGGGAATGCAAATAGCTTAGTGGGCGCTATTTGCATCCCTTTTTGATTTGCCGTTTTAGCCTACGTAAATATTTATGTAGGCTAAAACGGCAAATCATAAAGGGACGCAAATAGCGCCCACTACGCTATTTGCGTTCCCCTTTATTTTCACCCCAATAGTCTACGTAAATATTTACATAGACTAAGACGGTGAAAAATAAGGAGCGCAAATGGCGGCGGCCATAGCCGCCGCCATTTGCGTACGCGGTTGTTGTTTTTTTTAACCGGGATGTGATAGGCTATGTAAGTCTTTACGTAGCCTATCATGTCTCTGTAAAAAAAAACAAAAAAACAAAATGACAAGACTGCAAATGGCAGTGGCGGCAGCCGGTTGGAAGAGCAGCCGCCGAAGCCGCCGCCGCTGGAGCCACTGCCGCCCGGAACATCTGCCCTAGGTAAGTGTCATCCCGGGGGGTATCCGTGGGGGGGCGGGGGGGTGACAGGCTGTTCCGCCACAGATTTCAGGGGGCCGAATGCACTGGCATTCGGCCTTTCCGAGATCCGTGGCGGAATTCTCTGACATCCCTAATTCTAACATATCCTTTCCCCTAAAAGTTATGGTAAGTAGATGGGAGGAGGGACATTTTAAACAGTGTCTCCTGATTGGCTGTTCCTTTTTTGGTTGGTAGAGTGAGGGAATAAGAGGCAATTGGGTTTTTTTAGAGGGTGAGAGAGGGATTGGCTTTCTGAGGGGGAGGATTAGGGCACTGGCCTCTAGCCTGGGGGTTGGTTAGATTCCCCTGGGAGGTAGAGGGAGGTGTATTTATTATTTTTCAGCTTTATTATTGGAAGGGGTAGAGTAGGTAAGGAATTAATACAATCTTGAAACAGTCGTTTTACCACATATGAAACTCTCAAACTGCATTGAAACATATTCTCCCTTGCAAATAAAGTCACATTTTTTAAATTTGTTCTTTCAAACCATGCCATTCTTGGTCTTGTTTGTTACCAGAAAAAGGGTTAGTTGAAACTATGAAAAAACTAAGCCATAGCCTATGAATTTACACCCACTCTCACACACAAAAATTGAAGGTTCTCTCCTCATGAGGAGGAGGGTGGTGGCAGCCTCCTAATAAAAGTTTATAAAAAGGTTGAGTTCATAGTTAATGTATTCTTTCCACACACACTTGCTTGAAGGCATTACCTCAAAGAAGAGGTGGAGAGAATATAGAGGCACTGAAATTCTGGAGCCAGAATTTTTCTTTCCTGGTCAGTCACCACTAGCTCAAATTCCATCAGGCTATACTTGAAGTTGGGATTTTTTGACCCAACGTGCATGAGACCTTGGAACTGCTCCAGATGTTGGAACTGCATCTCCCAGGAGGCATTTAGTCCTTTCTCAGTCATCTTCAAGGATGTTAATAAAGGCTGCTTTGCTTGGGCAGACCTTTAATACTGAGTAACTACTTCCTCGATTAGATGATTAAAAAAAATAACATCTACCAGCCTCTTAGAGTTGCGATGAACTTCAAAGTCATCTAGTCCAACCCCCTGCTGCTCATCTTTGTTGGTGTTGTTATCTAAAGTCTCTGCTGTGTGTGATTGGTTTCTAAGAGCACAGTCCTATGGGTTGCTCCCTCGATGAGCGCAAGTCCCCGAATTGGGAGGCTTGCGATCATCCTATGCAGTGTGGGAGGAGTGGAAGAGGTGATCTTCGCCTCCCTGTCCTCCTGCCCTGCATTTTCACTAGATGGGCTTTTCGGGGACAGCATTTCAGAGTGGGAGGGAAGGAGGCTGGAGAGACCTCAGGATGGCTCATATCCTGCCCTCTCCAGTTTTCTCTCCTGCCCGCCCACAGAAATGCACCCTTTCTCCCTTCTCCAAGGTCGAGTTCCTGACTTTGGAGAGTCAAGTGGCACAGTTCTTTCAAAACAAGCTGTGAGGGGGAGGGGGTCGGATCTCCAATTCCCCCCTCCGAGGTCGGAGCATCCAAAGTATCCTATGGCCCCACAGATGCTGCCTACATAAGTCACTTGGCAGACTGCTTTCACTGAAAAGTAGCACATCAAATTTTAAGATAAATAGAGTTGGGTGTCATTAGGGTCTGGTGATTAAACAAATCCCTGTGGAGCTCTGGTTATGACCTCTGCTGAAGTGGTTTACTCCTTTCTCCTCTGCAAGTGTGTATGTGTGTGTTTTAAACACCCTTTGCTATTACAATTTTCAGAGCAGAAGCCATGTTAGGCTGTTGTGGCAAAATGAAGAAAGAGTCTTTTTATTGAGACATAAGTGCTTTTTTTGTGTGTGTGGGCATCAGATGCAGTGGGGTGTAAGTGGGGTTGGGGGTTGGACTCGATGGCCTTGTAGGCCCCTTCCAACCCTACTATTCTATGACTATTCTATGAATCCATGAAAGCTCAAGCTTAATAAATCTAATAGTCTTTAAGGTGTCCCCAAGGACTCTGCTATTACAATGGCTAGGACATCTGGTTGATGTATTATGGTCCACCAGGACTACCAAAGCTGTTTCCATCCCATAACCTTCTCAGAAACCAGATGGAAATGGGCAAAGAAACACAACTGTATTAGTTCACGGCAACAGATGATTGATCATTAATTACAGCCTCCATTACTCAATTGCACACTTAATTCGGTATTCTCTCTCTCTCTCTATTCCAGCAAGTGAGGGACAGGGTAGTTACCATCTCATCAAGAACCACCAAACATGAAATGGAAGAAGACATCTTTGGGGATCAAGAGGGATCAAGGAGGCAGGATGAAATCAAAGCAGAGAATGGGAGGAATAAAGCCATTCTTAGCCAGGGTGATGACTTCAGTCAAATTCCAATCCAGCAAGAACATCAGAAGGGAAAGAGAAAGCATAAGTGCCCTTCATGTGGGAAAACTTTCTGTGCTAAATCTAAAATTCATGGACACTGCAGAATTCACACAGGAATGCTTGGAGTGTGGAAAAAGCTTTGTTCAGAGCCCACACCTTACTTCACTTCAGGGGAGAAATGCAAGTTCCTGGAAGGGGCAGGTTGCACCTTCCAGAAACGACGATTCCCGGTCGTTTGGGGGCTTGCCCCCAGAAGTGCTACATTGCTGCCAGCAGGGCCAGTCATGCTTGCACCGGGCCCAGAAGGGCCAGCCATGCACACACCGGGCCCAGCAGTGCTGATCGCCAGTGGTAGGACACCATTGGATCCTACCCTATGGTTGGCATCTTTTTAAATTCACCCTGGATTCGTTTCCTTTTAATTGGCATGCAATTATAAGAAACGCAGCTTACTCTTACATTATAAGAAAGTCTGCTTACTTTGGGGGAAGTAGTGCAGTGTCACGAGTCGCCTGCCTGCATCCCAAGGTTGCTGTGTAAATTGAATGATACTGTAAAATGCCAAATATCTCCAGGGCACTCTGCTCCCCCCCAACCCCCCCCCCCTAATCCCTACAGTGTTTGTCACCACTCAGGTCACTGAAACAATATTTTATTTTATTCCATGGCTGCTGGCCATCCTTGCTAGGAAATGATGGCAGGTGCAATCCAACACATCTGGAAGGAATCGGGGAAAGGGTAGCATAACATTTGCTAGGGTTTATCAGGACGGAACCAGAGGTCATGATTTAACCAGCCAAACTGCTCCTGGGCTTCTGACAGCAGCTTGATCTGCAGAAGCTTTCTAACAGCTGCAAATCCAGCTGCTGTTCAAGGCTAACTTGAAAGCTGGGGATTGATGTGCAATTTCTCTTCAATCAAGTGAGGTTTGCACTGGGCACATGGGGAAGGACACCTCATGGGATGGAAGGACATCCCATGGATGGAAGATGGTCCCAGTTTCTATTTTGACACAGAGCTGCAAGAACAGCCTGAAAAAGGAGCTGAAGTTTAAACGCCCCTGCAACACAGAATAGGTTTTGGAATACCCCATACAGGAGTTGGACCATAGCTCAGTGGCAGGGCACATATTTTGCATGCAGAAAGCCCCAGATTCCATCACTGATATCTCCAGTTAAAAAGGCTCATGTGGCAGGTGATGGAAATAGTCCCCCTGCCCGAAACCCTGGAGAGCTGCTGATGGTGAGAGATAGCAGATGGACCAGAAGTCTGGCTTTGTATGTGGCAGCCTCCCATGTTCCTTTAAGTTCACAGCTGGAGAGGAAGAACTCAGTAGTAGATGGCAGTGGCAGCTGGTGATTCCAGTTCTGGAGGGGCTGTGTTTCCATTCAGGGTTTTAGTGACCACCAGCCAAAACTCTAATGATGCTATCCGAGGTACTGAAAGGTGGTATCCAAGGTGCTAAACCCAGCTTGGGGATAACGTTCAGCATCTTGGATAGCAACTTTCAGCACCTTGGATAGCACCATTAGAGTTTTGTCTGGTGGTCACTGAAACCCTGGGTGGAACCACAACCCCTTGGAACTAGTGTCACCAGCCACCATTGCTAGTGGGCTAATAGAGAAGGAGACTAAGTGGGAAGACTCTTGATTATGAAGTCATGGAGGAGAGACCTGCACATGTAAAGCTGTGTCATTTTGTCTTCCAGCACTATAAATTGAATACAGAGGGCAGGTTAAAAAAGAAGAAGACTTTATTGCACTCAACAGGTGTTATCAAAGCAGCATGTGAGCTTTTCAGCTATACAAGAAGCTTCATCCAGAGGGATATTTTTAATAAAAAAGAAGGTGGGACATTTCTGAGTGAGGATATAGTGTCAATATTTTTGTGATAAGTAGCTCCCTCTGGTTCTTGAACTCCATTTTCATTCCATCGAGAGAAGCTCACATTGATAACTGGGACCATCCAGATTTCCTTGAAAAGTATCTGGGCAATATCCTATTGGACACTAGCATTAATGTACATTAAGTTGCATTAGCATAAGGGACCTCTAGTACAATGCTGATAGTGTTACCTGGAACTGCAGATTTCCCCAGAAAACCTGTTGTGCCACATGACAGAGGTCCCTACAGTGCAATTTCCATTTGCACTTGTGTCTGATTGCATACTGCCCTCTGCTTGTAACAGGACCAAGAAAGACATGTTGGCCTTGTGAGATTAAGCAGGGGATCCTACTCAGGACCCAAGAATGGGAGAAGTGGTATTAGAGCATCTGGTATACAGAGGCATGCAGCCTCTGATAGGGAGGTAAAATGTTACATGCAAAAAGGGTGGTGTTCATTCTAGGATCATCATGCATTCATCTTCATCAGCTGTGACCAGTAGATTTTGTGCCATCCATGAAGGGACTAGTTATACTAGCAGCCTATGGTTCCACCTTGAGGCTAGTAGCTTCTATTCATTATTGCCATGCTGGAATCACATGCCACCTTCTGTTTTCATCATTAGATGTTCCTTTGCATTCAGATCAGGCCTCAGTATAATAACGTAGCACTTGGGAAGAAAGATGCAGCCCAGTAACCCAGGACTGGAGGCCAAGATGGAGAAGACCTGCACAGCTACCATGTATTTGCCCTTGGTGCTCAGGTAGGTGGGCACAAAGGACACCCAAACACTGCAGAAGACCAGCATGCTGAAGGTGATCAGCTTGGCTTCATTGAAGGCCCCAGGCAACTTCCTGGCTAGGAAAGCCACCGTGAAGCAGATGGCAGCCAGGAAGCCCACGTAGCCAAGGGAAGTGTAAACCATGGTGACAGACCCTTCATTGCATTGCAGGATGATCTGTCCTGGCTGGGGGTGCATGTCGGAATCTTGGAATGGGGGAGAGATTCTCAGCCAGATGGTGCAGATAACTACTTGGATAACAACATGAGAGTACAATGGAATTGGCCAAACTCTTCCGCAGCCATCTCATCCTGTTCCCTGGCTTTGTGGCAAGGAAGGCCAGAATCACAGTTATAGTTTTGGCCAGGACAGAAGAGACAGCAACTGAGAAGATGATGCTGAAGGCCATTTGTTGGATAAGGCAGGTTGCTTCCCTTGGCTGGCCTACGCACAGGAAGGAGGACAAGAAGGAAAGCAGAAGGGAGATGAGGAGAAAGTAGGAGAGGTCCTGGTTGCTGGCTTTCACTATTGGGGTTTCTAAATATTTAATACAGATTCATAATACACAATAAGTAGTTAAGGCCAAGAAAAGGGCAGAGGAGGCCAGGATGATCCCCAAATATTCTCCATAGGACAGGAAGGTTATAATCTTGGGGATACATCCATCTCGGTCAAGGTTCCGATGCTGATCATCTGGACACAGGGTGCAATGTTCTGCATCTGAAATGTAGAAGAGTGAATTCAGCATCATTAAAATCTCCCATTGCTATATTTTGTTGTGAGAACTGAGGTGCTCTGGGGGCCACACAAGCCAAGGATGGGAAATGGGCCAGGAACAATCCATGTGTACTCAGGATGGGGAAGGGCAGATGTTCAGTGACAGAGGTCAGCAAAAGGATTTGGGGAAGTGATGCTGGCATGGTCTTAGATCTGTGCTATTGGAGAGACACTGTCCATCAAAGAGACAGCAAAGGCCTTGACAGAATTATTTTTATTTTCCCTGTATTTTTTTGCAATTATAACAGAAGCAAAAAGAACATCCATTCACAATAACCATTCACAGCACCATTAACTAAAAGGAAAGAAAAAGAAATGCTTCAATGTTTCTGTTTTAAATATATACACTTTCCACTTGTGTTTGCCAGCAGTCGGTGTTCGTAGGCATATTGCCTCAGAATGGAGATGGCATAGAGCCATTAGGACTAGTAGCCATTGATACCCTTCTCCTCCATGAATTTGTCTATTCTCCTTTGATATTTTCCTCCTTAAAAAGAGATTTTGTGGGAAGCGCAAAAATGGAAGAGATAGGGGGATAATATGGGAGGATTACAGGTGGAAGACCCTTGGTTTTTTTACACATCAGTTATGTCAGCTTTTCCCAACCTGGTGCCTTCCAGATGTTTGGGACTACAACTCCCAGCATCTCTTAGAACTGGCCATGCTGAATGTGGCTGATGGGAGTTTAAGTTCAGAACTTCATGCATGGTCCCGGGGTCTGTACTCTTCAACATTTTTTTATTCATGATATGGAGGAAGAGGTGGGAGGAATTCCCACATTGGGTGGGAAAGCTGATATCTTAGAAGACAGAAACAAAGTTCACAATGATCTTGACTGGCTAGAAAACTTGGCAAGAAATAAAAGAATGAAATTTCTTTGAATGAAAGTGTGAATTACTTCATTTAGGAAAAAGAAATCAAATGCACAGGTAGATGTTGGGGGATACTTGGCTTGGCAACAGTATGTGTGAAAAACATTTTGGCATAAAAAATAATGGCCAAGTTGACCTGGATGGTATAAAAAGAGAAAATGCTGAGTTAAAGCCCTATCACTGGGGCTAAAGAGATTTTGGAGTGATGAGCAGGTGTGAGTCTGTCTCATTCCAGGGGCCTGTTTTCACAGGTGGTTTGCTGCAGATAGGGACCACTTGGAGGTCCTTTGTGGCAGATGATGTCATGGCAGGAACAACAGCATCCCGAAGTTTACCTGTGCATCTTTCACCTGGCCGTACCCTCAGTGACCGAGGTAACTAAAGTAACTCGCCTGCCTTTCCAACACTTCAAAGCCCTAAAGTGCTCTTTCGAGCCTTCAGAATCACCCCACACTTCCTTTTTGTCAGTGGGTGTAACTATCCTCAGTGGTTATGCAGTTCCCTGAGGTTTGCGATACTTTCCTTCTATGATTTGTGTGAAATTGCTTCTCTGATGTTGTGTAAGGCTACTTCTCTGATGCATAAAAGTTTTATCGCAATAGCGATCTGGCAAGGTCTCAGGATCAGAACTTGTCAGGATCAGAACTTGTCATTGCAAGCAGGGAGAAAGGGGAGGGGGGTTGGAAGCTATAACTCCGTGACAGTTTGCTGGAATTAGGTAAATTGGACTGGGGATACTCTCAGAGGGAGCCTTCAGGTGTTTCACCGGAGAATCCGGGATTTTGGCTTCTGTAGGGAAAAGTGAGCATTTTTCCGCCTATCCCCCATTTTCCCCTATTCTCCTCTTTCCTTTGGCATTGGGCAAATCCTCATGAGGGGTTCATCAGCATAGCACTCTACTGCAGTCTTGGGATCCATGGTAGCAAGAAGCCTCTCACTATGAACAGGGAGAAGTGGCCAGAGAAGGAGAAAGGGGGTTGGAGCCTGAAGTCCCCGACTGTTCCCTGGAATGGGGTTATTTGCGCTGGTGGGGTGCTCTCATTGGGTGCAAATAGTTACTCTCCATTCATAATAATGTAGTAACAGGGAGGAGCCTGGACAAGGGCAGGAAACAAGTGTCTCTTGTTGGTTGAGCAGCCCCTGCCAGGTGAATGACATTCAGTTCTACATTCCCCGTTTGGAACTATGTACGTTTCATCCTCTGTGAGACTCCTGAAAAACAGGTTTTTAAGGTACCATACACTTGGCTTTGCTGGGAAAGACTGAAGGCAAAAGGAGAAGGGGACAGCAGAGGATGAGATGGCTGGATAGCATCACCGATGCAATGAATATGAACTTGAGCACACTCCGGGAGAGAGCGCAGGACAGGAAGGCCTGGCATGCTATGGTCCATGCGGTCACGAAGAGTCGGACACGACTGAACGACTGAACAACAACAACAACACTTGGCTTTTCTTGCTTCGCATGTCCCTGATGGATCAAAGCCAATTCCATGAAAATCCGGATAATTCTTGTTAGGACAACCCCAAAATATATATTTTGAGATGAATGATGTCAGTGACGTATCAGATTTAGTCATGTATAGACGTTTCCTCTGTATTAAAAGGAAACTTAAAATCTGAATGTCATCTGATGTAAAAATAACTCTCATGTATAAAAAGCACTGAAGCAATCAGAGATTTCAGTTCTCCTTGGGAGAATTCACGTTCTTTGCTTGATTTGAGAAGACTGTGACGATGTCGTATTTGCTACGACATTTTGCTCTCCATAAAACTCGCTTCTGGAAACGTATCCTTATGTTTTTCTGTCTTTTGCTTTTACCAGTATCGTATGCTGAGTGTTCATTCTGCACAAGGGAACTACTTGGAAGAAGTAAAGGTCAGCAAAGACAAAAGCTCAAGTCTCAGAGAGTTGTTAGTGAACCAAAAGTCTGTGTGTCTGATACCAGAAGTCAGTAAAAACCTTCATTTCCTGGTGACACCTTTGCGCTGGGGAAAACTGAGTGGGAGGGTTTCCCTGGGGGTCTTGGGCCCCATAAATGCTGGAATTCCATCTCACAGAATCCCTGACCGATTTGTCAGAATTGGATAGTGGTAGAGCTGTGTGTTCAAATGAGCCTAACCTACCTCACAGGGTTGTTGTGAGGATAAAATAGAGAGAAGGAGGAGAACTCTGTAAGCCACCTTGGGTTCCTTGCAAGAGGAAGAAAAGTGGGATATAAATGCAATAAATAAACAAAGGTGGCCAGACCTAGTCATGGCAAAACAGAGTGTGGGATATGATCGTTTAAGAAAGAACAAGGTCTGTGTGTTTCTGTAGGATTGCTAGAACCTTCACCACAGCCACCAGTTTCCACCCCCCCATCCATCCCCTAATCCAGAGGGCCTAAGGCATCTTCCCCGTCATGGAACCCTCCAGAGGGGATGGACTACCACTCCCAGCATTCCCCAGCCAGCCATGAGGTTGAGGAGGCTGCCCTGCACTCATTTCCTTTCACTCCACATTCAAAGATGTCCAAAGAAAAGAGGGAAACCTTTCTCTGATTCCCTAAGGACTGCCCTTTCCTCTGGAGTCACTTGCCTTCCTTGGTGGAGATTGTCCCTTCCGTGCAGGGAGCGCATTCGTAGCAGCACCGTGGCTCTCCTTCCCAGATGACCTTGATGTCTCCAGGCCTGCAGCTTCTGCTACACCTGGAACGAGGCACCGTCTACCCATCAAGACAGAGCATCAAGAGTTAGGGGCGTTTCCTTGGCACCAATTGGATTTTCCCCACCAAGTCCAATAGAAATTTGAGAAGGGAAGTGATCTTCGTCAGGACTCTGGCATGGAAGGAAATGGTTAACTCCTCCCCTCTGCACCACAGTCCCAATCCTGTTCAACCCCCAGCCCACCAGTAGCTTCTATTTAAATGTGGTGTGTCAAATGTCAGTGAAGTTCAATCCTTAACTTCATGCATGAAATTACAAGTAGCCTTTCGCCAAGTTTTTAATATCAACTTGGCAAAAGGCTACTTGTCAGAATTAAGATCTTAGAATTCACCACCCTATCACCTTAGATATGAATATACTCATGATCGCAGCTTGTATGCTGGGAAGGGGCCATGCGTTAGAGAGAGGCCATGGCTCTGTACCAGAAGTTGCATGTAGAAGGTCCCAGGTTCAATCAGATCTCAGTGGTAGGGTGCATGTTTAGCATGCAAAAGGTCCCACATTCAGTCCCTAGCATCTCCACCCAGGAGGATGAATGCAAGGCAGTCTCAATGACACTGAGATATATGGACCAATGCTCTACTTGGCATTAGGGATGTCGGAGAAATTCACAATGCAACCAGAGGAGGTTGGACTTTCATGAATCTAACAGGCGGATTCCACAGTGGACAAGCTTTTCCACAGTTGGACAGATTCCATGGACTTCTGGACACATTTTTTTCTGACTTCCTGGAGTGTTGTGCCAATTTAGTAATAGAAAAATACACCTTTTAAAAAAAATGGCCAAAAATGTGTGCCCATATAGGCTAAAGTGTGAAAATGCACATTTTGGAGGGATTTGCACATTTTCACAAGTAAAGATTTGCACAAATTCGGAAATTATAAAAAATCAGATTGTATTGATCAGCGGATGGCAGAATGAAAGGCACCTGACAATTCACGAAATGCAAACGGATCAGAATTCACACGATCTATACGTCCCTATGCTGTATAAGTCTGCTTTTTATACTGCCTTCTTTGTGTGATCCTATATAAATGCTGTGCTTACATAGTGTAGGAGTTGTAGTGGAAACGCAGAAGACCATTGTTATTTCGAAGCGTTAATGGTGCACAAATTCTAGACCTTCTCATGTCTAGACTTCCAGTTGGGCCTGATGCTCATCGTGGTTAGCTAAGCCTCTTCTTCCCATGAGTTCCAAGGGCCAATGATCTGTTTCAGGCTGGGATTCCCAAAGCTTGTAGATAAGCCTCTGGCAAGATCGCAAGGTTAGTGTGTTATTAGCCAGAGTAGCTGGGATGGAGTTTTATCTATTCTGCCAAACATTCCTGAAGTCACTGGGGTAGAGTTTCAGGATAGGGGAAAGGTTAATATGAGCCTAATGGTGTATATGTGTTCCAGGAGCTCTCCCAGCTGAGAACTTTAATGCAGACTGATCTGGAAAAGTGCTGCATTTGCCTGGATGTCGGGGTGCCTTCATCACAGATTCTAAGGGGGTTCCCAGTAACTGAAGGGACATGTACTTTATGATCTTGCAGTTGCTTACTGCAATTATTCCACTGCTGCGTTCTTCTTTAATCTTCTGCTTTGTTGATGCTTTGCTGTTTAAAGCAATTATCACCCTTTGCCCATTAGTGTGTTCCCTGAATTCTGAATCCTAAAAAGTACTGTTGCCTCTGGGCAACACAGAAGTTAAGAGAGGAACCTCAGTTTAGAATTGCTGCGCTTTCTGGTACATGAGTGAATTCTTAAGAACCTCAGCTCTCCTCTTAAACCAAAGGTTTGGGTTGGTTTTTGGTTTATTCCAGCAAATATATAATAATACTCAATAAATCATTGGAACATAACAGATATTGAACAGAAAAAAGAATGAAACAAATGGCTTTACCCATCTGGTTAAACCAGCTGGGCCATACAACAGCATCCTGGTCAATAGTGATTGTGATGGATGAAAGTCCCTGTCTCTCCAGCACCCCAACTTTCTGCATAAGATAGGATGTATTAGGAAGTATCACGGAATTTATGATTTCAAAGTCAACTGGCAGGTCTGTGTTCTCATCCAAATACATTCCTTCCATGGAGGTGTTGTAAAACTGGAAGTTTCCCAGGAAAGGGTGAAGCTGGAATGGCAAAGAAAACATGAGCGAGATGATTTGTACTACCCTGTGCTAAGACTCATGGCTGATGCACATGACATTTAGTGGGATTTTAAAAATAGTTTTCATGTCCTGAACTATCTAAGAGTCTTCATGCCGGAGGGGAAAAAAAATGTTTTCAAGAACTCAGCAATGAGCCTTATGCTTTACTGAATGAGTAGCCAGCCGTGCTGGACCACTGTTCAGTGAAGAAAAATATCCCAAGAACTTGCCACACTTGGAAAAAAATTTCAACGGTGAGATAGATAGATAATACATAGATAGATAGATGATTGATAGATGTGTGTATTGAGGTGCCCCCTTTTTAAACTCCCTCCCTCCCTCCCTCCCTCCCTCTCTCTCTCTCTCTCACACACACACACACACACACACACACACACACTCCCACACATAATGTTCCACCATTATACGCCTAAAAATTGCACTACTCAAAAATTGCCACAGGTGACGTCAAAAAGTTCTGGAAATTGACACAATTGGACTTCTTACCAGAAACCGCAGCTGGGCATATCATGTTTTTCTTTCAAATTTTGGAGAAAAATACTGATGTATCTTATTGGGGTTTGTCAAGGAGATGTGACTTTCATTGGTTTGGTGAAGTTCTGAGCAGAAAAGTAATTCAGAAGTAATTAAGGCTTTTCTCTCCCATGAACATTTATGGCAGCAACAGCAGCTGGCAAAGTTACGTCAGGTGTGCTCAGTCCCACTCTGAAGCTCCACGGCCAGAACTCACAAGGTTTTCGATGAATTCTGCTACGGTGGGCTTCTATGCTGAATGAGCATTCCTTGAGTTAGAGAACATGACCTTACAAGGCGGGACTGCATGTTATTTCATGGACTGGGAACCTGGCATGGGAAGGTAGGGAGACATCAATCCTGTGCCTCCACCCCCGGCTGTGCTTCCAATCTGGATCAGTCCCTCATGCCTCCAGTTTACATTCCCCCAAAGGCCTCCCGTTGTAATCTAAATTTGCAGGCACAGGGAAATGGTAAAGCACCACCCCCACCCTCACCACCTTTCACTCCCGGGTCCTGATCCATATGAAGTTCCACAACCTTACTTTGGAGTAGAGAGAAGGAGGGGGAGCCTAGTTTTAAAGTAACATGGAGTTAGATCCTCAGGGAATTTGGCAAGGGTGGGGATTGAATGCAGAGGTGGGGGAGCAGAAGGATCAGGGCCTCACACCACCTTCCTGAAATGTAGTACAAAGGCCATGATGCTTACCCTTCCTTTCTGTGTGGTTGGGAAAGGACGTGCAGGGATCACGTCTCACGCTAGAGGTATATTTACACATTACGCTGAATGTGCGTTCACAGTCTATGTACATTCATTAAGATGGTTGTGAGAATCGAGCTCTATTAAGACATTGTCATTGTGTATAAGCACTACATCTGAGGAAGGGAAGCAGGGATGAGCTCACTAGTACCAACCCCTCCCTCGCCACCCTCATCACTTTCTACACGTGGAGGGTGACTGTCTACAGAAGGAAGCCTCCTCTATCCGTGGAAGTTCTCCCTCAGATGTTAGAATCTGCATGGTTTTTGAAAAGAAATCATGATTATCATCCGTTCAGTCTTTATAATGCCATTTATCATATCGATCAACTTGCAAGACAGCAGATCCAAACCCACTGGGGAGAGGTTGGAATTGTCAATAGTGTAATTTGAGATGACCTTTCAAACACCAGAGAAATTCAGCGATAAACCATTTTATGGTCCCAGCAGCGCTTCCAAATGTATGTAACTCTGTATTCTCCATGCAGCCCTGAAGGTCGGTGGAAACCATGGGACCTGGGTTCATTCACATACAGCAGTGGGTGAGGGAGAAAGCTGCTGACAGCAAACCGGCAGGGAACTTAGATTGAAAACCAAGAAGAATGTTTTGGTTTTTAACAGGCAAGAGAAAAGGAAAAAACAAACATTGAAATGAATAAATAATGTAAAGTCAGCCATTAAACAGTAAAATAAAATGGAGGGAAGGGATTCTAAAAGTGACATGTTCCCCAAAGGTAGCTTATTTCTTAAAAGAAAACCTTCCTCTAGTTGTGAAGTAACTGTAAGCCTCATTTACTGACTGTTCCTGTCAGAAGGTTCCTGGCAGGCATCTACTGAAAGGTAACTGGGGGAAGGGCAGAATGCGTTTCCGCAGCTTTCTTTCATGCTCTCTCCTCAGCGTCTGCCTCTTCGCGGGTTCTTCAAACTTTCCTGTACAATCCATCTCCTCACAGCCCCCTCAGGAAAGATCTCTTGACAGTTGCTCCTGACAGGTGAGATGCTGCCATTCCACCGGAGTGCTGCACTCTCAATCCCTTCCCTTCCCTTCCCTTCCCTTCCCTTCCCTTCCCTTCCCTTCCCTTCCCTTCCCTTCCCTTCCCTTCCCTTCCCCATCCCACCCTGAGAATATATCAAGATCCATAGGCTAAAATGGGACAAAAAAATCACACTCCCCCCCAAAAAAACCTACAAATTTTCTTCTTTTTATTATTATTACTATCATTATTATGAGACTTCGATTAGTAATATTTTTGGCTGGTTAAATTGTTAAGCTTTACTATTATATGTTAACTAAAGGGCAATATATGGTTATTGGAAATGAATTGTAGGCCTGCTCCCTTGCTATAAGACTGATGATATGATATTGAAAATGTAAGGTTGATTATCTATGCTGCACTGAATGGTAATATTGGCAATGTTATAGGTATAACTTTTAAGTAGAATGAGATTTCTATTCACTTCTGAATATTCTGCCTTGCAAAGAGGAATAAATACAATGGTGTTTCATGGAGTGCTCTGATGAACCATTGATGAACCATACAAGTGCTCTTGTAGAACCATTGTTCTGACACAGGACAACCGCCCCTTCTCTGGGTGAATCCTATTGCTGCTCAAAAAGGCCATGTGGAGGCTGCATTGTTTCTGCCTAGGGTGGAATTTTAGCCCCCATCTGATTCCACATCTTAGTTTTCTTTGCGTCTAAGCTCCTGAGAAGTTCACGGTGCCACCATTTGCTATTGAATTTGCTATTGTGGCTTGCAAGAGTTTCCCTCCCTTCCATGGTTCCCACAGTACAACAGACCCTTCTCTGGGGGATGCCATTGGTTCTCCAGACATGCTTTCTTTTGTTGTTCAGTCATTAAGTCAAGTCCGACTCTTCATGACCCCATGGACCATAGCACACCAGGCCTTCCTGTCCTCCACTCTCTCCCGGAGTGTGCTCAAGTTTCTAGCCACTGGAATAAGGGACAGGGTGACCATTGCTGGAATGGAAGCCCTTCGTTGTCTGTATGACCTGCTGCATTTTCCCTAAGCAAAGGGTGATCCTTTGCAGGCTGACAGTTTTGTGCATTCATACCTGGGGGATTTTGTAACTGCCCAACATAGCTGAAATCTGGATGGATGTATCTGTGTCCGCTCCTTCAGTAAAAATCAGCAGCTTGCTCTGTCTGCCACAGTTGTAGTTTGGAACATTTGCCTGCCCAGGAGACAGCAGATCTACAATGGCTTCGTAAGTCATTCCTGCATCATAATAGTTCTCGCTGATGTCATAGCCCAGGGTGATGTTGGGGAGTAGCCTGGGATTCTGATTGATCTCCTGAATGGCTACCAGGAAGGCCAGGAGGTTCCAGTATGCTCTATCCCCTCTTGTTCTGCAACAAGATGTCATTCTCTGTTCAACAAAAGATGTCAAATCCCTGCTTGTGTAATTCTAAGAGCCTTTCTAGGCAATAGGTATATTTGGATTTTACTCATCAAATTGTATCAGATTCGGCTCAGATCCATGCAGGAAGCAAATTCTTAGGTCCACACATAATGGCAGCTGTGTGTTTGCTGTAAATAGGGATGCTAGAGAATTCTGCCATGCACTCCAATGAGGCCGGATTCTTTAGAATCTGGCCCCCCAGAGTCCGTGGCAGTATGGAGCACTCCCCACCACCACCTCGCAAAATTTTCCCGGGATGGACCCTACCAGCCGTTGGCTGGTCTGGTCCGTTTGCTGCCCCAGTCTGCGGCTGCCATTTGCGTCCCTGGTTTAGCCATGATACTGGTTTAGCCATGATAAATACTTATGTAGCCTATCACGGCACAGAGCAGGGACGCAAATGGCATCTGCTACACCATTTGCGTCGCTACTCTTTTCGTGATAGGCTACGTATATATTTACATAGCCTATCACGGCTAATGCAGGGATGCAAATGGAGGCCGCTATGCCAGATGCCATTTGTGGCCTCAGCCTGGCAGCAGATGGAAGTCCGGCTTCAGATGGGCCTTGCTGGTGGCTCCACAGACTTGATGCGGAGCAGAGCCAGCCAGGGAGGATTCCGAGGGGAGGGACGGATTGCCTCCCCCCCCCCAGCGGACACCGCCCCCCAGAACGGGGTAAGTAATCCACCCATCCCTAGCTGTAAGGTGAATTTGTCCAGGAGAAGAAGACAGAATTGTTGCACAGTGCATTCTGATTTGTAATGCTAGCAGTTCTACATCTGAAAGCACCCGAATCTTCAGTATTTTACTCACAGAATGATTCCAGTGATAGAAAGACCCCAAATAGCAGTTCCTTACATAACACCTTCTGTGTATTTTGTTCTAAGGTGTATTGCTGCTTGTCACTTATGTAAGCCAAATGCAGATGAGCACTCCAATGCTGGAGGGGGCGGAGTGCACAACCAACAGGTGTGCTCAGGTATATTAATTATACCTGAACATACTGCCCATTCCCTGCAGGCAGTGGCAAACCAGCTGCCCCATGGAAAACCCACAAGCATGACACAAAAGCAAGAGCACCCTCCAGCCCATGTTCCCCAGCAACTGCTGTACATAGGCATACTGCCTTTGATACTGGAGGTAGCACAGAGCCATCAGCCATCAGGACGAGTAGCCATTGATAGTCTTCTCCTCCAGGAATTTGTCTAATCCACGTTTGAGGCCATCCATATTGATGGACATCAGCAAAAGAGAGCCCTGCAGTCTTATATCATTCTTTCATTTCTAAGTCATTGCATTTTATTGTATGTTTTGTTGTATCAGTACTCTCTTCACTGGCCATTGATGGCCATTTGGATGAATACCAGAATATTTCAAACATTCATTTTTGCTTTGATTTTTATTGAATTTAAATGTCTTTTATTTCTTATTGCGAACCATTCTGAAAACTCTGTTGCATGGCAGCTTATAAATGCTGATAATAAATAACGTATGCGATCCACCGGATCAGAAGCCATACACTCTGGGTTTTACTTTTATGCATGCTAATGGCCATTCAGAAATTCAAAGGCCATTTTGGGAAAAAATCAACCACACAAATATATTTCAATGACCATTCCTTTTTGTTTGTTTGTTTGAATGTTCCCCATTTCATGCACAGAAAACTAATTCTGGAAGTTAAACGTGGATTATGAAAATTAAAATGTGCATGTCCACTAAGTTATCGCAAAGGAAAACAGGCCAGACACCACCAAGTATCATTGGCTCTAAACAAACATTCCTGCCTGTGACCATTACAGAATACTGGAGATCCTAGTCTGCCATCTCTGCATTCATTTATTCTGAAATAGGAAATCTTGCTGTACCAGCCAAAGCTGGTTCAGTACTAAAGAAACATTCTTGACAAAACAAGGTTTCCTTCTTTTAAAGAAAATAACTTTTAATATTAGAGTGCTTAATTATACCATGGATTGGTTGTGTTTAATTAGGAATATCTACTATATTTGCTATCTTAATAAACAGGGAAGAGGAGGAAGAAAGATGTTGGCATTTTATGTTTAGGCAACCAAGGAAGGATTATCTTAGGCACACAGCTTGTCTAAGATACTGGTCTCATAGAGGGCATCTGTTCTTTAGTTAAAGTTATGCACAAAAACCTGATCATTCTTTAATCTGTTAATGGAAATGAACCTCATCAGCTTCTGTTTGTGAAACGAAAGGCTAGTCAATTGATGTTGACCCAAAGAAAGCGATAAAGCACATGCCCCCTGTGTAAGTGGTATTTCTAACAAAAGAGATTTTCATCAGCAGGTTGTTTTCCAATGCTCATTCATCCCCAAAGTCTTCCTCCAAAGGCAAAACACAGAAAGTGATTTTGCAAGAACAAGTTCTGGAAAATAAGGACTGACCCTCCTAAATACGCAATATTGGAGTGTACAAAATCAAAATTGGGTATCGAGGGATTAAATCCAGGGCCACATAATTACTTACATAAAAAGTAAGATTTGAGGAGGGCTGTCGAAATTCAGTTCTTCAGATAGAATGCGTGTTGTAGATGACACACCGCTAATGAGGAGGTCTCCTGGCTTGTAATAATTCAATGCATCTGGAGCATCCCTGATCAGGTTCAGTGGGCATTTTGCCTTCTGCACTGTGGAGATGCTGCACAGGGCAGCTGCAGACGCAAAAGCATCAGAAAGAGCATCATTCTGGGCCTGCCCGCCGTAGACACCAGAGTTGCGACTGCTGTTCTCAGTATCATAAGCAGCTGATAAGAAGAAGCCCAGAGTTTCTTGCCTGACCAAGACTTCAGCGGCTTTACGAACAGCAGGATGGTATTCACCCTCACAGCTGCCTAGTCCCTCCCTGCCTTAAATCTCAGAAGGAACTCTCACTGCCGTTCAAGATATTTACGTGAACCAGTCCTTCCATTCTGAGAACAATTCACTGCTCTCGAGTCTGATGTTTACGCTATTGCTCTCAAGGCCAATCTTGAGGGGGAAAGTCCCTTGAGCTTTGGCAAGAAGAAGAAATAAACACTATGGCTTTGATCATTCTAAGAGGAAGAAGCATCACTCCTCCCAAGTTCATGGACCCCCTTCCGTGGCTGCAGGCGCAAGGCTGGAGAAAACATGTTTACAAGAACTCTCTGACGCAGCCCCACACTCCAGGAAGGGCCAGGGAGGGGGGAAGTTGAGTTGCCCTGAACTTTGCTAGAGAAACATCATCTGAGGATCCACGATGAAGCTATTCATCTCAGATGTGTATGACCAGAACCAGAGCTTGGATTATTTATTTATTTATTTATTTATTTATTTGCCCATCTGGTCGGTCACCTGGCCACTCTGGGCGATGTACAACAGTACAACGGTTTTACAACAATAAAATTCTACATTAAAACATATTTCTAAAAATACCCTAACCCACCCCAAATGCCTGCCTGAACAACCACGTTTTTAATGCATGGCGGAAGCTCATTAAAAAGAGGGCATGGTGGAGTTCCCTAGGGAGGGAGTTCCACAGAGTGGGGACCACCACAGAGAAGGCCCTCTCCTTCGCCCTCACCAGCCTAGCTGTCCTGGCTGATGGCCATCTGAGGCTGATCTTGTTGAGCAGCCTGTCTGGTGTTGCTGGAGGCTGGGCTGGAACCATATAGGTAACCTTGAATTTGGCCCGGAAAATGACTGGTAACCAGTGCAACTCCTTCAGCACTGGAGTGACATGATCGTGCCAGTGGCTGCCTTTAATCAGGCGAGCTGCTGCATTCTGTACCAGCTGCAGCTTCCAAACTGTCTTCAAGGGTAACCCCATGTAGAGCGCATTACAGTAGTCTAAACGAGAGGAGACCAGGGCATGTACTACCATTGGGAGCAGATGGTCGGGAAGGAAGGGGCGCAGCCGCCGTATCAGATGGAGTTGATACAGTGCTGTCCGGCTCACAGCTGACACCTGAGCCTCCATGGACAGCTGGGAGTCTAAAATGACCCCCAGGCTGCGGACCTGGTCTTTCAAGGGTAGCCGTACCCCATTCAACACCAGGTCAGCATCCCCCAACCTCCTCTTGTCTCCCACCAAAAGTACCTCAGTCTTGTCAGGGTTCAGCTTCAGCTTATTCCTCCCCATCCAGCCACTCACCTTCTCCAGACATTTGGACAGGGATTCTACGGCCAACCTTGGTGAAGATTTGAATGAGAGGCAGAGCTGCGTGACATTCACATATTGATGACACACCACACCCCAAACCTTCTGATAACCCCCAGTAGCTTCACATAGATGTTAAATAGCACTGGGGAGAGGATGGAATCCTGTGGCACCCCACAAGTGAGTGGCCATGGGTCCGTAACCTCCTCTCCCAGTGCTACCCTCTGGTGCCAGAGAGGAAGGACTGGAACCATTGCAATGTGGTGTCTCCAATGCCCAACCCCTCCAGGCGGTCCAGGAGGATACCATGGTCAACGGTATCAAAAGCTGCTGAGAAGTCGAGGAGTACAAGGAAGGAGCATTCACCCTATCCCAAGCCCTCCTCGTATCATGAGGGATGGGTGGATCACTTATCCCATTCTGGCTGGGGGGGTCCTCAGGCGGGGGGAGGTGATCCATTCCTCCCCCCAGAATCCGTCCTGGCTCCGCTCTGTGTTGATCCTGCAAAGCTGGCTGCCTGCTCCGCATCACTGGCGATACGGCCAGCAGCCATCGCCGTGCCGTATTGCTGTGCTAAGTCTCCGGACGCAAATGGCATAGTGGGTGCCATTTGCGGCCATAAAGCTGATACATTAACCTAAATGCAGCTGTAAATGCAGGGCAGGGACAGCTTTGACTGTAACCCCAGCACTGCTCTGGAGATATGCAGAGCACAGGTGGATATACTTAGGGTTCCCCCTGACCTGCCAGAGTTGTTTTGCTCCCATAGCAGAGGAGGAAGCATTTGTCAAACAAGAAAGAAGGGGCATCTTTGATTATTTTGCAGATGTCTGCTTGGTCTTTTCCTAATGAGTTTGGCTTGGAACACTTTGAAGCAGCACAGAGTAAATGGCCTTTCTCCCCAACTTGGATTTCCATCTGAACCCAGGTAATTTGACTACTTTCGACTACCGCACACAGTGGCACATGGGTTTGCAGCTAGGGTGACAACACTGCCAAGCAATTCTAACAGGTGTGGAGGAATGGCTTCAGCCAAGGATGGAATTCAATTTCAGAGATGTTTTCAGAGGGTGCACACCGTTCCTAAGAGAGGCCAGGGGCAAAAGGGTTGGAGGCCAAATTCAAAAGGCGTGGGACCGAAATACCAAAATTACCAGCATATTTTAGCTGAAAGCTCTTACTGCCTGCAACGGACCCTCAGAAAAGGCATTTCAAACTTTAAAGATATGGGTGGGGAACTGAACAAAAGTTGGCCATCAAGGCAACCACCCTGAATGCCGTCTTCAGCACCATGGAGTTTGGGACAGCTTCCTGGTTTACTGGAGAGCTCTGGACAAAGAAACTGGTAGGAAGACGGCTGGAACTCAAGTAACACACAAGTCTCATCCTGAAGGTGACCAAGCCCATGAAGGAGGGCACAATCGTGCCTACTGTGTGGTGGTGAAGGCAGCGAAGAAGGCTTCCTTTGCTGCCTCCATTGCAGTCTTGAGTAGCTGGCCAGCTGTTCTTGTCCAAGTGGTTCAGGGATTGCTTTCATCCACCCCAGTGAACACAATACAGGAGCCCTCAGAGGTTTGCTGTGACAAGCTTCCAAAACACTTTGAGGACAACAATGCCCACTTTCATGTTGACTTGAACATAGCAATATGATACGTTGTACGTTGATGTCTCCAGTACACTGTTTTGTCCTGTATTGTGGGATCAGTTTCAGTTTTTGAAGCCAAAGGATATGGAAGACACTTGTATCTGTGCACCCCATCACATGCTCTCTCAGCCTTAGCCCATCATGGCTTCCTTGAGCTTGTTGTTGTTGTTCAGTCATTAAGTTGTGTCTGACTCTTCGTGACCCCATGGACCATAGCACACCAGGCCTTCCTGTCCTCCGCTCTCTCCCAGAGTGTGCTCAAGTCCATACTCATTGCATCAGTGATGCTATCTAGCCATCTCATCCTCTGCCGTCCCCTTCTCCTTTTGCCTTCAATCTTTCCCAGCATCAGGGTCTTTTCCAGTGACTGCCATGGGTAATTAGCCAGATGGATCAGGGGAGTGCTAAATATATCATTCCATGATGGTGTAGCCACTGCAGCCTTGAAGAGACATAAACATGCCTTATACAGAGCAACGTCTTTCCAGGGTGTCAAGCAAGAATTGTTCCTGCCCTTCCTGGAGACGGTGGGGATTGAACCTTGGACCTTCCGCATGCAAAGCAGGGGCTCTGCCACTGAGCCATGGCCGTTCCCCAGGTGGCAGACCCTGGTCTTGCCACTCCAGAAAAAAACCTTCATAGCTGAGTTTGAATTGTAACTCAGATCGCCCTATCTCAAGTCCAACACTTGGGTCACTTCACCATAGGGATATGGGAGAAATCCACAACAGAACCAAATGAGTTTGGATTTTGATGTATCTGACCAGCAGAGCTCGGAGCCCTGGTTCTGAGCTCAGTTCCCAAGAACCAACAAATCCTATGGCTGTCTAGACACTGTCTAGCATCCGTAGGATTGAGCGCTTAATTTATTATCACTATGCTTGTCACTATGATAATTCATTATCACTATGAAATAAATATAATTTATTTCACTCAGAAAGCATAGTAATAATAAATTATCACTTCATGAGTGAAATAAATATAATGTATTTCACTCATGAATCTGCAAGAACCTCAACTCTCCTTTTATGTTTCACAGGAGGGGGTTAATTCAAAAATTATATAATAATACCCAACAAATGATTAGAATGTAGCAGATGTTGAAGAAATACAATGTAAAAAGTAGTTTTGCCCACCTGGTTAAACCAGCCGGGCCATAAAATGGCATCCTGGTCGATGGTGAGTGAGATGTCTGAGGATCCGTCTCTCTCGAGACTCCCAACTTCCTCTATAACAACGGACCTATTGGGAAGTCTCACAGAGTGCAAGATGTCGAAGTCAGCGGCCAGGTCTCCGTTCTCATCCAAATACACTCCGTCCATGGAGGAATTGTAAAACTGAAGGTTTCCCAGGAAAGGGTGAAGCTAGAAGAGCAGAGAACACCAGCATTGAGAAGGTGATTATTATTTCCACCCTGTTCTTGGACTCATGGCTGGTGCATATGGAGGAGACATATGGAGAGATGCAGCATGGTTTACTTTTTATTTGAATGTTCAGCGTACACTTGAGGTCTAATGCTGTGGCAAAAAAACCCATTTTTGCGTCGTGAAGATAATTCCAGATGCAGAGGCTGGTCCTCTCATTATGCAGAGGCAGACAGGTGTTTTCAGGCAATAGATTTTGGGCAAGACTATTAAAGTTCCAGAAATGCTCAGTTATGCACTGTATTTTCATTGTGTCCATGAGTGGTGGGGAGGAAACATTTTGGATTTTTCTGTATAAGGCAAAAAATGGTATTAGTTCAACCCAATCCGCCAGACAACAGCATCGTGAGCTGTGCCAGATGGGCAGCAACTTTGCATCAGGATCAGCCCAGGTACAAGTAAACAGGACTGGGCTAGGCATGTGCATTCATTCATTCATGCATGCATGCATGCATGCATGCATTCATTCATTCATTCATTCATTTCCCCCATTGATATCCCCCATTCATTCATTCATTCATTCATTCATTAAATGAATGAGTTATTTCCCACTGCAAAGCAGTCTCGAAGAAACTAACCCCCAAAGGATACAAAAATCCAGGTGCATTGCTAGGCACTCAAAAGAGTCTAGCCTCAGGCCCAGGTTTTGATTGGATTGGATGACGATGTCCTAGCTTTGCTCTCTGCTGCTGGTTTTAGCTTCTATTCTGCACTGTTTCTATTATATTTTATTTATTTATTTTATGTCAGTGTTTGTATTCTATGTTTTTAATGTATTGTACCCTGCCCAGTGAACTTCAGTTATTTGCTGGTTTAAAAGCACAGGAAATAAAAGTTCTGGGCACCACACTTTAAGAAGGATGCAGACAAGCTGGAGAGGGTTCAGAGGAGGGCAACGAAGATGATCCGGGGACTGGAAACAAAGCCCTATGAAGAGAGACTGAAAGAACTGGGCATGTTTAGCCTTGAAGAGAAGACTGAGGGGAGATATGATAGCGCTCTTCAAGTACTTGAAAGGTTGTCACAGAGAAGAAGGCCAGGATCTCTTCTTGATCATCCCAGAGCACAGGACACGGAATAATGGGCTCAAGTGACAGGAAGCCAGATTCCAGCTGAACATCAGGAAAAACTTCCTGACTGTAAGAGCAATACGACAATGGAACCAATTACCTGGGGAGGTGGTGGGCTCTCCCACACTGGAGGCCTTCAAGACGAGGCTGGACAGCCATCTGTCAGGGATGCTCTGACTTGGATTCCTGCATTGAGCAGGGGGTTGGACTCGATGGCCTTGTAGGCCCCTTCCAACCCTACTATTCTATGATTCTATGAAAATTTAAAAAAATGAATAGGACAAAAATCTTCATACAATTTGCATAATCTTATATATCGCTATCTATCTATCTATCTATCTATCTATCTATCTACATATATGCACACATTTAGAAACAATTACTAGGATGTATTTAAATTTCACAGAAGGCAAAGTTCACCAAATAATTTCCCATCCAAAGCATCTGAAACAAAAGATTCCTTAGGCACCAATGGAGCATGGCGTTTAAGCATAGAAAAACACTTGCAATAGCACCAACGAAAGTGTGCGTTCCCTAAGATACATTGTCACGCATGGTGTGTGTGTGTGATTGTGATCTACTGGGGAGTGTTGCAGTACAGCAGGAGTAGAGGATTAACTCTTTCTTTCTCAGCTGTGATCCCCCACTGAACATCCCTCCCCTCCCCCTGATAGCAATGAAGCGGGTGGGGGGACACGTCTGTTGGCCCAAATGAATACTCAGTGCTCTGTGAAATAGTTCTGGGCCCATGGAAAATACATTTGAGGTAAGGGGCCAAGCCTAGCAATTCCCCGTAATCACTTTAAGAAAATAAATAGAAAAATCCATAATCAACATAAGAATTAAATCCATATAAAATCAATGCAAGTACAAGTCAGCACAATAAATATATCGAATAACATATCAATTGAATACTAACAGTGTCCATCCACAATACATTGATCGAACGCTCAAATATTCTTCCCAACACCACCACCCAGAGTGAACATCACAGAAACAACCCTCAGCAGCTGGGTCATCACAAATGTCCAGATCCCTGGGACAATAAATTTGAATTCACCTAATAGCAAATTGACTGCTGGCAGTGCCAGACGAACCGCTTAATGGAGAGTGTTCCGTAAACATGTGGCTACCACAGAAAAGGCCCTTTCCCAAACTGCCACCCGCCCGAGCTTCTCCCGGAGGGGGCACAGAGAGGTGCAGACCTCAGGTGCTGACTTCAGTGTCCTGGTAAGTTCATATGGCAGGAGGGGTCCCTGAGGTATTGGCATCTGAGCCATTTTGGGCTTCATTGGATAAAACTAGCCCTTTGAATGTGGCCTGGAAATAAATTAGCAACCACAGCAGGCAAGCCATGAGTGGACTTGTACACAGGGCAGGCATCCATTCTTGTGTGGACACCCTTTTACCCAGGGCTTCTATGATAGCACCATTTAAGCTTTTCGAGAAAAAGAGGGCAGTGGGTGGCGGGAGCCTGATGTCAGCAGAACCAGGTGGCCTCCAGAGCGGCAGTCCAGTCAGGAGGAGGAAGACATGAGACAGAGCCCATGAAACTTGACCTGTCCTCTCTTGAAATGTGGGCAGGGAGAGGGGCTACAGTGGTGGAGCTTAGAACATGGGCACCAGCAGATGCAAAGATGCTCCCACTGAGGATGAGGGGAGTCCACCTTGCCTCAGGACTATCTAATGTCTACCTCACCTCACCACTGCTTCCAAAAGCTTCTCAGAGTCTAATTGTAATTTGCAATGGAACCACCTCTGACGAAAGAAGGAATACCTGTCATGGCTGAACACTTTCCCCTTCCAGTTGGCCTCCAACCACTGGCACCCTCCTCTTGGATCTGGATGAGTAGGCAGCATTTAAGGCATGTGCAATGGCTTGGATGGTGTTGTAAATGCTGTAGGTGTCATGGAACACGCTTCTTTCAAGGAGATGCTGAGGTAAACCTGCTAGGTTCTCTTTCACACTGCATCATGTCCGGCCTTTCACAGATAATGCATGTGTTAAATAAAGACAATGAAATCCAAATCCTTTAGCTGGACAAAAACCAAGAAAAGTGGGAAAAGGCACATTATGGCTTTTTTTTCTTTTTTTTGTCCGGATAAAAAAAGATAAATAACCATGAGTGTGCTGGCGGGTACGACGGAATGTGAAATCCAGGGGCAAACTGGAGTATGGTAAAGCTATTGTGACCCATAGTTTCCCAGAAATTGATTTCCAGACTTGGTTAACTATATATGTCATAATAAATACATCATCTTCTAATTGAGTTATCCCATAGTAAACTAATACATTGACTCCTTGAACAGAATGCAAAGACTTCAATAGCTGCACTATGGAGAAATTATTTGAAAGAACAGACAGTCGTGAGGCAGTTTTCTGCCATTCTTAATGAGCACAGGTGTAAAGGTGTTGATGAACCATTCTCCACTGTCATTGTCTGGAGCAAAGATACTGATCCATGTCCACCTGAAATGCAGAAGCAGTTTGACAATCCCCAGGCACGAGGGTTCTTCTTCTGGGACCATCCGGTAGACAAAAGGGAACAAGGTTTTGTCATGAAGATGATTAACAGGAGTGTAATTGATCTAGTAAGGAAAGGAAGAGGTGGAGGATTTGTTGCGTGTTCAGGGCAAAGCAGAAATATTATTGATTGATGGATAATTGTTTACAATTATCACATTGCCTGAAATTCTAATGGAAAGGTTGTCTGCAGATGGAGAGCTACGTATATAAAACAGGGACTCTACACTCAAACAGAGTTCCCAACAATAGCCCTGTCAGTAGAGACTGGTGTCAGCAGCAAGTTTGTCCTCACCACCAGGGGTAACTTCAGCGTAGGAATGGGGCCAGAACTCAAGGTCCTGACTCAGTACGGTTAATGGAAGGTCCCTCAACACAGCACATCTAGCTTCCCAGAAGCAGGTGGGGGTGAGAACATTAAATCCAGTGTTTAAAATTATATCAGTGCCTCATCTCTCTCTCAGCATTTCACTTCTTTGTGTAGGAGTGAAGAGTAACCATTCCCATATATCAAAGAAACTAGTTGGGTATACTCAGATGAAACTTTACTGCTGAAGTGCCATGAAACCGGACTCCAAGCTCTCATACTCAGAGATCCTAGCCCTTTTATCTGAGATGAAGAGGCTCTGGAATTAATGTGACAGGGACAGGACTCAGTTACAAAACTTCCCCAGGACTCCAGAAAGATCCAAGCGCTTGGTTCTCCTGAATCCAGAGGAGGCCCTATTGCCATCCTTAGACTCTGAGGATGAAGACACTAGCATGCCACAGCCATTCCCACATTCTGACTGCCTGAGTCTGTTAAAACAAAGCCTCGGTCAACACGGAGGCAGGACGAACCAGCCGAAAGAATGCCAAACTCCTACTTAAGGCTTAGTCTTAATCTGCTGCTTGTTGGATCTACATAAAGACAACCCTGTGTGGCTTCCAGCCCCAGCTGGACCTTTCCATGGGGCTGATCTATTCCAGTCGTTGCTTCCCTGTGAAACCCCACCTGCCCAGACCCCTCCTAAAGGTCTGACTCCTAGTAGAACCCTGCAGCTCAGGCTAAAAGAGCTCCCAGGGACATGAAGCTCTTTCCACAACTGAAGCAGTGTAGGTCTTTGACAGGATCCATATCCTCAAATTGTACAGAAGAAGAGAAATCTGAGCTCTGCCCTTGATCTGCTTGTTTTTTCACAGTACACTGCAAGGAAACGTTAGGACCTTGCCTATATATCTATATCTATCTTCCCTTCCTTTTAAAACATGTCTCTTCAAACTAGGGTATTCCTACTTTAGTTTGGGAGACCCTGTAGTCAAAGTGCCAAGGAAACCAATTGCTTTCATCCACACTGGATGGGATGGTCCTAGAGGAACCACTAATACGTTGCTAAACAAAAGTGATTTCCATTTCCTCTGTGATGAAGCTTCTGGAAAACAAGGCTCGTAGACATTGGCTGAATCTACACATAGCAGTTTTACCGTTATCATTCTGCAGTGATAACTATTGGTGCCCATGGGTGTCATGAGCACCAACAGTTGTCGTTGCAGTATGGTAATGGTAAAACTGGCATGTGTAGATTCAGCCATATACAAGGGGTGGGGAATCTCTTTAGGCCCAAGGGGAAAAAATGACTCAAGACAAGCATGCCAGGGCTGCATGCCAGCAGGGATTAGGACTTGAGCTGATCTACTGAGCTAAAGCTCCACAGAGGGCTCCTTGGGATGCCAGGCTATGTGGCTGGGATCATGCATGGGGCTGAGTGGGAGGAAAAGGCACCTGTTGAGAGTCAGAACTCAGAAGTTTATTTTCGCCGTCATAGTCTACGTAAATATTTACGTAGATTAAGATGGCCAAAAAGAAGGAACGCAAATGGCGGCAGGCTTGGCTGCCGCCATCTGTGTACGTGGTTTGTTTGTTTGTTACACAGAGTCCTCCACAGCTGGAAATCCGGCTGCGGACATCTCTGGCCTGGCTGGGCCGGGCCTGGCCGGCTGCTCCGCGGAGCTGCCGCGGAGCACAGCCGGCCGTTCGAGGACTCCGGTGGGAGGAACGGAGCGCCTCCCCCCCGGCCAGGATTCCGGGGGGAGGGACGGAACGTCTCCCCCCCCACCATCAACATAATCTGCGAAAGGTAAGTCACTTTCGTACATCCCTACAAAAAACCCCTTCCCGGCACGCTGCCATGGGTTGTCCACCCAGGCCTTCTAGCCACTGGAATATGGGACTGAGTGACCATCACTGGAATGGCAGCCCTTCCTTCTCTGTAAGACCAGTGGCATTTTCCCTGGCCAAAGGGTGATGCTTTGCAGGCTGCCTATGTTTGTGCAGTCATACCTGGGGGATTTTGTAGATGCCCAGCATAGTTGAAATGTGGATGGAGGTGTCTGAGTCGGCCCCTTCCATAAAAACCTGCAGCTTGTTCTGTCTCCCGCAGCTGTGGTTTGGAACATTTGCCTGCCCAGGAGAGATCAGATCCACCATGGCGTCGTAAGTCATTCTTACATTGTAATAGTTCTCACTGATGTTGTAGCCCAGGGTGATGTTGGGTAGCAGTCTGGGATTCTGATTGATCTCTTCAATAGCTATCAGGATGGACAGGAGGTTCCAGTATGCGCCTTGAGTATTTTCCCTGCCACAAGACGTACATCATCATGTCGTTCTCCGTTCAGCCAAAGATGTCAAATTCCTGTTTCTTTTTAAATTCTAAGAGCCTTTCTAGGCAATATAAATCTTTGAATGTTACTAAAGGGAATAAGAGGGTTGATTTCTTCTTTTGTGGATTTTAGTTTCCGTTTTTGACCTTATAGACAGAGACCGTCTACGGCAAAAATTATCTGCCACAAACAGTGAAGGACTGCTCCTGTACTTAATACAAACGCTCCACTCTAATACCTTTCTTAGGGTCAGATTAGGGGCAAATGGATTGCTCTCAGAAAATATACCAACTGACAGAGGTGTGTGTCAGGGATGCCTTCTGCCCCCCTTACTTTTAAATTTTCCAGTCAGTGACATTGTACAGGATCAGAGTGTTTTGAAACGCTTTCCGCCTTCTAGTTTGGATGTCAATCTCTCAGCTCTTTTGTACACTGATGTTCTCGTCATGATTTCTACCACATTAATTTGGATGCGGAGGTTATTGGCAAAACTGAGTAAGTTTTGCACCAAAGAGCATCTTTTAATAAATTACAGAAAAACATAAATGGAAATTGGATAATAAGCCCATTGAAGTGCAGAGTAAGTTTAAATATTTGGGTCTCAAGTTTAATGCTCAGCTTTCATGGAAACCTCATTTGAAGGCAGTTAAACTGAGTTCTTCCCACTCTATACAGTCCCTGATGTGTTTTCTTAAATTTCAAGGGGAGAGTTTGGTCACACCAGCAGTTGAGATCTTTCCTCCCCCAGCTGTTATATGGTGCAGAGATTTGGGGTATGCTAATGTTTCCACCTCAGATGTGGTGCAAAATTCCTTCATGAGATTCCTGCTAGCTGTCCCTCAAGGCACACCTGTTCCTTTTCTAAGGGCAGAAACAGGAATCCTCCCCAGAGAAACATGCACTCCTCTTGTGCTTGCCCTATACTGGCTGAAGCTGTCTTGTATGAACGACTCCCACCCGCCAAAAAATGTTTCTTGGAACAACTGCAAATTCCAACACAAAGTTCTTGGGTAAATTCTGTTAGACATATCCCACATACTTAAGGGGTTAGCACAGACATTTTACCTGCCTACTCTTCCAAGGGAATTAAATAGCTGCTCAAGGAAAGAATCCATCTATGTTCTCAGTGGTGGGACTTAGATACCATCACCCAAATGTTGTACTCAGTTTGGTATCCATTACATACAACGACATTTGATCTGGAGCAATACTTTACAATGCTTACTGTGGCTCCTTTAGGAAAAGCATTCACAGCTTTAAGATTCCAGTGCCCTCTGCTTATCAGGAGGGGCAGATTGACAATCCCCCACCTCACTTACGACTCTGCAGCTGTGAGTCTGGCAAAGTTGAGGATATTGAACACCATTTACTTTGCTGCCATTTCTATGAGCCCCCAAGATATAAATCACCATATCCTTTGTTTTCTGTCAAATAGAGCCCCTCCCCGCCCAATCAGATTCGTATAGTGCTTGCAGGAAACGATGTATATGTTACCACCCAGGTTGCAAAATTTGCCCTGGCTGCCAGAAAAGTAAGAGCCAGGCATCATACTGTACCATCTTATAAATCGAGGGGGAAGGAACCTGTGGCTAAGTGAGATGCAAACTGTGTGCTGTTTTTAAATTGGTTTTCATTGTATTTGTGTGTGTGTGTGTATGTTTTATCTTGTGTGTGTGTGTCTGTTTAAATTATGATGGCCTATGGCTTTGAACAATAAAGGTTCATTCATACAAAAGGAAAGATTTGAGAGTCAGCACAGATCTATGCACTCCATGAAGGCCATGTTACACCAGTTTTAAAGTCTTTACATTGGCTGCCAATTGGCTTCTGAGCAAAATATAAAGTGCTGGTTCTTACCTTTAAGGTTTCCTTCACACACACACACACACACACACACACACATATATATATATATATATATAGAGAGAGAGAGAGAGAGAGAGAGGGAGAGTTTCCCCATTCAGTAAGCCTTCGGAGGTGCGATAGTGTGATGCTGCGTGGGGATATTCTTGTTTTCAAAAGGAACCCAAAAGCAACCTGCTGACTTTCTCAGGAGTAAGCCTCATTGAAAAAAAAAAGTGTTTTACTTCTGAGTAGACATGGTTATCTATGCCAGCTGGTTATTCCTTGAGTCAAAGAAATGAAAAAGGAGAAAGAAGAGAACTGGCCCCATTTCCACACACACCCAACCCCACCCTGATGGACAGAGTGGGAAGAAGCTGAAGGTTAACGCTTTCCATTCCTTCGCTCTGCCTAAGAGCGGGGATTTAACACAACAGGCGTGCCCTTGCCCCTTCCCCTGCTCCTGTGCTAGTGAAATGTGATGGAAGACACCCTGCCAAGCACCGCCACCGCCAAGGAGCCAACGGCACCAAGGAGCTCCAGCAGCCCACCCACAGGAAGGTGGCGGGAAGGATAGGTGTCGGAACGCGGCTCCTTCCAATGCCCCTTCGCTGCCCCCTTTGCTGGCTTTCTCAGCTCTGCTCCTAACATCTGATGATCTGAGGACGTTTATAAAGCAGCGATTGCAGCTTTCCCTTCCTCCTAACAAGACTCTTCAACCCCTTCTCCCTGCTCATTGCTGTTATGGAAAAGGGTAACCCCCCCCATCTCTGCTCCCCTCTGCTCCTTACATCTGAGGAGACGTGTTTACAAAGCCCTGCTCATTTGCTCCTACGCACGTCTGGGAAAGCGCGTATGAGCGCAACTTGCCTTCCTCCTCTCTGAACTTTTCATCAGTAAGCCTGGGAGAATAGCTTCCCATCCCTTCTCTCTGCTGAGTAGATGTATTTAGCCAACACCACTCTCTCAGCGATTCGCTGATAAGTGGCTTGCTACCTGCCCCGATCTTCATTGCCATGAATGGATGTGGTGACCAGGTGACCGGCCAGATGGGTGACTAAAAGAATTAATTAATAAATGTGGCGGGAAAAGAAACGAAAGAAAAGGGGGAGCCCACCTACAGCGATGCAACATAAAAACACCCCCCTCCCCCAAAAACCATATGCCACATTTAATTCAGGGATAAAGGGCACACTCCACTGGAACTGCACAGTAGCCAAGTTAAAGGAAAAATGCAGCATAAAACATGAAAAAGGAAGGTTTTCGGCTGGAAAGGATGGGTTGGCTGAGGAGTGGTGATGACATCATGTGTGATGGATGACTGTAACCTGCAGTAGCACCAGGGTAAAGTTCCCATGAAGATGGGTCCCTGCACTCTGATCCTGGAGAGAGAGGGTGCACAACCAGGAAATGATGTGGCATTGCTTCAGAAGGAGGTGGTGGCTTTCCTGGTGAGCACCTGCCCCGTGATCAGTAAAGATGTTGTACCATGTCAGAAATTGTGCTTACGTACAACTTACCCTCCAGGTAAAAAAAGGTAAAGGTGTCCCCAACCAGTCGTGTCCGACTCTAGGGTGCGGTGCTCATCCCCGTTTCTAAGCCGAAGAGCCAGCGCTGTCCGAAGACGCTTCCGTGGTCATGTGGCCAGCATGACTGAACACCGAGGTGCACGGAACGCTGTTACCTTTCCCGCTGAAGCGGTACCTATTTATCTACTTGCAATTTCTTGCTTTCGAACTGCTAGGTTGGCAGAAGCTGGGACTGAAGACGGGAGCTCACTCCGTCACACAGCGCTCAGGTCTCGAACTGCTGACCTGCCGACCTTCTGGTCTGCAGTTCAGTGTCTTAACCACTAAGCCACTGTGGCCCACCCTCCAGGTAGCCAACACCTTTTCTTGGCCTTTCAAGCCTGATCCAGATGGGGAGGGTGGAGTGCCTGGGAACAGCAGACCTGTGTGACCACATGAAGCATCTAGATCTGCTGTATTCCTAGAGGAATCCTTCTGTGGGCTGACCCATCCCAGTTTGTTTGTGAGATCCATAGCTGGCAGGGTGGGTGGAGGGAGCCCTCTTTTAGCAAGACGGCTAGATGGGCCATAAGGCAATAATAAAGATAATTACTTACCAATGCAAATTGATTTGGGGAGGGCTCCGGAAATGGACTCGTCCAAATCGAGTGTGTTCTGTAGATACAACACCAGTAATGAGGTGGTCTCTTGGCCTGTAAAAATTCAGGGCATCTGGATCATCCCTGAGCAAGTTCAGTGGGCATTTTATTTATTTATTTATTTATTTATTATTTAATTTATTAATCGCCCATCTGGCTGGTCACCCAGCCACTCTGGGCGATGTACAACATACAATAAAACAATAAAATTCTACAATAAAAACATTTTCTAAAATACCTATACCTTTTATTCTAAATAAAATAACCCACCCCAGATGCCTCCCTGAACAGCCAAGTTTTTAATGCACAACGGAAGCTCATTAAAGAGGGGGCATGACGGAGTTCCCTAGGGAGGGAGTTCCACAGAGTGGGGGCCACCACAGAAAAGGCCCTCTCCCTCGTCCCCACCAGTCTAGCTGTCTGGACAGAGAGAAGGCCATCCGAGGCTGATCTTGTTAAGCGGCCTGTCTGGTGCTGCTGGAGGCGCTCCTTAAGATATGTTAAGATATTTTGCCTTCAGCATCCCAGAGGCTGCCCAGGGTAGAAACAGCAGCAGCAGAAGAAGCAGCAGCAGCAGCAGCATCATTCTGGGTCTGCCTGCTCTAGTCCCTGCAGCTGTGACTGCTGCTCTCATCTTGCAGCTCCTCAGAAGAAGCCCCCAGTCTCTTGCAAGACCAAGGCTCCAGTCACTTCGCTAACAGAGGTATGATCTTGGACTGCGAAGCTGCACAGTTTCTGCCTCCCCCAAATCTCAAGAGAAGCTCCCAGTGGCACCCAAAGCATTTATGCGCACCAGCCCTTTCATTCTTGTGAGAAGACATAACCCCATGCTGCTCTTGATTCTTATGGCTATGCTGTTGGTCCCAAAGGGCAATCTTCAGGGGAAGAATCCCTTGAGCTTTAGCAAGGAGAGAAATAACCACTATGATTTTGAAAATTATGAAGGGGAAGAAGCAACCCCTCTCCGGGTCCATGGACTCTCTTGTGAGGCTCCAGGCGCAGGGCTGGAGAAAACATGTTGCAAGAACTCACTGTGACGGCCCCATAGGCAAAGGAGGGTCTGGGAGGGAGAAAGTTGAGCTTGGCCTGAACTTTGTTAGAGAAACATCATCTTAGGAACCATTTAGGGCACATACGGCCAGTCACAGAGCTTGGATTCGTGACTCCTAAACATTATGAGCAGATCGTTATGTGCATGTACCTCTGGCATTAGTGTACTCTAAGGGTTATTTACACATATACAGTGCTTGAACGTAAGCTGAGGATCCACAGCATTAACACTCGAACAGATACGTTGGTTCGTTTGTTTATTACATTTCAATACTGTCCAATAGCCGAAGCTCCCTGGGCAGTTCACAGCACTTAAAACCATAAAATGCAACACGATAAAATGTGATACAAACGTTTAAAACTACAGTATAAAATGCAAATATTAAGCAAACAGAACCTAGCCACAGTGCAGAGATTTCAAATACAGAATTAATAAAGAAACAGAAACACTGAAATGCGTTGAAAAATAAAAAAAAGGTCTTCACCTGGCGCCGGAAAGAGTACAATGTAGGTGCCAGGCAAGCTTCTCTGGGAAGCTCATTCCACAACTGGGGTGCCACAACAGAAAAGGCTCTCATCTTAGCATCCACCCACTTGCCTTGGCAGAGGCTCCCAGAGAAGGGCCCTAAGAGAATGATCTTAGGGTCCAGGCAGGTATATCTGGGATGAGACAATCCTTCAGGTGATCAGGAAGGAGTGCACAACCTTTGGCCCGGCTCTCTGCCAATCCCTGTGTGGGCCCAATCAACACTGCCATTTTCTTCCCACAAAAAGCTGGTGTTCCCTTGGTTTCTTAGATTTCTGTTTCCCCGTAGATAGTAGCAGCAGAGCAATTACAATTCCAGGCATCCAGAGAAGGTCATATTGTCCCCAAATATGCAGCCTCTCTGGGACCCCCACTTTTCTTATCATGTAAGAATGCTTCTCACACCATTAAAAAACAGAGAGGGAGAGAAAGAGAGAGAGAGAAACCAACCATTATCCCCCTACAATGGATGCACTGTAAAGAAATTATCAGTCGATGAACCATTCTTGGATAAGGGACTATTTTACTGGGACATTTGAACTCTAGAGGGATGGCTGGTCTTTCAGCAAAGCATTTAATTTGATAGTTGAAGAAGTATAAAGAGATCCAAAGAAGTGCTATATTTTTTATTAAAGGAAGATCCAAAGGGGCAATATATTTTTATCAAAGGAAACCTATACAGTCAAGACGTAACAACTGGGTTTGTCTATATTCCTAACAACAGTCAGTTGGAATGTTTAACCACAACATTACATGGATCTGAAAAGAAAAAGAAAAGAAAAAGAAATTGACTATCTTGAAGGGGAGATTTTAATCTGATTAGGTATCACAGTTCAGATAGAAGTAGGGATGCCCAGTGCAGGGAAATCTGGCCCTCTTGGGGCTCAACGGATTTCCCCCAAGCCCCTGGCCTGGCTTGCATTAGTAAGTTTAGAAAGATATTTTGAAGGAAGAGAGCTTCGGCTATTGGGCGGTATAGAAATTAAATAAATAAATAAATGTTAGATAATATAGATACTTGTTTTTATATACTGTATATGTGAATGTTATATTGTTTACAGTAGGTATTTTTGTTGTTGTTCAGTCCTTCAGTCGTGTCCGACTCTTCGTGACCCCATGGACCATAGCACGCCAGGCCCTCCTGTCCTGCGCTCTCTCCCAGAGTGTGCTCAAGTTCATATTCATTGCATCGGTGATACTATCTAGCCATCTCATCCTCTGCCGTCCCCTTCTCCTTTTGCCTTCAGTCTTTCCCAGCATCAGGGTCTTTTCCAGAGAGTTTTCTCTTCGCATTAGGTGGCCAAAATATTTGATCAGTAGGTATTACATTTCCTTATATTTATTTGTGAAGGATCTCTGGGCCTGGACCCAACAACCCCGCAAAGTAGGGCCGGCCAAACCTGGCCACAGATCCCCACAATAACCCAGTAGCCTTCCACCCAGGCTGATAGGCACTGAAATTAGCACTGATGTTATTCAGAACACACCACACCAACTAACAGTTGGGGAAAAAATTATTAAGGGAAGGAACAATAAGGAAAGGAAAGGAAAGGAAAGGAAAGGAAAGGAAAGGAAAGGAAAGGAAAGGAAAGGGAGAGGTGGCAGGCTGTACGGGAAATTACAAGCCAGATGACAAATACCAAAATACTGAGGAATGCTGAGAGCCTTCCTACGCACCCCCAAGAACAAAACAATAAAGCTAGGTAGTCTGTCCTGCACATACCAAAGTATGGGCCTTCCAGGATAGCCTCCAGACTGCGACACAGCCCAGAACCATCAGGGCAAAGGAAAGCACCCCGCCTCTTCCTCAGCCCCCCTATTTAAGGCCCAGCCTAGCAACTCAAGGAAGAATTCAGCCCCAGGACACCCCAACCTCACCTCAGAAGGGGCAGGATCTTCCCACCAACCCCAGCTGTTATCACTTTCCCACTGAACATGGACTAAGCCTGGCCTTGAGCTGCAGAGCCAAGAAACGGTTAGATAACAGCCAGCTCCAAGTGGCCATTTTGGACTTGACAGCCCGGCCTATTCTCAAGGCAGAATCGTTGAACAGTAGGGTTGGCAGGGGCCTATAAGACCATCGACCATCGAGCAGGCCTCCATTGTTGACGATATTGTAATAATAAAAAAATAAAGCGAGAGAGGGGAAAAAAGATACTGCAAAGTGCTAAAATATCTCCATTACTCTCCCCTCCGCCAGGGAACTGATCCTTACAGTGGAGACCCTGGTGACTGTCACCGCTCAGGTCAGTGCAACAGTATTTTATTTTATTTCATGGCTGGTGGCCGTGCTTGCTGCCTGATGATGAGAACTGTAGCCCAACACATCTGGAGGATGCCAGCTTGGGGAAGATCTCTCTACGGGTTAAAGCCACAACCTCGAGCATGTGGACACTCCAGCCAGACGTGTTTAATCCTGAACAAGTGGAAGGGGACACAAATGGGGAGGGGCTGCAGCTGAAGTGCCTGCTTTGCATGCAGAAGGTCTGGGGTCGGCCCTGCCATTAGGCAGGGTGAAGCAGTCGCCTCAGGCGGCAAATGCGGGGAGGTGTCAGCAGGGTGCTGGAGGAGAGAGCTGTGTGCCTCATGGCCTGCCCCATGATCCCTAAGCTAGCGTGCTGCCTTCAGGTTCAATGGAGGATGATGTCCCATCACCAGCATTGAAGCAACCATCCAGTCAGCATTCTTACACGGAAGGGGAGAGGGTGCCATCTTGTTCTTTGCCTCAGGCAGCAAAGGGTCTTGGGGCAGCTCTGAGAAAGTCCCAGGTTTGAAACTGGCACAAGTTGGGAAGGATCTCAGGAGCTAGGAAAGACCCTTCCATGCCTGATATCCCAGAGAGCTGCTGCCGGTCAGGGAGGACAATACAAGCCCTCCACCCACCCACCCCACCCAATGGGCCAATAGTATGACTCAGGATCAGGGTGTTCCTTGCATTCGCAGATGGAGGGCTGAGAAAGGTGAAGTGGAGGGGCTAACCCCATCTTCCCCAACCTGGTCCCCTCCAGATGTGTTGAATTGCAACTTCCATTATTCCCAGCCAACATAGTCATTTTGGCTAGGAACTATGGGACTTCTAGTCCAACCCATCCAGAAGGCACTAGATTTAGGAAGGCTGGAATAATGCTTGCGAGGGATTATAAATACAGAATCATCACTTGGGAGTGAATCTGCCAAACTGCTCCTGTGCTTCCGGTAGCAGCTTGATCTGCAGAGACAAGGTAACGTCTGCAGCTCCAGCAGTTGTTAAAGCCTGTCTCAGAAGTTGGCAACCTGGACCAATTTGGTCTCTTTTGCACTGGGCATGGTAGTAGAACTCATGCCGCTCCCCATGATGTGGAAGATCTTCCCAGTTCCTTATTTAACACAGAGCTACAAGAACAACCTGAATCAGGAGAGGACGTTCAAATACCCCTGCAAGCCGGTATGGAAATTTGGACCACCTCATACTGGAGATGGACCATAGCTCAGAAGTCCCCGGGTTCAACTGCCAGCATGTCCAGTTAAACTGATCATGTGGTAGTAGGTCACCTCCCCCCCAAACCCTACAAAGCTACTGCCAGTGAGAGACATCAGAATCAGATGGACCAGAAGTTTGTCTCCATAGATGGCAGCCTCCCATGAAAGTCCTCAGTGGAAGGAAAGGAAAGGTTCCTCCTGTGCAAGCACCGGGTTATTACTGACCCCTAGAGGGACGCCGCTTTCGCTGGCATTTTCATGGCAGACTATAGCGGGATGGTTTGCCATTGCCTTCCCCAGTTGTGACTACCTTTCCCCCAGCAAGCTCGGTACTCATTTTACTGACCTCGGAAGGATGGAAGGCTGAGTCGACCTGAGCTGGCTACCCGAGACCCGGCTTCCACTGGGATCAAACTCAGGTCGTGGGGAGAGTTTCGGTTGCAATACTGCTGCCTACCACTCTGCGCCACACGAGGCTCTAATGTCCTCAATACTAGCAAGTAAATAGAGAGTGGGGTTGAATGGAAAAGGTTCCTGATTGTGAAGTCATAGAGAAGCGTCTCAGAAAGTCTGGTGTGACTGACAGCGGAGTTGCCTTATATGAAGAAAGTGTGGTAACACAGTATTTAGTACTGGAGGCAATAAACGCAGGCTACAGCCAGTTCAGAGGACATTCAAATCAACTTACTTCCTTAGTTCATATGCACATGATCGAAGAAGGCTATCTAGACCTGCTTAACTACAAGCACTCCCTAAAGCGGGTTGTAGGTCAGTGAAGGCATGAGATCTTGTTACTTGCTTTCCTCAGGAGGACAGCACATGTTGCTTGTGGCAGAGGGGAAAAGGAAGAGGAAGGAGAGGGAGTAGAAGAAAGGAACCCGTCAAGGTACAGGACAACAGGGGGATGAGCAAGACAAGCAGCTGTTGATGCAGCACCTTCTCTATCTTCCCCTAGTGTCTGAAAGCATGCAGAGTTGTTGCTATTACACAACAGAGAGGACACAGCAAGCGCAAAGCTTTGTCTTTTGGTCAGTCAACAATATAAATTGAATACACAGGACTGGTAAAATATTTGTTTTATTTCACTCAACAAGTATTTGCCAAGGAGTATGGGAACTTTTCAGTTAGCCAGAACTCTTCTTCATCAAGATTATTTAGTTAGTTATTTCATTTCTATACCGCCCAATAGCCAAAGCTCTCTGGGCGGTTCACAGAAATTAAAACCAAAGAGCACACAATAAAACAATATAATATATATAAAACATTAAAACCACAGTATAACAATACAACCAGAATAAAACCTAGCAGCAGTGCGGGGATTTAAAATACAGAGTTAACACAGCAAAGCTAAAAGTCTAGAAAGCTAAAATGCTAAAATGCCTGGGAAAATAAAAAGGTCATCAATAAAGAAAATAAAGAGAAGCTGTCTCATCCAACCATTGGGTACGCCTCTACACTGTAAGTACTCCATAAAGTCTCCTTGTAAGAAAACCTGGATCTGGCTTATGATTATCTCGGCACCTCTAAATTCTGGAAGCCCACTGCAGGGGCAAGCAAGCTTTCATCCTGCAATTGACATCGGTTACTCATGGAAGTTTGCAGTCCTGTACATGACATCGTCAACCCCCAGGGCATCTCCCGCACTACATGACCATTATCCAATTTTTTAAAAGATCAGAGATAATGAACTATCAAATTACAGCACGTTGTGGAAAGAGGATATCCTGCAATAAGAAGAGCCAGACCACAGCACCATCTAGTGGCTATATAATGAAATATAAAAGGGGAAAGTCGGATGGGGGGAGGAAGAGGGAAGTGTGTGTAAAGGAAGCCTATCAAGATCCTGCATTTAAAACGGAAGCAGAAAGCCCCGGTAAAGTTGCAGGATTTTACCCTGGTGTCGAATTGCTCTTGGATACTGGAGGTAAGGTAGTATATGCAAAACATTAACCCAAAAGGACCTGTGGCCATTCTAGGGTCACCGTGCATTCAACTCCATCTGTCATAACAAGTTGCTATAGTGATACCTGTGAAGGGAAGATAGAATAAATGCACATGCAGCCAATGTTTCCATCTTGAGGCTAGTAGCTTACATTCATGAATTCCATGCTGGACATAGATCCCAAAAGTGAAAACAATATATTAAGAATCAGTTTCCATCTTTCATTTTCATCCTTAGACGCTCCTTTGCATTCAGGTCAGATCTCAATGCAATAATGTAGCCCTTGGGAAGAAAGATGCAGCCCAGTAATCCAGCACTGGAGGCCAAGATGGAGAAGACCTGCACGGCTACCATGTATTTCCCCTTGGTGCTCAGGTAGGTGGGCACAAAGGACACCCACACACTGCAAAGACCAGCATGCTGAAGGTGATCAGCTTGGCTTCATTGAAGGCCCTGGGCAGCTTCCTGGCTAGGAAAGCCACCGTGAAGCAGATGGCAGCCAGGAGGCCCATGTAGCCAAGGGCAGCATAGAACATAGTGACAGACACTTCGTTGCATTGCAGGATGATCTCTCCAGGCTGGGAGTACATGTCAGGATCTGGGAGTGGGGTAGAGATTCCCAGCCAAATGGTACAGATGATGACTTGGATACCAGGACAGGAGAATACAATGGAGTTGGCCAGACTCTTCCCCAGCCATCTCTTCACCCTGTTCTCTGGCTTTGTGGCCAGGAAGGCCAGCACCAGTCATCGTTTTTGCCAACACATCACCGGACTGTGCCATCTGTGCACACTGCTCGGGTCTGCTGGAGAGAGGAAGGTGCATGCCGGCGTGCACATGGTCACTCTCCTCTCCCTCACTGCCCTTCAGAGCAGGGCTGAGAGAGATGGGGGGAGTCTATGGTTTGGGGGTGGGGGGGAAGCTTGTTGATGCTAGACATCTGATGGAGAGCAGGAATCTGTTGGGCTGTTTCCACTAAAGCAGGGGTGCACAAGATGTTTGACCCCGAGGGCCACAACCATTCTCAGATGGGGCACGGGAGCTGCCTTGCACGTGCTACCTCACGCACACACACTTCTTCCCCTCAACACACACACATTCACAAGCTTCTCTGGCCCTGTGCAGGAGGCACAGAGGGCGACATGTGACCCCGGGGTCAAAGGTCGTGGACCCTTGCCCTACAGGATCTGTGTTTGTGCTCAACAAGTGTGTGTGTGTGTGTGTGTGTGTGTGTGAACAAGCCTCATGTCACAGGAATTCTTGTGCTGCTTTTGTGCACCAGAGATGGAGGAGAGAAGCCTTTCCATTTCCATCGCTTGAAAAGAGCCTGGTCAGTGTCCCTTTTGCTAGGCAAAGGGGCTGCAGGTTGAAACTGACAGGGCTGCGCTTAACCACCTAAAGCAAGAGTCTCAAGGCTGAAGCTGGAGGAAAGGAAGACATGCCTCCCCTCAGCTCGTCTTGCTCTTGCGGCTGCTCAGGGCAAAGGGACTGATCTTCGGGCCTCCTCTTGAGAGTTTGGCTGGACTGTCTGCTGTGGCGGTGAAGAAGGTCAAAGCTTCCAGGGGGCTCTCGCTTCTTTCGAAGGGTTGGAAGGTGAGCGTTGCTTCCAACCCCTAGAAGGCTGCGGGTTCTTCTCCAGTGGTGCCAGGCTGCTCATGTTCAGCCTCAGCCCTTGGCAGAAGGCCCTTGTAGTGCTATTGAGCGTTCCAAGGGCAATACCAGAGCGATCCCCACAACAGCCCTGTAAGGTGGGCCAGTACGAGAGCCGATGCGGTGTGGTGGTTAGAGTGTTGGGCTGGCCCAAGGAACCCCAGGCTCAGATCCCTACATGGCTACAGAGCCTACTGGGTGACCTCAGGCCACGTACTTTCTCAGCCCAGCCTACCCCACTGGGCTGGTTGTGGGGATGAAGGAGGGAGGACCACGTGTGCTACCTTCTGGTTGGAGAAGTGGGTTAAAATGGAAATAATAACAGCAACAATAGCAATAACATTTTCCCCATATTGCAGGGAGGGATTGTTGCGGCGTGGGGCCTCTTCTTAATGGAGAGCGTCTACGCTGGGAACACTATTACAGGACCTAATCATGCTGTCCTGTCACGAAGTACCCCAAATTCTGCTGACCTGAGAAGATGCAGCCTGGATCTGGGTGGTGACTAGGGATTAAAAAAAAAAAAAAAATCTTGGACAAGGGCAGAAAAGCAGGTCCCATAGGATACTGCGGCCTTGTACAACCCGAGAGGAGCTGAAGATTTCTTGCATACTCTTTCTGGTCAGATGCTGTTCTCCCATGGCCGTAATTCCTCTGTGTTCACACTTGCACATTTCAGAACTTGCCTCAGGTCAACAACAACAGTAGCCCCCCCCCCCATTCCTGCCTTGAAAATATTTTATGCTGATTTCTAACCTTCCTGTTTAAACCAAACATTGGAAGGAATTCTATAAGGAATTCTATGTCTTTCACAGCTGTAAGACCCTGAAAGCCCAATATGGCATAAGCAGGCATACCTACATGACTCTTTTTGCCACCTTTGTTTAAGGCCATCATCAAAATCCCCCCTGAGCCTAGCTATCTTGCTTACCCTGACCTGTGAAAGCCAGAGATACACACCCATCAACTCCCATCTTTTCCACACATCAGGAAACAAAGAGTATCTCAATGTCTTCTTTCTTCCCTTAATGTCTGACACTTAAAAATCCATCTTCCAATATCCAATATCTACGAGCAATCTTGGAAGAAAGCCTTGTTCTATGATTCTATGTCTATTCTTGGAAACAGAGGAAGGTTGCCACAAGTGGGTCAGTCAAGTGCTGGAACCAGAAAGCTGCTTCGCTTAGCAGGGATGCCTTTATCTAAGTGCTACTGGTGTCAAGGCCAAGGGCAAGCCTGGCTACATTGAGAAAAATAAGAATACTGGTATGACCAGGTCCAAAACGTTGGATGAGGTCATCATCAGCATCAGGGTTATCAAAGCAAGAGTTTGATCTGGTTGCTCAGAGAGGTCCTGGGAGAACGAGAAGCCCTCCAAACATGATTACCTACGTTCTGCAAACCATGCTTGCCAGATAGGTAACTATAAGATCCTAATGATGGTTGAGAGGAACAGAAGTTTAATTTTACTGAGAAACATGATTTGTATTATGCTTCTAATCATCCTCTTTGCATAGTATGTAGTGTAGAGATGGCGGAGAATTCTGCCACGGATTTCAGTGAGGCCGAATGCACTGGCATTAGGACCCCCGAAATCCGTGGTGGAACAGCCTGACCCCCCCACCCCCCCGCAGATTCCCCCCGGGATGAGACTTACCTGGGGCGGATGTTCCGGACGGCGGCGGTGGCTGGTCTTTCGACCGGCTGCCGCGGCCGCCTTTTGCATTCTGGTCTTTGCTGTGATAGGCTACGTAAGTCTTTACATAGCCTATCATGGCAAGCCAATAAAAACAAAACAAAAAAATGGCGTACGCAAATGGCGGTGGCTACGGCGGCCGCCATTCTCATCCACACCAGCCAGTCCGCGGCCGGAAATCCGGCTGCGGACGGCCCTGGCCAGCTGCTCTGCAGAGCTGCCGCAGAGCAGAGCTGGCCATCGAGGATTCCGGGGGAGAGGACCAGATCGCCTCCCCCCCGTCGAGGATTCTGGGGGGAGGGACGGAGCGCCTCCCCCCCATGAACAAAATCCGTGAAAAGGTAAGTGACTTTCGTACATCCCTAATGTAGTGATGTGTTTTGCTTGTTTCATCATTTCAAAGATTTGTTATGCTCTAATACTGTTTTAGCAGTAAATGTTTATTTTGTGGTACCACTTTGTGTTACTTGACTTGAAAGAAGTTGTTTACCAGTTGTTTTCCAGGCCAAATTCAAGATGCTGGTTTTGACCTTTAAAACCCTGTACGGGTTCCGGCCCAGCCCATCTCAAGGAGCGCCTCCAGCAACACCAGACAGGCCGCTCAACAAGATCAGCCTGGGATGGCCTTCTCTCTGTCCCATCAGCCAGGACAGCTAGGCTGGTGAGGGTGAGAGGGAGGGCCTTCTCTGTGGTGGCCCCCACTCTGTGCAACTCCCTCCCTAGGGAATTCCGCCATGCGCCCTCTTTAATGAGCTTCCGCCATGCATTGAAAACTTGCTTGTTCAGGCAGGTAATTTGGGGTGGGTTAGGGTATTTTTAAACCATTTTTTTAATGTGTAATTTTACTGTTTTAAATTGTACTGTTGTACATTGCCCAGAGTGGCCAGGTGACTGGCCAGAGGGAGATTAAGAAATTTAATAGATAGATAGATAGATAGATAGATAGATAGATGATAGATAGATAGATAGATAGATAGATAGATAGATAGATAGATAGAAGTTTCAGGGACCACCACCGATAATTCTTGAAGCCCAAAGGCTCAGCTCCATTCATCGGCCTGCTGCTGAGAGGGCCTGCAGGCTGCCTCTTTCGTTTGCTCAGCCTGGGTTCTTACGGAAGCCACTGTTTATTGTGGTGGACAATATTGATCTTGGTGGCTCCATGTTGTGACTCACCGTGAGGCCATTTCATACGGCTGCACGCTGGAGGGGTTGGTAAAAATGACTGCTCAGGAATCGCCCAAGCTCGTGAACCTGTGGCTGTAAAGAGAGGTTGCTATGGGTCACACAGGCTGGGAACGTTCAGGCTGGAACGTTCAGACTCCCTGCTCTTGCGGAGGTTAGCTGAGTGGTGGCTGAACTCAGAGACGGCCAGAGACAGACTGATCTGAAAGGGGGCTTCCCTTTCCCGCCCCTCTCCTTAAGGAACGTGGCAACTGAGCCTGGGGCGAGAACCACAGAAACAAGCAATTAGTCTGTGCCAGAACTAGGTCTGTAAAGGAGGCAGAGAGCAGACGTTGCCTTCTGCAGGAGATCCTACAGCACCGTGGGTCTCCTAGACATCTGATGGGCAGCAGGAATAGCGTGGAGTGTTTCCCCTGAAGTGTGTGTGCACGAGCTTTTCAGCCCCAAGCGTCACATCCAGTGTGGGCCGGGGGCCTGGGAGCTGCGCATGCATGTGCACCCAACTTCCCACACTCCTTCCCACACACTCTTGTCTCTGGAGATGCACAGGGGGTGGCAGAGGGCCAGAGGAAGCTCCATGGCCAAAGACGGTGCACTCCTAGCCTAATGGAGTCTGTGGGATTGTTAATGCTGTGCACTGTCAGCTTATGCTCAGTGCGTGTGTGTGTGTGTGAATAAGCCTCATATCACAGTAATGCAGCTTGAGGTGCATGCCCAGAACCGCATGTTCATAATGTCTAGGAGTAACGCATCCAAGCTCTGTGGTTGGTCATATGTGCCCTAAAACAACAGCTTGATCATGGCTCCCAAGATGGGATAAAGTTCAGGCCAAGCTCAACTGTTTCCCTCCCTGCCCCTCCTTTGCCTAGGGGCTGCATCGATGAGTCCTTGCACACGTGTTTTCTCCATCCCTCCACCTGGAGCCGCACAAGGGAGTCCAGGAGCTTGCAGAGGTGATGCTGTTTCCCCTTATAATTTTCAAAATCACAGTGGTTATTTCGTCCTCTTCTTGCCAAAGCTCAAGGGATTCTTCCCCCAAAGATTGCCCTTTTAGACCAATAACATGCACATCAGACTCTGGAGCAGCACGGGGTAACTTCTTCTAACAAGAATGACATGAGTGGTGTGTATGTATACCTCGGGTGCCACGGAGGGTTTCTGCTGAGATCTCGGGCAGGCAGAGGCTATGCAGCTGGGAGGATTAATATCCCAGTCTTCATACAGCCGCTGGGGTCTTGGTTACACAACAGACTTTGGGCTTCTTTGGATTAGCTGTGAGACGAAAGCAGCAGTCACAGCAGCTGCAGTGACTCTGGCAGGGAGACCCAGGGCATCTCTACACCGGCCTAAAATCCTACATTTAGAACGGGGCTTTCTGCTTCCGTTTTGAATGCAGGATCACGGCGACTCCCTTTTTCAAGCATTTCCTTTTCCCCCTCCCCATTCCCCCTCCTTCTCCCCGTATCTGAGTCTTCCCTTCCATTGCTCTCGCTTCTCTTCTTGTCACTTTTACTCTTTTCAGGGAGGAAACTGAAGCGGAACACAACGGGGGTAATTTGATAGCTCATTATCTGTGATCTATTTAAAAACGGAACAGAGGGCATTTAGTGCAGGAGACGCCCTGGAGGTTCAGGGCGCCATGTAAGGAGCTCGCAGGCTTCCATGAAAGAGCCATCTCAATCGCAGGATAAAAGCCCCGTGTGAAGAAAGCCCCAGAAAGATGCTGTTGCTGCTTTTGCTGCTGCTGTTTCTACCCTGGGCATCCTCTGGGATGCAGAAGGCAAAATGCCCACTGAACCTGAGAAGGGATGATCCAGATGCACTGAATTTTTACAAGCCAGGACAGCAGCTCGTAAGTGGTGTTATGTCTATAACACACCCCCAATTTCAACTCCTCGGCTTCAATGACCCTCCCAGAATCAAAGTTATTTCGTAAGTAATTATGTGCCACTGGAATTAATGCTATGATGCTACTGATTTTTTTTTTCCTGCCAGATCATTTAGGCTTTTATTGTTGTTACAACTTTTAATATTTTAACTGTTTTTACGTATTTTATTGCTGTAAGCCACCTTGGAAGGGCTTGTGCCCTGAAAAGTGGCCGAGAATTTTATTGAGCCAGTGTGGCGTAGTGGCGAGAGTGCTGGACTGGGAGCCGGGAGATCCGGGTTCTAGTCCCCACTCAGCCATGGAAGCTCACTGGGTGACTTTGGGCCAGTCACAGCCTCTCAGCCCAACCCACCACACAGGGCTGTTGTTGTGAGGATAAAATGGAGAGGAGGAGGATCATGTAAGAATTTTATAATAATAACAACAACAACAACAAAAACCCAACTTGTCTTCCTAGCTATTGGGACTCTCAGCTTCATCTGCTTTTATTTGCACGCAGGGGACTTGGGCACACCACTTTGCTCCAGTGATGCAGTACAAGATTAGAATGCCTACAACTAATTCGGTTAAAAGATGACCCACCTATTCAAAACTCCTGCTTAATTTGACTTATTTAATTAATAAATTAATTTGACTATTTGCTTACCAGTTCAGAGGCTGAGGGCTCCACTCCCAGTTTTAAGGCAACGGAATTTGCACCATTCCTTCATTGAAAAGTAGCAAACACCACCCAAGTCACCACTCCCCTTGAAAATCCTCCCTTCATTTCCTGAACCTTTGTTGCACATGCTTGCTGGTTGTGCACTCCCCCTCTGCAGCATCGGAGAGCACAGCTCGACTGGTTTTGTTGAAGTGGCAAGTAGCAATTCTCCTTATAAGAAAACACACAGGTGCCTTTACAAAGAGAACTGCTACTTGGTGTCATGGATTGAGGGACTGTTTAAAATGCGCTCTGTCGGCCTTTTATGGATTGTCAGGTGGCTTTTGTTCCACCGTCTGCTCACAAGCGGATGTGGATTATTTGTTTGTTTCGTCATGTGGAAAAATATGCAAATAATTACGGAAGAGGTTTCATAACAATTTACATAATTTACGTTACTGCATAACATTTAGTAAGGGGTTGGACTCGACGGTCTTATAGGCCCCTTCCAACCCTACTATTCTATGATAATGTACTGTCCCCCATTCCACTCCACTTTTCCTCAGCAAAAATTTGTGTATTTTCCTACAAATAAATATGCGTAGATCTCGGGAAAGTTTTAAAAAAACATCCCAAAGTCCACGGACTTTGTGCACCAAAGGCCTGAGGGGGTTGCTCCATAGCAGGTTCTGCAGGTCGGATTCTTAGAAATTCAAGCCCATTTTAGTCCATCTCGAATTTCTCCAGCATCCCTACTCGGTGTCTTGCTCAGATCTGTATGAGCACAGGTATCATTCCGTGAGGAAAATACAGGTATATAGATCTCCTTGCTCTACCAAGCAGAGCCCACTGTGCAGCAATTCCATCTTCTTTTCCTTAATAAATGAACTTACAAGAAACACACCAAAGCCATCATGTGGGTATCTCCTCTTTTGCTTCTGGCATGCCTCTGTGCTGAACATCATTCTATGAGTAAAATCCAAAAATTGATATTGCCTAGAAAGGCCCTTAGAATAACCAACACAGGAATGTTACATCTTCTGCTGAACAGAGAATGACATTGTGATGCTCTTCATGTTGCAGGACAGGAAGTCAAACTTCATACTGGAAACTCCTGTCCTTCCTGATCGCCATTCAGGAGGTCAACCAGAACCCCAGGTTGCTACCCAACATCACCTTGGGCTACAGCATCTATGAGAACTATTATGATGCCAAAATAGCTTCTGATGCCTCGCTAGATCTGCTCTCTCCTGGGCAGGCAAATGTTCCCAACTACAACTGTGGAAGACAGAACAAGCTGCTGGTTTTCATGGAAGGGGCTGACTCTGACACCTCCGTGCAGATTTCAAGTACGTTGGGCCTCTACAAAACACCCCAGGTATGAATGCACGAACACCGGCAGCCTGCAAAGACTCCCTTCATTGAGACAAAATGCCACCAGTCACCCAAAGCAAGGAGGACTGCCTTTTCCGTGATGGTCCCTCAGTGACTGGGTTCACACAAGCGGTAACTGAGACTCAGTGGTTGAGTGTGGGTTGAGTGTGGGTTGTCGTGGAACCCTGTGTTGTTGTCGAAACATGGGTTATCATGTTGTCTGAACGCAGCGTGCTTTCCACAGGGCGGCTTATTTTTCTCAAACAAGCCACCCCGAGAACCCTTGGTTTGTTGTTGGGTTGTGAACTGTGAGATGGTTGTGGAGAACAAGCCATGGTTGTTAGCGTGGCTGAGTTCAGATCACACGATAACCAATAGTTCAATAAAATCCAGGATTCCACAATAGCTCCACAAAGGGAGTCATAAGAGCATTCCATGGAACACAGTTGTATCGGTCCTTTTCTTGGAAGGGAGGGAGACGCTTGCAAGCTACAATGGAGAATTTTCCACCAACCAGACCTACGTTAAGCAGGAAGCAACAGGGCGCCTCTGAGCATGTGCCAAGTCCAGGAATTTCTCTCTGGGGCCAGAACCAAGTCATTTCAAACACAAATCCACCCCTGGCTTTCCCCCAAATATTCTTTTTCAGCAACCTGATTTAGAGGGGTGGGGAGGCTTTTAAGTTGTTGCTGTTCCCAGAGACTTGGGACTGAGAAACTGCTACTGTCCTGCTGCAAATCACACAGAGATCTGCCCATAGACCACGACCTACCTTTTGCCCACCCCTTTTATACGGGATTGTTTGGTGACAATCATGTCAGATAGAAAGTGGGGGAAGTTATAATGGAATTCATATTGTGTGCTTGGCAAGGCAGCGCGACTGACCCCATGGGCACAGAAACAGGCAGAAGAGAATGTCCTGACGGGGGCCTTTGTGGTTTCTTCTGAGCTGCAACTCATATGCTTCCCTCCCGTTATCTGCAGACATGGTCCCATGATGCAGCCCCTGACATGTTTGTCTGGAGTCGGTTTGGTCCTTGGGCCAAAATAAATGCCCCATCCCTGGCCTAGGCCTATGAGCCATGTTTTCAAGGAATGTCACCAAATTCATCTGGATTTTCTGTATCAGGCAATCATACTATTAGTGTAACCGAAACGGCTACACACCTGTGTTGTGAACTGTGCCAGATGAGCAAGCTTTGTGACAGACTCACTCAGAGTCAGCAGGGATGCGCTAGAGACGTGCATTCATTCCATCTTCACCACTCGTTCGTTAAATGTACGCATCACTTCCCACCGCAAAAGCACACTTGAATGTTGCTGAGCAACGTGTTTGTGGTTTCTCAAAGGCCCTCCCATTGATCGGATGCAAGCAGCAGTTTCCCTTGGCACTTTTCCTCCAGAGCTGGCCAAGCCAGAGCAAGAACAGCAGTTTTAAGAGACATTCATTGAAAATGGACATGAGTCAGGAGCACCTGAGAATGCGGGTTCTGGGTCTGGCTTCATGGCACTTTCCAGTAAGGCTCCCTCGCAGCACACCCATTTGCTTCCTCCCACATACTTATTTGTTCTTGTCATTATTACATATATATCCCACATTAACAACCCCGTGAGGTAGGTTAGGCTGAGAGTGGGTGACTGGGCAATGAGCATCATGGCCAAGTGGGGACTAGAACCCAGATCTCCTGAGACCCAGCCCAACACTCCAACCACTATACCACACTGTCTCAGATGTGAATGGCTGCCTTTCATTCCTATGCAAAGAATTTATTCATTTATTCATTTATTGTATTTATTTGGTATTTATATACCGTTGAATATAATAAAATTGCTTAGCGGTTCACTATTAAAATGCAATATGAAAAACACAACATTAAAAACACTTCCAACTACAGTAAAAAAAAAATCAAGGAGCAGTAAAATGGAGCAGCATAATTAATTTAATTGCAGCCCAGGAAAAGCCAGGGTGAACAAGTGTGTTTTCAGGAGGCATTTAAACCATGTCACATTTTCCTGATCTACATGAGGGAGGGTTTTCCAGATCTATTTATTTATGACATTATATTTATATCCCACCTTTTTTCCTCTTGCAAGGAACCCAAGGCAGTGTATATAATCCTCCTCCTCTCCATTTTAACCTCACTCTAGCCACTACACCACAGAGAAATGAAACGCTGAGCAAGTGGTGAGGCACTTAAGCAATTTTGGACTCTCCACTTAATGGTCTTATACCTCGGCCCCAACGGCAATATATATTATTTCAATTTCATCGAATTGTGGTTGGTCAACCACTGTAATGCATGGGACCATGGCCTCCCCACCCCCCAAAAAAGTTATCAGAACGTAGGAAGAGCCCTGCTGGATCAGATCCAGGGTCCATCTAGTCCAGCATTCTGTTGACACAGTGGCCAACCCACTGTCGAACGGGAACCCACAAGCAGGACATGAGTGCAACAGCACCCTCCCCTCTCATCTATGTTCCTCAGCAACTGGTGTACATAGGCTCACTATCTCTGGTAGGGAAGGTAGCACATAGCCATTAAGACTAGTAGCCATTGATAGCCTTCTCCTCCAGGAATTTGTCCAACCCTCTTTTAAAACCATACAAATTGGTGGCCATCGCTACATCCTGTGGTAGCAAATTCCATAGTTTAACTTCGTGCTGTGTGAAGAAGTCCTTCTTTCATCTGTCCTGAAACTCTGAGCAATCAACTTCATGGGATGACCCCAGGTTCTAGTATTTTGAGAAAAGGAGAAAAAAATGTCTCCCTATCCACATTCTCCACACCATGCACAATTTTGTAGACCTCTATCATGTCTCCCTGTACCATCCTTTTTTCCAAGCTCAACAATCCCAGCTGTCGTAACCTTCTCTCATAGGGGAGATGCTCCAGCCCCTTGAATATTTTAGTTGCCCTTTTCTGCACCTTTTCCAGCTCTACAATATCTTTTTTAGCACTGTACACACTATTCCAGAGCTGTCCTCCTTCAATGGGACCACTGCTTCTGAGGCCAAATCTGCTCGGAACTCGTGACACTGGTCTCTGCTGACAGGAACTGTACAGGGTTTATAAGATGGTCCTTAGAGTGCAGAGAATGGCACTGTGGTATGCAGCTCTCCCTCCACAGATCCACTGCCCATCGGAATGACAGGCCATATGTTAATTATTAGAATTTTAATTAATAAATAATATCACTGCTTTGTCCTGAAAACCAAACAAATCTTCCCCCTCTTCTGTTCCGTCCTAGGTCAGTTTCGCTTCTGCTCAACATGTTCGTGACAAAGCCCAGTTCCCTCATCTCTTCCGGATGGTCCCCAAAGAAGAACCGCATTACCTGGGCATCGTCAAGCTGCTCCTGCATTTCAGATGGACGTGGATCAGCCTCTTTGCTCCAGACACCGACAGTGGAGAAAGGTTCATGAACACCTTGTCCCCTGTTCTCCTCAGGAGCGGTGTTTGCGTTGCCTTCACACAAACACTGCCGCGAATGGCTGCTTTTGCATCTGATGTGCATGAAGAGCGGTTACGCAAGGCTTGGTTTTCCGCTCACAGGGCAGTCAATGTATTTGTATACTATGGAGCATCTCTGACCTTCATAGATGTAGCAAGTCTACACAGTATAGTTGACAATGCCTTGAAACCAGTTTCGGGGAAAGTGTGGGTCACAATAGCTTTGCCGTACACCAGCTTAACCATGGGTTACCACGTCTGTTACACCCCACACATCCATGGCTATTTATCTTTCTATACCCAGACAAAGAAAAGAGCAAAACGTGAAGATATGCCATTCATAGCTGGGCTGTTTCCTCGTATATTTTGGGAAGGAGGATTTCATTGTTTATATTCAAAGCATACGTCCTCTGTGAAAGGTCGGAACCGATGCACAGCGAAAGAGAACCTAGAGGGCTTGCCCCAGCATTTCCTCGATATAAGCCTGTCCCAAGACACCTACAGCATTTACAGCACTGTCCAGGCCATCGCACATGCTTTAAATGCGGCATATTCATCCAGATCCAAGAGGATGGTCTTGGTGCGTGGAGACAGGTTGGAAGGAGAAAGGCTTGAGCCATGGCAGGTATTTCCCCCCCCCCCAATGGTGGCTCCTTTGTAAATTATAATCAGTTTTTCAGCTCTGTCATCATTACTTTTGGAGTCAGATTCTAAAGGATAACTGCAGACTCCAGTGGATATATCTTCTGTGTAGAAGTCCGATTCTGGCTTGCCTCCACTGATTGCCAATTTGTTGCTGGGCCAAATTCAAAGTGCTGGTTTTCAGCAACAAATTTCAGCACTGCTTGAGAGCCCAATACCACAAGGGCCATCTCTCCCCACGTGATCTCATTTATTTATTTATTTAACATTTTTCTTGGCTGCCTTTCAGGGCAGAAGCCCTCCCATGGTGGCTTTTAACAATAAAATACATAAAACCAGCTAAAATATTTAAAATGTTAAAAACCTAAAAACAATAAAAGCCAACAATTAAAACAACAATTAAAACCAACAATAAAACCAATAATGATGTTAACAGCAGTGACAGTAGCAGTCATATCAACAAGAGAAGGCCAAGGTAAAATAATATGTTTTCAAGGCCTTCTTCAAGGCCTGCAATGACGGAGCATGGCGGACCTCCGATGGCAGCTTGTTCCAAAGGGGTGGGCCCACTGCAGAGAAGGCCCTCTCCTGTGTGATCACCCACCTGACTGCTCTCACAGGTGGGCAAATGAGAAGGGCCTCTCTTTCTGATCTTAAAGTGCGGGCAGGTTGATATGGGTGAGGCAGTCCTTCAAGTAACTTGGTCCCAAACCATTTAAAGGTCAAAACCAGCACTTTGAATTGGGCTCGGAAACACACCAGTGACCAGTGCAGCTGGCACAGTATAGGCATTATATGATCAAATTGCCTCACCTCCACCAAGACTCGGGCGGCTGCATTCTGCACAAGCTGGAGTTTCTGAACCGTCTTCAGAGGCAGCCCCACGTACAGTGGATTACAGTAGTCCAGCCTGGATGTGACTAGTGCATGGATAACCAAGGCAAGGTCCATCCCCTCCAGATAGGGCCACAGTTGGTTTGCTGGGGGAAAGGTAGTCACGACTGGGGAAGGCAATGGCAAACCACCCCGCTATAGTCTGCCATGAAAACGCCAGCGTAAGCAGGCGTCCCTCTAGGGGTCAGTAATGACCCGGTGCTTGCACAGGAGGAATCTTTCCTTGGCATACCAGCCTAAGCTGGTAAAAAGCACTCCTGAATACTGCAGCCACCTGGGCTTCCCCAGTTAGCTCAGAGTCCAGGAAGACCCCCAGACTGCATACTTGGTCTTTCAGGGGGAGTGCAACCCTATCTAAGACCAGTTGTAAACCTCCATCCGAAGGAGTTGGTTTCCCAGCCCACAGTACCTCTGCCTTGTCTGGATTAAATTTCAGCTTGTTCACCCTCATCCATCCCCAAACAGCCTCCAGACACTGGTTCAAGAGTTCCACAGCCTCCCTGGGATGTGCAGAGGGAAATGAGAGGCAGAGCTGAGCATCATCCGCATACTGATGACATTTCAGCCCAAACCTCCTGATGACTTCCCCCAGCGGTTTCATGTAGATGTTAAAAAGCATGGGGGATGAGATAGAACCTTGCGGCACCCCACAGGATAATGGCCATGTGGTGGAACAGAAGTCCCAGCACCACCTTCTGAGACCGCTCCTCCAGGAAGGACTGGAACCACTTTAAAACTATGCCTCCAAAGCCCAATCCAGATAGACGATCCAGAAGAATACCATGGCCAATTGTATTGAAAGCCGCTGAGAGGTCCAGAAGAACCAACAGGGCAGCACTCCCCCCCCATCCATTCCACGGCATAAGTCATCTACCAGGAAGACCAAGGCTGTCTCCATCCCATAACCAGGCCTGAAATCTGATTGGAATGGATCTGAATAATCAGTTTCATCCCAAACTGCTTGGAGTTGTGAGGTCACCACATGCTCCAGCACCTTGCCCAAGAATGGCAAATTTGACACAGAGCGATAGTTATCTGGAACCATGGGATCTAAATTCGGTTTCTTCAGCAAGGGGTCTCACCACAGCTTCTTTCAAAGTTGTGGGGACCTTGTCATCCCTCAAGGAGGCATTTACCACCTCCGAGGTCCAGACATCCAGCCCAGCTCTGGCAGATTTCACAAGCCAGGATGGGCAAGGATCTAAAGGGCAAGTAGTAGGCCTCAGTCCTCCAATCAGCTTGTCCGCATCCTCAGGTTGCACAAGCCGAAAGGTATCCATAACATGGCTAGATGGTGCACCAGCCCCGTCCATATCAGGCTCTGTCAAAACAATGTCATCCAATCTCTGAGGTTGGCATCGGAGGCTGTGCCCTGCATGCCTCCTTTAGAAGAAGCTTCAGGGGTGGCAGTTCAGGAGTGGACCTTTTCTGTGGTAGCCCCATAGGTTATGAAATGCTCTCCCCAAGGAAGTTCACCTTGCATGACTGACACTATCACATTTGCAGAAAGAGAGGCTGCCACATTACACCTTGTATTGCCCCTGCAGTAGGCTCTGAACTCTTAATTTAGAGGTGCCAAGATAGTGATAAATCAGATCAAAATTCTACTGATAAAGCAGTACTTTATTGAGTAACTTATAGAACACAGGTGTACCCAATGGTTGGATCAGCCAGCTTCTCTGAACCAACAGCCATGGGGTACAATGGGTCTTATTCTTATACCATACATGTTAGCAATAAGGGAGCAAAACAGCAGCAAGCGCCCCCTAGTATTCACTCTCAGCATTGCGTGGTTCCCAGCACAGCCACCTGCAGCTTTAAGACAAACATCCTCTGCTTCTCAGGCACAGCAGTGATTAGATACTCTACTCATTAGTATGGAATGTACTAGGCCACGCTATCAGGACTTTGACTCATCCTCACATGATCAGAGGCTTACCAGAAAGGGAATTGCATTAATAATGAACTTAAGCAAGGCATTATGGATCTCTAGGCCCCTCTAACACTACAAATGACTTGGTTATGCTCCTGGGCCAATACATACCTCAAGTACATGATGAACATGATTTTTTTTTTCCATGTGCACTGTTGCTCTGAAAGACAGATAGCCATGTGCACCAGCCATGAGTCTTAAGACAGGGTAGAAATAATCAACTAAACATGCATGGTTTCTCTGCCATTCTAGCTTCACCCTTTCCTTGGAAATTTCCATTTTTACAATTCCTCCATGGATGGAGTGTATTTGGATGAGAACGGGGACCTGACAGCTGACTTTGACATCGTAAACTATGTGAAATTTCCCAATAAGTCCATTCACAGTGGGGACGTTGGGACTCTAGAGAAACAGAGAACCTCAAGCATCACCTTCACCATTGACCAAGATGCCATTGTTTGGCCCAGCTGGTTTAACAAGGTGGGTAAGGCCACTTGTTTCATTTTATTCCCTCCAACATGTTGGGTATTATTATCTGTTCTCTTGGATTTAAAGCCATCTTGCAAACCATCGGTTTGATAGGAGAGCGGAGGTTTCCACAAGTTCACTCATGAACCTGAAAGAATAGCAATGTTAAATTAGGGTTTCTTTCTGAACTTCTACACCAGGGGTCATAGATCATAGAGCTGGAAGGGGCCTACAAGACCATCAGGTCCACCCCCTGCTCAGTGCAGGAATCCTGATTCCCAGGTGGTCTCCCATCCAAGTACGAACCGGGGCTGACCCTGCTTAGTTTCCGAGATCAGACGAGATCGGGCACATCCAGAACCAAACTGTGGACAAATGACTGACTGACAGCCCTCCCCTGGCTGGATGACGTCAGTGAGCTTGGCAGAAATGAAGGAAATTCTGTGGGCTGTATGCGGAAACTCTGCAGGCAGGATTAGCTTCCTGGACCAGGGGTTCTGCATCTCCACACTACACCATATAAATAAAGAGGGGTCATCACTCTACTAATACTGAAGATAATAGGGCTGTGAATGCTAATACCTTAATTCTAACCTCTTGCAAAGATTATCCTAAACAGCAATGATTAACCCAAATTAAGTGTCAAACTACCCTGACATTTAATGCATCATTTATAGGGCTGTACGGATTCCCCACCATCTGTTCTGGAGGGTGGGGTGGGGAGATGATCCGTTCCTCCCCCATGGAATCCTCTGGAGTGGCTCCACTCCAGAAGGATTCCGGGGGTGGGGGAAATGGCTTGGGGGCCGCTTATCTTCCCTCCTGCCAGCCAGAGCCACTGTCCCTGCCAATTGCCATGTCTTTCCTTTTAAAAAAAATAAAAATGGTGATCGGCAGGACGTGCCCATAGACTTAGATGAAAATAGAGTCATGTATCTTTCATCTAAGTCTATGTGTCCATAGGCTTATATGCAAGATTCATGGCTCTATTTTGCGTCTAAGTCTATGGGCACATCCTGCCAATTGTCTTTTTTTAAAGAAAATATACGGAAATTGGCAGGGACAAGGAGGAGGCGAATGGCTCTGGCTGGCAAGAAGCAGCCATTCCATCTCCAGTCTTCCTAGAGTGGAGGTAGGTGGTCCCGAATCCACTGCGGATTCCTGAGGCTGGATTGCAAAGAATCCGGCCTCGTTTGAATCTGCTGTGGATTTCTCTGACATCCCTAATCACTTATAAATAGCAGCTGGGGGTGGAGAGGACTGACCAAGATGGAGAGTTTAAATATTTCTACTATGCCACGGTCATGACAAAAATCATCCCCAGTAGGAAACTCCTATTACTGCCACTGAAGTTCCATTGAAAAACAACAACCGTTGTCTCTCGGGACTCTGTCTTGATGGGTAGACGGTGCCTCGTTCCAGATGTAGCAGAAGCTGCAGGCCTGGAGACGTCAAAGTGATCCGGGAAGGAGAGCCATGGTGCTGCTACGAATGCGCTCCCTGCACGGAAGGGACAATCTCCACCGAGGAAGGCAAGTGACTCTGGAGCAAAGGCTGGCCTGTCGGGAATGGGGCACAGGATTTCATCTTTTCTTTGGACGTCTTTGAACTTGGAGTTAAAAGAAGTGGCCTTAGGGGATCAATGGTGGTTTGATTGAATCCTGCAAGAGTGTTTTTTGGCATTGGCTCAGTATTTGCAAATCAGTTGATGGTGTATGGAGATGGTCAAACTGACTGCTAGAAAATGTAAATTGGTTTCCCCCGCCTAGTACTCCACTCACAGCATCAGCTGTGCCAGACAGATCCCTGGAAATCATCCCCCACCTCTTCCATCTTGTCCCTTTCCACAAAAGACCTTTCGCGGAGGAAAAGAAGGAAGGGCATCTGACACATTTATGGAGGATAAAGCTCTCTATGGCTGCTAGTCAGAGGCAATACACCTGTGTATACCAGGTGCTGGGAGAAATGAGTGGGAGGGTCCTACTGCAGCTCATGTCCTAAGCTGACTGGGGTGGCCACTGTGTGAACGGAATGCTGGACTGAATGGACACTTGGTCTGATCCAACATGGCTTGTCTTATGTTCTTCGGTTATTTGATTGGTAGAGCAAGGACCCCTCAGTTTGGAAGCATCCCAGGATAGATAGAGAAGATGCTCACCAACCAAAGCCTGCTGCATGGCCAGGTGGTCTCACGATGCAATCCACAGCACCTGCTGAGCGTCAGTAGTTCATAGTTTCTCATCTGGAAATCCAGAAAGCGATGGGCTTGGGTTGCTACATGCCAACTATGTGCATTCACAAGCTCTTTGCACCACGGTGACCAAGGGGGTGTCCGTGATCCTCCTCCTCTCTATTTTTACCCTCACAAGAGTCCTGTGCGGGAGGTTAGACTGAGAGTCAGTGCCTGGCCCCAGTCACCCAGTGAGCTTTGCGGGATTAGAACCCATGTCTCTCCAGTCCTAATCCACTTCAACCACTACATCACACTGGCTCCGAACATTCTGAGCTGAATAAGATTACGCATAGAAATGGTCTTCGATGTGCAATATAGCCGAGGATTCGGCACTGCGCAAAGTAATATATTGTACCTGGAAATGTACTCATTTCAGCAACATCAGTAGTTATGTGTATATTTGCCCTTTCATTCACAGGGGGCCGAAGTGAGGTCTCAACATCCCTGAATGCCTTGAGTTTGTGTTGTAATATATACCCCCAGAGTCAGGGCATGCTCAAAACTTTTGGCTGCCTAAGGCAGAGAAGGAAACGGTGTCCCCGAAGCCAACGCGCATGGTTTTGGCCCCTGCAGGAAAAAAATCATACATCTGCCTCCCTTCCTCCCTGGCAGTAAAAAAGAGGAAGATAAAAGATAATCATGAAATAAATGACCAATTCCTGCTTCACTTGGATAATTCTTGGCCTCTTCTCCATCCTTGGGTTCAGTGGCCCACATGCCAGCTAAACCCTCATATGTCACTGGGAGATTTTAATGATGCTGAAATATGTCTTCTTTTCAGATGCAGACCTCTGCACTGCGTGCCCGGAAGATCAGCATCCAAACAAGGACCGAGATCAATGTATCCCGAAGACGACAACCTTCTTGTCGTATGGAGAATATTTGGGGATCATCCTAGTTTCCTTTGCCCTGTTCTTGTCCCTAACCACAGGCTTTGTGTTAGGAATCTTCATTAAATTCCTAGAAACACCAATAGTCAAAGCCAACAACCGGGACCTCTCCTACATTCTCCTCGTCTCCCTCCTGCTTTCCTTCTTGTCCTCCTTCCTATTCATTGGTCAGCCAACAACAGCAACTTGCCTCCTCCGGCAAACAGCCTTCAGCATCATTTTCTCAGTTGCCGTGTCTTCTGTGTTGGCCAAAACGATCACTGTGGTGCTGGCCTTCCTGGCCACAAAGCCAGGGAGCAATATGCGGAGGTGGTTGGGGAAGAGTTTGGCCAACTCCATTGTATTTTCCAGTTCTGGTATCCAAGTCATCATCTGTACCATTTGGCTGGGAATCTCTCCCCCATTCCCACATCCTGACATGCACTCCCAGCCTGGAGAGATCCTACTGCAGTGTAATGAAGGGTCTGTCACCATGTTCTATAGTGCCCTTGGCTACATGGGCTTCCTGGCTGCCATCTGCTTCATGGTGGCTTTCCTGGCCAGGAAGCTGCCTGGGTCGTTCAATGAAGCCAAGCTGATCACCTTCAGCATGCTGGTCTTCTGCAGTGTGTGGGTGTCCTTTGTGCCCACCTACCTGAGCACCAAGGGGAAATACATGGTAGCCGTGCAGGTCTTCACCATCTTGGCCTCCAGTGCTGGGTTGCTGGGCTGCATCTTTCTTCCCAAGTGCTACGTTATTATACTGAGGCCTGACCTGAATGCAAAGCAGCATCTAATGATGAAAACAGAAGATGGCATCTGATGCTGACTTCATTCTTTTCTGTTTTGGAATCTGCATCCAGCATAGCAGTCATGGACACCAGCTACTAGCCCTGAGATGCAGCCATGGGTTGCTATTATAAATGGTCTCTCTTCTCTTCACAGATGTCACAGATGCAACTGGTCACATCTGATGGAGGGGAAGGCATAGTGACCCTAGAACAGCCACAGGCCCTGTTGATGTCATGCTTTGCCTGTCATATTTTATCTCCAGAACCAGAGGCAGCATTCCTCTGTACACCAGTTGCTCTGAAGCCACTTGGTTCGTTCTTAGGTCCTGAATAGTGTGAAGGATTCCCTTTGTAGTCTCACGAGGCCAACTTGTCTTTCTTTGTCCTCTTAAAGCAGTGGGATGGATCCCCACTGGAAATAGTGCTAACTAGTCCAGTGCCACATAATTTACGTTAGTGATGATCTCCACTTCAGTACCGACCAGATACATTACTACAGAACTGGATGTTCTCAGTTTGAGCTTCTCCTGAGTGAAAGAAAACAGAGAGTGCTACGTAATAGGAAAATACTGGCACTATATCCCCAGTCAGAAGCCTTTCTCCTCAGGGAGGAAGACTGGTTGGAGAGAGAGAGAGAGAGAGAGAGAGAGAGAGAGAGAGAGAGAGAGGTTGGAAGGGAAAGATATACAAAAGTGGTTAAAAGGAGGAAGGAAGGAAGGAAGGAAGGAAGGAAGGAAGGAAGGAAGGAAGGATTCTTGGAAAGAGAAATTGGGGACCATCATGTCATGGACAGATATACAGAGAGATATTTCAGTAATTACAACTGAATCTTAAACCCCTGAAGAACTTTTGTGGATAATCCTATGTTCCCAGTTGATTGTAACTGGATTTCCTATGTAACGTTTGTGTTTTGTCAGAATGCTTAAAAATAAATGAAGATGAAATTTTCCTCCTCCTTTAAAAAAATCTAATCCATCTGTACTGAGTCCTGCGTAACTGAAAAGTTCACATAATGCTTTGTGAACACTCACTGAGGGCAATAAAGGCCTACTTTTTCTGGTCCTGTGTGCTGAATTTAAACTGCTCCCACTTATACTGCTGTCTCAATTCCCATTAAATTCTCATGGAAGCAGCTCTGTGCGGTGTCAGACAGAGAGGAAGCATTCCCATCCCATGCCAAATGATTCTTTTCCCCCAGAGATGGCGATGATTGAACTAGGGGCATTTGTACTTCCGCTCCTTATTCAGGCTGGTCTTGCAGCTCTGTGTTGTATCAGGAACTAGGACCGTCTTCCAAGTCATGGAGAAAGATTGGGGTTCTTCTTCATCTCCCCAGTGCAAACCTCATTGTGGTAGAAATGAGTGAGGTAATTGCTTCAGGTTGCCCACTTGCGAGCCGGCATTGGCCAGCACTTGGAGTGACGGATGTTAGCCATTTTCTGGGGATCAAGCTGCCATCAGAAACGTAGGAGCAGTTTCCCTCATTAACTCATAATGGATTAACTCACAACAGATTGCAATTTCTATCATTCCAACGCCAAAGGGTGGGAACAGTGGGAGTTCTTCACCTGGCTCTGAAACAGTTGTAATGCAGGCACTAGGCCAGCGTCTCTGAGGAGCTCATCCCACAACTGTGGTGCCACCACTGAAAAGGCCCTGTCCTTAGTAGCCACCCCTCTCACCTCATCTAGCAGGGACACCTGGAGAAAGGCCTTTGAGGATGGTCTTAGGGTCATGGCAGATATATATGGAAGGAGACGATTCTTCAGGTATGCTGGCCCCAAGGTGCTGAGAGCTTTGTAGGTTGATACCAGCACTTTGCAGCTGACCCAGAAGTGAACAGGCAGCCAGTGCTGATCATAACGCCTTGGCATAGTATGATCACGTTGTCCAGTCCCTGACCCCATTAACAATCTCACTGCCCTATTTTGGACTAGCTGAAGGTTACAGGCCATTTTCAAAGGCAGCCCCACATCTTGCAGGAATCCAGATGAGAGGTTACCCAGAGAGCAACTATGGGAGGAGTGGGGGAGCCCTAAGGGAAAGCGACCTTTGCTCAGCATTTCTCCAGAGTAGCACTGGGGTTACAGCCAAAACCATGTCTTTGGGTCTCAGTTGTACTCTCACCCTGAGATCTTTGGTGGGGGTGAGGTGGGTGAACTGCTTGTCATTGTCAGGATTGATTCTGAGCTCAGGGAGATAGTAGCAGCTCAGATTCAGAAGAGGAGCAGCCAGGCCTGGGGGAGGTTTTTTCACGGGCCAGTTCAGATATGGGCAGGCGAGCTTCTCCGGTTACCAACTCCCGGATGGCCGGGCACGAAGCTTCCCCCTTGCCCCCCTCGGCGAGAAGCAGCGGGGAGGAGGGGGTGGGGCTTGAGGACTGTGACCTAAGGGATGCCAGGCGGAGATGCAGAGCTAAGAGGGAAGTGCCGGGGCGGGGCTTAGACGTCCAAACTGTTTAGCGCTGCGTGAGAGGCTACGCTGGGGAGCAGCAGGCGAGGGGCGGGACCCCCCTCCCTAAGTTAGCCAGCCAGACAGCCGCCCTTTCCAACTGCAGGCAACTTTTGGTGGTCCCATTTGAATCCCCTGGAGGCATTTCTTTGCAGCCAGAGAGTCTTCAAGGATTTCAGTCTGTAATGAACCTGCAAACACTGAATTAAAGGTGTGAGACTGAAGCCTCTCCTTTTGCGTGTTTGTGAGAGCTTAAGGAAAGAGGGCACCAGGGGAATCCTGACAATCATGGTGGACAATGGTGGTCTTAGAGGCTGCACGTTCTGTCGGCATAAGGCAATTTCATATTGTTGTAAGCAGGAGGGGTAGGTCTAAATGACCTTCCAAGGGTCACCCCGAGGTTATGTTTCTCCGGTTGTGAAAGGGGAACGGGTCAAACAGGATGACCAATTTTAGCCTGGCAGATGTCCTAATAATGCAGAGATTAGCTGAGTGGTGGCTGTTCTAGAGATGGTCATAGATACAGTGTTCTGAAAGGGGACTTGCCTTTCCCTCCCCTCTCCGTAATGGGAGTCTGGAGTGCAAACAATAGAGGTCCAGGTGACTAATGGTCTGTCTGTGCTGGAACTGTCTCTGCAAAGGAGGCAGAGAGAAGAATGTTCTCTGCGGGAAATCCTACAGCATTGTGGGTTTTCCTAGACATCTGATCGGGTGCAGAAATCTGTTGGATTGTTTCCTGTAAAGCAGAGGTGCACAAGGTGCCACATCTGTTCTCAGATGGGGCATAGCACCTGCACATAGGGACGATGGCGAAATCCTCTGCAGACCCGAATGAGGCCAGATTCCAATGGATCTGACCTCTGGAGTCCGCAGCGGACCAGCTGCACTTACCTCCATATGCGGAGGAGTTCCCCTGGGGTGGCTTTCCAGCTTCCTAAAAAAAGGCGATACTCTAATGGATAGCCCAGCCACGAGAGCAGAATGGGTGGTCAGTGGGGCACCCAGCCATGTTCACACTCTGCCAGTGTTAAAAGAGCCAGGGCCTGCAGGAGAAGCCACCACAACCACCACCGGGGAAGAGGCGTGCTTGCTGCTGCTGGGCCTGCTGCTGCTGCCGCTGCCACCACTACCAGGCCTTCCCTGTGGACTTCTGCCTGGCAGACCACCAGTCCCTGCAGGACCAGGCCCCCAGGTACCGAGCCAGCTGTGCTGCTCCACCTGCCCCTCCCTGGAGGGGCTACATAAGCTGGCTGGCTGAGGTGGCCTGGGAGAGCCAGGGCCTGCAGGAGAAGCCACCACCACCACCACCGGGGAAGAGGTGTGCTTGCTGCCGCTAGGCCTGCTGCCGCCGCCACTACCACCACCAGGCCTTCCCTGTGGACTCCTGCCTGGCATTTTTAAGGGGATTTTAATTGTTTTGTTTGTTTGTTTTATTTTGTTGGGGGGGATTTTGTTGTGTTTTTAGGGGTGGGTAGCCTGCCTGATAGGCGGGAGCCAGGGGGCATGTGTCCACCTGATGGAGGCAGTGGGGGGAGTGTTGGGGGCCAGAACACACCGAGGCTGGGTGGCAGGCGCTGGCGGAGTGCTAGGGGCAGGCCATGCCAGATAAGGGGAACAAGGGAGAGATGTGTAGTATCTGTCCCCTGCTCCGGGCCTGTCCAGAGCCAAAGGATGGCTGGGGGAGGCATGACCCCAGCTTCTGGCCTTCGTTTGCTGCTCTGCAATGCCAGGTCTGTTACCCAGAAAACCTTCCTCATCCATGACATGATCCTTGATGAGGGTGCAGACCTGGCATGTATTACGGAGACCTGGCTGGCCGAGGCTGCTGCTCCAACCCTTGCAGCCATGTGTCCAGCCGGATTTTCGTATGCACAGCAGCCGAGGGCTGGGGATCGGGGAGGGGGAGTGGCTGTTATCTACCGAGAGTCCTTGGTCTTCACCAGACCCCCTTTCCGGGAGACCAAGGTTGCTGAGTGCATGTACTGGAGGTTGGGCCCGAAGGGCAGTCTGGGGATTCTGCTCGTGTACCGTCCACCCCGCTGCACGACTGACTCCCTGGCCGAGGTGCTTGAGGTGGTCTCTGATGTGCGTGTACAGTCCCCTAACTTACTGGTGTTGGGGGACTTCAATGTACATTCGGAGGCCATCCTCACAGGAGCACCTCGGGACTTCATGGAGACCATGGTCTCCTGGGAGCTGCACCATATTCTAACTGAGCCCACCCATGTAGCCGGTCATGCACTAGACCTTGTGTTTGTTTCTGGAGAAGCAGGGAGTGATCTGGAAGTCGGGGGTATATCCACCACCCCCTTGTCATGGTCAGATCACTATCTGGTGACGTTGGACTTCTCAGTTCCACAACCCCTCCGCAGGGGTGGAGGACCCATTAAAATGGTCCGCCCCAGGCGTCTTATGGATCCAAATGGATTCCTGAACGCGCTTGGGGATTCTCTGGGGCATGCCAACGGCCACTCTGTCGAGACCCTGGTGGGTGGCTGGAATGCTGCAATCACTGGGGCATTAGATCGGGTGGCTCCGAAACGCCCTCTCCCCCTGAACAGGGCTCGGACTGCACCATGGTTCAATCCGTGGTTACGAGCTCTGAAACAGGAGGTGAGACGGCTAGAGTGCCGGTGGCAGAAGTCTCGCTCCAAAGACCATCAGAAACGGGCTAGAGCTGTATCTTCAGCCTATCACGTGGCGGTGAAGGCAGCAAAAAAGGAATATCATGCTGCCTCCATCGCGTTTGCAGAGTGCTGTCCCAGGAGGCTGTTCCAAGTGGTCCGGAGCCTGGTCGGTCCTGTGGCTCCGGAACCACTGGAGCATTCTAAGGCCTCCTGTGAGGCTTTGGCAAGGCACTTTGCAGATAAAATTGATCAGATTAGGTGTGTTACTCTGCACACTGTGGATACAGTTAGTGACCAAGAGGCGGCCTGTGGCAAACCGGTTTTGTGGGATCGGTTCCAGCTTCTTCCTCCTGATGAAGTGGACAAGGTGCTTTCATCTGTACGGCCGACCACCTGCTTATTTGATCCTTGCCCATCTTGGCTCATTATGGGCTGCAGAGAGAGACTGGGTGAGGGGATCAAGGCGGTGGTGAATGCCTCCCTTGAGGAGGGAGTGATGCCATCAGCCCTCAAGGAGGCAGTGATAAGACTGCTCTTAAAGAAGCCCTCCTTGGATCCTCAAGTTCTGAACAACTTTCGCCCAGTCTCAAATCTGCCATTTTTGGGCAAGGTGATTGAGTGGGTGGTGGCGGTGCAGTTGAAGGCACACTTGGAAGAAACTGATTATCTAGACCCATTTCAATCGGGCTTCAGGCCTGGGCATGGGACAGAAACGGCCTTGGTCGCCTTGATGGATGATATGAGGAGGGCTCTGGATAGGGGTGAATGCTCCTTCCTTGTTCTCCTCGACCTCTCAGCGGCTTTTGATACCGTTGACCACGGTATCCTCCTGGACCGCCTGGAGGGGTTGGGCATTGGAGACACTGTATTGCGGTGGTTCCGGTCCTTCCTCTCCGGCAGGTACCAGAGGGTAGCACTGGGAGAGGAGGTTTCGGACCCGTGGCCACTTACATGTGGGGTGCCACAGGGTTCCATCCTCTCCCCGATGCTATTTAACATCTATGTGAAGCCGCTGGGGGCTATCATCAGGAGGTTTGGGGTGCAGTGTCATCAATATGCAGATGACACGCAGCTCTACCTCTCATTCAAATCTTCACCAAGGTTGGCCGTAGAATCCCTGTCCAAATGTCTGGAGACGGTGAGTGGCTGGATGGGGAGGAATAAGCTGAAGCGGAACCCTGACAAGACCGAGGTACTTTTGGTGAGAGACAAGAGGAGGCTGGGGATGTTGACCTGGTGTTGAATGGGGTACGGCTACCCTTGAAAGACCAGGTCCGCAGCCTGGGGGTCATTTTGGACTCCCAGGTGTCCATGGAGGCTCAGGTGTCAGCTGTGAGCCGGACAGCGCTGTATCAACTCCATCTGATACTGCGGCTGTGCCCCTTCCTTCCCGACAATCTGCTCCCATCAGTAGTACATGCCCTGGTCTCCTCTCATTTTGTTGTTGTTCAGTCGTTCAGTCGTGTCCGACTCTTCGTGACCCCATGGACCATAGCACGCCAGGCCTTCCTGTCCTGCGCTCTCTCCCGGAGCGTGCTCAAGTTCATATTCATTGCATCTGTGATGCTATCTAGCCATCTCATCCTCTGCCGTCCCCTTCTCCTTTTGCCTTCAGTCTTTCCCAGCATCAGGGTCTTTTCCAGGGAGTTTTCTCTTCGCATTAGGTGGCCAAAATATTGGAGCTTCAGCTTCAGTCTTTACAGTATCGGATTTTCTTTTCACCGCCAGACACATCCACAGCTGAGTGTCCTTTTGGGTTTGGCCCAGCCGCTTCACTCTTTCTGGCGCTACTTGGAAATACCCTCTGCTCTTCCCCAGTAGCATATTGGACACCTTCCAACCTGAGGGGCTCATCTTCCAGCGTCATATCTTTTAGCCTTGTGATACGTTCCATGGGGTATTCTTGGCAAGAATACTGGAGTGGGTTGCCATTTCCTTCTCCAGTGGACCACATTTTGTCAGAACTCTCTGCCATGACCTGTCCGTCTTGGGTGGCCCTGCACGGCATAGCTTATGGCTTCACTGAGTTACGCAAGCCCCTTCGCCACAACAAGGCAGTGATCCATGAAGGGGCTCCTCTCATTTAGACTACTGTAATGCGCTCTACGTGGGGTTACCCTTGAAGACGGTTCGGAAGCTGCAGCTGGTACAGAACGCGGCGGCTCGCCTGATTAAAGGCAGCCGCCGGCGAGATCACATCACTCCAGTGCTGAAGGAGTTGCACTGGTTACCAGTTGTTTTCCGGGCCAAATTCAAGGTGTTGGTTTTGACCTTTAAAACCCTATATGGTTCCGGCCCAGCCTATCTCAAGGAGCGCCTCCAGCAACACCAGACAGGCTGCTTAACAAGATCAGCCTCGGATGGCCTTCTCTCTGTCCCATCAGCCAGGACAGCTAGACTGGTGGGGACGAGGGAGAGGGCCTTTTCTGTGGTGGCCCCCACTCTGTGGAACTCCCTCCCTAGGGAACTCCGTCATGCTCCCTCTTTAATGAGCTTCCGTCGTGCATTAAAAACGTGGTTGTTCAGGCAGGCATTTGGGGTGGGTTAGGGTATTTAAAAAAAAAAATTATGGTAGGATTTTATTGTTTTAAATTGTTTTATGATATGTTGTACATCTCCCAGAGTGGCTGGGTGACCACAAATTTAATAATAAATAAATAAATAAATAAATAAATAAAAAGAACTGCACTGGCTGCCTGTTAACTACCAAACTATGTTCTAGGATATCGTCATGTTCCTCCATCCCCTTCCTTCACATTTAACACACTCCAGGAAACAAAGCTCCAGGCTAACACTACTTTATTAGCTAATGACTAGCTTCATTACAAATGCAAATTCTAGGAAACTCTCAGACTGCAATGTACCAGCTAATCCGCCATATATGAATATCAGTAGAGGATACGAGGTGGAAGTTAGGAAAGTGGCCAGCTGTCTGGGAAAGAGCTTCATTGTCAGACTAGCTTCGCAGAGATGCCCCTCCCCTAGGGTGGCTCCCTCCTACGTTGGCTATCACAATTGGCCCGCCTGGCAGAGCATCTTAGCTCGGGCCCTAACTGTTCCTTCTTCTCTCTGTGACAGACTGTCATAGCCCTCAAGTCATGCCCTTAGCCCTCCCCACAACTTGCGCTCTCATGGTGGAGGAATGGGGAGTTGTTCAGACTGGGCCATCTGTGTGTCGAGGTCCTGGGAAGAAAGTATCTCTGTATCTGGGCTTCCTGGGGAGGGTGCCTCCCTGTGTTCTGGCAGTTCCCATTCTGAATCCCAGCTTCCAGACATCTCCGCATGCCCAGATTCATTCCTGACAGATACGTTCTTGACATCCAAAGCCCTAACAACTAGTAACTAGGATACCTTGTGAACCAACTTCCCCAGCCAACCTCTGTGTTCTTCAGTGGACGCTCTGTAGATTGTTCCTTGACATGTCTCCAGGTCACGTCTCAAAGGTGGGCCTTCTCAGTGGTGGTGCCCACCCTCTGGAAAACCCTCCCCCACGCAGTGCAGGAGGCAGAAAATGTGGTGTATTTTAGACACCTCCTGACAATGGACCTATTTACCCAGACTTTTTCTGGCTTGTAATTCCATGCAATTGGTCACATCCTAGTGTTCTTTGCATCCGCACTTTTTTTAGTGTTGTTGTTGTTGTTGTTGTTCAGTCGTTCAGTTGTGTCCGACTCTTCGTGACCCCATGGACCATAGCATGCCAGGACTTCCTGTCCTGCGCTCTCTCCCAGAGTGTGCTCAAGTTCATATTCATTGCATCGGTGATGCTATCTAGCCATCTCATTCTCTGCCATCCCCTTCTCCTTTTGCCTTCAGTCTTTCCCAGCATCAGGGTCTTTTCCAGAGAGTTTTCTCTTCGCATTAGGTGGCCAAAATATTTGAGCTTCAGCTTCAGTATCTGTCCTTCCAATGAGCGGTCAGAGTTGATTTCCTTTAGGATGGACTGATTTGACCTCCTTGCAGTCCAGGGGACTCGTAAGTGTCTTCTCCAGCACCACAGTTCGAAAGCATCAATTCTTCGGTGCTCAGCCTTCCTTATAGTCCAGCTCTCACAGCCATACATTACTACTGGGAAAACCATAGCTTTGATTAGACGGACCTTTGTCAGCAAGGTGATGTCTCTGCTTCTTACTATGCTGTCTAGGTTTGCCATAGCTTTCCGCCCAAGGAGCAAGCGTCTTTTAATTTCATGGCTACAGTCAACGTCTGCGGTGATCTTGGAGCCCAAAAAAGTAAAATCTGTCACTGCTTCCCTTTCTTCCCCTTCTATATGCCAGGAAGTGATGGGGCCAGATGCCATGATCTTCGTTTTTTTAATGTTGAGTTTCAAACCAGCTTTTGCACTCTCCTCTTTCACCCTCAACAAGAGGCTCTCGAGATCCTCTTCGGTTTCTGCCATTAGGGCGGTATCGTCTGCATATCAGAGGTTGTTGATAATTTTCCCAGCAATCTTAATTCCAACCTGTGATTCATCCAACCCGGCGTTTCTCATGATGTACTCTGCATATAAGTTAAATAAGCAGGGAGACAATATGCAGCCTTGTCGTACTCCTTTCCCAATTTTGAACCCCTAGGTTGTTCCATGTCCGGTTCTTACTGTTGATTCTTGACCCTCGTACAGGTTTCTCAGGAGACAGGTAAGGTGGTATGGTACTCCCATCACTTTCAGAATTTGCCACAGTTTGTTGTGATCCACACAATCAATGGCTTTAGCGTAGTCAATGAAGCAGAAATAGATGTTTTTCTGGAATTCTCTTGCTTTCTCCACGATCCAGCGAATGTTGGCGATTTGATCTCTAGTTCCTCTGCCTCTTCGACACCCAGCTTGTACTTCCGGTAGTTCTCAGTTCGCATACTGCTGAAGCCTAGCTTGTAGGATTTTGAGCATCACCTTGCTGGCATGTGAAATGAGCGCAATTGTACAGTAGTTTGAACACTCTTTGGCATTGCCCTTCTTTGGAATTGGAATGTAAACTGACCTTTTCCAGTCTTGCGGCCATTGTTGAGTGTTCCAAATTTGTTGGCATATTGAATGCAGCACTTTAACAGCATCATCTTTTAGGATTTTAAATAGCTCAGCTGGAATACTGTCATCTCCGTTAGCTTTGCTGTTACTAATGCTTCCTAAGGCCCACTAGACTTCACTCTCTAGGATGTCTGGCTCAAGTTCAGTGACCGCACTATCATGGCTATCAGGGACATTCAGATCTTTCCTGTATAGTTTTTCTCTGTATTCTTTCCACCTCTTCTTCATCTCATCTGCTTCTGTTAGGTCCCTGCCTTCTTTGTCCTTTATCATGCCCATCTTTGCACAAAACGTTCCCTTGAGATCTCCGATTTTCTTGAAGAGATCTCTAGTCTTTCCCATTCTGTTGTTTTCCTCGATTTCTTTGCATTGTTCATTTAAGAAGGCCTTCTTGTCTCTCCTTGCTATTCTCTGGAACTCTGCATTCAGTTGGATAGATCTTCCCCTTTCTTCCTTGCTTTTCACTTCCCTTCTTTCTTCAGCAACTTGTAAAGCCTCATCAGACAGCCACTTGACTTTCTTGCATTTCTTTTTCTTTGGGATGGATTTCGTTGCTGCCTCCTGAACAATGTTATGGACCTCCGTCCATAGTTCCTCAGGCACTCTATCAGGTCTAATCCCTGAAATCTATTCCTCACCTCCACTGTATATTCATCAGGGATATGATTTAGGTCATACCTGAATGGTTTAGTGGTTTTCCCTACGTTCTTCAATTTAAGCCGAAATTTTGCAACAAGCAGCTCATGATCTGAGCCACAGTCAGCTCCAGGTCTTGTTTTTACTGACTGTATAGAGCTTCTCCATCTTTGACTGCAAAGTACATAATCAATCTGATTTCGATATTGACCATCTGGTGATGTCCATGTGTAGAGTCGTCTCTTGTGCTGTTGGAAAAGAGTGTTTGCTATGATCAGCATGTTCTCTTGGCAAACTCTATTAGCTTTTGTCCTGCTTCATTTTGTACACCAAGGCCATGCCTGCCTGTTATCCCAGTGATTTCTTGACTTCCTACTTTAGCATTCCAATCCCCTATGATGAAGAGGACATCTTTTTTTGGTGTTAGATCTAGAAGGTGTTGTAGGTCTTCATAGAACCGATCAACCTCAGCTTCTTCGGCCTCAGTGGTTGGGGCATAGACTTGAATTACTGTGATGTTGAATGGTTTGCCTTGGATTCGTACTGAGATCATTCTATCATTTTTGAGATTGTACCCCAGTACTGCTTTTCCCACCCTTTTGTTGACTATGAGTGCTACTCCATTTCTTCTAAGGGATTCTTGCCCACAATAGTAGATATGATGGTCACCTGAATTAAATTCGCCCATGCCTGTCCATTTTAGTTCGCTGATTCCCAAGATGTCGATGTTCAATCTTGCCATCTCATGTTTGACCACCTCCAGCTTACCTTGATTCATTGATCTGACATTCCAGCTTCCTAAACAATATTGCTCTTTACAGCATTGGATTTTCTTTTCACCACCAGACACATCCACAGCTCAGTGTCCTTTCGGCTTTGGCCCAGCTGCTTCACTCTTTCTGGCACTACTTGGAAATACCCTCTGCTCTTCCCCAGTAGTATATAGGACACCTTCCGACCTGAGGGGCTCATCTTCCGGAGTCATCTCTTTTAGCCTTGTGATACGTTCCATGGGGTTTTCTTGGCAAGAATACTGGAGTGGGTTGCCATTTCCTTCTCCAGTGGACCACATTTTGTCAGAACTCTCTGCCATGACCTGTCCGTCTTGGGTGGCCCTGCATGGCATAGCTTATGGCTTCACTGAGTTACGCAAGCCCCTTCGCCACAACAAGGCAGTGATCCATGAAGGGGTTTTTTAGTGTTAGCTGCTGCCAATAAGAGATGTCAGAGGATTAGTGTCATACGTGGCATGTTCCTTTCAGACCACAGTTGGACAAAGACCTGAATATCATCAGGTTAGTGGAGTGGGAAGGCTCTGGACTGTGAACTCACAGAGGAGTGAATACAACAGAAGGAAAGCCTTGTCTTTTTGTCAGAGTGGCATAAATTGAATACCCGGGCCAGTTAAAGACAGCCTTTATTGCCCTCAACAAGTGTTCACAAAGGATGTAAGCTTTTCAGTTACACAAGACTCTTTGTTCATATGGCCTTAAAAATGAAAATGTAAAAAGGAGGGGGTAAGTTTTTGAATGAGGATAGAGTGTCCATATTTGTATGATAAATGGCTCTCTCTGATACTTTCCCTCTTTTGTCTTTTCCACAGGAGAAGCTCAAATTGATAACTGGGAACATCCAGGTTTGCTACTGGTGTTGTCCCAGAGATTCCTCATGCTACCATGATATAATGTCTGGTAGTACTTCTGTCTGACTGGATGTGGCCCTCTGCTTGCTGCCCTCTGCTTTGAACAGGACCAAGAAAGACATGTTGGCCTTGTGAGACTAAGCAGGGGACCCTTCACACAATTCAGGACACAAGACTGAGATGAGTGGCTCTAGACCAGCTGGTATATAGAGGCCTACTGCCTCTGATACTGGACAAAGTATTGCCGGCAAAGCATTTATTCAAAGGGGCCTGTGGCCATTCCAGGGTCATCATGCATTCACCTCCCTCAGTCATGACCAGCTGCTCCTGCAATATCAATGGAGGGAAAAAGGCTAGTTATATTAGCAGTTCATCAAGGTTGGTAGCTGGCATTCATGGCTGCCAAGATGGACATAGATTCCAAAAATGAAAATAATGTGGTAAGAATCAGATGCCATCTTCTGATTCTAATGTTTCATCATTAGATGCTCCTTTGCATTCAGATGAGGCCTCAGTATAATAATGTAGCACTTGGGAAGAAAGATGCAGCCCAGTAACCCAGCACTGAAGGCCAGGATGGAGAAGATCTGCACGGCTATCATGTATTTCCCCTTCATGCTCAGGTAGGTGGGCACAAAGGACACCCAAACACTGCAGAAGACCAGCATGCTGAAGGTGATCAGTTTGGCTTCATTGAAAGACCCAGGCAGCTTCCTGGCTAGGAAAGCTACTGTAAAGCAGATGGCAGCCAGGAAGCCCATGTAGCCAAGGGCACTATAGAACATGGTGACAGACCCTTCATTGCATTGCAGAATTATCTGTCCAGGCAGGGAGTGCATGTCAGAGTCAGGGAATGGGGAGAGATTCCCAGCCAGATGGTGCAGATGACAACTTGGATACCAGAACTGGAAAGTACAGTAGCATTTGCCAAACTCTTCCCCAACCATCTCCTCATTCTATTTCCTGGCTTTGTTGCCAGGAAAGCTAGCACCACAGTGGTTGTTTTTGCCAACACAGAAGAGACAGCAACTGAGAAGATGATGCTGAAGGCTGTTTGTCGGAGGAGGCAGGTACCTTTCCTTGGCTGGCCAATGAACAGAAAGGAGGATGAGAAGGAAAGCAGGAGGGAGAGGAGGAGAATGTAGGAGATGTCCCGGTTGTTGGCTTTGACTATTGGGGTTTCTAGGAATTTAATGAAGATTCCTAGCACAAAGTCTGTGGTTAAGGACAAGAATAGGGCAAAAGAAGCCAGGCCCAAAGGTTTTTCATAGGACAGGAAGGTTATAACCTTGGGGATACATTGATCTCGGCCCCTGTTTGGATGCGGATCTGCTGGACACATGGTGCAAATGTCTGCATCTGAAAAGAAAAAGAGGGACTTGAGAATCATTAATATCTCCAAGTGATATATTTATTATGAGTGTTTAGATGCTGTGGGGCCTCACAAGTCAAGGTTGGAGAACCAGCCAGGAACTATCCATGTGTGGTAGGAATGGGGAGGAGCAGACATTCAGTGGAAGAGGTCATAGAAAGGAGTTTGGGCAAAAGGGCTGATGTGGCATTCTTCCTCAGCTGTTGGAGAAACACTGTCCATCAGAGAGACCTCATTGATAGCAGGAGTGGGAAAGTAATGGCCCCCAGATGTTGTGGGATTGTGGGTCCCATCATGCCGGTTAGAGCTTATAGAAGTTGCAGTCCAGCCACATCTGGAGGGGCAAGATTTGCCTGCCACTGATATATGAATTTTGGTGATGAGAAGGATGAATTAATTCTGCTCCACGGGCAGCCTGATGTGGAGCACGGGATCTGGAATGGCTTCTCTAGTTCTTTTGTTCACAAACCACCACCTTGCTGTCTGTCTCACAGAACAACAGATGAGGAATGTTTTACCCCCCCCAGACACACAGACTCTCACACACACACACACACACACACTCACTCACACACACACACACACACCTGACTGTCTGAAACCAAGGGTGGGGGGTCTTTCACTTTCCATTGATTTGGGATGGATGGCCTTCCTTTCCACACCAAGGACTCCCCAGTCAAATCCTTGGCATAGTCAGCCCCCAATTCTCTTGCCCTGTCCTCCTCAGGAGGAGGACAGAGTGAGAGAGCTGGGGTGCCACTGAGGCCCTTCTGCCCCACACCGGCTGTTAGGGCTGGCAGAGGCAGGAGAGGGCAGCCCCCAGCACTCTTGCCCTGGGGTCCTCCCAAGGAGACGAGGGTGAGAGCACTGGGGTGCCACCAGAAGGCTGCCAGCCACTTTCCCAGCTCCAGGGTGCTCAACGGCCAGGTCCATCAGTGCCGAAGGGCTCGGCAAGCAGGATCTGGGAGGCCGGATGGGGGGAGTCCATCGGACTCCACCCCCTTTTCGGACTCTTGCATCATCCTGACCATGCATAAGAACAAAGTCTTCCTGCACCCCATGCCTTCATTTCAGACAACCCATGTGACAGTTAACAGAGAAGCTCATCCTTCCAAGCCAGGATGGTAGAAGCAAAGCACACCTCAGACTCATTTCATTGGTGGCTTATTTGTACTTTTGGATCAGACTGGTACCTCCCAGAATACAGTGGGCTCTGGATACCTTTTGGGAATTCTCGCACTTGCACTGGCAGATTTCTCTGAGGAAAAAACCTCCCCATTCCAAATTTGACTCCCATTATTCCCTTGAAGTGTTCAGTATGACAGATGAGGTGGGTTCAGTATGACAATTTTATCCTAGCGAACGGAGAGGTGGGTGAGGCAGAGAGTTAGTGACTGGCCCAAGACCACCCAGCATTAGGGATGTACGAAAGGGACTCACCTTGTTCCGCAACTTGCTTCACAGTGGGGGGGAGGTGCTTCGCTTCTCCCCCCGAAATTCAGGCCGGGGGGGGAGGCGCCCCGTCTCCCCGGCCGTGAAAGAAAAAGTGTGTGGGGGGGAAACCCGTGATAGGCTACGTAACGATTAACGTAGCCTATCACGGCTAGATTTCCAAAGTCAGCCGTGATAGGCTACGTAAATCGTTACGTAGCCTATCATGGGTGACTTTGAAAAAAAAAAGTGCGTACGCAAATGGCGGCTCCCTATGGGCGCTGCCATTTGCGTTCCTTATTTGGTCCCGGTAGTCTATGTAAAGATTTACGTAGACTATGGCGAAAATAACGGCAACGCAAATAGCGTTGCCCTTATTTTCGCCGTAGTCTACGTAAATCTTTACGTAGACTACCGGGAACAAATAAGGAACGCAAATGGCAGCGCCCATAGGGCACCGCCATTTGCATATGTCCTTTTTTTTTTTTCCAACTCCCCCGTGATAGGCTACGTAACGACTTACGTAGCCTATCACGGCTGACTTTGGAAATCTAGCTGTGATAGGCTACGTTAATCGTTAAGTAGCCTATCACGGGTTTGTTTGTTTTTTAACTTTACTTTGTAATGGCAGCGGCGGCAGCCGGTCAGAAGACCGGCTGCCGCCCCCACCCCCGACGAAAAGCCGACGAACCGCCACCGGGACCCGCCGCCGGGAGGGACATTCGCCAAAGGTAAGTCCCATCCCGGGGGGGGGGGCGGGGGGGCAGAGAATTTCACCGCCGATTTCGGGGGGCCGAATGCGTTGGCACTCGGCCGCCCGAAGATTCGGGGAGAAATCCTCCGCCATCCCTACCCAGCAGTTCGCTTCATGGCTGAGCTGGAATAGGAACTCAGATGTCCCTATCCCAGATCCATCACCTGAGTCACTTCACCATAGGGATGTCAGAGACATCCACAATGGAACCAAATGAATTTGGATTTTGATGTATCAGGACAGCAGATCCTTCAGCATACCGGCTTTTCCCCTCTTGGGTGGATTCCACTAACTTGCAGACCATTTTTCTAATTTTCCCAATTTTGCATACATTCATTATTGATCAATATGCAAAAATTAATAAATGGCCAAAAATGTGCATTTCCCCATAGGCTAAAGCATGAAACTGCACATTTGGGTGGGTTTGGAACATTGTGTGTTTGTGTGTGTGGGGGGGGGTTGTGTATATCAGCACATGTGAATTTGCACAAATGAACATTTGTGCAAATTCGGGAACTAAAAAAGTCAATTTCCATCAATGGCTGGACTGCAGAATGAAAGGTGCTTGACAACACCTTTCAGACAGAACAGATTTCACACAATCCATACATCCCTATGTTGGGTTAGTTCTGAAGAACATCATGGCCCTCAAAGTTCCAATTCCCTGGCCAAAGCAGGAATCCTATATATTCCCTGCTATCTAATTCTACCTAAGTGACATGGGGAAGACTTAGTTAAAGGATTAGATCTCAGCTGGAGAATCAGACAAGATCTGTAATGTATTCTAAATCAATATCAGTGATAAACACACACACACACACACACACACACACACATATCCTGGTTGAAGGGCAGAGTTAAGGCTATCTCACGTTTCCTCAAGATATATAGGCACACAAATTCAAATTCACTGTGATTTTGCCCCATGAAAGCCTATGGGAGCAGCTGCTGACATCTATACGTTGGTGTATTGCCCCGGCTGTGGGCTGCTAAGGTTTGGAGGTGCTGAGATAGTGATAAGCCAGATCCAGGTTTGCTTACAAGGAGACCTTATTGAGTACTTACAGCACACAGGCGTACCCAGTGGTTGGATCAGACAGCTTCTCTGAACCCAGAGCCAAGGGGTACAATGGGTTTTATATCATACACGTTAGCAGTGAGGCAGCATGACAACAGCAAGCGTTAATTAGCGTTCTTCTGCAACTTTCCCAGCACAGACACCTGTGGCTTAGCATAAACAGAGCCTTCTCTTCTCAGGCACATCCTAGGCTCTGGTAAGATACTAGCCTTCATTAGAATGGAATGTGCTGAGGCCACGCTATTGACCTTTGACTCATCTCACATGCTCAGAGGCCCGCTAGCAAGGAAATTGCACTTATAATGAATCTAAAGAGAGCACTATGGATCTCTAGGCTCCTCTAAAACTACAGGTGACTTGGTTACACTCCTGCGGCCATTACAGCTGGGCATGCTCAGATTCACTCTGAAGCCAGAATGCTGCCTGTACTCCACTGTTTCCAGAGAAAGGCGCAAAGTTCCACAAAGCCAGGAAATGGGAAGCTCAGGCTCATGCCTTAACTGCCATGCTCCGTGATCAGTGATGATGCTGTGCAATGTCACAAATGCTGCTTGCTTACACCTTACCCTCCATGCACCCACACTTTTCCTGGGTCTGTAGGCCCAAATCCAGATGGGGAGGATGGAGTGCCTGTGACCAGCAAGGATGTCCCTTGTCCTGGTCCAGTATTGCCTTGTGAAGCATCTGAGCCTTACTGTGTTGCTCTTTGTTGCTGACATCAGTAGGCAGCAGGATAAATCATAGAATCATAGAATAGTAGGGTTGGAAGGGGCCTACAGGGCCATCGAGTCCAACCCCCTGCTCAATGCAGGAATCTGGGTCAGAGCATCCCTGACAGATGGCTGCCCAGCCTTGTCTTGAATGCCTCCAGAGTGGGAGAGCCCACCACCTCCCTAGGTAATTGGTTCCATTGTTGTATTGCTCTAACAGTCAGGAAGTTTTTCCTGACGTTCAGCCAGAATCTGGCTTCCTGTAACTTGAGCGCATTATTCCATGTCCTGCACTCTGGGATGATCGAGAAGAGATGCTGTTAAACAATGAGAGGAACCCTTCTTCTAGCAATCAGGGTAGAAGCTTCATAAGTCAATAAAGGACCAGGACAACATGGGACATCTTTGTTGAACATAGATGTGGGTGTTGGGAACTACATGCACACATGCACACACTGCTGGCCGTCCCCTACAGCCAGTTCTTTCAACTCAAAGTTCAGAGATGTCCAAAGAAAAGAGAGAAACTTTAGCCCTATTCTGTATGGACTGCCATTTCCTCTGGAGTCACTTGCCTTCCTCGGTAGAAATGGTCCCGCCTGTGCAGGGAGCACAGTCATAGCAGCACCGTGGCTCTCCTTCCCGAATCACCTTGACGTCTCCAGGCCTGCAGCTCCTGCTACATCTGGAACGAGGCACCGTCTACCCATCAAGACAGAGGATCAAAAGTTGGGGGAGCTTCTATCTATGGACCTTCATTGGCACCAACAGCAGTTTCCTACCCATGTCAAATAGCAGCACGGGGGGTGGGGGAGTGATTTTTGTCAGGACTGTGGAATGGAAGGAAATGGCCAACTCCTTCCCTCTGCTCCACAGTCCCAATCCTGCTCACTCCACACCCCAGCAGCTGCTATTTGCATGTGAAGTGTTAAATGTCAGTGTGGTTCGATCTTTAATTTAGGTTACTCATGCATGGGATTGCTTTCTAAGATAACCTTTGCAAGAGGCTGCTTGTCAGAAATAAAGATTACAATTCACAACCCTATCATCTTTAATATTGATCAACAAACCAACAACATTTCCATTCAACATGTTGTGTTATTCACCCAACCTCCAAAATGCTGGGAAGTTGAAAATCATGCTGGGTGGCAATGATGGGATCGCAGTCCAGCACATCTGGGGGGCACCAGGTTGGGGAAGGCTGCTCTAAAAAAGAGAGACGTCAGTGGCCCTCAATTGTCCATCACCTGTTTACCACAACCTCACAGTCAACTTTGCATATCCTCTTCTCCATCTTGTCCACATGGTTTATTTGCTTTCTTTACAAATATTATTCAGTTGGCAAGCAAGCCCCTCTCAGCCTGGACCTCACGCCATTCGCTTTTCTACAATTTATTTTTATTTTATTTATTGAAAACATTTGTATCCCACCCTATATCATTAAGATCTCAGGGTAGCATACAGATAAAATCAATTTAAACAGTGTAAAACATTAAATAATTTAAATAGCTAAAAACATGTTAAACCATTAAACCAGCTAATACCAATTACAAAATCTAAAACAATAAAATGGTTAAAACAGTGTGCAACTTTAGGGAATTCCATTATTTTATTTTATTTATGAGGGTGTTTTAAATTATTTCTGAGGCTTTTAACCTGCCACTTTACTAAGGCTTCTGTTTACGGATTCTTTGTGGGATTAAGATTGGCTCCTTTTCACACGGTTTTTCGATAGGTTTTCTTTGGTTTCCTTTCTATATGTTCCATCACACAGCCACTAGGTGGTGCTGAGGTATAGCAGAATTGCACAAATACACCAGTTTTCATGCCCCCGTTCATGGATATACCAGACTTTCCTCCTTAGGAAAACAACAACAACCCTAAAATGGTTGCAAATCACGGAAGAGGCTGTGGAGGATGACAACATCATATGATTATGAAGCACCTGTAAACTACCAGGAGTGAGGAATCACGAGGGCACAATAAATGTCTCCTGTTGAAAGGCTCCACAACAACTTCTGATATTAAATCAAACCAGGGCTTTGAATCTGAACCCATTTTCAAATTAATAACTGGGACCCAGAAATAATGCTCCTTCTGATAATAATAGTAATATACCAAGGCTGAAATCCTGTACCCACCTACTTGGGAGTTTGCCCAATTGTACTCAGTGGGACTTCTGAGTAGGCACATATATGATTGAACTGCAAATGAAAGGGAAGTGCAGTGTGATCAATGCCACTTTCGTACTGGAATGTACAATAATAGCACAATTTGAAAAACCTTTCCTTTATGATTTATCATTCTACCATCTTCTAATAAACTTCAGAATGATGCCACGCCCACAATAAACACTGAACATGGTGGAACCAATGACCCAGGGAGGTGGTGGGCTCTCCCACACTGGAGGCATTCAAGACGAGGCTGGACAGCCATCTGTCGGGGTGCTCTGACTTGGACTCCTGCAGTGAGCAGGGGGTTGGACTCGATGGTTTTATAGGCCCCTTCTAACCCTACTATTCCATGATTCTATGATTCAATGAATCTTCAGTTTACAGGGAAGCTTTAACAAAGGAGCCACAACTGTGGTATCTTTAATAACACTTTATTATATGTGTAGAAGTTAACAAAGGAGCCGGAGGGTGCAATCCTATGGGGATAGTTGGCCGCTTCCAAACTCAGAGGCGGCTGACTGTCCAATGCAGGGCGGGTGGAGCACAGAGGATCATCCCCTCCACACTTTAGCCGCCCTGCATTTGTGGCTAGACAGTGGATTTTGGCCATCCAGCTGGGGCATGTTGGGGGAGGGGGGAGGCCAGACGGTGAATAGGAAGCATCATAATGATGCTTCTGTAGTCTCCTCCCCTCCCTGCCCCCAGGAACACCCCCTTTTCACTTGTTTCACACTGCTCTTATGAGTGCGGAGCCAGGGACAAACCACACTGCCTACGAGGAGGTGGGGTAGGAGCAGGGAGTGAGTTTCTGGGAACCGAACATGGAGCCCTGGCTCCAAGCTTGGTTCCCAGAAATTGAAAAGTCCTATGACCATCTAGACACTGTCTAGCAGTCATAGGAGTGCGCCCTTAATTTATTATCACTCTGTTGTTGGGTGCATTCATGAACCTGTAAAAAATTCAGCTCTCATTTTATACCAAATGTTTCAAGGTGGTTTTTTTTTTTAAATTCAAAAATTATATATAACACCCAAGAAAGTATCATGTGATTACACGTGATCACACATGAGAGGGTCTTCTCTGCAGTAGCTGCACACCCTTGGAACAAGCTGCCATCACAGGTGCGCCATGCTCCGTCATGGCAGACTTTTAAGGAGGCCTTGAAAACATATTGTTTGCCTTTGGCCTTCTCTTGATATGACTGCTATTGTTGCTGTTACAGCTGTTAACATGGTTGCTGGTTTTATTTTTGGCTTTTATTCTTTTTATCTATCACTTTTAATATTTTAACTGTTCTTATTATTTTATTGCTGCAAGCTGCCTTGGGAGGGCTTCTGTCCTGAAAGGCAGCCAAGAAATATTTTAAATAAATAAATACATACATTAAATGTAACAGATGTTGAAGAGAATACAACACAACAAATAGATTTCCCACCTGGTTAAACCAGCCGGGCCATAAAATCTGGTCAATGGTAAATGTGACGTCTGAGGATCCATCTCTCTCTTGTGGGCTGATTGAGTGAAATTTAATAAAGAAGGAGTATTGCTGATACCTGTTGGATGTTAAAAATCAGCAGCTTATGAAACAACTTTCTTCTTTTCATGTTCTTTTTTATTTTTATCTCTTTTTCTCCTTTTGATACTGAGAGAGATCTCTTTTGGCATTGGAAGATCAATAACCTACTGGATATCCAGATAGATTAATTTATAAATGAAGTAATGAAGAAGATAATTGAATGAGTGCTATGAATTTGGATAAACCAGCAACAGATATCAGAACAACTCATAGTAGAGCGAACACCTGGGAGATGCCTACAGAACAACTAAGGAGAAATACGAAATCCAGGAAAGGCTCCTTAAAAGAGACTCCGACGGCAGATACGAAATTATTGGTGAAAGCAATATCTATAAGCAAGGAAGAGGTACCTGAGCAGAAGCAAGATATACAAAAGATGGCCTTGGATGAACAAACACAGAATATTATAGATGCTATAAGCAAAAAGATGGAGGCTTTTGAACTACGCATAGAACAAAGGATGGGCAGTTTTGAACAATATAGAACAAAGGATGGGCACCTTTGAACAACATATAGAAAAATGGATGGAAAGGCAAATATTGGAAGTAAAGGAGGAGATTAAAGACACGAAGGAAGAATTGAGGCAAGAATTTAAGAAATCAGATGATGCATTAAATCAAAGAACAGAAGACTTTAAAATAATGACCAACAGAGTGGAAGTACTGGAAAATAATGCAGAAATTGTATCCACGGAGTTAGAACGTGAGCAGGATGACTTTGCTTGGTTTGAGCTTAAAGACAAGGAACGCTTGTTACGTTTTAGAGGGGTTGCAGAAAGTTATGGCAGTGCAGAAACTGACCTCAGAATGGAAATGGTAAAGACTATAGCAGCCTTTTCTAGTAAAGAAGAGAAAAACATGGAAATGGAAATAGATCAAGCTTATAGACTGAATTCGACATATGCAAAAACAAAAGGTCTACCCAGAGACATTATTGTCCATTTTGCAAAGAAAACTACAAGGAATTCAATTCTCCAGCAGCACTATAAAACTAAATTGAAGATGGTGGGCAAAGAGATTATTGTCATGAAAGAAAGTCCTGGAAGATTTTTGAGGAAAAGGAGAGACTGTGCATTTTTAACCACAATCCTGAAATACAAAAAGGTCATGTTTAGATGGGAATTCCCAGAAGGTGTGGTCTTCTCTTATAGAGAACAGAGATTTAAGTTGGACTCAGTTCAAAAAGCAAGAGAGTTCCTTCGAACTAGGGTTGGCGGAGAATTTCTCCCCGAAACTTTGGGGGACCGAGCGCCAACGTGTTCGGCCCCCTGAACAAGTTTCGGGGAGAAATCCTCTGCACCCCCCCCGCCCCCCGCACCCCCCCCGGGACGGGACTTATCTTCGCCGAATGTCCCTCCCGGCGGCGGGACCGGCCGGCGGTTCGGCGGGTGTTCGAGCGGGGCGGGAGCGGCAGCCGGTCTTTTGACCGGCTGCCGCCGCCACCATTGCAATGAAAGAAAAAAAAAAAACGCCCCCTGATAGGCTACGTGACGATTAACGTAGCCTATCACGGCTAGATTTGCAAAGTCAGCCGTGATAGGCTACGTGAATCGTCATGTAGCCTATCACGGGTGACTTTAAAAAAAAAAAAAGTGTGTACGGATAATGGCGGCCCCCATAGGGAGCCGCCATTCCCGTTCCTTATTTGGTCGCCGTAGTCTACGTAAACATTTACGTAGACTACAGCGACTAAATAAGGAACGCGAATGGCGGCTCCCTATGGGGGCCGCCGTTAGCGTACGCGCTACATGACGATTGACGTAGCCTATCATGGCTGACTTTGCAGATCTAGCCGTGATAGGCTACGTGAATCGTCACGTAGCCTATCAGGGGGCGTTTTTTTTTTTTTTAAACTTTCGCGTTCGCGGCCGGGCGAGGCGGGAAGCCTCCTCCCCCCAGCCTGAACTTCGCGAGGGGACCAGCGAAGCGCCTCCCCCCCACCGCGAACATCCTTCGAGGACAGGTAAGTGACATTCGTCCACCCCTACTTCGAACTTATGGAAAAGATTGGACAGACCTACAACCTGATGTACAAGAAGAGGACAGCACTCAGGGTGCAACAGGTGGAAATTAAGAATGTACCTTAATCTTATACTGTATTTTTTAAAAAATGGATTATAAATTTTTAACTTGGAACATTAATGGGGTGAATGCTCCTCAAAAGAGAAAGAAAATATTTTACTATTTACAAAAAATTGAAACAAGGTATAATATGCATACAAGAAACTCATATTAAGAAAGAAGATACCAAATATTTAATTAATAAAAAATTAGGTGAAGAGTTTATAACTGCAAGCCAAAAAAAGAAAAATGAAGTAGTTTGATATGTTAAGCCACATTTGGGACTGGAATTGGTATGATCAGATGAACAAGGTCATTTTGTGGGAGTTAAAATTACACTGAATGGGGTATCAACGTTGATTTTAGGGGTTTATGCACCTAATGACCACAAAGCGAAATTTTTAGGGATGTCAGAGAATTCCACCACAGATCTCGGTGAGGCCGAATGCCAGTGCATTCGGCTCCCTGAAATCCATGGCGGAACGAAGCCCCCTGCCCCCCCCCGCTAAAGGTGCACAAAACGGAGCACTTACCTGCAGCCGTTCACTCTGCTTTGCGAATGGTGGCCGCATCTGCGGCCACCATTCCCTTCTTCATGATTACTGTGATAGGCTACATAAATACTTACGTAGCCTATCACGGCAAAAAAAAGGGAATGCAAATGGCGGCTGCCGTAGCCGCCACCATTTGTGTTCCCTTTTTTTTTTTGCCGTAATAGGTTAGGTAAATATTTACATAGCCTATCACAGCAAAAGACAGGGGCGCAAATGGCGTAGTGGCCACCATTTGCGCCCCTGTCTTTTGCCATAATAAGCTACATAAATATTTATGTAGCCTATCATGGCAAAAAAAGGGAACGCAAATGGCGGCCACCATAGCCACCATTTGTGTTCCCTTTTTTTTATTTTTGCCGTGATAGGCTACATAAATATACATGTAGCCTATCACAGCAAAATACAAGGATGCAAATGGCGACAGCTACAGTGGCCGCCATTTGCGTCCTTGTGCAGCCCAGCGGCTGGATGTCCAGCTATGGGTGGCCCCAGCCGGTGGCTCCGCAGAGTCGCTGAAGAGCAGAGCCGGCCGGGGAGAATTTCGGGGGGAGGGATGGAGTGCTTCCCCCCCACCGTGAATGTCACCCTTTGAAAAGGTAAGTGACTTTCGTACATCCCTAGGAATTTTATGAGGATCCCTTATCCAAACTCGTGGATCTAACTTTTGACAGTAGGTGTTTAATGGGAGATTGGAATGGGGTGATTGCACCTCAAATTGATAGAATATCAGAGAAAAAAAGAAAGAGTTGCTGTTTATTCTCTGTCGCTTCCGACTCTTCATGAATTCATGGACCAGCCCACACCAGAGCTTCCTGTCAGCTGTTGCCACCCCCAGCTCCCCCAAGCTTGAGTCCGTCACCTCCAGAATATCATCCATCCACCTTGCCCTTGCTCGGCCCCTCTTCCTTTTTCCTTCCACTTTCCCTAACATCAGCATCTTCTCCAGGCTCTCCTGTCTTCTCATGATGTGGCCAGAGTACTTCAGTTTTGCCTTTAAGATCATTTCCTCAAGTGAGCAGTCTGGCTTTATTTTCTGGAGTATGGACTGGTTTGATCTTCTTGCAGTCCAAGGCACTCTCAGAATTTTCCTCCAACACCACAGTTCAAAAGCATCGATCTTCCTTCGGTCAGCCTTCCTTATGGTCCAGCTCTCGCAGCCATAGGTTACGACAGGGAAGACCATCGCTTTGACTATGCAGACCTTTGTTGTCAGTGTGATGTCTCTGCTCTTCACTATTTTATCCAGATTTGTCATTGCTCTCCTCCCAAGAAGTAAACGTCTTCTGATTTCCTGGCTGCAGTCAGCGTCTGCAGTAATCTTTGCACCTAAAAAGACAAAGTCTGTCACTGCCTCCATGTTTTCTCCCTCTATTTGCCAGTTATCAATCAAGCTGGTTGCCATAATCTTGGTTTTTTTGAGGTTGAACTGCAACCCAGCTTTTGCACTTTCTTCTTTCACCTTCATCATGAGGTTCCTCAGCTCCTCCTCGCTTTCAGCCATCAAAGTGGTATCATCTGCATATCTGAGATTGTTCATGTTTCTTCCAGTGATTTTAACTCCAGCCTTGGCTTCATCAAGCCTAGCACATCGCATGATGTGTTCTGCATACAGGTTGAATAGGTAGGGTGGGAGTATACAGCCCTGCCATACTCCTTTCCCAATCTTAAACCAGTCCGTTGTTCCGTGGTCTGTTCTTACCGTTGCTACTTGGTCATTATACAGATTCCTCAGGAGGCAGACAAGATGACTTGGTATCCCCATACCACCAAGAACTTGCCACAACTATTATGATCCATACAGTCAAAGGCTTTAGAATAGTCAATAAAACAGAAATAGATGTTTTTCTGAAATTCCCAGGCTTTCTAATAAATGGTATTAGGCCAGCCTAATCTGCCAGACCTCTGCATTGTGAGTGGTATGGTGGTGCTGACCAGATGGTCAGCAAGATTACAGCAGAATCAGCCCAGGTACAAGTAAACAGGACTGGGCTAGGCATGTGCATTCATTCATTCATTTCTCCCATGATTCATTTCCCCCATCCATTCATTAAATGTATGTGTTATTTCCTGCTCCAAAAGCAGTCTCAAAGAAACTAACCCAAAACAGATACAAAAATCCAGGTGCTTTGCTAGGCACTCAAAAGATTCTAGGCCCAGGCCCAGGTTTTGATTTGACTGTATGACGATGTCCTGGCTTTTTTCTCAGCTGCTGGTTTTATTTTATTTTTTATTTTGTTTTATTTCAGTGTTTGTGTTCTATGTTTTTAATGTATTGTACCCTGATCAGTGAACTTTAATTATGGGGTGTTTGAAAAGTACAGTAAATAAATTTAAGAAATGAATAAATAGGACACACATCTTCATGCTATTGACATATACTCATATATAGCTATATATATGCAAATTCAGAAATAATTACTAGGTTGTATTTAAATTTTGCAGAAGGCAAAGTTCACCAAATAATTCCCCATCCAAGCATCTGAAACAAAAGATTCCTTAGACACCAATGGATCTTTCCCCCTAGCTTTAACTGCCAGGGGCATCATATTGTACGTACCCTCTTATAAATCGAGGGGGAAGGAATCTGTGGCTAAGTGAGATGCAAATGTGTCATTTTAACTATTGTTTGTATGCTGTTTTTAATTTGGTTTTCATTGTATTTTAGTGTGTGTGTGTGTGTGTGTGTTGTATTTTATCTTGTGTCTCTGTGTGTGTGTGTTTAAATTAAGATGGCCTATGGCTTTGAACAATAAAGTTTCATTCATACTAAAGGAAAGATTTAAGAGTCAGCACAGACCTAACAGAAGCAGATGAGATTAAGATGATGTGGAAAGAATACACAGAAGAACTATACAAGAAAGATCTTAATGTCCCTGATAGCCATGATAGTGCGGTCACTGAACTTGAGCCGGACATCCTAGAAAGTGAAGACAAGTGGGCCTTAGGAAGCATTAGTAACAACAAAGCGAGCGGAGATGACAGTATTCCAGCTGAGCTATTTAAATCCTAAAAGATGATGCTGTTAAAGTGCTGCACTCAATATGCCAGCAAATTTGGAACACTCAACAGTGGCCACAAGACTGAAAAAGGTCAGTTTACATTCCAATCCCAAAGAAGGGCAACGCCAAAGAGTGTTCAAACTATTTATTTTATTTTTATTTATTTATTTATTTATTTCTATACCGCCCAATAGCCGAAGCTCTCTGGGTGGTTCACAAAAACTAAAACCAAACAGCACACAATAAAACAATTTAAAATATATAGAACATTAAAACCACAATATAACAATACAACCACAATAAAACCTAGCAGCAGTACAGGAGTTTAAAATACAGATTTAAAACAGCAAAGATAAAAATTTAGAAAGCTAAAACTACCGTACAATTGCGCTCATTTCACATGCCAGCAAGGTGATGCTCAAAATCCTACAAGCTAGGCTTCAGCAGTATGCGAACCGAGAATTACCGGAAGTACAAGCTGGGTTTCAAAGAGGCAGAGGAACGAGAGATCAACGCTATTTGCGTTGCCCTTATTTTCGCTGTAGTCTACGTAAATCTTTACGTAGACTACAGGGACCAAATAAGGAATGCGAATGGCGGCTCCCTATGGGGGCTGCCATTAGCGTACGTGCTTTTTTTTTTTTAAGTCACCCGTGATAGGCTACGTGACAATTAACATAGCCTATCACGGCTGACTTTGCAAATCTAGCCATGATAGGCTACGTTAATCAGTACGTAGCCTATCACAGAGGCGTGTTTTTTGTTTTTTTTTACTTTTCTTGTAATGGCGGCGGCGGCGGCAGCCGGTCGAAAGACCGGCTGCCGCCCCCACCCCTGACGAAGACCTGCCAAACCACCGCCGGGACCCACCGCCGGGAGCGACATTCATAAAAGGTAAGTCCCATCCCGGGGGAGGGTGGCGGGGGGTGTGTGGAGAATTTCTCCCCGAACCTTCGGAGGACCAAATGTGTTGGCACTCGCCCCCCCTGAAGTTTCGGGGAGAAATTCTCCCCCGTCCCTAGCTATGAGAGCTGGACTTTAAGGAAGGCTGAGCGCTGAAGAATTGATGCCTTCAAACTGTGGTGCTGGAGAAGACTCTTACGATTCCCCTGGACTGCAAGGAGGTCAGATCAGTCAATCCTAAAGGAAATCAACCATGACTGCTCATTGGAAGGACAGATACTGAAGCTGAAGCTCAAATATTTTGGCGACCTAATGCAAAGAGAAAACTCCCTGGAAAAGACCCTGATGCTGGGAAAGATTGAAGGCAAAAGGAGAAGGGGACGGCAGAGGATGAGATGGCTAGATAGCATCACCGATGCAATGAATATGAATTTGAGCACACTTCGGGAGAGAGCAGAGGACAGGAAGGCCTGGCGTGCTGTGGTCCATGGGGTCATGAAGAGTTGGACTTGACTTAATGACTGAACAACAACAACATATTATCACATTGTAATTTCCAGTAGCACTCCTGTCTGATTTGATACTTCCCTCTGTTTGTAAGAGGACCGCGAATGACATGTGAGACTAAGTAGGGGGACCTTCACAAAATTCAGGACCCAAGGATGAAAGATGTGACTCTGGAGCAACTGTTATAAAGAGGCATGATGCTTCTGATTCTGGTGGTAAAGCATGACATACGTAGATTTCAAAACTGAAAGAGTATCTTCAGACTCAGATGCCACCTTCTGCTTTCATCATTATATGTTCTTTTGCATTCAGATCAGGCCTCAGTATAATGATATAGCACTTGGGAAGAAAGATGCAGCCCAGCAGCCCAGCACTGGAGGCCAAGATAGAGAAGATCTGCACGGCCACCATGTATTTCCCCTTGGTACTCAGGTAGGTGGGCACAAAGGACACCCAAACACTGCAGAAGACCAGCATACTGAAGGTGATCAGTTTGGCTTCATTGAAGGCCCCAGGAAGCTTCCTGGCTAGGAAAGCCACCGTGAAGCAGATGGCAGCCAGGAAGCCCATGTAGCCAAGCGCAATATAAAACATGGTGACAGACCCTTCATTACATTGCAGGACAATCTCTCCAGGCTGGGAGTGCATGTCTGAGTCTGAGAATGGGGGAGAGGTTCCCAGCCAGATGGTGCAAATCACTGCTTGGATACCAGAACATGAAAGTACAATGGAATTGGCCAAACTCTTCCCCAGCCATCTCCTCATCCTGTTCCCTGGCTTTGTGGTGAGGAAGGCCAGAATCACAGTGATCGTTTTGGCCAAGACAGAAGAGACAGCTACTGAGAAGATGATGCTGAAAACTGTTTGTTGGAGGAGGCAGGTTGCTTCCTTTGGCTGGCCCATGAACAGAAAGGAGGACAAGAAGGAAAACAGGATGGAGATGAGGAGAATGTAGGAGAGGTCCCGGTTGTTGGCTTTCACTATTGGGGTTTCTAAATGTTTAATAAAAATGCCTAATACACAACAAGTAGTTAAGACCAAGAAAAAAGCAGAGGAGGCCAGGGTGATCCCCAAATGTTCTTCATAGGACAGGAAGGTTATAATCTTGGGGATACATTCATCTCGGTTAAGGTTCGGATGCTGATCTTCTGGACACAGGATGCAACGTTCTGCATCTGAAAAGTAGAACAGCGACTAAAGCATCATGAAAATCTCCCATTGCTATATTTTGTTATGAGAGTTTAGATGTCATGGGGGACACACAAGCCAAGGATGGGAAAGGGACCAGGAATGATCCATGTGTGGAAAGGATGGGGAAGGGCAGATGTTCCGTCACAGAGGTCAGTGAAAGGATTTCGGGAAGTGATGCTGGCGTGGTCTTATTTCTGTGCTATGGGGGAGACACTCTCCATCCAAGAGTCAGCACTGGGCTTGAGAAAATTATTCTTATTTTCCCTGTATTTACTTTTTTATTTTTTTGCCATTATAACAGAAACGAAAGCAAAAACAACATCTCCTTTCACAATAACCATTGACAACACCATTAAGTAAAAGGAAAGGGAAAGAAATGAATCAGCATTTGTATTTTAAATATATACACCTTCCCACTTGTGTTCCCCAGCAACTGGTGGACTTTGGCATGCTGCCTCTGATTTGGGGATGGCATACAGTCTTCGGGACCAGTAGCCAGTCATAGCCTTCACTATGAATTTGTCTACCCTCCTTCGATCTTTTCCTTCTGAAACAATATTTTGTGGAAAGAGAAAAGGTGGAAGATGCACTGGGAAAACATGGCAGGATTATAAGGGGAAGATGACGACCATGTTTGGACCCCAGATAAAATGTCATAAATGAAGCAAGGTCATGGTGCAATAAAAGCCTGATCCGGAAACACCCTTGTTTCTTACAAATGGAACATGTCGGCCTACTGCAACCTGGTGCCCTCCAGATATTTGTGACTAAACCTCCCAGCATCTCTGAGTACTGGACATCCAGGAGTAACTTGACTGCCTTTCCAACACATCAAAGCCCTAGAGTGCTCTTTCAAGCCTTCAGAATTGCCCTGCATTTCCTTTTCGCCCGTGGAAGGAATTAGACTCAGTGATAATGCACTTCTCTGATGTCTGTGTTACTTCACTTCTCCAATATTTTGTTAAATTGCTTCGCTGATGTTGTATAAAGTTGCTTAAGAGCTTTAGCACAGTAGAGATCTGGGGAGGTCTCAGGATCACAGGAACCTGTCATTGCCAGGAGGCACAAAGTGCTCAGAGAAGGAGAAACAGGTAGTGGAAGTTATAACTCCATAACAGTTTGCTGGAATGGGGTGAAATTGAGGTGGTGGTCTGATCTCAGGGGGAGCCTTCAGATGCTGCACTGGAGAATCAGGGATCTTGGCTTCTTCAGGGAAAAGTGAGCATTTCCCCCCTTTCCCCCCTCCCTCATATTCTCCTCTTTTATTTGGCATTAAACAAATCCACATAAGGGTTTGATCAGAGTAGCGATCTACTGTGATCTCAGGATCCAAGGGAGCCTGTCATTGTAAGCAGGGAGAAGTGGCCAGAGAAGGAGAAATGGGGGTTGGAGCTAGAACTCCCTGACTGTTTGCTGGAATGGGGCTTATTTCTGGGGGGTGGGGTGTCTCATGGGGAGCGAGTATCTAGCCTGCCTGTTCGTGCTGTTTCTAGCCTTCGGAATTGCAAATTAGTCACTCTCCATTTTTTTTTTATAATGTAGTAGCAGCGGGAAGCCTGGACAGGGGTGGGAAACAAGCTTCATTATTTGGTTGAGCAGCCCTTGCCAAGTTGATGATGTTCAGCTCCACGTGCCCCACCCCGCCTGGAAGAATGTTCCTTTCAAGCGCTGTGTGAACTGTGAAACTCGAGTTTTTAAGGCATGGTACACTTGGCTTTTCTTGCTTTGTGTGTCCCTGACGACTCAAAGCCAATTCCATGAAAATCTGGATGAGACTCCAAGGCATTTCTCATTCTTTTGTCCTGAAGTTTACCCCCGTCCCCGGTCAAAGTTAGAATTAAAGTTTCTGCTTATCGATTAATGTGCAAAAAATATTGTGTAATGTACACATATCAAAAAGCTTGATATACAGGTGTCTAAAAGTATGAATAGACTTTTAGGGTTTTAGCATATTTTGAGTACAGAGTTATATTCTCAAATGTATGATTCAGAATTGATCATAACTAGCCTGACAGATGGAGATGTAATTCTTTTTTGTATGTTTTATGTTTTTTAACAAATCTTTAATAACAATATGATCATATAGCCTATCACGTGAAAAACCACAGATGCAAATGGCATAGCAGACGCCATTTACAGCCATAAAGCCTTTAGCTTAATCTAAGACCTTTACAGCCGGAAATGGTGTAGCGGACGCCATTTGCATCCGGAGACAGTCAGCCTCAGCCAGTGATATGGCAGCGGCGGCCGTATCGCTGGCACTCCAGAGCTGGCCGGCGGATCCGCGGAATTGCCGCAGAGCAGAGCCAGCCAGCTAGGTTTCCAGGGGGAGGGATGGATCGCCTACCCCCAAGGACGGATTCCCGGCTGGAATGACAGGGAGGGAATATGCCCATCCCTAGCCTGGGGACACAGGAATACACATTATCCAGCTCCTTAGATAGATGGACAAAAGGGCCCATCTCGCTAAAAAGCAGAGCAGGATGACGAGGTGGCGGCAGTTGCCTCTAGTGCACCTCCCGCTCTGCATTTGGATGCTCACCAGCCTCCAGAGTTCAGAGGCTCATGGGCACAGAGGGTGGAAGTGGAGACATTGTCGCCTAAGATCTACATTTTTCTTAGCAATGCTCTAAATGGTTCTTTTTTTTCATTTTAGGTTGTACAAGTAAATTTTAATGTGATACTACAAGTATACTTCTAATAAAATTTTAGTCATGTATCAAAATATTTCCCACTTCCTAAGGGCTTCATAGAATCATAGAATCATCAAATAGTAGGGTTGGAAGGGGCCTACAAGGCCATCGAGTCCAACCCCCTGCTCAAGGCAGGAGTCCAAGTCAGAGCATCCCTGACAGATGGCTGTCCAGCCTCGTCTTGAATGCCTCCAGTGTGGGAAAGCCCACCACCTCCCTGGGTCATTGATTCCATTGTCATATTGCTCTAGCAGGCAGGAAGTTTTTCCTGATGTTCAGCCGGAATCTGGCTTCCTGTCACTTGAGCCCATTATTCCGTGTCCTGCACTCTGGGATGATCGAGAAGAGATCCTGGCCTTCCTCTCTGTGACAACCTTTCAAGTACTCGAGGAGCACTATCATATTTCCCCGCAGCCTTCTCTTCTCAAGGCCAAACATGCCCAGTTCTTTCAGTCTCTCTTCATAGGGCTTTGTTTCCAGTCCCCTGATCATCCTTGTTGCCCTCCACTGAACCCCCTCCAGCTTGTCTGCATGCATCCTTCTTAAAGTGCGGTCCCCAGAACTGGACACAGTACACCAGATGGGGCCAAACCAGTGCTGAGTAGAGGGGAACTACTACTTCCCGGGATTTGGAGGCTATGCTTCTATTAATGCAGCCCAAAAGAGCATTGGCCTTTTTTGCAGCCACATCACATTGTTGGCTCATATTCAGCTTGTGATCGACAACAATTCCAAGATCCTTCTCACTTGTAGTGTTGTTGAGCCACGTATCCCCCATCTTGTAACTGTGCATTCAGTTTCTTTTTCCTAGGTGCAGAACTTGGCATTGATCCATATTAAATGCCATTCTGTTATTTTCTGCCCAAAGCTCCAGTCTGTCAAGATCACTTTGAATTTTGTTTCTGTCTTCCAAAGTATTAGCTATCCTGCCCAATTTGGTGTCATCTGCAAATTTGATCAGCATTCCCTGCACCTCCTCCTCCAAGTCATTAATACAAATGTTGAAGAGCACTGGGCCCAGGACTGAGCCTTGCAGTACCCCACTCATTACCGATCCCCAGTTTGAGAAGATCCCATTGATTAGCACTCTTTGAGTCCGATTCTGTAGCCAACTGTGGATCCACCGGATCACTGTTTCATCTAGCCCACTTTGAGCTAGTTTGCTCATCAGGATATCATGGGGCACTTTGTCGAAAGCTTTGTTGTAGATTATGTCCACAGCATTCCCACAGTCCACAAGGGAGGTGACCTGATCCAAAGACGAGATCAGATTCGTCTGGCAGGATTTGTTCTTGACAAAATGTATGTTGGCTTCGAGTAATCCCTGCATTGCTTTCAAGGTGCTTACAGATGGATTGCTTGATCATCTGCTCCAGAATTTTCCCAGGGATTGATGTCAGACTGACTGGTCTGTAGTTCTCAGGTTCCTCCTTTTTACCCTTTTTGAAGATAGGGATCAGATTAGCCCTTCTTCAGTCATCTGGCACTTCACCCATCCTCCATGATTTCTCAAAGAGAATAGACAGAGGTTCTGAGAGTTCTTCTTCCAGTTCCTTTATTACTCTAGGGTGCAGTTCATCTAGCCCTGGAGATTCGAACTCATTCAAAGTAATTCGGTGTTCTTTGACCATATGCCAATCGATTTCAAGCTGCAATCCTGCCCCTTCAGCCTGTGCTTTGCCAGGAGGATCATAGACCCTCTTTTGGGAGAAGACTGAGCCAAAGTTGGAATTGAGCACCTCTGCCTTTTCTTTGTCATCTGTTATCGTTTTGCCATCCTTATTGAATAGCTGAACCACCATTTCTTTCCTCTGCCTTTTACTATGCACGTAGCTAAAGAAAGCTTTTTTATTGCTTTTAGCATCCCTTGCTAAAAGTCAGGAAAGCCAAAACCTTGGTCTCAGAGAGTTGTCACTGAACTAAAACTCTGTGTGTCTAGTACCAGTTGTCAGTAAATACCTGCATTACCTGGTGAAACCTTTGCTCTGGGGAAAACTGAATGGGAGTGGTTCCCTGGGGTCTTGGGCCCCCTAAATACTGGAATTCCATATCATAGAATTCCTGGGCAAGGACAGACTGTGTGTTCAAACGTTGTCTGCCCGCATCATGTGCAAGGCAGCGGGTGAGATGTGATCTTTCAAAAAAGAACAGGGTCTGTGTGTTTTTCTAGGATTGCTGGAACCACCACCACAGCAACAAATTTTCACACACACACCCGTTCAGTGACAACTCTCTGAGACTGAGCGATTCAGAATCCAGAGAGTGCTTAAGGCATCTTCCCCATCCTGGTGCCCTCCAGAGGGGATGGACTACCACTCCCAGCATTCCCCAGCCAGCAACCAGGCTGGGGAAGGCTTCCCTGTGCTCATTTCTTTTCACTCCATGTTCAAAGATGTCCAAAGAAAAGAGGGAAACCTTTCTCTGATTCCCTATGGACTGCCCTTTCCTCTGGAGTCACTTGCCTTCCTTGGTGGAAATGGTCCCTTCTGTGCAGGGAACGCAGTCATAGCAGCACCGTGGCTCTCCTTCCCGGATCACCTTGATGTCTCCAGGCCTGCAGCTTCTGCTACATCTGGAACGAGGCACCGTCTACCCATCAAGACAGAGGATCAAGAGTTAGAGGTGTTTCCTTGGCACCAATTGGATTTTCCCCACAGAGTCAGATAGCAGTTTGGGAGCGGAAGTGATTTTCATCAGGACTCTGGCATGGAGGGAAATGGTTAACTCCTCCCCTCTGTACCAATCCTGTCCAACACCCCTCTCCCTCCAGTAGCTGCTGTTTACAAGTGGTGCATTATATACCAGTGTAGTTTCAGCCTTAATTTCATGCCTGTGATTGCTTTTTCAGATAAACTTTGCAGGAGGCTCCTTGTCAGAATTGAAATATTAGCATTCACATCCTCATTATCTTAAGTATTAACATAGTCATGATCGCAGCTTGTCTGCTGGGATGGGGCCATGCTTAGGAGAGAGGCTCTGAGCCAGACTTTGCAAGCAGAAGGTCCCAGATTTGATCCCCACATCTCCAGGTAGGGCTGTGCAATCTTCCTGCCAGAAACTCTGGAGAGCTGCTCCTGCCCGTCAATGCTGACAATACTGGTCTAGATGGACCACTGGTCTACTCAGTGGTAGGGTGCATGATTAGCCTGCAAAAGGTCCCACATTCAACCCTGGTGTCTCCACCCAGGAGGACCACAGCAAGTCAATCTCAATGATACTGATAGTTGGACCAATTTTCTGGCTTGGTATAAGTTGGCTTCTAATACTGCCTCCCTTGTGTGAATGCCCTCTAATTTCATATTGAGCACAAGATGTGATCCTACCCATAATTCATTATTGCTGTCTCTTCTTCTGCCCGAGGGAATGCTTAAGAATGTCCGCTTTCCTTTTAAACCAAAGGTTTGGGTTGGTTGTTCTTTTTTTTTTTAATTCCAGAAAATATATATTAATACCTAACACATTATTTGAACCTAACAGATGTTGAACAGAAAAAAAAATGAACTTTTTTTTTTACCCACCTTGTTAAACCAGCTGGGCCATACAATGGCATCCTGGTCAATGGAGATTGTGATGACTGGAGGTCCCCGTCTCTCTAGACTTCCAACTTTCTGTATAAGATTTGATTTATTGGGAAGTACCATGTAGTACACGATGTCAAAGTCAACTGCCAGGAATCTGGTCTCATCCAAATATGATCCTTCCACTGACTTATTGTAAAACTGGAAGTTTCCCAGGTAAGGATGAAGCTAGAATGGCAGAGAAAATGTGAGCCTTTCAGGAGATGATTCTTCCTACCCTGTCCTAGGACTCATGGTTGGTGCACTTGCCTTTTAGTGGACATGCAGGAATTTTAAAAACAGTGTTCATGTCCTGACATTTCTGTGTGGCTCCATGCTGGGAAAAAGATGTCTGCAAGGGCTCACCAACGAGCCATATAATTTGCCAAAGGAGTATTTGGCAATGCTGGACCACCGTTTAGCGAAGAATAATATCCCAAATAATATTTAAAATGAAAGCAAGTGCCCCTTTTCTTAAGGTGAGTCACACACCTACGCACACACAGACACACACAGAGAGAGTTCCACCATTTTAAGCCTCAAAATTGTGCTCCTCAAAAATTGTCACACGTACACCAAGTCAAAAAGTGCTGAAAAATAACAAATTTCTACTTTTCACTCCAGGCAGCAGTTGGGCACATCATGTATTTCTTTCAAATTCTGGAGACAACCAAGGATGTATCTTACTGAGGTTTGTCATGGAGATGTGGCTGTCATTCATTTGCTGAAGTTCTGAAAAGCGGCTCAAAAGCTAGGAACCTTTTGTTTTGTCCCAGAAAAGTTTACAGCAGCAGCTGCTGGCAAAGTCATGTCAGGCATGCTCAGTTTCACTCTGAACCAGAATGTTGCTAGGACTCCACAGGTTTTGAGATGAATTCTCTGCCAGAGGGCTTCTCTGTGCAATGATTATTCCTTTTGATAGAGAATTCCCTCTTACATTCTGAATGGTGGGAGAAGGGCATGCAGGGGATCAAGTCTCACTCTAGGGGTATATTATTTATTTAGCATACGGCACACATTGCCAGGGAGTCTACAATGTTTTTACATGGTAGATGTTCTGGCGCTGGTAGTTGCTAGTCTTTGTTGCACTGATGCAGCACAAGGGGGTGAGCTAGCTTTGCGTCAGCTGGCCAGCAGCATTCTTAGGGAAGTCGGCTCATCCGGGCTTTTTCTCCACCGCTTCTCTGCCGATCACGTCCAGGCAGATCCAGCTCCGGTTGCTGCTCCCCGCATAGAGTGCTGCCAGCGTTTCCCCCCACCGAAATGGGGGTACCTATTTATCTACTCACAGATGGTATGCTTTCGAACTGCTAGGTGGGCAGGAGTGAGGGACAAAATGACAGGAGCTCACTTCTGTCACGCAGAGCTGGGCTCGAACCGTTGGAGTGTCGACCATTTCTGGCTGGCAAACTCCAGCTTCATTAAGCCGCTGCGCCACCCGCATCCCCTCTAGGAATATAGGTACACCCTACACTAAATGTGCATACACAGTCTATTTATGTTCATTAAGGTGGTTGTGATGAACTTGAGCACCCTCCAGGAGAGAGCGGAGGACAGGAAGGCCTGGCATGCTATGGTCCATGGGGTCACGAAGAGTCAGACATGACTTAACAACTGAAAAACAACAAGGTGGTTGTGAGAATCAAGCCCTATTAAGCCATTGTCATTGTGTGTAAGCACTACATGTGAGGAAGGGTAGAGGGGATGAGCTTGCCAGCTCCAATGCCTCCCTCAACACTTTCTACATGTGGAGGGTGACTGTCTACAGAAGAAAGCCTCCTCTGCCCGTGGAAGTTCTCCCTCAGATTTTAGAATCTGGATTTTTGAAAAGAAATCATGATTACCATGAGTTCAGTCTTTATAAAGCCATTTATCATATCGATCAACTTGCAAGAAAGCAGATCCAAACCCATTGGGGAGAGGTTAGAATTGCCAACAGTGTAAGTTGAGATGACCTTTCAAACACCAGAGAAATTCAGCGATAAACCATTCAGGTCCCAGCAGTGCTTCCAATATAACCCCATGTTCTCCATGCAGCCCTGTGGGTTGGTGGAAACCATGGGACCTGGGTTCATAAATGTACTGTAGTGGGTGAGGGAGAAGGAAGCTGACAACAAACCAGCCTGCCATGCCTCCAGCTCACCAAGACCAGCATTCCCCGTAAGCAGTTGGATAAGAAACAGTGAACTTAGACCCAAAAAACAAGAATAATGTTTCTAAGACAATCCAGGATCGATTAAAATGTCTTAACCCAGCACTGAAAAGATAACAATGTTGGTGCCAGGCGGGCCTTATCGGGGAGATGACTCCCTAATTGGGGGGGGGGGCACCATCGAGAAGGCCTTCTCCCTTATTACTGTCTTCCGAGCTTCCCTCGGAGTAGGCAGCCGGAGGAGAACCTGAGATGTTGAGCATGGTGTATGGGTAGCTTCGTATTGGGAGAGGCACTCCCTCAGGTATTGTGGTAATGGGGAAATGTTACTACGAAGTGAACCCCGTGTAAGTCTAGGGGGTTGGGGGGAGAAACAGGTGGGCACTCATCAGACTTTGGACTCCTATAAATTTGGCATTTCTTGCCCTGCCTGCCTCAGAATTGGCACGGACCATCCTCAAACCTACCTCCACTGCCAGGTTTCAGGCTGTCCCCTCTTTCTCTCAGTATAAGCCAAAGAACCTGCTGCTCCCCAATTTCTGAGTATGATGGCGGAATGCAATTCAGCCAACTCACCCTTCACATAGGGCCAGCAACGTGGCTCTAAAAGCAATACAGTACTAAGAGTTTTCATCCAACACAACAACATAACAACAAACACAACAAAAAATATTCCGCCCCCCCCCCCAATCACCCGGAGTTAACACTGCAAAAACAACGCTTGGTAGTTCGGCAATAGCTGGTCTCCAACTGCCTGAGTGAATGACACATATCCGCCTGTTGCAAAAAGATGGCAGTGTTGGTGGTGTTGGGTGAACTTTCTTGGAGGTGAGCATTCCATTAAACCACGGGTCTTACAAAATAAGCCGATTCCTGAACCGCAGCCTCCCCGAGTTTGTTCTGAAGTGGGCACACAGAGACTGGGTTCAGACAATACGACCCACACTCAAAGGCTTCGTGTGGGTTGTTGTTGAGCCATGGTTGTTATTGAAACATGTGTTCTCATGCTCTCCGAACCCAGCTGTGCTAACAAATACTCGTTTGTTAACCATGAACAGAACAACCCATGAAGAGAACCCATGCTTTGTTGTTGGGTTGTGAGCCATGGATCATTTGTGCTTAACAAACCATGGTTTGTTGCTGTGGCTGGGTTCAGACAACACGATAACCCACTTTTCAAGAACCCACAGTTCAACAACTCACACTCAACGTTGAGTGTGGGCTATCATGTTGTCTGGGCCCAGCCAGTGATGCTGACCTCATGGTTCAGATGGGTTCATATGGGAGGAGGTAGTCCTTCAGATATTGAGATTACGAGACATACAAAACTTCATTGGTTAAGACAAGCACTTTGAATTTGGCCTGGAACAAGTTGGCAACCATTGCAGATGAATCAAGACCAGACTCATGGGCACTGCAGACATCCATGTTTTGTATGGACACCTGTGCTACACAGTCTGTAGTGCCACAGGAGCCCTTAAAGAAAAAGAGACAAGTGGGCGGAGGTCGCTGGATTTCAGAAGAGCCACGTAATCTCTGGAGCAGCAGCCCACTCAGGAAGAAGGATATGGGAGACAAAGACAGAGGAGCCCTGCCCAAGGGACTTCCTTGGAACTGAGGGCTTCCTAGATTGGTGGAGCCTAGAAAATAGGCACTAGGAGACACAGAGAAGTTGCAGCTAAGGATGAGAAGCATCCACCTTGCCTCAGAAACAGGTAGAGTCCTCCTCACCTCACCATTGCTTCTGAAAAATCCTCAGAGTCTGATTGTATTTCAGAATGGAGCTGCCTTTGAGGGGGGGGGGGAAAGGAATACCTGCCATGGCTGAATCTTTTCCCCTTCCAATCGGCTTCTACCCACCAACAGCCTCCCCTTGGATCTGGATGTGTATGCAGCATTTAAGGCATGTGCAATGGCATGGACAGTGTTGTAAATTCCGTAGGTGTCTTGGAACAGGCTTCTCTCAAGGACATGTTGAGGCACGGTCTCTTTTGCTGTGCATTGTTTCTGGCCTTTCACAGAGAAGGCGTGCTTTAAATATAAACAATGGAAATCTTCTGTCAAAACTGGACCAAAATCAGGAATGGATGAAGGTGGCGGGTTATGATGTTTCAGTCCTTTCTTTGTCTGGATCAAGAAAGATAAGTAACCGTGGAAGTGTTGATTATATCTTGTGTAAGCCTTGTTCAAGCTGGCATATGGCAAAGCTGCTGTGACCCAGACTATGCCAGAAATTGGTGTGAAGCCTCTCTCAGCTGTAGCTTGGATACTTCCTACATCCAAGGAGGAATGAGATGCCCCATAGTAAACAAATACATAGACGCCTCTATGGGTGGCAAATACAAACTTGTGTAGCAGCTCTTCTATCTGCTGTTTGGAAAAATAAGCTTGTTGTGAGATGGTTTGTGAGATGACAACACAAATGCCATTGGTGTTGAGCACAGGAGTCAGGGTGTTTATGAACCTTTCTCCATCATCATTATCTGGAGCAAGGAGACCGATCCACGTCCATCTGAAATGCAAGAGCAGTTTGACAATGCCCAGGTAGTGGGGTTCTTCATTTGCGACCATCCGGTAGAGAAGTGGAATCTGGGCTTTGTCATGAACATGATCAACGTGAGCATAATTGACCTGGTAAGGAAAGGAAGAGATGGAGGGTGAATTTTGTTGTCAGGGCAAAGCAGAGATTTTGTTTATCAACCAAAAATTGTTGAGAATTAGAACATAGCCTGCCATTCTGATGAGGAGGGTGTCTGAAGAGGGAAAGCTATATACCAGAGTGGCTGGGCTCACACAACATGATAACCCACACTCAGTGGTTGAGTGTGGGTTGTTGTTGAATTGTGGGTCATTCGTTGAACCCAACATGATTAGTGTGTTGTTGAAACCTAGGAGATCTTCTACAGGGTGCTTTGTTGACCATGAGGTGTGGCTTGTTAACCACCCTGAATAACCCATCAGCAAACGTTAGGTTCTCAAGATTGCTTGTTTGAGAAAAATAAGCCATACTGCATAATTAACCAACCATACTGTATGGTTAGCCAGCCATCCTGGGTTCAAACAACACGCTAACCCACAGTGCAGCAAACAACCCATGGTTCAACAACAACCCACACTCAACCACTGAGTATGGGTTAGTGTGTTATATGAACCCAACCAGTGCCTTTTCAATCTGAGAGCCATATAATACCCCTTGCAAAGTCCCTGTCAGCAGAAACTGGAGGGCAGATTTGCTTTCACCAGTCGTGGTATCATCAGAGAAGGACTTTGAGGCAGAGGTTCAAAGCACCTGTGTTACCAAAATTTGATGCAAGTGAAATCACACATATGACCGTCTGGGGTGGGAGGGTCTATGGGTAGACCTCTGGGTGATTTGCAGCAGAAAAATAATGGTTTCTGACCCAAAATTATGTGGGGCAGAAATACAAGGCCCCACTCTGTACAATGAGTAGGAGGCTCCAATCACAGCAGGTCCAGCTTACCACACTTTGATGCAAGTGAAGTTATACATATTACCATCTTGGGTGTGGGAGTGAAACCATTATGTCCACAGTGTATGTTCTGTACATCACCCAGAGTGGCTGGGTGACCAGCCAGATGGGCGCTTAATAAATTTAATAAATAAATGAATAAATAAATAAAGTCTTAGCATTTCACTTCTGTACATGGGAGTGAAGAGCAGCCATTCACATAGGTGGGAGAATTAAATGGGTATACTCAGATTAACTGGGGAAGTGGCACTAACTGGGGAAGTGTCATGAGCCCAGACCCCAGACCCTCATACTCACAGGAGATCGAGGCCTTTTCCTCAGAAGAAGAGGCTCCAGAATTAACAGGAGAGGGAGAGGGCATACCCACTGAAAGGCATCATGGAAGCCTTTCCACTTTCCAAGAAGCCAGTTCTGAAGAAAAGTTCCATGGGATCAGCCCCCCTGTATCCAGAGGAGGTTGTATTGCCATCCTTGGACTCTGAAAACTCTGGCCATGAAGACTCTAGAATGCCACAACCACTCCTACATCACCACAGTCTGAGGCTGTTAAATGGACAAGGGCTCTTTAAGGGAAAGTGGGCCAGTGGACATGTAAAATGAAGCCATGATGGTTGGGGAATTTTTGCTAACCACGATGGTGTCTTGTGTGGGGAGAAAACCTCGCTAACCACAGTTCCAGAACCACCCTGGGCTAACCAGCCTGCTGCAACAGGGTAAGGGGCCCCAGGGTGGCTTTCCATGATGCCTCTCAAGCTCCACGGGGGTTAGGAACATGAGTAGACCCACAATTAATAAATCATTTATTCATCTGAATGCTGGGTTTGCTTTGTTTCCCCTTTCCTCCTTCCTTGTTAAGTAAATCCTATGTCTTGTTTTACAAGTTGCTCGCTGGCTTTTCTCTCACCCCTTTTCCCGGAATAAAGGTCTGGGAAGGCCAGAGGAACGAACCTCTAGTCTGGGGTCAGTATTTTCCTCCCTCACCTTGCCCTCTACATTATTTTTTAAAATTCATTTATTGCATTTATATCCCACCTGTTTTCCTCTTGCGAGGAACTCAAGGTGGCTTACATTATCCTCCTCCTCTGCATTTTATCCTCACAACAACCCTGTGAGGTAGGTTGGGCTGAGAGTCTGTGATGGGCCCAAAGTCACCCAGTGAGCTTCAGATCCCAGGATTTCCAGCACCCAGTAGTGTTGCTGGTAAAAAGGTGGGGTGAAAGTGGGCTTACGGTGTTGTCGCTTTTGAATATTCCAGAAGGAAACAAGGAACTGTGTTTCATGGAGTGCTCTGAGGACTCGTCTTGTAGAACCATTGTTCCGACACAGAACAACCACCCCTTCTCTGGGGAAATTCTATCCCTTCCCCAAAAGGCCATGTGGAAGTTGAGGTGTCACCTAATTTCCCATCGTAGAGTTCTTTGCCACTATGTTCCTGGGAATGTCACAGTGAACCTGCTATGGTAGCTTGCCAGAGTCTCCCTTCCTTCCAAAAAGGAACCAGTATGCCTGTGTTCCATGGAGTGCACTGATTATTCCTTTGTGGAAATGTTTTTCCCACAGTACAACAACCCCTTCTCTAGGGGATGCCATTGCTTCACCAAACCTGCTTTCTAGCCACGGGAATAAGGGACAGGGTGACCATTGCTGGAATGGAAGCCCTTCCTTCTCTGTCCGACCTGTGGCATTTTCCCTGGCCAAAGGGTGATTCTTGCAGGCTGATGGTGTTTGTGCATTCCTACCTGGGGGATTTTGTAGTTGCCCAACATAGTTGAAATCTGGATGGAGGTGTCTGAGTCGGCCCCTTCGATATAAATCAGCAGCGTCTTCTGCCTTCCACAGTTGTAGTTTGGAACATTTGCCTGCCCAGGGGAGAGCTGATCTATCATGGCGTCGTAAGTGATTCTTGCATCATAATAGTTTTCGTTGATGTCGTAGCCCAGGGTGATGTTGGGCAGCAGCCTGGGATTCCGATTGATCTCCTGAATGGCTACCAGGAAGGCCAGGAGGTTCCAGTATGCATTGTACCCTGCTGTTCTGCAACAAGATGCCATTCTCTGTTCAACAAAAGATGTCAAATTCCTGCTTCTATAATTCCAAGAGCCTTTCTAGGCAACATAGACCTTTGGATTTTCGTCATCAAATGATAGCAGTGTCAGCACAGATCTATGCAAGAAGCAAATTCTTAGGTCCACACATAATGGCAGCTGTATGTTTGCTGCAAGGTGAATTTGTCAAGGATAAGAAGATAGAATTGTTGCACAGTGCATTCTGATTTTTAGTGCTAGTAGTTCTACACCTGGAAACACCCCAACCTTCAGTATTTGAATCACAGAATGATACCAGCATTTCCAGTATTAGAAAGATCCCAAATAGCAGTTCCTTACATAACTTCTTCTTCTTCTTCTTCTTCTTCTTCTTCTTCTTCTTCTTCTTCTTCTTCTTCTTCTTCTTCTCCTTCTCCTTCTCCTTCTCCTTCTCCTTCTTCTTTTTTTACTTCATTACACAAATTAAAATACAAACTACAACCAAAATGGAAGTACAACATTATACAGTTGGGGTGCTATGTGATCTAAAAGACCATATAGACCTAATCCATGACACTAAAACCCAAAACATAATCTTTTAACCATCCATGTCAAATTGTCTTACTGAACACCACCACAGGGAAACATGAGTAAGTGGAGGAGAAAAAAAGAGGTATGGATTGATTAATCCATGTGATGAAAGGGAACCATACCCCATCCAACTTGTTTGTACTACACAAACCACACAGACCTTTGCTGTCTTGCACTAATTTCTCCGACAAGGCAATTTCCCACACTCTCACGATCCACTTTTGCACAGGAAGATTGGTAGCAATTTTCCTCTGAGCTGCAATTTCCATACACACTGCAATTAATAACAAAGTGACCAACTCCTTGTGGATTATAGGAACACCTCAGCAGCCAGTAAAGGACAAAAGAGAATGAGCTGGAGTAGGAGACAGCAGTTGCCCTGTAATGTCAGACTTTTCCCCAAAGACAGCTTCCCATTTTTTTTTAAACCAGCTTACCTGTCCGCTGCATATGCATAAAAGAACCTATTGCATTACAGCCTCAGCAAAGTGGTGAAATGGTGTTATCAATATGGTATAATTGTAGAGATGTCCAGGGCCATCTAAAAAGTAGTGCTGTGCTGAAAATTTCTCCCACATCTTTTTTGACCATTCTCATTCAATTTGATAGAAAAGAAATTGTTTTCGAAAAGAAACCCAAGGAGGGGAAATTTGAGGGAAATTCTCATGGGTTGGGTTTGGGGTTCTTGGGCTTACCTTATTTATGAGGTGGCTGAGGAGTGTGCATGAAATGTCCTGTCTGTCATTGTAGAGTCATCTCTGTGGCAGCCTGTAGCCTCCTCAGCTCCCTGCACTTCAGATAAAGCCATCATGAGGAAGACATCATGAGACAATTCCTCCCATAGGGCTTTTTCAGTTCAGAAAGTGCGGGTGGCCTGGGAGGCTGCAGAGTGATGGCAATATGTGTAATAGAGAAAGAAAACAGGAACTCTGGGGGAAAGCGACCATGTTGCACTTGAGTTCTTGGTTCTAAGGGAAGCAAAAGCCGAGTGTAGTCAAACGCGTACCCTGGATTTTAGGAAAGCTGATTTTAATAAACTCAGAACAATGATCAGTAAGGTCCCATGGCAAGTGACACTAACAAGAAAAGGAGTCCAAGATGGGTGGGAGCTTTTTAAAAAAGGAAATTCTCAAGGCACAATCAAAAATAATTCCAACAAGAAGAAAAGGTGGAAGACAACAGAAGAAGCCAGTGTGGCTTCACAAAAAGCTTAGGGATGACCTGAAAACAAAAAAGGACACATATAGGAAGTGGAAAGAAGACCAAGTAACAAAGGAAGAGTACAGACAGGTAGCACAGAAGTGCAGGGATGGTGTCAGGAAGGCTAAAGCTGAGAACGAGCTGAGGTTAGCGAGGGATGCTAAAAACAACAAAAAGGCTTTCTTCAGCTACATGCATAGTAAAAGGCAGAGGAAAGAAATGGTTGTTCAGCTATTAAATAAGGATGGCAAAATGATAACAGATGACAAAGAAAAGGCAGAGGTGCTCAATTCCTACTTTGGCTCAGTCTTCTCCCAAAAGAGGGTCTATGACCCCCCTGGCAAAGGCGAAGTGCAGGCTGAAGGGGCAGGATTACAGCTTGAGATCGTTAGGCATATGGTCAAGGAACACCTAATTCCTTTGAATGAGTTCAAATCTCCAGGGCCAGATGAACTGCATCCTAGAGTCATAAAGGAACTGGCAGAAGAACTCTCAGAACCACTGTCTATTCTCTTTGAGAAATCATGGAGGACGGGGGAAGTGCCAGATGACTGGAGGAGGGCTAACGTTGTCCCTATCTTCAAAAAGGGTAAAAAGGAGGAACCTGGGAACTACAGACCAGTCAGTGTGACATCAATCCCAGGGAAAATTCTGGAGCAGACGATAAAGCAATCCATCTGGAAGCACCTTGACAACAATGCAGTGATTACTCGAAGCCAACATGGATTTGTCAAAAACAAGTCCTGCCAGACAAATCTGATCTCATTTTTTGATCAAGTAACCTCCTTTGTAGACCGTGGGAATGCTGTAGACATCATATACCTCGACTTCAGCAAAGCTTTCGACAAAGTGCCCCATGATCTCCTGATGAGCAAACTAGCTCAAAGTGGGCTAGAGGAAACAACGATCCGGTGGATCCACAGTTGGCTACAGAATCGGACTCAAAGAGTGCTTATCAATGGGACCTTCTCCAACTGGGGAGAGGTAACGAGTGGGGTACCGCAGGGCTCAGTCCTGGGCCCAGTGCTCTTCAACACTTTTATTAATGACTTGGAGGAGGAGGTGCAGGGAATGCGGATCAAATTTGCAGATGACACAAAATTGGGAGGGATAGCTAATACTTTGGAAGACAGAAACAAAATTCAAAGTGATCTGGATAGACTGGAGTGCTGGGCAGAAAACAACAGAATGGCATTTAATAGGGACAAATGCCAAGTTCTGCACCTAGGAAAAAGAAACCAAATGCACAGTTACAAGATGGGGGATACGTGGCTCAACCACACTGCAAGCGAGAAAGATCTTGGAATTGTTGTTGATCACAAGCTGAATATGAGCCAACAATGTGATGTGGCTGCAAAAAAGGCCAATGCTCTTTTGGGCTGCATTAATAGAAGCATAGCTTCCAAATCCCGGGAAGTACTAGTTCCCCTCTACTCAGCACTGGTTAGGCCTCATCTGGAGTACTGTGTCCAGTTCTGGGCACCACACTTTGTGAAGGATGCAGACAAACTGGAGGGGGTTCAGAGAAGGGCAACAAAGATGATCAGAGGACTGGAAACAAAGCCCTATGAAGAGAGACTGAAAGAACTGGGCATGTTTAGTCTTGAGAAGAGAAGACTGAGGGGAGATATGATAGCACTCTTCAAGTACTTGAAAGGTTGTCACAGAGAAGAAGGCCAGGATCTCTTCTAGATCATCCCAGAGTGCAGGACATGGAATAATGGGCTCAAGTTGCAGGAAGCCAGATTCCGGCTGAACATCAGGAAAAACTTCCTGACTGTTAGAGCAATACGACAATGGAACCAATTACCTAGGGAAGTGGTGGGCTCTCCCACACTGGAGGCGTTCAAGGCGAGGCTGGACAGCCATCTGTCGGGGATGCTCTGGCTTGGATTCCTGCATTGGGCAGGGGGTTGGACTCGATGGCCTTGTAGGCCCCTTCCAACCCTACTATTCTATGATTCTATGATTCTATGATTCTATGATTCTATGATTCTATGATTCTATGATTCTATGATTCTATGATTCTATGATTCTATGAAAACGCACCTAGCACCATCAGCCATCTCACGGTGATTAGCTAAGCTCAAAAATACCACCAAAAGAAATTCAAAATTCTGCCTCAAAAAAGTGGGAGCCTCAACACGGTCGATGCTGTTGCCACCTTCAGAAGCAGTGCAGTTAACCAAAAACCCTTAGGAAAAAAGAAGGAAGCCATGCTATAACCCCTGCCAGTAGTGAGCCCCATCTGTGAGAACTGTCGGAGAATTTCTCCTCCCCTAGGAGAAACCGCGGTGGCTTAGTGGTTAAGACGCTGAACTGCAGACTGGAAGGTTGGCAGGTCAGCAGTTCGAGACCTGAGTGCCGCGTGACGGAGTGAGCGCCTGTCTTCAGTCCCAGCTCCTGCCAACCTAGCAGTTTGAAAGCAAGAAATTGCAAGTAGATAAATAGGTACCGCCTCGGTGGGAAAGGTAACAGCGTTCCGTGCACCTCGGTGTTCAGTCATGCCGGCCACATGACCACGGAAGTATCTTCGGACAGCGCTGGCTCTTCGGCTTAGAAACGGGGATGAGCACCGCACCCTAGAGTCGGACACGACTGGTTGGGGACACCTTTTAGGAGAAACTCAGTGAAATTGTCCCCCCAATTTCTCTGCCCACAAATAGGCTGGAGAATTTTGAGAAGCCATTAGTGCCCAGCTGACCTAAAAAGCAATGGTGAAATGGAGTTATCAATATGGTATCATTTTAGAGGTGTCCAGTGCCATCTAAAAAGCACTTTAAGGGCCACCTCTTGAATTCTAGCTGAAGCTGTTCTTAAAGGTGGTTGAGACTTGCAACCATTGGTGTTCATCAGTTTTAATGTCTAAGTCTTCCTCCCAACCCAGCCTTATATTACTGGTGTTGCACAGTGTGGCATTTATTAACTGTTGATATATAAGGGCAGCTAAACCTTTCATAGTTTGCTTATTAGAGAGCAACCTTGGACTAAATAGAGCCAATTATGTGAGGTATTTCCTAGCTTTGTATCCAAAGATTTTTACATAACCCCTTCTGAGTGTTTTGTTCTTACGTGAATGTCGCTTGTCACTTAGAATCATAGAATCATAGGGTTGGAAGGGGCAAACAAGACCTTTGAGTCCAACCCCCTTCTCAATGCAGGAAGCCTGATTCCGAGGTGGTCTCCCATCCAAGTACTAACCAAGGCTGACCCTGCTTAGCTTCCGAGATCAGACAAGATCAGGCGCATCCAGCCCTTTATGTAAGACCAGTGCAGATCTCCACTTGCAAGTAGGGATGTACGAAAGTCACTTACCTTTTCGAAGGGTGACATTCGCGGTGGGGGGGAGGCGCTCCGTCCCTCCCCCTGAAATTCTCTCCAGCTGGCTCTGCTCCGCAGAGGTTCCATGGAGCCGCCAGCTGAGGTCACCCGCAGCTGGACATCCGTCCGCTGGGCAGCCTGCAGGGACACAAATGGCGGCTGCCATAGCCGCCGCCATTTGAGTCCCTGTATTTTGCCGTGATAGGCTACATAAATATTTACATAGCCTATCACGGCAGAACAACAACAACAGCAAACGCAAATGGCGGCAGCTACGGCAGCCGCCATTTGCGTTCCCTTTTTTTTGCCGTTTTAGCCTACTTAAATATTTACGTAGGCTATTACGGCAAAAAAAAAAAAAGGAACGCAAATGGCGTAGTGGCCGCCATTTGTGTTCCCCCCTTTTTTTTTTGCCGTAATAGCCTACGTAAATATTTAAAACATTTACATACAAATATTTTACATTTTAATATTTAATAAACGTAATATTTTTATGTTTTAGCCTACGTAAAAATATTTACGTAGGCTAAAACGGCGAAAAAAAGGGAATGCAAATGGCGGCCGCCATAGCCGCCGCCATTTGCGTTCCCTTAGTTTTGCTGTGATAAGCTACGTAAATACTTACGTAGCCTATCACGGGTTCCACAGGGATGCAAATGGCGTCCCTGCCTTAGCCGTGATAGGCTACGTAAGTATTTACGTAGCCTATCACGGCTATATGGAAGAAGCGAATGGCATCTGCAGACGTGGCCGCCATTCGCAAGTCAGCATGGACGGCAGCAGGTAGGTGCTCCGTTCTGGGCTCTTTTTGCGGGGGGTGGGGGGGCTTCATTCCACCACGGATTTCGGGGGGCCGAATGCACTGGCTTTTGGCCTCACCAAGATCCATGGCAGAATTCTCTGACATCCCTACTTGCAAGGACCTGAGGCCTTTTTTTTTTTTAACCACCTCATGATCCTCTTCTGGTCACCAGGTCAGGTGCTTTCGTCAGTGTCTCTCCTCACACTGTCATTTTAGGCTAGAATCATAGAATAGTAAGTTTGGAAGGGGCCTATAAGACCATCGAGAGTCCAACCCCCTGCTCAATGCAGGACTCTAAGCCAAAGCTCTCACCCACAACCCTATCTGTCTTATTATAATGCTTCACCACTCTCTTAATTGTTGCCACCAATAACCCTTTTTGAGCTTTCTGTCTCTTTCTTTCTTTCTTTCTTTCTTTCTTTCTTTCTTTCTTTCTTTCTAGCACAGACCAAGCAGCCAAAACATGGGGGTTATTCCACAAAACCCTTCCTAATCATACAAAAAAGGAAATTGTCTTTTTTTAAAAAATTGAAAACGAAGAAGCTTTATTTAATACAACAGGATTAGAAAATAGGAACTGGGATAAATAATAATAACTGGGCTGGATAAATAATAACTGACTGGAATAAGTCAATATTATCAACTTCCTAATATAACTCTTGCTTTTATCTCTCTGTTTAAAGCAACGTCTCACACTCTCCCTCACACTCTCTGACACACTGTCTATCCTACACTCTTATCTCCCAATCTCATCTCAAACTTCTCTAACTGTACCTAATCTAACTGACACCTCCAACAGGTATGTTCATCAAAGGTTCAGGAAATGATGGGGCATTGCTTCGAGTGGGATGGTGGTAGCTGTGCAGGTGCTTGCTACTTCTAAAGAATGGCAGAAGTAAAGAGGTGAGCACCCAGCTTCTGAGCAGGTAAGTAAATAATGAAATTCAGCCATAAATTTTAAATTAATTTGCTATCTTCTAACCTAAGTAGATACAGGCATTCTAACCCTGATTGCTTCAGAAGATCAAGCCAATATGCCTCAGTCTCCTGCATGGAAGTGAAAGCAGGCGAGGTGTACAACCGCAATAGCTAGGAAGTCTGGTTGGTCTCTTGGCCTATCCTGCACTCAGGGTGGGAAGTCACTGTGGGTTGGTCTGAATGAATCCCCTGCATGGCAGTTTGCTGAAAACTAGCACACATTTCCAGTTTGGAGTCACAAGCATTAGCCTTTGTAGTTAGAAGACAAAATACTTAGTTCCTGTTGGAAAATGATCACTCAGCAATAGAGGACAGACCTGGCTTTAATTATAGAAGGTCAAAGGCTGCTTGGTCCATTTGTTTCTGTACTTTGGGGACAGGATGGTTCATCCATCACTTCAGAGATACAAACTAGAACCAATTTCAGCAAAAGTAGCTGGGCAATACTTTTTTGTTCGTCCATTTGTGGATGGTCCCTAAGACGGTCCGTTCTACAAGCATTGCTCCAAGTGAGATGTGACTGACAGCTATATGAGAGAGAGGCTTGCAGTCTTATATTATTGTTTGATTACTGATTTATTGTATTGTATTGTATGTTTTGTTGGCAGAATCTTCCACACTTCTATTTTTGTTTAGTTTTTTATTGAATTTAAAATGGTTGTATTTCTTATTGTGAGCCATCCTGAGAACTTTATTATATGGCAGCCAATAAGTGCTGATAATACATACATAATCAGATCCAAAGGATTAGCCACCAAGGATGCTGGGTTTAATACCTGCTAATCGCCGGTAAGAAAGTCAGTGTCCTCCTTCCTAAGGCCATTTGAGGGGGGGAAAGCAAATATATTCCCTTTTGTTTGCTTCCATTCTCACCACTCCATGCAGAGGAAACTAATTCTGATATTTTGGAGGTTAAACATGGATTGTGGAAGTTAAAATTTGCATGCTCCATTTGCACATCTTGTGTGCCTTCTCTGTGCTTTATACATTCATTGATTCTGAAGTTGCCAATCTTCCTGAAGGTGCAAGCACTAAAGATATACTCTTGATAAAATATATACTCTTGCTTTTTTTGCTTGTCCATTTGTGGATGGTCTCTAAGGTCTTCCCATCTACAAGCACTGCTCAAAGCGAGGTGTGGCAGATGGCTAAGAACATAAATACATAAGAAGAGCCCTGCTGGATCAGATGAAGGGTCCATTTAGTCCAGAATTCTGTTCATACAGTGGCCAACCAGCTGCCCACAGGTGAAACGCAAGCAGGACACAAGTACAACAGCACCCTCCCACCCGTGTTCCCCAACAACTGGTGTACAAAGGCATACTGCCTCTGATACTGGAGGTAGCACAGAGCCATCATGACTAGGAGCCACTGATAGACTTCTCCTCCAGGAATTTGTCTAACCCCCTTTGAAAACCATCCAAATTGGTCGCCATCATCAAAAGAGCCTTGCAGTCTTATCTTATTGGTTCATTACTAAGTTATTGCATTTTACCATATACTTGGTTGTATCAATATTCCATTTACTGCTTCAATGGCCTTTTTGTTGATTACCAGATATTTCACATGCTTATTTTTGTTTTGGTTTTTATTGCATTTAAATTTCTTTTATTTCTTATTCTTATTGTGAGCCATCCTAAGAATTCTATTGCATGGCAGCCTACAAAACCTGATAATCAATATGTATTCAGATCCATGGGATAAGAAGTCGAGCACTCTGGCTTTAATGCATGGTAATGGCCATCCCTTCATGGATCACTGCCTTGTTGTGGTGAAGGGGCTTGCATAATTCAGTGAAGCCATAAGCTATGCCGTGCAGGGCCACCCAAGATGGACAGGTCATGGCAGAGAGTTCGGACAAAATGTGGTTCACTGGAGAAAGAAATGGCAACCCACTCCAGCATTCTTGCCAAGAAAACCCCATGAAACATATCACAATGCTAAAAGATATGAAGCCGGAAGATGAGCCCCTCAGGTCGGAAGGTGTCCAATATACTACTGGGGAAGAGCAGAGGGAATTTCCAAGTAGCGCCAGAAAGAGAGAAGCGGCTGGGCCAAAGCCAAAAGGACACTCAGCAGTGGATGTGTCTGGTGGTGAAAAGAAAGTCCGATGCTGTAAAGAACAATGTTGTATAGGAACCTGGAATCAATGGTAATGCCTTGATCAATGAATCAAGGTAAGCTGGAAGTGGTCAAACATGAGACGGCAAGACTGAACATCGACATCTTGGGACAAGCATGGGCAAATTTAATTCAGGTGACCATTATATCTACTACTGTGGGCAAGAATCCCTTAGAAGAAATGGAGTAGCACTCATAGTCAACAAAAGGGTGGGAAAAGCAGTACTGGGGTACAATCTCAAAAACAATAGAATGATCTCAGTACGAATCCAAGGCAAACCATTCAACATCACAGTAATTCAAGTTTATGCCCCAACCACTGATGCTAAAGAAGCTGAGGTTGATCAGTTCTATGAAGACCTACAACACCTTCTAGAACTAACGCCAAAAAAAGATGTCCACTTCATCATAGGGGATTGGAATGCTAAAGTAGGAAGTCAAGTAATCACCGGGATAACAGGCAAGCATGGCCTTGGTGTACAAAATGAAGCAGGACAAAGTCTAATAGAGTTTTGCCAAGAGAACACGCTGATCATAGCAAACACTCTTTTCCAACAGCACAAGAGGCAACTCTACACATGGACGTCACCAGATGGTCAATATCGAAATCAGATTGATTATGTCCTTTGCAGCCAAAGATGGAGAAGCTCTATACAGTCAGTAAAAACAAGACCTGGAGCTGACTGTGGCTCAGATCATGAGCTTCTTATTGCAAAATTCCGGCTTAAATTGAAGAACATAGGGAAAACCACTAAACCATTCAGGTATGACCTAAATCATATCCCTAATGAATATACAGTGGAGGTGAGGAATAGATTTAAGGGATTAGACCTGACAGACAGAATGCCTAAGGAACTCTGGACGGAGGTCCGTAACATTGTTCAGGTGGCAGCAACTCAATCCATCCCAAAGAAAAAGAAATGCAAGAAAGCCAAGTGGCTGTCTGATGAGGCTTTACAAGTAGCTGAGGACAGAAGGGAAGTGAAAAACAAGGGAGAAAGGGGAAGATATACCCAACTGAATGCAGAGTTCCAGAGAATAGCAAGGAGAGACAAGAAGGCCTTCTTAAATGAACAATGCAAAGAAATCAAAGAAAACAGTAGAATGGGAAAGACTAGAGATCTCTTCAAGAAAAATGGGGATATCAAGGGAACGTTTTGTGCAAAGACGGGCATGATAAAGAAGAACAAAGAAGGCAGGGACCTAACAGAAGCAGATGAGATTCAGAAGAGGTGGCAAGAATACACAGAAGAACTATACAGGAAAGATCTGAATGTCCCTGATAGCCATGATAGTGTGGTCAGTGAACTTGAGCCGGACATCCTAGAGAGTGAAGTCAAGTGGGCCTTAGGAAGCATTACTAACAACAAAGCTACCAGAGATGACAGAATTCCAGCTGAGCTATTTAAGATCCTAAAAGATGATGCTGTTAAAGTGCTGCACTCAATATGCCAACAAATTTGGAACACTCAACAGTGGCCACAAGACTGGAAAAGGTCAGTTTACTTTCCAATTCCAAAGAAGGGCAATGCCAAAGAGTGTACAAACTACCGTACAATTGCACTCATTTCACATGCCAGCAAGGTTATGCTAAAACCCTACAAGCTAGGCTTCAGCAGTATGCGAACCAAGAACTACCGGAAGTACAAGCTGGGTTTCGAAGAGGCAGAGGAAATTAGAGATCAAATCGCCAACTTTTGCTGGATCATGGAGAAAGCAAGAGAATTCCAGAAAAATGTCTATTTCTGCTTCATTGACTACGCTAAAGCCTTTGATTGTGTGGATCAAAACAAACTGTGGCAAATACTTAAAGAGATGGGAGTACCAGACCACCTTACCTGTCTCCTGAGAAACCTGTACAAGGGCCAAGAAGCAACAGTAAGAACCGGACATGGAACAACCAATTGGTTCAAAATTGGGAAAGGCGTATGACAAGGCCTTTATTGTCATATTGTCGCCCTGCTTACTTAACTTATATGCAGAGAACATCATGAGAAACGCCGGGTTGGATGAATCACAGGTCGGAATTAAGATTCCCGGGAGAATTATCAACAATCTCAGGTACGCAGATGATACCACCCTAATGGCAGAAAGCGAAGAGGATCTCAAGAGCCTCTTGTTGAGGGTGAAAGAGGAGAGTGCAAAAGCTGGTTTGAAACTCAACATTAAAAAAACGAAGATCATGGCATGTGGCCCCATCACTTCCTGGTATATGGAAGGGAAAGAAATGGAAGCAGTGACAGATTTTATTTTCTTGGGCTCCAAGATCGCCGCAGATGGTGACTGTAGCCATGAAATTAAAAGACGTTTGCTCCTTGGGAGGAAAGCTATGGCAAACCTAGACAGCATAGTAAGAAGCAGAGACATCACCTTGCCGACAAAGGTCCATCTAATCAAAGCTATGGTTTTCCTTGTAGTAACGTATGGCTGTGAGAGCTGGACTATAAGGAAGGCTGAGCGCCGAAGAATTGATGCTTTCAAACTGTGGTGCTGAAGAAGACTCTTACTAGTCCCCTGGACTGCAAGGAGGTCAAATCAGTCCATCCTAAAGGAAATCAACCCTGACTGCTCATTGGAAGGACAGCTACTGAAGCTGAAGCTCAAATATTTTGGCCACCTAATGCAAAGAGAAAACTCCCTGGAAAAGACCCTGATGCTGGGAAAGACTGAAGGCAAAAGGAGAAGGGGACGGCAGAGGATGAGATGGCTAGATAGCATCACCGATGCAATGAATATGGACTTGAGCACACTCCGGGAGAGAGAGCAGGACAGGAAGGTGTGGTCACGAAGAGTCGGACATGACTGAACAACAACAAATGGCCATTCAGAAATTCAGTGTCCTTCTTCCGTTTTGGGGGAAGGGACTTTTGTTGGTTTGAATTCTCCCCATTTCATGCACAGGGAACTAATCCTGATATTTTGGAGGTTATACATGGATTGTGGAAATCAAAATTTGCATGTCCACTAATGTATCACACAGGAAAACAGGCCAGACACCATCAAGTATCATTGCCTCCAAACACACATGCCTGCCTGTGACCATTACAGAGTACTGGAGATCCTAGTGGGCTGTCTCTGCATTCATTTATTCTGAAATAGGAAATCTTGCTGTGCCATCCAAAGCTGGTTCAGTACTAAAGGAACATTCTTGATAAAACAATATCTCCTCCTTTTAAAGTAAATATCATTCAATATTAGAGAGCTTAATTACACAGCGGATCGGTTGTACTTACTAAAGAATATCTACTATACTTGCTATCTTAGTAAGCAGGGACAAGGAGGAAGGAATATCTTGGCAGTTTGTGTTTAGACAACTAAGAAAGGATCCTCTTAGGCACACAGCATGTCTGAGACACTGGTCTCATACTCTGAAATCTAAGAGGGCATCCTTGCTGGTCTATGTTCTTTCATTAAAGTTACACCTGTAATATCTGATCATTATTTAGTATCTTAGTTTAAAGGAACATAGTCTGTGAAATGAAAAGCTATCCAATGGATGTTCATCCAAAGGAAGAGATAAAGCACAGAGCACCACTGAAAAAGATATAGCTAACAAAAGAAAGGTTTCATTAGCAGATTTTTTCCAAGTGTGGAAGAGCTCATGCCTTCATGCTCATTTATTCCCAAAGTCTTCTTCCAAAGAATGTCATTTTCCAAGAAAAAGTTCCAGAAAATAAGGAGTGACACTCCAAAATATGGAATATTGGAGGGTACAAAATCAAAATTGGGTATCAAAGCATTAAATCCAGTGCCAAATGATTACTTACATAAAGGGTAAAATTAGGGGAGGGCTGTCGAAATGCAGTTCTCCAAACAAAATGGGTGTTGTAGATATAACACCACCAATGAGGAGGTCTCCTGGCTTGTAATAATTCAATGCATCTGGAGCGTCCCTGATCAGGTTCAGTGGGCACTTTGCCTTCTGCATCCTAGATGCTGCACAGGGCAGCTGCAGAAGCAAAAGCAGCAGAAAGAGCAGCATTCTGGGCCTGCCTGCTGGTTGTGGGTGCAGTTCTCAGCTTCATAAGCAGCTGATCAGAAGAAGCCCAAAGTTTCTTGTGTGACCAAGACTCCAGTGACTTTACAAATAGCTGGGTGGTATGAAACCACACAGCTGCATAGTCCCTGCCTGCCCTAAATCTCAGCAGACACTCTCAATAGTATTCAAGGTATTTATGTGCACCAGTCCTTTCATCCTTGTTAGAATAAGCTACCTGATCCTGCTCTTGATTCTAATGTTTATGCTACTGCTGTCAAGGCCAGCCTTTAGGGAGAAAGCAAGAAAAGGAAAGGTTCCTCCTGTGCAAGCACTAGGTCATTATTGACCCCTAGAGGGACACCGCTTACGCTGGCGTTTTCATGGCAGACTATAGCGGGGTGGTTTGCCAGTGCCTTCCCCCGTCATGACTACCTTTCCCCCAGAAAGCTGGGTACTCCTTTTACCGACCTCGGAAGGATGGAAGGCTGAGTCGACCCGAGCCGGCTATCCGAGACCCGGCTTCCACTGGGATAGAACTCAGGTCACGGGGAGAGTTTCGGTTGCAGTACTGTTGCCTACCACTCTGCACCACACGAGGCTCAGGGAGAAAGTCCCTTGAGCTAAATAAGCACTATGATTTTGATAACTTCTCCCAAGTTCATGGACTCCCTTCTGTGGCTCCAGGTGCACGGCTGGAGAAAACATGTTTGCCAGAACTCACCCTTAGGGATGTACGAAAGTCACTTAACTTTTCGAAGGGTGACATTCGCAGTGGGGGGGATGCGCTCCATCCCTCCCCCCAAAATTCTGGCCAGGGGGGCACTCCCCCCTCCCCCCCACGAATCCTGGCTGGCCGGCTCCGCAAATGGCGGCGGCCGTAGCCACTGCCGTTTGCGTCCCTGCAGTCAGCCATGATAGGCTACATAAGTGTTTACGTAGCCTATCACGGCTGATTTAAAAGAAAAGAAAAATCCGCCCGTACGCAAATGGCGGCGCCCATGGGCGCCGCCATTTGCGTTCCTTATTTTGGCACGTCTTAGTCTACATAAACCTTTACATAGACTAAGACGGCGAAAATAAGGGGAACGCAAATAGCGTAGTCTACACTATTTGCGTTCCCCTTATTTTCGCCGTCTTAGTCTACGTAAATGTTTACGTAGACTAAGACGTGCCAAAATAAGGAACGCAAATGGCGATGCCCATGGACTCCGCCATTTGCGTACGTGCGGTTTTTTCTTTTCTTTTAAATCAGCCATGATAGGCTATGTAAAGATTTATGTAGCCTATCACGGTGTTTTTTAAAAATCTAGCCGTGATAGGCTACATAAATCTTTACGTAGCCTATCAGGTTTTTTTGTTTGTTTGTTTTTTTAACTGGAAATGGCGGCGGCGGCAGCCGGTCGGAAGACCGGCTTCTGCAGCCGCCACCGCCGCGCCGCCACCGCACTGCTGCCGGATCCGCTGCTGCCAGGGACATTCGAACAAGTTAGGTCCCGTCTGGGGGGGGCAGACCGTTTCGCCACCGATTTCGGGGGGCCGAATGCGCTGGCATTTGGCCTCCCCGAGATTCGTGGCGAAACTCTCTGACATCCCTACTCACCCCACAGTCAAAGAAGGAGGGGAAAAGTTGAGTTTGCCTTGAGCTTTGTTAGAGAAACATCATCTGAGGAGCCATGATCAAACTATTCTTCTCAGATGTGTATTACCAGAACCAGAGCTTGGATTTGTTCCACCTAAACATTATGAACATTACATTAGGGATATCAGAGAATTTCTCCATGAATCTCAGGGAGGCCGAATGCCAGCGCATTCGGCCCCCCGAAATTGGTGGAGAAACGGTCTGCCCCCCCACCCCCCCCAGACGGGACTTACCTTGTTCAAATGTCCCTGGCGGTGGCGGCTCCGGCGGCAGTTCGGCGGCAGCGGCGGCGGCCGGTCTTCCGACCGGCTGCCACTACCGCCATTTCCAACTAAAACAAACAAACAAACAAACAAATGGGATAGGCTATGTAAAGATTTACATAGCCTATCACGGCTAGATTTTTAAAAAACACCGTGATAGGCTACGTAAATCTTTACGTAGCCTATCACGGCTGACTTTGAAAAAAAATAGTGTTCCCCTTATTTTCGCCATTGTCTACGTAAATGTTTACGTAGACTACACGTGCCAAAATAAGGAACACAAATGGCAGCGCCCATGGGCGCCGCCATTTGTGTACATGCTTTTTTTTTTTTAAAAGTCAGCCGTGATAGGCTACGTAAACATTTACGTAGCCTATCACGTCTGACTGCAGGGACGCAAACGGCGGCGGCTATGGCCGCCACCATTTGCATCCCGGCAGGAGAGGAGGTTTCGCAGCCGGAGGGACAGGGTGCCTCCCCCCGGCCAGAATTTCGGGGGGTGGGATGGAGCGCCTCCCCCGCACCGCAAAGCAAGCTCCGGGATCAGGTAAGGGACTTTCGTCCATCCCTAGTCTGCATATGCATCCCTGACACTGTGTGATATGAGCTTCATTTACACATATATAGAGCCTGAGCATACGCTGTTCGCAGCATTCACACTCCAACAGAGTTACATCTGCCACTCCCCAGGAGGCTGCCAAGAAACCCCAACTTTTGCTCACAAGAAGCTGCTGTTCCCTTGATTTTTCTGATCACTTTATTCCTGCTGCTTATAGCAGCAAACAATAATATTTGTTTGGTAACAGGATTGGGAGAGGTTTTCATATGTACACACACATGCTGAGATCAGTGTAACTCAGCAGTCATAGAATCATGGAATCATGGAATCATAGAATAGCAGGGTTGGAAGGGGCCTGTAAGTCCATTGAGTCCAACCCCCTGGAATCCAAGTCAGAGCATCCCTGACAGGGGGCTGTCCAGCCTCGTCTTGAATGCCTCCGGTGTGATATAGGGGAGGTTTAAACCTCTCCTTCCTTGCCTGCTGAGGTGTGTGGGAGGGGGGAGGGGGGAAGGATGTGTGCATGAGAAATGAAGTGTGTGAGTAGGTGCAGGACCCCAGGTGATGCAGAACGCAGCCCTTGGGGCCGGAAGCTGGTGCACCCCTCGTTTAGGGAAAACAGTCCAACACATTCCTGATTCCCATCAGATGTCTAGGAGAACCCATGGTGCCATAGGATTTCCTGCAAAATGCAAAGTCTTCTCTCTGCCTCCTTTACAGGCACAGTTCTAGCACAGACTGATGCTTACACACATCGACTGACTGTAGCTTGCTTCAGTTATTCTCACCACAGACTCACTTAGCATGTTCCTTAAGGAGAGGGGAGGGAAAGGCAGACCCTCTTTCATAACTTTCCGTCTATTGCCATCTCTGTGGACAGCCACTGCTCAGCCAATCTATGTAAGAGTCAGGAATCTGCCCTGCTAAATTTGCTCCAACTGTTTGACCCATTCTCACAATTTCTTTTGACACCCGCAGACTCACAAGGTCGGGGTGTGTCCTTGAAAGGTCCCCCAAGAGACAGCAAGAGAGGTGGCCTGCAGGCAGAGATGGCTTTGACTGTAACTTCCTCAGAGCCAAAGCTCTCTGGGTGGTTTACAACTTTGTCCCGCTGCAGTCCTCCTGCCTTCCCCGCATTTGGGGAAGGATGGGATAAAAAGGGAGAGAGAGCCAGTGTGAGACTGGAGAGACGAAGACCAGGGAGTCAATCAGATGTGGGGTGAAGTGCCAATCACCCCACATCTGGGCCTAACTTCCACATTTTGGGGAAGGGGACATTTAAATGAAGGAAGGTGGGACTCGTAAGGAGGCAAGAGATTTCAAGGAGTTGCTGAGGGGGTCCAAGTCATCAGAGGAACCGTGACACCCCCCATTCATTACATCGCAGCAGGGGCTACAAGGAGCAAAACCCGGTGTGCACCAACACCAAAACCCCCAACCAAAAACAAATAAGCCCTTGGGGGTTTGCAGGATCAGGGCAAAAGTTCATAGGCAGACTCACCTAGTTGGGAGGCACCCAACGCACCCACAATTGTGCATTTCCCCCCATAGCCATTGCTGGCATAGATGCCTTTATTGTTCTCCAAATCGCTAAAGCACAAGAGAACTTCAACACTAAAGTGGAATTACGCATCTCTACACACACACACACACGCACATACACACACAAACACATTGCTGGCAGAGCGTCTTCTGTTCTGAATATCACTAAAGCACTCTGTCGCTATATCACAGTTTCATATATAAAGGGCTACTGCAGTACCATCTATGGGTTCAAATGCACAAGTGCGATGTGGTGAGAGAGTGGGTTAGCACTACCACAGTGTGTCGGACAGCTGAAACCAGTAGGGATGGGGGAGAATTTCTCCCCCAAACTTCGGGGGGCTGAGTGCCAACACATTCGCCCCCCCAAAATCGGCAGTGAAATTTTCCGCCCCCCTGCCCCCCCCTCGGGATGGGACTTACCTTTCATGAATGTCCCTCCTGGCGGCGGGTCCCGGAGGCGGTTCGGCAGGTTTTCGTCAGGGGCGGGGACAGCAGCCGGTCTTGCGACCGGCTGCTGCCGCCGCCATTACAAGTGAAGTAAAAAAACCCACAAACCCCGTTATAGGCTACGTAACGATTAACATAGCCTATCACGGCTAGATCTCCAAAGTCAGCCATGACAGGCTACGTAAATCGTCACGTAGCCTATCACGGGTGACTTTGAAGAAAAAAAAAAAGCGCGTACGCAAATGGTGGCCCCTATGGGGCGCCGCCATTTGTGTTCCTTATTTGGTCCCTGTAGTCTACGTAAAGATTTACGTAGACTACGACGAAAATAAGGGCAATGCAAATCTACGGCGAAAATAAGGGCAACGCAAATGACTTTGGAAATCTAGCCATGATAGGCTACGTAAATCGTCACGTAGCCTATCATGGGGGTGTTTTGTTTTGTTTTTTTACTTTTTATTTCGCGGCCGGGAGACGGGGTGTTTCTACCCGGCCTGAATTTCGCCGGCGAGGGATGGGGCGCCTCCCCCCCGGCCTGAATTTTGGCCGGGTGAGGCGGGGCGCCTCCCCCCCCTCGCATGAACTTCGGGGGGAGAACTGAAGCGCCTCCCCCCCCACCGCGAAGCAAGCTTCGAGGACAGGTAAGGGACTTTCGCCCATCCCTAGAAACCAGCGACTGCAGTACTGTCTATGGTTTAAAAGGTGAAAATCCCAGGTGCCAAAAAGGGGATGAAGTCTGTAAACCCTTGGAACTTTTCAGGATTGGGACAAAGCGTGACACACAACTTTCCCACACCATAGCAGAGCAGTACTTCCGGACTTTGCTTTTTCATAGAGAAGGAGCCAGAAAAGGGAAAAGGGGGTGGGAACTCTGACTGCTAGACAGTTTGCTGGAGCGGCATGAAATTCCACAGCTGGGGTCCCCTCATGGGCAGAATTCCGACGCAGTAGTGTATAATAGCACAATTTTGCTTCTTCACGCAACAATATGCAAGACAGAAACAAAGGGTATGAGCTATAACTCCCTGACAGCGTGGGGCAAAATTGTGCAGGTGGGGTTCCTTCATGGGATGCCTCCAGATGTTGTAGTGGAGAATTGCAGAACTGCCTTCTTCATGGAAAAGTGAGCCGTTCTTCCCTATTCCCCTCTTTGCCAAGTTGCACAGTTTCAAAGTAGCGATCAGGGAAGCCTGTGATTGTGTAACTTCGCTGTAGTGGGGTAGCACGAAAGCACAAGGCTGTCACTGTACTCTGGGAAAGCTGTCATTTTGTAAATGCAGTGCGGTAACAGGGAGGGCTGTGCTTGTTGGCCTGCGGTTGTCCCTGGGCTGCTTGCCAGACCTTGGAAAAGGGCTCCGCAGGCTGGAGCAGAGCAACCAAAGCAGTTTTGCCTGCTCTTGCCAGACAATTCTGCAGGGGACCGGAATGAGCCACAGGGAGTGCCAGATGACACGATAACCTACAGTGGGTGAAATAAGCTTTTCTGAAGGTTGTGGGTTATCAGAGTGACTTCTTTCAGCCAAGTAAGCCATTATGGAATGGATTTAAAAATTCTCAATGGACATGATACCCAACAATGGGTTAACTAAGCCATCATGACTTATTGAACACATTGTGGGTTATTCTGATGTCTGAACCCAGTAAATATACAGTATTTATTTATTTATTTATTAGATTTCTTCCCTGCCAAATAGCAAAAACCCACTAGGTGTTTAAGTTACAAAACAAAAACATGATATAAAAAACTTCAGCATACAAAGTTTAAAAGCAATTTAAAATAGCTAAAAATGGCTCAAAATTTTAGTTCATCATTCTAAAGGAAAATGCATGATAATCAAAATTTTAATTTTCCACAAGTTTATGAAAAATCAGACAAAATGCCTGAGGTGGGGGGGGAAGAGGACAATATTTCTTTCTTCCATCCTCCCCCCAAATTGTTTGTTTTGCTTCCAGGCCTTCACATCTCTAGCCTGACATTTGCCTGATTTTTTTGTCAGCATTTCAAAGCCTACTTTAAGATTCAGATGCCACCTTCTTCTGTTTTCATCATCAGATGTTCCTTTGCATTCAGATCAGGCCTCAATAACATGATATAGCATTTGGGAAGAAAAATGCAGCCCAGCAACCCAGCACTGGAGGCCAAGATAGAGAAGACCTGCACGGCTACCATGTATTTCCCCTTGGTGCTCAGGTAGGTGGGCACAAAGGACACCCAGACACTGCAAAAGACCAGCATGCTGAAGGTGATCAGCTTGGCTTCATTGAAGGCCCCGGGCAGCTTCCTGGCTAGGAAAGCCACCGTGAAGCAGATGGCAGCCAGGAAGCCCATGTAGCCAAGGGCACTATAAAACATGGTGACAGACCCTTCATTACATTGCAGGATGATCTCTCGAGGCTGCGAGTGCATGTCAGAGTCAGGGAAGGGTGGACAGATCCCCAGCCAGATGGCACAGATGACAACCTGAACACTGGAACAGGAAATGACAATGGAGTTGGCCAAACTCTTCCCCAGCCATCTCCTCATCTTGTTCCCTGGCTTTGTGGCCAGGAAGGCCAATACCACAGTGATGGTTTTTGCCAACAGAGAAGAGACAGAGACTGAGAAGATGATGCTGAAGGCTGTTTGACGGAGGAGGCATGTTGCTTTCCTCGGCTGTCCTATGAACAGGAAGGAGGACAAGAAGGAAAGCAGCAGGGAGATGAGGAGAATGTAGGAGAGGTCCCGGTTGTTGGCTTTGACTATGGGAGTTTTGAGGTTTCTAATGAAGATTCCTAACACAAAGCCTGTGGTTAAGGACAGGGATAGGGCAAAGGAAGCCAGGATGATTCCCCAATGTTCTTCATAGTTGAGGAAGGTTACAACCTTGGGGATGCATTGATCTCGTTCCTTGTTTGGATGCTGATCTTCTGGACATCTGGTGCAATGGTCTGCATCTGAAAAGGAGGAGGAAGAGGAGAAAAATGAAGAAGCCAAAGAAGATGAAGATGAAGAAGAGTGCAAAAATAATATTTTAATGTTTTTCTCTGTGTTCTGCGGTGTTTTTTTTTTTCTTATCCACCACTAAGAAACAAATTGCATTTGACTTTTTCTTCAAACCCTCCCCCCCCCCGAAAAAGGGGGGGCACCTTAGATCAGGGATCTTTGCCCTGTCCCGAGGGCTTCCTTTCCCTCCTGAATCCCCCTACCTTCCTCAGTGGAGATGGTCCCTTCTGTACACGGGGCACAAGCATAGCAGCAAATGGGCTTCCCTTCCTGAATCGCCTTGGCATACCCAGGGGAGCAGCTTCGGGTGCATCTCGAAGGAGGCAAGGTCTACCCAGAATGTCAAGGGGAAAGTGTTAGTGGTGTATCTGGCAGCTCTGGCATTGGGTCAAAGCAAACAGAATTGCAACGTGCTCCAGAAAGATCTGCCCGCACTGGGGGAAATGGTCGTCAAAAGAGCAAATGCAGTTCAATCTCTGCTTGGGTAAAGGAATGCATACTGGGGCCAAAACTCCAAACTGATGGGATGTGAGCCAGCAGTTACTGAGTAGGAATGGGATTTTGCGGTATTGGTGGAGAGCTTGAAGCAAATGTTGGCCCAGTGTGCAGTTGCTGTAACAAAGGCAAACTCCATGTTAGGCAGAATTAGGAAATGAATTGTACATACATTGCCAAGATCATACCCCCCTTGTACAAATCTGTGCTACAACCACACTTGGAATGCCATGAAGAGTTCTGGTCTCCATAATGCAAAGCTGGAAAAGGTGCAGAAAAGGGCAACTAAAATGATCAAGGGGAAATGGTGGAAAATAAGGAAAAGCTGGGGACCACCAAAGAACTGGCAGTTGAAGGAAAGGGGTTGTGGCCAGGGGAAGGGAGCACTGTTCTCTCGAGAGTGATGGAGGGCTGGACTGGGACCCCAAGTGGGGCAGCGTGGCCTCATCGGCCTGAGGTTCAACACTGCTGGGTTAGACAGTACTGGCCTAGACTGATTATTTGTTGAATTCAGCAGAAGCCAGCTTTCCCATCTAATGGCCTGCAGAGTTGTTGGATTCCAACTCCCATGATCCCCATTCAGCTTGCCCATTCAAGCTCAAAATGGACCCCTTCTTAAAGCAGTGGTCTCCAATCTATTTGGACTTGTGGGCACATTTTGGAATTTGAGAAACTCCTCTGTTCCACCAAGAAATGAACATAAGAACATATGAAGAGCCCTATTGGATCACACCAAGGGACCATCAAGTCCAACATTCTGTTCACACAGTGGCCAACCAGCTGCCCACGGGAAACCCTCAAGCAGGACATGAGTACAACAGCCCCCCCCATGTTCCCCATCAACTGGTGTAGAAATGGCTATTGCAGAGGATGTAGCTAGTCACATCAAAGCTGATATGGGGGCCTGGCTAGTCAAAAGAATACTAATTCTCCAAAGAAATTGAATACAGGCAGAGGAAGGGTCTGGACTCCCAAGCCTCCCCACACATTTGACCCACAGATGCACATCCAAATACCTAGTTAAGGTTGAAATTCTGGGCAGGCATATGTGGAATTTGGTGGGAATTACTTCTGAATAGGCCTAGAGAGCATCACTCTACTCATCTTACACACACACACACACACACACACACACCTTTCTCCAGCCTCAAAGGAAAGGAAAATACCGCAGCCCCAAACAGAAAGAAAACATTTTTCCTACCCCAGTGCAAAGCTCAACCTCTCAGTTCCTCACCAGGCATTCCAACCTCCTTCTCTGCCATCAGAATCCCCACTTAGGAAGGTGCTCTCTCTCTCTCTCTCTCTCTCTCTCTCTCTGTGTGTGTGTGTGTGTGTGTGTAAAGAATGAGAGAAAGAGCTGGGAAGGGAGAGAAAAAGAGCAAGTCAAAGGGCTGGGAGGTGGAAAAAATCGTGAGATGAATGGGGAACTTGGAGAGAAAGTGGAAAGCTAGGGACAGTGAGCGAGGAGGAAACAGCTGGAGAAAGAGCAAGACTAGAGGCTCAGAGGACAAGAAAGAGTGAGGAAATGTGGTGCAGAAAAGAAATAGTGAGGGTTGAAGCTTGGGTGGAGAAACAGAAAGGCAATGGGGTACAGGAGAGAGAAACAATTAAGCTAGAGAGTCAGAGGGGGAGATACACCGAAGTAAAGAGGTGAACAGAGAGAAAAAGAAAAGCCAGGGGCTAGAAGGTAGGAGAAAAGAGCAAGGCAAGGGACAGAGGGGAGAGACTGAGTCTAGAGACTAGGAGGGGGAAGAAACAACATTGTGGAGGAGAGAAATAGCAAGGCTGGAGCCTAAGAAAAGGAGAAACAGTGACATGAAGAGGCTGGGGAGAGAAATAGCAAGACTAGAGGCTGGAAGTGGGAGGAAACAGCAAGATAAAACAATGAGAGAAAGAGCAAGGGTGGACCTTGGGAGGGAAAGAGAAAGAGCAAGGCAAAGGGGTGGATGGGACAGAAAGAGCAAAGAAAGGGACTGGATGGAGAGAAAGAGCAGACTAGAGGCTGGGAATGGTGCTAAAGGTCCAAAGGGAAAAGTCTGGGTGGTGGAAGAAGCTTGAGGAGGGCCAGGAAGCAACTCTTTCCTTCTCCTCATTCCTGCTGAACAGCGGATCAGTGGCAGGTTCAATAGAAACAAGAACCATCTGGCACCCTATTGTTTTTCAACTTTTAAAATTAAAAATGAATGTTTGAAGGGGGCAAGGAGTGAAGATCTGTGAGGACATCCTTGAAGTTCCCTGCAGGTACATTGGTGCCCTCAAGTGCGGGACCCCTGTCCTAATAGGTATAAAACTGGAAGACCTGGGTTTCCTCACATAGTTATGCCACACAGCAGGATCCTCATCAAGGTGGAACTCATGGTCTGCGGATGCCCGTCTTTCTATACTCCCAATTCTCGTTTTAACTATGGAGGCATGGGGCGGCACCACCCAGTTCAGGAAAATATCAAAGTTGGCTGTCAGCTCCCTGTCCCCATCCAGATACACTCCATCCACTGAAGTATTGGAAAACCCAAAATTTCTCAGAAAAGAGTGGAGCTGGAAAGACAGAGAAGATGAGAAACATTGTTGGTTATCTCAGCACTCTCCATTTTGAAATCAAGTGTCTCTTAATTCCAGACCAGAACTCATCTAAAACGAGAATGGATGTATAATTTTGGTTCCAATACATTAAAGAAAAACACACACCTTAAGTCCATTCCTGAGTCCCTTCTTTTTGCTTTGGCATTTAGGGAAAGGCTCACGTCCAAGCTATTAGTTAATTTGGGGAGAAGTAAACTTGCTCCCACCAATCCATGTTGCCCTTGCAGGCAGTAATTTCGGGGTTTGGGGCCTGATTTGGTAGAGGTGTCTATATTCACAGGATGGATTGCAAAATGCACTGCTGTTGCCTGGAGCACCCCCAAGCAGGTGCTATCTGTGGTGAAAATCTACCCCAGAAACTGCATCGTATCGTGTTTCTCCCAGGGGAGTTGGAAAAGGAGCTGTGCAGAAGGTTCCCTAAAAACATACAAAACTAAGAAGAGCCCTGCTGGATCAGACCAAGGGTCCATCTCGTCCAGCATTCTGTTCACACAGTGGCCAACCAGCTGCCCATGGGAGACCCACAAGCAGGACATGGGCACTCCAGTACCCTCCTGCCCAGGTTCCCCAGGAACTGGTGCACACAGGCTTACCGCCTCTGCTACTGGAGGCACCATATAGCCATTCGGACTAGTAGCCATTGATAGCCCTCTCCTCCAGGAATTTGTCTAACCCCCTTTGAAAGCCATCCAAATGGGTGGCCATCACTACGTCTTATGGTAGCGAATTCCGTAGTGTGAATATGCACTGTGTGAAGGAGTTACAGGAAGCCAGATTCCGGCTGAACATCAGGAAAAACGTCCTGTTACAGCAATACAACAATGGAACCAATGACCCAGGGAGGTGGTGGGCTCTCCCACACTGGAGGCATTCAAGATGAGGCTGGACAGCCATCTGTCAGGGATGCTCTGACTTGGATTCCTGCATTGAGAAGGGGGTTGGACTCAGTGGCCTTGTAGGCCCCTTCCAACCCTACTATTCTATGATGCTGTGTTTTGCCTCCCACACTTAACCTTGAGGCAAAGGTTCTAAAATGGAGAGATCAATTTTTGCACCCTGAAGACAATTTGGGAAGTTAGTAGCAGTGGTGCTGCCATGGGAAGACCACAAGGTGAAGCTCCAGGGATCCATGGCCTGGGAGAGACCCTAAGTCCCTAACAGATCCTTTGAAGGTGAGCACACAATGGGGGCTTTTCTTCTTAGCCAACCCTGCTGGCCAAGAGAAGTGCTGCAGCCCCGTCAGCCATTTTTACTTTTGAGTAGCTGCAATCTAAACCAATCAGATTCTGCCTTTGAGGGCAAGGCAAATCAGGGCACAAGAGCAATGTAAAGACTGTCCCTTCTGACTGTCCCTTCTGACTGATTGTGCACTCATTGGCTGTGCCCCCACATGAAATGGTCTCACTACATTGTTTCCCCCACCACCCATTTTTTCTTCTTCTTTACTTTAATAAACGTGCTAAATTGGATGAATTTATTGATGGATTGGTTCCCAATTTGCAGCTTTAAGGGTTGATTGGTCACCCCGCCCCCACAACTGCCTACATCATGTAGGCTATGCTTATTGAGTGCCAAATGAGGCAATGAGGAGGGGAAGGAGAGATGGACGAAGCTACTGGCCATCAGAGAGTGGAGCCTAACTGGCTGTCTTCTGCACAAGGAGTGTTAGGAACTGGGATTGCATCAAGATTTCCCAGACCACGATGCCTGAAATCTTCTCAGAGTCTGGTTCCGCAAATCCTGATTTCATCATTGAGGAATTCTGTATTGTTCAGTAGAGACATCTGGGATGGAAAAGCAAATACCTGCCATGACAGTACCCTTGGAAGTTCCAAACTTTCTCTTCCCACCATCATCATATGCTTGGATCTGGAAGAGTAGGCTGCTTGTAAGGCTCGTGCCACCATCTGGACACTGTTGTAAGCATTGTAGTTGTCCTGAGACAGAGTTTGTTCGAGCACAGCCAGGGGCAATTTCTCTTTCTGTTCACATCTATGCCTCCCTTTCACTGACAACCTGTATTTTGAATAGAGACAACGAAATGCTTTTTCCATGTAAGTATCAATGTGATGCAGATCAGTACTGACATATTTTGGCCTGTTTGTGTGGATTGAGAAGGAAAAGAACCAATGGCTGTGCTGAAGATGTAACCAAGGCTTAGACAACACTGAGTTGATGTCCCACAAAGCTGTTGTCATCCAGACTTTTCCTCCTGTGGGTTTTACCCATAGTTCAAGAATTTGTTTTACAAGGAATATTCCGCCAGACAAAGTACGTGTGTCTCCATAGTAAACAAACACCTTGACTTGTCTCCATGTGGGAACAGAGATAAGGGGAATGTCCAATTTATATTCCCTCAGTTCAGGGATAGTTTCTGAAATCGCCACACAGACACCATGCCTGGTGAGCGCCGGTGTCATCATCCTCATGAACATTTCTCCATTTTCGTTGTCTGGAGCAAAGAGACCGATCCAGGTCCATCTGAAATACAGGAGCAGTTTGACAATCCCCTTGTACAGGTCTTCATATTTTGGAACCACCCGGTGGAAAAAAGGGAATTGGGTTTTATCCTTAACATCACGGGAGGCAAAGCCATAACTGACCTAGTGAGGAATAAAAGAGAGTAATTGTTTGTTTTGTTGTTATTATCTGCTTGCTATAATACAGTTTGGGCTTTTCTTTAATATGTATGTGTACTCTCTCTCTTTCTCTGTGTGTGTGTGTGTGTGTGTGTGTGTTTGTAACGCAGTTTACAAATTACAAATGAAATGGGTGATTGATTGATGGATGGATGGATGGATGGATGGATTGATCTTTGGCTATACCCCTTTATCTGTACTGAATATCCCACTATTCAGTTTCATTGAGTGACTCCACTGCATTCAAATATTATGAGGGAGGGCGGGGAATCCTGTCTATGTCCTCCACATCCTGCATTCTCTTCTAAACTTCCTGGTGAGAAAAGGTGTCAGTAGCTGCATGAACCTCTCTCCAGTGTCATTAATGACTTGTGCTATTGGAAAGTTGCTCAAAGGTGATGTAAAGCTAGACACAGCCATCAGCTCCCCAACCCCTCTGAAGACAGCTTAAGGCCTTATAAAGCAAAATGCTGTTACATGGCATGCCCTCTGTTCCTACCTGTGGGATTTTGTAGTTGTCCAACGTGGTTGAAATCTGGATGGAGATTTCAGAATCAGCACCTTCTACAACAGCCAACGGGTCATTCTGTCTTCCACAGCTGTAGTTGGGAATATTCTTCTGCCCAGGAGACAGCATGTCTAGCATTGCGTCATACGTGATCCTTGCATTGTAATAGTTCTCATAGAAGTTGTAGCCCAGGCTGGTGTTGGGTAAGATCTTGGGATTTTGGTTGATCTCATGGATGGCAAACAAGAAAGCCAGGTCATCGAAGTGAATTGTGTCTGTTCTTCTGTAGCAATATACATGTGTCACATTGTGACCCTCAATTTAATTTAAAAAAAAACACATATCAAATTCCCACTTTGGTTCGGATGCTGCTTCGGACCCTCTGAATCAGCCCCACTTTGTCTGGGACCGATTCGGACCCCCTCCACTTTGACTCGCATCAAAGCGAGATTCGAATATCCGGATCACTCGGATTGGGCATTTTCTCATTGACTTGCATGGGAAAACACTAATGACAATAACATTTTCAGTTTTCACGATAAATAAAAAAACATGGGGGGGCTTTCTGCCCCCATGGAGGGGATCCCACCCGCCAAATGTCAGGCATTTTGGCCATGTACTTTTTTGTGCTAGGTGCAGCTGAAATTTGATCCCCCCCCCCACAAAAACACTGAAAGCAAAGAGCTATTCCTCTCAGCCTCATGCCTCCTCCCCCTCCTCTTGCCTGGGTGATCCACAGTGCGTTTGCATACAAGTCTATGTGCATATAGACTTCCAATCACCTTGTGTTTTAAAAACATGTCAATCACGGTGGAGGGAATGGGGAGGGGAGCAGGGGCTGGGTGGGTGTTTGTCCAGAGAACCCGGATGGGGGTGGATTCTCACATCCCTACGCAACTCCCCCAGGAAGATCTCTGCATCTGAAACACAGCCGCTTTTCTCCAGTTCTTCAGGCTCCCTCCCGTCTCCACCACTGTCACTGATTGGAGATTGCTTGGTTATGTTCAGCTCTGAATTGGCAACTAGCATTTCCATTTGCCAAAGCTCCCTCCCAGCAAGCACTGGGGGCTGCAGACTGGCCTCTCTCATAATACTAGAACCTGGGGTCATCCCATGAGGATGATTGGTGGGAGATTTGGACAGGTAAAAGGAAGTCCTTCTTTCCACAGTGCATAGTTAAACTATGGAGCTGGCTACCACAAGACATAGTGCTGTCCACCAATTTGGATGGCTTTAAAAGGGGGTTGGACAAATCCCAGGAGGAGAAGGCTATCAATGGCTTCTAGGCCTGATTGCTCCATGCTACCTCCAGTATCAGAGGCAGTATGCCTATGTACACCAGTTGCTGGGGGACGTGGGTGGGAGGGTGCTTTTATGTCATGTCCTGCTTGAAGGTTCCTGGTCAACAGCTAGTTGGACCCTTGGTCTGATCCAGCATGGCTCTTCTTATGTTCTTAGGCATCAGGGGCCAAGCTAGCAACTTCTCACAAGGCTTCAAGCCCCAACTATACACCCACACCATCCCTAAGTATTAATGATAGTCATCAAGAGAAGGTACATATTAAAAGAGATGTCTACCATGACGCTGATGGGATTATTTGGCACTGCTGCCTTCTGTAAGAAAGGCAGCTAGGAGAGATAAACCAAAGAGCAACACAGAATGAGCATTTACCAGCCCAACATGAACACAAAGGCTAAAAAAAGGAGACCACATCTTCCTTAGTGAAGAAGGAAAACAGCTTTACTCACAAGTATTCTTGGACATACAAACACAGGCACAGTGTGGCATTTCAAGAAAGTTTCTTCGGTCCATTTTGTGTTCTTTTACACAGGCAGGAGTGAGGGAGCAAGCCATTTGCTCCCAGCAATGGTGACGGGTCAGAGAGAGCTAGAGAGAGGGTGGGGGAAAGGGGAGGAGTAGAAAGCCACACTGTAGGCTATAGAGATCCTAAGGCTAGCTGTGTTCAAAATCCCCATGCATTAACAAACTGCAACATAGCCCCCTTCCTGTAAACTGCAGATGAGGTTGCAATATTCCCAACAAGACCAACCATACATGAACAGTGGGGGCTCATATTTATTTCCCCCTCCTCTCTCTGTCCATTTCTGCCTTTGACCTCCCTGCAGACTCTATCCAAACAGTACAAAGCAAGGAATAACTGTCGCAGATGTGATGAAGGAAAGAGTTTCCTCCCTGGACACCTGCACAGATTCCTAGCAGCAGCAGAAACCTGTTTCTTCCTAGATTAGACACCACAAGTTTAGGCTCAAGAGATGGACCCGAAATCCAAAGCAGAAGCCCTCTGAGTTTGGCCAGATACATCCTTCAGACCACGGAAGACATGGACAGGTCTCGGTGGCTCAAGTGGAAAGTTGCTAGAGAAACTAGAGCTGTAGGAGTGGTGTTACTGATTTTCCCCATCAGCTAAGAGCACACCTGTGTGTAAAGGAAAGCGCACACCTGTGTTGAGGGGTCTATTTTTCGTTCTTTCTCGAGTAACTTATCAGAGTAAGTTAGAGGATGGTTGCATTGGTTGGAGTAACCAATGTAGGTGTAAAACTTTTTTTTTCCTGAGGGTTGTGACTGGGGAAATTCATAGGAGGGGGTCTTTGCTCAGGAGTCTTTGGGGAGGGACTTTATCAGCCTCCTCCCCTCCCCCTCTGAAGACCCTTCACTCTACTAGCTAAAAAGCCCATCTAGAAAAACCTGCAGGTGGAGAGGGCTGGGAGGCAGAGATCACCTCTGCTGCTTCTTCCACCCTACAATGGAGGACACCTCCGAGTCTGGGGGCTTCTTATCCATCGATAGGTTTGTGCCATAAGTCCCATCAAACAAAATCCAGTGTACATTTAAGTAAGAAAAGAGGGGACGGGAGGTGACTCCTGCATAGCATTATAGTGTATAGCAGCTGTAGTTCCAGCCTGACACCACTTCTTTTCCAGAGGGAACGGACTCGCTTCTGAGTACGTCTTACATCAAAACTTTATTTTCCTATCCTCCCTCCAGCATTCTGTCAGTCAGGCAAAAGGTCAGCAGGTACCATCCGCCACTTCTCTGGCTACTTCTGATCTTCTGTCTCACAAAAGATGTTTATCATCATCATGCCAGTGTAATAAACCGTATTGCACCAAATGATATGGCATCTACCGTGCTCTGTCCGTCAAAGAGGGTACTGTGCTGAGCAGACTAGAACACCAAAAAGGGATAGGCTCTTCCACAGAAGCATTGTGGCTGACAATACCAGGCTCTAAAACTAATTTAGTGCTAGGAACATGCTATCGTCCCCTAGACCAGAATGCTCAGGGTGACCTTGACATGGAAAACGAAATCAGGGGGGCCTCCAAAGGAGGAAGTGTTGCAGTAATGGGTGACTTTAATCACCCCCACATTGACTGAATAAATGCATGTTCCAGTCATGACAAAGAGGTTAAACTTCTTGATGCCCTAGATGACCGTGCCCTAGAAGAGTTGGTCATGGAACTGACCAGAGGGGAGACAACCCTGGATTTAATTCTAAATGGTACCACCCAGGACCTGTTACAAGCTGTGAGTGTTGATGAACCAGTTGTAAACAGTGACCACGGTGCTATTAGGTTTGATATATATTTAAATGGAAAATTGCCAGCAAAGTCCAACGCAGTCACATTTGACTTCCAAAGGGGAAACTTCTCTAAAATGAGCAAACTGGTGAAAAGGAAGCTGATAGGAGCGGTCAAGAGGGTTAAGTCTTTCTTTAACCCAGATGACACCCAGCTCTACCTCTCCTTCTCATCAAACCCAGGTGAGGCAGTGGTGTTCTGAATCAGGGCCTGGGCATGGTAATGGACTGGATGAAGGCCAATAAACTGAAGCTCCATAGAGACAAGAAGGAGGTACTGTTAGTGGGTGGTTTGTCTGCCCGGCTAGGTGATATTCAACCTCTTCTGGAGGGGGTTGCACTCCCCTAGAGGATCATGTTCGTGGTTTGGGGGTGCTCTTGGATCCAGAACTGTCACTTGAGGTGCAGGTGAACTCAGTGGCACGGAGCACTTTTTATCAGCTTAGGCTGGTATACCAACTATGCCCTTGTAGTCTAGCTACGGTTATCCATGCTCTGATCACTTCTCGTCTGGATTACTGCAATACATTATACGTGGGGCTGCCTTTGACAATGGTCCGGAAACTTCAGCTGGTCCAAAACAGGGCAGCAAGATAGTTAACAGGAACTGGCCAGCGAGCTCATATTACACCAGGCCCGATTCAGAGTGCTGGTATTAACATCCAAAGCCCAAAACGGCTTGGGGCCAGGTTATCTGAAAGATCACCTCCTCCCAGATGTGCCTGCTCAGACCTTAAGATGATCCTCAGCAGCCCTTCTCCATCAGACCCTGCCAAAGGAAGTGAGGTGGGTGGCTACTAAGAGGAGGGCCTTTTCTGCCATGGCACCCTGACTGTGGAATGAGCTCCTTAGTGAGGTTCACCTGGCAACTACATTGTATTCCTTCTGGTGCCAGGTGAAGACCTTTTTATTTTCCCAGGCATTTTACCTTTTCAGCTTTCTAGACTTTTAGCTTTGCTGTTTTGAATCTGTGTTTTAAATCCCTGCGTTGCTGCTAGGATTTATTCTGGTTATATTCTGGTGGTACTGTTATACTGTGGTTTTAATGTGTTATATATTTTATATTCCCCTTCATGGATCACTGCCTTGTTGTGGCAAAGGGGCTTGCGTAACTCAGTGAAGCCATAAGCTATGCCGTGCAGGGCCACCCAAGATGGACAGGTCATGGCAGAGAGTTCTGACAAAATGTGGTCCACTGGAGAAGGAAATGGCAACCCACTCTAGTATCCTTGCCAAGAAAACCCCATGGAACGTATCACAAGCCTAAAAGATATGACACTGGAAGATGAGCCCCTCAGGTCGGAAGGTGTCCAATATACTACTGGGGAAGAGCAGAGGGTATTTCCAAGTAGCGCCAGAAAGAGTGAAGCGGCTGGGCCAAAGCCGAAAGGACACTCAGCTGTGGATGTGTCTGGTGGTGAAAAGAAAATTGGATGCTGTAAAGAACAATATTGTTTAGGAACCTAGAATGTCAGATCAATGAATCAAGGTAAGCTAGAGGTGGTCAAACATGAGATGGCAAGATTGAACATCGACATCTTGGGAATCAGCGAACTAAAATGGACAGGCATGGGCGAATTTAATTCAGGTGGCCATTATATCTACTACTGTGGGCAAGAATCCCTTAGAAGAAATGGAGTTGCACTCATAGTCAACAAAAGGGTGGGAAAAGCAGTACTGGGGTATAATCTTAAAAACGATAGAATGATCTCAGTACGAATCCAAGGCAAACCATTCAACATCAAGTCTATGCCCCAACCACTGATGCCGAAGAAGCTGAGGTTGATCGGTTCTATGAAGACCTACAACACCTTCTAGAACTAACACCAAAAAAAGATGTCCTCTTCATCATAGGGGATTGGAATGCTAAAGGAGGAAGTCAAGAAATCACTGGGATAACAGGAAGGCATGGCCTTGGTGCACAAAATGAAACAGGACAAAGGCTAATAGAGTTTTGCCAGGAGAACACGCTGATCATAGCAAACACTCTTTTCCAACAGCACAAGAGGCGACTACACATGGACATCACCAGATGGTCAATATCGAAATCAGATTGATTATGTCCTTTGCAGCCAAAGATGGAGAAGCTCTATACAGTCAGTAAAAACAAGATCTGGAGCTGACTGTGGCTCAGATCATGAACTTCTTGTTGCAAAATTTCAGCTTAAATTGAGGAACGTAGGGAAAACCACTAAACCATTCAGGTATGACCTAAATCATATCCCTGATGAATATACAGTGGAGGTGAGGAATAGATTTCAGGGATTAGACCTGATAGAAGAGTGCCTGAGGAACTATGGATAGAGGTCCGTAACATTGTTCAGGAGGCAGCAAGGAAATCCATCCCAAAGAAAAAGAAATGCAAGAAAGTCAAGTGGCTGTCTGATGAGGCTTTACAAGTCGCTGAAGAAAGAAGGGAAGCGAAAAGCAAGGGAGAAAGGGGAAGATCTATCCAACTGAATGCAGAGTTCCAGAGAATAGCAAGGAGAGACAAGAAGGCCTTCTTAAATGAACAATGCAAGGAAATCGAGGAAAACAACAGAATGGGAAAGACTAGAGATCTCTTCAAGAAAATTGGAGATCTCAAGGGAACGTTTTGTGCAAAGACGGGCATGATAAAGGACAAAGAAGGCAGGGACCTAACAGAAGCAGATGAGATTCAGAAGAGGTGGAAAGAATACACAGAAGAACTATACAGGAAAGATCTGAATGTCCCTGATAGCCATGATAGTGCGGCCACTGAACTTGAGCCGGACATCCTCGAGAGTGAAGTCAAGTGGGCCTTAGGAAGCATTACTAACAACAAAGCTAGCAGAGATGACAGTATTCCAGCTGAGCTATTTAAGATCCTAAAAGATGATGCTGTTAAAGTGCTGCAGTCAATATGCCAACAAATTTGGAAAACTAAGCAATGGCCACAAGACTGCAAAAGGTCAGTTTACATTCCAGTTCCAAAGAAGGGCAACCCCAAGGAGTGTTCAAACTATCACACAATTGCGCTCATTTCACATGACAGCAAGGTGATGCTCAAAATACTACAAGCTAGGCTTCAGCAGTATGCGAACCGAGAACTACCGGAAGTACAAGCGGGGTTTCGAAGAGGCAGAGGAACTAGAGATCAAATCGCCAACGTTCGCTGGATCATGGAGAAAGCAAGAGAATTCCAGAAAAATGTCTATTTCTGCTTCATTGACTACGCTAAAGCCTTTGATTGTGTGGATCACAACAAACTGTGGCAAATTCTGAAAGTGATGGGAGTACCAGACCCCTTACCTGTCTCTTGAGAAACCTGTACGAGGGTCAAGAAGCAACAGTAAGAACCAGACATGGAACAACCGCGTGGTTCAAAATTGGGAAAGGAGTACGACAAGGCTGCATATTGTCACCCTGCTTATTTAACTTATATGCAGAGTACATCATGAGAAATGCTGGGATGGATGAATCACAGGTCGGAATTAAGATTGCCGGGAGAATTATCAACAACCTCCGATATGCAGACGATACCACCCTAATGGCAGAAAGTGAAGAGGCAGAAAGTGAAGAGAAAACTCTCTGGAAAAGACCGTGATGCTGGGAAAGACTGAAGGCAAAAGGAGAAGGGGACGACAGAGGATGAGATGGCTAGATAGCATCACCGATGCAATGAATATGAACTTGAGCACGCTCCGGGAGAGAGCGCAGGACAGGAAGGCCTGGCTTGCTATGGTCCATGGGGTCACGAAGAGTCGGACACGACTGAACGACTGAACAACAACAATATTTTATATTGTTTTATTATGTGCTCTTTGGTTTTAATTTTTGTGAACCAGAGAGCTTTGGCAATTGGGCGGTATAGAAATAAATAAATAAATAAATAAATAAATAAATAAATAAAAATAAAAAATCCCTTCAACATGGTTGGAGGTAGGGATGGCGGAGAATTCTGCCATGGACTCCGGGGGGGGGCAGATTGTTAGACTCCGCCCCCCCCAGAGCCCATGGTGGAACAGACCACCCCACCCCGCGAAGTCCGACCCAGCCAGATCCTACCTGGCACCGCTGGGTCTGGGTCCGGCCGGGTCCATCTGTGGCCAGTCTTCAGACCCAAATGGCATGCTGCCTAGCAGACGCCATTTGCATCCCTTCCCCTTACCGTGATAGGCTACGTAAAGATTTGTGTAGCCTATCATGGTAAGGGGAAGGGATGCAAATGAAGTCCACTAGGCCAGACGCCATTTGCATCCGAAGACCGGCCGTGGCCGGAAGTCCAGCTGCGGCTGTCCCTGGCCGGCAGCTCCATGGACTTGCCACGGAGCGGAGCCAGCCAGGGAGGGTTCCGGGGGGGAGGACTGGATCTGCTCCCCCCCCACAGACTCCAGGTAAGGGGGTTTCGTACACCCCTAGTTGGAGGTTACTCAGAACCACAATAACAGATGCTCAGCTAAAATGTATTCCACAGGTTAGGAAAGGTAGCACCAAGTCCAAGAGGTCACTGGCATAGTTAAGGAGCAGTGTCAAGGAAGCTGTTAGAGAGAAGAGGGCTTCTTTCAGAAAATGGAAGTCTGGCCCAGGTGAGGGAAACAAAAGAGAACACAAGTTTGCACAAAGACAATGAAAGCAGACAATAAGAGATGCAAGAAAGCATTTTGAAGAGCATAACGCTAACAACACCAAGGCCTACAATAAAGAATTCTTTAAATACTTCAGAAGGAGAAAACGAGCTAGGGAGGCAGTTGGACTGTTAAATCAGAACATAGGAGGAGCCATGCTGGATCACACAATGGATCCATCTAGTCCGGCATTCTGTTCAGAGAGTGGCCAAGAAGCTGTCAATGGAAAAGCCACAAGCAGGACAGGAGTGCAACAGCATCTTCCCACCCACATTCCCCAGCAACTGATGCACATAAGTGATCCCTCTGGTACTGGAGGCAGCATATAGCCATCAGGACTAGTAGCCATTGATGGCCCTCACCAGGAATTTGTCTAACCCCTTCTTAATTGTCATATACCTCTGAATGAACACAGAACAGACACAGTGTCATGAGAATTCACTGAGGGTATCCATACTGAGCAGAAAAAAGTCCTTCAACTCCAAGCATTTCTGTGCTAGCCATGCTGTCTGGGGGATGCTGTGAGTTGCAGTGCATTTTTCTGTCTAAACATGCATAGGATTGCACCCTTATTTTATTTATTTATTTATTTATTTATTTCTATACCGCCCAATAGCTGAAGCTCTCTGGGTGGTTCACAAAAATTAGTTGAATACAGGAGAGCAAAGGCCTACAGCCTCTTGACTACACTCAGAAATCTTAACAGCGGCAGACTACACTAATGAGGGGTCTTCTTCCAAGAGTGCCTCTAAGAAACACATGACCCCTTCTATAAGTATGAACTTTTCATTCACCATGGTCTGTTTTATGCACTTTACCAAAGACTGTTACAAGTGTTAGCACTGGCACAATACTGATACAGTAGCCTGACAGAACGTCCAATTTACTGAAATATTTTGAAACACACACACACATGATTAGAGGGCTACATGTGTGTAAATGAACAGATACATCCCTCTATGTTCAGAAAGACTTACTTCTGAGTAAGCCTGCATGGAATGGCAGCATACGATGTCCTTTCCATCCCTATCCCCTCTTTATCCATGATCCATCCATCAGTGAGACTCCCTCAGCTTCAAAATTACCTCACGCTCATCTCAGTTGACTGATTCCTGCTATCCCTCCCACACTCTCAGAATACTGACAGGAACGCTGGAATTCCTCTCAAGACACTGGAATAAAATATACCAATAGCTTAATAACAGATATATTTCATGTAATAATAAGGAGCTGAAACTTCCTTTGACAACAACAAGCTCACATCCACTACAGCCTTCTTTGTTTTCCAAAAAAATGTTAAGAAACGTGATGTTAACTTGTTTAATATTCAAGACTCTGTTTAAACTGTATTAGAAGCATCCAATCCAGAAGTTGTCTAGAAAAGATTTTGAAAGCTCTTTTGAATTCTTGCTAGTTGTTAAGACATAACACAATCTGCGACAGAAGAACTTATGAGTATTTCACATAATATTTGGTGCATGTATTATTATGATGGTAGTAATCTTTATGTGATATTTATATTTATGCTAATAATGCATATTTTTATCATTCAACATTTAAAGAAGTGAACTGGAAGAATAATAATGATGTTTCTGTTTTAAGTATCTATAGGAGGACAAGCAGATGAAATATTAAAGAAATTGCCAACTTGTTGCTTCCCCTTCATGGATCACTGCCTTGTTGTGGCGAAGGGGCTTGCGTAACTCAGTGAAGCCATAAGCTATGCCGTGCAGGGCCACCCAAGATGGACAGGTCATGGCAGAGAGTTCTGACAAAATGTGGTCCACTGGAGAAGGAAATGGCAACCCACTCCAGGATTCTTGCCAAGAAAACCTCATGGAACGTATCACAAGGCTAAAAGATATGACGCCGGAAGATGAGCCCCTCAGGTCGGAAGGTGTCCAATATGCTACTGGGGAAGAGCAGAGGGTATTTCCAAGTAGCGCCAGAAAGAGTGAAGCGCCTGGGCCAAACCCGAAAGGACACTCAGCTGTGGATGTGTCTGGTGGTGAAAAGAAAGTCCGATGCTGTAAAGAACAATATTGTTTAGGAACCTGGAATGTCAGATCAATGAATCAAGGTAAGCTGGAGGTGGTCAAACATGAGATGGCAAGATTGAACATCGACATCTTGGGAATCAGCAAACTAAAATGGACAGGCATGGGTGAATTTAATTCAGGTGACCATCATATCTATTATTGTGGGCAAGAATCCCTTAGAAGAAATGGCGTAGCACTCATAGTCAACAAAAGGGTGGGAAAAGCAGTACTGGGGTACAATCTTAAAAATGATAGAATGATCTCAGTACGAATCCAAGGCAAACCATTCAACATCACAGTAATTCAAGTCTATGCCCCAACCACTGAGGCCGAAGAAGCTGAGGTTGATCGGTTCTATGAAGACCTACAACACCTTCTAGAACTAACACCAAAAAAAGATGTCCTCTTCATCATAGGGGATTGGAATGCTAAAGTAGGAAGTCAAGAAATCACCGGGATAACAGGCAGGCATGGCCTTGGTGTACAAAATGAAGCAGGACAAAAGCTAATAGAGTTTTGCCAAGAGAACATGCTGATCATAGCAAACACTCTTTTCCAACAGCACAAGAGGCGACTCTACACATGGACGTCACCAGATGGTCAATATCGAAATCAGATTGATTATGTCCTTTGCAGCCAAAGATGGAGAAGCTCCATACAGTCAGTAAAAACAAGACCTGGAGCTGACTGTGGCTCAGATCATGAGCTGCTTCTTGCAAAATTTCGGCTTAAATTGAAGAACGTCGGGAAAACCACTAAACCGTTCAGGTATGACCTAAATCATATCCCTGATGAATATACAGTGGAGGTGAGGAATAGATTTCAGGGATTAGACCTGATAGACAGAGTGCCTGAGGAACTATGGACGGAGGTCCGTAACATTGTTCAGGAGGCAGCAACGAAATCCGTCCCAAAGAAAAAGAAATGCAAGAAAGCAAAGTGGCTGTCTGATGAGGCTTTACAAGTAGCTCACAAAAGAAGGGAAGTGAAAAGCAAGGGGGAAAGGGGAAGATATACCCAACTGAATGCAGAGTTCCAGAGAATAGCAAGGAGAGACAAGAAGGCCTTCTTAAATGAACAATGCAAGGAAATGGAGGAAAACAACAGAATGGGAAAGACTAGAGATCTCTTCAAGAAAATTGGAGATCTCAAGGGAACATTTTGTGCAACGACGGGCATGATAAAGGACAAAGAAGGCAGGGACCTAACAGAAGCAGATGAGATGAAGAAGAGGTGGAAAGAATACACAGAAGAACTATACAGGAAAGATCTGAATGTCCCTGATAGCCATGATAGTGCGGTCACTGAACTTGAGCCGGACATCCTCGAGAGTGAAGTCAAGTGGGCCTTAGGAAGCATTACTAACAACAAAGCTATCGGAGATGACAGTATTCCAGCCGAGCTATTTAAAATCCTAAAAGATGATGCTGTTAAAGTGCTGCATTCAATATGCCAACAAATCTGGAACACTCAACAGTGGCCACAAGACTGGAAAAGATCAGTTTACATTCCAATTCCAAAGAAGGGCAACGCCAAAGAGTGTTCAAACTACCGCACCATTGCGCTCATTTCACATGCCAGCAAGGTGATGCTCAAAATCCTACAAGCTAGGCTTCAGCAGTATGCGAACCGAGAACTACCGGAAGTACAAGCTGGGTTTAGAAGAGGCAGAGGAACTAGAGATCAAATTGCCAACATTCGCTGCATCATGGAGAAAGCAAGAGAATTCCAGAAAAACGTCTATTTCTGCTTCATTGACTACGCTAAAGCCTTTGATTGTGTGGATCACAACAAACTGTGGCAAATTCTTAAAGTGATGGGAGTACCAGACCACCTTACCTGTCTCCTGAGAAACCTGTACCAGGGTCAAGAAGCAACAGTAAGAACCAGACATGGAACAACCGATTGGTTGAAAATTGGGAAAGGAGTACGACAAGGCTGCATATTGTCACCCTGCTTATTTAACTTATATGCAGAGTACATCATGAGAAATGCCGGGCTGGATGAATCACAGGTCGGAATTAAGATTGCTGGGAGAATTATCAACAACCTCCGATATGCAGACGATACCACCCTAATGGCAGAAAGCGAAGAGGATCTCAAGAGCCTCTTGTTGAGGGTGAAAGAGGAGAGTGCAAAAGCTGGTTTGAAACTCAACATTAAAAAAACTAAGATCATGGCATCTGGCCCTATCACTTCCTGGCATATAGAAGGGGAAGAAATGGAAGCAGTGACAGATTTTACTTTCTTGGGCTCCAAGATCACCGCAGACGGTGACTGTAGCCATGAAATTAAAAGACGCTTGCTCCTTGGGAGGAAAGCTATGGCCAAGCTAGACAGCATAGTAAGAAGCAGAGACATCACCTTGCCGACAAAGGTCCGTCTAATCAAAGCTATGGTTTTCCCAGTAGTAATGTATGGCTGTGAGAGCTGGACTATAAGGAAGGCTGAGCACCGAAGAATTGATGCTTTCGAACTGTGGCGCTGGAGAAGACTCTTACGAGTCCCCTGGACTGCAAGGAGGTCAAATCAGTCCATCCTAAAGGAAACCAACCCTGACTGCTCATTGGAAGGACAGATAATGAAGCTGAAGCTCCAATATTTTGGCCACCTAATGCGAAGAGAAAACTCCCTGGAAAAGACCCTGATGCTGGGAAAGACTGAAGGCAAAAGGAGAAGGGGACGGCAGAGGATGAGATGGCTAGATAGCATCACCGATGCAATGAACATGAACTTGAGCACGCTCCGAGAGAAAGCGCAGGACAGGAAGGCCTGGCGTGCTATGGTCCATGGGGTAATGAAGAGTCGGACACGACTGAACGACTGAACAACAACAACAACTTGTTGCTTACCAAGAAACAGAGATGATAAATTCTTGAGCATGGCATTCAACTTTTTTTTATCAAATAAATATGGAAGAGTTGATTGAATTGTTGATTGAATAGTTGATTGACCTATTGAAACTAAAGAAAGATCTTGAAGATGCTGAAGACCATAATGTTGAGACCCAGGAGATGGTATGATGAATATTTGGCCTGGATGTATTTGCACTTTTGATTACACATTTTGCAAGACTCTTACACCAACCTACATAATTGGCTTACTTGCAAATAATGATCGTAAATAAATATATGTTTCTTTATTTAGAAGTAGAAGTCTCTACTTCTCTCATAAGCTACAACATTTATAAAAGAGCATAGAAAATATTAGATACATGGATCCATTAGATCAGTTGAAACCAGTTTGGTGCTAGAGATTCTCTGATCATAGCTGGGTCTTTTAAACAAAAAGAATACTGGTTAATTATTAAGGAATGCTGCTCTTGTGTTCCATTCTTTGTCAGCCATTACTACTGAGCTGTTAAGAAATCATATAAATATAGAAGGCAGAGTCGGGAAAAGTCAGGACCTGTGTTCACCTTGAAGTCTCTACTCCTTTTGCTACAGCTCAGAATGTCCTAAGGCCTTTTACTCATTTTTAAAGGAAGGCGTGGTCCTGAAACACTTCTTAGAAAGATTTTTCAAGTGTGTTTATTTGTAACTTCAACTTGCACTTTTGTATGTGGTGGGCACTCTTATATCCTATTTTGTAATCCGGCCAAACTGCTTGAGATTGTCACGTCAATGATGAAAAGACATGCCTGATCTCAGAGTCCGGTATAAAAGAACTTCTGGTGTTGATTCTAGAATTCAGTGAACCTGCATCTCCTCGGTGACACTGTGTTCTTGGGAAATTAAATAGAGGTGGTTACCTGGTGATAGGAGGAGCTAAATACTAAAGTTCAATTGCATTGAATCCAAAGGCAAAGACAAGTTCCTCACTGGAGATCATGTGTTTATCCTAGAAGGAACCTACTTAGCATAGCTCCAATCACATAGTTTAAAAAGCAAGGAAGTGTCTGCTGTGGTGGAAATAGCAGGATGCACATACTAGAGGGTTTGTGCTTCAGTGACTCAGGACTAGGAATAGAGGTGAGAACACAGTTATTGTCCCTTTTCTACAAGCCTAAGAAATTAGAACTCAGTGGAGGAGGGTGAAATACCTCCCTGCATCATTACTTACATGTTCATGAAGATAGAAGGAGGGAGGGAAAAGGTGTGTAGTTGTAGTACCGCATTTAGTTTCGGTAAAACCCCACTAATAAGTTGGTGTCCTGGTCTGAAAAGATTCCAAGCTTCATACTGATCTCTCCTTAAATTCAGTGGACATTTTGACTCTCGCAGCCCCGAGGCTGCACTGGGCAGCAGCTGAAAGAGCAGCAGCAGCAGAGATATCATGCTTGCAATGCGTGCTGCAGGCCTCTTCCTTGTGGCTGCTCCCTTGGAAGAATCCAGAGTCCTCTGCCAGGACCAAGGCTGAAGTCAGTGAGTTTGCTAAGACAGAGCTCAGCCAGGGCTTCTGATCCAAAGGGGATGATATTCAACCTCACTCCAGCAGCATCCCTGCCTGCCCTAAGCCACAGCAGAAGCTCTTAGTAGGTGCAAAGCATTATGCACCAGGAATTTCATGTTCAGTGCAAGAAATTGTCTCCAGCTTTACCTGATCCTGATGGTTAGGTTGTTGGCCTCGAGGGCAATCTTTTGGGGAAAACCCTGGAGTGTTGGCAAGAAGAAGACTAAATCACCATGATTTTGATAATTATAAAGGGAAGAAAGAGTCCACCACATCCTGAACTCTCTGTGCAGCTTCATGCGCAGGCGTGTGGACGGAGAAAAACATGTTTGCAAGAACTTCCCAATAAGCTATTTACTCTTCTGTAGGTGAAACGGGTGAATCCAGCAATTTCAGATTGATCTTTAGTTGAGAAAGAACTCCAAAGAAAGTCCCTACCTTCGAAAGTTTCTTTGAAGGGCAGGAAATATATCAAACAAACAAAGCACAGTACATATTTTTTCCCAGAGACTCAAGGTACTTTAGGAAAGGGTCCCACTGTTTATAGTGCATTTGTTCATCCTGTCTAGGATACAGAAATGTTGAAAACAGTGATTTCTTTCTTACCATCTGCTGAGCCAGGTAGGTCGGAAGGCCACAGAGGAAAGGTGGTGTTACAAATGAACCCTACATTCTGCTGTTTGGGGAAAGGAAGCCTGCATTGGGACAGAGAGGCTCCATCCCAGTCCTTGACAGGGAAGACGAGCAGCCCGCCCATTACAAAGGGACCTCATGCAGGAGGGCCGGCCCTTCCATGATGCAGGGTGAGGCTCCCGCACCTGGTGGCGGAGCGCGAGGAGCAGAAAACGGCACTGCCCGTCCCCACCCCACTGCCGGGAGGGCATGCAATTGCGCCCGCCACTGGGCCGCCACCTCCAGCAGGGCTCGGGAGGGCTCTGCCAGACCGCTTCCGCCATGCCGTAGGAGAGGGGCTGGTGGGGCTCTCCAGAGCAGCTGCCACACCGTGTTGCCTCATTGCATGGAGAGACAGGCAGCCAGAAGGTGGGGCCGGGGGAGTCTCACCAGGGCTCGCCTCGGTCTTGTGAGACCTGGACAAGCGCTGGTGAAGCCCTCGTGGCTGCTTCTTCTGCCCGACTGCTGTCCTTCATGCGATGAGGCAATCAGCGGCCGGACGGCGGTGTCAAAGTTGAGAGGTCGGGGGACATGTGGCGGGTGTGATGCACGAGCGGCAGGAAGTGGCATCATGTGGCCGGGGCGGAAAGGGCCCCAGTGCAGCGGGGCAGCCCGGGAGAGAGCTTGCCCCAGGGCTGTCAGGCGAACCCTTTCTGGCGGGCCCTTTGTCTCCCCCCACCCTCTTCCGATTGATCCTTAAGCCACTCATCTCATTCTCTCTCTTCCCTCTAATGCTCTCTTCCTTCCCCAACCCCCAGACACACACACTCACACGAACACTCACCCTATTGTCTCTATTTCCTACAGTATTCTATCCCATCCCTACCTCACATGCACAGACTCGCCACTTTCTATGATTCATTCTTCTTAAATAAACAAATAATTGCCCCCAAGGACCTTGTCTGCGGTCTCTGGCTTCCTCGGCCTGTGGGGAGTTAGGCCACCTTTACAAGTTCCCTTGGTTGCATTGCACCAATGGAAGCATCCAGGAACTCTTCCAGGGAAGTCCATGCAGGGCACCTTGTAATCGTTTGTTGCAATGGCTTCACGGAGACATAAGCAAGGGATGCATAAGTGTAAGCTGCTCGGGAGGCCCGCAGCAGGCTCACCAAAAGTCATTGGGCAAATGCACACCTTGCTGTGGATGCCACCTGATGATTCACAGAGAGTTAGGATCGAGGAGCATTCCTGAGCTGCACACCTCATCCTTCGGGGAGAGCGCTGCCCCATCCCGAAAGTGCTGCAGTGGGTGGTTGCTGGCCAACGTTGTTGTTGTTGTTGTTATTATTATTAAATTTATTAATTGCCCATCTGGCTGGTCACCCAGCCACTCTGGGCGATGTACAACATACAATAAAACTGTTTAAAACAATAAAATTCTACAATAAAAACATTTTCTAAAATACCCTAACCCACCCCAAATGCCTGCCTGAACAACCACGTTTTTAATGCACGACGGAAGCTCATTAAAGAGGGGGCATGACAGAGTTCCCTAGGGAGGGAGTCCCACAGAGTGGGAGCCACCACAGAAAAGGCCCTCTCCCTCATCCCTACCAGTCTAGCTGTCCTGGCTGATGGGACAGAGAGAAGGCCATCCGAGGCTGATCTTGTTAAGCGGCCTGTCTGGTGCTGCTGGAGGCGCTCCTTAAGATAGGCTGGGCCGGAACCATATAGGGTTTTAAAGGTCAAAGCCAACACCTTGAATTTGGCCCGGAAAACAACTGTTAACCAGTGCAACTCCTTCAGCACTGGAGTGATGTGATCTCGCCAGCGGCTGCCTTTAACGTAAGCCACTCTTCAGTGAAACTGATTCTCCAGATCCATTTCAGCTGAGCTTCAGAGCTGGTTTTGGAATGGAAACTGCCCTGGTTACCTTGTGGATGACCTTTGACAGAAGGAGCGTGACCTGGCTGCTTCTCTGAGACCTCTTGGTAGCTTTCCATACCATCAGCCATGGTATCCTGCAGGATAGGGTATCTGGGCTGGGAGCAGAAGGTACTGCACTGCAATGGTTCTGCTTCTTCTTGGATGTCCGATGGCAGAAGATGGTGCTGGGGGTTTATTGCTGTTTCCCTTGGCAGTTATGCCACGGGGTGCCACAGTGCTCTCTTATATTCCCCCATGCTGTCCAACATTTACAGGAAACTGCTGGGGGAAAGTTAGCTGGAGGTGTGGGCTGAGGTGTCACCAATATGTGGATTACACTCAGCTCTATCTCTCCTTTTCAGCCAATCCAGATGAGAGGGTGGCTGTTCTGAATCAGTGTCTGGGTACAGTAATGGAGTGGATGAGGGCCCATAAACTGAGTCTCAATTTAGATAAGAGGGAAGGACAGATAGTCGGCTTCTGCCCAGATGAGTGGTATTCAACCTGTGCTGGAGGGGGTTGCACCCCCCTAAAGGATCGGGGGGGGTTCTTTTGTTTTCTCTTAGAGCCAGCACTGTCATTGGAAGTAAGGTGGCCTCAGTGGCACAGAGCGTCTTTTATCAGCTTACAAACTATGATCCTATCTGGACGGAGATAGCCTAGGTACAGTTATCTGCAGTAACTCTGGTAACTTCCCATTTGAAATTCTGCAATGCATTATACACTTGGAAGAAGGGATCCTTTTCGCAGGGGTGATTTGCTCTGCACCTCCCCCCGAAATCCTAATCCCTACTGCAGTAGTCTTTCTCTGGCAAATACTTTCTGCCTAGTTTGTTCGTACTTCCAGAGGATCTTGCAATACGAAAACCCCAAACTGGCAGCTACCACTGCAGAAGGACTTTGGGAGAGGTCTGGTTCCCTGCCAGGGAAGAGCTGCTCCATCTTTACTGCCTGCTACTCATTCTGCCTGGACTTCCCATCCGATGAGCTGCTGAAGTGCTTCCTCCCTCTGACTCATCATCCACTAGACCTTCATCTGTTGAGCCCTGTAGTGTCAAAACCTGCTTTGGAATACAATGCTGGTCTTTTCATAGATCCACCAAGCCCTTCACCAAGGCAACCATGTAGGGATGTCAGAGGATTCCCCCACAGATCTCAGTGAAGCCGAACGCCAGTGCATTTGGCCCCCCGAAATCCGTGGCGGAACGAAGCCCCCCGCCCCACCACCCCACGAAAGGTGCGCGAAACAGAGCACTTACCTGGTGCCGTCCGCGATGCTTTGCGAATGGCGGCCATGTCTGTGGCTGCCATTTGCTTCCCCATTTAGGCCGTGATAGCCCTTCAAATTGCATTTTTAGATCTTTGCATTGCTGCTGCCTTTTATCTTGGTGCCTATTTGTTTTTCCTCTTTGTAAACCATGTTTTTTATATGATGTTTTACAACATTATTATATTTTATGGTCTTATATTTCTTTTGTGAACCACCCAGAGAGCTTCAGCTAATGGGTGATATAGAAATCTAATCAATCAATCAATCACTCAATCCATCAATCAGTCAAAATAACCCAAAGAAGACCAGAAACACAGTATAGACTGTAGAGAACCAAACTGAAACACTCAAGGATGCACATTTTATTGACTTTGTCACATGCTGGGAAATTGAGCATGACTTGGAACATTCTTAAGTGTTTATCAGTCAAAGATACATTCAGTCAATATATTTAGTAAAGAATGGAAGAAACAGCAATGTTGGGAATATAACAGAGTGACGTTTTTTTAAAAAAAATCCACCATGGCTGCAAATTTCCAGAAATCTTACACTGGCCACGTTTGGACGTCACTTTAAGCCATGCTGGCTTAATAAGCTACTCACAGAAGCGTATTTTTGAAATATTCCACACCACATAATTGGGCTAATGAGTAACTGTGCGGAATCCGACCCACCTCCCCATCCATCATCGTCATCATTATTATGGTTAATTACATTTCTATACTGTCCAATAGCAGAAGCTCTCTGGGAAGTTTACAACTTTGTCCCGCTGCAGTCCTCCTGCCCGAGCAGTGGCACAGTTTCACCTTGGGAATGTTTGAGGCCTAAAGAGACATGGTGGAAAGGTCAGGCCTAGAAGCCTGGTTTTCAGGGGTGGAGGGAGAGGGGGTATCTCTGAGAAGAGTAGCTTCATTTTCCTGATTAAGTTTCATTTTCCTGAGTTAGGTTTCATTTTGTCAGGTTTGAAACTGTACTTTTGGATTTGGGGAAGGAGGGGATAAAAAGGGGGAGAGAGCCAGTGAGGGCCAGTGTGAGACTGGAGAGACGAAGACCAAAGAGTCAATCAGATGTGGGGTGAAGTGCATCACCCCACATCTGAGCCTAACTTACACATTTGGGGAAGGGTAACTTTAAAAGAAGGAAGGTGGGACTCAAGGAGGCAAGAGATCCTTAAGGAGTTGCTGAGGAGGTCCAGGTCATCAGAGGAACGTTGGCACTCCCATTCATTACATTGCAGCAGGGGCTACAAGGAGCAAAATCCCAGTGTGCACCAAAAAGGGAGTGGCACGAATAAACCCTTGGGGGTTTGCAGGATCAGGGCAAAAGTTCATAGGTAGCCTCGCCTAGCTGGGAGGCACCCACCGCACCCACAGGCCTTTCAATTGTGCATCCCCCCCCCCCCACACAGACACACACATTGCTGGCAAAGCATCTTCTGTTCTGAGTATCTCTTAAGCGCTCTGCCGCTATATCACAGTTTCACATCTGAAGGGCTACTGCAGTACCATCTATGGTGGGTTAGCGCTACCACAGTATGTGGGACAGCTGAAAGCAGCTACTGCAGTATTGTCTATGGTTTTAAAGGTGAAAATCCCAGGTGCCAAAAAGGGGCTGAAGTCTGTAAACCCCTGGAACATTTCAGGATTGGGGCAAAACTTGACACACAACTTTCCCACACCACAGCAGAGCGGTACTTCCGGACTTTGCTTTTTCATAGAGAAGGAGCCAGAAAGGGGAAAAGGGGTGGGTGCTCTGACTGCTAGACAGTTTGCTGGAACGGCATGGAATTGCACAGCTGGGGTCCCCTTGTGGGCAGAATTCCGACGCAGTAGTGTATAATAGCACAATTTTGATTCTTCACGCAACAATATGCAAGACAGAAACAAAGGGTATGAGCTATAACTCCCTGACAGCGTGGGGCAAAATTGTGCAGGTGGGGTTCCTTCATGGGATGCCTCCAGATGCTGTAGTGGAGAATTGCAGAACTGCCTTCTTCATGGAAAAGTGAGCCGTTCTTTCCCTATTCCCCTCTTTGCCAAGTTGCACAGTTTCAAAGTAGCAATCAGGGAAGCCTGTGATTATGTAACTTCACTGTAGTGGGGCAGCACGAAAGCACGAGGCTGTCACTGTACTCCGGGAAAGCTGTCATTTTGTAAATGCAGTGCGGTATCAGGGAGGGCTGTGCTTGTTGGCCTGCGGTTGTCCCTGGGCTGCTTGCCAGACCTTGGAAAAGGGCTCCGCAGGCTGGAGCAGAGCAGCCAAGGCAGTTTTTCCTGCTCTTGCTGGCCAATTCTGCAGGGGACTGGAATAAGCCGCAGGGAGTGCCAGATGACACGATAACCTACAGTGGGTGAAATAACCTTTTCTGAAGGGTGTGGGTTATCAGAGCGGCTCCTTAAGTTTCAGCCAAGTAAGCCATTATGGATTTAAAAATTCTCGACAGACATGATACCCAACAATGGGCTAAATAAGCCAGCATGATGTACTGAACACATTGTGGATTATTCTGCTATCTGAACCCAGTAAATATACAGTATGTATGTATGTATGTATGTATGTATTTATTTATTTATTAGATTTCTTCCCTGCCAAATAGCAAAAACCCTCTAGGTGTTTCACAAAAAATTACAAAACAAAAACATGATATAAAAAAGTTCAGCACACAAAGTTTAAAAGCAATTTAAGATCGCTTTTAAGATAGCTCAAAATGGCTCAAAATTTTAATTCATCATTCCAAAGGGAAATTCCTCATAATCAACATTTTTATTTTCCACACGTTTATGGAAAATGAAACAAAATGCCTGGGGTGGGTGCGGGGAAGAGGACAATATTTCTTTTGTCCATGCTCCCCCCAAATTGTTTGGTTTGTTTCCAGGCCTTCACATCCCTAGCCTGACGTTTGCCTGATTTTGTGTGTGTGTGATTATGCTGCTGCAGGTCAGCGTTGTCAGCAATTCAAAGACTGCTTTAAGAATCAGGTGCCACCTTCTGTTCTCATCATCAGATGTTCCTTTGCGTTCAGATCAGGCCTCAATAACATGATATAGCATTTGGGAAGAAAGATGCAGCCCAGCAGCCCAGCACTGGAGGCCAAGATGGAGAAGACCTGCACGGCTACCATGTATTTCCCCTTGGTGCTCAGGTAGGTGGGCACAAAGGACACCCAAACGCTGCAGAAGACCAGCATGCTGAAGGTGATCAGCTTGGCTTCATTGAAGGCCCCAGGCAGCTTCCCGGCTAGGAAAGCCACTGTGAAGCAGATGGCAGCCAGGAAGCCCATGTAGCCAAGGGCACTATAAAACAGAGTGACAGACCCTTCATTGCATTGCAGGATGATCTGTCCAGGCTGGGAGTGCATGTCAGAGGCAGGGAAGGGTGGACAGATCCCCAGCCAGATGGTGCAGATCACATCCTGAACACTGGAACAGGAAATGACAATGGAGTTGGCCAAACTCTTCCCCAGCCATCTCCTCATCTTGTTCCCTGGCCTTGTGGCCAGGAAGGCCAGTACCACAGTGATGGTTTTTGCCAACAAAGAAGAGACAGCAACTGAGAAGATGATGCTGAAGGCTGTTTGACGGAGGAGGCATGTTGCTTTCCTCGGCTGTCCTATGAACAGGAAGGAGGACAAGAAGGAAAGCAGCAGGGAGATGAGAATGTAGGAGAGGTCCTGGTTGTTGGCTTTGACTATGGAAGTTTCTAGGTTTCTAATGAAGATTCCTAACACAAAGCCTGTGGTTAAAGACAGGGATAGGGCAAAGGAAGCCAGGATGATTCCCCAATGTTCTTCATAGTTGAGGAAGGTTACAGCCTTGGGGACGCATTGATCTCATTCCTGGTTTGGATGCTGATCTTCTGGACATCTGGTGCAATGGTCTGCATCTGAAATGGAGGAGGAGGAGGAAAATGAAGGAGAAAAAGAAAATGAAGATGAAGTAGAAGTAGAAGTAGAAGAAGTGTGCTTTGGCAAAAATAATATTTTAATGTTTTTCTCTGTGTTCTGGGGTGTGTGTGTTTTTCTTATCCACCACTAAGAAACAAATTGCATTTGACATTTTCTTCAAATCCTCCCCACCCCGAAAAAAGAGGGGGACACCTTAGTGAAAATGTTAAGCGGATCTTTGCCCAGTTCCCGAGGGCTTCCTTTCCCTCCTGAATCCCCTTACCTTCCTCAGTGGAGATGGTCCCTTCTGCACACGGGGCACAAGCATAGCAGCACATGGGCTTCCCTTCCTGAATCGCCTTGGCATACCCAGGGGAGCAGCTTCGGGTGCGTCTCGAAGGAGGCAAGGTCTACCCAGAATGTCAAGGGGAAAGTGTTAGTGGTGTATCTGGCAGCTCTGGCATTGGGTCAAAGCAAACAGAATTGCAACGTGCTCCAGAAAGATCTGCCCGCACTGGGGGAAATGGTCGTTAAAAGAGCAAATGCAGTTCAATCTATGCTTGGGTAAAGGAAATGCATATTGGGGCCAAAAATCCAAACTGATGGGATGTGAGCCAGCAGTTACTGAGTAGGAATGGGATTTTGCGGTATTGGTGGAGAGCTTGAAGCAAACGTTGGCCCAGGGTGCAGTTGCTGTAACAAAGGCAAACTCCATGTTAGGCAGAATTAGGAAATGAATTGTACATACATTGCCAAGATCATACTCCCCTTGTACAAATCTGTGCTACCAGCACACTTGGAATGCTGTGAAGAGTTCTGGTTTCCAGACCGCAGAGCTGGAAAAGGTGCAGAAAAGGGCAACTAAAATGATCAAGGGGAAATGATGGAAAATAAGGAAAAGCTGGGGACCACCAAAGAACTGGCAGTTGAAGGAAAGGGGTTGTGGCCAGGGGAAGGGAGCACTGTTCTCTCAGGAGTGATGGAGGGCTGGATTGGGACCCCAAGTGGGGCAGCGTGGCCTCATCAGCCTAAGGTTCAACACTCCTGGGTTAGACAGTACTGGCCTAGACTGATGATTGGTTGAATTCAGCAGAAGCCAGCTTTCCCATCTAATGGCCTGCAGAGTTGTTAGACTGCAACTCCCATGATCCCCATTCAGCTTGCCCATTCAAGCTCAAAATGGACCCCTTCTTAAAGCAGTGGTCTCCAATCTATTTGGACTTGTGGGCACATTTTGGAATTTGAGAAACTCCTCTGTGTACCACCAAGAAATGAACATAAGAACATATGAAGAACTGGTGTAGAAATGGCTCTTGCGGAGGATGTAGCTGGCCACATAAAAGCTGATATGGGAGCCTGGCTAGTCAAAAGAATACTAATTCTCCGAAGAAATTGAATACAGGCAGAGGGAGGATCTGGACTCCCAAGCCTCCCCACACATTTGACCCACAGATGCACATCCAAATACCTAGTTAAGGTTGACATTCTGGGCAGGCATACGTGGAATTTGGTGGGAATTACTTCTGAATAGGCCTAGAGAGCATCACTCTACTCATCTTACACACACACACACACACACACACACACACCTTTCTCCAGCCTCAGAGGAAAGGAAAATACCGCAGCCCCAAATGGAAAGAAAATTTTTTCCCTACCCCAATGCTAGGTTCAACCACTCAGTTCCTCACCAGGCATTCCAACTCCTGCTCTGCCATCAGAATCCCCACTCAGGAAGGTGCTCTGTGTGTGTGCGCACATCTGTGTGTGTAAAGAAGGAGAGAAGGAGCTGGGAAGGGAGAGAAAAAGAGCAAGTCAAAGGGCTGGGAGGTGGGAATATTAGTGAGATGAATGGGTAACTTGGAGAGGAAGTGGAAGGCTAGGGACAGTGAGCGAGGAGGAAAGAGCAGCAGAAAGAGCAAGACTGAAGGCTCAGAGGGGTAGAAACAGTGAGGAAATGCGGTGGAGGAAAGAAGGTGCGAGGTTGGAAGCGCAGGTGAAGAAACAGGGAGGCAACGGGGCACAGAAGAGAGAAACAGCTAGGCGACAAACTCGGGGGGGGACACTGAAGTAAAAAGGTGAACAGAGAGAAATAGCAAAGCCATTGTCTGGGGGGTAGGAGAAAACAGCAAGGCAAGGGGCAGAGGGGAGAGAGTGAGTCTAGAGACTAGGAGGGGGAAGAAACAACATTGTGCGGTGGAGAAATAGCAAGGCTAAAGCCTAGGAAAAGGAGAAACAGTGACATGAAGAGGCTGGGGAGAGAACTAGGAAGACTAGAGGTCTCAAGTGGGAGGAAACAGCAAGATAAAGGGGTGAGAGAAAGAGCAAGGGTGGACCTTGGGAGGGAAGGAGAGAGAGCACGGCAAAGGGGTGAACGGGACAGAAAGAGCAAAGAAAGGGACTGGATGGAGAGAAAGAGCAGACTAGAGGCTGGGAATGGAGCTCAAGGTCCAAAGGGAAAAGTCTGGGTGGGTGGAAGAAGCTTGAGCAGGGCCAGGAAGCAACACTTTCCTTCTCTTCATTCCTGCTGAACAGCGGATCAGTGGCAGGTTCAATAGAAACAAGAACCATCTGGCACCCTATTGTTTTTCAACCTTAAAATTTAAAAATGAATGTTTGAAAGGGGCAAGGACTAGGAGTGAAGATCTGTGTGGACATCCTTGAAGTTCCCTGCAGGTGCATTGGTGCCCTCAAGTGCAGGACCCCTGTCTTAATAGGTATAAAACTGGAAGACCTGGGTTTCCTCACATAGTTATGCCACAAAGTAGGATCGTCATCAAGGTGGAATTCATGGTCTGCGGATGCCTGTCTTTCTAGACTCCCAATTTTTGTTTTAACAACGGCGGCATGGGGCGGCGCCACCCAGTTCAAGAAAATATCAAAGTTGGCTGTCAGTTGGCCCCGTCCCCATCCAGATACACTCCATCCACTGTAGTATTGGAAAACCCAAAATTTCTCAGAAAAGAGTGGAGCTGGAAAGATCTCAGCACTCTCCATTTTGAAATCAAGTGTCTCTTAATTCCACACCAGAGCTCATCCCTTCTAAAATGAGAATGGCAGTATAATTTTGGTGCCAATACATTAAAGAAAAACACACACCTTAAGTCCATTCCTGAGTCCCTTCTTTTTGTTTTGGCATTTAGGGAAAGGCTCACGTCCAAGCTATTAGATAATTTGGGGAGAAGTTAACTTGCTCATACCAATCCATGTCCCCCTTGCAGGGAGTGATTTCGGGGGATTTGGGCTGATACTGGAGGCAGCATATAGCCATCAGGACTAGTAGCCATTGATAGCCCTCATAGAATCATAGAATAGTAGGGTTGGAAGGGGCCTACAAAGCCACTGAATCCAACCCCCTGCTCAATGCACGACAGATCCTTCCTTTGATCTGTCCTGAATCTCCCACCTACCAGCTTCATGGGATGACCCCGGGTTCTAGTATTATGAGAGAGGGAGAAAAATGTCTCCCTATTCACATTCTCCACACCATGCACAGTTTTGTTCACCTCTAGCATGTCTCCTCTTACTTGCCTTTTTTCCAAGGTAAACCATCCCAACTATTGTAACCTTCCATTATAGGGGAGTTGATCCAGTCCCTTGATCGTTTTAGTTGCCTTTTCTGCACTTTCCCCAGCTCTACAATATCTTTTTTTAGGTGTGGTGACCAGGATTGTACACAGTATTCCAAGTGTGGTCGCACCATCGATTTGTACATTATTGCCAGTTTTATTCTCAATTACTTTCCTAATTAGGCATCACATGGAGTTTGCCTTTTACTACAGCAGCCACGCACTGCACTGACATCTTCACTGAGCTGTCCTCCACAACCCCAAGATCTCTTTCTTGGATGGTCACCACTAGCTCAGATCCCATCAGGTTATGCTTGAAGTTGGGATTCTTTGCCCCAGTGTGCATCACTTTGCACTTGCTGACATTGAACCCCATTTGCCATTTAGATGAAGGCTGTGCACTGCTTTGGTTCGGGATCCAAATTCTGAACCGAAGTGGGATGATTCAGACCAAATTGGTCTTGATCTGCGTTGGGTCTGTAGTGGTCCAAAGTGGGCTGGATCAGTCCTAATCACTTTGGATCACTTCAGACCGATCCAGCCTGTTTGGAAAATTTAACAATTTGCTTATGATTAAGGAGGGGGAGAGGGGGAGTTGGGAGGGTGGAACTGAGCCTTGGCAAGGGACATGCCTAGGTGCCAATAGGCCTGAAAGTTAACCCAGCAGTCTCCAACCAAAGTCATGGAGGAGGGGTTGCATATAACAGCAGATTCTGCTTCGGTTCACAGTGGGAGAGAGAGTTGGTGGAAGGAGGAGAATTCTTTAATATTGGTTTGGATGTCACAGGTGCCCAACTGGGTCTGGGAATCCGTCGGCCCCCTCTGCCCACGGCCCTGGTGTGCTCCTACTGAGATGCTGTCCTCCATCATCCCCTGCTCATGCCCACTCATGCCTGCTCGAGTATAATGCCTCTCATATTGTGCATATTAAGCTTTCCCGGCCCCAAACTGTGCATATTTAAATATGCCCTTTTAAAACACTTCCTTTTTTAACAAAGAAAACAAAGGCAGGAAAACGTTGGGTGCTCCCTGGATGGGACCATGGTGAGTCTGGGCACCTTGCCAAGCCTGTGGGTGGCCCGAACATGGATCGGGGGGCAGCAAGGGTAGCACTTAAGCAGGCACCGGGGGAACCCAAGCTGGCGTGGCTTCTCACATCCCAAATTACTGGATTGTGCTAGCGCAGGAGTTCCCAGTACCTAACCAGCCCTTCTGAATTCAATTTCTCGGTCTTCCCTTTCCCTTAAATCGTACTTCTGGATCCTTTCAATTCCCTTAAATTTCTTAGTCTTCCCTTTCTCTTCAATCGTTCTTCTAGATTCTTAAAAAAAACCCATATATATGGGTTAACAATAATATATGTATATATGTATATATATATATATATATATATATATAGAGAGAGAGAGAGAGAGAGAGAGAGAGAGAGATAATATTATAATATATATATAATATAATATAATATAATATAATATATATATTAACAATAATATATACTGTTGTTGTTTATTCGGTCAGTTGCTTCCGACTCTTCGTGACTTCATGGACCAGCCCACGCCAGAGCTTCCTGTCGGCCGTCGCCACCCCCAGTTCCCCCAAGGTCGAGTCCATCACCTCCAGAATATCATCCATCCATCCATCTTGCCCTTGGTTGGCCCCTCTTCCTTTTGCCTTCCACTTTCCCGAGCATCAGCATCTTCTCCAGGGTACCTGTCTTCTCATGATGTGGCCAAAGTACTTCAGTTTTGCCTTTAAGATCATTCCCTCAAGTGAGCAGTCTGGCTTTATTTCCTGGAGTATGGACTGGTTTGATCTTCTTACAGTCCAAGGCACTCTCAGAATTTTCCTCCAGCACCACAGTTCAAAAGCATCGATCTTCCTTCGCTCAGCCTTCCTTATGGTCCAGCTCTCACAGCCATAGGTTACGACGGGGAAGACCATTGCTTGAACTATGCGGACCTTTGTTATCAGTGTGATGTCTCTGCTCTTAACAATTTTATCAAGATTTGTCATTGCTGTCCGCCCAAGAAGTAAACGTCTTCTGATTTCCTGGCTGCAGTCGGCATCTGCAGTAATCTTTGCGCCTAGAAAGACAAAGTCTGTCACTGCCTCCACGTTTTCTCCCTTTATTTGCCAGTTCTCAATCAAGCTGGTAGCCATTATCTTGGGGTTTTTTGAGGTTGAACTGCAACCCAGCTTTTGCACTTTCTTCTTTCACCTTCGTCATGAGGTTCCTCAGCTCTTCCTTGCTTTCAGCCATCAAAGTGGTATCATCTGCATATCTGAGATTGTTCATGTTTCTTCCAGCGATTTTAACTCCAGTCTTGGCTTCATCAAGCCCAGCACGTCGCATGATGTGTTCTGCATACAGGTTGAATAGGTAGGGTGGGAGTATACAACCCTGCCGTACTCCTTTCCCCATCTTATACTAATCCGTTGTTCCGTGGTCTGTTCTTACCGTTGCTACTTGGTTGTTATACAGATTCCTCAGGAGGCAGACAAGATGACTTGGTATCCCCATACCACCAAGAACTTGCCACAATTTGTTATAATCCACACAGTCAAAGGCTTTAGAATACTAGTCAATAAAACAGAAATAGATGTTTTTCTGAAACTCCCAGGCTTTCTCTATTCTCCAGCAGATATTGGCAATTTGGTCTCTAGTTCCTCTGCCTTTTCTAAACCCAGCTTGTACATCTGGCAATTCTCGTTCCATTAATTGCTGGAGTCGATCTTGCAAGATCTTGAGCATTACCTTACTGGTATGTGAAATAAGTGCCACTGTTCGATAGTTTGAACATTCTTTGGTGCTTCCCTTTTTTTGGTATGGGGATATAGGTTGATTTTTTCCAATCTGTTGGCCATTCTTGTGTTTTCCAAATTTGCTGGCATAGGTCATGCATCACCTTGACAGCATCATCTTGCAAGATTTTAAACAGTTCAGCTGGGATACCGTCATCTCCTGCTGCCTTGTTATTAGCAATGCTTCTTAAAGCCCATTCCACCTCACTCTTCAAGATGGCTGGCTCTAGCTCACTGACCACACTGTCAAATCTATCCCCGATATTATTATCCTTCCTATACAGATCTTCTGTATATTCTTGCCACCTTTTCTTGATCTCTTCTGCTTCTGGTAGGTCCTTGCCATCTTTGATTTTGATCATACCCCATTTTGCCTGGAATTGACCTCCGATGTTCCTAATTTTCTGGAAGAGGTCTCTTGTCCTTCCTATTCTATTATCTTCTTCCGCTTCTGTGCATTGCTCGTTTAAAAATAATTCCTGATCTCTTCTGGCTAACCTCTGGAATTTCGCATTTAAATGGGCATATCCCCCCTGATCACTGTTGCCTTTTGCTTTCCTTCTTTCTTGGGCTGCTTCCAGTGTCTCAGCAGACAGCCATCTTGCCTTCTTGGTTTTCTTTTTCTTTGGGATGTTTTTTGTTGCCGCCTCCTGAACAATGTTGCAAACTTCTGTCCATAGTTCTTCCGGGACCCTATCTACTAAATCTAGTCCCTGAAATCTATTCTTCACCTCCACTGCATATTCATGAGGAATATTCGTGAGCTCATATCTAACTGCTCTGTCGGTCTTCCCTATTCTTTCTCTTTAGTCTGATTCTAAATTGTGCAATAAATATAAATATAAATAAAGATAAAAAAAATAAATAAAGGTGTGTGTGTGTGTATGATATGTATATGTGTGTGTGTATATGTATAGATATTAAACCTTTATCATCTAGTTGTTAAGCTTCCCTTTGTTTCCTTGCTTTGTGTACTGCTTGTTCTTTGGCTTCCCTTCCCATTTTTCTACTCTTCATCTATATTCTTATGAAAAACAAACAAATAAACAAACAAAATACAGACACCACTTTTCTCTTCTGTTAGCCTTTAGATAAATATTTCGTGTGATTTCCCTTGTGTAGGTAGCTTGGGCAGGTAGATTTTTCCTTTCTTTCTGGACCTGCTTTTCTTGTGGTCATCTGTGTGTGTATGTGTGTGTGTGTGTGTGTGTGTCCACATGCTGTGGGTGCAATATGCACATTATTGTGCACAAGCAAACAGTGTGTGGCCAAATCAGTACTCGCAGCGGCCAGTATATACTGTGGGACAAAGCACCACACACAATACACATATTTTTCTTCCTTTCATGAGAAGGAAGCTATCCACTGAAGCTGAATATTGGAGATTCTGCACATACACAATGAAGGTACCAGGGGACAGGGGTTATTTTGCACTTTTAAAAAAACTACACCAGAGATTAGGGATAGTGACCTCCTACTTGTCACCTTGAAGTCCTTCTGATTAGGATCTCTAATTCCCTGTGTTGCTTGACAGGTTTTTGCACATTTTGTTTTCATTGTTGGGAAAGGAAACTTTATGCATAGCTAGCACAAAAACCACTGGACCGAACTGCCTGAAATCAGGGCCAGCAATCTCAATGTGTGGATGAGACGGTGGTGCAGGGAGGAGGGGTCCAGATTTGTTAGGCACTGGGGAGAGTTTTGGGACAAGCAGGGCCTGTCCAAGAGGGACGGGCTTCACTTGAACCAAAATGGAACCAGATTGCTGGCGCTAAACATAAAAGGGGGGGGGGGAGGCAGAGCAGCTTTTAAACTCAACCCTGGGGAAAGCTGACAGGAGCTGGGAAGCATCCGGTTCGGGTTACATTGTCCCAAAGGTATGAAGATGAATTTGCCACAGTTTGTTGTGATCCACACAATCAAAGGCTTTAGCGTAGTCAATGAAGCAGAAATAGACGTTTCTCTGGAATTCTCTTGCTTTCTCCATGATCCAGCGAAAGTTGGTGATTTGATCTCTAGTTCCTCTGCCTCTTCGAAACCCAGCTTGTACTTCCGGTAGTTCTCGGTTCGCATGCTGCTGAAGCCTAGCTTGTAGGATTTTGAGCATCACCTTGCTGGCATGTGAAATGAGCGCAATTGTGCGGTAGTTTGAACACGCTTTGGCGTTGCCCTTCTTTGGAACTGGAATGTAAACTGACCTTTTCCAGTCTTGTGGCCATTGCTGAGTTTTCCAAATTTGTTGGCATATTGACTGCAGCACTTTAACAGCATCATCTTTTGGGAACTTAAATAGCTCAGCTGGAAGGGGATGAAATAGGCCAGGAGCACATGGTGGAATGTAGTAGCCAAAGGAAGGGGCCAGCACCCCATAACAAAAGATGCACACGCCAGAGGCATCTGGGGAAGGATACCGCATGTGGGTGTTTCTATGCAAATGCTAGAAGCCTCCGAGCCAAAATGGGGGAGTTGGAGTGCTTGATTTTAAAGGAAAACCTGGATATAGTGGGCATTATAGAAACCTGGTGGAGCAGAGAGAACCGGTGGCATACAATTATGTCTGGATATAAACTGTATAGGAAGGACAGGGAAAGGCAACCTGGGGGAGGTGTGTATGTCAAAGAAGGTACGGAGTCGAGCAGACAAGAACACCTAAATGGGATAGGCTCTTCCACAGAAGCACTGTGGCTGACAATACCAGGCTCCAAAACTAATTTGGTGCTAGGGACATGATATCGTCCCTCAGACCAGAATGCTCAGAGTGTCCTTGAGATGGAAGACGAAATCAGGGAGGCCTCCAAACGAGGACATTTTGTAATAATGGGAGACTTCAATTACCCCCACATTGATTGAATAAATGCATGTTCCAGGCACAACAAAGAAGTTAAATTTCTCAATGCCCTAAACATTGAGTGTGCCCTAGAACAGTTGATCATGGAACTGCCCAGAGGGGAGACGACCCTGGATTTAATCCTCAGTGGTGTCACCCAGGACCTAGTATGAGATGTAGTTGTCATTGAACTAAATGGAAACAGCCATCACAGTGCAATCCGATTTAATATATATTTAAGTGGGAAATTGCCCAGGAAGTCCAATCCAGTCACATTTGACTTCAAAGCAGGAACCCTCTCTAAAATGAGGGAACTGGTGAAAAGGAAGTTAAAAGGTGGAGTCAAGAGGATTAAATCACTTCAAAGTGGTTGGAGACTACCCAAAAGCACCATAATAGAAACCCAGCTAAAATGTATACCACAGGTTAGGAAAGGTAGCACCAAGTCCAAGAGGTCGCCGACTCGCCGGCATGGTTAACATGTAGTGTTAAGGGGGCTATTAGAGAAAAGAGGGCAAGAGAGTCTTGCCCAAGTGAGAAAAACAAAAAGCAGCACAAGCGTGCACAAAGGTGGTGCAAGCAGACAGAAGAGATGCAAAAACACATTTTGAGGAGCGTATCGCTAACAACATCAAGGCCAACAATAAAGCATTCTTTACATATATCAGAAGCAGAAGATCAGCTAGGGAGACAGTTGGACCATCGGATGACAATGGAGTTCAAGGAGTACGGATGGAGAATAAGGATATTGCAGAGAAGCTGAATGAATACTTTTCATTTGTCTTTGCTGCAGAAGATATAGGACAGATACCTCTGCCTGAACTAATGTTTTGCAGAAGGGAGTCTGAGGAACTGAGGCAAATAATGGTGACAAAGATGAAGTTCTCAAACTTGTTGATAAATTGAAGAAGAAGAAGAAAATCAATCACCAGGCCTAGATGGTATCCACCCTAGAGTTCTCAGAGAACTCATATATGAAATTGTTGGTCTTCTAACCACGATATGCAACATGTCCCTAAGATCCACCTCTATACCAGAGGACTAGAAGATGACCAATATAACACCAAGAAGGGATCCAGGGGGGATCCAGGAAAGAAGGGATCCAGGGAGGATCCAGGAAATTACTGGCTGGTTAGCTTCATGTCTGTTCCGGGTAAATTGGTTGAAGGCATTGTTAAAGATAAAATTACTAAGCATATACATAGAAGGAGAAGCCCTGCTGAAAAACAATCAACATGGCTTCTGCAAAGGTAAGTCCTGTCTCACTAACCTTTTAGAGTTCTTTGAGAGTGTCAGTAAACATGCAGACAGGGGTGATCCAGCAGCCATTGTTTACTTGGTCTTCCAAAAGGCTTTTGACAAATTCCCTCACCAAAGACTCCTGAGCAAACGTAGCAGTCAATGAATAAGAGGACAGGTCCTCTTATAGATCAGTAACTGGTTAAAGAACAGAAAGCAGAGAGTAGGAATAAATGTTAAATTCTCCCAACGGAGGCAAGTAAACAGTGGGGTGCACAGGACCAATGCTATTCAACCTGTCCATAGATGATCTGGAATTAGGAGCGAACAGTCAAGTGGCCAAGTTTGCGGATGACACCAAATTATTTAGGGTGGTCAAAACAAAAAGGGATTGTGAGGAGCTCCAAAAGGATCTCTCCAAACTGGGAGAATGGGCATCGAAATTAGGGCTGTGCATGGACCTCCCAACCCACTTGAGAGGTCAATTCAGAGCTTTGGATTTGGCCCTGATCTGCTTTGGACTGTTCGGAACCCATCTCACCTGCTTCGGATTTGAAAAAAAAACAACATTTGGAAATGCATATTATTTGGATTTGACATTTTCCCACTGATTTGCACAGGAAAACAGAAATGGACATAACTTCTGTACTTGTTATGATAAATGTATGGAACTGGAGATCTGCAAGCCCGACGGAGATGATTGCTGCCAAATTCCAGACATTCAGAGCCAGTCATTTTTGTGCTGGCCACAGGTAAAATTTGCTTCCCCCCGCCACCAAGAAAATCTGCCAAACCCAGGATTTATTATTTGTTTATGCTTTCACATAAGTGCATGCAATTTGGGGACCTGGCAGCCCCTATGGAGGGGATAGAACCTGCCAAGTTTCAGACAGTTAGGTCCAGTGGCTTTTGTGCTAGCTACAGGGGAGGGGGGGAAGCTCCTTCCAAGGAAATCTGACAAAGCAAAGAGGGTCTTTTGATGTGTGTGTGTGTGTGTGTGTGTGTGTATGTTTTGTGCTTCCACAAAAGATCATGGGATTTGGGGACCTGGCAGCCCCTAGAGAGGTGACTCAACCTGTCATATTTAAGAACATAAGAAGAGCCCTGCTGGATCAGACTAAGGGTCCATCTAGTCCAGCATTCTGTTCACACAGTGGCTAACAAGCTCTTGATCAGGAACCCCCAAGCAGGGCATGAGGGCAACAGCACCATCCCACCCATGTTCCCCAGCAACTGGTGTAAATAGGCTTACTGCCTCTGGTACTGGAGGTAGCACATAGCCATCAAGATTAGTAGCCATTGAGAGCCTTTTCCTGATAGGCTGGAGCACTGACAGAAAACAACAGATTGAAATTTAATAGGGATATATGCCAAGTTCTGCACCCAGGAAAAAGAAAACAAATGCACGGTTACAAGATGGGGGATACTTGGCTCAGAAATAGTAGAAGCGGGAAGGTTCTTGGAGTTGTGGTAGATCACAAGCTGAATATGAGCCTACAATCTGATGTGGCTGCAAAAGAGGCAAATGCTCTTTTGGGCTGCATTAATAGAAGCATAGCTTCCAAATCACGTGAAGTACTACTTCCCCTCTACTCAGCACTGGTTAGGCCTCATCTGGAGTACTGTGTCCAGTTCTGGGCACCACACTTGAAGAAGGTGAGGGCAATGAAGATGTTCAGGGGACTGGAAACAAAGCCCTGTGAGGAGAGATTGCAAGAACTGGGCATGTTTAGCCTTGAGAAGAGAAGACTGAGGGGATATATGATAGCACTCTTCAAGTACTTGAAAGGATGTCACAGAAAGGAAGGCCAGCATCTCTTCTCCATCATCCCAGAGTGCAGGACACGGAATCATGGGTTCAAGTGACAGGGAGCCAGATTCCGGCTGAACATCAGGAAAAACCTCCTGACTTAGAGCAATACGAGAACGGAACCAATGACCTAGGGAGGTAGTGGGCTCTCCCAGACTGGAGGCATGCAAGATGAAGCTGGACAGGGATGCTTTAACTTGGATTTCTGCAATGAGCAGGGGGTTGGACTCGATGGTCTTGTAGGCCCCTTCCAACCCTGCTATTCTATGATTCTATGATTAAAGCCATCCAAATTGGTGACCATCACTACATCCTGTGGTAGCACGTTCCATAGTTTAACTGTGCGCTTGTGTGAAGAAGTCCTTTCTTTTATCTATCCTGAATCTCCCACCAATGAGCTTCATGGGATGACCCTGGGTTCTAGTGTTCCAAGTGTGGTAACACCATAGATTTCTATAGGGGTAGTATGATATTGGCAATTTTATTCTCAATTCATTTTCTCCTAATGTGTAACATGGAGTTTGCCTCCTTTACAGCAGCCACACACTGGGTTGACATCTTCACTGAGCTGTCCACCACAGCCCCAAGATCTCTTTCCCCATTGGTCACCGCTAGCTCAGATCCCATCAGGCTATACTTGAAGTTGGGTTTTTTTTTGCCCCAGCGTCCATCAATTTACACCTGCTTACATTGAACTGGTCGTTGTGGTCACACAATGGGGGCTTTTCCTCGTAGCCAGCCCTGCTGGCCAAGGGAAGTGCTGCAGCCCCGTCCGCCATTTTAACTTTTGAGTAGCTGCACTCTGAACCAATCAGATTCTGCCTTTGAGAGCCAGGCAAATTAGGGCACTGGAGCAATGTAAAGACTGTCCCCTCAGCATTCCTCTGCACTCACTGGCTGTGCCCCCACAGGAAGTGTCCCACTACACTGTTTCCCCCTACCATCCTTTTTCTTCTTCTATACTTTAATCAACATGCTAAATTGGATGAATTAATTGATGGGTTGATTCCCAATTTACAGCTTCAAGGGTGGTTGATCACCCTGCCCCCACAACTGCCTACATCATGTAGGCTGTGCTTATTGAGTGCCTAAGGAGGCACTGAGGAGGGGAAAGAGAGATGGACGTAACTACTGGCCATCCAAAACGGGAGCCCGAACTGGCTCTGTTCTGCACAAGGAGCATTAGGAACTGGAGCTGCATCAACAATATACAAGCTTTCCCCAGACCACAGTGCCTGAAATCTTCTCAGAGTTTGGTTCCACAAATCATGATTCCTTAATTGAGCAATTCTGTATTTTTTAGTAGACACACACACCTGGGATGGAAAAGGGAATACCTGCCATGGTTGTAACCTCGGAAGTTCCCACCTTTCTCTGCCCACCATCATCATGTGCTTGGATCTGGAAGAGAAGGCTGCATGTAAGGCTCGTGCCACCATCTGGACACTGTTGTAAGCATTGTAGTTGTCCTGAGACAGAGTTTGTTCGAGCACAGCCAGGGGCAATTTCTCTTTCTGTTCACATCTCCTCCTCCCTTTCACTGACAACCTGTATTTTGAATAGAGACAATGAAATGCTTTTTCCATGTAAGTATCGATGTGATGCAGATCAGTACTGACATATTTTGGCCTGTTTGTGTGGATTGAGAAGGAAAAGAACCAATGGCTGTGCTGGAAACATAACCCCGTACAAGTCACTGTCGAGGTGATGTCCCACAAAGCTGTTGTCATCCAGACTTTTCCTCCTGTGGGTTTTACCCATAGTTCAAGAATTTGTTTTAGAAGGAATATTCCACCAGAGAAAGTACGTGTGTCTCCATAGTAAACAAACACCTTGACTTGTCTCCATGTGGGAACAGAGATAAGGGGAACATCCAATTTATACTCCCTCAGTTCAGGGATAGTTTCTGAAATCGCCACACAGACACCATGGCTGGTGAGCGCTGGTGTCATCATCCTCATGAACATTTCCATTTTCGTTGTCTGGAGCAAAGAGACCGATCCAGGTCCATCTGAAATACAGGAGCAGTTTGACAATCCCCTTGTAAAGGTCTTCATATTTTGGAACCACCCGGTGGAAAAAAGGGAATTGGGTTTTATCCTTAACATCACGGGAGGCAAAACCATAACTGACCTAGTAAGGAATAAAAGAGGTTAATGTTTTGTTTTGTTGTTATTATCTGCTTGCTGTAATACAGTTTGGGCTTTTCTTTGATATGTATGTGTAGTGTGTTTCTCTCTCTCTCCCTCTCTCTCTCTCTGTGTGTGTGTGTGTGTGTGTCTGTGTGTGTTTGTAATGCTCTGTTGTTGTGAACCACCTTGAGCATACTATATGGAAAAGCAGTATACAAACGAAATGGGTGATTGATTGATTGATTGATTGATATTTGTCTAATGCCCTTTATCTGTACTGAATATCCCACTATTCAGTTTCATTGAGTGACTCCACTGCATTCAAATATTATGAGGGAGGGCAGGGAATCCTGTCTATGTTCTCCACATCCTGTATTCTTTTCTAAACTTCCTGGTGAGAAAAGGTGTCAGTAGCTGCATGAACCTCTCTCCAGTGTCATTAATGACTTGTGCTTATTGTTATTGGAAAGTTGCTCAAAGGTGATGTAAAGCTAGACACAACCATCAGCTCCCCAACCCCTCTGAAGACAGCTTAAGACCTTATAAAGCAAAATGCTGTTACATGGCATGCCCTCTGTTCCTACCTGTGGGACTTTGTAGATGTCCAACGTGGTTGAAATCTGGATGGAGATTTCAGAATCAGCACCTTCTACAACAGCCAACGGGTCATTCTGTCTTCCACAGCTGTAGTTGGGAATATTCCTCTGCCCAGGAGACAGCAGCTCTAGCATGGCATCACTGGTGATCCTTGTGTTGTAATAGTTCTCATAGAAGTTGTAGCCCAGGCTGGTGTTGGGCAAGATCTTGGGATTTTGGTTGATCTCATGGATGGCAAACAAGAAAGCCAGGTCATCGAAGTGAATTGTGTCTGTCATTCTGCAGCAAAATACATGTGTGAGATTGTCACCCCCAATTTAATGAAAGATATCAAATTCCCACTTTGGTTCAGATGCTGCTTTGGACCCTCTGAATCAGCCCCACTTTGACCGGGACCAATTCGGACCTCCTCCGCTTTGACTTGGATCCAGATCTGAAGCGAGATTCGGATATCCGGATCACTCGCTTTTGGCTTATTCCCATTGAGTGTCGTGGGAAAACACAAATGGTCATAACATTTTCAGTTTTCACAATAAATACATGAAACATGGGGCCTTTCTGCCCCCATGGAGGGGATGTCCCCTGCCAAATGTCAGGCAGTTCGGCCCCATACCTGTTGTGCGAGGTGCAGCTGAAATTTGTTTTTTTTCCACAGAAACCCTCCAAGCAAAGAGCTATGCCTCTCAGCCCCATGCCTCTCAGCTATGCCTCTCAGCCCCATGCCTCCTCCTTCCCCCCCAGCCTGCTCAGCTGCCAAGGACCACTGGCCCTCTCCTGCATGTGAGGAGGAGATGGCTAGCAGATGGGGCATGCGCTGCACCTCTTCCTCCTCCTTCCTGGGCAATTCACAGGGCTTTTTGCATACAGGTCTATGTGCATATAGACTTCCGATCACCATGATTTTAAAAACCTGGTGATCATGGTGGAGGGAACAGCGAGTGGAGCAGGGGCTAGGTGGTTGTTTGTCCAGAGAACCCAGATGGGGGTGGATTCCCACATCCCTAAGTAACTCCACCAGAAAGATCTCTGCCTCTGAAACACAGCCACTTTTCTCCATTTATTCAGTCCCCCACCCTTCACCACTGTCACCGATCGGAGATTGCTGGGTTACGTTCAGCCCTGATTTGTCAACTAGCATTTCTATTCCCCAAAGCTCCCTCCCTCCTCCTTGCTTCCCCCCTACCTCCTCCTCAGCCCCTTGCTGGACTTTCTCAGGTTGATACTTTGGCGCCCGGCTATCTAGGCTGCTCAGAACGAATCACCAAGTCAGACGAGGTGCTTCATGTACAAACCACTTTGCTTCAGGGTGCCTCATTACTGTTCTGCTCTGCCTTGGATCACGCGGAGGCACCTCCGAAGCAGCCCGGTGCGACTCGTTGTTCGGCCCTCAGACCGAGGCGGTGCACAGCCCTATCAAATTCCCTTTTCTGTAACTGGAAGGGTAGCATAATGTTGCATTATGTTGGGTTACGTTTTACTATGTTGCCGCATTTTATAGGTTCCCTAATTGCTGGTACCAGTCTAAGCTGTGCTGGTGGCCTCTGGTAAAGGCCCTCTGATTAGGATCTTTCTTTAAGACTCTTAATGCAAAGGCAGCTCCAGGCAGGGGAGGACAGTCCTTGAGATACCCAGATCCCAAACGGTGGGCTTTAAAGGGAAGCACCAGCACGTAGCTCTGGAAGGGGAATGGCAAGCAGTGGTGGCTGGTGCTGGTTGGTGCTGCTGGGGCGGGGGCCAGGGCAGATGCTCAATATTCTACTGAGATGGATGGAGGAGGGCAGGGAACTGCATGCTGTGCATTGGAGCAAATGTAGCTGGTTGTGGGGGGCTTTCTCTGCCACAAAAGGGTGGGTGAGAGCCAGAGGGTCAACACCCTATTTCCGTCAAACATAGAGCCGCCAATAGTAGCTCTTTATTGCTAAGATACATTCTATAAAGGCAGTCCCAGAATGTCGTCTAGTAGCGTTGGAGGCCCTCTTGTTGTCACCCCATCTTCAGAGGTTAGGCCAGACATGACCAATAGGACATCTTGGTTGTGGTTCCCTTTATCTGGAATTCTTTTCCTAGGCAGACTTGCCTGGTAGCAGATTTGATGTCCTTTTGGCATCCAAGATGAGGCTGGACAGCCATCTGCCAGGGATGCTCTGACTTGGATTCCTGCATTGAGCAGGGGGTTGGACTCGATGGTCTTGTAGGTCCCTTCCAGCCCTACTAATCTATGATTCCATGATTCTATGATTTGGGAAAGACCTTTTTGTTTGCCCAAGTCTTTCAGCAATGTCAATTAGCTGTTTTTTAATTGCTGGCTTTCCCTGCTGCCACTGGTTTTCTTGTTTATTGATTTTTCTGCTGACCAATCACTTCTCCATTTCCTTCTTTTATGCCCCAGTTTAGAAATCTGTTCTAGTGTTATGCTGCTGTGGGAGGTTTTTAGCTGAAAGTAGGCATACAAATTCTGAAACAAACAAACAAAAAATGGCACTCTTAGCCAGCACCCAGTGATAAATCACAAGTACTGCAAATCTGAAAATGTGAAGTCCAGAGGAAGGGGGAAAGAAGGAGAGCATTAATAAGGATGGATGGACTCGGTTGGGCCTGGGTCGTGGGGGCACTTGCCAATTGGCCAGTCCCCCCCCCCCGTTAGCTGGGCGGCACGAGCCCTGGACAACTTGGCAAGCAGTCTGGGAGAGCCCTGCAACTGCGGCGGCAGTGGCTGCCACAGGCTGATACTTTTACGTAAGTGTAAGAGACTTACGTAAAATAGCGGGCCTGTCCCTCCACTGCTGCCACTCCCACTGTAGTGGCAGGGGGAGATGAGGATCTCCCTTCTGCCCCTCTTGGCCCTGCTACGGCAGCAGTGATGGGGACAGACTCATGGTTTCACCAAAGTCTCCTACACTGTTCCACAGGGTAGGAAAAGAAGCACCAAGTCCAAGAGGTCACTGGCATAGTTAAGGAGCAGCATCAAGGAAGCTGTTAGAGAAAACAGGGCTTCTTTCAGAAAATTGAAGTCTGGCCCAGGTGAAGGAAAGACAAGTTTGCACAACGACAATGAAAGCAGCCAATAAGAGATGCAAGGAAGCATTTTGAAGAGCATAACGCTAACAACACCAAGGCCTACAATAAAGAACTCTTTAAATATTTCAGAAGGAGAAAATGAGCTAGGGAGGCAGTTGGACTGTTAAATCAGAACATAAGAAGAGCCACGCTGGATCACACAATGGATCCATCTAGTCCAGCATTCTGTTCAGAGAGTGGCCACGAAGCTGTCAACGGGAAAGCCAGAAGCAGGACGGGAGTGCAGCAGCATCTTCCCACCCACATTCCCCAGCAACTGGTGCACATAAGCATACCACCTCTGATACTGGAGGCAGCATATAGCCATCAGGACTAGTAGCCACTGATGGCCTTCTCCTGTAATTTGTCTAACCCCTTCTGAAATGTCTTACCCCTCAGAATGAACACAGAACAGTCACAGTGTCATGAGAATTCACTGAGGGTATCCATACTGAGCAGAAAAAAGTCCTTCAACTCCAAGCATTCCTGTGCTAGCCATGCTGGCTGGGGGATGCTGGGGGATGCAGTGCATTTTGCTGTCTGAACATGCACAGAACTGCACCCTTGGTTGAATACAGGAGAGCGAAGGCCTACACTCCGAAATCTTAACAGCGACAGACTACACTAATGAGGGGTTCTTCTTCCAACAGTGCCTTTAAGAAACAGATGACCCCTTCTACGGTCTGTTTTATACACTTTACCAAAGACTGCTACAACTGTTAGCACTGGCACAATACTGATACAGTAGCCTGACAGAATGTCCAACTCACCGAATTATTCTGAAACACACACACGCATGATTAGATGGACACATGTGAGCAAATGAATAGATACATCCCTCTAAGTTCAGAAAGACTTACTTCTGACTAAGCCTGCATGGAGTGGCAGCATAGCATGTCCTTTCCATCCCTATCCCCTCTTTATCCGTGATCCATCCATCAATGAGACTCCCTCAGCTTCAAAATTACCTCACACTCATCTCAGTTGACTGATTCCTGCTATGCCTCCCACACTCTCAGAATACTGACAGGAACGCTGGAATTCCCCTCAAAACACTGGAATAAAATATACCAATAGCTTCATAACAGATATAGTTCTTGTAATAATAAGGAGCTGAAACGTCCTTTGACAACAACAAGCTCACATCCACTACAACCTTCTTTGTTTTCCAAAACAATGTTAAGAAACGTGACGTTAACTTGTTTAATATTCAAGACTCTGTTTAAACTGTATTAGAAGCGTCCAATCCAGATGTCTAGAAAAGATTTTGTAAGCTCTTCTGAATTCTTGCTAGTTGTTAAGACATAACACAATCGGTGACAGAAGAACTTATGAGTATTTCACATAATATTTGGTGCATGTATTATGATGACCGTAGTAATCTTTATTACTTAATTTTGTGATATAAATACTAATAATTTGTATTTTTATCATTCAACATTTAAAAAGTGAACTGAAAGAATAAAAATGATTTTTCTGTTTTAAGTATCTATACAAGGAAAAGCAGATGCAATATTAAAGAAATTGCCAACTTGTTGCTTAACGTTACCAAGAAACAGAGATGACAAATTCTTCAGTATTGTGTTCACCTCTTCTTATCAAACAAATATTGAATAGTTGATTGAATAGTTGATTGAATACTTGATTGACCTATTGTAAAGAAACATCTTGAAGATGTTGAAGACCATAATGTTAAAGACACAGGAGAGGGTATGATGAATATTTGGCCCAGATGTATTTGCACTTTTGATTACACATTTTGCAAGACTCTTACACCAACCTACATAATTGGCTAACTTGCAAATACTGATCGTAAATAAATATATGTTTGTTTGTTTATTTAGAAGTAGAAGACTCTACTTTGCTCATTGGCGACAACATTTATAAAAGAGCATAGAAAATGTTAGATACATGGATCCATTTATAAGTTGGAACCAGATTGATGCCAGAAATTCTGTGATCTCAGCTGGGTATTTTAAACAAAATAATGCTTGTTAACTACCAAGGAGTGCTGCTCTTGAGTTCCATTCTTTGTCAGCCATTACTATCGGGCTGTTAAGAAATCATATAAATATAGAAGGCAGAGTTGGGAAAAGTCAGGACATGTGTTCACCTTGAATTCTCTATTCCTTTTGCTACAGCTCAGACATGTCCTAAGGCCTTTTACTCATTTTTAAAGGAAGGCGTGGTCCTGAAACACTTCTTAGAAAGATTTTTGAAGTGTGTTCATTTGTAACATCGACTTGTACTTTTGTATATGGTGTGCGTTCTTATATCCTATTTTGTAATCCGGCCAAACTGCTTGAGATTGTCACATAAACGATGAAAAGACATGCCTGATCTCAGAGTCCTGTATAAAAGAACTTCTGGTGTTGATTCTAGAATTCAGTGAACCTGCATCTCCTCGGTGACACTGTGTTCTTGGGAAATTAAATAGAGGTGGTTACCTGGTGATCTAGGAAAAGCTAAATACCAAAGTTCAATTGCATTGAGTCCATAGGCAAAGACAAGTTCGTCACTGGAGATCATGTGTTTATCCTAGAAGGAACCTACTTAGCGTAGCTCCAATCACATAGTTTAAAAAGCAAGGAAGTGTCTGCTGTGGTGAAAACAGCAGGATGCACATACTAGAGGGTTTGTGTTTCAGTTACTCAGGACCAGGAATAGAGGTGAGAACACAGTTATTGTCCCCCTTCTACACGCCTAAGAAATTAGAACTCAGTGGAGGAGCGTGAAATACCTCCCTGCATCATGACTTACATTTTCATGAAGATAGAAGGAGGGAGGGAAAAGGTGTCTAGTTGTAGTGCCGCATTTAGTTTCGGTAAAAGCCCACTAATGAGTTGGTCTCCTGGTCTGAACAGATTCCAAGCTTCATATCGATCTCTCCTTAAATTCAGCGGACACTTTGACTCTCGCAGCCCCGAGGCTGCACTGGGCAGCAGCTGAAAGAGCAGCAGCAGCAGCAGAGGTCTCATGCTTGGCATGCGTGCTGCAGGCCCCTTCCTTGTGGCTGCTCCCTTGGAAGAATCCAGAGTCCTCTGCCAGGACCAAGGCTGAAGGCAGTGAGTTTGCTACGACAGATGGAGCTCAGCCAGGGCTCCTGATCCAAAGGGGATGATATTCAACCTCACTCCAGCAGCATCCCTGCCAGCCCTGAACCACAGCCCAAGATCTCGGTGGGGTGCAAAGCATTTAGGCATCATTACTTGCGTGCTCATGGCAAGACCTTGCTTCCTTTTGCACCTCTTCCTGATGTTTATGTTATTGGTCTCAAAAGCAGCTCTGGGGTGGGGGGAAATCCCTGGAGTGTTGGCAAGAAGCAGAAGACTAAATCACCATGATTGTGATAATTATAAAGGGAAGAAAGAGTCCACCCCATCCTGAACTCTCTGTGCAGCTTCATGCGCAGGCGTGTGGATCCAGAAAAACATGTTTGCCAGAACTTAACACTAAGCCATTTACTCTTCTGTAGGTGAAACGGATGAATCCAGCAATCTCAGATTGATCTTAAGTGGAGAACAAACTCCCCCCAAAGTCCCTACCTTCGAAAGTTTCTTTGAAGGGCAGGATTTACATAAAATAAATCAGTAAGTAAGTAAGTAAGTAAGTAAGTAAGTAAGTAAGTAAGTAAATACAATGAGCACAGTACATATTTTTTCCAGAGAGTTCGAGGTACTGGGATAGCTCAAGGTGCTTACAGTGCATTGGCTCATCCCATCTAGGACACAGAAATGTTGAAAACAGTGATTTCTTTCCTACCATCTGCTGAGCCAGCTAGGTCTGAAGGCCACTGAGGAAAGGTGGTGTTACAAATGAACCCTACATTCTGCTGTTTGGGGAAAGGAAGCCTGCATTGGGACCGGGAGGCTCCATCCTAGTCCTTGGTAGGGCAGACGAGCAGTCCACCCACTACGAAGGGACCTCATGCAGGAGGGCCGGCCCTTCCATGATGCAGGGTGAGGCTCCCGCACCTGGTGGCGGAGCGCGAGGAGCAGAAAACGGCACTGCCCGTCCCCACCCCACCGCCGGGAGGGCCTGCAATGGCACCCGCCACTGGGCCGCCACCTCCAGCAGGGCTCGGGAGGGTCTGCCAGACCGCCTTCGCCACGGTAGCGGGGCTCTCCAGAGTGGGGCTCTCCAGAGGAGCTGCCACACCGTGTTGCCTCATTGCGTGGAGAGACAGGCGGCCAGAAGGCGGGGCCGGGGGAGTCCCACCAGGGCTCGCCTCGGTCTTGTGAGACCTGGACAAGCAATGGTGAAGCCCTCACGGCTGCTTCTTCTGCCCGACTGCCGTTCTTCATGCGATGAGGCAATCAGCGGCCGGACGGCGGCGTCAAAGTTGAGAGGTCGGGGACAATGTGGCGGGCGTGATGCACGAGCGGCAGGAAGTGGCATCATGTGGCGGGGTGGAAAGGGCCCCAGTGCAGCGGGGCAGCCCGGGAGAGAGCTTGCCCCAGGGCTGTCAGGCGAACCCTTTCTGGCGGGCCCTTTGTCTCCCCCCACCCTCTTCCGATTGATCCTTAAGCCACTCATCTCCTTCTCTCTCTTCCCTCTAATGCTCTCTTCCTTCCCCAACCCCCAGACACACACACTCACACGAACACTCACCCTATTGTCTCTATTTCCTACAGTATTCTATACCATCCCCACCTCACGTGCACACACTCGCTACTTTCTATGATTATTTCTTCTTAAATAAACAAATGATTGCCCCCAAGGACCTTGTCTGCGTAGGGATGTACGAAACACTTACCTGGTTTCATCCAGGGACATCCGCAGTGGGGGCGAGGCGCTCTGTCCCTCCCCCCCCCAATCCTCCTCGGCTGGCTCTGCACCATGGTGGACATCTGGTCCCTGCTGGGCTGCGCAGGGACGCAAATGGCGGCCGCCGTGGCCGCCACCATTTACTTCCCTGTCTTTTGCCATGATAGGCTACGTATATATTTACATAGCCTATCATGGCAATGTAAATACTTACGTAGCCTATCACAGCCATTTGTGGGAAGGCGAATGGCGGCCACAGTTGCCGCAGCCATTCACAGAGCATCGGACGGTCGCAAACAGGTAGGCTCCATTCCAGGCCCATTTTGGGGGGTGGCAGCGGGGGTTGCTTCGTTCCATCACAGATTCTGGGGGGCCAAATGCACGGCCTCCCTGGAATCCGTGGCGAAATTCTCCAACATCCCACCTCTGTGGTCTCTGGATTCCTCAGCCTGTGGGGAGTTCGGTCAGCTTTACAAGTTCCCTTGATTGCATTGCACCAATGGAAGCATCCAGGAACTCTTCCAGGGAAGTCCATGCAGGGCACCTTGTACTCGTCTGTTGCAATGGCTTCACGGAGACATAAGCAAGGGATGCATAAGTGTAAGCGACTCGGGAGGCCCGCAGCAGGCTCACCAAACGCAATTGGGCAAATGCACTCCTTGCTGTGGCTGCCACCTGATGATTCACAGAGAGTTAGGATCGAGGAGCATTCCTGAGCTGCACACCTCATCCGTTGGGAAGAGCACTGCCTCGTCCAGAAGTTCCTGCAGAGCTGGTTTTGGAACGGAAACTGCCCTGGTTACCCTGTGGATGAGCTTTGCCGAGTGAAGGACGGAAGGAGCGTGACCCGGCTGATTCTCTGAGACCTCATGGTAGCTTTCCATACCATCAGCCATGGTATCCTGCAGGAAAAGGGACTCTATGCTCTGACAAGGGCCAGGGGCGTGGTCTCGGGGAAGGACCTACATTGCCCTGGCCACCATTTTGGAGCGACGGCTAGGCACGTAGCACTCATGCTTCTGAGTGCGAACTGTTGCGAGAATCTCAAGCTGGGGAACTGCCAAACCGATGGTGAGGAAATGAAGGAGCACAAAACACTCACTTACCTAAAAAGGGACGGAAAGACACAGCAGAGCCCCTCAGATACAGAACAGCCACTGAAGTGTCGTGCCCCTACACTCAAGGGACTGCACAGCTGCGCATTTCAGTAAAATGCCCCCCCCCCCAGGGCACGGCGAGTCTGGTAGGGAAGCGCGCAGCACGTGGCAGGTGGATCGCAGGGCATGTTGACGCGAAGCCGAATCTCTGCGCAGTCGCGACAGGTGGGGGGCCAAAGCGGTGCCATATAGATGCGGCCTTAGTCACAGGTTGGGATTGAACATGACTTGGAACATCCTTTAGTGTTTACCCTTCAAAGATACATTCAATCAAGATGTTTAGCAAGAATGGAAGAAACAGCAATGTTGGGAATGTAACAGAGAGGTTTTTATTATTATTTTTAATGAAATCTGCTATTGCTGCAAATTTCCAGAAATGTTACCTTGGCCATGTTTGGACGTCGCTTTGAGCCATGGTGGCGTAATAAGCTACTCAGTGGCATATTTTGGAAATAGTCCACACCACACAACTGGGCGAATGAGTAGCTGTGCACAATCTGACCCACCTCCCCACCCATCATCAACATCATCATCTACATTTCTATACTTCCTCAGAGCCTCTCTGGGAGGTTTACAGCTGTGTCCCGCTGCAGTCCTCCTGCCTGTGAAGTTTTGAGGACTACAGAGGCATTGGTAAAAAGGTTGGGCCTAGAAGCCTGTTTTTTGGGGGCGGGGAGGGGATATGTCTGAGAAGAGTAGCTTCATTTTCCTGGTCAAGTTTCATTTTCCTGAGTTAGGTTTTGTGAGTCAGGTTTGAAACTGTACTTTCAGATTTGGGGAAGGAGGGGATGAAAAGGGAGAGAGAGCCAGTGAGAGACTGGAGAGACGAAGACCAAAGAGTCAATCAGATGTGGGGTGAAGTGCCAATCACCCCACATCTGAGCCTAACTTCCACGTTTTGGGGAAGGGGACATTTAGAAGAAGGAAGGTGGGGCTCTTAAGGAGACAAGAGATCTCAAGGAGTTGCTGAGGGGGTCCAGGTCATCAGAGGAACCGTGATACCCCCAATTCATTACATTGCAGCAGGCGCTACAAGGAGCAAAACCCGGTGTGCACCAACCCTGAACCCCCCAAACCAAAAACAAATAAACCCTTGGGGGTTTGCAGGATCAGGTAGACCTGCCAAGTTCATAGGTAGACCTGCCTAGTTGGGAGACCCAATGCACCCACAATTGTACATTTCCCCCCATAGCCATTGCTGGCATAGATGCCTTTATTTTTCTCCAAATCGCTAAAGCACAAGAGCACTTCAACACTAAAGTGGAATTGCGCATCTCTACACACACACACACACACACACACACAGACACACACATTGCTGGCAGAGCATCTTCTGTTCTGAATATCACTAAAGCACTCTGTCGCTATATCACAGTTTCATATATAAAGGGCTACTGAAGTACCATCTATGGGTTCAAATGCACAAGTGCGATATGGTGAGAGAGCGGGTTAGCACTACCACAGTGTGTGGGACAGCTGAAACCAGCTACTGCAGTATTGTCCATGGTTTAAAAGGTGAAAATCCCAGGTGCCAAAAAGGGGCTGAAGTCTGTAAACCCTTGGGACTTTTCAGGATCGGGACAAAACGTGACACACAACTTTCCCACACCACAGCAGAGCGGTACTTCCGGACTTTGCTTTTTCATAGAGAAGGAGCCAGAAAGGGGAAAAGGGGGTGGGAGCTCTGACTGCTAGACAGTTTGCTGGAACGGCATGGAATTGCACAGCTGGGGTCCCCTTGTGGGCAGAATTCCGACGCAGTAGTGTATAATAGCACAATTTTGATTCTTCACGCAACAATATGCAAGACAGAAACAAAGGGTATGAGCTATAGCTCCCTGACAGCGTGGGGCAGAATTGTGCAGGGGGGTGCCTTCCTGGGAAGCCTCCAGACGCTGAAGTGGGGAATTGCAGAACTGCCTTCTTCATGGAAAAGTGAGCCGTTCTTCCCCTATTCCCCTCTTTGCCAAGTTGCACAGTTTCAAAGCAGTCATCAGGGAAGCCTGTGATTGTGTAACTTCGCTGTAGCGGCGTAGCGCGATACCGCGAGGCTGTTCCTGTACTCTGGGAAAGCTGTCATTTTGTAAATGCAGTGCGGTATCAGGGAGGGCTGTGCTTGCTGGCCTGCGGTTGTCCCTGGGCTGCTTGTCAGACCTTGGAAAAGGGCTCTGCAGGCTGGAGCAGAGCAGCCAAAGCAGTTTTGCCTGCCCTTGCCAGACAATTCTGCAGGTGACCGGAATGAGCCGCAGGGAGTGCCAGATGACACAATAACCGACAGTGGGTGAAATAAGCTTTTCTGAAGGTTGTGGGTTATCAGAGTGGCTTCTTTCAGCCAAGTAAGCTATTATGGATTTAAACATTCTCAACGGACATGATACCCAACAATGGGTTAACTAAGCCATCATGACTTATTGAACACATTGTGGGTTATTCTGCTATCTGATCCCAGTAAATATACAGTATTTATTTATTCATTAGATTCCTTCTCTGCCAAATAGCAAAAACCCGCCAGGTGTTTAAATTACAAAACAAAAACATGATATAAAAAACTTCAGCATACAAAGTTTAAAAGCAATTTAAAATAGCTAAAAATGGCTCAGAATTTTAGTTCATTGTTCTAAAGGAAAATGCATGATAATCAAAATTTTAATTTTCCACAAGTTTATGAAAAATGCCTGAGGTGTGGGGGGAAGAGGACAATATTTCTTTCTTCCATCCTCCCCCCAAATTGTTTGTTTTGTTTCCAGGCCTTCACATCTCTAGCCTGACATTTGCCTGATTTTTTTTGTCAGCATTTCAAAGCCTACTTTAAGATTCAGATGCCACCTTCTTCTGTTTTCATCATCAGATGTTCCTTTGCATTCAGATCAGGCCTCAATAAAATGAGATAGCATTTGGGAAGAAAAATGCAGCCCAGCAACCCAGCACTGGAGGCCAAGATGGAGAAGACCTGCACGGCTACCATGTATTTCCCCTTGGTGCTCAGGTAGGTGGGCACAAAGGACACCCAGACGCTGCAAAAGACCAGCATGCTGAAGGTGATCAGCTTGGCTTCATTGAAGGCCCCGGGCAGCTTCCTGGCTAGGAAAGCCACCGTGAAGCAGATGGCAGCCAGGAAGCCCATGTAACTAACGGCACTATAAAACATGGCGACAGACCCTTCATTGCATTGCAGGATGATCTGTCCAGGCTAGGGATGCCTGTCCGAGTCAGGGAAGGGTGGACAGGTCCCCATCCAGATGGCGCAGATGACAACCTGGACAATGGAACAGGAAATGACAATGGAGTTGGCCAAACTCTTCCTCAGCCATCTCCTCATCTTATTCCCTGGCTTTGTGGCCAGGAAGGCCAGAACTACAGTGATTGTTTTTGCCAACAGAGAAGAGACAGCAACTGAGAAGATGATGCTGAAGGCTGTTTGTCGGAGGAGGCAGGTTGCTTTCCTCGGCGGACCCATGAAGAGGAAGGAGGACAGGAAGGAAAGCAGAAGGGAGATGAGGAGAACGTAGGAGAGGTCCCGGTTGTTGGCTTTGACTATGGGAGTTTCTAGGTTTTTAGTGAGGATTCCTAACACAAAACCAGTGGATAAGGACAAGAATAGGGCAAAGGAAGCCAGAATGACCCCCAAATATTCTTCATAGGAGAGGAAGACTTTTTCCTTGGGAAGACATTGATCTTGTTCTTTGTTGGGATACTGATCTTCTGGACATCTGGTGCAATGGTCTGCATCTGAGGAGGAGGAGGAGGAGAAGAGGAGGAGGAGGAGGAGGAGGAGGAGGAGGAGATTTGGCATCAACAATATCTGTCTGTATTTGTCTGTGCCCTAGGATTTTTTCTTATACATCACTAAGAAATTAGTTTCTTTTAAAAATGTCCTGAAAACAAACCAACCAACAGCCCTTAGTGAAAATGTTGCAGTGGCTCTTTGCCCTGTTCCTGAAGGGCTTCCTTTTCCTCTAGAACTCCGTACCTTCTTGAGTGGAGATAGTCCCTTCTGCACATGGAGAACATGCATAGCAGTGTTAGATAAAAATAGTCCTTGCTTTCGGTTTAGAAGGAAAGGATGCCAGGCAGGCAGCAGTGGATCCAACACTATTTTATTGAAACGTTTTGCAAAACGGGTGCAGAGCAGTCTGGACCTCGAGACACGTGTGCAAAAGCCTTTTATACCATATTGCTTCTATTGTTCTTACTAGTAACCAATGAAACAGTTAGTACATCGGCTCACCAAGTCAATAGCCAATAAACAGTTAGTATTAGCTTACCAAACTGTTAGTCATGAGCACGTCAGTATGATTTTCTTTTTGCTCTGCCTACATTCTTCGCCACTCGGGCTTTTATGTAACTTGAGACGCCAACAGTTACGGAGTCTCTTTTTCTAACAATTCCCTCCTTTAAGTCTTTATTCATGTCTTAAAGCGTTTAAAACGGAGCCTCTTTATTGGTACAATAAAGCAAGAGCATCTGTTTTGACAGCGGTTTTTATCAGTCGCTGGGATAAGCTTTTAACACAGGGGATAATGCAACAACTAAATAACACTATAACTTTTATCATCACTACAAGCGAAATAAGGATTGAGGCTGCTAGGTGTTTCCATTTTTCAAACCATTTCTCTGACCAGGCAGTCACGGGGTTGTTAATCTTTGAATTCTTGGCTAATTCTTCAGACAAGGCGGTGAGGCCCTGCAAAGCCCTTGTTACCGTGCCATCTGGGGCAGTGTTGTTAGGGATGAAGGTGCAACACCGTCTACCTAGCATGACACAAACCCCTCCTTTTTCTGCTAACATATTAAGAACACGCTGATTTTTCCAAGCCATTTGGCTGGTGGCATTTAGTTGCTCAGCCAATCTCTTTATAGCATCACGGGTATAGTTTATTGAGAGTCTGGCACTTTTTCTTTCCCCATGCGTTAGGGTGCTGGAACAAACGGATCACACAGGTGAGGAGGGAAGGAGTGTCTCATCTCAGTGGAAAGGGCAGCACCTTTGCTACAGATCTCCCTGTGGCACAAACAAAACAGTCAGACTTATTTAAAGACTTGGCTGTATACTTTATCCACTCTAACCACACATTATCAGTTTCCTCTGTTATTGGGATCTCTAACCTGGTTCTCTAGGGACGCCTCTCTTTCTCAGGGATCTGTACCAGAAGTGGTCTGAGGGCTGTAGGTGTGACATTTTGGGGTTTTATCTTAAAGCTGTCAAGCCCAAGTCTTTGAGGTATCACCATTTATGTTAATATTTTTTTTGACTAACATTACCAACACCACCCACAATACTTGCTTCATATTACAAGTTTTTTGTAATTCGATCACGAGCTTCTCTCAGATGTTGTGACTTGTATATTACAGGTGATTGTGGCTCCTGGATGGCTTCTTCGCCTGTGTCCCTGGCAGCTTCCGGAGGGGTGCCAGGGAGCAGAGGACTGTTGCCCGTGTCCTTCTGTTCTTTCCAGGTGACAGAAGGAAGCAAGGGTCGCCTAAATGGCTTTATCTAGCTGCAATGTGTCCATTTGCTAGAACCCACAAGCTTTACACACGAGTGGCTGGTTGGTCTTACCAAATAAGGCCCCTCCCGCCCTTCCTTTAAAGCTTCTTTATTCTACCTTTTCAGCAACACCTCGTCTCCCGTCTGGAAGAGATGGATAGGTGCATCTAACGGCAGTCTCTGTAACGGAACGGAATAAGCTCGTAGCTGTGAAAGAACAGACTGTAGAGAAGTCAACTGATCTCTTAGCATCTGATCACCCACCTCCCACTTGACTTCCTCCCTCTTTCTGCAGTGTACCCGAGGCGGGAACCCAAACATCAGTTCGAAGGGGGACAATTTTATGTCCTTTCTTGGCATCTTTCGAAGCTTCGTTAAAGCTATTGGCAGAGCCTCAACCTAAGTGAGCTTCACCCCTTGTTGGAGTTTGGTTAAAGTCTCCTTGAGGCTCTGATTGATTCTTTCAACCTGTCCACTTGCCTGGGGCCTCCAGGGGCAATGTAAATGCCACTCTACTCCCAGAGCTTGTGCCATCCCCAGTGTAATAACTGAGGTGAAATGTGAGCCCTGATCGGACTCTATAACTTCGGGCAGGGAGAACCGGGGCACCACCTCCTGTAACAATTTAGCAACAACAGTTTTAGCTTGGCAGTTTCTACATGGAAACGCCTCTACTCACCCTGTCATTTGTCATACTATTACAAGCAAATACCTGTAACCCCTACATGGTGGCATCTCAGCAAAATCAATTTGCACCCTCTGGAAAGGATAGTAGGCCTATGGTCGCCCTCCTTTTGGAGGAGGGGGGAGCCCTGGGAGGGTTGGTCTTCTGGCAGACTTTATAGGTTGCGGCCAGTCGGTGGGCACATACAGTTATGCTAGGGGAGACAAACAGCCTCTTGCAATAGTCAATCATGGCTGATGCTCCAGGGTGTCTAAGAGAATGGTGAACTTGTTTTAGAACAACCCTCTGCAGGCTCTGTGGAAGAAGCAGTCTTCCATCTGTCATCTGGATCCATCTGTCATCGCAGGGACTTATTCCGTGTTCTTGTGCCATCCGTAACTCAGCAGGGGAGTATGTGGGGCGCTCTTTTCTTTTGGGTAGAATGAGGAATGTTCCTTGGATTCCCTCTTTGGCTGCTCTTTTTGCGGCCTCATCTGCCTTCTGGTTTCCCTGTCTCCATTTTTCCTCTTTTTCTTTCCCATGGGCTCGGACGTGGACAACAGCTACTTGTGAGGGTAGCTGGAGGGCATCTAGAAGATCCACTATTAGGCCGCCATTAGCCACTGGAGGTCTGTTTGCTGTAAGGAATCCCTTCTCTTTCTACAGTTGCCCATGAGCATGCACAACGGCGAAGGCATTTTTGCTATCGGCATACTCGCTTCCTTTTGCTTGCCTGCAGGGCTCTTGTTAAGGCTACCAACTTAGCGGATTGGGCGGAGAAATGAGGAGGCAACCTTTCTTTGTGCACATTTTTGTCTAGAGGGCCGCTCTTGTGTAGCTCCTTCTATCTAGCATATAGCTAGACCCATCTACAAACAGATCTCTGGCTCCCTCTATTGGTTCATCCTCAAGGTCCGGTCGGCCTTTGGTGTCTAGGTCTAATACTTCAAGGCAGTCATGATCTGGGAGTCCTGATCCATTTGTGCCCAGTAATGTTGGCAGTAGTGTGGTGATATTAAAGCTAGAGCAAGCCTTAAAAGTGAGGTTTTCGTTTGTTAGTAAACCTATTTCATATCGGGAATGCCGGGCTGGGTTGAGAAATTTGCTTCCTCCTCCTGATCTCAAAATTTGCGGCACTCTTGTTGTTGTTCAGTCGTTCAGTCGTGTCCGACTCTTCGTGACCCCATGGACCATAGCACGCCAGGCCTTCCTGTCCTGCGCTCTCTCCCGGAGCGTGCTCAAGTTCATATTCATTGCATCGGTGATGCTATCTAGCCATCTCATCCTCTGCCGTCCCCTTCTCCTTTTGCCTTCAATCTTTCCCAGCATCAGGGTCTTTTCCAGGGAGTTTTCTCTTCGCATTAGGTGGCCAAAATATTGGAGCTTCAGCTTCATTATCTGTCCTTCCATTGTCATTCTCTCGGCTTTGGTACAGATCAGAGCTGCTGCCGCTACTGCTCTTAGGCAACTTGGCCATCTTCATGCTACGACATCTAGGACTTTGGAATAATATCCCACTGGTCTCCAAGAGGGCCTTTTTCGCTGGCAAAGCACTCCTCAAGCTATGCCCTTATTTTCACGCACATAAAGTCTAAATGGCCGGCTGGGATTTGGTATGGCCAGTGCGGGTGGTGACACAAGAGCAGCTTTAAGACTGAGGAAAGACTTACTTATTCTTTCTGCAGCGCCTCATGCAGCGGCCGCGCTGTCTCCCCACAGTTTGCTATCCATAGTCGGCAGAATCCGGTCAACTCCAGGTAGGCCCTCAATTCGTGGGGGGACTTAGGGACAGGAGTGCCACGGATGACTCCGACTCTTTCTTGCCCTAGGCTCCGAGTCCCTTTAGTTAAGTGGTGGCCTAGGAATTTTACAGTTGGTTGGGCCAACTGTACTTTTTCTTTTGACACTTTATAACCCCCCCTAGATGGTTGACTCTGTTTTCTATTAGGCTCTAGTCTTCAGTGGCCTCTGGGGTGGATTTTTCTGCAACCTTTAAAAGGGCCATTTGGTAGTTACTACTCTGCTGTTTAGGGAGCCGTATCTCCATCCTTCCATCAGGAGTAAAAGCAATCTCAATTTGGAGTTTAGTCAATGAGTCCCTCCCTAGCAATGCCACCAGACAGGAGGGGGTACAGACAAATGCATGTTCTAGGTGTGTTTTTCCAACCTTGGTGAACAGGGGACGAGAGAGGGGCACTTGGGTTGCCCTTCCCTCGACCCCCATTATGGTGGTGAACCCCCCCACCTCCCGTTGGGAGCTCACTGAGGGGGAGGACGGACGGGGCGGCCCCTGTGTCTACAAGGGCTTTGTAGGAGCGGCCCCCAACCTTTATTTTGACCATGGGGTCCCGTCTTGCCTCAGAGATGGCTAAGAGGGGGCCGGGCCCCGGTCTGTCTTAATCTCTTTCCTGTTCATACAGAACTCTCTGCGCTCCTCCCGTATTTTCCCCTCTCTCTTTCTGCTTCAAAGCCTCACAGTCACGCTTCCAGTGTCCCATTTTCTTACAAAAGGCACATTGATCTTTCCCCAGGGGAGATCCTTTCCTTCCCCCTTTCCTCCCCTTTCTAGCTCCCTCTTTGTCAGGTTTAAGAACCGCAGCAAGGAGCTTGGCCTGCTTCTTGTCTTTTTCTTTTTCTCGCCTCTCATAAACCTTTTGAGCTACTTCAACTAAAACTCCTAGGTCAGCTGCCAAGCCTCCTTCAACTTTTTGCAACTTTTTTCTGATGTCTTGGCAGCTATTTCCCACGAACTGAGTCGTGAGGATCCTTAAATTATTTGGATCATTCAAGTCAATGTCAGTATATTTGGTGAAGGCTTCCCTTAGCTTTCGGAGGAACACAGCAGGAGGCTCGTTTTTGTCTTGTTTTAAAGTCAGAACTTTTTGCAAATTGGGGGCCCTCTGCGCAGCTTGTCTCATGCCTGCTAAAATGAGCCAAAAATACGGCATGCCTCTGCCTTTGTGCAGCGGTGGCTAGTCTCTGATCAGGCTGTCTTAAAGGCAACACTGCTGCTATCTGATCTTCGGTCACAAGGGGGAGCTCCTCCCTAAGCTTGGCGCGCGCCGGCAAGAATAATCGGTTTCTGACTAAGGAAACAAGTGTTTAATAACATCTGTGTGTCGTCCCAGGTAGGATTGTGTGTGAGCCTCACATTTTCTATTAAGGACAACAATGGACTGGGGTCCTCCTCAAAGGAGGGGTTAAATTGTTTCCAATTTTACAAGTCAGATGTCGTGAATGGGACATAAACAAACAACATCCGTTGAGGATATTGGGTGGTAGGGTCGGGGACCTCTCTAATAGGGAAGTTCAATTTTTTCTTAGTTATCACAGGGAGGGCCAAGGACATACATTTAATTACCCATGGGGCGGGCCTGCCGCCGAGGGGTGCACAAGTTGCCCACGAATCAATATAAGGGAACTGGTCCCAACTTCCCCTCTGTGCTACTGTAGTTCGCACATCAGATACCAAGGTTGGGTCAAAAGACCCCTCAGGTGGCCATTTGGGTTCTAATACTGGCCATTCCCGAGTGCAAAAAAAGACAAGACGATCCTTTGTCATCTTAGTTCTATAATCTTGCTTAAAACGTGACCAATTGCGCAAACAACACTCCAAGGGCGTATGGGACTTCTTCGCAGACTTAGATTGGGACCCGCCCATGACGGTGGGAATTTCAGTCAGCAATTCTTGCGCTTCGCCCTCCTCTGACCTAGCCCGTCTCCGGGGTAAGGAAATGCAGATCGGGGCTCCCCACTCGCTTCGCCCGTAGGCGTCTCACACAAGCACAAACACACCACCGTCCCGCGTTTATCCCCTAATGTAAGCTGTTTCACTTACCCCAAAAGCCTCTTCTGTCCCGCCCGCAGCTGCGTCCAGCTGCTTATTGATCCACTGCCGGTGCCTAAAAGGAGTGATCACGTCTCCCTCTTCCTCTGGCGTTGGTCCCCGAGCGCCTCGGCCGCCGCCATCGTGAGGAGAAGGCAGTGTAAACAACCGCCTGTGGCCACTTCTCCTCCATGGCCCCTCGGCTCAGCGCAAAGGGGACGCGCCCCGAAGCAGGATCCGAGTCACGGCACCAAATTGTTAGATAAAAATAGTCCTTGCTTTCGGTTTAGAAGGAAAGGATGCCAGGCAGGCAGCAGTGGATCCAACACTATTTTATTGAAACGTTTTGCAAAACGGGTGCAGAGCAGTCTGGACCTCGAGACACGTGTGCAAAAGCCTTTTATACCATATTGCTTCTATTGTTCTTACTAGTAACCAATGAAACAGTTAGTACATCGGCTCACCAAGTCAATAGCCAATAAACAGTTAGTATTAGCTTACCAAACTGTTAGTCATGAGCACGTCAGTATGATTTTCTTTTTGCTCTGCCTACATTCTTCGCCACTCGGGCTTTTATGTAACTTGAGACGCCAACAGTTACGGAGTCTCTTTTTCTAACAGCAGCAAATGGGCTTTCGTTCCTGAATCACCCTGATGTATCCAGGGAAGCAGCTTCTGGTACATCTTGAATAAGGCAAAGTCTATCCAGAAAGACAAGGAACATTGAGGAAAAAATGTTCGTGGTGTATTTGGAAGCTCTGGCAGTGGTTAAAAGCAAAAGGAATTGTACAACTCCAAAAGGTCCGCCCACACTTTGGGAAGGAGCATTAAAATGGCAAATGCATTGCAATGTATGCATGTCTAAAGTAATGCATATTGGGGTCAAAGATCCCAATTTCATGTATAGGCATTGACAGCATATTAGCTAGCAGTGACTGACCAAGGAAGACATCTTGGGGTTGTGGTGGACAGCTCCATGAAAATGTTGACCTAGTGTGCAGTTGCTGTAAAGAGGCAAATTCCACGTTAGGTGTAATTAGACAATGAATCAAAAATAAAACTGCCAAAATTCATATTTCCTGTATACACATTGATGGTACGACCAGACTTGGATTACCGTGTACAGTTCTGATCACTGTATCCCTCCCCCGCCCCCGGACATTGTGAGCACATTTGGAAATCTAAGAAACTGCTGGAGGCACCACCACAAAATGGCTTCCATGAAGAATGTGGCAACTCACATCATGGGTGCTATGGGGGGCTGGCTAGTCAAACGAATTGTAATTCACTCAAGAAATTTAGAACAAGCAGAGGAAGGGTATGAACTCCCAAGCCAATGCACATACTTGGGCCAAAAAATACCTAGTTAAGGTTGCAATCCTCTGCATGCTTACATGGAACTCAATGGGGATTTCTTCTGAGTAGGCCTACAGAGGATTGGTGTACTCATCCAATCGACACTCTCCCTCTCACACATACACAAACACCTCTCCCCAGCCCCAAAGGAATGGAAAATACCCCAGCCACCCAAAAGAAAGAAAACATTTTCCCTAGCCCAATGCAAGATTCAACCACTCCATTCCCCACCAGGTGTTCCTACATCTTCCTCTGCCATCACAATCCCCAGCCAGAAGGTGGTGGTGGTGGTGGTGGTGGTGGTGTGTGTGTGTGCAAGTTTGTGTGAAGAATGAGAATAGTGAATGGGGAGGGAGAGAAAACAAGAACAAGGCTGAAGGCTGAGAGGAGGAACTAATTATCAGAGCCTTGTAGGTTATAGCCAGGATTTGATTAGAAGTAGCCTGGAAGGGCTTGGGCCTATTCAGCCTCTGGGATGTCAGAGTCTGTGTGAGCCTCTCTCTGTCAGTGTTCTCAGAGCTGGTTCAGTGGAGTCACCCAACTCCCTGTCCGCCTGCTGGTCTGGCCTTGGCAGGCAGGGCGGCTGGGAGCTGGCCGTGAGAACCAGACAGAGGTGGGGTGGGGTTTGCAGAAGGGTCGCCCAGGTTGTAGTGTCACTGCTGGAGGGCTGAGCAGTGCCGCCCTGTTCAGACAGAGGCCTTGCTGAGAGACTAAAGGCCCTTATCTGTCAAGGGATCTGGAGGGGGTGTCCTACAGTCATGCCTTCCCGTTTTAACTAGGAAGAGGCTTTGCTAGGAACATCTCGTCTTCATTGCCCGAAGCCTTCTCTGTTTGAATCCATCATCGTCTGGGCTTTTGGAGGCACTCTGCACATGGACTGGAGCTTTGGATTGTAAAGGACTTGCCATGAAAAGTGCTGTGAGGCAGAAAAACTGTGTGGCTAGAAGATGGGAGGGAAAGGTAAGTAGCATGGCAAAGTGGTAAATGGGAGCAAAGAATCATTTTGGAGTGAGACAAGTAGCAGGCTAGGGGAAAGGGGAGAGAGAGAGAGAGAGAGAGAGAGAGAGAACACAGGGGAAAAGTCTGTGTGGGTGGAAGATTTTTGAAAAGGACCAGGAAGCAACTCCTTCCTTCTCCTTTTGCCTGCCCAACTGCTGATCAGCAGTGGGTTCGGGAAAATGAAGTAGAACCTGACAAACTTATGGTTTTCGAGGTGTATAAATGAATGAATGAATGAATGAATGAATGAATAAATAAATAAATAAAATGTTTGAAGGGGGCAGGGAGTGGAAACCTTTGCGGGCATCCTTGAAGTTCCCTGCAGACCCACTGGTACCCTTGGGCTCCATTTTCGGGACCCCTATCTCAATGGCCCTACAATTAGGAGAGATGGGCTTCCTCACATCTTAATGCCACACAGTGGGATCCTCATCAAGTTGGAACTCATGGTCTGGGGATGCCCGTCTCTCTAGACTCCCAAACTTCACTGTGACAACTGAGGCATTGGGTGGCACCACCCAGTTCAACAAAATATCAAAGTTGGCTGTCACGTCCCCGTCCCCATCTAGATACGTTCCATCCATGGAAGTATTGGAAAACCCAAAGTTTCTCAGGAAAGGGTGAAGCTGGAAAGACAGAGACAAGGAGAAACAACGTCAGTTATCTCAGCACTGCCCATTTTGAGAGCTAGTGTCTCTTGAATCCAAACCGGAGCGTGTGCCTTCTAAAGCTATAATGGTTGTGTAATTTTGGTTCAAATATATTAAAACAAAACAAACAAACCCTGAAGTCCCTTCTTTCTGCCTTGGCCTTTTGGGAAAATCTAGCATTCAAACCATCAGATAATTTAATTCTGCTCCCCGAATGAACTTCCCCTTTCAGCCATTGATTGGAGGGATTCTTGCTGAATTGGTAAGGGATTCTTGCTGAATTGCACCCCATCCTACATTCACAGGATGGGGTGCGAAAGGCACTACTGTTGCCTGGAGCACTTCCTAGCACCTGCTATCCGGTGGTGGCCATATCTGCCCCAGGAGCTCCATCATGCAGTGTTACTCCCAAGGGCTTTCGAGAAGTTGCTAGGAATAAGCTTCTGGGACAAGGTCTGGATGGCACCACTGAGTTCTGCCTCCATGACCTTGAACCCCACAGAACTGAGGAGGGGTCACTTTTTGTTTTGGGATTTGATCCAACATTTCTCAAATAGATAGATCAATTTAGTTTTCCACCTGGAGGAGACGTCTGGAAGTCGGTGTCAGTGGTGTTGCCACAACCTGAGCACTGGGTGAAGATAGAAGGCCCCACGGCCTGGGAGGGTCCAACAGGCCCTTTGAAGGTACATAAGAACATAGCAGCCAGTGTAGTGTAGTGGCTAGAGTGTTGGACTGGGAACTGGGAGATCCGGGTTCTAGTTCCCACTTGGCCATGGAAGCTTGCTGGCTGACTTTGGGCCAGTCCCAGACTCTCAGCCCAACCTACCTCACAGGGTTGTTGTTTTAAGGATAAAATGGAGAGGAGAAGGATCATGTATGCCTTCTTGGGTTCCTTGGAGGAAAAAAGGTGGGATAGAAATGCGATAGATAGATAGATAGATAGATAGATAGATAGATAGATAGATAGACAGACAGACAGACAGACAGACAGACAGACAGAAGAGCCATGCTTGATCAGACCAAGGGTCCATCCAGGCCAGCATTCTGTTCACACAGTGGCCAACCAGCAACTGTAGTCATGGTGTACCCACAATGGGGCTCCTCCTCTTAGTGTAGCCCCCCTGGCAAAAGAAAGTGGTGCTGCAGCCAGCCAGACAAGGCTGCAGGCCCAGTTGCATGCCATTTCATATGGATTTTTATGGTAGCAGCAACTTAAACCAGTTGTACGCTGCCTTTGGGAGACATGGCCAGTGAGGGCACAAGAGTAAAGCAGAGACTGCCCCTTTGCCACTCTTGTGCCCTCACTAGCCCTGCCCCCACAGGCAGCCTCTCACTACTTTCTTTCCCTACCCTGTTTTCTTCTTCTTTTATGTAATAAACTTACTCAGTTAGATTATTGGGCTCAGCTACTTCCCCACTTACACCTTCAGCTGTTGCTTGATCATCTCTTATGGCGCCTAGATCATTTAGGCTACGCTAAACGGGATTGCATAGCTCAGATGGGATTGTTTAGCTGATGATGGGATTGTTTAGCTCAGAAAAAAGGAGGGAAAGGGGAGACGTGATAGCGGTCTACAAAATTATGCATGGTGTGGAGAAAGTGGATATGGAGACATTTTTCTCCTGCTCTCAAAATACTAGAGCCCAAGGGGTCATCCCATGAAGCTGATTGGTGGGAGATTCAGGATGGATAAAAGGATTCTTCACACATCACATAGCTCAGCTATGGAACACCCTACCACCACAGGATGTAGTGATGGCCACCAATTTGGATGGCTTTAAAAGGGGGTTGGACAAATTGCTGCAGGGGAAGGCTATCAATGGCTTCTAGTCCTGATGGCTATGTACTACCTTCAGTAGCAGAGGCAATGAGTCCATTGGCACCAGTTGCAGGGGAACATGGGTGGGAGGGTGCTGTTGCGCTCATGTCCTGCTTTTGGGTTCATGGTCAACAGCTGGTTAGCCACTGTGTGAACAGAATGCTGGACTAGATGGACCTTTGGTCTGATCCAGCATGGCTCTTCTTATGTTCTTGCTAACCCCTTGGACTGGCCCTGCCTTCCTTGGCAATGCTTTGAAAGATGTCTTTGGGCTGCTGCTTTCCTCACCATCATCTGGTGGGAGACCTTTGCTTCCTGCTGTTCATCATCAGGGCCAGAGGGAGTTTTATCCCATTCCTGCTGTGACGTGGAAGTGACATTTGGCCCTGTTTCCTTCTGAAGCTCTTTAAAAGGCCACACTCTACGGTTGTATGCCTATAAGGTCACAGGGTGTTTTACTCAACTGCCGTATGCCTGACTAGCAAGGTCACACGGTGTTTTACTCCACTGCCATATGCCTAACAATCAACGTCAGAGGGTGTTTGACAGTGTGGTTGTTTTGTCATTGTGAGTTCTTAGTTTTGATATGGATGTTTTCATTACATACTTGCGATGAAATAGTTTTTCTTTAATATGTATGTGTATGATTTCTGTTGTTGTTTTTCATAATGCTTGTTGCTGTGAACTACTTTGATCAGACTGTATGGGAAAGTGCTATACAAATAAAATTGTCAGTTGATTGATGGATTGATATTTGTCTTGTCCATTTTGAGAGCTATCTATACTGTTGGTTGCAAAGTCCACAACCTAATGACACAGTGTGTGAAGACATACTTCCTTTTATATCTCCTGAATATCCCAGTACTCAGTTTCATGTTTCACCCCATTCCTGCTACCCCCTCAGATTAACAACTGGCCTTGCTTCCCTCTGAAGGTCTTCAAAAGGCCTCACTCTACCGTGGTTTGTTTCTGATAGCGAATTATTAGTTTTGATGTTGATGTGTTATAATTGTCATGATTTTTTTTTAACGTTTCTATACTATGTATATGCATCGTGTGTTTTTCCTAATATTTTGTTGTTGTGAACTGCCTTGAGCATGCTGTATGGAAAAGTGCTGTACAAAGAAAATGGTTGATTGATTTTATTGTCTTTTATTTAATCTCCTTTGAAAGATATGCGTGCTGTTGGCTGCAAGTTCCACAACTTAATGACATGAAGAAGTTCTTCATTTTATCAGTCCTGAATGTCCCACTATCCAGCTTCCTCAAATGACTCCATTGCATCCAAGTATTATGAGAGAGGGAGAAAAACTCCTATGTGTCTACCTTCTTCACATCATGCATAATGTAGGGATGTATGAAAGTCACTTACCTTTCCGTGGATTATGTTCATGGTGGGGGGGGGAGGTGTTCCGTCCCTCCCCCCAGAATCCTCGACGGGGGGGATGCGATCCGGTCCTCCCTCCCGGAATCCTCGATGGCTGACTGTGCTCCGCGGCAGCTCCGCGGAGCAGCTGGCCAGGCCCAGGCCAGAGCCATCCGCAGCCGGATTTCCGGCCGCAGAGGGCTCTGGGTAAAAACAAAACAAAAAAAACCCATACTCAAATGGTATTTGCGTTCCTTATTTTTGGCCGTCTTAGTCTACGTAAATATTTACGTAGACTAAAACGGCGAATCAAAAAGGGATGCAAATAGCGCCCACTATGCTATTTGCGTTCCCCTTTATTTTCGCCGTAATAGTCTACGTAAATATTTATGTAGACTAAGATGGCCATAGCCGCCGCCATTTGCGTACATGTTTTTTTTTTTTTACCCAGACGTGATAGGCTACGTAAGTCTTTACATAGCCTATCACACCTCTGTAAAAAAAACCAAACCTAAAACAACAAGACTGCAAATGGCGGCGGCGGCAGCCGGTCAGAAGACCAGCCGCTGCTGGAGCCGCCGCCGCCCAGGACATCCGCCCCACGTAAGTCTCGTCCTGGGGGGGATCCGGGTGGGGGGCGGGGGGGTGGCAGGCCGTTCCGCCACAGATTTCCACCACAGATTTCCGCCAACAGATTTTTGTTGGGTAAGAGCCTGGGATTCTGGTTGATTTCATGAATGGTGGACAAGAAGCCCAGGTCATGGAAGTAAATTATGCCTGCCATTCTGTAGCAAAATCTATCTATCTATCTATCTATCTATCTATCTATCATCTATCTATCTATCTATCTATCTATCTATCTATCTATCTATCTATCTAAACACTTGTATCCCAACCTATATCATTAGAATGTCAGAGCGGCATACAGATGAACTAAATTTAAGCAGTGTAAAACAATAAATAATTTAAATAGCTAAAAACACATTAAATCATTAAGTTAGCTAATACCAATTTAAAATCTAAAACAAACAAACAAAACAGTTACAACAGTTTGCAAACTCAGGGAATCCAATTAGCCCTCAAAAGCTTTGGTAAAAAAATCACCCTGTTTTAACTTGGAGCCAAAATGAAACCAGTGTCTGTCCCAATCTGGCCCCCAAGGGGAGGGCATTCCACAACCAGGGTGCCACAGCAGAGAAGGCCCTCTCCCACGTCCTACCATAGTGTATGTCTCGTACTGGTGGGACGCAGAGGAGGGCTGTTCCAACAGATCTCAATCCTTGGGCAGGTATATATAGGGGGAGGCACTCCCTCATATATTGAGGTCCTAAGCTGCTTAGGGCTTTAAATGTCATCACTAGCACCTTGAATTCCATCCGGAAACATTTTGGCAGCCAGTGCAATTCCTTTAAGACTGGTGTCATATGATCCTTATGGGATGTTCCAGTCAACAGTCCAGCATTTTGCATTGCTGCATTTTGCACTATCTGCAACTTCCGAGTCATCTTCAAGGGCAGTCCCATGTAAAGTTCATTGCAGTAGTCTAATTGGGACGTTACCAGCATATGCACTACTATGGCTAGGTTATTCCTGTCCACGGAAGGCCATAGCTGGTGGATCAGCCGCAGCTGTCCCCAATTGGACTGGGCCATGGGGTCCACCTGAGCCTCCAGTGACAGGGATGGATCTAAGAGCACTCCCAAGCTATGCACCTGCTCCTTCAGGGGGAGTGCAACCCCCAGGACAGGTCGCTTACTCAATCCCCAGACTTGGGGACTACCAATCCACAGAGCTTCCATCTTGTCAGGGATTCAGCTTCAGTTTATTGGCCCTCATCCAGCCCATTACAGCCTCCATGCACTGGTCCAGCACCTTCATTGCCCCAGCTGACTCTGATGACAAGGAGAAGTAGAGCTTAGCATCTTCAGCATACTGGTGACGCCCCACCCCATTTCGAGGTTTTTTTTGCCCTCCTCACTGCTGCATAATAGGCATAACAAAGAGTTTTTGCTAGTCGTTGGTCGTACTCGCTCCGAAACCTGAGCCACCTGCACTCTATATAGGGATGGCGGAGAATTCTGCCATGGATTCCAGTGAGGCCGGATTCTACAGAATCCGGCCCCCCAGAATCTGTGGCGGAATTAGGGATGTACAAAAATCACTTACCGGTTCTCAGATTATGTTTATGGGGGGGGGAGGCATCCCGGAATCCTGGACGGGGGGGGCGCTCCGTTCCTCCCCCTGGGAATCCTCCTTGGCTGGCTGTGCTCCATGGCGGCTCCGCGGAGCAGCCGGCCAGGCCCAGCCAGGCCAGAGACGTCCGCAGCCAGATTTACGGCTGTGGAGGGGCTCTGGGGAAAAAAACAAAAACAAACCACATACGCAAATGGCGGCGGCTATGGCCGCCACCATTTGCGTTCCTTATTTTTGACGTCTTAAAGTACGTAAATATTTACGTAGACTAAGACGGCGAAAATAAGGGGAACGCAAATAGCGTAGCAGACGCTATTTGCGTTCCCGTTATTTTCGCTGTCTTAGTCTACGTAATTATTTTCGTAGACTAAGAAGGCCCAAAATAAGGTCCGCCACCATTTAGGTACACTTTTTTTTTTTTTTACCCAGACGCTTTAGGCTACGTAAAAACTTATGTAGCCTATCACGTCGGTGTAAAAAACAAAACAAAACCTGCAAATGGCGGCGGTGGCAGCCAGTCGGAAGACCAGCCGCCGCAGCTGCCACTGCCGCAGCCGCCGCCACCGCTGCCCGGAAGATCCACCCCAGGTAAGTCTCATCCCGGGGGGATCCGCGGGGGGGCGGGGGGGTGGCAGGCCGTTCCGCCACAGATTTCGGGGGGCCGAATGCACTGGCATTTGGCCTGCCCAAGATCCGTGGCGGAATTCTCTGCCATCCCTAGGCGGAATGGCCTCCTGCCCCCTGCTCCCCCCCCCGCGGAATCCCCTGGGACGGCACTTTCCTGGGGTACATGCGGCGGATTCGGCGGCGGTGGATTTGGTGGTGGCGGCAGCTCCGGCGGCGGCGGGTGCTGCGGCAGGTGCGGCAGCGGGTGCGGTGGCAGTGGTGGCGGTGGGTGCGGCGGGTGCGGCAGGTGCAGCAGTGGGTGCGGCTGGTCTCCTGGCCGGCTGCGGCTGGGCGCAGCGTACGCAAATGGCGGCTGCTACAGCAGCCGCCATTTGCGTTCGCTATTTTTCGCCGTTCTAGCCTACGTAAATATTTACGTAGGCTAGAACGGCGAAAAATAGCGAACCCAAATGGCAGCCGCCGTAGCCGCCGCCATTTGCGTACTCTTTTTTTTAATTTTGCCGCGATAGGCTACGTAAATATTTACGTAGCCTATCATGGTTAAGTACAGGGACACAAACGGCGGTGGCTATGGCCGCTGCCATTTGCGTCCCTGCTGCCCAGTGGCCGGATGCCCAGTGGCAGGACTCCAGGGGGAGGGATGGAGAGCCTCCCCCCCACCACGAAGCAGATCTGCGAAACAGTAAGTGACTTTCATACATCCCTAACTCTACCTGTCATCCGGCCGGTTTCATTGCCTGTATACCTTCTGTAAACCAAGGTGAATTATGGGCTCCCCACCACCATAATGGGCACTTGGGAGTGATTGTATCGATGGCCCTTCCCCTGTAACCATTCCATAATGAGACCAAAGCCTCGACTGAATCGCCAGCCTATCAGCCAGACAATCCCCCAGAGCATTCAGGAATCATCAGATATGTGTCCATATCCATCTGATATATGGGTCACATTGTCACCCTCTGTTTATTAAACCAAGCCAGGCTCCTAATTGTGTATCTTGAAGGACATATTCAGGCAATGTAATGTCCAATAAAGAGACATGTGTACCATTAACCAACCACATAGATGTGAACAGTGGGGGCTCACATTTCTTTCTCCCCCCCCCTTGTCCAACTCTGCCTCTGGCCTTCCTGAAGACTTGATGAAAAGCACTACAAACTAAGGAGTAGCTTTTGCAGACATGATCCAAGAAGGACTTTCCTATCTGGACACCTGTCACCTGCACAGATTTTTGGCAGCAGCAAAACGTATTTATTCCCGGATCGGAGACCAGAAGCTAATGCTGATGAGATGGAGCCGAGATCAAAAGCATAAACCCTCTGAGGTGGCCAGATGCATCCTAAAGAGTATGGAGGACATGGATATGTGTAGGTGGCTCCGGAACAGTTAGGTCTTTAGTAGTGGGGTGATTTATTTGCCCCATCAGGTAAGACCACACCTCTGTGTAAAAGGAAGAGCACGCCTGCATGGAGTGATCTCTTCTTCTTCTTCTTCTTCTTCTTCTTCTTCTTCTTCTTCTTCTTCTTCTTCTTCCTTGAAATCACAAAGCAAGATGTTGGTGGCACTGGTTGGAGCTGAATATACATAGCCTAAAACGTCTGGGTAAAAAAGGCAGCTTCCTGGCTAGGAAAGCCACCGTGAATCACATGGCAGCCAGGAAGCCCATGTAGCCGAGGGAAACATAAAACATGACAACAGATCCTTCCTTGCATTGCAGGGTTATCTGTCCAAGGTGGCTGTGAATGTCAGAGTCAGGGATCAGGGGAGAAGTTCCCAGCCAGACGGTGTGGATGACAACCTGAACAGGAAATGACAATGGAGTTGGCCAAACCTCGACTTCAGCAAAGCTTTCGACGAAGTGCCCCATGATATCCTGATGAGCAAACTAGCTCAAAGTGGGCTAGATGAAACAACGATCCGGTGGATCCACAGTTGGCTATGGAATCGGACTCAAAGAGTGCTTATCAATGGGATCTTCTCAAACTGGGGAGAGGTCATGAGTGGGGTACTGCAGGGCTCAGGCCTGGGCCCAGTGCTCTTCATTTTTATTAATGACTTGGAGGAGGAGGTGCAGGGAATGCTGATCAAATTTACAGTGACTTTTAGGGAAATTTATTTATCCATTTATTTATTTAATGGCATTTTTAGCCCACCTTTCTTTGCTCATGGAACTCAGTGGCTTACATGAACTTCTGAGGCACTCTCCCATCCAGATAGCAACCAGATACAGATTTTATTTCTTTCTTTATTACAATGTGTTATTTCCTCCCTTTCCGGGGAGGAGTCCTGCCGAGGCCGCTTACAAGTAAGACAGCAATACAGTAAACAGTATAAAACCGTATTAGAATGGTTTTATAACTGGAAAAAGTGCTGAAAAGGGCAATGAAAATGATCCAGGGGTTGAAGCATCTCCCCTATGAGAGAAGGTTACAACAGCTCGGATTGTTTAGCTTGGAAAAAAGGAGGGTAAGGGGACACATGATAGAGGTCTATAAAACTTTGCACGGTGTGGAGAATGCGGATGGGGAAACATTTTTCTCCCTCTCTCAAAATACTAGAATCTGAGGTCATTCTTGAAGCTGATTGGTGGGAGATTCAGGGCAGATAAAAGGAAGTCCTTCTTCACACAGCACATAGTTAAACTATGGAACTCACTACCACAGGATGTAGTGATGGCCACCAATTTGGATGGCTTTAAAAGGGGGTTAGACAAATTTCTGGAGGAAAAGGCTATCAATGGCTACTAATCTTGATGGCTATGTGCCACCTCTTGAACCAGAGGCAGTGAGCCTATTTGCACCAGTTGCTGGGGAACGTGGGTGGGAGGGTGCTGTTGCACTCATGTCCTGTTTGTGGTTTTCCCACAGATAGCTGGTTGGCCACTGTGTGAACAGAATGCTGGGCTAGATGGACCCTTGGTCTGATCCAGCAGGGCTCTTCTTATGTTCTTAAAAGAGCAACTCTGGAGGACCTTCCCACAGGGCAGTTGATGACTGAAAGACCTGTAAGGGAAGGGAGGGAATAGTCCACCTGGAGGAGGTGCCTGGCATGATCTTTGCCTGCCTCTCTCTTCTCAGATCTGCTTAACCAAAGCAGTGTGGCTGAATCGTGTACTCTGAGACTAAGCCCTTGATCACATCATATTGGCCACAAAACCTGAATAGTTTAAAGGGCTCTGGGTAGGTCCGGCCCTACCATTAGATGGAAGGAGACAGTTGCCTGAGGCTTTTGGATGCCATGAAAAGACAGCAAAGGATTGGTTATTTTATGGGTATCTTATTTTTACTGCCAGGGAGGAAGAGAGGCACACGTGTGTTTTCCGTTTGTTTTTTGCTTCAGGAGACAACATGACGTGATTGGCCGTGGGCACTCTCTCCCATACCTAAGATGACAAACTGTTTTGTAAGAGACTCTGTACGAATGAAGAAATGTTACTACAAATAGAACCCTCTGTAAATATATGAGGAAAAAATAGGCAATACCTGTCAAATTCCTTGAAAGCACTCATCAAACTTTAAACTTTTATAAATAAGCCATTTCTTGCCCCTTCTATGTCAAAATTGGCACAAACTATCATCAACACACCTCCCCTATAGTGGTAAGTTTCAGATCAGTCTGTTGAGCTGTTTTATCAGTAAAAGCCATAGAACCTACTGTTCCCCGCATCCCTTGGATTTCCGATTATACTGGTGGAATGCAATTCAGCTGAATCACCCTTAATCGACGGTTAAAAATCGGTTAAAAAGCTGAATCCTCGACGGGGGGGAGGCGATCCGGTCCTCCCGCCCGGAATCCTGCCCGGCTGGCTCCGCTCTGCGGCGGCCACAGTTCGGGCCGCGGATGGGCTGCTGTGGACACAAATGGCAGCCGCCGTAGCGGCCGCCATTTGCGTCCAGCCAGGCTGCCGTGATAGGCTACGTAAGTATTTATGTAGCCTATCATGGCTGGGCAAAAAACCAAACAAAAAACAGCGTATGCAAATGGCGGTGGCTACGGCGGCCGCCATTTGCGTTCCCTATTTTTCGCCGTTTTATCTTACATAAATATTTACGTAGGCTATTACGGCAACAACAAGGGGAACACAAATAGCGTAGTGGGCGCTATTTGCATTCCTTTTTTCGCTGTAATAGCTTGTGTAAATATTCACGTAGGCTAAAACGGCGGGGGGAAAAAGGAATGCAAATGGCGCCCACTACGCTATTTGTGTTCCCCTTGTTTTTGCCATAATAGCCTACGTAAATATTTACGTAAGATAAAATGGCAAAAAATAGGGAACGCAAATGGCGGCCGCCGTAGCCGCCGCCATTTGCGTACACTGTTGTTTTGTCTTTTGCCCAGCCGTGATAGGCTACGTAAATACTTACGTAGCCTATCACAGCTGCAAGGTTGCAAATGGCGGCCACAGCTGGCCAGGAGACCAGCCACCGCCATCGGAGCCGCCGCCGCATCTGCCCCAGGTAAGTTCCGTCCCGGGGGGATTCCGCGGGTGGCAGGAGGCCATTCCGCCACGGATTCCGCTCAATGAAATCCGTGGCGGAATTCTCCACCATCCCTAACAGCAAAAGAGATTTAAAGCTAATCTAAAAAAATGTAACATAAGCATTGAGAGCTGGGAAGCTCTAACTCATGAGCGCTCCAGCTGGAGGTCAGCCTATATTAAAGGCACTATGGACTTTGAAGAAACATGAGTACAGGGCGAAAGGGAGAAACCAGCTCAGCGGAAGGCACGTCAAGCAAACCCTCACCGTGATCGCCTTCCCCTGGAAACCTATGTCCTCACTGTGGGAGGCTGTGTAGATCCAGAATCGGCCTTTACAGCCACCTGCAGACCCACTGCTAGAGATTGTGTTGATTGACCTATCTTCTTTGAATCTGTGTAATCCTTTTAAAGAGTTATCTGTATAGACTCTGTCTTTGGAAGGCAATCTTACTCGGTCATGAGTGATCGCCATGATGATGAATTGGGAAATCGATAACAACTGGGTCTGGTGGGAAGATCCCACCTCTTCTGGATGAAAGAGGTCCCTTTGGGGGCTGAGCTGGTGATTGGTTAAGGGAAATCTGCCCTGGGTTGGTGTGGCTGGGCCTTAAAAGGAGGTTGAGGGAGAGGCATGGTATCTCCCTTTGTCAGCGTGGTTTTGGACCTGCTGTCAGCTGGATGCTATCCTGGGAGGCCCGTACCTAGGTATGTGGAAGGAGAGGCCTGCTAGTTCGGTTATTTTGCTTGGGGGTGCGGTATAAAGGCTCTCTGCATCTGCTCAGGTTTCCTTGCAAGTGTTCAGCTTTGTAATCCTCTGCACAACCTACCACCTTCACTTCTCCTCTTCCCTGTATCCCTTCCCCGATAACGAACAGTTCTCCAACTCCAAGTTGGTGTGATCCTTTGTGTTCAACCTCAGTGCTAAATTCAGTGCCTCTTGGCAGGAGAGGGTGGTTACTGGGTGTCTCTGGGGGCTTGAGGCCAGGGTTGGCCTGTCCTACCTTGCAGGGACGTTGGGGTTAGCGCCAGCGTTCCTTCACAGCATCCAAGCTGGCATGACTGCGATCGATTTTATCTGCAAAGGGCTGCGCAAATTGGTCACAGCGGGCTATGATGTGGTCCACCTCTCCTTGTTGCGTGCCAGAGAAGAACAGGTTTCCGACCAAGCCCCACTGGGCGACTCTGAGTAGACACAATGGTGGCAGAGAAATACAATTTCTTCACCACCCTCATTGCCACCACGTAGGCTTTCAGATGAGCTTTAGCCCGTCTTCAATCGGACTCATTCTGAGTTTTCCACCAGTATCACTCTCGTCCACATCCCACTTGTGCCCACAGCACCCTAGAAAATCAGGTGTCAACCGCCTGGGCCATTTCATTTCTCTGATCCAGAGATCAACAAAGGTGTCATTTTATTTATTTATTTATTTATTTCTGTACTGCCCAATAGGCAAAGCTCTCTGGGCGGTTCACAAAAATTAAAACCATAAAGTGCGGCATAAAACAGTATAAAATATGACGCTTAAAACCACAATATAACCGTACAACCAGAATAAAACCTCGCAGCAATGAAGAGATTTAAAATACAGATTTAAACCACCAGAGCTAAAAGATTAACATGCTACCAAGCTAAAATGCTGGGAGAATAAAAAGGTCTTCACCTGGCGCTGGAAGGAGTACAATGTAGGTGCCAGTTGAACGTCTCTATGGAGCTCGTTCCACACCGAGGGGGGCCACAGCAGAAAAGGCCCTCTTCCTGGTAGCCATCCGCCTCACTTCCTTTGGCAGGGGCTCCTGGAGAAGGACCGCTGAGGATGATCTTAGGGTCTGGGCAGGCACATATGGGAGGAGGCGATCTTTCAGGTAACCTGGCCCCAAGCCATTAAGGGCTTTGAATGTTAATACCAGCACTTTGAATCTCTTGACTGCTAAAGGCTAATATTACAACACTGGAAGGATACAAACTCACCCCCTATAAAGCAATAGGTTGAAGACCTGACAACACTAGCAACATTTGAAAGAGTGGTATATAGGCATCACTTGCAAATGGACGTATATCTGGATATCTGGTCTGCTTTGACTGACGTTTTTGTATAATCCACTCATTTTTTATCCTTTTCTTTTCTATTTTTAGAATATTGCAATATTTGGAATTGAGGCCTGTAAAGCATGTAGCTATACTTGCAAATTTCTTTTGGGGTTATTTTTGTTTTATTGGAACGCACAACAGCAACAACAAAACAAAGGCTTCGAGCTGCCAAGGTGACAAGACAAATCCCAAGAGCCACCAGAAAACCATATGGATCCATCCGTCTCCTGGGGCGGACCATCTTAATTGCAGAGGCTCCAAGTCCCAGAAAGTCTAAACCCCACCAGGTAGTGATCTGTCCATGACAACGGAACTCCCACGCTGGAGGCATTCAAGACCAGGCTGGACAGCCACTTGTCAGGGATGCTCTGACTTGGATTCCTGCATTGAGCGGGGGGTTGGACTGGATGGTCTTAGCGGCCCCTTCCAACCCTGCTATTCTATGATTCTATAGAGGAAGTTTCCCCACCCCCAGATCGACATCCTCGCATCCCACACAGAAGAGCAGATCCCAAGTGTGCCCTGCTGAAACGGTGCAGTGTGTGTGTGTGTGTGTGGGGGGGGGGCTGTTTGCAGCTGGATGGCACGGAGCAGACCCCAACCTATGATTCCGAGGGGGGAGTCGGGGAGGAAGGCTCACCCCTCATTGGTATGGGTCCCTCCCACAAAGGCAAAGCCTTGGTATTTCCCCCACCTCATCCCAAGGCTGCACCTTCCATTCTGTGTCCTCTCCACGCATCAGCCCCCCCACCCCCCTGGCCATCTCTCCAGGTTTATCTCCCTGCCTGGAGAATGCAGGTGGGTGTGCGCACTATTCCCTCCCCCTCCCCATTTTTTTTTTTAAACTTTCCTCGCTAGGGAGCAGGGCTCCACTTATTAAGCGCTGCAGGCAGGACTGAGTGGCAGAATCCGCACCCGCCACCCTTCTCTCTTCTGCAAAGGGCCATTCTTCGCCCCTATGAAACTGCGGCGGCACTTCCGGCTCCCGAGCGAACGTGCAGCCCCGTTGGAGAGCGCCCGATGCAAAGAGAAAGGGACGGGGGCACCACAGAGATATGGACCGTAGAGCAGCCCGTCTCGCTCTGCGCGAGGCTCCTGCCTGGTGCTCAAAGGGAGCCGGAGGCGAAGGCTGTGTGCTTTTCATCCCCACCCCTGCCCTATCTCTATGCCCTGTGGTGAATGCGCTGGGAATCCGGCCTCCCCGTGAGTTTGCCAGGCGAAGAGCCGAAGGACGACCGGAATGTCAGGTGGGAAATCATCTCCCCCTCCCTCTTTTTGAAAAATCTGCCTCTGGCAGGAGCGTTGCTCAGATCGCCCGCCCTTGCAGGGCTGAGTGGCAGAATCCCCCCCCCTCCTCTGCCTGGCCTGCAGGCCTGCAAAGCGCGAGTCTCGGCCCCTACGGGACTGCGCCGACACTTCCGGCTCCTGAGCGAACGTGGCCCCTTTGGAGAGCACTCAATGCAAAGAGAGGGGACGGGGGCACCATAGAGACATGGCCTGTAGAGCAGCTCCTCTCGCCCTGCCCGGTGTCCAAAGGGAGCGGGCGTGAAGGCTGTGTGCCTTCCATTTGTGGTTGTTCAGTCGTTCAGTCGTGTCCGACTCTTCGTGACCCCATGGACCATAGCACGCCAGGCCTTCCTGTCCTGCGCTCTCTCCCGCAGCGTGCTCAAGTTCATATTCATTGCATCCGTGATGCTATCTAGCCATCTCGTCCTCTGCCGTCCCCTTCTCCTTTGGCCTTCAGTCTTTCCCAGCATCAGGGTCTTTTCCAGGGAGTTTTCTCTTCGCATTAGGTGGCCAAAATATTGGAGCTTCAGCTTCATTATCTGTCCTTCCAATGAGCACTCAGGGTTGATTTCCTTTAGGATGGACTGATTGGACCTCCTTGCAGTCCAGGGGACTCGTAAGAGTCTTCTCCAGCACCACAGTTCGAAAGCATCAATTCTTCGGCGCTCAGCCTTCCTTATAGTCCAGCTCTCACAGCCATACATTACTACTGGGAAAACCATAGCTTTGATTATATGGACCTTTGTCGGCAAGGTGATGTCTCTGCTTCTTACTATGCTGTCTAGGTTGGCCATAGCTTTCCTCCCAAGGAGCAAGCGTCTTTTAATTTCATGGCTACAGTCACCGTCTGCGGTGATCTTGGAGCCCAAGAAAGTAAAATCTGTCACTGCTTCCATTTTTTCCCCTTCTATATGCCAGGAAGTGATGGGGCCAGATGCCATGATCTTCGTTTTTTTAGTGTTGAGTTTCAAACCAGCTTTTGCACTCTCCTCTTTCACCCTCAACAAGAGGCTCTTGAGATCCTCTTCGCTTTCTGCTATTAGGGTGGTATCATCTGCGTATCTGAGGTTGTTGATAATTCTCCCAGAAACCTTAATTCCAACCTGTGATTCATCCAACCAGCCGTTTCTCATGATGTACTCTGCATATAAGTCAAATAAGCAGGGCGACAATATGCAGCCTAGTCGTACTCCTTTCCCAATTTGGAACCAATCGGTTGTTCCATGTCTGGTTCTTACTGTTGCTTCTTGACCCTCGTACAGGTTTCTCAGGAGACAGGTAAGGTGGTCTGGTACCCCCATCACTTTCAGAATTTGCCACAGTTTGTTGTGATCCACACAATCAAAGGCTTTAGCGTAGTCAATGAAGCAGAAATAGACGTTTTTCGGAATTCTCTTGCTTTCTCCATGATCCAGCGAAAGTTGGCGATTTGATCTCTAGTTCCTCTGCCTCTTCGAAACCCAGCTTGTACTTCCGGGAGTTCTCGGTTCGCATACTGCTGAAGCCTAGCTTGTAGGATTTTGAGCATCACCTTGCTGGCATGTGAAATGAGCGCAATTGTGCGGTAGTTTGAACACTCTTTGGCGTTGCCCTTCTTTGGAATTGGAATGTAAACTGACCTTTTCCAGTCTTGTGGCCACTGTTGAGTGTTCCAGATTTGTTGGCATATTGAGTGCAGCACTTTAACAGCATCATCTTTTAGGATCTTAAATAGCTCGGCTGGAATACTGTCATCTCCGCTAGCTTTGTTGTTACTAATGCTTCCTAAGGCCCGCTTGACTTCACTCTCGAGGATGTCCGGCTCAAGTTCACGGTCTCCTCGTGAGCTTGCCAGGCGAAGAGCTGAAGGGCGACCGGAATTTTAGGCGGAAAATCATCTCCCCCTCCCTCTTTTCGAAAAATCTGCCTCTCGATCGTCCACCCTTGCAGGGCTGAGTGGCAGAACTACGGGACTGCGCCGACACTTCCGGCTGCCGAGCGAACGTGGCCCCTTTGCGGGGCGCTCAATGCAAAGAGCGGACGGCGGCGCCATAGAGATATGGCGGGTAGAGCAGCTCCTCCCGCTCCGCGCTAGGACCCTGCCCGGTGCTCAGAGGGAGCCGGGCGTGACGGCTGTGCGCGTTGCGTGCATACCCCACCCCTCCCCTCCCCTCCCATCTCGAGGGTCCGTGCCTGGAGATCGGCCTCCTCGCGACTTCCCCGCAGCAAGACCGGGGCGCGGCAGGAATTCCGGGCGCAGCATCCCGGTGAGAGCAGGGGGCAGATGGGGGGCGGGGAGGCGCCCCCTGCCCGGCGGGGCTGCTCCGCGCCAGCAGCTGCAAAGCGCGCCCGGGCTTGCACGGGGTGCGACGCCCGCCGGGCCTGGCACCCGAGGCAAAGAAAAAAAAGGGGGGGGTCCCTGGGGGCAGAGAGCCCAGTGGGGGGAGAGAGGGAGCTCCGCGCCACCTCCGCGCATCACAGCTCGGGGAAGGGGCGCCCCGCCTTTCCTGGCGAGGCGCTCCAGTGCCCATTTTTCTCCCCCTCCCAGCCTGCTGGAAGCACCTGGCGGGGTCGTCCCATGACGTGATCGGTGGGGGATTGAGGACAGGTGGAAGGAAGGGCTGCCTCGCGCAGCGCAGAGTTGAACTGTGGAACTCGCTGCCGCAGGACGCGCGGACGGCCACCCGTTTGGACGGCTTTAAACGGGGGCTGGACACGTTCCTGGAGGAGGAGGCGATCCATGGCTGCTAGTCTTGATGGCTATGTGCTCCCTCCAGGACCAGAGGCAGTGAGCCTGTTTGCACCAGTTGCTGGGGAACATGGGCGGGAGGGTGCTGTGGTTCTCATGCCCTGCTTGTGGGTTCCTGGTCAGCAGCTGGTCGGCCGCTGTGTGAACAGAATGCTGGACGAGATGGACCCGTGGTCTGATCCGGCACTCAGGCTCTTCTTCCACTCTTAAGGTTTTTTGTTTATTGAATAGGCCTTTGGTCTGATCCAGCAGGGCTCTTCTTACGTTCTCATGTACTCCGCTCAAAGCATGCGCAGATGTGTGCGTGTGTGTGAAAGAAAGAGAGGGAAGGAAGGAAGGAAGGAAGGAGAGGAAGGATGAGTGCAGGCTGGTGGGTCTGATGTCAGTGGGGCTGTGAATCTGCTCTGGGTTTCAGTCAGAACCCGAAATGCTTCAGCCCCTTGGACAGCTCCGTTACAGTTCTGACTGGTTTGGACTGCAACCCGGAGCAGCTGCACAGCCCCATTGGCATCGGAGGCACCAGCTTCCACTGGAAAGAAAGCAATGGACCTGGCTCCCTTTTTGCCTTGTAAAGCTGAAGCCAAGGCAGAGACTGGAGAAAATATGCGCTACGCAGCTGCGCCCAAGGCTGCGAGGAGACTCTGTGAGGGAAGAGGAGGGGGTCAGAGTAGGAGGGAGAGAAGGGGGGCACACGGAGAGAGACTTCTCAGCCGTTCATAGCCCCAAGACTTTATGGTTATATTTGCAAAGGGATGCGGGGACGTCTTTCTCATCATCTCCTAGAGAACATCTCCCGTTTTTATCAGCGCCCAGAGAACAGGGGTTATTAGGCGGATTGTTGTTCAGTCGTTCAGTCGTGTCCGACTCTTCGTGACCCCATGGACCATAGCACACCAGGCCTTCCTGTCCTGCGCTGTCTCCCAGAGCGTGCTCAAGTTCATATTCATTGCATCGGTGATGCTATCTAGCCATCTCACCCTCTGCCGTCCCCTTCTCCTTTTGCCTTCAGTCTTTCCCAGCATCAGGGTATTTTCCAGGGAGTTTTCTCTTCGCATTAGGTGGCCAAAATATTTCAGCTTCAGCTTCAGTATCTGTCCTTCCAATGAGCACTCAGGGTTGATTTCCTTTAGGATTGACTGATTGGACCTCTTTGCAGTCCAGGGGACTCGTGGTAAGAGTCTTCTCCAGCACCACAGTTCGAAAGCATCAATTCTTCGGCGCTCAGCCTTCCTTATAGTCCAGCTCTCACAGCCATACATTACTACTGGGAAAACCATAGCTTTGATTAGACGGACCTTTGTCGGCAAGGTGATGTCTCTGCTTCTTACTATGCTGTCTAGGTTTGCCATAGCTTTCCTCCCAAGGAGCAAGCGTCTTTTGATTTCATGGCTACAGTCACCATCTGTGGTGATCTTGGAGCCCAAGAAAATAAAATCTGTCACAGCTTCCATTTCTTCCCCTTCTATATGCCAGGAAGTGATGGGGCCAGATGCCATGGTCTTTGTTTTTTTAATGTAATAAATCGATGTAAATCTGTACAATCTCCAGGGTGTTTCTGTGTGAGAGATTGTTGGCTCGAACCCCCTCATCCCATTCGGGCATTTCTAGATCAGAACCAGAGCCTGTGGAAGTCAGAAGAACCTTACACACAAGGAACTGAACATACTAGACGTATGCGTGAAGGGTAGAAGCCTGGGCGACGTTTTGGTTTCTCTCGCAGGTAGCGGGATGGCTTCGGCGCCGTGTTCGAGATCAGCTCTTCCTTGGGCCGGAGGGGAAACATCCACAGTGCTGTCTGCTCAGGTAAGACGGGGAGAGGGATTGTCTCGGAAGCTGCTTGGCTGCTTCCTCCGTGTTCTTTCAAGCCCCCTATCCTTCTTGGGGCTCAATCCTATGCCTGTTTAGACAGAAAAAAGTCCTACAACTCCCAGCATCCCCCAGCCAGCCACGGTGGCTGGGGGATGCTGGGAGTTGTAGGACTTTTCCTGTCCAAACAAGCATAGGATTGCACCCTGCGTTTTTTCTTGTTTCTGGTGCTGCGAGGTTTTGCATCTCCCCGTTCAGGGGGCTGGGAGCTCCTCTGATCTTCTCCCATGACTGATGCCAGTCAGGTGACCTGACCAATCTTGTCAGCTGGCCACCTGCCATTGGATTACAGTTCCATTTTGTCCAATATTCCTTGAACGGTCTTGTCTAGATAGCAGAGCCTCCCTCTTTAGTTGGACGACCCAGGAGCTCGTCCAATAGCACGAGGACAGTGAGAGAAAGAGCACCTTAGCGTTCCCCAACCCTGCAGGAGTGACAGTCACGTGCAACAACTCCCTCGGGAGCATCTCTAAACGTCCTGCAGCTCTCTGCAGAGAGCTTCTTCGCCCTCTCCCCTCCGACGGAAGCCACACGGCCCAGCTTTTCCTGAGAGGCATTTGCTGAACTCCTGGGCACCATCAGGAGGAAGCGTGACGCAAACGCACAACTGTTGTCTGCAACTGTACAACTTCTGCAACTGCATGTCTCTCCACAGGCACGGTGGTCTTGGGTTGCCAGCTAGCCATGATATTACATAGAATTCAGACGCTTCCCTGCAACTCTTCCCTTAAGAGGAGGAGCATGGATAGGGATGTATGAAAGTCACTTACCTTTTCGACGGGGTGATTCGTGGTGGGGGGGGGGAGGCGCTTCGCACCTCCCCCCAAAATCCTAACCCGGCCGGCTCCGCTCCGCGGTGATTCCACGGAGCCACCAGCTGGGGCCGCCCGCAGCTGGACATCCGGCCGCTGGGCAGCCTGCAGGCAAAAAACAAACAAACAGCGTATGCAAATGGTGGCGGCTACGGCGGCCACCATTTGCGTTCCCTTGTTTTCGCTGTTTTAGCCTACGCAAATATTCACGTAAGCTATTACAGCGAAAAAAAAAGGGGAACGCAAATAGCGTCGTGGGCACCATTTGCATTCCTTTTTTTTTTCGCTGTTTTAGCCAACGTAAATATTTACGTAAGCTCTTACGGCGAAAAAAAGGGAAACGCAAATAGCGTAGCGGGCGCCATTTGCGCTCCCTTTTTTTCGCTGTTTTAGCCTACGTAAATATTTACGTAAGCTATTACGGTGAAAAAAAAGGGGAACGCAAATAGCGTAGCGGGCGCCATTTGCGCTTCCTTTTTTTTCGCTGCTTTAGCCCACTACGTTATTTGCGTCCCCCTTTTTTTTCGCCGTAATAGCTTACGTAAATATTTACATAGGCTAAAACAGTGAAAAAAAGGGAACGCAAATGGCGGCCGCTGTAGCCGCCGCCATTTGCGTACGCTGTTTTTTGTTGTTGTTGTTGCCGTGATAGGCTACGTAAGTATTTACGTAGCCTATCACAGCAAAGGCAACTACACAAATGGCGGCCGCTACGGCGGCCGCCATTTGAGTCCACAGCAGCTGGCCAAGAGGCCAGCTGCCGCCGCTGGAGCCACCACCGGAGCCACCGGCCCAGGTAAGCTTCATCCCAGGGGGGATTCCGCGGGTGGGTGGGAGGCCGTTCAGCCACGGGTTTTGGGGTGCCGAATGCCAGTGCATTCGGCCTCACCTAAATCTGTGGCGGAATTCTCCGCCATCCCTATGTCTAGCTGATCCAACCAGCCTGTGTTAGAGCAAAATTCCCCCCACACACACACACCGCTTTTTGGTAACGTTTTATTTATTTATTTATTACATTTCTATGCCGCCCAATAGCCGAAGCGCTCTGGGTGGCTCACAAAAATGAAAACCACAAAGCACAGCCTAAAACAATATAAAATATGAAAGCTTAAAACCACAATAGAACAGTACAACCAGAATAAAACCCAGCAGCAATGCTGAGATTTAAAATACAGATTTAGAACAGCAAAGCTAAAAGACTAGGAAACTAAAATGCGAAAATACTGGGAGAATAAAAAGGTCTTCACCTACTGCCAGGAGGAGTACAGTGTAAGTGCCAGGTGAACCTCTCTAGGGGGCTCATTCCACAGCTGGGGGGGGCCACAGCAGAAAAGGCCCTCTTCCTGGTAGTCCCCTGCCTCACTTTCTTTGGCAGGGGCTTACGGAGAAGGACCGCTGAGGATGATCTTAGGGTCTGGCCAGGCACATATGGGAGGAGGTGATCCTTCAGATAACCTGGCCCCAAGCTGTTAAGGGCTCTGAATGTTAATACCAGCACTTTGAATTGGGCCTGGCAATGAACTGGCATAAAGTTCAGATAGTTTCTTTTTTGCATGGAACAGGCATTTTGCAAACACATAGCTGTGTTTTGCCCTTAGATCCTTTTTTAAAACAATTTATTTCCCCATAAGAAGGTGCTCTGTGCATGTTCAGAAGTACTCATCCATACACAGGTCCCAAGTCCCAGGAGTCACACTAACATCAAGTCAGCTGCAGTTGCCTGTGGACAGGAAATGGCATCCTGTAAACTTTGTGTGTGTGTGTGTGACTAGCATAATACTCTGTGTTCTTTCTGATTGTACTAATGAACTAATGTGTTAAATATTTGATTATTATTTGTCAGTATTTGACTAATCAGTTACTTATTTATTTTATTATTGCATTGATACCCTGCCTTTTCCTCTTGCAAGGAACTCATGGCAGCATACACAATTCTCCTCCTCTCCATTTTATCCTCACAACAGCCCTGCGAGGTTGGTCAGGCTGAGAGTCAGTGACTGGCCCAAAGTCACCCAATGAGCTTCATGGCCGAATGGGGATTAGAACCCAGATCTCCTGAATCCCAATCCAACAGCTTAGCCAGTACACTACATACAATACACTGGCTCTCTCCATTGACCCTTTAAAAAAAAAAAAAATAGACCTACATAAAATCTTTCAGGGAAATACCAAATTACTCCTCTGCAAATTCTTCTTTCAGATTGTGGTGTGCGTCCGTGTAGCATTATTTGAGAGGAGATAATGATTTCTTCTTTTTTCAGGTTCTGGTGACCTTTGAGGAGGTGACTGTGTATTTTACCAAGGAGGAGTGGGCTCTGCTTGATCTGAGCCAAAGGGCTCTTTACAAGGAAGTCATGATGGAGAACTACAGTAACGTGGCCTCTCTGGGTAAGGATCTTTCTGTCTCTTTTTTGAATGGTTGTTTATTCAAACATTTGCAAGAGGGAAAAGGCAGGATATCGATGTGATAATAAAATAAATTAAAAAATGGATTAGTCCAATATTAACAAATAATAATCAAATATTTATTTGTAATGATTGCAGACTGAATATTGGTGGATGAGCTGTGTGCCCTGGTATGCTTTCTCTGCTATGCTTTGCTCTTTGAGCTTGGCTTGACTGATGCCATGTTGGGAACTACAAAGTCCCTCTCAGGAAGCTTCCGAATTCATAGAATCATAGAATAGTAGGGTTGGATGGGGTCTGCAAGACCATGTAGTCCAACCCCCTGCTCAGTGCAGGAATCCAAGTCAGAGCATCCCTGGCAGAGGGCTGTCCAGCTTCATCTTGAATGCTTCCGCCGTGGGAGAGCCCACCGCCTCCCTAGGTCATTGGTTCCATTGTTGTCTTGCTCTAACAGTCAGGAGGTTTTTCCTGATGTTCAGCTGGAATCTGGCTTCCTGTCACTTGAGTCCATTATTCCATGTCCTGCACTCTGGGGTGATCGAGAAGAGATCCTGGCCTTCCTCTCTGTGACAATCTGTTAGCGGCTGCAGCATCTCAATTAGGATATCCAGATTTTCCTCTTGTTACCCCCTCCTAAAAACATTCCATGGGGAAGAGAAATTCCTGTCTGAGATCACGTCTCCCTTTCTTCTCAAGGCTTTATATAGCCTTGTGCTTCCAGACAATGAAAACTAATTTTAGGGTGCGGTCCCCTGGCCGCTAGACAGCAGCTAGATGGCCGTAGGATTGGTCGGTTTCCAGGAACTGACCCCAGAGCCCGTGCTCTGAGGTTGGTTCCTGGAGAACCACCTCCTTCATCTCTCCCCCACCTCGTAAGGGGCGCGGAACGTCCCCAGTCTCCGGGCTCATAAGAGCAGTGCGGAGCGGGGCAAAAGAGGCATTCCTGGGGGTGGGAAGTGTGGAAGTGCCAATAGGTCGCTTCCTATGCGTCGCCTGGCCTTCCGCCCCACTCCGAGGTCCCTAGGCTAGACAGCCGAAGTCGTCCGTCTAGCCGCGAATGCAGGGCGGCTGGAGCAAGGAGAAGATCCCCTCCACACTCTGCATTGGATAGGCGGTTGCCTCCGAATTCGGAATTGGCTGCCTATCCCAATAGGCAATTGCTCCCTTAGGGAAGGAAGATGTAAGAACCTCCCCAGACAACGACATTTCTGTATTTGTGGCAGACACGAGGTTGAGGATACGCTACGCTACATGTTACGTTGCCAGTCTTATAATGTTCCAAGAGATAAACATTTAATGAGATGTTTAGGACCTGTAGCTAGCCTTAATGATATAGATAAAATTAAATATTTGTTGTCCAGTACATCCACGTTTGTCAAGCTTAACACAGCTGGATTTGCGGTAAAAGCAACCCAACTCAAAACAGCCCAAGAGGATACCTGTTTGTCTTAAGAAAAGTGGTTTCTGAGATCACATATCCTTGTAAGGCACTGAGCACTATTATTATCATTATTATGAGATTCGTTAGTAAGATTTTTGGCTGGTTGAATTGTTAAGCTTTACTATTATATGTTAGATGAAAGGCAATATATGCTGAGTTTAAACTTAATCCTTTTAAGTTTATATATTTAAATTTATATAAATATAAATTTATATTTAAATTTGCATGCATTATGAATTATGCATGAAGCATAATTCATGCTTTTTTCTTCCTTCTTCTTCTGTTATCTTTTTTTCTTTTTCTTTTTTGTCATTGCTGCGTCCTCCTAAGAATACTGTATCGTTGGGAAATTGAAGTTACTGATTAGGTTGTTGGTACTGTTTATTTCACTTATAAAGATAAAACAGAATAAAAAGTATTTAAGAAAAAAAATGAATTGTTATTGGTAATACCTTGTATTGTATTGATAGGTGCCTGTTGTTGGTCTCTTTGGCTGTAACCTATACTTGGTTGCCAAATGAATGAATGAATGAATGAATGAGAGACTGCAGCATCTCACTGAGCGTCCTCCATCTCTCTTATCCAGTTTAACTGTGGGGCTGTCCACAATCAGACCCTGTTCGGGGTGTGGGGGGTGGAGGGGATTTTCTGTATTCTGTGTGTCCTTCCTATCCCCACTGGGGATGTAAGTAGCTAGGCTTACCTAGATGCTAATGGGCCTGGTTTAAGGTTTCAATATTTATTTATTAATTACAGTTCTATACCGCCCAATAGCCAAAGCTCTCTAGGCGGTTTACAAAGATTAAAAATACAGAGATTAAAAGCCGTTGGCATAAAAAACACATGAACAGACGATACACACAAAAGAACATCTATCTAAAACAACTTCAAACAAGCAATCTCAAAGCAAACAACCATAACCATAACCCATTCCAGGATTGATTAAAACTTATCATATGCTGCCAAATGCCTGGGAGAAAATAAAGGTCTTAACCTGGCACCGAAAAGATAACAATGTTGGCGCCAGGCGGGCCTCGTCGGGAAGATCATTCCATAATTTGGGGGCCACCACCGAGAAGGCCTTCTCCCTTGTTGCTGTCTTCCAAGCTTCCCTCGGAGTAGGCAGCCGGAGGAGGACCTGAGATGTTGAGCATAGTGTACGGGTAGGTTCGTGTCGGGAGACGTGCTCTGTCAGGTTTACTTTCCATCAAAGCTCTAAACAAATTGGGACCAAGGTATTTAAGAGATTGCCTGACACCCCCCCTCCCCAATACCTCTCTGTTAGGTTGCTGTGTTCATCAGAGATACCTTCTTGGTGGTGCCTAGGATTTTGGAGTTCCAGTCCTTTATGGTTTAGAACAGGGCCTTTAGAATCATAGCACACACTCTTTAGAACTCCCTTCCACTACAAATGTGTCAGATCCTGACCATCCTGGGCTTTTGGCACCTAGTAGACAGTTACTTGTTCCAACAAGCTTTCACAGACTGGTGATCTTATCTTCTCCTTGGTGTCATAAGAAGAGAAGAACAGGAACAGATCAAGGGTCCATCTAATCCAGCATTCTATTCACACAGTGGCCAACCAGCTGTCGACTGGGAACCCACAAGCAGGACAACAGCACTCTCCCATCCATGTTTCCCAGCAACTGGTATACATAGGCTCACTGCCTCTAGTACTATAGGTAGCACATAGCCATCAGGACTAGTAGCCATTGATAGCCTTCTCCTCCAGGAATTTGTCCCACCCCATTTTAAAGCCATCCACGTTGGTGGCTATCACTACATCCTGTGGTAGTGAGTTCCTAGTTTAACTATGTGCTGTGTGAAGAAGTCCTTCCTTTTATCTGTCCTGAATTGCCCACCAATCAGCTTCATGGGCTGACTCCAGTGGGTCCTAGTATTATGAGAGAGGGGGGAAAATGTCTCCCTATCCACTTTCTCCATAGCATGCATTATAGAGTATTTTTATTATTCTTTTATATGGAATGATTTGTATATCGCTTAGAAATTTCTCTTTAATTTATGTGATTCATAAATATCGGTAAACCAATAAATGGATAAACCTCTCAAAAACAGACACATTAGGTGTAAAAAGAAGAATAAAATTGGTGTAAAAGGCCAATAACAGCAACATCAGATTAGAAAGGGTGAAGGAGTATACCTGCACCTTGAATTGGGCCTGCTTGCTGCAAGATGGGCTGAACAGGCTCCCACCTCCCCACTCCTGCAACGAGACAGATCAACTGAAATTTCTAAGAACTCTTCAGAGGCAGACCTGTGGAAATTGCATGTAGTAGTATATGCACTAAAGGGGCACGGATGAGGGTGGGTTGTGAGATCCCACTTCTCCGGGTTGGCATGCAGCCGGTATGTGGGATGGAATTGCCAAAAGGCACTCTGGGCCAGAACTGATACCTGTCTAGGTATCTAGATACTTCTCTAGGGGCAAGGTAAGGTATTTTATTTGATCTGGTAGGGTTACTACCATCCATTTAGGCCAGACGTACCCACGGCTCCGTCGGGCAATTTGAGAGACTGTCCTGGGCACCACTACAAAATGGCTGCCATGGGGGGCATGGCTCAGGACAAATAACCAGCCCCAAAGACTGAGTCCAAGGCAGAGGTGGGGTCTGAGCACCAACACACTAAACAACTCCTTTGAACCCATACTTTTCAGCACCAACAGAAGCCTATTTTAGAGCAATCCCAGATGCTGGCAATGAAATATGCTACTTTTTTTTAGAAAAGTGGGAGGGGCAGGGAACCTTGGTGGGTGCCAAGAAAGGACTCCGGGGGCGCATTGGTGCCCCCTGGCATCATGTTGCCTGCCCCTGCTTTGGGTAAATGTAATTGATTACGGCAATGTGTTTGAGCACATTTGGGCTCCCTATGTCAGGGTGGACACTGAGCCCATAGAACCTCAGAACAGTTCTGATTCTGAGGAGGAACAGCCGTCTGTGGGAGAGGAGCGCGCTCTTCCCTCCCAGGCCCTGCAGCTGGCAGAGATTCCTTCTACCAGCATTCCAGACATAGATAGCGGTCCTGGGAGTGAAAGAGTGGGGGAGGAGGGCTTGCTGGATGCTCGACGCAGACGCAGAGAGCAATGAGCTATGGAGGGCGCGGAAAGGAGGCGTAGCGCCCATTTGGCGCGCAAGCAACGGTCGCGTCCAGAGGACCCAAGGGAAAAGGGGAAGGACTCTCCCTAGCCCATAAGTTCAGGGTCTGCAAGTGATTCTCGTACAAACGGGGACCAACTGTTTCCAACCCGGGGCATAGGTTACTCTACTGTTCATAGCTTAGTCGCTGGTGATAGAGTTATTAAGTTGTAAAAGGAATAAAGCCTTGAAAAGAATCCTTTGTCTGTGTCTGGAGTTGGCTCCTGGAGTAGACTGAAAGAGGCCGGCTAGGGCCCCCTGACACCCTAAGAGGTGGAATGCAGAGAAGAATGAACAGCAGAAGACCTCAAGTGGCAGAGGAAGGGATCATAAAACATATATTTTGCCAGGGTGTCAGCTAATGATTGATATCACTAGCTGACACCCATCAGCTGACACTCAGAGGGCTTCGGCTCTTTGGAGGTATATAAATGTAATGAATGAATACATACATACATACATACATAAAACTGAATTGGTGGGACAGGGCTTTCTCAGTGGTAGCACCCAGACTTTGGAACAGTTTCTCTTGGCCAGTGGTGGGGAGACATTTGGTTGCTTCCTAGTCATTCTTCAGAAAGTTAATATTTTATTTATTTAAGTATTTAGTACATTTATAATCTGCCCAGTAACTCATGCTCTCTGGGTGGATTCCAAACAGTTAAAAAACTAAAATGTCATAGGACAGTTAAAAATATAAAATACAGTACAAATATTTACAATAATAAAATACGATATAATGTGAAACAATAAACAGCACAGGAATTGAGAAAACAGCCAGAATAACATATAACTCTAAAAATGCCAGGGAGAAAAGAAAGGTCTTTGCCTGGCAGCGAAAAGATAATGTAGGTGCCAGATGAACCTCTTTGGGGAGTTTATTCCACAAGTGGGGTGCCACAACGGAGAAGGCCCTTTCTCTTGTAGTCACCTGCCTAGTTTCCTTTGGTAGGGGCACCTGGAAGAGGTCCTTGGAAGATGATGTAAGGGTCTGTGGAGGTGTATGCAGGAGGAGATGTGCCTTTAAGGTACTGTGGTATCCTAATAATGGCTTGTTTGGCAGGCTTTTAATACCAAGTCACTGTTTCCCTGGTTGGATATTTTTTAAAGAAAATTCTAGCAGCTTCCTAGAGTTAGAAGGGACCTCAAAGATCATCTTGTCTAACCTCCTTCTGCTGCTGTTCATTTTACTTTGGAAATAGTTGTCTGAAGTGTCAGCTGCATTTTATTGCTTTTGAAGTCATGTTTTCTTGGGCTTTGCAATTTGGGTACAATATGGGGTAAGGGGAGCTTAAAATTTAAGGGGTGAGAGATGGTGCTTGGGGGCAGGGGGGCAGGGCAAGTAAGGGAGTAAGATCCACTGTATTAGAAGCTTGCTAGATGCTGATGCTGGCAAGAGATGTTTTGACAACCTTATCAGCTGTGTCTTCCTAATAAGGAAACTGGGTAAAAAGTAAGGGGTCATAGATAAGAAGACCTTGTGGTCTGGGATTCCCCTGTCTGGAGAAAAAGGGAAGAGGTGTTGACTCATAAAAGGAGAACATAGACCTGTTCCATAGTAAACAATATGTGTCAGAGATAGGAGGGAATATTTGGGAAATGAGTCATGAGATGAGACATACAGGATGACATGGACCAATAGTTGTAAAGATTTTGGAATATGTGTTAGAGGGGAGGACACCAAATTTGGGAAGGCATTAAAGCTGATACACGGAAGAGATCTGGGTCTTCCTTCTTTACTTTGGATCGGGCTTGCTACTCTGAGGTCTATCGCTTAGATGAAGCCTTAAGATGAAGCCGGGGTCTGGAGTGGAGGAGAAAGTCCCTTTACCTTTCATCATAAAATAGCGCTTTGTGAGTCTGTCTTATCTTTGCCTTGTTGCTGTGTGGAAGGTTTGTGTGCTTGTTAAAGCTTTATCTGTTGTCTTTCTTTAATGAATGCATTTAGTTTATGTCGTTGTTTTAGTTCTTATTCGTAGACTTTAAGTAAATCTGAGTGAATGTGAACACTTTGGTCTCAGTCCCTAAAGAAACCTCATCCACAACATCGGAGCCAAGCTGAGGCTGTTTAAAGTAGATGTGCCTAGGTATCCAGTACAAGGGACCCTGAAATTTTAGCCTCCAGTTTTCCCCTTCCAACATTGGTGACTGCTTTTGCTGAAAAGTAGCACGTCAGTTTTAAAATAAATAGAGCTGGGTGTCATGAGTGACTCGAGATTAAACAAATCCATGTGGAGCTCTGATTATGACCTCTTCTGAAGGGCTGCACTCCTGTCCCCAGTAAATATCCTCTGCGAGTTATTTGTTGTACTTATAATTTAAAATAGTTGGTATTTTATGCTCCACCAGGGCAACCATGACTGGTTGCATCCGATCACCATGTCAGAAAGCACAATTTTATTAGTTCACAGTAACAGCTAATTGATAATTGATTACAGCCTCCATTTCTCAATCGCATATGTAATTAGCTATTCTCTCTCTCTGTTCCAGCAGGTGAGGGACAGGACAGTAACCATTCTGAAGAGATCTCTTCAAAAACAACCCAGGATCAAATGGAGGAAGAGACCTTTGAGAGTCAAGATGGATCAAGGAGGCAGCCAGAGAATCAAGAAGAGAATGGGAGGAATAAAGCCATGCTTAGCCAGGCTGATGGCTTCTGTCAAATCCCAATCCAGCAAGAACATCATAAGGGAAAGAAACATAACGGGCATCTTTCATGTGGGAAAATGTTCCGATTTAAATCTAAACTTAACTCACGCTGCAGAATTCACGCAGGGGAGAAGCCATATGTATGCAAGGACCATGGAAAGAGTTTCAGCAAGGGCACACCCCTCATTTCACACCAGAGAATTCACACAAAGGAGAAACCATATACATTCTTGGAATGTGGAAAGAGCTTTACTCAGAGCTCACACCTTACTTTGCATCAGAGAATCCACACAGGAGAGAAGTCGTATAATCATTTGCACTGTGGAAAGAGGCCCTGCCAGAGAACACACCTTGCATCACATCGAAGAATTAACTCCGAAGGAACAAAAATTGAATGTTTGGAATGCGAAAAGAGCTTTAGTCAGAGCGCAGCTCTTGCTGAACATCAAAACACTCACAAAGGAGGGAAACCCTACAGGTGTCTTGAGTGTGGAAAGACCTTCAGTCAGAACTCAAGCTTTATTTCACATCAAAAAATGCACACTGGAGAGAAAGCATATAAATGCATGGAGTGTGGAAAGGGCTTCAGCAATAGCACACAGCTAATTCAGCACCAAATAATTCACACGGGGGAGAAACCATATGTATGCAAGGACTGTGGAAAGAGTTTCTGCCATAGCACAAACCTTATTTCACATCAGAAAATTCACACAGGGGAGAAACCATATAAATGTTTTGTGTGTGGAAAGAGTTTCAGTCATAGCACATACCTTACTTCACATAAGAGAATTCATACAGGGGAAAAACCATACAAATGCATGGAGTGTGGAAAGACCTTCAGTCAAAAAGCACACCTTACTTCCCATGAAAGAATCCATACCGGGGAGAAGCCATATAAATGTCTAGAGTGTAGAAAGAGCTTCAGTCAGAGCTCACACCTCACTTTGCATCAGCGAATCCACACGGGAGAGAAACCTTATAAATGCTTGACATGTGGAAAGAGCTTCAGTAATCGCACATACCTTACTTGCCATCAAAGAATCCATACAGGCGAGAAGCCATATAAATGCCTGGAGTGTGGAAAGAGCTTCAGTCAGAGTTCAAGCCTTTCTTCACATAAAAAAATCCACACTGGAGAGAAACCATATAAATGCATGGAATGTGGAAATAAATTCAGTCACAGGGCTCAACTAACTCAGCATCAAAGAATACACACGGGAGAAAAACCGTACACATGTTTGGCATGTCAAAAAAGCTTCAATAGTAATACAGGCCTCACCTCACATAAGAGAGTTCACACAGGGGAGAAACCATATAAATGTCTGGAGTGTGGAAAGAGGTTCAGCCATAGTACAAACCTTACTTCACATAAGAGGATTCACACAGCGGGAAAACCATATAAATGCTTGGAGTGTGGAAAGACCTTCAGTCATAGTTCGACGCTTACTACACATCAAAAAATTCACAGATGGGATAAACCATATACTTGTTTTGAGTGTGGAAAGAGTTTCAATTGCAGCTCAGGCCTCACTTCCCATCACAGAATCCACACAGGAGAGAAACCCTATAAATGTATGGAGTGTGGAAAGAGCTTTACTCAGAGCTCACACCTTACTTCACATCAGAGAATCCACATAGAAAAGAAACCATATAAATGATTGCAGTGTGGAAAGAGCTTCTGGGGGAACGCACACTTTACATCCCATCGAGGAATGCAGATCGGAAAGGCACCATAAAATCATCAGACCATGGTAGAAGTATTTAGAATACTTTATACCTTGCTGGACTTCAGAAAGGATAAACAAAAGGATGCCTGGGAGGTGAACCTTCCTCAAAATGTGAGCACCCACTATTAAAGACCATTTTAGCTTAAGCCATTTAAACCATTTTAGCTAAACCCATCTTTTGCTAAACCAGACATTATGTGCTTCATGACGTATTATTTTTTAAGCTCTGCGTATGGAGGAAAGAGCCACACAAGCCGTAATGAGGATCAGAGATGTAGGAGCCACGTATAAACCCCACTAATCAAGAGTCTTCTGACCAATACAACCTTAAGAGAAGTCACACAGAAGGGAGAGCACCTCAGTGCTCAAAATACGGCAAACGTGCCATACGTTTACCGACTACATTACAATGCATTCCTTGTGGGAGGAACAGGCATTCCTTCACTAACCTGTCAGTGTGCTGGGATCATATTAGGCCTCATCTGGAGTACTGTGTCCAATTCTGGGCACCGCACTTTAAGAAGGATGCAGACAAGCTGGAGAGGGTTCAGAGGAGGGTAACAAAGATGAGCATACTGGAAACAAAGCCCTATGAAGAGAGACTGAAAGAACTGGGCATGTTTAGCCTTGAGAAGAAGACTGAGGGGAGACATGATAGCGCTCTTCAAGCACTTGAAAGTTTGTCACAGAGAGGAAGGCCAGGATCTCTTCTCGATCATCCCCAAGTGCAGGACATGGATTCATGGGCTCAAGTTACAGGAAGTTCAGATTCTGGCTGAACATTACGAAAAACTCACGGACTGTTACAGCAATATGACAATGGAACCAAAGACCTAGGGCGGTGGTGGGCTCTCCCACATTGAAGGCATTGAAGACGAAGCTGGACAGCCATGTGTCAAGGATGCTTTGACTTGAATACCTGCATTGAGCAGGGGGTTGGACTCGATGGTCTTGTAGGACCCTTCCAACCCTACTATTCTATGATTCTATGATATTTGGTGGCCTTCTTTCAGGTGCTCCTGCAGGCTTTGGGGGTGTCTCTCTTGGTGGAATTCTCTTTCTATGGAGGCCTGTTAGACACTGACATTGCTATGTGGGGGCGGGGGGGGCATCATGAAAAGGGCTCCTTCACACGGAGCTTTTATCCTGCTATTGAGATTGCTCACTCATGGAAGTTTGTGGGTCCTTTCCATGACATCATCAATTTCCAGGGTATTTCCTGGTTATTCCATCTCAAAAAGATCCGGAAATAATGAACTGTTATTGTAAGTCGAATTATTATGCTAATAAAACAGCCACTAGATGGCGTTGTTTCACTGATCTCTATGGAACCTTGAGAATTAAAAACTTCCCCTCTCAGCAGTCACGTGGTTGCCATCTGGGAGCCCACTGTAAACGCTGCAAGGCTCCACAATGGGAGGACTGTGGGATTTTCCTTTAGTGTAAAGGCAGCCAAAGAATATAATGCCAGAATGTGGGGAAGAACTCTGCTGGAGCCCATGTCATACACTGCATTGGAGTAGTGTGGTTTTGCTTTTCCCTTTACCCAAGTCATGAGAACCTCTAGCCTTTGCACTGCAGAGTTTTAGTTTCCTTTTGGAGGAGACAGCCCTGTAGACATATGGCACTTTACAGTATCTTTTAGGGTATAATTCTATGCATGTCTAGATAGAAAAATATCCTACAACTCCCAGCATTCCCCAGCCTGCATGGCGGGCTAGAGAATGCTGGGAGTCGTAGGACTTTTTTCTGTCTAAACATGCATACGATTGTGCCCTTAATTTAGTAATATACACAGTGCTAGTTCCCCCAAACCAAGCAGCCTCCCATTGCAGCCCTCTTACATCCAGCCGAAAGCAAAACTCGGACCTATTTCTCCCTTGGGTTGGCTATATTGCATCCTGGCTCTTTCAAGAGACACATTTTAGCCTGCAAAGGCCATTGTGGAAGCCTCTTTAGCCAGATCTAGCAACATCAGCTGGCCATCACTGTCCTTTAGCAAGATGGTTAACAACCCTTTAAGCATACGCCTTGGGCGCACCAACATTTAGAACCCTGTCTACCGTTCAGGTCACTTGACCTCAAGCAACATTTAGAATCCTGCTTACCATTCAGGTCACCTGACCTTAAGGAAGATTTCTCCAAACTGAAAAAAAAGCAGAGAAAAGGACTCTTGGAATGATTATAGAATCATAGAATAGTAGGGTTGGAAAGGGCCTATAAGACCATCGAGTCCAACGCCCTGCTCTGTGCTGGAATCCAAGTCAAAGCATCCCTGATAAATGGCTGCCCAGCCTCATCTTGAATGCCTCCAGTGTGGGAGAGCCCACCACCTCCCTAAGTCATTGGTTCCATTGTCGTATTGCTCTAACAGTCAGGAGGTTTTTCCCGATGTACAGCTGGAATCTGGATTCCTGTAACTTGAGCCCATTATATGTTTTTGGCAATGTCCAGTGCAAGGGCCCCGCTCCACATCCATGAATTCAAAGCCTACGACAAAAGCACCAGAAATGCACTTACATAGTCACTCCTCTTACTTACAGATACATACCCCATATTCATAGCATCATAGAATAGTAGGGGTGGAAGGGGCCTACAAGACCATCGAGTCCAACCCCCTGCTCAGTGCAGGAATCCAAGTCAGCATCCCTGACAGATGGCTGTCCAGCCTCATCTTGAATGCCTCCAGTGTGGGAGAGCCCACCACCTCCCTAGGTATTAAAGAGGCTGGAGCATGTTCACTGTGAGGAAAGGCAGATAGCTTTGTGGCTTCCCAGTTTAGAAAGAAAGAAAAAACCTAGAAATTTACAAAATGTTGAACTCTGGGGAAAAACTCGGGTTCACCTGTTGAAATGGACTGGCAGTAGTTTTAGTATGGACAAAAAGGGAAGACTAGTATTTTTACTCCGCATATGTGACTTACGGAACTAGGGATGCACGGATTTTGTTTAATCTGTTCCGAATGTGTTTTGTGGATCGGTTCCCCACTCACTGATGGGCGGCGGCGACAAAGAAGGGGGAAGCAAGTTCTGTTGCTCGAAAAAGCAAAATTTATTGTGCTGTACGTATTTCGGAATGTCTCCTTCAGGAGCTGTTCAAAGCCGTTCAGTCTCTTGTTCTAAAATGAACACTAATACTTTCCTCTGGATGCTTGCACATGCTACTCCTAAAGCCTAGCGCTCTCCACTCATTGATGAAATCGGATGCTTTTCCCCTTCGGAAAGGTAGCAAAAATGTTTGCCACAATTTCCATAAGTTGCACCAGTACGCAATATTTTCCATAGTTGTTCTTAGCGCTACACGACAGAGGCCGAGGAGAGATTGGAGATGTATAAAACATTGGGCTTCCTTTTTTCTTTAAAAAAAATTGTATATATATTAGCATATTTCCCACTAACTTTCGTATGGCTAGATTTGCACATAATTCTTGAAAGTTAAAAAAAAAAAAAAATGGCCCTGAAGTCCACAGAGGCTGGGCAACTCAGAAGATGTTGTCCGATGTGGAATCTGGGGGTTGAATTCATAGAAATCTGAAGGTGTATGAATCCATTTTGGATTCCTCTGACATCCGTATGCGGAACTTCCTTGCCACAAGATGTACTGGTCCCAGGTCATAGTCTGAAGGCACGTGAGGCAGCCATCTTGCTGAAGCTAAGCAGGCCTGGATCTGGTCAGTGCTTGGAGGGGAGACCACCTGGGAACCACATGCAGCCACCTTGAGTTTCATGATGGAAGAAGGGTGGGATGTAAATGTAATAAATAAAAATAAATAAATACTTAATGACTCCCTCTGCCATGTGCGACTCAGTGGAAAATAGCATCATACATTCGTAGCCTTCAAGGGTAACTACTCCATGATATGTTGTCCCAGGCATGGTCTGAAGGCACAGGAGGCCACCACCTTGCTGAAGCTAAGCAGGTCTGGTCAGTGCTTGGAGGGGAGATCACCTGGGAACCACAAGAATCCACCTTGAGTTCAACAATGGAAGAAGGGTGGGATATAAACGTAATGAATAAATAAATAATGAATAAATACTGCCTGGGGGTTATTTAGTGATTTTCCAGCATTTGTGGATTTTTTTCCTCCCATCCTAAAAGGTCAACATGCCTCTCTTACGGCTTAGTCAATAGGAGCTTTTAGCTAAAATTTGCCATATTGTGTGTGTGTGTGTGGGGAGTTTGGCCAGCCCCCTTTTGCCTTTGGTCCCACCCAAAGAGGTTCAACACCATTGCTTTACATAGACATTAGCCCTGATCCCGCAAGACAGTTCTTGCGAAAAGAGCAACAGTTTCTGGGCCTTGTTTTTTTTTTTTGTTTGTTTGTTTAGTAATGGTTGGGTAATTCATGTCAGTCACATCCCTTTTGGTGAGTTCCAGTGTTGGGGATAGAGGGCTTGCAAGGAAGCCATGGAATAGCATAGGAGTAAATGCTGGTTCACAAGCAGGCCTGTTTTTCCTCGAGGGCTGGAAATTGCTGACAAGACTATGGTCTAGCCATGGAAAAATGGACCAGTATGAGAAAATTGCATTTGTGACTCCCTGGAGTTAACAGCTGTAGTATTCCCCTGTACCCCGATAAGACCTAGGGTTACGTTACCCCCCTAAATCAATGGAGAACTGTTTTGCCATTTTTGATGCCCCACCCCAAAATATCATTCACCAACCCAGAACCGAATGTGTAGTGAAACGAGTGAAAATAGACCAATCAGAAGGCAAGAAAATTTAGGGGTGTCAGGGGACCAAAATGGGATTGTACCTCAGTATAGGATGTCACTTCTTCATTTCATTTTGGGCATAATCCTATGCATGTTTAGACAGAAAAAAGTCCTACAACTCCCAGCATGCCCCAGCTAGCATGGCTGGCTGGGGCATGCTGGGAGTTGTTGGACCTTTTTCTGACTAAACATGCATAGGATTGCACCCTTTATTGCTTAAACTTCTATATTGCTAGCAGAGATTTACTTGTTCTGAGGCCTTTTGGATCCTAACTTGCCTTGTGGTCTTCTCTTGGAGAGAAGAGGAGCTTTCTTGGTTTGAACATGCCTGTCTCCTCCTCAATTTTTGAAGTTGCTCTTGGCCATTTTTTTCTGAGCCAACTATTTTGGGGCTAGATGCCTGGATCATGACTTTCATTTACACCCACATGAGCCCTTCTTATTTATTTGGGATTGGTAGCTATAATTTCCCCTCCCGTTCCCCCTTCTTTCCCCTTAATCTTTAGATTAAACTGCTATGTAGTTGGGACTGTTGGAATTTTTAGATGGATGTCATTTAGGGCTCAGTAATATTCCTGTTTTGTTGAAGTTGCTTGCTTATGTTCTTCAGATAATTATTTAGTGTGTACATGTAAATTGCTGCTATCATTATCTGCATTCTAATGTCTTGTTCTTAGATTAATTTCCGATGGTTTCTATATTTACATTGCGACATGTTTTCCTGTCAATCACCACATGTATATATATTTTTCCATTCATACCCTGCTGTTATATCTTATTGCTGAGTGCATGTTTGTTTAATCGTTCCTTATTGAATAAATCTTGCAAATGTATTTGCTGACTCTGGTATTTTCTGATCACCAGCACTAGCCCACAGGAGCGAGCTCAATAGAACGAAAAAGATTATAAGCTTATGGAAGGTGTAAGTAATGATGCATTTGCTTTGCTTGCTACACTCGTCTCCTACATTCTCCTTGTAACTAAAGCAGGTGTTTCTTCAAGAGGCATCGGAAGTACTCTACAATTTTTGCCTCTTGACTGCGAAGGTTAACAGGAATAGGAATCTGACCTCCGGAGCCCGCCGCGGTCCGGCCCCACTTAGTTCCAGGTCCAGAGGAGTTCCTGCGGGGTGGCTCTCCAGGTTCCTAAAAAATTACAGACACAAATGGCCATTTGCGGATGTAAAGCACTGACCTTTGCCTAAATACAGCTGTAAACAGCTGCAATTTAGGTAAAAGTCAGTGCTTTACGGCCGTAAATGGTGTAAAATATGCCGTTTATGGCTGCAATTTCCCTGCGAAGGGCTAATGGCAGCTGTCACTAGCATATTTTGTTTTTTAGGAAGCCAGAGAACCACTCCGTGAACTCCAGCAGATGCAACAGGGCTCTGGAGGACTCCGCAGGGCCCCAAGTGGCCCGAATTGCCCCGCAGCGGACACCCCCTCGGATTGGACAGTGGGGGGTGGATTCATACATCTCTAAACAGGAATGGGTAGATTTCCAGAGGATAGCTATGCTAGTCTATTACAGCAAAGAATCATACGGCACCTTAAAGCCCAATACATTTATTCTGGCATAAGTTTTCCCACCAGAAAAAAAAAGAATGCTTGCAAATCATCACAGATACAGTTCTGCATTGGACCTATTTGGTCTGGGCTTTCTTACTGGGGGTGGGGCGTTCACCTGTAGCTTTTTGAAGACTGGGAGAGAGCCTTTCTTTCCAAAGGTAGGCTACCTTTTACGAAAACAGCATTTTCATTGGGGCACTTTGTAACCGCACTTTTATCTGCAGCCTTCAGTCCCGCCTGGCTCACTGGATTTGTACAAAGTAACAACTCTTTTTAAAACGTCTATATCCCAAATGGGATGAGCAGATACACCACCAACAATGGGCCTTCTCTCAAGGTGCTGTCAACTATCTGATTAAAAAACAACAACCCTGTACTGTTGCGTATTTATTGTTATTTTGTTTTGTTTTTTAAATGTATATCCCACCATAAAAAAATAAATCCAGAAGTAGCAAGGTTATTTTGGGGGTGGGGGGTCTTCATTAAAGATCAGTCTGGAGTTATGGGCAATGGAACCAATGACCTAGGGAGGTGCTAGGCTCTCCCACACTGGAGGCATTCAAGATGGAGCTGCTGGACAGCCATCTGTTGGGGATGCTTGGACTTGGATTCCAGCATCGAGCAGGGGGTTGGACTTGATGGTCTTGTAGGCCCTTTCAACCCTACTATTCCATGATTCTATGACTTCTGAGGAGACATGTTTATCAGTGCATTTTCAGCCTGGTGTTCCTTGAGGCAAAGAAATAACAAAGGACAAAGGAGACAATTGGGAAGGCAGCGGGAGGGGGAGGGGAAACAGCACGGGCGGTGGTTGGGGAAACACAGCCAATAAACATGTACAACAGGAGCTTTGAACAGTGCGCTCTGAAAACTAGCTTTCCGTGGTTTCAGAAAAATGCAGTCTCGGAGATGATGGAATATAAAGCCCTATGAGGAGAGACTGAAAGAATGGGGCATGTTTAGCCTTGAGAAGACTGAGGGGAGATAGGATAGCGCTCTTCAAGTACTTGAAAGGTTGTCACAGAGAGGAAGGCCAGGATCTCTCCTCGATCATCCCAGAGTGCAGGACACGGAATCATGGGCTCAAGTGACAGGAAGCTGGATTCTGGAAAAAGTTCCTGACTCTACGACAGTGGAACCAATGATCTAGGGAGGTGGTGGGCTTTCCCACCCTGGAGGCATTCAAGACGAGGCTGGACAGCCACCACTCAGGGATGCTTTGACTTAGATTCCTGCATTGAGCAGGGGGTTGGACTCAATGGTCTTGAAGGCCCCTTCCAACCCTACTATTCTATGATCTGCCCTTCTTTGTCCTATGGAAGAAGGTTTATTGGTAAGTTCTCTTAAATATGTGTTTTCTCCAGCCACACACTTGCGCTTGGAGGATGGAGAATTTTGAGAGGCCATTTGCACACAGCTCCGGCCCAGATATTAGCATAGTCTCTTAAAAGGGATCCAGAAGATCTGGATTGTCTGCCGTGATTCTGTTTTTGAGAGGCAAATGGGTAGTTCATTTGTAGCAGCAGTGTTACTGCCTGCCCACCCCAACACATGCAAACACATACGTGGGGACCAGCGATTGTTCTTCTGGTTCTGGATCTCACCTAGCATAAAAGAAAATATGTCATACTCCAAAGCTGTTCAATTGGGGAGGGGGGGTGGTCCATGGAAAAAAAGTCAGAAAAAAGCAAAACATTTCCCCACCAAATTATTCTTTTTTTGTTTTTTTCCCCTGGCCTTCACATTTCTACTTTCATCATTTCTACATTTCTACTTTCATCTACTCTCAGGCATTGGATAACATATGACGAGGCATTTTAGGTTTGTTTTGTTTTTTTGTCATGTCCTGGTAGTATTATTGTCAATTGTTTTCAACTCATTTTAAACTGTTTTAAATTTTTGAATGTTAAAGTTTGTATATTATGTTTTATCACATTGCAAACTGCCTGGGGAGGTTTGGCTATTAGGCAGTTGTTGTTGTTGTTCAGTCGTTCAGTCGTGTCCGACTCTTCGTGACCCCATGGACCATAGCACGCCAGGCCTTCCTGTCCTGCGCACTCTCCCGGAGTGTGCTCAAGTTCATATTCATTGCATGGGTGATGCTATCTAGCCATCTCATCCTCTGCCGTCCCCTTCTCCTTTTGCCTTCAGTCTTTCCCAGCATCAGGGTCTTTTCCAGAGAGTTTTCTCTTCGCATTAGGTGGCCAAAATATTTGAGCTTCAGCTTCAGGATCTGTCCTTCCAATGAGCACTCAGGGTTGATTTCCTTTAGGATTGACTGATTTGACCTCCTTGCAGTCCAGGGGACTCGTAAGAGTCTTCTCCAGCACCACAGTTCGAAAGCATCAATTCTTCAGCACTCAGCCTTCCTTATAGTCCAGCTCTCACAGCCATCCATTACTACTGGGAAAACCATAGCTTTGATTAGACGGACCTTTGTTGGCAAGGTGATGTCTCTGCTTCTTACTATGCTGTCTAGGTTTGCCATAGCTTTCCTCCCAAGGAGCAAGTGTCTTTTAATTTCATGGCTACAGTCACTGTCTGCAGTGAGCCCAAGAAAGTAAAATCTGTCACTGCTTCCATTTCTTCCCCTTCTATATGCCAGGAAGTGATGGGGCCAGATGCCATGATCTTCGTTTTTTTAATGTTGAGTTTCAAACCAGCTTTTGCACTCTCCTCTTTCACCCTCAACAAGAGGCTCTTTAGATCCTATTCTCTTTCTGCCATTAGGGTGGTATCGTCTGCATATCGGAGGTTGTTGATAATTCTCCCAGCAATCTTAATTTCGACCTCTGATTCATCCAACTCGGCATTTCTCATGATGTACTCTGCATATCAGTTAAATAAGCAGGGTGACAATATGCAGCCTTGTCGTACTCCTTTCCCAATTTTGAATCACTCGGTTGTTCCATCTCCGGTTCTTACTGTTGCTTCTTGACCCTCGTACAGGTTTCTCAGGAGACAGGTAAGGTGGTCTGATACTCCCATCACTTTCAGAATTTGCCACAGTTTGTTGTGATCCACACAATCAAAGGCTTTAGCGTAGTCAATGAAGCAGAAATAGGCGTTTTTCTGGAATTCTCTTGCTTTCTCCATGATGCAGCGAATGTTGGCGATTTGATCTCTAGTTCCTCTGCCTCTTCGAAACCCAGCTTGTACTTCCGGTAGTTCTCGGTTCGCATACTGCTGAAGCCTAGCTTGTAGGATTTTGAGCATCACCTTGCTGGCATGTGAAATGAGTGCAATTGTGCGGTAGTTTGAACACTCCTTGGTGTTGCCCTTCTTTGGAATTGGAATGTAAACTGACCTTTTCCAGTCTTGCGGCCATTGTTGAGTGTTCCAAATTTGTTGGCATATTGAATGCAGCACTTTAACAGCATCATCTTTTAGGATTTTAAATAGCTCAGCTGGAATACTGTCATCTCCGCTAGCTTTGTTGTTACTAATGCTTCCTAAGGACCATTTGACTTCACTCTCTAGGATGTCTGGCTCAAGTTCAGTGACTGCACTATCATGGCTATCAAGGACATTACTATCATGGCTATCAAGGACATTAAGATCTTTCCTGTATAGTTCTTCTGTGTATTCTTGCCACCTCTTCTTAATCTCATCTGCTTCTGTTAGGTCCCTGCCTTCTTTGTCCTTTATCATGCCCGTCTTTGCACAAAACGTTCCCTTGAGATCTCCAATTTTCTTGAAGAGATCTCTAGTCTTTCCCATTCTGTTGTTTTCCTCCATTTCCTTGCATTGTTCATTTAAGAAGGCCTTCTTGTCTCTCCTAGCTATTCTCTGGAACTCTGCATTCAGTTGGATAGATCTTCCCCTTTCTCCCTTGCTTTTTGCTTCCCTTTTTTCCTCAGCTACTTGTAAAGCCTCATCAGACAGCCACTTGGCTTTCTTGCATTTCTTTTTCTTTGGGATGGATTTCGTTGCTGCCTCCTGAACAATGTTACGGACCTCCGTCCATAGTTCCTCAGGCACTCTGTCTATCAGGTCTAATCCCTGAAATCTATTCCTCACCTCCACTGTATATTCATAAGGGATATGATTTAGGTCATACCTGAATGGTTTAGTGGTTTTCCCTACGTTCTTCAATTTAAGCCGAAATTTTGCAAGAAGCAGCTCATGATCTGAGCCACAGTCAGCTCCAGGTCTTGTTTTTACTGACTTTATGGAGCTTCTCCATCTTTGGCTGCAAAGGACATAATCAATCTGATTTCGATATTGACCATCTGGTGATGTCCATGTGTAGAGTCGTCTCTTTTGCTGTTGGAAAAGAGTGTTTGCTGTGTTCAGCGTGTTCTCTTGGCAAAACTCTATTAGCTTTTGTCCTGCTTCATTTTGTACACCAAGGCCATGCCTGCCTGTTATCCCGGTGATTTCTTGACTTCCTACTTTAGCATTCCAGTCCCCTATGATGAAGAGGACATCTTTTGTTGGTGTTAGTTCTAGAAGATGTTGTAGGTCTTCATGGAACCGATCAACCTCAGCTTCTTCGGCATCAGTGGTTGGGGCATAGACTTGAATTACTGTGATGTTGAATGGTTTGCCTTGGATTCGTACTGAGATCATTCTATCATTTTTAAGATTGTACCCCAGTACTGCTTTTCCCACCCTTTTGTTGACTATGAGTGCTACTCCATTTCTTCTAAGGGATTCTTGGCCACAATAGTAGATATGATGGTCACCTGAATTAAATTCGCCCATGCCTGTCCATTTTGGTTCGCTGATTCCCAAGATGTCGATGTTCAATCTTGCCATCTCATGTTTGACCACCTCCAGCGTACCTTGATTCATTGATCTGACATTCCAGGTTCCTAAACAATATTGTTCTTTACAGCATCGGATTTTCTTTTCACTACCAGACACATCCACAGCTGAGTGTCCTTTCAGCTTTGGCCCAGCCGCTTCACTCTTTCTGGCGCTACTTGGAAATACCCTCTGCTCTTCCCCAGTAGTATATTGGACACCTTCCGACTTGAGGGGCTCATCTTCTGGCGTCATATCTTTTAGCCTTGTGATACGTTCCATGGGGTTTTCTTGGCAAGAATACTGGAGTGGGTTGCCATTTCCTTCTCCAGTGGACCACATTTTGTCAGAACTCTCTGCCATGACCTGTCCATCTTGGGTGGCCCTGCACGGCATAGCTTATGGCTTCACTGAGTTACGCAAGCCCCTTCGCCACAACAAGGCAGTGATCCATGAAGGGGTATTAGGCAGTATAGAAATGTAATAAATGAATGAATAAAACGAAATGAATGAAAATAAACAATTCACCTGATTTCAATAAAATAATATTATTGTGTTGTGTAATAATGGCAGCAATATTTAACTTCTACAGAAGCCATCAAAGTCAGCAAGAATAACTTTGGAACATGCATAGCATTAGGCTGTTAATTCCATCTTCTTACTGAAGTAACAAGGCTAGGAAGGTACTCATACAGAGGCTGACTTCCTCTGAACTCTTGCACACCTGGTCAACGAACAAGTTGTATGACATTTATGTATGTATGTATGTATGTATGTATTTTATTAATCGCCCATCTGGCTGGTCACCCAGCCATTCTGGGCGATGTACAAGCATATAATAAAACAGTTTAAAACAATAAAATTCTACAATAAAAACATTTTCTAAAATACCCTAACCCACCCCAAATGCCTGCCTGAACAACCACATTTTTAATGCATGACGGAAGCTCATTAAAGAGGTGGCATGGCGGAGTTCCCTAGGGAGGGAGTTCCACAGAGTGGGGGCCACCACAGAAAAGGCCCTCTCCCTCGTCCCCACCAGTCTAGCTGTCCTGGCTGATGGGACAGAGAGAAGACCATCCAAGGCTGATCTTGTTAAGCGGCCTGTCTGGTGTTGTTGGAGGTGCTCCTTAAGATAGGCTGGGCTGGAACCATATAGGGTTTTAAAGGTCAAAACCAACACCTTGAATTTGGCCCAGAAAACAACTGGTAACCAGTGCAACTCCTTCAGCACTGGAGTGATGTGATCTCGCCGGCAGCTGCCTTTAATCAGGCGAGCCGCCATGTTCTGTACCAGCTGCAGCTTCTGAACCATCTTCAAGGGTAACCCCACGTAGAGCGCATTACAGTAGTCTAAATGAGAGGAGACCAGGGCATGTACTACCGATGGGAGCAGATGGTTGGGAAGGAAGGGGCGCAGCCACCGTATCAGATGGAATTGATACAGCGCTGTCCGGCTCACAGCTGACACCTGAGCCTCCATGGACAGCTGGGAGTCCAAAATGACCCCCAGGCTGTGGACCTGGTCTTTCAAGGGTAGCTGTACCCCATTCAACACCAGATCAACATCCCCCAGCCTCCTCTTGTCTCCCACCAAAAATACCTCAGCCTTGTCAGGGTTCAGCTTCAGCTGATTCCTCCCCACCCAGCCACTCACTGTCTCCAGACATTTGGACAGGGATTCTACGGTGAAGATTTGAATGAGAGGTAGAGCTGTGTGTCATCTGCACACTGATGACACTGCACCCCAGACCTCCTGATGATACCCCCCAGCGGCTTCACATAGATGTTAAATAGCATCGGGGAGAGGATGGAACCCTGTGGCACCCCACAAGTGAGCGGCCATGGGTCCGAAACCTCCTCTCCCAGTGCTACCCTCTGGTACCTGCCAGAGAGGAAGGATCGGAACCACCGCAATACGGTGTCTCCAATGCCCAACCCGTCCAGGCGGTCCAGGATGATACCATGGTCAACGGTATCAAAAGCCGCTGAGAGGTCGAGGAGAACAAGGAAGGAGCATTCACCCCTATCCAGAGCCCTCCTCATATCATCCACCAAGGCGACCCAGGCCGTTTCTGTCCCATGCCCAAGCCTGAAGCCCGACTGAAATGGGTCTAGATAATCGGTTTCTTCCAAGTGTGCCTTCAGCTGCATCGCCGCCACCACCCGCTCAATCACCTTGCCCTAAAATTGCAGATTCGAGTCTGGGTGAAAGTTGTTCAGAACTTGGGGATCCAAGGAGGGCTTCTTTAAGAGCGGTCTTATCACTGCCTCCTTGAGGGCTGATGGCATCACTCCCTCCTCAAGGGAGGCATTCACCACCTCCCTGATCCCCTCACCTAGTCTCTCTCTGCAGCCCATAATGAGCCAGATGGGCAAGGATGAAGTAAGTGGGTGGTTGGATTTACAGATGAAAGCACCTGTATATATATATATATACCTTTAAGTCTCAGTGTTCCCAGTGTAAAATGGGATTTTATGCTTTAAAATGCTGAGAAACCATGCTCTTCCTGAAAAAATAAGGAAGGAAAGCGAAGGGAGGATTACCTGCCATGGATCCAATGGCGGCTAACCTCTTTCTTTCTGTCTGTCTGTCTGTCTTTTTTCAACAATTTATACATTGCTGATCGTATCTACAAAATATCTCAGCATGGTCAACCTCAGCAAGTGTTCTGTAAACTATGGTTTTCATCAGATTTGTACTGTTCTGCTGCTCCTTTGGGTGGGTTGGTTTTGTTGTTGTTGTTGTTGTTGTTGTTGTTGTTACTACTACTATTATTATTATTATTATTATTATTATTATTATTATTATTATTATACCGGCCCATAGCCAAAGCTCTCTAGGAGGTTCACAAAGATTAAAAACCATTGAAAATAAATTATACCAAGTGTAAACCCATTTCCATAGAAACATATGAGCAGGCAGCTCACACAGAGACAATATCTATCTAAAATAATTTTAAACAATCAGATCAGAAGAGAAATCCAGGACCTGATTAAAAACTCATCTAATGCTGCCGAATACCTGAGTGAAGAGAAAGGTCTTAACCTGGCGCAGGAAAGATAATGATGTTAGCACCAGATGGGCCTCATTGGGGAGATCATTCCATAATGATGTTAGAACTGTGCCGCCATTTTGTGCCTCCTGCTGGCTGGCGGTCCTTGGAGTAGATCACACAGGCCTCAAGTCTCCTCTGCCTGCTGATGGGTCTTCCTGGAATGAAACTGCCAAATGAGGGTGCTGTGGAAGAACTCTTCATGGAGGAGGCACCTGAACAGTTCACCTCCCATTGGGATGAAAATGAGGGAGGAAGGCTCTCTCTCTTCCTCTTCCTCCCAAGCAGCAGATGCCTCCCTGCATCCCTTTGCCCCTGTTCTCTGCCAGGGCATTTGCAACCCACTCCCCTGGCTTGCATTTCCTAGCCTTCAGTGCAGCCCCCAGACCCCTCATTCCTCAGTGCACTTGGCACTCACCACAATGGGCTCAAGTTATAGGAAACCAGATTCTGGCTGAACATCAGGGAAAACTTCCTGACTGTTAGAGCAAGATGACAATGGAACCCATGACCTGGGGAGGTGGTGGGCTCTCCCACTCTGGAGGCAATCAAGATGAAGCTGGACAGCCACTTGTCAGGGATGCTCTGACTTGGATTCCTGCACTGAGCAGGTGGTTGGGCTTGATGGTCTTGTAGGCCCCTTCCAGCCCTACTATTCTACGATTCTATGACTTCTGAGGAGATATGTTATTGGCGCAATAACAATATTTATTGCTATTTTGTTTTGTTTTTTTGGTTTTTTAAATGTATATCGCACCACAAAAAAATCCAGAAGTAGCAAGATTATTTTTGGGGTAGGGGTCTTCATTAAAGATCAGTCTGGAGTTATGAACAATGGAACCAATGACCTAGGGGAGTGGTGGGCTCTCCCACACTGGAGGCATTCAAGATGAACCTGGACAGCACCTTGTCAGGGATGCTTGGTCTTGGATTCCTGCATGGAGTAGTGGGTTGGACTCGATGGTCTTATAGGCCCCTTCACCCTACTCTTCTATGATTCTATGAACTCCTAGAATGTTCCTGATGCTATAGGCGGGAAAATCAAAAGTGTTCCCATTCAGAGTTTTTCTTTCTAGGAAATGGGTCTCCCTCACTTCAACCCTGTCTTACATTTCACCAGGATGGACAAAGGAGGAACCCCTTTATTCTTTTACTTAGAAGAGAGAAAGAGGGAGAGAGACTCCATGCATGCCAATAGAGGGAAGATTAAAACAGCTGTTTAATGGGGGTGTGTGGAGAAGGCAAGTAATGGGAGACAAGTAGTGGTTAATGAGGAAGCTATTAGAGCAACAAGGGCTTCCTTCAGAAAATGGAAGTCTTGCCCAAGTGAGGGGGGAAAAGGGAACACAGGCTTGCCAAAAGACGATGTAAATAGACAATAAGAGATGCAAAAACAGTTCTGGATGGGGTTGCACTCCCTCGGAAAGATCAGGTTCATAACTTGGAGGCACTCCTAGGCCCATCACTGTTGTTGGAGGGCCACGTGGCCACAGTGGCTCAGAATGCCCTTTACTGACATTGGCTGGTTTGCCAGTTATGGCCTCTCCTGGACAGGGATAGCTTGAACACAGTGGTACAGGCATTAGTAACCTCAAGACTGGATTACTGCAGTGCGCTCTATGTGGGGCTTCCCTTAAGGCTGGAGTTAAAGGAGTATTGCAGGAGGACAAGGAGATTGCAGAGAAGCTGAATGAATTCTTCTCACTGGTCTTCACTGAAGAAGATGCGGACAAGTCCAATTGACCACTTGTGTGCTTGACCCTTGCCCTTCATGGCTTATTAAATCAAATTAGGAGGGGATGTTCAGCTGGGTCCAGGAGGTTGGAAATTCCTCCTTGAGAGAGGGAGTGGTGCCGGCCGCTTTAAAAGAGGCGGTAATCAGACCACTCCTGAAAAAGCCTAACCTGGACCTGGAGGATGTTAAAAATTATAGGCCAGTGGCCAACATCCCCTTCCTGGGCAAGGTGCTTGAGCGGGTGGTTGCAGAACAGCTCCAGGCACTCTTGAATGAAACAGATTATCTAGATCCATTACAATCAGGCTTCAGGCCTGGTGTTGGAATGGAAACTGCTTTGGTCGCCCTGTGGGATGACCTCTGCCGGGAGAGGGACAGGGGGAGTGCGACCCTGTTGATGGCTTTCGATACCATCGACCATGGTATCCTTCTGGATAGGTTGTCTGGGTTGGGAGTTGGAGGCACTGCACTACAGTGGTTCCACTCCTACTTGGATGGCCGACTCCAGAAGGTGGTGCTGGGGGATTATTGCTGTGTTCCATGGCAATTGTGCCATGGAGTTCCACAGGGCTCTATTTTATCCCCCATGCTGTTTAACATCTACATGAAACTGCTGGGGGAGGTTATCTGGAGGTGTGGGCTGAGGTGCCATCAATATGCGGATGACACCCAGCTGTCTTTCTCATCAAAGCCAGGAGAGGCAGTGGCTGTTCTGAATCAGTGCCTGGGCATGGTAATGGACTGGATGAGGGCTAATAAACTGAAACTCAATCCAGACAAGATGGAGGTACTGTTAGTGGGTGGTTCGTCTGCCCGGCTAGGTGATATTCAACCTGTTCTGGAGGGGGTTGCACTCCCCCTAAAGGATCAGGTTCATAGTTTGGGGGTGCTCTTGGATCCAGAACTGTCACTTGAGGCACAGGTGAACTCAGTGGCACGGAGCACTTTTTATCAGCTTAGGCTGGTATACCAACTACGCCCTTATCTGGACAGAGATAGCCTAGCTACGGTTATCTATGCTCTGATAACCTCTCGTCTGGATTACTACAATGCGTTATGCATGGGGCTGCCTTTGAAAATGGTCTGGAAACTTCAGCTGGTCCAAAATAGGGCAGCAAGATTGTTAACAGGGACTGGTCTGCGAGCTCATATTACGCCAGTACGTTTCCAGCTGCACTGGCTGCCAGCCCATGTCCAGGCCTGATTCAGAGTGCTGGTATTAACATTCAAAGCCCTAAATGGCTTGGGGCCAGGTTACCTGAAGGATCGCCTCCTCCCAGATGTGCTTGCCCAGACCTTAAGATCATCTTCAGGGGCCCTTCTCTGTGAGCCCCTGCCAATGGAAGTGAGGCGGGTGGCTACAAGGAGGAGGGCTTTTTCTACGGATGGCAGAGAATTTGAATGTTAATACCAGCACCCCCGAAATCTGTGGCGGAATGGCCTGCCACCCCCCACCCCCCTGCGGATCCCCCCCGGGACGAGCCTTACCTGGGGCGGATCTTCCGGGCGGCGGAGGTTTCGGTGGTGGCGGCTGCGGTGGCTGCAGCAGCTGGTCTTCCGACCGGCTGCTGCCGCCACCATTTGCAGTTTGTTTTTTGTTTTTTTACAGAGACGTGATAGGCTATGTAAGTTTTTACGTAGCCTAAAACGTCTGGTAAAAAAAAAAGGCGTACGCAAATGGCGGCGCCTACGGCCGCCGCCATTTGCGTTCCTTATTTTGGGCCGTCTTAGTCTACGTAAATATTTACATAGACTAAGACGGTGAAAATAAGGGGATTGCAAATAGCATCCACTACACTATTTGCGTTCCCCTTATTTTCGCTGTCTTAGTCTACGTAAATATTTACGTAGATTAAGACGGCAAAAATAAGGAACACAAATGGCGGCGGCCGTAGCTGCCGCCATTTGCGTACGTGTTTTTGTTTTGTTTTTTTTTCCCCCAGAGCCGTCCGCGGCCGTAAATCTGGCTGCGGACGGCTCTGGCCTGGCTGGGCCTGGCCGGCTGCTCCGCGGAGCTGCTGTGGAGCACAGCCAGCCACGGAGGATTCCAGGGGGGAGGAACGGAGCACCTCCCCCCCATCGAGGATTCCGGGGGGAGGGATGGAACGCCTCCCCCCCACTATCAACTTAATCTGCGAAAGGTAAGTGACTTTCGTACATCCCTAGCTTTTTCTGCTGTGGCACCCCAGCTCTGGAATGAGCTCCCTAGTGAGGTTCGCCTGGCACCTACATTGTATTCTTTCCGGCGCCAGGTGAAGACCTTTTTATTTTCCCCGGCATTTTAGTATTTTATCTCTTTAGACTTTTGGCTTTGCTGTTTTAAATCTGTATTTTAAGTCCCTGCACTGCTAGGTTTTACTCTGGTTTTATTCTGGTTGTATTGTTTACTGTGGTTTTAGTGTTTTATATATTTTGTATTGTTTTATTGGTTTTATTGGCTCTTTGGTTTTAATTTTTGTGAACTGCCCAGAGAGCTTCAGCTGTTGTGCAGTATAGAAATGAAATGAAAGAATGAATGAATGAATAAATAAATGTGTTTATTCATTATTATTCAGGACAGATACCTGTGCCTGAACTGATGTTTTCAGGAAGGGCATCTGAGGAACTGAGGTAAATAGTGGTGACAAAAGATGAAGTTCTCGATCTTCTTGATAAACTGAAAACAAATAAATCACCAGGCCCAGATGGTATCCATCCTAGAGTTCTCAAAGAACTCAAATATGAAATTGCTGATCTTCTAACCCCAATATGCAACATGTTCCTAAGATCAACCTCTGTACCAGAGGACCTGAAGATGACCAATGTAACACCAATTTTTAAAAAAGGTTCCGGGGGGGGGGGTATGGGAAATTACAAGCCGGTTAGCTTAACGTCTGTTCAGCGTAAATTGGTTGAAAGCATCATTAAAGATAAAATTAGTAAGCATATAGAAGGACAAGCCCTGCTGAAACAGAATCAACATGGCTTACGCAAAGTAAGTCCTGTTTCACTAACCCTTTGGAGTTCTTTGATAGTCTCAATAAATATGTAGATAGTGGTGATCCAGTAGACACTATTTACTTGGACTTCTAAAAGGCTTTTGACAATGTGGACAGGGAGACATTTTTTCTCCTTTTTCTCAAAATACTAGAACCTGGGGTCATCCCATGAAGTTGATTGCTCAGAGATTCAGGACAGATGAAAGGAAGGACTTCTTCACGCAGCACAGAGTTAAACTATGGAATTTGCTGCTGCAAGAAGTAGTGATGGCCAGAACTTTGGCTTTAAAAGGGAATTGGACAAGTTCATGGAGGAGGATAAGGCTACTAGTCTTGATGGCTAGGTGCTACCTCCAGTACCAGAAGCAGTGAGCCTATGCACACCAGTTGCTGGGGAACATGGGTGGGAGGGTACTGTTGCAGTCATGCCCTGCTTGTGGGTTCCTGGTCAACAGCTGGCTGGCCACTGTGTGAACAGAATGCTGGGCTAGGTGGACCCTTGGTCAGATCCAGCAGGGCTCTTCTTATGTTCTTATGTACATTGAAACTCTTTCTTCAAATTCTGAGCTTTTCTACATGAAGCTGTTAGTCCACTGCAGCTAATTTCAGTTTCATCGCAGAATTGAGTTCTGAGCACTGCATGAGGAGCATTTATTTTCCTGACTCTCAACTACTTAACCAGTGTAGTGTAGTGGTGAGAGTGACGGACTGGGAGCCGGGAGATCCGGGTTCTAGTTCCCACTTGGCCATGGAAGCTCACTGGGTGCTTTTGGGCCAGTCACAGACTCTCAGCCCAACCTACCTCACAGGGTTGTTGTTGTGAGGATACAACGGAGAAGAGGAGGATAATGTAAGCCACCTTGGGTTCCTTGCAAGAGGAAAAAAGGCAGGCTATAAATGCAATAATAAATAAATAAAATAAAATAAAAAATAACCTCTACGTGGCAATGTGATAGAGGAATAGCACAAATACACAAGTGGGAATAGCATTTTCTTTCACCATCAGAAATAATACCCCATTTTCCCTGCTTTAAAAACACACACACACACTGAAAGTCCTCTTTAGACACAAAAGGAAAATTGGAAGGTCACATCATCTTCTAAAGAACCTTTAAACAACTGTTGGTGGGGAATGATGAGCCCACAATAAATGCCTTGCTTAGTACAGCTCTCACCGTTCAGGATTTCTCGAACTGTGTTCTCTGATAGTTTCCTCAACTATCCAACTTGCAGTGCCCTTGTGTTCTGGCATCTGGGGGGTCTCCTCCTTCAGTCTGTTTGGTGAGCCTTCATGCTTTCATGCCCTCTGATTATGCTCCCCCCCAGAACATTCCTTGGCCCCCCTTGTCTTCCTGTGTCATGCAAACCTGGTTAGGGTGTTCTATTGTTGTAGCTAACATGCCACCCAGGAACCGTGGCCTGTTGCAGTTTTCCAGGGTGGCTTGTTAACTATGGCAACAAGCCACCCTCTTTGGGCTCGCACGACATGGGAAATTGCACTGCTAATCCCTCTGGCACACAACCAGCACACGTAGTGGGGGAAATAAACCACCATGGCTTATTTCCCCCATCATGATTGTCACTGGGCCCATTCATATCTGACGACAGCCCACCATGGGTTAATTTGCCTGTGGGTGCCATTTTTGCATGGCAACCATGGGCAACCCTAAAACAAGCCATGGGCTATTTGAGGGTTGTCTAACCCTCAAACAACCCCTGTTGCCTGGGTTTGCATGACACAACAAGCCACAGCAAAAGGGTGACTGTGGGCATCATGCAAAAATGGGGCCTCCAGATGCCCAGTACGATGCGCCATGTGCCACGGGTACATTAACCCACAGTGGGATGTGATGATCATGTGAACCAGCCCTTATAGGGCTTTGGAAGCTTGAAAATACATTTTAAAAGGTTAAAGAGGTTTAGCAGAGTAAAACTGGCTTAAAGAGAAAGGGTAAAACCAGCATAAAAAATTACATGTGGGGGTCTATCTGTGGTTGTTGCCCCAAGGCAAGATTTGCAGGTGTTAATGGGGAGGAGTAGGGAAGATCTGGAGGCAAAGGCTTTTTTCACACGGAGCTTTTATCCTGCCATTGAGATTGCTCCTTCACAGACATTAGCAGGCTCCTTACGTGATGCTGTGAACCTCCGCCATTTCCTCCAGGCTATTGTTTCAAGACATGTACTAAGCATACAACATAGTCTAGTGTTGCTGTCCGTACATTGCCCAGGAGGATGGGGTGTGAAAGGTGATGGCTTTCTTCACACAGAGTTTTTATCCTGAGATGGAGATTGCTCCTTCACGTAAGTTTGCGGGCTCCTTACATGATGCCGTGAAACTCCAGGCTGTCTCCTGCCATTTCCTCCAGCCTATCATTTCAAGACACGTGAGAACTCTGTCACAATTCCATGAAATGGAATTTCTAAACAAGTACTGTTAACTGACTGTGTGTAGCTTTCATGATCTAGGCTAACTCAGAATAAATTATTTTATACATATTTCTTTACCTTTATGTATTCTCTTTTTATTTTTTTCTCTTTCTCTTTATGTTTCTTCTTCTATTTTATATTTTAAAATAGAGAAAATATCTAGTATAAAAATATTATTGACTGTTGAAGATTCAACTTAAGTTTTTTTATTATACAATACTATATTCTCTCTTTTTGAATATTATTATTATTATTACTACTACTAATATTCAGGCTTTGGGGAATGAAGTGTAGAACTGTTGCGTTGATATAAAAGATCGTTTTACTAAATTGTAAGATTGTATAACAGATATAGTTTTTTAAAATAGAATACCATTGGTGGTTGGGAGATGCTGGAGTTTAAATTTAATTCGTAAGGGGTGGAGAGGGGGAGAGAGGAAGGGAAGGGGAAAGAAATAGTTTATTTTTTCTTGACTTCCTTCCTTCCTTCCTTCCTTCCTTCCTTCCTTCCTTCCTTCCTTGTCTTCTTTCTTTCTTTCTTTCTTTCTTTCTTTCTTTCTTTCTTTCTTTCTTTCTTTCTTCTCTTTCTGTTATTATGGTGTCCTAACTAAAACACTGTATGGATGAGAATTGAAGTATTGAGTAGGTAGTTGGTAATTCTGGTAGTGTTTATAAAGATAAAATAAATAAAAATATATTTAAAAAAAGAAGAAAAAAAGACACATACTAAGCATACAACGTAGTCTAGTGTTGCTGTCCGTACATTGACCAGGAGGATGGGGTGTGAAAGGTGATGGCTTTCTTCCGATGGAGCTTTTATCCTGCAAATGAGATTGCTCCATCACGGAAGTTTGCGGGCTCTTTACATGATGCCATGAACCTCCAGGGCGTCTCCTGCACTAAATGCCCTTTGTTCTGATTTTAAATTATGTTGTTCAGTCGTTCAGTCATGTCCAACTCTTCGTAACCCCATGGACCATAGCACGCCAGGCCTTCCTGTCCTGCGCTCTCTCCCGGAGTGTGCTCAAGTTCATATTCATTGCATCGGTGATGCTATCCAGCCATCTCATCCTCCGCCATACCCTTCTCCTTTTGCCTTCAATCTCTCCCAGCATCAGGGTCTTTTCCAGGGAGTTTTCTCTTCGCATTAGGTGGCCAAAATATTTGAGCTTCAGCTTCAGGATCTGTCCTTCCAATGAGCACTCAGGGTTGATTTCCATTAGGATTGACTGATTTGACCTCCTTGCAGTCCAGGGGACTCGTAAGAGACTTCTCCAGCACCACAGTTGGAAGGCATTGATTCTTCGGCACTCAGCCTTCCTTATAGTCCAGCCCTCACAGCCATAAGTTACTACTGGGAAAATCATAGCTTTGATTATATGGACCTTTGTCAGCAAGGTGATGTCTCTGCTTCTTACTATGCTGTCTAGGTTTGCCATAGCTTTCCTCCCAAGGAGCAAGCGTCTTTTAATTTCATGGCTGCAGTCACCGTCTGCGGTAATCTTGGAGCCCAAGGAAATAAAATCTGTCACTGCTTCCATTTCTTCCCCTTCCATATGCCAGGAAGTGATGGGGCCAGATGCCATGATCTGAGTTTTTTTACTGTTGAGTTTCAGACCAGCTTTTGCATTCTCCTCTTTCACCCTCAACAAGAGGCTCTTGAGATCCTCTTCACTTTCTGCCATTAGGGTGGTATTGTCTGCGTATCTGAGGTTGTTGATAATTCTCCCGGCAATCTTAATTCCAACCTGTGATTCATCCAACCCGGCGTTTCTCATGATGTACTCTGCATATAAGTGAAATAAGCAGGGCGACAATATGCAGCCTTGTCGTACTCCTTTCCCAGTTTCGAACCATTTGGTTGTTCCATGTCTGGTTCTTACTGTTGCTTCTTGACCCTGGTACAGGTTTCTCAGGAGACAGGTAAGGTGGTCTGGTACTCCCATCTCTTTCAGACTTTGCCACAGTTTGTTGTGATCCACACAATCAAAGCCTTCAGCGTAAGTTGAATTACATGATCCAGCGAAAGTTGGCGATTTGATCTCTAGTTCCTCTGCCTCTTCGAAACCCAGCTTGTACTTCCAGTAGTTCTCGGTTCACATACTGCTGAAGCCTAGCTTGTAGGATTTTGAGCATAACCTAGGGATGTCAGAGAATTCTGCGACGGATCTCGGTGAGGCTGAATGTCAGTGCATTCGGCCCCCTGAAATCCATCATGGAACGAAGCCCCCGCCCCCCCAACCCACGAAAGGCGCGCAAAATGGAGCACTTACCTGCTCCCGTCCACTCTGCCATTTGTGTCCCTGCAGAGGCCGTGATAGGCTATGTAAGTATTTACGTAGCTTATCACAGCAGGTGGGGGAAAACCCCAGCGTATGCAAATGGCAGCGGCTACCGCCATTTGCATATGCTGGGGTTTTTCCCCCTGCCGTGATAGGCTACGTAAATATTTACGTAGCCTATCACGGCTCAATACAGGGACTCAAATGGCGGCAGCTATGACAGCCACCATTTGTGTCCCTGCAGGGCTGCCTAGTGGCCGGATGTCTGGCTGCGGGCGGCCGGAGCTGTCCAGAAGTTCCACGGCTTAGCCGTGGAGCAGAGCTAGCCGGGCATGATTCCAGGGGAAGGGACGGAGTCGAGGATTCTGGGGGGAGGGACAGAGTGCCTCACCCCCACCGCGGATTGCCCAGCGCGGAGCCAGGTAGGTGTTTCGTACATCCCTAGCATAACCTTACTGGCATGTGAAATGAGCTCAATTGTACGGTAGTGTGAACACTCTTTGGCATGGCCCTTCTTTGGAATTCGAATGTAAACTGATCTTTTCCAGTCTTGTGGCCCCTGTTGAGTGTTCCAAATGTGTTGGCATATTGAATGCAGCACTTTAACAGCATCATCTTTTAGGATTTTAAATAGCTCAGCTGGAATACTGTCATCTCCACTAGCTTTGTTGTTACTAATGCTTCCTAAGGCCCACTTGACTTCACTCTCTAGGATGTCCGGCTCAAGTTCAGTGAGCGCACTATCATGGCTATCAGGGACTTTCAGATCTGTCCTGTATAGTTCTTCTGTGTATTCTTGCCACCTCTTCTTCATCTCATCTGCTTCTGTTAGGTCCCTGCCTTCTTTGTCCTTTATCATGCCTGTCTTTGCACAAAACGTTCCCTTGAGATCTCCAATTTTCTTGAAGAGATCTCTAGTCTTTCTCATTCTGTTGTTTTCCTCGATTTGTTTGCATTGTTCATTTAAGAAGGCCTTCTTGTCTCTCCTTGCTATTCTCTGGAACTCTGCATTCAGTTGGATATATCTTCCCCTTTCTCCCTTGTGTTTCGCTTCCCTTCTTTCCTCAGCTACTTGTAAAGCCTCCTCAGACAGCCACTTTGCTTTCTTGCATTTTTTTCTTTGGGATGGATTTCGTTGCTGCCTCCTGAACAATGTTACGGACTTCCGTCCATAGTTCCTCAGGCACTCTGTCTATCAGGTCTAATCCCTGAAATCTATTCCTCACCTCCACTGTATATTCATAAGGGCTATGATTTAGGTCACATCTGAATGGTTTAGTGGTTTTCCCTACATTCTTCAATTTAAGCCGAAATTTTGGAAGAAGCAGCTTGTGATCTGAGCCACAGTCAGCTCCAGGTCTTGTTTTTACTGACTGTATAGAGCTTCTCTATCTTTGGCTGCAAAGGACATAATCAATCTGATTTCGGTATTGACCATCTGGTGATGTCCATGTGTAGAGTCACCTCTTGTGCTGTTGGAAAAGAGTGTTTGCTATAATCAGTGAGTTCTCTTCGCAAAACTCTATTAGCCTTTGTCCTGCTTCATTTTGTACACCAAGGCCATGCCTGCCTGTTATCCTGGTTATTTCTTGACTTCCTATTTTAGCATTCCAATTAGGGATGGGGGAGAATTTCTCCCCGAAACTTTGGGGGGCCGAGTGCCAACGCATTCAGTCCTCCGAAGGTTCGGGGAGAAATTCTCTGCTACCCCCCCGCCACCCCCTGCCATCCCCCCGGGATGGGACTTACCTTTTACGAATGTCGCTCCCCGCGGCGGGTCCCGGCGGCGGTTCGGCAGGTCTTTGTCAGGGGCGGGGGCGGAAGCTGGTCTTTCAACCGGCTGCCGCCGCCGCCGCCATTACAAGAAAAGTAAAAAAAAAAAAAACGCCCCTGTGATAGGCTACGTAACGATTAACGTAGCCTATCACAGCTAGATTTGCAAAGTCAGTCATGATAGGCTACGTTAATCGTCACATAGCCTATCACGGGTGACATTAAAAAAAAAAAAAGCACGTACGCTAATGACGGCCCCCATAGGGAGCCGCCATTCGCGTTCCTTATTTGGTCCCTGTAGTCTTCGTAAAGATTTACGTAGACTACAGGGACCAAATAAGGAACGCAAATGGCGGCTCCCTATGGGGGCCGCCATTTGCGTACGTGCTTTTTTTTTTTTTTAAGTCTACCGTGATAGGCTATGTGACGATTAACGTAGCCTATCATGGCTGACTTTGCAGATCTAGCCATGATAGGCTACGTAAATCGTCATGTAGCCTATCAGGGGGATTTTTTTTTTCTTTTGAAGTTCGTGGCCGGGGAGATGGGACGCTTCTCCCCTGCCTGAATTTTGGCCGGGCGAGGCGGGAAGCCTCCCCTCTGGCCTGAATTTCGGCCGGGCGAGGCAGAAAGCCTCCCCCCCCGGCCTGAACTTCAGGGGGAGAAGCGAAGCGCCTCCCCCCCACCGCGAAGCAAGCTGCGAGACCAGGTAAGTGATTTTCGTACATCCCTAATTCCAATCCCCTATGATGAAGAAGACATCTTTTTTTTTTGTTAGTTCTAGAAGGTGTTGTAGGTCTTCATAGAACCCATCAACCTCAGCTTCTTCAGCCTCAGTGGTTGGGGCATAGACTTGAATTACTGTGATGTTGAATGGTTTGCCTTGGATTCGTACCGAGATCATTCTATAATTTTTGAGATTGTACCCCAGTACTGCTTTTCCCACCCTTTTGTTGACTATGAGTGCTACTCCATTTCTTCTAAGGGATTCTTGCCCACAATAGTAGATATGATAGTCACCTGAATTAAATTCCCCCATGCTTGTCCATTTTAGTTCTCTGATTCCCAAGATGTCGATGTTCAATCTTGAAATCTCACATTTGACCACCTCCAGCTTACCTTGATTCATTGATCTTACATTCCAGGTTCCTAAACAATATTGTTCTTTACAGCATCAGACTTTCTTTTCACCACCAGACACCTCCACAGCTGAGTGTTTCGGCTTTTGCCCAGCCGCTTCACTCTTTCTGGCGCTACTTGGAAATACCCTCTGCTCTTCCCCAGTAGTATATTGGACACCTTCTGACCTGAGGGGCTCATCTTCCGGCGTCATCTCTTTTAGCCTTGTGATACGTTCCATGGGGTTTTCTTGGCAAGAATGCTGGAGTGGGTTGCCATTTCCTTCTCCAGTGGACCGCATTTTGTCCGAACTCTCCGCCATGACCTGTCCGTCTTGGGTGGCCCTGGATGGCATACCTTATGGCTTCACTGAGTTACACAAGCCCCTTCACCACAACAAGGCAGTGATCCATGAAGGGGTTAGGCTGGTGTAGAGATGCCCAAAGGTGCCATCAGAAAGGGGCTTCCATCAGTATGCAGGTCTACCTAGGATGTGGGTGGCCTGAGCTGTTATACTGGAGGAGGCATCTCCTGTGCCTCTTTCAAAACTGGAATAGAGCCTCTGTTTCCAAATAAAGTCTACCTTTCCAAAAAAAGAATGGAAAAAAAGAGCAAAACTTTATCTGCAGCCATCAGGCCCACCTGGCTTAGTGGATTTTAAGAATAAAATAACTTGTAAACACTGATATCCCAGGTGGATGACTGGATACATCATGAGCAGTGGGGATTCTCTCAATGTGTTCTCAGCTCTCGGGGGGGGGGGGAAGTGAAGTATACAGTGCTCACATGTGTATTTAATGTATATTGGTGTTATGTCATTTTTATTTTTAATTCTTTATTTTTTAATGTTGCTTTATTTTCTTTTTTGAAGAGAAAACTTTAAAGTGAAGGTTTTTGACCCACAAGTCTAAACAACAAGCAATCAAGCAAGCAAACAAAAATACCCATTCCAAGGGTGGCGAGCTTTTTGCAATGTATTTCTTCTGTAAAGATCTGTGTATTATCAGCCCCCTTCTTGGGCCTCTGAAAGAGCATATGGCCCATTGGTGACTTTTTCTGAACATGTTCCCTCTAGTTGCACATCTGCTCGTGAAGCTGCACAGAGAGCTCAGGGAGTGGCAACGGCCATTCTCCCCTTTGTCATTATCGAAATCATGGTGATTCCTCTTGCCAAAGCTCCAGGGATTTCCCCAGAGCTTGCTTTCGAGGCCGGTATCATAAACATCATGTTCAAGTGCAACATGTAGTAATTCCTTGCACAGGGCATGGAAGGGATGATGCATAAATGCTTTGTGTAACACAGAGAGCTTGGGCTGTGGTTTAGGGCAGGCAGGGATGTTGCTGGATTGAGGCTGAATATCAACCCTTTCTGATCAGAAGCCCTGGCTGGGCACCATCTGTATCAGCAAAGTCACGGAGTGCAGCTTTGGTCTTTCGAGAGGGGTTTGGGGTTTTCCAAGGGAGGAGCCACAAGGGAGATGACTGTGGCATGCATGCCCAGCCCGATTCTGCTCCTACTCCTGCTACTTCTGCTGCTGCCCTGTGCAGCCCGGCAGAAAGCGAAATGCACACTGAATTTAACAGGGGATCTATATCATCCTCGCAATTATTACCGATCAGGAGACTACGTCATTAGTGGGATCTTGCCTATGTACAATGCTGTGATCTTCCCAACCTTCTTCTTCTCCCCTCCTTCAATCTTCATTAAAGTGTAAGTAACGGATGTCCCGCTTCTCCACCCAGTTCTGATTTAATAAGTGTACTGAAAAGGGAATGGCTATTTCATTGCCTCTAGCCCGGTTCAATCCCGGTTCCCGTATTCACCCTGTTTTGCTTCTAGGAGTCGCTGGAACAGTATGAATGAACACTTGGCTACCATCTAGAGGCCATATCCTGCCATTTCCATGCACAGCAGCTGGTCACGATTTTGAACACTGAAAAATGTTATCAGACTAAAGAGTGGGCTTCTTTCTTTCTTTCTTTCTTTCTTTCTTTCTTTCTCCCTAGCATAGCTGTTACCCCAAATAGCAAACCCTTGCTTGGCTTTTAAAAACTTCAGCATGGAAATAAGTTAAGGTTGTTCTTTCTTGGTTAAGCGCATCATCCTTTATGTAAGATACCAAATTGTGCCGCCTGTCTTTGCTGGAGTAGAGCAGAGACATAGGAAGAAGTTTTATACCAGCTCAGACTTTATGTCTATGTAGCCCCTGGACTGTCTGCTCTGATGGGCAGTGGCTTTCCAGGGTGGCCCACGGGGTGTCCTCCATATCACCTTCTGCCTTTTTCTTTCTCTCTCCCAATGCGATGGGATTGTTTCCAGAGTTGTGGAAAGGCGAGCAGAAATTCCTTTGGTGCAGTTTCTCTCTACAGGGAGGTGCACTCATGGAGAAGCTGTACTTGCTGAATTTGCACTTCTCATGCAAGCATTAATGGGGGAGGGGAGGAAAAAAGCGGGCAACCCCGAAGCGGTAGATTCTTGACTGTGTTACTGAATAGAGGTGTGTTTATGTTGTGTGTGGGGAGGGAGTTACATAGTACACACAGAGATATAGAGATAGAGAGAGAGATCTGTGGGTTAAGTGGCAGAACATCAAAACAATAAGGTCCATTATGGATGGAGTCAGTCGAGATAGAAAGACCAACATCAGAGTATTTTCATTCATCTATCTATCTATCTATCTATCTATCTATCTATCTATCTATCTATCACTAAACATTATGGCTTCCACCCTCATCAGTAGCTGGGCTGTTAAATGGATACCAAGAGTTGGAGTTTGGAATGCCTGGAGATGAGAGTTCCTTGATTTACAGTTGCCTCCATAGAACAAACCAAAGGACATGGACATGCTTGATAAAAAGGAAAACGTCTGGATCTGCAGAAACCTGGCTGTAATCTGGAGGACAATTCATAAGCATTATAAGAGCCGTGCCTCTTTTTTCCCTTAAGGAACGCCCATCTCCAGGCATTCCAAACTGTCACTCCTGGTATCCATTTTAACTGCACAGCTACTGAGCAGGGCAGAAGCCAAAATGTTTAGCTCAAAATATATGCTTTTAAAAACACTCTGTTGTTAGTCTTCCTATCTTTTACACACACACACACAGAGAGAGAGAGAGAGAGAGATTCATTTTCAGCGGAAATCTTGAAGTGCAGTTCCCATATCCATGCCCCATGCAGAGTCCACAAACACTGACAGCTGTATTGACCTGTTTCTCTCTCTCTCTCTCTCTCTCTCTCTCTCTCTCTCTGTGTGTGTGTATGTGTGTGTGTGTTATGCATATACACATAAACACCCTGAAGAGTATCAGTAAATAGCATAATACCCAATTTATTAAGATCAGCAGGCCGGCAGAGAAGAGTGAGCTGGCAATGGGCAGTGTAGTGGTTAGCATGTTGGACTTTGGCTGGAGAGACCTGGGTTCCCATCCCTGGGTTCCCATCCCTGGGTTCCCCTGGGTTCACCAGGTGACCTTGGGTGAGTCACTGACCGAGCCTAGCCTACCTCACAGGGTTATTATGAGCATAAAGGATGTGTGTGGGTGGTGGGGGAAGTAAACCACACCCGTGTGAGATACAAATGTGGGAACGTTAAAGCACCATGGAGGAGACACACAGCCTGAATTCTCATGAGGCTCGCTGTGAATGGTTTATAACAGACTGTAGAACACTGATGTTACTTGCTAACCTTTCATGTAAGGAACAGACACCTTCATGCCTTAAAAGACATGGAAAGTGCAGGAGAGGCCCTTGCCAGATCAATTCATGAATACAGCATACAACAAAATCCATGGTGGAGGTTGTTGTTGTTCAGTCGTTCAGTCGTGTCTGACTCTTCGTGACCCCATGGACCGTAGCACATCAGGCCTTCCTGTCCTCCGCTGTCACCCAGATTGTGCTCAAGTTCATATTCATTGCATCGGTGATGCTATCTAGCCATCTCATCCTCTGCCGTCCCCTTCTCCTTTTGCCTTCAGTCTTTCCCAGCATCAGGGTCTTTTCCAGGGAGTTTTCTCTTCGCATTAGGTGGCCAAAATATTTGAGCATCAGCTTCAGGATCTGTCCTTCCAAAGAGCACTCAGGGTTGATTTCCTTTAGGATGGACTGATTTGACCTCCTTGCAGTCCAGGGGACTCGTAAGGTCATCTCCAGCACGACAGTTCGAAAGCATCCATTCTTCGGCGCTCAGCCTTCCTTATAGTCCAGCTCTCACAGCCATATGTTGCTACTGGGAAAACCATAGCTTTGATTGTACGGACCTTTGTCGGCAAGGTAATGTCTCTGCTTCTTACTATGCTGCCTAAGTTTGCCATAGCTTTCCTCCCAAACAGCAAATGAATTTTGATTTCATGGCTACAGTCACCATACAAATCCAGTCTTCTCTTCTCACTTCCCCTCTAACAACAGGCAGAGTCACAGGAAACATAGAAACTCATCCAGAAACTCACTCGAAATCACACACAGCAGCAGGGGAGATACACATCTCCCAGCAGGGTATCTACCACAACAGAGGTAGCTTCAATATCTTGTTGCTGGGGGAATCCATTCTCTCCCAGCCCCTGCTATGGTGAGGGCTATAGCTAAGCTTGTTGTGGCGAAGGGGCTTGCGTAACTCAGTGAAGCCATAAGCTATGCCATGCAGGGCCACCCAAGACGGAAAGGTCATGGCGGAGAGTTCTGACAAAATGTGGTCCACTGGAGAAGGAAATGGCAACCCACTCCAGTATTCTTGCCAAGAAAACCCCATGGAACGTATCACAAGGCTAAAAGAGATGACGCCGGAAGATGAGCCCCTCAGGTCGGAAGGTGTCCAATATACTACTGGGGAAGAGCAGAGGGAATTTCCAAGTAGCTCCAGAAAGAGTGAAGCGGCTGGGCCAAAGCCGAAAGGACACTCAGCTAGGGATGTCAGAGAATTTCGCCACGAATCTCGGCGAGGCTGAATGCCAGGGCATTCGGCCCCCCGAAATCGGTGGCAAAACGGTCTGCTCCCCGCCCCCCCCGGGGTGGGACTTACCTTTGGTGAATCTCCCTGGAGGCGGCGGCTCTGGAGGCAGTTCAGTGGCAGTTCGGCGGCGGCTGTGGCGGCCGGTCTTCTGACCGGCTGTCGCCGCTGCCATTTCCAGTAAAAAAAAAAAGAAAAAAAAAGTGATAGGCTACATAAAGATTTACGTAGCCTATCACGGCTGAGTAAAAACAACAACTGCGTGTACGCAAAAGGCAGCGCCCATGGGCACCGCCATTTGCGTTCCTTATTTTGCGTTCCTTATTATTATAAGGAAATATTATAATTATTTATTAATGATATTATTATTATTTGCAAATATTATTATTATTATTTGCAAATATTATTATTATTTGCATTCCTTATTATTATAGAAGCTACGCTATTTGCGTTCCCCTTATTTTCGCCATAGTCTACGTAAATGTTTACGTAGACTAGACGTGCCAAAATAAGGAATGCAAATGGCAGTGCCCAACCACCATTTGCGTACGCGCGGTTTTTTTTTTTACTCAGCTGTGATAGGCTACGTAAACATTTATGTAGCCTATTACGGCTGACTGCAGGGACGCAAACGGCAGCGGTCAGGATTCGCAGCGGGGGGGACGGGGCGCCTTCCCCCCAGCCAGAATTTCTGTGGGGAGGGATGGGGCACCTCCCCCCGTCAGAATTTCGGGGGGAGGGATGGAGCGCCTCCCCCCCCCCACGAATCAAATATTGGGCAAGGTAAGTGTCTTTCGTACATCCCTATGGGTGAGGCCGAATGCCAGTGCATTCGGCCCACCGAAATCCGTGGTGGAACGGCCTGCCACACCCCGCCCCACGGATCCCGCCCGGGACAAGACTTACCTGGGGCAGATGTTCCAGACAGTGGCTTTTCCAGCGGCGGCTTCGGCGGCGGTGGCAGCTGGTCTTCCGACTGGCTGCCACCACTGCCATTTGCATGTTTGTTTGTTTTTAAAAACCAATGTGATAGGCTACGTAGGTTTTTACGTAGCCTAAAATGTCTGGGTAAAAAAATAATCCCTACCCTGACTGCTCATTAGAAGGACAGATACTGAAATTGAAGCTCAAATATTTTGGCCACCTAATGTGAAGGGAAAAGTCACTGGAAAAGACCCTGATGCTGGGAAAGATTGAAGGCAAAAGGAGAAGGGGACAGCAGAGGATGACATGGCTAGATAGCATCACCGATGCAATGAATATGAACTTGAGGTAAGGATGTACGAAACTCACTTAGCTTTTCACGGAATCTTTCACGGTGGGGGGGGGATGGGTGGAGGCACTCTGTCCCTCCACCCTGAATCCTTGATGTGGGGGGAGGCGATCCGCTCTTCCCCCCCAGAATCCTCGACGGCCATCTCCGCTCTGTGGCCAGGCCGCGGAGTAGCCGGCCAGGGCCATCCGCACCCAGATTTCTGGCCGCGGATGGGCTGCTGTGGACACAAATATTTACATAAGATAAATCGGCGAAAAATAGGGAACGCATACGCCATTTGCATACGCTGGAGTTTTTTTGGGGGGATAGCTGTGATAGGCTACGTAAATTCTTACGTAGCCTATCACGGCTGCAAGGACGGCAATGGCGGTGGTAGCAGCCCAGCTGCAGCTGGCCAAGAGACCAACCGCCGGAGCTGTCACCGCCGCCGCCTGTGCGGCTGCTGCTGGAGCCACTGCTGCCGCCACCGCTGCCGCCGCATCCGCCACATCTGCCCCAGGTAAGTGCAGTCCTGGGGGGATTCTGGGGGGGGCGGGGAGCAGGAGGGCTGGCCTCACTGGAATCCGTGGTGGAATTCTCTGCCATCCCTAACTTGAGCACACTCCGGGAGAGAGCGGAGGACAGGAAGGTCTAGCGTGCTATGGTCCATGGGGCATGAAGAGTCGGACACGACTGAACGACGGAACAACAACAACAACAAGCTCAGAATAAACAAGGAATAATGTCCATGAGTCTCAGCTATTAAGCTTCTGGATCTGACCTAGCATGAGTTCTAAGAATAAACTTGAGAGCTTTGCATTTCCTAGATATCCCCTTCCAAGTTACAGTGTCAGGAATCTCACGTTCTTTACTAAACAGATTATGACAATGTGGCCCATATGTTTTGCTGCAGACGAGTAGACATAATTTACGCCTATAACCTGGCCTACTTGCTTGCCATCCATGAGATCAACCAGAATCCCAGCCTCTTACCCAACATCACCCTGGGCTACAACATCTACGAGAACTATTACAATGCAAGGATCACCTATGACGCCATGCTAGATCTGCTGTCTCCAGGGCAGAAGAACATTCCGAACTACAGTTGTGGAAGACGGAAGGAGCTGCTGGCCGTTCTAGAAGGTGCGGATTCCGAAATCTCCATCCATATTTCAACCATGTTGAACATTTACAAAATCCCACAGGTAGGAATACAGGGGTGCAGTCTAAATGCTCTTTGCTTTAAAAGACCTTCATCTGTCTGGGGGGAAAGTGACTGTCTGTCCCTAGCTTTAAATGACCTTTGAGCATCTTTCTATTAAATAATAATGGTACCATTTCCTGGTAGAAAGGCAGGGTCTTAACAACAACAACAACTTTCTCTTTTATCGGTGTATACATATGATGATACAGTTCCCTCTCCAAATAACAAATACTGACCGTTGGCAGAGACCAGAGGAGAAAGATGATGACCGCTGTGTTGTATATGGAGAAAATAGAGGACAGTGACTTTCTAGGATGTCTGGGGGATGTTTTGTTCTGCATGGCATGATTATGCAAACTTGTGATTCTAAATGAGCATACTACTTTTGATTTCTTTCCAAAAGGCCTTTATTTTCCAGTTAGGAAGGTGTGATTCTATCTATATTACTTAGGCTGAACTCCTATGCATACTCATCAGGGAGAAAGCTGAACTCTTTGGGAGTTTAAAATATTTTTTGGTCTGATTTTGTTAACTTAAATCCTTACATGGTATGTAACCTTTAACATATTATTTCCATGTTTTTTGGTGTACGAGAGGATTTGGAAGATGGTTAACTTATTCTGAAGGCTTTTTTGAGATGGGAATATTATGTTTAATTCAATGATTAAAAACAACGACAACAACCACCTACTGGTTTAAGACCACAGTTCGGGCTATCTTATAGTGGCTCAAGCTCTACAAAACCAGGAAATTGGAAGATCAGGTGATGCCTTAACTGGTATGCCCAGTGATCAGTAATGAAGTTGTGCAATATCACAAGTGGTGCTTGCTTACAACTTACCCTCCACGCACCCACACTTGCTTTGGTCTTTCAGACCTAAATACAGACAGGGAGGATGGAGTGACTGGTGCCAGCCAAGATGCCCCATGTTGCCGACACATTTCTCAGCTGTTCCTGGCTCCAGCATAGAAATCCTTGTGTTGATTTTGTTCAACTGCAAAGTTAAACTTGTGGTTATCCTCCCCTGCCCCAAGCACACACATGTTCTCACAAAATAACAAGTGAATAGGAAAACGTTTATATACATCGTAGACATCATCCTTGGTTTCACTTTTCCTGAAGCAAGATGAAATTAAAAAGTTAAAAGTCATTTTAAGTAAACATGGATTCTAACCACTGTACCTTAGTCCCTTCAGTAGAACTCAAGGAGTCCTCCCAGGTTCCATCAGTGCACACAGATGTTCATCTGTCTCATCCCAACCATCTCATACAGAGAGAGAGCACTAGTGAGCATGACTAGGTTTATTGTTAGCCCCTTTGACTATCATTACACAGAGAGAGAGAGAGGGAGAGGGAGAGACTAAATTAAATGGAACTACAAAAGAGAGAGAGAGAGAGAGAGAGAGAGAGAAGGAGAGGGGGAGAGAGGGGGAGAGAGAGGGAGAGAAGGAGAGGGAGAGACTAAAATAAGTGGAACTTCCAAAAGAGAGAGACAGAGAGTTTCCCATCAACTCCAATACAAGAAGCGAAAGCCATAACTGTATAAGCTGAAAATCATCTGGTCTCAATGTTTGCGTGTTTTTTCAGAGCAACTTTTGCCAGGAGGGGGTCCTTGCTTTTTGTCTCTAAACTTCTCTGTCTCCCTCAAAATTTCACCAGTTATCCTGAATTTTTCATAGCTGGGGTCCCATTCCACCTTATCCTGCTCAGGAAAGAGGTGGGAGAGATGGGCCTCTGTCTGCTGAGCATGTACCTCATTATGTACTGGAACTTGCCACATCGCTGCAACACGTTTTACGTTATGATGGACGGACGGATGGACTGATGGATGGATGGATATGTGGATAGATACAGTGAGTCAGAAGGTCAGAAGGTGGCGACATAGCCAGAGAGGTGACAAATGGTGCTGGCTGACTTGTCTGAGCTTTCCTGTATTGCTTGAGGAATCCTCCTGTGAGTTGACCCATGCTTACGTGTTGCTTGCATCAATAGCTGACAGGATGGGTTAAACAGTGGGAGAGACGGGTTTCCTGTAATGCAGCGATGCTGAGTGTGGTACTGCTGCTAGTGACTTGAGATATGGTGCTTGTTGCTGTATTTCCAGCAACATTTATGATTCTGCAAGCTGATCTTGTTTAAGATCATTTAATCTCTGTAAGCTGCCCAGAGAGCAATGGCTATTGGGTGGTACAGAAATGTAATAAGTGAAATGAAATGAAATATTACAATTCATTTCTAGGAAAATACCATTTTCCCTCTAAAAGGGGAATATTATGTAGAATAGGAAGTAAGACAATTGAACTCGCAAACCTTAGCCCACACAACTTCTATGTTCTGAAGTTGTGTTGGGAGGATGCAACTTGAAGCAAAGGAGTAGTGTGCAGGAAGAGGGTGCTGACCCCTTCCACTTATCACTTCTTGTTGACTACAACACCATACCCCCCGAACTGTTATATCCCCAACAGGCATCTCAAATTCCAAAGTAACTGCAGAGAGGTCCTGCAGTACGTATGCTGGTGGAAATCTCAGTGTGGTCGAGGGAATAATTTTTTTGTTTCTTTCATAACCCCAACCCATTCTATACCAAGCATCTCAGATTCCAAAGTGACCTCAAATATCTCTCAGCATGCTTCCTGGTGGAAAACTCAAAGTGATAGTGGATTCCTCTAGCAATACAGTAAGGCTGAGATGCTTCATAGGGCAAGGCATTAGCAGGACAATGTGGGACATCTTTGCTGGTCCCATATACTCCACTCATCCCATCTGGATTTGGACCTGAAAGACCAAAGAAAAGTGTGGATGCATGGAGGCGGGTAAAGAAGCACAGTTTGTGATGTCATACCACATCATTACCTATCATGGGAAATGTCTGTGAAGACATCAGCCTAAGCTTCCAGTTTCCTTGCTTTGTGCAGTCTGAGCCATAAAAGCATAAGAGCATAAGAACATAAGAGAGCCATGCTGCATCAGACCAAGGGTCCATCTAGTCCAGCATTCTGTTCACACTGTGGCCAACCACCTGTCAACTGGGAACCCACAAGCAGGGCATGAGTGCAACAGCACCCCCCCCATGTTCCCCACAACCTGGTGCACATAGGCTCACTGCCTCTTATACTGGAGGGAGCACTGAGCCATCAGGACTAGTAGTCTGTCATTGATAGCCTTTTCCTCCAGGAATTTGTCCAACCCCCTTTTAAAGCCATCCAAATTGGGGGCCATCACTACATCCTGTGGTAGCAAATTCCATAGCTTAACTATGCACTGGGTGAAGAAATACTTCCTTTTATCTGTCTTGAAACTCCCAACATGAGGCAGCCAACATGAGGTAGACTTCACTCCGGTTTTATACTGGCAGGGATTTTTAAAATCTATTTATTAATTTATTTATTTATTTACTTATTTATTTATTTATTTATTTATTACATTTATATACTGCCCAAGTGGCGGATGCCCTTAGGGTGGTTTACAATCATAGAAACCGAAAACAACAATAAAAGATCAGCAAAAAACAATACATGAAACCAAGAAAATATCAAAATACTACAAAATTAATGTAAAGAGTATTACAAATATTAAGGAGAGCAGTAAAATTAATAATCAGAACAACAAATTGAAGATCAAATGCCTGCTGGAAGAGAAAGTCCAAATGTATACAATGAGGATGGCAGGCAGAACCCCCCACAAAGGGCATTGCACAGATGGGTGAGGGGCCATTGCCTAGAAGGCTCTTTTTCTGGTAGCCACCCATCACAGAATTATGGGTGGTGGCAACCAGGGAACAGCCTTCAGAGATGATCATTGCAATTGGGCTGGAACATACGGGAGAAGGTGCTCCGTTAGGTCAGCTGGCCCTGAGCTGTTTATGGTTTTAAATGTCAGCCTGGGAACTGGCTGGCTAGCAATGCAGTTGATGGAGCATTGGAGTAATATCTTTGAAAGGGCAAGACCCAGGAAGTAGCCTTGCTGCTCTGTTCTGCACGAACAGACGTTTCTGGACCATCTCCAGAGGTCGTTCTGTATATCACACATTGCAATAATCCAGGCAGGTTGTGACCAGTGCATGTAAGCAGGAAGAGTCTGTCTGGGTAGAGCAGAGGAAGCTGCTCCAGCTGGTGTAGGGACTACGGAAGCAAGCAAGCTCCCAGAGAGCGAGTGAACAGAGCGAGCAAACGGGGAGAGCAAACAGGAGCTGGCCAGGGGAGTTGCAGTGGCAGAAGAGACAAAGGAGACAAAGGGAAAGAGTGGGACTCTGTTTTTAACTTCCAGTGAGTAGAGGACCAGGCACAGGCTACTCTAGAACAACCAGAAAGCTAGACACAAAAAGGAAAAGAGACTATGGAAGGACAAGACTCTCCTGTGGTAGTGACCTGCAAGATGTGTGCCACGTTTGTTTTCTTGCCTGAGAACAACATGGCCTACACCTGCAACAAGTGCAAGTTGATCACATTGCTGGAAGAAAAGGTAAGAGGACTGGAGCGGCCAGTGTCGACCCGCCAGGGAATAAGAGAACACGAAGAGTTCTTGGACAGAACGGTGGAACTACAGCAGCAAAGTGAAGTACAGGAGCTAGAAGAGCAATAGCAAGCTGAGGCAGAAGAGAAAACTGCTGAGGTGAGGAAAAATGAAGTCAAGGATACTCCTTGGAAAAGGGTGACCGCTAGGAGCAGAAGAGCTAGAAGACACTCGGCACCAGTGGAGGCAGTGAAACTAGGGAACTGTTTTCAGGTACTTGAGGATGAGACTGGAGGACAGCCTGCAGAGGAAGAATTACAGGGGAATCTGCAGAAGAGCGGGCAAGAGGCTGAAGGTCAGTCAAGCAGAGGTGATGAAACAAGGCCTACAACAACAAGAAGAGAAGAGGAGTAGTAGTGGGAGACTTCTTGCTGCGTGGGATCGAAACCCAAGTATGTTGCAAAGACCCATGGACTCACCAAGTATGCTGTCTCCCAGGAGGATGGATTAGAGACTTGACTGAAGGGTTGCCTGCACTCATGAAGCCCACTGACAGGTATCCCTTTCTTCTCAACCATGTGTGAACAAATGATACCACCAAGCAGAGCTATGAAGAAATCACGTCAGTCTTGGAAGTCTTTGAAGCTTTGGGAAAGAAACTCAAGAACTTTGGGGCCCAGATAGTTTTCTTATCCATTCTTCCAGTAGTCGGAGGAGGGATACAAAAGGAAAGAAAAATACTCTGGGTGAATGACTAGCTATGGTGATGCTGACACATGAGATTTGGATTCTGGGACCATGGGCTATACTTCCTGGAAGATGGAGTTTTGGCAAGGGACAGGTTGCATCTCACAAAGGCTGGGAAGAATGTGTTTGGCCACAGCATGAAGAACTTTATCAGGAGGGCTTTAAACTGAATCCTACGGGGAAGGGAGATGTAAAGTTGGGGGTAACAATGGATGAAGGCTCATGCACTGCAACAGAGAGAACAGCTGTAATAGTGACCAATAATAGTCTTCACAAACATGTAGGAAGGAAGCCAGACCATGAAGCACCTGGTCTTCGATGTCCATATACTAATGACCACACTATGGGCAACAAACAGAATGAACTTGAACTCTTAATACAGGAGGGAAATTATGACTTGATAGGTGTAACTGAGACTTGGTGGGATGACTCTCATGACTAAAATACAGCCATTGAAGGATATAACTTGTTCAAAAAGAACAGGAGGAACAGAAAGGGAGGTGTGGTTGCACTATATGTGAAAAATACATATCTCTGCACAGGAATACAGGAGGATGAGCTCAGTAGCCCCATCAAGAGCATCTGGGTTAAAATAAATGCAGCAAACAATGAAAGGAATATGGTGGTCGGAGTCTACTACTGCCCACCCAATCAAGGAGAAGACGAGGATGAAACTTTGGCAAAGCAAATAGTCAATATTTCAAGGAAGCATGATGTAGTAGTAATAAAAAAAAAGGTAAAGGTGTCCCCAACCAGTCGTGTCCGACTCTAGGGTGTTGTGCTCATCTCCATTTCTAAGCCGAAGAGCCAGCACTGTCCGAAGATGCTTCCGTGGTCATGTGGCTGGCATGACTGAACACCAAGGTGCACAGAATGCTGTTACCTTTCCCGCCGAAGCGGTACCTATTTATCTACTTGCAATTTCTTGCTTTCACACTGCTAGGTTGGCAGGAGCTGGGACTGAAGACGGGAGCTCACTCCATCACGCAGCACTCAGGTCCCAAACTGCTGTCCTGCCGACCTTCCAGTCTGCAGTTCAGCGTCTTCCATTTCCCAATATGTTTTGGGAGACAAATTCTGCAAAACATTGCCCCTCCAGGAAATTCCTGACTTTTGTGGCAGATAACTTCCTCCTACAGAAAGCAGAGGAAGGAACTAGAGGATTGGTTATCCTTGACTTGATCCTAACCAACAGACATGACTTAGTGGGTAAAATAGCAGTTACAGGAACCCTGGGGGAAAGCGACCATGTTATACCTGAGTTCATGGTTCTAACGGAAGCAAAAGCCGAATGTAGCCAAATGCGTACCCTGGATTTTAGGAAAGCCAACTTTAATAAACTCAGAACAATGATCAGTAAGGTCCCATGGTAAGCGACTCTAATGAGAAAAGGCATCCAAGAAGGGTGAGAGCTTTTAAAAAAGGAAATTCTCAAGGCACAATTACAAACCATTCCAACAAGAAGAAAAGGTGGAAGACAACAGAAGAAGCCAATGTGCCTTCACAAAAAGCTTAGAGATGACCTGAAAACAAAAGGACACATATTGGAAGTGGAAGGAGGACAAGCAACAAAGGAAGAGTACAGGCAGGTAGCACAGAATTGCAGGGATGGCGTCAGGAAGGCGAAAGCTGAGAACGAGCTGAGGTTAGCGAGGGATGCTAAAAACTACAAAAAGGCTTTCTTCAGCTACGTGCATAGTAAAAGGCAGAGGAAAGAAATGGTGGTTCACCTATTCAGTAAGGATGGAAAAATTATAACAGACGACAAAGAAAAGACAGAAGTGCTCAATTCCTACTTTGGCTCAGTCTTCTCCCAAAAGAGGGACTATGACCCCCCCCCCCCCCGGCAAAGTACAGACTGAAGGGGCAGGATTGCAGCTTGGGATTGATAGGCATATGGACAAGGAACAGTTAATTACTTTGAATGAGTTCAAATCTCCAGGGCCAGATGAACTGCACCCTAGAGTAATAAAGGAACTGGCAGAAGAACTCTCAGAACCGCTGTCTATTCTCTTTGAGAAATCATGGAGGCCGGGTGAAGTGCCAGATGATTTTTGTTGTTGTTCAGTCGTTTAGTCGTGTCCACCCCTTCGTGACCCCATTGACCATAGCACACCAGGCCTTCCTGTCCTCCGCTCTCTCCCAGAGTGTGCTCAAGTCCATATTCATTGCATTGGTGATGCTATCTAGCCATCTCATCCTCTGCCGTCCCCTTCTCCTTTTGCCTTCAGTCTTTCCCAGCATCAGGGTCTTTTCCAGAGAGTTTTCTCTTCGCATTCGGTGGCCAAAATATTTGAGCTTCAGCTTCAGTATCTGTCCTTCCAATGAGCACTCAGGGTTGATTTCCTTTAGGATTGACTGATTTGACCTCCTTGCAGTCCAGGGGACTCGTCAGAGTCTTCTCCAGCACCACAGTTCGAAAGCATCAATTCTTCGGCACTCAGCCTTCCTTATAGTCCAGCTCTCACAGCCATACATTACTACTGGGAAAAGCATAGCTTTGATTAGATGGACCTTTGTCGGCAAGGTGATGTCTCTGCTTCTTACTATGCTGTCTAGGTTTGCCATAGCTTCCCTCCCAAGGAGCAAGCGTCTTTTAATTTCATGGCTGCAGTCACCGTCTGCGGTGATCTTGGAGCCCAAGAAAATAAAATCTGTCACAGCTGCCATTTCTTCCCCTTCTATATGCCAAGAAGTGATAGGGCCAGATGCCATGATCTTAGTTTTTTTAATGTTGAGTTTCAAAACAGCTTTTGCACTCTCCTCTTTCACCTAATGTTGCCCCTATCTTCAAAAAGGTCAAAAAGGAGGAACCTAGGAACTACAGACCAGTCAGTCTGACATCAATCTCTGGGAAAATTCTGGAGCAGATGATAAAGCAATCCATCTGGAAGCACCTTGAAAACAATGCAGTGATTACTCGAAGCCAAGATGGTTTTGTCAAGAACAAATCCTGCCAGACAAATCTGATCTCAGTTTTTGATCAAGTAACCTCCCTTGTGGACTGTGGGAATGCTGTAGACATCATATACCTCTACTTCAGGAAAGCTTTTGAAAAAGTGCCCCATGATATCTTCCAAATCTTCCAAATCCTGGGAAGTACTAGCTCCCCTCTACTTAGCACTGGTTAGGCCTCATCTGGAGTAGTGTGTGCAGTTCTGGGCACCACACTTTAAGAAGGATGCAGACAAGCTGGAGAGGGTCTAGAGGAGGGCAACAAAGATGATCAGGGGACTGGAAACAAAGCCCTATGAAGAGAGATTGAAAAAACTGGGCACATTTAGCCTTGAGAAGACTGAGGGGAGATATGACAGCATTCGTCAAGTGGTTGAAATGTTGTCACAGAGAGGAAGGCCAGGATGTTTTCTCTATCATCCCAGAATGCGGGACACGGAATACTGGGCTCAAGTGACAGGAAACCAGATTCCAGCTGAACATCAGGAGAAACGTCCTGACTGTTAGAGCAATACGACAATGGAACCAATTACCTACGGAGGTGGTGGGCTTTCCCACACTGGAGGCAGTCAAGATGAGGCTGGACAGCCATCTGTGGCGGATGATCTGACTTGGATTCCTGCATTGAGCAGGGGGTTGGACTCAGTGTTCTTGTAGACCCCTTCCAACCCTACTATTCTATGATTCTATATCAGCTGAAGGTGGTAAAGGTCCAAGCAGTGGTTCTGGACAGTTATTGCATCAGCTGCAGTGGATGAAAAGGAGAGGTAGTTTTGGGTGTCATCCACATATTGATGAGGCTTCACTCTATCCTTCCAGTCAACCTCTCCCCATGGTTTCATGTAGATTGTAAAAACATGGGAGACAAAATAGAGTTCTCAGGGATACCACAGTGAAGTCTCCATGAGGCAGAAGTATAGTCTCCCAGCAACACCTTCTCAAACTGGCCAAATCTGGAATGCAGTGTGTGACAGATAAAGCAGACCTGTCATATTTGCATGATCTTACCCCTGCTGCTCAATTAGGAAATTCTGTCATCAAATGCCTCCAAGACAAACAAATCTGGAATTAAAAATGAGATTCCAATGCCTATCACCACCCAGTATAGCCTTCTTACCCAGGAATATTATCAATGTCTCATATCTGAGGTTTGCTAGGTGAGAGGCAATTGTACCAGGGCATTAGGTATAGATCATTAGCCCCCTTTTACCAGTTAGAAAGGAATTCAGATAAGGAGGTGCCAGTGTTAAATTTAGGGTTACCACTTTCACTGAGCAGGGTCTCATAAAACAATGAGGCCAGATGGGCCATCCGATAAGTAACCAAGAAGCCTCATTCCAGACCATAAATATGTTAGAAAAACAAACTCACAAGACAGGCTGATGTCAAGGAAATACATTTGTGTCAAAAGCATACCTGTAACATGTCAAAGAAAGCTGAAATGTTTGGATAAGTATGTTGATATGCGTATTAATCTCGATAAGAAGCTTCAAAATTCAATAATCTTATTTAGACATATGAAGATTTAAAGTAGAAAGGTTATCCTTGGAATTCTTGGATAAGAAATACAAACTGTATTAAAATATCGTATCATAGAATCATATCATAGAATCATAGGGTTGGAAAGGGCCATTGAGTCCAATCCCCTGCTCAGTGCAGGAATCCAAGTCAGAGCATCCCTGACAGATGGCTGTCCAGCCTCGTCTTGAATGCCTCCAGCGTGGGAGAGCCCACCGCCTCCCTAGGTCATTGGTTCCATTGTCGTATTGCTCTAACAGTCAGGACGTTTCTCCTGATGTTCAGCCAGAATCTGGCTTCTTGTCACTTGAGCCCATTATTCTGTGTCCTGCACTCTGGGATGATCGAGAGGAGATCCTGGCCTCCCTCTCTGTGACAACCTTTCAAGTACTTGAAGAGCGCTATCCTATCTCCCCTCAGTCTTCTCTTCTCCAGGCTAAACATGCCCAGTTCTTTCAGTCTCTCCTCATAGGGCTTTGTTTCCAGTCCCCTGATCATCTTTGCTGCCCTCCTCTGAACCCTCTCCAGCTTGTCTGCATCTTAAAGTACAGTACCCAGAACTGGACACAGTACTCCAGATGAGGCCTAACCAGCACTGAGTAGAGGGGAACTAGTACTTCCCGGGATTTGGAAGCTAGGCTTCTATTAATGCAGCCCAAAATAGCATTTGTCTTTTTTGCATCCACATCACATGGTTGGCTCATTTCAGCTTGTGATCTACACCAATTCCAAGGTCCTTCTCGCTTGCAGTGTTGTTGAGCCACATATCCCACCTCTTGTAACTGTGCATTTGGTTTCTTTTTCCTTGGTGCAGAACTTGGCATTGATCCCTATTAAATGTCATTCTGTTGTTTTCTGCCCAGCACTCCAGCCTGTGTTTGAATTTATGCGTGCATAAGCTCTTCTATTTAGCGCTGTTATGCTAATACTTCGTGTTATGCTAACACTTTGTGGAGGTGCCCCCTCCCTCCTCCTCCTCCTCTCCCTTTCCCTGATCTTTCGCAAGTTGATGCTAGGCACAGGTACATTTTGCTGTTTTCAACAAAAACTCTCAAAGCAAAGAGCTGTAACTTTTCACTGGTTCCACAGAAGTGCTTAACATCTGGGCCTCTCTAAGTCCCCATCTGATATACCTTATCCAGTTCAGCTCAATATTTTTTGTGCTAGACACAGCTAAAATGCATTGTTCTCAGAAACTCAAACCAAAGGGGATAAATAAATAAGGGGATAAAAAGAAAAGATAGGTTTTTAAGGGGGGATTCAGAGGAGGTCGCTATCTCTCATCCCTGGTGTAGGTTTTTTTGAAGGGCGAAATAACCCTTCTCTCCTAGTACTTCCCTATTCAGCTTCGTACTGGATGACCTAGGATCTCTTTGGCTGAATGGAATACACCTTACCTGCGAAAACAGGTCAGTCCTAGACCAGGACTCACTAATGGTTCTGCTGGTCCTGCCAGCACTTCACCCACCTTTGCCCATGCCAAAACCCCTTAGATGCCTCATATTGGGGTCACTTTGCACCACAGTAAACAAACGTGTGTGTAGTGCTTGGCAAACTATATATTATATGTTGTATGATGTACGTGTATGGTGCTTTGCCCTAGACATATACATTCTACTGTATAGACTCACGTGTAGTGCTTTGCACACACACACAACATGCGCAGCACGCACAGCACGCACAGCACACGTGAGCAAAAGGAAAGGAGATACAGAAAGAAAAAATGACCTATAAGCTAAGGGGGGAGGGGGAGACACTTTAAAGCCTAACTGAAGAGAAAAAGGTAGTAGTTGTTGTTGTTTTAAGAATGATAGGACTTGAATTGGAAGGGGAAGGAATACACAAACCGATAAGGGCAGCAGTGGGCGGGTGGAGGGGGAGCCAAAGAACAAGGCAAGGAAACTAAAGTAGCCTTATTTGTGTATTTTTTGAAAAAATAAATGATGGATCTAGTAGAAAATAAAGAAAGGGACGACTAAGAGGAATAGTTGAACTGAGAAGGGCTGGGTGGGAAGGGTGGGAAGACAAACTCCACACAGGTCTAGCCAGCCAACTCTCTCTCTCCTACCAACTCCCTCTCACAGTGAAATGAAATCACACTCATCTCCTGCTATGTACAGCATTCCCACCCCCACCCCCTCCACCACTGTCACTGAATGGAGACTGCTGGTTTATGGTCAGCCCTAACTGGGCAACTAGAGTGGCCATTCGACAAGGCTCACCATTTTCCCCCTCCCTTCTCCTCCTCCTCTCCCTCTCCCTGATCTTTCCCAAGTTGATACATTTTAGAGACAGGCTGTCTGGGCTTCAGAATGGATTCACGAGATCTCCGAATCTCTGAGGTGCACCGGGGCACCTCTGTGCTTTTCTGACCCGCTTTGGAGTTCAGCAAAGCCCCTCCCCCGCCTCGAAGCACCCCGATTGGCATTGAGATTTGGGATTCCGACCAAAGCTGTGTCCAGCCCTATTGACAAGCTTTTTGCTACTTGTTAAGAACTTTAGGATAACAGATTTCTGAGCTTTGCCTTGAAAAACAAAACTTTAATCTCTTTCATTCTTCCTAGGTTAGTTACAGTTTTGTCTCCCATGATCTTAAGGATAAAACCCAGTTCCCTTTTTTCTACCGGATGGTCCCAAAAGACAAATACCTGTACCAGGGGATGGTCAAACTGCTCCTGCATTTCAGATGGGATTGGATTGGTCTCTTTGCTCCAGAGAATGACAATGGAGAAAGATTCATGCAGATGCTGACACCTTTGCTCACCAAGCATGGCATCTGTGTTGCCATCTCACAAAGAATTCCAGAACTAATTCAATATCAAATGGACATTATCATTGGTTCTGCCCTCATATGGAGACAAGTCAAGGTATTTGTTTACTATGCAGAGACTCGCTCTTTGTATAATGGCATATTCCTTCTAACCCAAATACTGGCAGACTTGGTAGAACCCACTGAAGGCAAAGTCTGGATTACAACTGCTTTGTGGGACATCACCTCAACATTGTCCAGCAGTAGATTATATTTCCAGCACATCCATTGGTTCTTTTCCTTCTCAATCCAGACAGTCTATAGGCCAAAACATAATGATTTTGATCTGCATCACATCCTGAATTACTGGAAGGAAGCCTTTCACTGTTCATATTCAAAGCATGCTTTGTCTGTGAAAGGCCGGAAAAAATGTGAACAGAAAAAGACTTTTCCCCTGGATGTGCTTGAGCCGAGTCTGTCTCGAGAGAACTACAATGTTTACAGCAGTGTCCAGGCTGTGGCACGTGTCTTGCATACTGCATTCGTCTCCAGATCCAAGCAGAGGGTGATGGTGGGTGGACCCAGGTTGGATTTTCAAAGGCTACAACCATGGCAGGTATTCCATTTCCAAGGCAGATATCGCTTCTGAAAATTATGGCATGTCTCAATTACAAAGTCATTATTTCCTGAATTAAACTCTGAGAAAATTTCAAGGACAGTGGCCTGGTGAAATGTGCAACGTTGGTTCCTGAGGCTCCTTTTTCAGGACCACTCCTTGAGGTCTTGCAGAATCTCTGTAAATAGCTCTGAGACCCACCTCCATTAAGCGAGGTAGACCTCTTCCTATCACTGAAACTGGCTCCTTTGTGTCTCTAAACTCCACTGCATCAACCTAAGAGTTCCCTTAGGTGGTGGCAGAAGCAGGGGTGGGGTCTTCTGGGGGCCTATGGTGTCCTGATACAGGTTGGATGTCAGAATGGTGTACTGTCCCAGGTGGGTGGTTTCAGTCCATCAAGGCAAGCCGATGAAGACAGAGTTAAATTTCCTAAAATAATCTGATGCCTGTAGTGGAAAATGGAATACCCCCGCTTTTTAGTTACACAATGTAAATATTTTTTCTGCTCTCATCAGCAGTGCCCCAATCTACCAACCAAAGTTATTTGCCTGAGTTTCCTTAATGGCAGGAACACTTCCGGCTTCCAGAATTCTCAGGGTGCAAAATGAAATTGACCTCTCTAGTAGTGCTGAGCCTTTGGGCTCAAACTGGGGGGAAGGTAAAAAGAAAAGCCTGCACTCCCCCTTGAATATTAAGGGCAAGTGAGTTCAAAGTCAGGGTGGGGGCAAAACTCATTGGACTTTCTCCCAGTGGTTTTTGCCAGTTCCTTTTTCCAGAGCTCCTAGGACCAACACTCCGTGTTGCTGTATACTGCTTTTGGGGAAGGGAAGTTTGGCCACCATTTTCCATTAGGGGCTCCAGAAACTAACAGTATTTTTTGCACACTGTCCTATGGATATAGACCCAACCCATCTCCCCATCAGCCCAAATTCCCCTAGCCCACTGCTTGCAAAAGGGGTGGTGCATTGAGGGGAATTTTTACTTATACGTAAATTATCTAACGCTGCCTTTCTCAGCTGTGTTAAGTCTATAAACTCCATTATCTCTTGCTAGCATGGGCAATGGCTGTCCTAGCTGGGGATTATGGGAGTCATAACTCTAACCCATCTGGGGAGCACCCATTTGGCTCAGGCTGTTCTAACGACCTGAACGGTAGCCTTTCACAAAATACCAAAGCAGAAAGAAGGGACTCAGGAGAGGAAGGCCTGGATCTCTTCTCAATCATCCCGGAATGCCGGACATGGAATACTGGGCTCAAGTGACAGGAAGCCAGATTCCAGCTGAACATCAGGAAACACTTCCTGACTGTTAGAGCAATATCACAATGGAACCAATTACCCATGGAGGTAGTGGGCTCTCCCATGGCGGAGGCATTCAAGATGAGGCTGGACAGCCATCTGTCGGGGGTACTTTGACTTGGATTCCTGCACTGAGCAGGGGGTTGGACTTGATGGTCTTGTAGGCCCCTTCCAACCCTACTATTCTATAATCCTATGATTCTAGGAGTGGACAGCAGGTTAAAAGAATTCTGTATGCCAATGAAAATTAAACAGCCATGACAACTATTGAAAGCACAAGCTCTGATCCTGAATCATGGGATGCTAGATCTCAAAATAACGATGCTGAGATAACCAACGTAACCTCTGCTTCTTTCTGTCATTCTAGCTTTACCCTTTTCTGAGAAATATTTGGCTTTCCAATACATCCATGGACGGTGTGTTTGCAGATGGCGACGGGGAACTGACAGCCAACTTTGATATTTTGAACTGGCAGGTGTGGCCAAATAACTCAGTCATTTCAGTGACAGTTGGGAGTCTGGAGAGACAGGCATCCCCCGGCCATAAGTTAATCATTCCTGAGGATGCCGCAGGTTGGCTTAGCCTGGTGAGGAAAACAACGAGTTCCATAGTTACACCTTTCAAGATATTTTGAGCTTTAATCAATTATTGGGTATTGTCCATGCCTTCTGTCAGCCTTCCCCACCAGGCAGTGAGTGGCTGTGCAGGCTGGGGGATGATGGGAATTGTAGTCTGGTTTATGTTGAAATGGTCAAGTAATCCATCTAGGCCAATTTGGCCCAGCACAACTGGGTGCAGCTTTCCAACACCTCCCCAAAGGGGCCTTTTCTCAGCACTGCTACAGGAGCTCCTTCTTGCAAAGTATGCACTGTGCCACTGAGCTCTGTCATCCCCCCCGCCCCCAGGGTACAGATTGGCTACTGTATGAACAGAATGCTGGACTAGATGGACCCTTGGTCTGATCCAGCATGGCTCTTCTCATGTTCTTATGTGGATCCCCAGGCCCAGTGCTCAGGTGTTGCTTGGAAAACAGAAGCAACCTACAAAGCAATACCTGGAAAAATGTCATGCTCCTGCAGGACCACCCCTGTGAAAAGCAGGATGGCTTGAACATAAACTGGCCTTGGCGGGAGGAGGCTTTCATGAAATGCTCATGCTGGGTGGGGTATGCAGGCATCTGTACATTGTCCTCGGTTTGCATTTGTGTTCTGTTGTTTGTCGCCAGGAAGCTCACACATCAAGGAATCAAGGAGCCCCCTTGCTTCTTTCTTATTATACACCCATAAACATTTCTCTTCCCCTCTCATAACAGTAGAACCCAAAGGGGTCATACTCATCCCATGAAGCTCATTGGTGGGGGATTCCAGACAGGTTTGTTTGTTTGTTTATTTATTTATTTATTGCATTATATCCCGCCTTTTTTCCTCTTGCAAGGAACCCAAGGCAGCTTACATTATCCTCCTCCTCTCTGTTTTATCCTCACAACAACATCCGTGTGAGGTAGGTTGGGCTGAAAGGCTGTGACTGGCCCAAAGTCACCCAGTGAGCTTCCATGGCCAAGTGGGGACTAGAACCCAGATCTCCCGGCTCCCAGTCCGTCACTCCCACCACTACACTACACTGGCTCCCAGAATTATACTATGGAATTCACTACCACAAGATGTAGTGATGGACACCATTTTGGATGGCTTTAAAAGGGAGTTGGACAAATTCCCGGAGGAGAAGGCACTCAGCAGCTACTTGTCCTGATGGCCGTGTGCTACCTCCAGTACCAGAGACAGTATGCCTATGTACATCAGTGGCTGGGGAACATGGGCTGGAGTGTGCTGTTGTCCTCCTGTCCGGCTTGCATGAATTTGTTTTGAGTACCAGAACTGAAGGGAACTCACAGGCTTTCCACACAAATCCCCACTCCTGGTTACCCTGAAACTCCTTTTTTTAGAAAAATGTCAGCAGTATAGTTTAGGGCATCTCAGGTCTGTATGTGTCATCATGTTGTTGCTATTTTTAAACAATTGCTATTTGGACATTCTTGGCAATGTATTGACAAATCACCATGGGATTTATCAGTAGATTCAGATCTGTCTTTTGCCCTCCTTTGGTATAACCCCTTTGCTCCTAGACCTGCCATTACAGAGAGAAAAACCAAAGAAAAAAGCACCCCTGACACATCTCCCATGCAAACTACTGAGCATCAGAAGGTTAAATCCATTTGATGGTGAAACAAGGCCTGGAAGTAGAGGACAGAATTGGTCCCATCCAAGTCACTGACTCAGACCCAGAGCTTCCAAATACATGACTAACTCCTTGTCCTTGATGTTCCTTGTCTTTATGGGCAGACCCTGCCTCAATCAAGGTGCACCAAAAGCTGCTTCCCTGGTTACGTCAAGGTGATTCAGGAAGGAAAGCCACTTTGCTGCTACATTTGTGCTCCATGTGCAGAAGGGACCATCTCCACTCAGAAAGGTAAGGGGTTCCAGATGAAAAAGAAACCCTTTGGGGAAAGTTGCAGAAATTCACTGCCATGTTTTCTCTTATGAGGGGTGGGTGAGTTGTTTTGATGTTTCGAAATACAAATAATTTCTTACTGGTGTAAATCAAATATATAGAAATGAGCTTCATGAAGGATCTCAGAAAAAAAAATACGTTGAGGGATGTACGTTGGAGGAGAATGTTTGATTCTCAGGGGATGTACTTAGAAGAACCTGTCACTGGGCTGCTGTCATCAATTCATGGAGGATCAAGCTATCTAAGGCCACTAATCCTGATGGCTATGTGTTACATCCAGTATCAGAGGTATTGCTGGGGAACATGGGCAGGGGGTACTGTTGCACTCATGTTATGCTTGTGGTTTTCCTGTCGGCAACTGGCTGGCCACTGTGTGAAGAGAATGCTGGACTAGATGGATCCTGGGTCTGATCCAGCTGGGCTCTCAGTTACCCTGCCAAGAGTACTTCCACAGGTTTGCCTCATCCCTATCAAAATCACCTCCAGACACTGGTTCAAGAGTCCAACAGCCTCCCTACAATCTGTCGATGGAAATGGTAGCAATAGCTGAACATCATCTGCATACTGGGGGCACTTCAAACCTCCAAATGATTTCCTTTAGCTATGCCATGTAGATGTTGAAAAACATAGGAGACAAGATGGAACCTGTGGCACTCCAGAGGTCAATGTCCATGGGTGAGAGGAGCAGAAGTTCCCAAGTGCCACCTTCTGAGACTGTTCTTCCAGGAACAAGCAGGACCACTGTAACAATATGCTCAACCCAGATTAACAATCCAGAAGGATAGCAGGGTTGAAGTTGTTGAAAGTCACCGAGAGGTCCAGGAGAACCTACAGGGTGGGTTCTGCCCCATCCATTCCCTGGCATAAGTCCATCTACTAAGGAGACCAAAGCTGTTTTTGTCCCCAAACCAGATCCATTCTAACTGTAATGGATCCAAATAGTCAGCATCCTCCAACATGACTTGGAGTTGGGAAGCCACCATATGGTCCAACGCCTTGCTCTGGAATGGCAAATTTGACACTGGGTAGTAATGATCAGAAGCAACTGTATCTAAGCTAGGTTTCTTCTATAATGGTCTCACCACTGCTTCCTTCAAGCTAGGAAGGTCCACCCCTTTCTTCAAGGAGGCATTCATCACCTTTGAGATCCAAGTACCCAGCCCAGTTCTGGCTGATTTCCGAGGCCGAGACAGATGAGTGTCCAAAGAACAAGTGGTGGGGCTCAATGCTCCAAGCAGTTTTTCCAAGACTTCAAGCTGTACAAGCTGGAAGATATCCAGGATAACCTGACTGGATGGCACTCTGGTCACATCCTGCTCTGACTTGTGAAGCCAATGGCATCTAAGCTGGCACCAGTACAGGCAACTTGATCTGCGAAATGTCCAGCAAGTTGATCACAGTGGGCATTTCAGGGCTCAAATTGTTGTTCTCCAGGGCCCTTCATCACCAACAAGATCTCATCAGGACATCAGGACATAAGAAGAGCCATGCTGGATCAGACCAAGGGTCCATCTAGTCCGGTGTTCTGTTCACACAGTGGTCAAAGAGCTGCCCACGAGTGGTATCAAATTGCACAGTCTGGAATGTGTGAACATTCCACCGGGCGACACTGAGCAGATGCAATGGCTGTGAAGTGCGATCTATTTGGCACCATCACTGCATAGAAATAGATTTATGGTGGAATCTTAACTGGTTTCCATTGTATTCGTTATGAGTCTAACATTTGTGCATGCACACATATATAGTCAACAATGAATCACCTTACATGCTTTCCCGGAAGGAAAAGACAAAGATCTCGCTTAGCGATGTTGGAGAAATCTGCAACAGAATCAAGCGAGTCTGAATGTCTATGAATCTGACTATGGATCTTGCAGCAGACCAGCTTTTTCCTGAGTCCCACAGATTCCACAGACTTGCAGAGCATTTTTTTTTTTACTTTCTGGAATTATATGCATATTTAGTCGTAGAAGAATACATAAAAATAAAATGAAACATGACTGAAAATGCACGTTACCCCCATAGGCCAAAGGATGAAAATGCACAGTCTGGGGGGATTTCTGAATTTGGGGGGGAGGGATTTGTGCATTGGGGGGATTTGTGCATTTATGCAAGTGCAAAATTGTGCAATTGAGAATTTGCGCCAGTTTGGGAAATGTGAAAAAATCGAATTCTTCCAGTGACCAGACGGCAGAATGAAAGGAAGCTGACAATCTGCGAAATGTAGGAGGAATGGATCTTCCAAAATCTGTATGTCCCTAATCTCACTAATGGTAGAAAACTCAATAAAAAAATCAAGGTTCTCCTTTAACATCCAATAGCACACAGACAACCAAAAAGATGCACCCATATTGAAGCTCATTGAAAACATAAACACATGTTGCTTTCCCCTAGAGTCATGCAAACCTGGGGAAGAGATAGAAAAGGCAGCAGGGAAAACCTGTTTGGGTTCCCAGAAACCTAGAGGTCATGAAGGAAGGGAAAAGGGGGTCTGGTATGCTAATGAACTTGCTGGATAAAAGGCCTCCTCCTTCCTCCTCCTCCTCCTCCTCTTCCTCCTCCTTATTCTTCTTCTCAGATGCAGACTTTTGCACCAAATGTCCAGAAGATCAGCATTCAAACAAGGACCAAGATCAATGTATCCTCAAGGATGTAACGTTCCTGTCCTGTGAAGAAACTTTGGGGATCATCCTGTCTTCCTTTACCCTATTTTTGACTTCAACCACAGGCTGTGTATTAGGAATCTTCATGAAGTATCTAGAAACTCCAATAGTTAAAGCCAACAACAGGGACCTCTCCTACATTCTACTCGTCTCCCTCTTGCTCTCATTCTTGTCCTCCTTCCTGTTCATGGGCCAACCAAGGAAAGGAACCTGCCTTCTCCGACAACTGGCCTTCAGCATCATCTTCTCAGTAGCAGTCTCTTCTGTGTTGGCCAAAACAGTGACTGTGGTGCTGGCCTTCCTGGCCACAAAGCCAGGGAACAGGGTGAGGAGATGGCTGGGGAAGAGTCTGGCCAACTCCATTGTCATTTCCTGTTCCAGTGTGCAAGTTGTCATCTGCACCGTCTGGCTAGGACTCTCTCCACCCTTTCCTGACTCTGACATGCACTCTCAGCCTCGAGAGATCATCCTGCAATGCAATCAAGGGTCTGCGGCCATGTTTTATATCTCCCTTGGCTACATGGGCTTCCTGGCTGCCATCTGCTTCATGGTGGCTTTCCTAGCCCGGAAGCTGCCTGGGGCCTTCAATGAAGCCAAGCTGATCACCTTCAGCATGCTGGTCTTCTGCAGCGTCTGGGTGTCCTTTGTGCCCACCTACCTGAGCACCAAGGGGAAATACATGGTAGCCGTGCAGGTCTTCTCCATCTTAGCCTCCAGTGCTGGGCTACTGGGCTGCATCTTCCTTCCCAAGTGCTACATTATTTTGCTAAGGCCTGATCTGAATACGAAAGAGCATCTAACAACGAAAACTAAAGATGACATCTAAGTCTTAAAATACTATTTTAACCATTCATATGCACAGCAGCAGTAACAACAGTTGGGCAGAGGTCAAGTGAAAGGTTTGCCTCCACAAACCAGTCCTCCAATGGTGGCAGAGAGGGGCAAGGTGATGTCGCTATTGGCAGTTCAAAATTGGTTAAGTTTCTAAATCAGGGACTGGGTCTTATGACCCCCCCAGTGTTTTTGAACGCCAGCTCCCATCAGCCCTTGCCAGCCTGGCTGCTGTTCAGTGATCATGTGCTGGGCCACACATTTCTCACTGCTGCCCTAAATGCCTATTAAAGTTGTCCTTCATGTGGCTGGCACACTTCTTCAGCAACGTCTCTCACAGGAAGGGATGGAAGGACTCCCTTCCATACGGGGAGTGGGGAAGTTTGATGAGCCTCCCCCCCCCACTCATGTGGCCAGACCTGCTTGGCGAGCCTCCTTGCTAGCCCCACCCCTGCACACCGAGGTGCGTGAGCCATCCTCCTCCATGTGCTAATGACTCTAGCAGTCAAGCCCTTTTGCTTTATGCCCACATGGGCTTGACTGTCAGAGTCCCTGGTGCTGCACACGGCTCAAGCTCTCTAGCTCTCTCCCCCTTGCAAGGAGGAGAGGGCTAAAGTGCTTGGGGCTCTGAGGACTCTCCTATCCCCTGATGGTCCTTGACAGCAGGCAGAGGAAGGAGGAATCCTTGATGCCATTCCCAGCCACTCACCAAGCTCCAGGGTGCTTGGCGGCTGGGTCCATCAGTACCCCATGGCTTGGCAAGTGGGGTCCAGGAGTAAGGGCATGGTGGAGTCCACTAACCTCCTGGACCAACCCTAGTGCTTGTGACATCCCTACTTTATTCCTTCTTTTGCTTTTGTAATTTATATGAAAAATGGATCTTCCTTCCTTCCCTCCTTCCTCTCGTAATGTATTTCCTCTGATATAAAATTAAAATAAGCATCTCATTGATTAAAGTCTACGCTTTCTCCATGTGCTGTAGTTATATCACAAAGCAGCAATTTTCAATGCTGATTAAAATGATGTAAAACAAATATTTAGCAGGGAGTGGATGAGTGTGTGCATGCTTTTGTATTTTTATGGGCCATTGGCCATGGTAGCTGGTGATTATGGGAGTTGTACCTCAAAACAGCTGGATGGAACCAGCGTGGGGAAACTGATCTCATGTTTGAATGTTAGACTTCCTCAAACTGGGAAGCAGGGGATCAGGAATGGAACCCAGGTTTAATAAAAATTGTATGTGAATGAGAATTATATAGCGATTCTGATTCCAGACGGCACATGCTCCACTCCTAGATGAAGAGACACACGATCGCAACATTGACCATGCTGAGAGATAACCAGCATTGTTTCTGCTTTCCTCTGTCATTCTAGCATCACTCTTCTTTGAGAAATGTTGGGTTGTCCAATACTTCTATGGATGGAGTGTATCTGGATAGCGATGGGGAAATTACAGCCAACTTTGATATTTGGCTAAACTGGGCAGCGCCACCCAATAACTCGATGGTTACAGTGAAAGCTGAGTGTCTAGAAAAACAGGCATCCCCAGGCCACAGGGTCATTTTTGACAAGGATGTCACTGTGCAGATGAAGCAGGTGAGGAAATCCCTGTGTCCAATTCTATACCATTTCAGCGCTGATAAATTTTGGACAGAGCCAGTGACTGCGTTTGCATTACGCATTAACCCATGATGGATGGTTGTTTGAAACAACCCACAGTGGGTTAGTGTGTTGTGCAACCCCAGACCGGTTTTATCAGGTGGGTCATTTTTCCCAAACAACCCACCCTAATAAACCATGGTCTGTTGTAGGTCAGCATGGATGGATCCGTCTGTGCCCCCGCCAGTCCGCTGAAACCCTGCTGAAAGCACTGTGTGAGCCACCCCACAATCCATGAGCCACCAAAGCCCCACTGGCTGCCTGTCCCCGCTTGCTGCACTACACAAGCTGCTGTACAGGCCACGGGCAACCAGCAAGTGCCCGGTGGCCACCTCTTCTGTAGTGAGCTTCCATTTTTTTCTCAAAATGGCGGCTCAGGTTTTTCCGTAAATGTAAGGTTGCATAAATGGAGGTCATAAATTTAAGGCCTCCAGTTACGTAATGTTACACTTACGGAAAAACCTGAGCCACCATTTTTTCACAATATGATGGCTCACTGAGGGGTCGGGTGGCCTCCAGACCCTCGCAGACTCCGCTGCAGTTTGGCCAGCAGGTCCGGTAAGCATGGTGGCTCGGCAAGCAGGGTCCTTCAGAAGGCCGAGCAGGGAAGAGTCCAACAGACTCCACCCGCCTCTCAATCTCCCTTGACATCCCTAGTTGTAGGGATTGTTTGACCTGTGATGGGTTGGTGTGTGGTCCAAACCTGGACATACCAAACCGTTATAGGGAAAGAGCAATGGGCAGTGAGCCACTCCGTAGGAAAAGTGGGTAATTCTTGGTAAGTGGGTAATTCTAAGCGTTTTTCCCTCGGGGGGGGGGGTTAAAATTGCCCACTTCCCAATGGGATACTCATGGTTTTTAGGCTGGACTATACGCTTGGAGAGGTCCCCAAATTAGCCCTCCCCCTTCTCTTCCAGTGAAGAACAGAAGCTAGAAGAGGAACAGCAAGCTGAGTCAGAAAAGGAAAATGCTGGGGTGAGGAAAAATGAAGTCGAGGATACTCCTTGGAAAAGGGTGACAGGAGCAGAAGAACTAGAAGCCACTCTGCACCAGTAGAAGTAGTGGAACTATGGAAGCATTTTCAAGGACTTGAGGATGAGACTGGATGACAGCCTGCAGAGGAAGAACTACAGGGGACCATGCAGGACAGTGAGCAAGAGGCTGAAGGTCAGTCAAGCAGAAGCAATGAAACCAAGGCCTACAACAACAACAAGAGAAGACTAGCAGTTGTGGGAGACTCCTTGCTGCATGGGATTGAAAGCCAAATATGTCGTGAAGACCCATGGACTAGCCAGGTATGCTACCTCCTGGGAGGATGGATTAGAAACATGACTGAAGGGTTGTCTACATTCCTCATGCCCACTGACAGGTATCCCTTTTTTGTCATCCATGTGGGAACAAATGATGCCACCAAGCGGAGCTATGAAGAAATCACATCAGACTTTGAAGCTTTGGGAAGGAAACTCAAGAACTTTGGGGCCCAGATAATTTTCTCACCATCCTTCCAGTAGTTAGAAGAGGGATAGAAAGAGAAAAAAAAATATTCCTGGTGAATGACTGGCTACAAAGGTGGTGCCAACACGAGAGATTTGAATTCTGGGACCATGGGCTATACTTTCTATGGGTGTACGAAACCCCACTTACCTGGCTCCGCCGGGGTCTGCTGGGGGGGGGAGGCGCTCTGGGCCTCCCCCCGGAATCCTGGCCAGCTGGCTCCGCTCCACAGGGATTCCGCGGAGTCGCCAGCAGGCTCCGCCAGCACCCGGACATCCGGCCGCTGGCTAGCAGGGACGCAAATGGCGGCGGCTGTAGCCGCCGCCGTTTGCATCCCTGTATTCAGCCGTGATAGGCTACATAAAGACTTACATAGCCTACCACGTCTGGGTTAAAAAAATATATATATATATTTATGTAGACTAAGATTGCAAAAGTAAGGGGGAACACAAATATCGTAACGGGCGCTATTTGCATTCCCTTTTATTTTCACCGTCTTAGTCTACGTAAATATTTATGTAGACTAAGACAGCCAAAAATAAGGAACGCAAATGGCGGTGGCTGTAGCCGCCGCCATTTGCGTACGCGTTTTTTTTTTTAACCCAGATGTGATAGGCTATGTAAGTCTTTACATAGCCGATCATGAATGGGGGGGAGGGGGAACAGACTGCAAATGGTGTTGGCGGTGGCAGCCATTTCGAAGACCAGCCACCGCCGCCCCCAAAGCCGCCACTGGAGCCGCCGCCATCCAGAACATCCGCCCCAGGTAAGTCTTATCCCGGGGGGGGGGATCTGCGGGGGGCGGGGGGGTGGCAGACCGTTCCGCCACGGAGTTCGGGGGTCGAATGCACTGGTATTTGGCCTCACCGAGATCCGTGGTGGAACTCTCTGACATCCCTAATACTTTCTGGAAGATGGACTTGGCAAGGGATGGGTTGCAGCTCACAAAGCTTGGGAAGAATGTGTCTGGCCACAGCATGAAGAACTTCATCAGGAGAGCTTTAAACTGAATCCTATGGGGGAGAGAGATATAAAGTTCAGGGTAACAATGGATGAAGGCTCATGCACTGTAACAGACACAATAACAGAGAGCATCTGGGTTGAAATAAATAGAGCAAAGAATAAAAGGAACATGGTGGTTGGAGTCTACTACTGGCCACCCAATCAAGGAGAAGATAAGGATGACACTTTTGAAAAGCAAATTGCCAATGTTTCAAAGAAGCAAGGTGTAGTAGTAATGAGGGACTTCAATTTCCCTGATATTTATTGGGAGACAAATTCTGCAAAACATGGCCCCTCCAAGAAACTCCTGACTTGTGTTGCTGATAACTTCCTCCTACAGAAAATAGAGGAAGGAACTAGAGGATCGTCTATCCTTGACTTGATCCTAACCAACAGAGATGACTTAGTGGATAAAGTAGCAGTTACAGGAACTCTGGGGAAAAGTGACCATGTTATACTCAAGTTCTTGGTTCTAAAGGAAGACTTGGATTCCTGCATTGAGCAGGGGGTTGGACTCGATGGCCTTGTAGGCCCCTTCCAACCCTAGGATCCTAGGATTCTATGATTCTATCCCCACTGCTTCATATGAAACCAAACACCACCCCACTTTTCAGTAAAGATAACTTTTGATGCTTGAAGTTCGACAGTTTGCAGTTTAACCTTTCTTGGGAAGTCCAGTCTCCTCTGCTAATTTTGCATTCGAAGCCCAGGAGGGGCTGTGGGGAGAAGCCGGCAACCCATAAGCATGAGTCAACTCATCAAGGAGACAAAGAAGGAGCCAGCAAGCACATTGCAGAATGAAAGCATTTCTGCACAGAGCTGAGAGCATGGGGAGATTGTTTTTAAAGCTCCTGATACAGGATTTCATGCAACACATTGAATATAACATTAGGCTCTATAAAGCATCCTACTGACTTACAGAAACTATGCCCCGAGCAGGTAACACACGGAGAATCACAAAGTCACTTGGGAGGCAAAACTTATTCATCACAGGTGAGCAGATGAGTGCCCAGTCACAGCTCTCCTAGCCCTTCTGATTCTCACATTTTGCTTTCTGTAGAGAAGTTCTCACCTTCTAGAGAGACGTTCTCAACTTGCACTAATGAGGATGTGTGAGAATTACCCATGAAAAACATACACGTTCTTTGAGATTACAACAGATATTTGTATGGAGAGAAAATATGAATTCAAATAATAGACATGAGAGAAGATCTGGTGGAATAACCTTCCCACTATTTGAATTTTCTCTTTATTGATACTTTACAATGGGGGGGACCTGCATATGGGGGCAGGGCAGACGATACCCCCATGGAGCCCTCTGCATGCCAGATGTCAGGTACTGAAAAGCATCTACAGGTAGGATGGCATCAGGGTGTGTGGTTTCCCTTAGCCTCTGGATTGGAAGCAGCTCCTCCATCGGTGACCCCCAAGAGGAGCTTCCACCTGGGGATGTCAGAGAAATCTGCAACAGATTCCAATGAGTCCACAGACTGGGGACCATTATTTTAAAATAAATAAATAAATGAACTCACATTAGCACTTATGCACATTAGCCCAAGGCGCATTAGCGTTAATGTGCACTTGTATAAAAGTGCAATAGTGAACCTTCCCAGAAAAGTGGAAAGCCAGTCCACAAGGATTAGCACACGTAGAATTCCACTGAGGTGAAAAAGTTGTTCATATCAGCAGGATGTGATGAGCCTGGGTGTTTGGAATGGCGGGCTTCTGCCTGGGTCCCTTGGCAGTGTTAAGAGGAAGTGACAGAGAGACAGATTTTCCTTTCCAATTCCGGTTGACACAAGATTGGTGTTAGAAAGCTGGAAAATTTGTTCTAAAGAGGGGAAAGAGGTTAAACAATCTAAAACTGAGTTATAATTATTCACCCTGAGGGAAGCTGTATAAATGGCTGGCGTTAACAGCAAGAGATAGAAGGATGGCTATCAGTGGCTACTATTCATGATGGCTGTATATTAGCTGCAGCATCAGAGGCAGCATGCAGGGATGGGTGAATGAGGGGTATTTGGGATCTTTTTGCCCGTCTCATGCAAGATTCTCATCTGCATTTGTAATCACTGTTTGCTTTTCATGAATGCTAAACTTGGCTAACTGAGCAGTGATCGAATGCAAATCTCCCCATTGTTGCAGAAATTTCCTGCACAGACAAAAGTGGGGATGAATCAGTCTGCTAAGGCAGTCAGACAATTTAAAAATATGTCCAGTGGACACATCTTTGCACTTTCAGAGCTTTGAATGGAGTGTGCTCGCCTGTTTTGCAGTCAAAAATGAAATTCCCCGACATCCCTCCTGGCGTGGCTCTCAACACCAGTACCCGGGGAAGACGATGCTGTGGCCACTATGTCCCGCTTATGGTCTTCCCCTAGACATCTTTTGGGTCACTGTGGGATAGGGATGTCAGAGAATTCCGCCACGGATCCGGGGGGGGCGAATTCCAGTGAATTCAGCCCCCCGGAATCTGTGGCGGAACGGAGCCCCCCGCCCCTCCACCCCACGAAAGCCCCACGAAAGGGAGCCTACCTGGCTGCGGCTTCGGCTGCGGCGGTGGCGGTGGCGGCTCTAGCTGCTGCCAGGCTGGTGCGGACGCAAATGGCATCTTGCGTAGGGGACGCCATTTGCGTCCCTATGGTAGCCCGTGATAGGCTATGTAAATATTTACGTAGCCTATCACGGATAAAACGGGAATGCAAATGGCATGGGGGGGGGAGTGAAGTATACCGTGCTCACATGTCTATTTAACATATATTTGTGTTATGTCATTTTTATTTCTAATCCTTTATTTTTTAATGTTGCTTTATTTTCTTTTTTGAAGAGAAAACTTTAAAGTGAAGGTTTTTGACCCACAAGTCCAAACAACAAGCAAGCAAGCAAGCTAACAAAAAAACCCATTCCAAGGGTGGCGAGGTTTTTGCAATGTTTTTCTTCTGTAAAGATCTGTCTATTATCAGCCCCCTTCTTGGGCCTCTGAAAGAGCATATGGCCCATTGGTGACTTTTTCCGAACATGTTCCCTCCAGTTGCACATCTGCTCGTGAAGCTGCACAGAGAGTACAGGGAGTGGCAACGGCCATTCTCCCCTTTGTCATTATTGAAATCATGGTGATTCCTCGTGCCAAAGCTCCAGGGATTTCCCCAGAGCTTGCTTTCGAGGCCAGTATCATAAACATGATGTTCAAGTGCAACATGTGGTAATTCCTTGCACAGAGCATGGAAGGGATGATGCATAAATGCTTTGTGCTGTGGTTTAGGGCAGGCAGGGATGTTGCTGGATTGAGGCTGAATATCAACCCTTTCTGATCAGAAGCCCTGGCTGGGCACCATCTGTATCAGCAAAGTCACGGAGTGCAGCTTTGGTCTTTCGAGAGGGGTTTGGGGTTTTCCAAGGGAGGAGCCACAAGGGAGATGACTGTGGCACGCATGCCCAGCCCGATTCTGCTCCTACTCCTGCTACTTCTGCTGCTGCCCTGTGCAGCCCGGCAGAAAGCGAAATGCACACTGAATTTAACAGGGGATCTATATCATCCTCGCAATTATTACCGATCAGGAGACTACGTCATTAGTGGGATCTTGCCTATGTACAATGCTGTGATCTTCCCAACCTTCTTCTTCTCCCCTCCTTCAATCTTCATTAAAGTGTAAGTAACGGATCAGTGACAGATGTCCTGCTTCTCCACCCAGTTCTGATTTAATAAGTGTACTGAAAAGGGAATGGCTATTTCATTGCCTCTAGCCCGGTTCAATCCCGGTTCCTGTATTCACCCTGTTTTGCTTCTAGGAGTCACTGGAACAGTATGAATGAACACTTGGCTACCATCTAGAGGCCATATCCTGCCATTTCCATGCACAGCAGCTGGTCACGATTTTGAACACTGAAAAATGTTATCAGACTAAAGAGTGGGCTTCTTTCTTTCTTTCTTTCTTTCTTTCTTTCTTTCTTTCTTTCTTTCTTTCTCACTAGCACAGCTGTTACCCCAGATAGCAAACCCTTGCTTGGCTTTTAAAAACTTCAGCATGGAAATAAGTTAAGGTTGTTCTTTCTTGGTTAAGCGCATCATCCTTTATGTAAGATACCAAATTGTGCCGCCTGTCTTTGCTGGAGTAGAGCAGAGACATAGGAAGAAGTTTTATACCAGCTCAGACTTTATGTCTATGTAGCCCCTGGACTATCCACTCTGATGGGCAGTGGCTTTCCAGGGTGGCCCATGGGGTGTCCTCCATATCACCTTCTGCCTTTTTCTTTCTCTCTCCCAATGCGATGGGATTGTTTCCAGAGTTGTGGAAAGGCGAGCAGAAATTCCTTTGGTGCAGTTTCTCTCTACAGGGAGGTGCACTCATGGAGAAGCTGTACTTGCTGAATTTGCACTTCTCATGCAAGCATTAATGGGGGAGGGGAGGAAAAAAGCGGGCAACCCCGAAGCGGTAGATTCTTGACTGTGTTACTGAATAGAGGTGTGTTTATGTTGTGTGTGGGGAGGGAGTTACATAGTACACACAGAGATATAGAGATAGAGAGAGAGATCTGTGGGTTAAGTGGCAGAACATCAAAACAATAAGGTCCATTATGGACGGAGTCAGTCGAGATAGAAAGACCAACATCAGAGTATTTTCATTCATCTATCTATCTATCTATCTATCTATCTATCTATCTATCACTAAACATTATGGCTTCCACCCTCATCAGTAGCTGGGCTGTTAAATGGATACCAAGAGTTGGAGTTTGGAATGCCTGGAGATGAGAGTTCCTTGATTTACAGTTGCCTCCATAGAACAAACCAAAGGACATGGACATGCTTGATAAAAAGGAAAACGTTTGGATCCACAGAAACCTGGCCGTAATCTGGAGGACAATTCATAAGCATTATAAGAGCCGTGCCTCTTTTTTCCCTTAAGGAACGCCCATCTCCAGGCATTCCAAACTGTCACTCCTGGTATCCATTTTAACTGCACAGCTACTGAGCAGGGCAGAAGCCAAAATGTTTAGCTCAAAATATATGCTTTTAAAAACACTCCATTGTTAGTCTTCCTATCTTTTACAAACACACACACACACACACACACACACACACAGAGAGAGAGAGAGAGAGAGAGAGAGAAAGATTCATTTTCAGAGGAAATCTTGAAGTGCAGTTCCCATATCCATGCCCCATGCAGAGTCCACAAACACTGACAGCTGTGTTGCCCTGTTTCTCTCTCTCTCTCTCTTTCTCTCTCTCTCTCTCTCTCTCTCTCTCTGTGTGTGTGTGTGTGTATGTGTGTGTGTGTTATGCATATACACATAAACACCCTGAAGAGTAGCAGTAAACAGCATAATACCCAATTTATTAAGATCAGCAGGCAGGCAGAGAAGAGTGAGCTGGCAATGGGCAGTGTAGTGGTTAGCATGTTGGACTTTGGCTGGAGAGACCTGGGTTCCCATCCCTGGGTTCCCCTGGGTTCACCAGGTGACCTTGGGTGAGTCACTGACTGAGCCTAGCTTACCTCACAGGGTTATTATGAGCATAAAGGATGTGTGTGGGTGTTGGGGGAAGTAAACCACACCCATGTGAGATACAAATGTGGGAACATTAAAGCACCATGGAGGAGACACACAGCCTGCCATTCTCATGAGGCTCGCTGTGAATGGTTTATAACAGACTGTAGAACACTGATGTTACTTGCTAACCTTTCATGTAAGGAACAGACACCTTCTTGCCTTAAAAGACATGGAAAGTGCAGGAGAGGCTCTTGCCAGATTAATTCATGAATACAGCAATACAGCAAAATCCATGGTGGAGGTTGTTGTTGTTCAGTCATTAAGTCGTGTCCAACTCTTCGTGACCCCATGGACCATAGTATGCCAGGCCTTCCTGTCCTGCGCTCTCTCCCGGAGTGTGCTCAAATTCATATTCATTGCATCGGTGATGCTATCTAGCCATCTCATCCTCTGCCATCCCCTTCTCCTTTTGACTTCAGTCTTTCCCAGCATCAGGGTCTTTTCCAGGGAGTTTTCTCTTCGCGTTAGGTGGCCAAAATATTTGAGCTTTCACTTCAGTATCTGTCCTTCCAATGAGCAGTCAGGGTTGGTTTCCTTTAGGATGGACTGATTTGACCTCGTTGCAGTCCAGGGGACTCGTCAGAGTCTTCTCCAGCACGACAGTTCGAAAGCATCCATTCTTCGCCGCTCAGCCTTCCTTATAGTCCAGCTCTCACAGCCATACATTACTACTGGGAAAAGCATAGCTTTGATTAGACGGACCTTTGTCGGCAAGGTGATGTCTCTGCTTCTTACTCTGCTGTCTAGGTTTGCCATAGCTTTCCTCCCAAGGAGCAAGCGTCTTTTAATTTCATGGCTACAGTCACCGTACAAATCCAGGCTTCTTTTATCACTTCCCCTCTAACAACAGGTAGAGTCACAGGAAACATAGAAACTCATGCAGAAACTCACTCGAAATCACACACAGCAGTAGGGGAGATACACAGGCTCACTGCTTCATTCAGACACGGGCATGGGAGGTACAGAGAAGCAGATAGAGAGGTGGGGGGCGGTTTACGAGCCACTCCACCCCCAGTGCTATGGAGGAGTAGGACTGCATGAGAAAGGGAAAGAGAGGGAGGCAGCTTGCTCCAAAACAGCATTAAGACCACCACTTGGGATTTTTCTTTTTTCAGAATCAGGGGAAAAGGTTTATCTCAAAGTCAACCAGCTAGTTCTGATGTCCACCAGAAGCAGGTCCTTTGTAAAGCAAATGGTTCTTAATTGCCCATTCAAGACTAAGCCACCTCAAAATATCCTGCGCCACAACAGGGATAGCGTCAATATCTTGTTGCTGGGAGAATCCATTCGCTCCAGGCCCCCAGGTACGGTGAGGGCTATAACTAAGCTAAGCTCAGAGTAAGAAGGGAAGCATGTCCATGAGTCTCAGCTATTAAGCTCCTGGATCTGACCTAGCATGAGTTCTAAGAAGAAGCTCGAGAACTTTGCATTTCCTAGATATGCCCTTCCAAGTTACAGTGTCAGGAATCTCACGTTCTTTACTAAACAGAGGATGACAATGTGGCCCATATGTTTTGCTGCAGACGAGTAGACATAATTTATTCCCATGACTTGGCGTTCTATTTTGCCATCCACGAGATCAATCTGAATCCCAGCCTCTTACCCAACATCACCCTGGGCTACAACATCTACGAGAACTATTACAATGAAAGGATCACCTATGACGCCATGCTTGATCTGCTGTCTCCGGGGCAGAAGAACATTCCGAACTACAGTTGTGGAAGACGGAAGGAGCTGCTGGCCGTTCTAGAAGGTGCAGATTCCAAAATCTCCATCCATATTTCCACCATGTTGAACATTTACAAAATCCCACAGGTAGGAATGGAGGGGGTGCAGTCTAGGGATGTATGAAAGTCACTTACCTTTTACGAAATTTGATTCGCGGTGGGGGGGAAGCGCTCCGTCCCTCCCCCCTGAAATTCTGGCCAGGGGGGAGGCACCCCGTCCATCACCCCCAAAATTCTGGCCAGGAGGGAGGCTCCCCGTCCCTCCCACCGCGAATCCTGGCTGGCCGGGAGTGCAAAAGGGTGGCGGCCGTAGCCGCCGCCGTTTCCATCCCTGCAGTCAGCCATGATAGGCTACGTAAATCTTTACGAAGCCTATCATGGCTGAGTTAAAAAAACAACAACAACCGCGCATACACAAGTTGGCACGTCTAGTCTATGTAAACATTTACGTAGACTACGGCAAAAGTAAGGGGAACGCAAATAGCGTAGTGTATAAATGGCGGCACGTGGGCGCCGCCATTTGCGTACGCGTGTTTTTTTGGTTTTTTAAAAATCTAGCCATGATAGGCTACGTAAATCTTTACGTAGCCTATCACTATTTTTTTTTCCTGGAAATGGCAGCGGCAGCCGGTCGGAAGACCGCCGGCAGGGAGATTTGCCCAAGGTAAGTCCCGTCCCGGGGGGGGGGGGGGGGGCAGACCGTTGAGCCACCGATTTTGGCCCGAGATTTGTGGCGAAATTCTCTGAAATCTCTAGTGCAGGCTATATGCTCTTTTCTTTAAAAGGCCTTCATCTGTCTGGGGAGAAAGTGACTGTTTGTCTCTAATTCTATGTCACCTTTGAGCATCATTCTATTAAATAATAATAGTACCATTTCCTTCATGGATCACTGCCTTGTTGTGGTGAAGGGGCTTGCGTAACTCAGTGAAGCCATAAGCTATGCCATGTAGGGCCACCCAAGATGGACAGGTCATGGTGGAGAGTTCTGACAAAATGTGGTCCACTGGAGAAGGAAATGGCAACCCACTCCAGTATTCTTGCCAAGAATACCCCATGGAATGTATCACAAGGCTAAAAGATATGATGCCAGAAGATGAGCCCCTCAAGTCGGAAGGTGTCCAATATACTACTGGGGAAGAGCAGAGGGTATTTCCAAGGAGCGCCAGAAAGAGTGAAGCGGCTGGGCCAAAGCCGAAAGGACACACAGCTGTCGATGTGTCTGATGGTGAAAAGAAAATCCGATGCTGTAAAGAACAATATTGTTTAGGAACCTGGAATGTCAGATCAATGAATCAAGGTAAGCTGGAGGTGGTCAAACATGAGATGGCAAGATTGAACATCGACATCCCTGATAGCCATGATAGTGCAGTCACTGAACTTGAGCCAGACATCCTAGAGAGTGAAGTCAAGTGGGCCTTAGGAAGCATTAGTAACAACAAAGCTAGCGGAGATGACAGTATTCCAGCTGAGCTATTTAAAATCCTAAAAGATGATGCTATTAAAGTGCTGCATTCAATATGCCAACAAATTTGGAACACTCAGCAGTGGCTGCAAGACTGGAAAAGGTCAGTTTACATTCCAATTCCAAAGAAGGCAATGCCAAAGAGTGTTCAAACTACCGCACAATTGCGCTCATTTCACATGCCAGCAAGGTGATGCTCAAAATCCTACAAGCTAGGCTTCAGCAGTATGCGAACTGAGAACTACCGGAAGTACAAGCTGGGTTTAGAAGAGGCAGAGGAACTAGAGATCAAATCGCCAACGTTCGCTGGATCATGGAGAAAGCAAGAGAATTCCAGAAAAAACATCTATTTCTGCTTCATTGACTACGCTAAAGCCTTTGATTGTGTGGATCACAACAAACTGTGGCAAATTCTGAAAGTGATGGGAGTACCAGACCACCTTACCTGTCTCCTGAGAAACCTGTACGAGGGTCAAGAAGCAACAGTAAGAACCAGACATGGAACAACCGAGTGGTTCAAAATTGGGAAAGGAGTACGACAAGGCTGCATATTGTCACCCTGCTTATTTAACTGATATGCAGAGTACATCATGAGAAACGCTGGGTTGGTTGAATCACAGGTCGGAATTAAGATTGCCAGGGGAATTATCAACAACCTCCGATATGCAGACGATACCACCCTAATGGCAGAAAGTGAAGAGGATCTCAAGAGCCTCTTGTTGAGGGTGAAAGAGGAGAGTGCAAAAGCTGGTTTGAAACTCAACATTAAAAAAACGAAGATCATGGCATCTGGCCCCATCACCTCCTGGCATATAGAAGGGGAAGAAATGGAAGCAGTGACAGATTTTACTTTCTTGGGCTCCAAGATCACCGCAGATGGTGACTGCAGCCATGAAATTAAAAGACGCTTGCTCCTTGGGAGGAAAGCTATGGCAAACCTAGACAGCAGAGTAAGAAGCAGAGACATCACCTTGCCGACAAAGGTCCATCTAATCAAAGCTATGGTTTTCCCAGTAGTAATGTATGGCTGTGAGAGCTGGACTATAAGGAAGGCTATAAGTGGAAGATATCCTTTGGAATCAGCTTTCCTTAACGTGTTACCTGTGGAAACAACCTAGTAAACTTGATAGTGATTATCACTGGGAACTAGGAAATGTACTCGACTCTGCTTAGAAGCCTTAGAATCATAGACTCATAGAATAGTAGGGTTGGAAGGGGCCTACAAGACCATTGAGTCGAACCCCCAGCTCAGTGCAGGAATCCAAGTCAGAGCATCCACGACAGATGGCTGTCCAGCCTTGTCTTGAATGCCTCCAGCGTGGGAGAGCCCACCACCTCCCTAGGTCATTGGTTCCATTGTCGTATTGCTCTAACAGTCAGGACGTTTCTCCTGATGTTCAGCCAGAATCTGGCTTCTTGTCACTTGAGCCCATTATTCTGTGTCCTGCACTCTGGGATGATCGAGAGGAGATCCTGGCCTTCCCCTCTGTGACAACCTTTCAAGTACTTGAAGAGCGCTATCCTATCTCCCCTCAGTCTTCTCTTCTCCAGGCTAAACATGCCCAGTTCTTTCAGTCTCTCCTCATAGGGCTTTGTTTCCAGTCCCCTGATCATCTTTGCTGCCCTCCTCTGAACCCTCTCCAGCTTGTCTGCATCTTAAAGTACAGTACCCAGAACTGGACACAGTACTCCAGATGAGGCCTAACCAGCACTGAGTAGAGGGGAACTAGTACTTCCCGGGATTTGGAAGCTAGGCTTCTATTAATGCAGCCCAAAATAGCATTTGTCTTTTTTGCATCCACATCACATGGTTGGCTCATATTCAGCTTGTGATCTACATCAATTCCAAGGTCCTTCTCGCTTGCAGTGTTGTTGAGCCACATATCCCACCTCTTGTAACTGTGCATTTGGTTTCTTTTTCCTTGGTGCAGAACTTGGCATTGATCCCTATTAAATGTCATTCTGTTGTTTTCTGCCCAGCACTCCAGCCTGTGTTTGAATTTATGCGTGCATAAGCTCTTCTATTTAGCGCTGTTATGCTAATACTTCGTGTTATGCTAACACTTTGTGGAGGTGCCCCCTCCCTCCTCCTCCTCCTCTCCCTTTCCCTGATCTTTCGCAAGTTGATGCTAGGCACAGGTACATTTTGCTGTTTTCAACAAAAACTCTCAAAGCAAAGAGCTGTAACTTTTCACTGGTTCCACAGTAGTGCTTAACATCTGGGCCTCTCTAAGTCCCCATCTGATATACCTTATCCAGTTCAGCTCAATATTTTTTGTGCTAGACACAGCTAAAATGCATTGTTCTCAGAAACTCAAACCAAAGGGGATAAATAAATAAGGGGATAAAAAGAAAAGATAGGTTTTTAAGGGGGGATTCAGAGGAGGTCGCTATCTCTCATCCCTGGTGTAGGTTTTTTTGAAGGGCGAAATAACCCTTCTCTCCTAGTACTTCCCTATTCAGCTTCGTACTGGATGACCTAGGATCTCTTTGGCTGAATGGAATACACCTTACCTGCGAAAACAGGTCAGTCCTAAACCAGGACTCACTAATGGTTCTGCTGGTCCTGCCAGCACTTCACCCACCTTTGTCCATGCCAAAACCCCTTAGATGCCTCATATTGGGGTCACTTTGCACCACAGTAAACAAACGTGTGTGTAGTGCTTGGCAAACTATATATTATATGTTGTATGATGTACGTGTATGGTGCTTTGCCCTAGACATATACATTCTACTGTATAGACTCACGTGTAGTGCTTTGCACACACACACAATATGCGCAGCACGCACAGCACGCACAGCACACGTGAGCAAAAGGAAAGGAGATACAGAAAGAAAAAATGACCTATAAGCTAAGGGGGGAGGGGGAGACACTTTAAAGCCTAACTGAAGAGAAAAAGGTAGTAGTTGTTGTTGTTTTAAGAATGATAGGACTTGAATTGGAAGGGGAAGGAATACACGAACCGATAAGGGCAGCGGTGGGCGGGAGGAGGGGGAGCCAAAGAACAAGGCAAGGAAACTAAAGTAGCCTTATTTGTGTATTTTTTGAAAAAATAAATGATGGATCTAGTAGAAAATAAAGAAAGGGACGACTAAGAGGAATAGTTGAACTGAGAAGGGCTGGGTGGGAAGGGTGGGAAGACAAACTCCACACAGGTCTAGCCAGCCAACTCTCTCTCTCCTACCAACTCCCTCTCACAGTGAAATGAAATCACACTCATCTCCTGCTATGTACAGCATTCCCACCCCCACCCCCTCCACCACTGTCACTGAATGGAGACTGCTGGTTTATGGTCAGCCCTAACTGGGCAACTAGAGTGGCCATTCGACAAGGCTCACCATTTTCCCCCTCCCTTCTCCTCCTCCTCTCCCTCTCCCTGATCTTTCCCAAGTTGATACATTTTAGAGACAGGCTGTCTGGGCTTCAGAATGGATTCACGAGATCTCCGAATCTCTGAGGTGCACCGGGGCACCTCTGTGCTTTTCTGACCCGCTTTGGAGTTCAGCAAAGCCCCTCCCCCGCCTCGAAGCACCCCGATTGGCATTGAGATTTGGGATTCCGACCAAAGCTGTGTCCAGCCCTATTGACAAGCTTTTTGCTACTTGTTAAGAACTTTAGGATAACAGATTTCTGAGCTTTGCCTTGAAAAACAAAACTTTAATCTCTTTCATTCTTCCTAGGTTAGTTACAGTTTTGTCTCCCATGATCTTAAGGATAAAACCCAGTTCCCTTTTTTCTACCGGATGGTCCCAAAAGACAAATACCTGTACCAGGGGATGGTCAAACTGCTCCTGCATTTCAGATGGGATTGGATTGGTCTCTTTGCTCCAGAGAATGACAACGGAGAAAGATTCATGCAGATGCTGACACCTTTGCTCACCAAGCATGGCATCTGTGTTGCCATCTCACAAAGAATTCCAGAACTAATTCAATATCAAATGGACATTATCATTGGTTCTGCCCTCATATGGAGACAAGTCAAGGTATTTGTTTACTATGCAGAGACTCGCTCTTTGTATAATGGCATATTCCTTCTAACCCAAATACTGGCAGACTTGGTAGAACCCACTGAAGGCAAAGTCTGGATTACAACTGCTTTGTGGGACATCACTTCGGCATTGTCCAGCAGTAGGTTATATTTCCAGCACATCCACTGGTTCTTTTCCTTCTCAATCCAGACAGTCTATAGGCCAAAACATCATGATTTCCATCACCATGACATCCTGAATTACTGGAAGGAAGCCTTTCACTGTTCATATTCAAAGCATGCTTTGTCGGTGAAAGGCCGGGAAAAATGTGAACAGAAAAAGACTTTTCCCCTGGATGTGCTTGAACCGAGTCTGTCTCGAGAGAACTACAATGTTTACAGAAGTGTCCAGGCCATGGCACGTGTCTTGCATACTGCATTCTTCTCCAGATCCAAGCAGAGGGTGATGGTGGGTGGACCCAGGTTGGATTTTCAAAGGCTACAACCATGGCAGGTATTCCATTTCCATGGCAGATATAGCTACTGAAAATTATGGCATGTCTCAATTACAAAGTCATTATTTCCTGAATCAAACTCTGAGAAGATGTCAAGAACAGTGGCCTGGTGAAATATAGGGATGGCGGAGAATTTCTCCCCGAATCTTTGGGGGGCCGAGCGCCAACGCATTCAGCCCCCCGAAATCGGTGGTGAAATTCTCCGCCACCCCCCCGCCACCCCCCGGGATGGGACTTAACTTTGGCGAATGTCCCTCCCGGCAGCGGGTCCCGGCGGCGGTTCGTCGGCCTTTCGTCGGGGGCGGGAGTGGCAGCCGGTCTTCCGACCGGCTGCCACCGCCGCCATTACAAAGTCTAAAAAAAACCCCAACCTCCCCGTGATAGGCTACGTAACGATTAACGTAGCCTATCATGGCTAGATTTCCAAAGTCAGCCGTGATAGGCTACGTAAATCGTTACGTAGCCTATCACGGGTGACTTTGAAAAAAAAAAAGCATGTATGCAAATGGCGGCGCCCTATGGGCACCGCCATTTGTGTTCCTTATTTGGTCCCGGTAGTCTACATAAAGATTTATGTAGACTACGGGAGACGGGGAGCTTCTCCCCGGCCTGAATTTCGGCCGGGCGAGGCGGGATGCCTCCTCCCCCTCACCTGAACTTCGGGGGGAGAAGCGAAGCGCCCCTGCGAAAAGGTAAGTGACTTTCGTACATCCCTAGTGAAATGCAACGTTGGTTCCTGAGGCTCCTTTTTCAGGACCACTCCTTGAGGTCTTGCAGAATCTCTGTAAATAGCTCTGAGACCCACCTCCATTAAGCGAGGTGGATCTCTTCTTATCACTGAAACTGGCTCCTTTGTGTCTCTAAACTCCACTGCATCAACATAAGAGTTCCCTTAGGTGGTGGCAGAAGCAGGGGTGGGGTCTTGTGGGGGCCTATGGTGTCCTGATACAGGTTGGATGTCAGAATGGTGTTCTGTCCCAGATGGTTGGTTTCAGTCCATCAATGCAAGCCAATGAAGACAGAGTTAAATTTCCTATAATGATCTGATGCCTGTGGTGGAAAATGGAATACCCCTGCTTTTTATTTACACAATGTAAATATTTTGTCTGCTTCTCATCAGCAGTGCCTCAATCTACCAACCAAAGTAACTTGCCTGAGTTTCCTTTATGGCAGGACCAATTCCAGCTTCCAGAATTCTTAGGGTGCAAAATGAAATTGATCTCTCTGGTAGTGCTGAGCCTTTGGGCTCAAACTGGGGGGAAAGTAAAAATAAAAGCTTGCACTCCCCCTTGAGTGTTAAGGGCAAGTGAGTTCAAAGTCAGGGTGGGGGCAAAACTCATTGGACTTTCTCCCAGTGGTTTCTGCCAGTTCCTATTTCCAGAGCTCCTAGGACCAACACTCCGTGTTGCTGTATACTGCTTTTGGGGCAGGGGAGTTTGGCCACCGTTTTCCACTAGGGGCTCCAGAAACTAACACTATTTTCGGCACACTATCCTATGGATATAGACCCAACCCATCCCCCCATCAGCCCAAATTCCCCTAGCCCACTGCTTGCAAAAGGGGTGGTGCATTGAGGGGAATTTTTACTTATACGTAAATTATCTAATGCTGCCTTTCTCAGCTGTGTTAAGTCTATAATCTCCATGATCTCTTGCTAGCATGGGCAATGGCTGTCCTAGCTGGGGATTAAGGGAATCATAACTCTAACCCATCTGGGGAGCACCCATTTGGCTCAGGCTGTTCTAACGACCTGAACGGTAGCCTTTCGCAAAATACCAAAGCAGAAAGAAGGGACTCAGGAGAGGAAGGCCTGGATCACTTCTCAATCATCCCAGAATGCCGGACATGGAATACTGGGCTCAAGTGACAGGAAGCCAGATTCCAGCTGAACATCAGGAAACACTTCCTGACTGTTAGAGCAATATCACAATGGAACCAATTACCCATGGAGGTAGTGGGCTCTCCCACCCTGAAGGCATTCAAGATGAGGCTGGGCAGCCATCTGTCAGGGATGCTTTGACTTGGATTCCTGCACTGAGCAGGTGGTTGGACTCGATGGTCTTGTAGGCCCCTTCCAACCCAACTATTCTATAATCCTATGATTCTAGGAGTGGACAGCAGGTTAAAAGAATTCTGTATGCTAGTGAAAATTAAACAGCCATGACAACTATTGAAAGCACAAGCTCTGATCCTGAATCATGGGATGCTAGATCTCAAAATAACGGTGCTGACATAACCAACGTAACCTCTGCTTCTCTCTGTCATTCTAGCTTCACCCTTTTCTGAGAAACATTTGGCTTTCCAATGCGTCCATGGACGGTGTGTTTGCGGATGGCGACGGGGAACTGACAGCCAACTTTGATATTTTGAACTGGCAAGTGTGGCCAAATAACTCAGTCATTTCAGTGACAGTTGGGAGTCTGGAGAGACAGGCATCCCCAGACCATAAGTTAATCATCCCTGAGGATGCCGCAGGTTGGCTTAGCCTGGTGAGGAAAACAACGAGTTCCTTGGTTATACCTTTCAAGATCTTTTGAGCTCTAATATATTGTTGGTTGTTGTCCATGGCTTCTGTCAGCCTTCCCCACCAGGCAGTGAGTGGCTGTGCAGGCTGGGGGTGATGGGAATTGTAGTCTGGTTTATGTTGAAATGGTCAAGTAATCCATCTAGGCCAATTTGGCCCAGCCCAACTGGGTGCAGCTTTCCAACACCTCCCCAAAGGGGCCTTTTCTCAGCACTGAGCTCCTTCTAGCAAAGTATGCACTGTGCCACTGAGCTCTGTCATCCCCCCTCCCCCATGGTAGAGATTGGCTACTGTATGAACAGAATGCTGGACTAGATGGACCCTTGGTCTGATCCAGCATGGCTCTTCTCATGTTCTTATGTGGATTCCCAGGCCCAATGCTCAGGTGTTGCTTGGAAAACAGAAGCAACCTACAAAGCAATACCCAGAGAAATGTCGTGCTCCTGCAGGACCACCCCTGTGAAAAGCAGGATGGCTTGAACATGGACTGGCCTTCACGGGGGGGGGGGAGGCTTTCATGAAATGCTCATGCTGGGTGGGGTATGCAGGCATCTGTACATTGTCCTCGGTTCGCATTTGTGTTCTGTCATTTGTCGCCAGGAAGCTCACAAATCACGGAATCAAGGAGCCCCCTTGCTTCTTTCTTATTATACACCGATAAACGTTTCTCTTCCCCTCTCATAACAGTAGAACCCAAAGGGGCCATCCCATGAAGCTCATTGGTGGGGGATTCCGGACAGATAAAAGGAAGGGTTTCTTCACACAGCCCAGAATTATACTATGGAATTCACTACCACAAGATGTAGTGATGGCCACCATTTTGGATGGCTTTAAAAGGGAGTTGGACAAATTCCCGGAAGAGAAGGCACTCAGAGGCTACTTGTCCTGATGGCCGTGTGCTACCTCCAGTACCAGAGACAGTATGCCTATATACATCAGTGGCTGGGGAACATGGGCTGGAGTGTGCTGTTGTCCTCCTGTCCTGCTTGTACGAATTTGTTTTGAGTACCAGAACTGAAGAGAACTCACAGGCTTTCCACACAAATCCCCACTCCTGGTTACCCTGAAACTCCTTTTTTTTTTTTAGAAAAATGTCAGCAGTATAATTTAGGGCATCTCAGGTCTGTATGTGTCATCATGTTGTTGCTATTTTTAAACAATTGAGATTTGGACATTCTAGGCGATGTATTGACAAAACACCATGGGATTTATCAGTAGATTCAGATCTGCCTTTTGCCCTCCTTTGGTATAACCCCTTTGCTCCTAGACCTGCCATTACAGAGAGAAAAACCAAAGAAAAACGCACCCCTGACACATCTCTCATGCAAACTAGAGAGCTTCGGCTATTGGGTGGTATAGAAATAAATAAATAAATAAAAATAAAAACTACTGAGCATCAGAAGGTTAAATCCATTTGATGGTGAAACAAGGCCTGGAAGTGGAAGTAGGGGACAGAATTGGTCCCATCCAAGTCACTGACTCAGACCCAGAGCTTCCAAATACATGACTAACTCCTTGTCCTTGATGTTCCTTGTTTTTATGGGCAGACCCTGCCTCAATCAAGGTGCACCAAAAGCTGCTTCCCTGGTTACGTCAAGGTGATTCAGGAAGGAAAGCCAGTTTGCTGCTACATTTGTGCTCCATGTGCAGAAGGTACCATCTCCACTCAGAAAGGTACGGGGTTCAAGATGAAAAAGAAACCCTTTGGGGAAAGTTGCAAAAATTCACTGCCATGTTTTCTCTTAGGAGGAGTGGGTGAGTTGTTTTTACGTTTGGAAATACAAATAATTTCTTACCGGTGTAAATCAAAGATATAGAAATGAGCTTCATGAAGGATCTCAGAAAAAAAATACTTTGAGGGATGTATGGTGGAGGAGAAAGTTTGATTCTCAAGGGATGTACTTGGAAGAACCTGTCACTGGGCTGCTGTTATCAATTCATGGAGGATCAAGCTATCTAAGGCCACTAATCCTGATGGCTATGAGGTATTGATGGGGAACATGGGCAGGGGGTACTGTTGCACTCATGTTATGCTTGTGGGTTTCCTGTTGGCAGCTGGTTGGCCACTGTGTGAAGAGAATGCTGGACTAGATGGATCCTGGGTCTGATCCAGCAGGGCTCTCAGTTACCCTGCCAAGAGTACTTCCACAGGTTTGCCTCATCCCTATCAAAATCACCTCCAGACACTGGTTCAAGAGTCCAACAGCCTCCCTACAATCTGTCGATGGAAATGGTAGCAATAGCTGAACATCATCTGCATACTGGGGGCACTTCAAACCTCCAAATGATTTCCTTTAGCTATGCCATGTAGATGTTGAAAAACATAGGAGACAAGATGGAACCTGTGGCACTCCAGAGGTCAATGTCCATGGGTGAGAGGAGCAGAAGTTCCCAAGTGCCACCTTCTGAGACTGTTCTTCCAGGAACAAGCAGGACCACTGTAACAATATGCTCAACCCAGATTAACAATCCAGAAGGATAGCAGGGTTGAAGTTGTTGAAAGTCACCGAGAGGTCCAGGAGAACCTACAGGGTGGGTTCTGCCCCATCCATTCCCTGGCATAAGTCCATCTACTAAGGAGACCAAAGCTGTTTTTGTCCCCAAACCAGATCCATTCTAACTGTAATGGATCCAAATAGTCAGCATCCTCCAACATGACTTGGAGTTGGGAAGCCACCATATGGTCCAACGCCTTGCTCTGGAATGGCAAATTTGACACTGGGTAGTAATGATCAGAAGCAACTGTATCTAAGCTAGGTTTCTTCTATAATGGTCTCACCACTGCTTCCTTCAAGCTAGGAAGGTCCACCCCTTTCTTCAAGGAGGCATTCATCACCTTTGAGATCCAAGTACCCAGCCCAGTTCTGGCTGATTTCCGAGGCCGAGACAGATGAGTGTCCAAAGAACAAGTGGTGGGGCTCAATGCTCCAAGCAGTTTTTCCAAGACTTCAAGCTGTACAAGCTGGAAGATATCCAGGATAACCTGACTGGATGGCACTCTGGTCACATCCTGCTCTGACTTGTGAAGCCAATGGCATCTAAGCTGGCACCAGTACAGGCAACTTGATCTGCGAAATGTCCAGCAAGTTGATCACAGTGGGCATTTCAGGGCTCAAATTGTTGTTCTCTAGGGCCCTTCATCACCAACAAGATCTCATCAGGACATCAGGACATAAGAAGAGCCATGCTGGATCAGACCAAGGGTCCATCTAGTCCAGTGTTCTGTTCACACAGTGGTCAAAGAGCTGCCCACGAGTGGTATCAAATTGCACAGTCTGGAATGTGTGAACATTCCAGCGGGCGACACTGAGCAGATGCAATGGTTGTGAAGTGCGATCTATTTGGCACCATCACTGCATAGAAATAGATTTATGGTGGAGTCTTAAACGGTTTCCATTGTATTCGTTATGAGTCTAACATTCGTGCATGCACACATATATAGTCAACAATGAATCACCTTACATGCTTTCCCGGAAGGAAAAGACAAAGATCTCGCTTAGCGATGTTGGAGAAATCTGCAACAGAATCAAGCGAGTCTGAATGTCTATGAATCTGACTATGGATCTTGCAGCAGACCAGCTTTTTCCTGAGTCCCAGAGATTCCACAGACTTGCAGAGCATTTTTTTTTTTTTTTACTTTCTGGAATTATATGCATATTTAGTCGTAGAAGAATACATAAAAATAAAATGAAACATGACTGAAAATGCATGTTACCCCCATAGGCCAAAGGATGAAAATGCACAGTCTGGGGGGATTTCTGAATTTGGCGGGGGGGATTTGTGCATTAGGGGGATTTGTGCATTTATGCAAGTGCAAAATTGTGCAATTGGGAATTTGCGCCAAAATGTGAAAAAATCGAATTCTTCCAATGGCCAGACAGCAGAATGAAAGGAAGCTGACAATCTGTGAAATGCAGGAGGAATGGATCTTCCAAAATCTGTATGTCCCTAATCTCACTAATGGTAGAAAACTCAATAAAAAATCAAGGTTCTCCTTTAACATCCAATAGCACACAGACAACCAAAAAGATGCACCCATATTGAAGCACATTGAAAACATAAACACATGTTGCTTTCCCCTAGAGTCAGGCAAACCTGGGGAAGAGATAGAAAAGGCAGCAGGGAAAACCTGTTTGGTTTCCCAGAAACCTAGAGGTCATGAAGGAAGGGAAAAGGGGGTCTGGTATGCTAATGAACTTGCTGGATAAAAGGCCTCCTCCTTCCTCCTCCTCCTCCTCCTCTTCCTCCTCCTTATTCTTCTTCTCAGATGCAGACTTTTGCACCAAATGTCCAGAAGATCAGCATTCAAACAAGGACCAAGATCAATGTATCCTCAAGGATGTAACGTTCCTGTCCTGTGAAGAAACTTTGGGGATCATCCTGTCTTCCTTTACCCTATTTTTGACTTCAACCACAGGCTGTGTATTAGGAATCTTCATGAAGTATCTAGAAACTCCAATAGTTAAAGCCAACAACAGGGACCTCTCCTACATTCTACTCGTCTCCCTCTTGCTCTCATTCTTGTCCTCCTTCCTGTTCATGGGCCAACCAAGGAAAGGAACCTGCCTTCTCCGACAACTGGCCTTCAGCATCATCTTCTCAGTAGCAGTCTCTTCTGTGTTGGCCAAAACAGTGACTGTGGTGCTGGCCTTCCTGGCCACAAAGCCAGGGAACAGGGTGAGGAGATGGCTGGGGAAGAGTCTGGCCAACTCCATTGTCATTTCCTGTTCCAGTGTGCAAGTTGTCATCTGCACCGTCTGGCTAGGACTCTCTCCACCCTTTCCTGACTCTGACATGCACTCTCAGCCTCGAGAGATCATCCTGCAATGCAATCAAGGGTCTGTGGCCATGTTTTATATCTCCCTTGGCTACATGGGCTTCCTGGCTGCCATCTGCTTCATGGTGGCTTTCCTAGCCCGGAAGCTGCCTGGGGCCTTCAATGAAGCCAAGCTGATCACCTTCAGCATGCTGGTCTTCTGCAGCGTCTGGGTGTCCTTTGTGCCCACCTACCTGAGCACCAAGGGGAAATACATGGTAGCCGTGCAGGTCTTCTCCATCTTAGCCTCCAGTGCTGGGCTACTGGGCTGCATCTTCCTTCCCAAGTGCTACATTATTTTGCTAAGGCCTGATCTGAATACGAAAGAGCATCTAACAACGAAAACTAAAGATGACATCTAAGTCTTAAAATACTATTTTAACCATTCATATGCACAGCAGCAGTAACAACAGTTGGGCAGAGGTCAAGTGAAAGGTTTGCCTCCACAAACCAGTCCTCCAATGGTGGCAGAGAGGGGCAAGGTGATGTCGCTATTGGCAGTTCAAAATTGGTTAAGTTTCTAAATCAGGGACTGGGTCTTATGACCCCCCCAGTGTTTTTGAACGCCAGCTCCCATCAGCCCTTGCCAGCCTGGCTGCTGTTCAGTGATCATGTGCTGGGCCACACATTTCTCACTGCTGCCCTAAATGCCTATTAAAGTTGTCCATCATCTGGCTGGCACACTTCTTCAGCAATATCTCTTACAGGAAGGGATGGAGGGACTCCCTTCCATACGGGGAGCGGGGAAGTTCGATGAGCCTCCCCCCCACTCATGTGGCCAGACCTGCTTGGCGAGCCTCCTTGCTAGCCCCACCCCTGCACACCGAGCTGCATGAGCCACCCTCCTCCATGTGCTAATGACTCTAGCAGTCAAGCCCTTTTGCTTTATGCCCACATGGGCTTGACTGTCAGAGTCCCTGGTGCTGCACACGGCTCAAGCTCTCTAGCTCTCTCCTCCTTGCAAGGAGGGGAGGGCTAAAGTTCTTGGAGCTCTGAGGACTCTCCTATCCCCTGATCGTCCTTGACAGCAGGCAGAGGAAGGAGGAATCCTTGATGCCATTCCCAGCCACTCACCAAGCTCCAGGGTGCTTGGCGGCTGGGTCCATCAGTACCCCATGGCTTGGCAAGTGGGGTCCAGGAGTCAGGGCGTGGTGGAGTCCACTAACCTCCTGGACCAACCCTAGTGCTCGTGACATCCCTACTTTATTCCTTCTTTTGCTTTTGTAATTTATATGAAAAATGGATCTTCCTTCCTTCCCTCCTTCCTCTCGTAATGTATTTCCTCTGATATAAAATTAAAATAAGCATCTCATTGATTAAAGTCTACGCTTTCTCCATGTGCTGTAGTTATATCACAAAGCAGCAATTTTCAATGTTGATTGAAATGATGTAAAACAAATATTTAGCAGGGAGTGGATGAGTGTGTGCATGCTTTTGTATGTGTGGGCCATTGGCCATGGTAGCTGGTGATTATGGGAGTTGTACCTCAAAACAGCTGGATGGAACCAGCGTGGGGAAACTGATCTCATGTTTGAATGTTAGACTTCCTCAAACTGGGAAGCAGGGGATCAGGAATGGAACCCAGGTTTAATAAAAATTGTATGTGAATGAGAATTATATAGCGATTCTGATTCCAGACGGCACGTGCTCCACTCCTAGATGAAGAGACACACGATCGCAACATTGACCATGCTGAGAGATAACCAGCATTGTTTCTGCTTTCCTCTGTCATTCTAGCATCACTCTTCTTTGAGAAATGTTGGGTTGTCCAATACTTCTATGGATGGAGTGTATCTGAATAGCGATGGGGAAATTACAGCCAACTTTGATATTTGGCTGAACTGGGCAGCGCCACCCAATAACTCGATGGTTACTGTGAAAGCTGAGTGTCTGGAAAGACAGGCATCCCCAGGCCACAGGGTCATTTTTGACTGGGATGTCACTGTGCAGATGAAGCAGGTGAGGAAATCCCTGTGTCCAATTCTATACCATTTCAGCGCTGATAAATTTTGGACAGAGCCAGTGACTGCGTTTGCATTACGCATTAACCCATGATGGATGGTTGTTTGAAACAACCCACAGTGGGTTAGTGTGTTGTGCAACCCCAGACCGGTTTTATCAGGTGGGTCGTTTTTCCCAAACAACCCACCCTAATAAACCATGGTCTGTTGTAGGTCAGCATGGATGGATCCGTCTGTGCCCCCCAGTCCGCCGAAACCCTGCTGAATGCACTGTGTGAGCCACCCCACAATCCATGAGCCCCCAAAGCCCCACTGGCTGCCTGTCCCCGCTTGCTGCACTGCACAAGCTGCTGTACAAGCTGCGGGCAACCAGCAAGTGCCCGGTGGCCACCTCTTCTGTAGTGAGCTTCCATTTTTTTCTCAAAATGGCGGCTCAGGTTTTTCCGTAAATGTAAGGTTGCATAAATGGAGGTCATAAATTTAAGGCCTTCAGTTACATAACGTTACAATTACAGAAAAACCTGAGCCACCATTTTTTCACAATATGATGGCTCACTGAGGGGTCGGGTGGCCTCCAGTCCCTTGCAGCCTCCGCTGCAGTTTGGCCAGCAGGTCCGGTAAGCATGGTGGCTTGGCAAGCAGGGTCCAGAAGGCCGAGCAGGGGAGAGTCCAACAGACTCCACCCACCTCTCAATCTCCCTTGACATCCCTAGTTGTAGGGATTGTTTGAACTGTGATGGGTTGGTGTGTGGTCCAAACCTCGACATACCAAACCGTTATAGGGAAAGAGCAATGGGCAGTGAGACACTCTGTAAGAAAAATGGGTAATTCTTGGTAAGTGGGTAATTCTAAGTGTTTTTCCCTTCCGGGGGGGGGGGCATTTAAAATTGCTCACTTCCCAATGGGCTACTCATGGTTTTGAGGGTGGACTATACCCTTGGAGGGGTGCCGAATTTAGCCCACCTCTTTCTCTGCCAGTGAAGGACAGAAGCTAGAAGAGCAACAGCAAGCTGAGTCAGAAAAGGAAAATGCTGAGGTGAGGAAAAATGAAGTCGAGGATACTCCTTGGAAAAGGGTGACAGGAGCAGAAGAACTAGAAGCCACTCTGCACCAGTAGAAGTAGTGGAACTATGGAAGCATTTTCAAGGACTTGAGGATGAGACTGGATGACAGCCTGCAGAGGAAGAACTACAGGGGACCATGCAGGACAGTGAGCAAGAGGCTGAAGGTCAGTCAGGCAGAAGCAATGAAACCAAGGCGTACAACAACAACAAGAGAAGAGTAGCAGTTGTGGGAAACTCCTTGCTGCATGGGATTGAAAGCCAAGTATGTCGTGAAGACCCATGGACTAGCCAGGTATGCTATCTCCTGGGAGGATGAATTAGAAACATGACTGAAGGGTTGTCTACATTCCTCATGCCCACTGACAGGTATCCCTTTTTTGTCATCCATGTGGGAACAAATGATGCCACCAAGCGGAGCTATGAAGAAATCACATCAGACTTTGAAGCTTTGGGAAGGAAACTCAAGAACTTTGGGGCCCAGATAATTTTCTCACCATCCTTCCAGTAGTTAGAAGAGGGATAGAAAGAGAAAAAAAAATATTCCTGGTGAATGACTGGCTACAAAGGTGGTGCCGACATGAGAGATTTGAATTCTGGGACCATGGGCTATACTTTCTGGAAGATGGACTTGGCAAGGGATGGGTTGCAGCTCACAAAGGCTGGGAAGAATGTGTTTGGCCACAGCATGAAGAACCTCATCAGGAGAGCTTTAAACTGAATCCTATGGGGGAGAGAGACATAAAGTTCAGGGTAACAATGGATGAAGGCTCATGCACTGCAACAGACACAATAACAGCTCTAATAGGGCCCAATAATAGCCTTCAAAAACATTTAGGAAGAAAGCCAGACTATAAAGCACCTGGTCTTCGATGTCTACATACTAATGCCCACTGTATGGGAAACAAACAGAACAAACTTGAACTTTTAATGCTGGATGGAAATCATGACTTGATAGGTGAAACTGAAACTTGGTGGGATGACTCTCATGATTGGAATAAAGCAATTGAAGGATATATCTTGTTCAGAAAAAAAGGAAGGAACAGAAAGAAAGGTGGAGTTGCACTATATGTACATATCTCTGCACAGAAATACAGGAGGAGGAGCTTGGTAGCCCCACCGAGAGCATCTGGGTTGAAATAAATAGAGCAAAGAATAAAAGGAACATGGTGGTTGGAGTCTACTACTGGCCACCCAATCAAGGAGAAGATAAGGATGACACTTTTGAAAAGCAAATTGCCAATGTTTCAAAGAAGCAAGGTGTAGTAGTAATGAGGGACTTCAATTTCCCTGATATTTATTGGGAGACAAATTCTGCAAAACATGGCCCCTCCAAGAAACTCCTGACTTGTGTTGCTGATAACTTCCTCCTACAGAAAATAGAGGAAGGAACTAGAGGATCGTCTATCCTTGACTTGATCCTAACCAACAGAGATGACTTAGTGGATAAAGTAGCAGTTACAGGAACTCTGGGGAAAAGTGACCATGTTATACTCAAGTTCTTGGTTCTAAAGGAAGACTTGGATTCCTGCATTGAGCAGGGGGTTGGACTCGATGGCCTTGTAGGCCCCTTCCAACCCTAGGATCCTAGGATTCTATGATTCTATCCCCACTGCTTCATATGAAACCAAACACCACCCCACTTTTCAGTAAAGATAACTTTTGATGCTTGAAGTTCGACAGTTTGCAGTTTAACCTTTCTTGGGAAGTCCAGTCTCCTCTGCTAATTTTGCATTCGAAGCCCAGGAGGGGCTGTGGGGAGAAGCCGGCAACCCATAAGCATGAGTCAACTCATCAAGGAGACAAAGAAGGAGCCAGCAAGCACATTGCAGAATGAAAGCATTTCTGCACAGAGCTGAGAGCATGGGGAGATTGTTTTTAAAGCTCCTGATACAGGATTTCATGCAACACATTGAATATAACATTAGGCTCTATAAAGCATCCTACTGACTTACAGAAACTATGCCCCGAGCAGGTAACACACGGAGAATCACAAAGTCACTTGGGAGGCAAAACTTATTCATCACAGGTGAGCAGATGAGTGCCCAGTCACAGCTCTCCTAGCCCTTCTGATTCTCACATTTTGCTTTCTGTAGAGAAGTTCTCACCTTCTAGAGAGACGTTCTCAACTTGCACTAATGAGGATGTGTGAGAATTACCCATGAAAAACATACACGTTCTTTGAGATTACAACAGATATTTGTATGGAGAGAAAATATGAATTCAAATAATAGACATGAGAGAAGATCTGGTGGAATAACCTTCCCACTATTTGAATTTTCTCTTTATTGATACTTTACAATGGGGGGGACCTGCATATGGGGGCAGGGCAGACGATACCCCCATGGAGCCCTCTGCATGCCAGATGTCAGGTACTGAAAAGCATCTACAGGTAGGATGGCATCAGGGTGTGTGGTTTCCCTTAGCCTCTGGATTGGAAGCAGCTCCTCCATCGGTGACCCCCAAGAGGAGCTTCCACCTGGGGATGTCAGAGAAATCTGCAACAGATTCCAATGAGTCCACAGACTGGGGACCATTATTTTAAAATAAATAAATAAATGAACTCACATTAGCACTTATGCACATTAGCCCAAGGCGCATTAGCGTTAATGTGCACTTGTATAAAAGTGCAATAGTGAACCTTCCCAGAAAAGTGGAAAGCCAGTCCACAAGGATTAGCACACGTAGAATTCCACTGAGGTGAAAAAGTTGTTCATATCAGCAGGATGTGATGAGCCTGGGTGTTTGGAATGGCGGGCTTCTGCCTGGGTCCCTTGGCAGTGTTAAGAGGAAGTGACAGAGAGACAGATTTTCCTTTCCAATTCCGGTTGACACAAGATTGGTGTTAGAAAGCTGGAAAATTTGTTCTAAAGAGGGGAAAGAGGTTAAACAATCTAAAACTGAGTTATAATTATTCACCCTGAGGGAAGCTGTATAAATGGCTGGCGTTAACAGCAAGAGATAGAAGGATGGCTATCAGTGGCTACTATTCATGATGGCTGTATATTAGCTGCAGCATCAGAGGCAGCATGCAGGGATGGGTGAATGAGGGGTATCTGGGATCTTTTTGCCCGTCTCATGCAAGATTCTCATCTGCATTTGTAATCACTGTTTGCTTTTCATGAATGCTAAACTTGGCTAACTGAGCAGTGATCAAATGCAAATCTCCCCATTGTTGCAGAAATTTCCTGCACAGACAAAAGTGGGGATGAATCAGTCTGCTAAGGCAGTCAGACAATTTAAAAATATGTCCAGTGGACACATCTTTGCACTTTCAGAGCTTTGAATGGAGTGTGCTCGCCTGTTTTGCAGTCAAAAATGAAATTCCCCGACATCCCTCCTGGCATGGCTCTCTGTGTCCCACTTATGGTCTTCCCCTAGACATCCTTTGGGTCACTGTGGGATAGGGATGTCAGAGAATTCCGCCACGGATCCAGGGGGGGGGCGAATTCCAGTGAATTCGGCCAACAGGAATCTTTGGCGGAACGGAGCCCCCCGCCTCTCCACCCCACGAAAGCCCCACGAAAGGGAGCCTACCTGGCTGTAGGGATGGACGAAAGTTCCTTAACTGTTCTCGAAGCTTGCTTCGCGGTGGGGGGGAGGCGCTTCGGTTCTCCCCCCGAAGTTCAGGTGAGGGGGGGGAGGCGCCCCGCCCCGCCTGGCTGAAATTCAGGCCGGGGGTGAGGCGCCCCATCCCTCGCTGCCGAAATTCAGGCCGGGGAGGAGCGCCCCATCTCCCCGGCCTTGAAAAAACAAGTAAAGTAAACAAAAAACAAAAAACACACCCATGATAGGCTACGTGACGATTTACGTAGCCTATCACGGCTAGATTTCCAAAGTCAGCTGTGATAGGCTATGTAAATTGTCACGTAGCCTATCACGGGTGACTTTGAAAAAAAAAAAGCGCGTACACAAATGGCGGCCCCCATGGGCGTCGCCATTTGCGTTCCTTATTTTGGCACGTCTAGTCTATGTAAAGATTTACGTAGACTATGGCAAAAATAAGGGCAACGCAAATAGCGTTTCCTTATTTTCGCTGTAGTCTATGTAAATCTTTACGTAGACTACCCCTGTCCAAATAAGGAACACAAATGGCGGCGCCCATGGGGGCCGCCATTTGCGTACGCGCTTTTTTTGTTTTTTCAAAGTCACCCGTGATAGGCTATGTGATGATTTACGTAGCCTATCATGGCTGACTTTGGAAATCTAGCCGTGATAGGCTACGTAAATCGTCACATAGCCTATCACGGGTGTTTTTTTTTTTAACTTTACTTTTTAATTTTGTAATGGCGGCGATGGCAGCCAGTCGGGAGACTGGCCGCCGCCCCCGCCCCTGCCGAAACGCCGCCGAAACACCGCTGAGACCCGCCGCTGAGAGGGACATTCGGCCACGGTAAGTCCCATCCCGGGGGGGGGGCGCCAGAGAATTTCCCCAACAATTTCGGGGGGCTGAAGGCGTTGGCATTCTGCCTCCCGGAGATTCATGGAGAAATTCTCTGCCATCCCTACCTGGCTGCAGCTCCGGCTGTGACTTCGGCGGCGGTGGCAGTGGCTCTGGCTCCTGCCGGGCTGCTGTGGACGCAAATGGCATCCTGCGTAGGGGACGCTGTTTGCATCCCTATGGTAGCCCGTGATAGGCTACGTAAATATTTACGTAGCCTATCACGAGCTACCATAGGGATGCAAACAGCGTCCCCTACGCAAGATGCCATTTGTGTCCGCACCAGCCTGGCAGCGGCTGGAGGCCCTGCTGCAGGTTGGCCTGGCCAGTGGCTCTGCAGCCTGGCCACAGAGCGGAGCTGGCTGGGCAGGATTCCAGGGGGGAGGAATGGATCACCTCCCTCCCCATTGATGATTCTGGGGGGAGGAACGGATCGCCTCCCCCCACCTACAGAACCCGGCGGAGCCAGGTCAGTGGGGTTTCGTACACCCCTACTGTGGGAAACAGGAAACTGGACTTGACAGGCCTTTGGTCTGATCCAGTATGGCTCCCCTATGGTTTTATGTTCCCAGAGTGGGATAGAGCTTTCAGTTTCAAATGCAGGCTACTTTCCTCGAAAATAAGAGATATAGGGGCACTGTATAATACCACCCTTCATCTGCAGTCTTCAGGCTGCCCTGGCTAAGCACATTCAGGTACAAAGTCCGAATAATGAGGCAAAGCAAGCTGATTCACAGGTGCCTCGTCATGATACGAAGTGGATCAGACAGGCACCAAGTCACCCTGAAGTAGGGATGGTGGAGAATTCCGCCACGGATTCCAGTGAGGCCGAATGCACTGGCATTTGTCCCCCTGGAATCCGTGGCGGAACGGTCTCCTGCCCCCCCACCTGCCCCACGGAACCCCCCAGGACGGCACTTACCTGGGGAGGATGCGGCGGATGCGGCAGCAGCTTCAGTGGAGGGTGCGGGGGTGGCGGTGCGGTGGCGGAAGGTGCAGCAGCAGGGGGGGCGGCGGAAGGTGCAGCAGCGGTGGCGGAGGCAGCGGTGAGGGTGGTAGGTGCGGCGGCAGGGGCGGCGGTGGGTGTGGCAGTTGTGGCACCGGTGTGGGCAGGGGAGGCTGGTCTCCTGGCCGGCCGTGGCTGGGCGCAGCATACGCAAATGGCGGCGGCTACGGCGGCTGCCGTTTGCGTTCACTATTTTTAGCCATTCTAGCCTACGCAAATATTTACGTAGGCTAGAACGGCGAAAAACAGCAAACACAAATGGTGGCCGCCGTAGCCGCTGCCATTTGCGTACGTGTTTTTTTAACTTTGTCGTGATAGGCTACATAAATATTTACATAGCCTATCATGGTTAAGTACAGGGATGCAAACAGTGGTGGCTACGGCCACCGCCATTTGAGTCCCTGCTGCCCAGCGGCCTGATGTCCGGCTGCCGGCAGAGCTGGCTGGCGGCTCCGCAGAATCCCCGCGGAGCGGAGCCAGCCGGGCAGGATTCCGGGGGGAGGGATGGAGCACCTCCCCCTCCACCAAGAAGCAGATCCGTGAAACGGTAAGTGACTTTTGTACATCCCTACCCTGAAGCGAAGCGGCTCCTCCACTAAGGGCCTTGTTTGCCTTGTATATTCGGAACTAGGGATGTACGAAACCCCCCTTACTCCAGCGGACTCCGCTCCATGGGGATTCCGTGGAGCCACCGGCTGGCTCCACCAGCAGCTGGACATCCAGCTGCTGGCTAGCAGGGATGCAAATGGCGGCGGCCGTAGCCGCTGCCATTTGCGTCCCTGTATTCAGCTGTGATAGGCTACGTAAAGACTTACGTAACCTATCACGTCCGGGTTAAAAAAAAAAAAGCGTACGCAAATGGCGGCTATGGCCGCCACCATTTGCGTTCCCTATTTTTGGTTGTCTTAGTCTACGTAAATATTTACGTAGACTAAGATGGCTAAACTAAGGGGGAATGCAAATAATGTAGTGGATAAGTCTTTACGTAGCGTATCACGAATGGGGGGGGGGAAGACTGCAAATGGTAGCGGCGGTGGTGGCAGCCTGTTGAAAGACCAGCTGCCGCCGCTGCCACTGCCGAAGCCACCGCTGGAGCTCCCGTCATCCGGAACATCCGCACCAGGTAAATCTCGTCCCGCGGGGGGCGGGAGGGTGGCAGGCCGTTCCGCCACGGAGTTCGGGGGGCTGAATGCACTGGCATTCGGCCTCACCGAGATCCGTGGCAGAATTCTCTGACATCCCTATTCAGAACTCTACTTATGCCTTCTGAGCAGCCCAGACAGGCTGTCTCCAAAATGTATTGACTTCTGAAAGATCTTGCAGAGGGGCAGGAGGAGGAAAAGGTAGCTAGGAAGGCGAGGGGACACAGAGGAGCCAAATATATCAATTTGAGAGAGATCAGGCCAGCAGGAGAGGCAGGGGCAGGGGAGAGGAGAGGAGAGGGAGGAGGAGGAGGAGGTAGCTTTGCTGTGAGTCAGCTTCCATTTTCTCATTTTGAGAGAGGTGGCGTTACTGGAGAGTAGAGGACTGTCAGAACGTTATTTGGCTAAAGCACTGGTCTTCAAAGTGGGGTGCACGCTTCCCAGGGGGAGTGCAAGATGATCCATTGGAGCATGTGAACCGCCTGATGACTGAGCAGTGATGGCAGCAGGATGGGACACGAACTGAGAGGGAAGCTCCATGGCATTTCTCTCTTCGCTCCAGTCCTATCCTGCCTCTGCTGCGGCCACTGAGATGAACTACGATTTTCATGGGAACAAGGGCTCTGGTAAGGAGCTGCGGGGGAGGGGGGCGTTTTGGGGGGGCCAGGTGGGATTTGGATTTCCAAATCCCTCTTTGGCTTCATAGGCTGAGGCAGGTCACTCCACCTGAATCAGACCGAGCTGAATTGGGCCTGCCTCGGAAGCCCCGAAGCAGCTTCGAGTAGGATTGCTGGGGTCCATGCACAGCCCTAGATGTTAAGAAAGGTGTAACTGTTTTAAATACTCCTATTCCAGATAGGATGAGTGGACACGCCTTGAGCAGGGGGGGCTCTCTCAAAGTGCCTTCAACTCTCTGGAAAATAGATATAAACGATACTGCACTATTAATTAATGAATGTATTTATTTAAGGTTCTTTCACGTTTTAAAAAGTATATCCCATCCTTCAAAAACTGTCCAAGGTTGGCATGTATTTTTTTTTTGGTGGGGAGGAGGATTTAACTTCATTAAAGTTCAGTCCAGTATTGCAGATCATCTCTCTCTCTGGACATGGCACCCTCTCTGGACATGGAAGATGTGGCACATTGGGAATCTGGCAAACATACTTTTCTCCAGCTGCACACTGGCATATGAAGCTGCACGGAGAGTTTAGTCCATGGTAGAGGCAATTGTTCCTTCTAGACAAAGAAAAATCGTGTTGATTTAGTCTTCTTCTTTGGGCCAAAGCTCCAGGGATTTCCCCACTGATTGCTTTCGAGACCAGTAACATAAACATCACAATCAAGTGCAACATGCAGTAATTCCTTGCACAGAGCATGGAAGGGATGATGCATAAATGCTTTGTGCACCACAGAGAGCTTGGGCTGTGGTTTAGGGCAGGCAGGGATGCTGCTGGTGTGAGGTTTAATATCATCCCTTTTGGATCAGAAGCCCTGGCTGGACTCTATGTGTATTAGCAAAGTCAGAAGGGAGATGACTGTGGCAAGCACGCCCGGCACCATTCTGTTGCTACTGTTGCTACTGTTGCTATTTCTGCTGCTGCCCTGTGCAGCCTGGCAGAAAGCAAAATGCACATTGAATTTAATGGGCGATCTATATAATCCTTGCAATTATTACCGATCAGGAGACCACATCACTAGTGGGATCTTACCTATGGCCAATGCTATGATCCTCCCAACATTCTTCTTCTTCCCGCCTTCCATCTTCATTAAAGTGTAAGTAATTGATCAGTGACAGATGACACGCTTCCCCACCCAGTCTCCAGGGTGGCCCGTGGCGTGTCTCCCATATCATCTTCTGCCTTATCCTGCCCCCTCTCCCCCCCCATGCCTGTAGAAAATGAGGTGGGATTGTTTCCATAGCTGTGGAAAGGTGAGCAGAAATTCCTTTGGTGCAGTTTCTCTCTACAGGGAGGTGCACTCATGGAGAAGCTGTACTTGCTGAATTTGCACTTCTCACACAAGCATTGATGAGGGAGAGGAGAGAAAAAAAGCGGGCAACCCCAAAGGGGTAGATTCTTGACTATGTTACTGAATAGAGGTGTGTTTATGTTGTGTGTGGGGAGGGAGTTACATAGTACACACACACACACGTGTGTGGGGGGGGTTAAGTGGCAGAACGTCAAAACAACAAGAAGGCTGTTGGTGCATTATGGATGGAGTCTCTCTTGAGGGGTGTGTGTGTGTATACACACACACACACACACACGATCAAAAGACCAACATCAGAGCATTTTTTTTTAAAAAAATATTTCTAGCTAAACATTATGGCTCCTGTGCTCGTCAGTAGCTGTGCTGTTAAATGGATACCAGGAGTTGCAGGTTGGACTGCCTGGAGATGGAAGTTCCTCTCAGGGGAAAAAACAGAGGCATGACTCCTATTGTGATGCTTCCAAACAGCCTTTCTGATTTGCAGTTGCTTCCATAGAGCAAACCAAAGGACACTGACATGCTTGAGAAAAAGGGACACATCTGGATCTGCACAGGCAGAACTCTTTGCCCAAAGGGCCTTGAGCTGGGGGACGATTTGTAAGCATTATACGAGCCATGCCTCTGTTTTTCCCCCTAAGGAACGTCCATCACCAGGCACACCAAACTGCCACTCCTGGTCTCCATTGAACTGCATGGCTACTAATGCGGGCAGAAGCCAAAATGTTTAGCCCAAAATATATGTTTTAAAAAAATACTCTGTTGTTAGTCTTCCTATCTTTCACACGCACACGCGCACGCACGTGCACGTGCATGCACTTCCACACAGTGTGTTTTTTTCAGTGTGTCACTTTCAGTGGTCTAGTGGTAAATTCTGAAGTGCCGTTCCCATTCCCATGCCCCCATGCAGAGTTCTCTCTCTCTCTCTCTCTCTCTCAATCTCTCTCTCTGTTATACGTATACACATAAAATCTCAGAGTAGCAGTAAACAGCATAATACCCAATTTATTAAGATCAGCAGGCAGGCAGAGAAGAGTGAGCTGGCAATGGGCAGTGTAGTGGTTAGCATGTTGGACTTTGGCTGGAGAGACCTTGGTTCTCATCCCTGGGTTCCCCTGGGTTCACCAGGTGACCTTGGGTGAGTCACTGACAGAGCCTAGCCTACCTCACAGGGTTATTGTGAGCATAAAGGACATGTGTGGGTGGTGGGGGAAGTAAGCCACATCCATGTCAGATACAAATGTGGGAATGTTAAAGCACCATGGAGGAGACAGCCTGCCATTCTCATGAGGCTCACTGTGAATGGTTTATAACAGACTGTAGAACACTGATGTTACTTGCTAACCTTTCATGTAAAGAACAGACACCTTCATGCCTTTAAAGACATGGAAAGTGCAGGAGAGGCTCTTGCCAGATCAGTTCAAGCATACAGCAAAATCCATGGTGGAGGACACTTGTACAAAACCAGGCTTCTCTTATCACTTCCCCTCTAACAACAGGCAGAGTCACAGGAAACATAGAAACTCGTCCAGAAACTCACTCAAAATCACACACAGCAACAAGGGAGATACGCAGGATCACTGCTTCTTTCAGACATGGGCATGGGAGGTACAGAGAAGCAGATGGAGAGTCGGGGGTGGGTGTTGCATGAGAAAGGGCAAGAGAGGGAGGCAACTTGCCCCCAAACAGCATTAAGACCACCACTCGGGATTTTTTAATTATTATTTCCAGAATCAGAGGAAAAGGTTTATCTCAAAGTCAACCAGCTAGATCCAATGTCCACCAGAAGCAGGTCCTTTGTAAAACAAATGGTTCTTAATTTGCCCATTAAGACTAAGACGCCTCAAAATATCCTGCACTACAACCGAGATAGTGCCAATATCTTGTTGCTGGGAGAATCCATTCTCTCCCGGCCCCCAAGCTGCGGTGAGGGCTATAGCTAAACTAAGCTCAGAGTAAACAGGGAAGCATGTCCTTGAGTCTCAGCTATTAAGCTTCTGGATCTGACCTAGCATGAGTTCTAAGAATAAACGCGAGAACTTTTCATTTCCTAGATGTCCCCTTCCAAGTTACAGTGTCAGGAATCTCACGTTCTGTACTAAACAGAGGACGACAATGTAGCCCATATGTTTTGCTGCAGACGAGTAGACATAATTTATTATTATAACCTGGCCTACTTGCTTGCCATTCATGAGATCAACCAGAATCCCAGCCTCTTACCCAACATCACCCTGGGCTACAACATCTACGAGAACTATTACAATGCAAGGATCACGTATGACGCCATGCTGGATCTGCTGTCTCCAGGACAGAAGAACATTCCAAACTACAGTTGTGGAAAACGGAAGGAGCTGTTGGCTGTTCTAGAAGGTGCAGATTCTGAAATCTCCACCCATATTTCAACCATGTTGAACATTTACAAAATCCCACAGGTAGGAATAGAGGGGGTGCAGTCTAAATGCTCTTTGTTTTAAAAGGCCTTCATCTGTCTGGGGGGAAAGTGACTCTGTCCCTAGCTTTAAATGACCTTTGAGCATCTTTCTATTAAATAATAATGGTACCATTTCCTGGTTCAAAAGGCAGAGTCTTAACAATAACGTTTCTTTTTATCAATGTATACATATGATATTAAGTCCCCCCCCCCTCCAACTAACAAATACTGACCTTTGGCAGAGACCAGAGGAGAAAGAGGATGACCACTGCATTGTATATGGAGAAAATAGAGGACAATGACCTTCTAGGATGTCTGGTGGCTGAATGGCATGCATGATTATACATGGCATGATTATGCAAACTTGTGATTTCTAGTTGATTTCTTTCCAAAAGTCCTTTATTTTTCCAATTAGGAAGGTGTGATTCTATCTATATCACTTACGCTGAATTCCTATGCATACTCATCAGGGAGAAAGCTGAACTCATTGGGAGTTAAAAAAATTTTGTTTGTTCTGATTTTGTTAACTGAATTCCTTACATGGCACGTAACCTTTAAAGTATTATTTCCATGTTTTTTGGTGTATGAGAGAATATGGAAGAGCTTTAATGTATTCTGAAGGCTTTTTTGTGATTAGAATATTATATTCAATTCAGTGATTAAAAAAAAACACCCACTTGCTGGTTTAAGACCAGAGTTAGGGCTATCTCATGTTGGCCCAAGTCCTACAAAAAAAGAAATGGGATGCTGAAGGCGATGTCTTAACTGACGTGATGGAGTAGTGTGCAGGAAGAGGGTGCTGAACCTTTCCATTTATCACTTTGTGTTAACTACAACACCATACCCCCCGAATTGTTTTATCCCCAACAGGCATCTCAAGTTCCAAAGTAACGGCAGAGAGGTCCTGCAGGACGTGTGCTGGTGGAAATCTCAATGTGGTAGAAGGAATAATTTTTCTGTTTCTTTCATAACCCCAACCCATTCTATCCCAAACAAGCATCTCAGATTCCAAAGCGACCTCAGATATCTTGCAGCATGCTTCCTGGTGGAAATCTCAAAGTGATAGTGGATTCTTCTAGCAATACAGTAAGGCTGAGATGCTTCATGGGGCAAGGCATTATTACCAGGACAATGGGGGGCATCTTTGCTGGTCCCATACACTCCATCCACCCCATCTGGATTTGGACCTGAAAGATCAAAGAAAAGTGTGGATGCATGGAGGCGGGTAAAGAAGCAGTCTGTGATGTCACACCACATCATCACCAATCATGGGGCATGTCTGTGAAGTCATTAGCCTAAGCTTCCTATTTCCTTGCTAAGTTTGTGGAGCTTGGGCCAACATGAAGTAACCTTAACTCTGGTCTTTAACTGGCAGGGTTTTTTTTAAAAAAAAAAAGAATTGTGGAATACTTTATTTAGTTATTTGTTACTTACCTTTGTATACTGCCCAAGTGGCAGATGCCCTCAGGGTGGTTTAAAATCATAGAAACTGAAAACCAGAATAAAAGAACAGTGAAAAATAATAAATGCAACCATGGAAATATCAAAATACAAAATCATTAATGTTAAACATATTAAAAATATTAAGGCGAGCAGTTAAATTAATAATCAGAACACCAAATTGAAAATTAAATGCCTGCTGGAAGAGAACGGTACCTGGAGTCTAAATGTATACAATGAGGATGGCAAGCAGATCTCCCCACAAAGGGCATTGCACAGATGTGTGAGGGGCCATTGCAGAGAAGGCTCTTTTTCTGGTAGCCACCCATCACAGAATTATGGGTGGTGGCTCCCAGGGAACAGCCTCCGAAGAGGATCATTGCAATTGGGATGGGACATATGGGAGAAGGCGCTCCTTCAAGTTGGCTGGTCCTAAGCAGTTTATTGTTTTAAACATCGGCCTGGAAAATGGTTTGCAAGCAATGCAGTTGATGGAGCACTGGAGTTGTTGTTGCTGTTGTTTATTCATTCAGTCACTTCCAACTCTTTGTGACTTCATGGACCAGCCCACGCCAGAGCTTCCTGTCGGCCGTCGCCACCCCCAGTTCCCCAAAGGTCGAGTCCGTCACCTCCAGAATATCATCCATCCATCTTGCCCTTGGTCGGCCCCTCTTCCTTTTGCCTTCCACTTTCCCTAGCATCAGCATCTTCTCCGGGGTCTCCTGTCTTCTCATGATGTGGCCAAAGTACTTCAGTTTTGCCTTTAAGATCCTTCCCTCAAGTGAGCAGTCTGGCTTTCTTTCCTGGAGGATGGACTGGTTTGATCTTCTTGCAGTCCAAGGCAGTCTCAGAATTTTCCTCCAGCACCACAGTTGAAAAGCATCGATCTTCCTTGGCTCAGCCTTCCTTATGGTCCAACTCTCACAGCCATAGGTTACTATGGGGAATACCATTGCTTGAACTCTGCGGACCTTTGTTGTCAGTGTGATGTCTCTGCTCTTCACTGTTTTATCAAGATTTGTCATTGCTGTCCTCCCAAGAAGTAAACATCTTCCGATTTCCTGGCTGCAATCAGCATCTGCAGTCATCTTTGCACCTAGAAAGACAACGCCTGTCACTGCCTCCACGTTTTCTCCCTCGATTTGCCAGTTATCAATCAAGTTGCCATAATCTTGGATTTTTTGAGGTTGAACTGCAACCCAGCTTTTACACTTTCTTCTTTCACCTTCGTCATGAGGTTCCTCAGCTCCTCCTCGCTTTCAGCCATCAAAGTGGTATCATCTGCATATCTGCATAGCCACCACCATTTGCGTACGCGCGTTTTTTTTTTTAAAGCCAGATGTGATAGGCTACGTAAGTCTTTACGTAGCCTATCACGGCTGACTACAGGGACGCAAATTGCGGTGGCTACGGCCACTGCCATTTGTGTCCCTGCTAGCCAGAGGCCGGAATCCCCGTGGAGCGGAGCTGGCTAGCCAGGATTCTGACGGGGAGGATTCTGGGGGGAGGGACGGAGTGCCTCCCCCCCCAGCAGAACCCGGCGGAGCCAGGTAAGAGGAGTTTCGTACATCCCTATGAGCAAGTCTGGCTACTGGTGCTGCCTCACTCACCTCTGCCCCGCCAAGACCCCTTAGATGCCTCATATTGGGGTTGCTTTGCCCCACAGTAGACAAGCTTGTTGCGTATACAGCATTTTGCACAATATAATACACAGTATATTGTATAATGTATATGTGTAGTGCTTTGCCCACTATAATGTATAGATTCGGGTCTAGTGCTTTGAGCACACACACACACACACACACACACACACACACACACAATAGGAGATACAGAAAGAGATACTGCCTACAACCTAAGATGTGGGGTGGGGGGAGTGCGCAAACAGAAGAGAAAAGAGGGATTTTTTTTTTTGTGTATATATTTTTAGAAAGATAATGGTTAAAAATTGGAAGGGAAGAAAGGCAGGAATTGAGAAAGGTGGCAGGGTGTGTGTGTGTGAGCTCAAGAACAAGGCAAGGGAAGTAGTTGTTGTTCAGTCGTTCAGTCGTGTCTGACTCGTTGTGACCCCATGGACCAGAGCACACCAGGCCTTCCTGTCCTCTGCTCTCTCCCGGAGTGTGCTCAAGTTCTTCATATTCATTGCATCAGTGATGCTATCCTGCCATCTCATCCTCTGCCGTCTCCTTCTCCTTTTGCCTTCAATCTTTCCCAGCATCAGGGTCTTTTCCAGGGAGTTTTCTCTTCGCATTAGGTGGCCAAAATATTTGAGCTTCAGCTTCAGTATCTGTCCTTCCAATGAGCACTCAGGGTTGATTTCCTTTAGGATGGACTGATTTGACCTCCTTGCAGTCCAGGGGACTCGTCAGAGTCTTCTCCAGCACCACAGTTCGAAAGCATCCATTCTTCGGCGCTCAGCCTTCCTTATAGTCCACTTCTCACAGCCATACGTTACTCCTGGGAAAACCATAGCTTTGATTATACGGATCTTTGTCAGCAAGGTGATGTCTCTGCTTCTTACTATGCTGTCTAGGTTTGCCATAGCTTTCCTCCCAAGGAGCAAGCGTCTTTTAATTTCATGGCTACAGTCACCATCTGCAGTGATCTTGGAGCCCAAGAAAATAAAATCTGTCACTGCTTCCATTTCTTCCCCTTCTATATGCCAGGAAGTGATGGGGCCAGATGCCATGATCTTAGTTTTTTTAATGTTGAGTTTCAAACCAGCTTTTGCATAGGGATGGCAGAGAATTCCGCCACGGATCATGGTGAAGCTGAATGCCAGTGCATTCGGCTCCCCGAAATCTGTGGCGGAATGGCCTGCCACCCCCCCCCCCGCGGATCTCCCCCGGGACGAGACTTACCTGGGGCGGATCTTCCGGGCGGCGGCGGCTTCAGCGGCAGTGGCTGGTCTTCCAACCGGCTGCCACTGCCACCATTTGACTTTTTTTTTTTTTTTTTTACAGAGACGTGATAGGCTACATAAGTTTTTATGTAGCCTAAAACATCTGGGTAAAAAAAAAAAAAAAGGCGTATGCAAATGGCAGTGGCTATTGCTGCCGCCATTTGCGTTCCTTAGTTTGGGCCGTCTTAGTCTACATAAATATTTATGTAGACTAAGATGGCGAAAATAAGAGGAACGCAAATAGCGTCAGTGTTTGCTTTGGGATTTGGACCAGGGCTGTGAACAGCCTATTAACAAGCATTTCGCTAGTTGTTAAGAACTTCAGTTAACAGATTTCTGAGCTTTGCCTTGAAAAACAAAATCTTTAATCCCTTTCATTCCTTACTAGGTTAGTTATAGTTTTGTCTCCCATGATCTTAAGGATGAAACCCAGTTCCCTTTTTTCTACCGGATGGTCCCAAAAGATAAATACCTGTACCAGGGGATGGTCAAACTACTCCTGCATTTCAGATGGAATTGGATCAGTCTCTTTGCACCAGAGAATGACAACGGAGAAAGGTTCATGCAGATGCTGACACCTTTGCTCACCAAGCATGGCATCTGTGTTGCCATCTCACAAAGAATTCCAGAACTAATTCAATATCAAGTGGACTTTATAATTGGTTCTGCCCTCATATGGAGACAAGTCAAGGTATTTGTTTACTATGCAGAGACTCGCTCTTTGTATAATGGCGTATTCTTCCTAACCCAAATACTGGCAGACTTGATAGAACCCACTGAAGGCAAAGTCTGGATTACAACTGCGTTGTGGGACATCACTTCGGCATTGTCCAGCAGTAAGTTATATTTCCAGCACATCCATTGGTTCTTTTCCTTCTCAATCCAGACAGTCTATAGGCCAAAACATCATGATTTCCATCACCATGACATCCTGAATTACTGGAAGGAAGCCTTTCACTGTTCATATTCAAAGCATGCTTTGTCGGTGAAAGGCCGGGAAAAATGTGAACAGAAAAAGACTTTTCCCCTGGATGTGCTTGAACCGAGTCTGTCTCGAGAGAACTACAATGTTTACAGCAGTGTCCAGGCCGTGGCACGTGTCTTGCATGCTGCATTCTTCTCCAGATCCAAGCAGAGGGTGATGGTGGGTGGACCCAGGTTGGATTTTCAAAGGCTACAACCATGGCAGGTATTCCATTTCCAAGGCAGATATCGCTACTGAAAATTATGGCATGTCTCAATTGCAGAATCATTACTTCCTGAATCAAACTCTGAGAAGATTTCAAGGACAGTGGCCTGGTGAAATGCAATGTTGGTTCCTGAGGCTCCTTTTTCAGGACCACTCCTTGGCCTCCCTCTCGAGGTCAGTCAGACCATCTGTAAATAGCTCTGACCCACCCCCATTAAACAAGGCAGACCTCTTCTTCTCAGTGACACTGGCTACCTTGTGTCTCTAAATTCCACTGCATCTACATAAGTGTTTCCTTTGGGGGTGGCAGAGGCAGTGATGGAGTCTCCTGGGGGCCGATGGTGCCCTGCTATGAGTTCTCTATGTTTTGGCATGCCTATATGGAGATACAGATTGGATGTCATAATGGTGTTCTGTTCCAGGCGATTGGTCTCAGTCCATCAAGGCAAGCCAACTAAGACAAAGTTCAATTTCCTATAATGATTTGATGCCTGGGTAGAAAATGTAATACCCCTGCTTTTTAATTACATGATGTAAATATTTTGTCTTCTTCTCATTAGCAGAGTGCCCAAATCTACCAACCAACTTGTCTGAGTTTCCTTAATGGCAGGACCAGTTCTGGCTTCCAGAATTCTTCCCAGGGTGCAAAATGAAATTGATCTCTCTAGTAGTGCTGAGCCTTTTGGCTCAAACTGGGGGGAAGATAAAAATGAAAGCCTGCACTCCCCCTTGAATGTTAAGGGCAAGTGAGTTCAAAGTCAGGGTGGGGGCAAAACTCACTGGACTTTCTCCCAGTGGCTTCTGCCAGTTCCTATTTCCAGAGCTCCTGGGACCAGACTATGTGACAATGTATATGGCTTTGGGGGCAGGGGATTTTGGCCACCATTTTTCATTAGGGGCTCCAGAAAGTAATAGTATATTTTGCACCCTACCCGATGAACATAGACCTGACCCTTCCCCCCATCAGCCCAAATTTCCTGAGCCCTCTGCCTGTTAAAGGGGAGGTGCATTGGGGGCGGGGATTTGTACTGACGCCTAAATTATCTAATGCTGCCTTCTGCAGCTAATGCAGTCTAGATGTGTTAAGCCTATAATTCCCATGATCTCTTGCTAGCATGGGCAATGGCTGTCCTAGCTGGGGATTATGGGAGTCATACTCTAACCCATCATAGGGGCACCCATTTGTGTCAGGCTGATCTAATGCCTTGAATGGTAGCCTTCTGCAAAATGCCAAAGCGGAAAGAAGGGACTCAGGAATGGGCAGCAGCAGGTTAAAGGAATTCTGTATGTGAATGAAAATTGACCCTCCGTTACAAATATTGAAAGCACAAGCCCTGATCCTGAATCATGGGATGCTAGATCTCAAAATAATGGTGCTGAGATAACCAACGTAGCTTCTGCTTCTCTCTGTCATTCTAGCTTCACCCTTTTCTGAGAAACATTTGGCTTTCCAATGCGTCCATGGACGGTGTGTATGTGGATGGGGACGGGGAACTGACAGCCAACTTTGATATTTTGAACTGGCAGGTGTGGCCAAATAACTCAGTCATTTCAGTGACAGTTGGGAGTCTGGAGCGAAAGGCATCCCCCGGACATAAGTTAATCATTCCTGAGGATGCCACGGCTTGGCTTTGCCTGGTGAGGAAAACAACGAGTTCCTTGGTTATACCTTTCAAGACCTTTTGAGCTCTTATAAATTGTTGGGTGTTGTCCATGGCTTCTGTCAGCCTTCCCCACCAGGCAGTGAGTGGCTGTGCAGGCTGGGGCTGATGGGGATTGTAGTCCAACATGCCTGGAGGGTGGCAGGTTGGTGTAGACTGTTTTATGTTGAATCCATCAAGTAATCATCTGGAGTACTGTGTCCAGTTCTGGGCACCACACTTTAAGAAGGATGCAGACAAAATGGAGAGGGTTCAGAGGGCAACAAAGATGATCAGAGAACTGGAAACAAAGCCCTGTGAGGAGAGACTGAAAGAACTGGGCATGTTTAGCCTTGAGAAGAGAAGACTGAGGGGAGATATGATAGCGCTCTTCAAGTACTTGAAAGGTTGTCACAGAGAAGAAGGCCAGGATCTCTTCTTGATCATCCCAGAGTGCAGGACACGGAATAATGGGCTCAAGTGACAGGAAGCCAGATTCCGGCTGAACATCAGGAAAAATGTCCTGACTGTTAGAGCAATACAACAATGGAACCAATGACCTAGGGAGGTGGTGGGCTCTCCCACACCAGAGGCATTCAAGACAAGGCTGGACAGCCATCTGTCAGGGATGCTCTGACTTGGATTCCTGCATTGAGCAGGGGGTTGGACTCGATGGCCTTGTAGGCCCCTCCCAACCCTACTATCCTATGATTCCTATGATTCTAATCCACCTAGGTCAGTTTGGTCCAACCTAGCTGGGTGCAGCTGTCCAAAATCTCCCCAAAGGGGCCTTTTCTCAGCAGTGCTACAGGATCTCCTTCCATGACCAAAGTATGTACTGTGCCATTGAGCTCTGTCTCTCCCCCCACCCCCACTCAAAGGGTACATATTGGCTACTGTGTGAACAGAATGCTGGACTAGATGGACCCTTGGTCTGATCCAGCACAATTCTTCTTATGTTCTTATATATAAAGCAGTTATATTGGTGGATCGAAAGAAGTAAAATCAGACATGACCTTGAGCCCAGTATTTGAGTCCAGCGTAAGACCTTGTGTCCTCTTGCAGGACAGCTGGTTGGCCACTGTGTGAACTAGATGGACCCTTGGTCTGATCCAACATAGCTCTTCTTATGTGGATTCCCAGGCCCACTGAGCAGTTGTTGCTTGGAGAGCTGAACCAGCGTCCAAAGCAATACAGAGGAGGCAGGGAAATTCCATGGTCCTGCAGGGCCACCCCCATGGAAAGCATGATGGCTTCAGCATGGAGTGGCCGTAGAGGGGGGAAAGAAGGCTTTCCTAAAATGCTCATGCTGGGTAGGGTTATGCAAGCATCTGTCCATTGTCCTCTGCTTGTGTTTGTGTTCTATAGTTTGTCGCCAGCGAGCTCACACATCACAGGAATTGAGGAGCCCCCTTACTTCTTTATTATCATACACCCATAAACATTTTTCTTCCGCTCTCATAATACTAGACCCCAAAGGGTCATTCTGTGAAGCTGATTTGCAGGGGATTCAGGACAGATAAAAGGAAGGACTTCTTCACACAGCCCAGAGTTAAACTATGGAATTCGCTACCACAGGATGTAGTGATGCCCACCATTTTGGATGGCTTTAAAAGAGAGTTGGAAAAATTCCTGGAGGAGAAGGCTGTCAATGGCTACTTGTCTTTGTGGCTATTTGCTGCCTTCAGTACCAGAGGCAGTATGCTTATGTACACCAGTTGCTGGGGGCATGGGCAGGAGGGTGGTGTTGCACTCCCGTCCTGCTTTCATGAATTAGCTTTGAGTACTAGAACTGAAGAGAACTCAGTCTTTCCACACAAAACCTCACTCCTCATTACCCCCAAACTCCTCCTCCTCCCCCCCTCCTCCTTCTTCACAGTATAATTAGGGCACCTGAGGTCTGGATGTGTCATCTTCTTGTTGCTTTTTTAAAATAACTGTGAGTTGGACATACTTGGTGATGTAGAGGCAAATCAACGAGAGATTTATCAGGAGATCCAGGTCTATCTTTTGCCAACCTTTGTTACAACCCCTTTTCTCCTAGCCCTCGCATTACACAGAGAAAAACCAAAGAAAGAAGCACCCCAGAGCCATCTCCCAAGCAATCTACTGAGCATCATGGGGTGAAAGGCATTTGATAATGATACAAGGCCTGGGAGCAGAAGACAGAAGGTGTCCTGACCAAGCCTCTGACTCAGACACAGAGCTTACAAAAACACTGCTAACCCCTTGTCCTTGATTTCCCTTATCTTTATTGCCAGACCCTGCCTCAATCAAGGTGCACCAAAAGCTGTTTCCCTGGATATGTCATGGTGATTCAGGAAGGAAAGCCTATTTGCTGCTACGTTTGTGCTCCATGTGCAGAAGGGACCATCTCCACTCAGAAAGGTAAAGAGTTCCAGATGAAAAAGGAACCCCCTGGGGAAAGTTGCAAAAAATTCACTGCCATGTTTTCTCTTATGAGGGGTGGGTGGGCTGTTTTGACATATGGAAATGCAGACAATGTATTACTTGTGTAAATCAGAAATATAGAAACAAGCTTCATGAAGGGTCTGGGGAAAACAACAGCAACATACAAATGACTTTGAGGGATGTCAACTGGAGGAGGAGGGTTGATTCCAATGGGATGTACTCACTGTAGAAGAAGCTGTCACTGGGGTGGTGTCATCAGTTCATGAAGGATAAGGTTATTCCAGGCTACCAGTCCTGATGGCTATGTGCTACATCCAGGATCAGAAGCAGTGAGTCTATGTACACCAGTTGCTGGGGAACATGGGTGGGAGGGTGCTGTTGCACTCATGACCGACTTGAAGTTTTCCTGTCAGCAGCTGGTTGGCCACTGTTTGAAATGAATGCTGGACTAGATGGACCCTGGGTCTAATCCAGCAGAGCTCTTCTTATGTTCTTATGTCAGTTACCCTACCAGCAGTACTTCCTTAGCTTTGCCCTCATCCCCTTCAAAATCACCTCCAGTTCAAGAGTTCAACATCCTCCTTACGATCTGTTGATGGAAATGGGAGGCAGAGCTGAATATCATCTGCATACTGCAGGCACTTCAGCTCAAACCTCAAAATGACTTCCTCCAGCTATGCCATGCAGCTGTTGAAAAACATAGGAGACAAGATGGAACCTGTGGCACTCCAGAGGTCAATGTCTATGGGTGGGAGGAGCAGAAGTTCCCAAGTGCCACCTTCTGAGACTGTTCTTCCAGGAACAACCAGGACCACTGTAACCATATGCTCAACCCAGATTAACAATCCAGAAGGATAGCAGGGTCGATGTTATTGAAAGCCACTGAGAGATCCAGGAGAACCTACAGGGTGGGTTCTGCCCCATCCATTCCCTGGCATAAGTCCATCTACTAAGGTGACCAAAGCTGTTTCAGTCCTCAAACCAGATTCATTCTAACTGTAATGGATCCAAATAGTGAACATCTTCCAACATGACTTGAAGTTGAGAAGCCACCACACAGTGGTGCACCTTGCCCAAGAATGGCAAATTTGACACTTGGTAGAAATTACCAGAACAAATGTAACTAATTTGATTTCTTCAGTGGTGGTCTCACCAGTGCTTCCTTTAAGCTAGCAGAGCCCACCCCTTTCTTCAAGGAGGCATTCCTCACCTCTGAGAATCAGGTACGCATCCCAGTTCTGGCTGGTTTCCAAAGCTCGGATGGGGAAGGGTACAAAGAGGAAGTGGTGGGGCTCAATCCTCCAAGCAGTTTGTCCAGGTCTTTGGGCTGTACAAGCTGAAAGATGTCCACAATAGCCCAACTACATGGCACTCTGCAAACATCCTGCTCTGACTTTGTGAAGCCAATGGCATCTAAGTTGGCACCAGTACAAGCAACTTGATGTGTAAAATGTCCAGCAATTTTATCACAGAGAGCATTTCAGGGCTCAAATTATTGTTCTTCAGGGCTTACACTGAGAAAGCCCTTCATCACCAACAAGATCTCATAAGGACATAAGAAGAGCCATGCTGGATCAGACCAAGGGTCCATCTAGTCCAGCATTCTGTTCACACAGTGGTCAAAGAGCTGCCCATGAGTGGTATCAAATTGCACAGTTTGGCTGTGCACCCATCTCCACCGGGCGACACTGAACAGATGCAATGGCTGTGAAGTACGATGTGTTTGACACCATCACTGCATAGAAATAGAGTTATGATGGAGTCTTAACCGGTTTCCATTGTATTCGTTATGAGTGAGTCTAACATTCATGCATGCACACATATATATTCAACAATGAATCACCTTACATGCTTTCCTGGGAGCAAAAGACAAAGATCTCACTTAGTGATTTTGGCGAAATCTGCAACAGAATCGAACGTGTTCTAAGGTCCATGAATCTGACCATGGATCTTGCAGCAGACCAGCTTTTTCCTGAATCCCACATATTCCATGGGCTTGCTGACCAATTCTTTTTTTTTTTTTTTGCTTTCCAGAATTTAATATGAATTTACTCATAGAACAATACATAAAAGAAAAGAAAATATGGCCAAAAATATGTGTTTCCCCATAGGCTAAAGGAGAAATTTGAACAGTTTGGTGGGATTTCTGCATTTCAGGGAAGGATTTGTGCATTTTGGGGAGGATTTGAGCATTTATGCAAGTGCAAATTTCTATAAATGAGAATTTGCACAAATTCAGGAAATGCAAACAACAACAACAACAACAACAACAACAACAACAACAGTTCTTCCAATGAGCAGACAACAGAACACAAGACATCTGGCAATCTGCAAAATGTAGAAGGAATGGATTTTCAAAAATCCATACTTCCTTAATACCACTAATGGTAAAGGACTCAAATACCCCAATGCAAAGCTTCCCCTTTGACATCCAATAGCATTCAGACACCAAAAACATATGCACATATTGAAGCTCTTTGAAAACATAAACACACATGTTCCTTAATCAAGAATCACACAAACCTGCGGGAGAGATAGAAATGGGAGCAGGGAAAAGGCGACAGGAAACATAGCGGTTATGAAGGAAGGAAAGACGGGGTCTGGCTCACAAATGAACTTGCTCGATAAAACAACTTCTTCTTCTTCTTCTTCTTCTCCTCCTCCTCCTCCTCCTCCTCCTCCTCCTCCTCCTCCTCAGATGCAGACTATTGCACCAAATGTCCAGAAAATCGTCATTCAAACCAGAACCGAGATCAATGTATCCCCAAGGATGTAACCTTCCTGACCTATGAAGAAACTTTGGGGATCATCCTGTCTTCCTTTACCCTATTTTTGTCTTTAACCACAGGCTGCATATTAGGAATCTTCATGAAGTATCTAGAAACTCCAATAGTTAAAGCCAACAACAGGGACCTCTCCTACATTCTACTCGTCTCCCTCTTGCTTTCATTCTTGTCCTCATTCTTGTTCATTGGTCAGCCAAGGAAAGGAACCTGCCTTCTCCAACAAATGGCCTTCAGCATCATCTTCTCTGTTGCAGTCTCTTCTGTGTTGGCCAAAACAGTGACTGTGGTGCTGGCCTTCCTGGCCACAAAGCCAGGGAACAGGGTGAGGAGATGGCTGGGGAAGAGTCTGGCCAACTCCATTGTCATTTCCTGTTCCAGTGTGCAAGTTGTCATCTGCACCATCTGGCTAGGACTCTCTCCACCCTTTCCTGACTCTGACATGCATTCCCATCCTGGACAGATCATCCTGCAATGCAATGAAGGATCTGTGGCCATGTTTTATGGGGGCCTCGGCTACATGGGCTTCCTGGCTGCCATCTGCTTCACAGTGGCTTTCCTAGCCAGGAAGCTGCCTGGGGCCTTCAATGAAGCCAAGCTGATCACCTTTAGCATGCTGGTCTTTTGCACTGTTTGGGTGTCCTTTGTGCCTACCTACCTGAGCACCAAGGGGAAATACATGGTAGCTGTGCAGGTCTTCTCTATCTTGGCCTCCAGTGCTGGGCTACTGGGCTGCATCTTTCTTCCCAAGTGCTACATTATTTTGCTGAGGCCTGATCTGAATACAAAAGAGCATCTAACAACAAATACCTAAGATAACACCTAAGTCTGAAAATATTCTTTTAACAATTCATATGCACAGCAGCAGTAATAACAAGAAAATTGGGCAGAGGGCAGACAAAAGGTTTGCATCCACAAACCAGGCCTCCAATGGTGGCAGAGAGGGGCAAGATAATGTCTCAATTGGCAGTTCAAAACTGGTTATGTTTCTAAATATGGGACAGGAACTTATTACCCCCCACCCCTGGTGTTGTTGAACTACAGCTCCTATCAGCCCCTGCCAGCCTGGCTGCTGTTTGGTGATGATGGGGATTGAAGTCCAGGAATATGTGTTAGGGCACACATTTCTCACGCCCGCCCTAAATGTCGATTACAGTTGTCCATCATCCGGCTGGAGCACTCCATCAGCAATGTCTCTCTCAGGTAGGGATGGACAGACTTACCTATGTCTGTGGTGCAAGGGAGACTGAGGAGACTCCCCCCCACACCGTTCACATGGGCTGGACCTGCTCAGTGAGCCTCCATGCTCACCCCACCTCCGCACACTGAGCTGCACAAGCTGCCCTCCTCTACATGTGAAGGGCTCTGTCAGCCAAGCCCTTGTGCTTTATGTGCACAAGGACTTGGCTGCCAGAGTCATTGGTGTCGCCAACACCCCAAGTGTGGAGGATGGGGCTAGAGCAGTTGGGGCTCTGAGGCCCCTCCTGCCCCCAGGGCTTCCTTGACAGCAAGTGGAGGCAGAAGCAGTCCTCAGCACCACTCTCAGTCTCTCACTGAGCTCCAAATTGCTTGGCCCCTTGATCCATCAGCACCTCACAGCTCCCTGAGTGGCATCTAGGGGTATGCCAACTTCCCAGACCAACCCAACTGCTCATGACATCCTTACTCCCAGGAACTGCAAATGTGATGACCATTCAACATTTTGCCAAGGGAGGATGGGGGTGCTGTTACATATGTGTCAGAGGAAGCTGCCTTATGCTGAATCAGTCCATCTTAGCTCAGTGTTTTCTGCACCAGTGGTAGGCAAACTGGTACCATCAAATGTTTTGTTCTACCACTCATATAGGTTCCAAGCTGCAAGGTCAACGGTCAGGGATTATGGGAGTTATGGTCCAAAGCATCTGGAGACGCCAGGGTTCCAATCCAGAGTTTACTCCAACTGGGCAGAAACTCTTCAGAATGTCAAGCACGGCTCTTCCCCAGCCCTACCTGGAGATCTCTGCGGTGCAACCTGGCATCTTCTCCCCCCCCCCAATACTTTTTATTCTTTTTTAACCTTTATAAATGAAATAAAAAATACCAACAACATAATCACCACCTACAGTTTCCAACATTACAGTATTCTTTGGAGGACACAGCAACAACCACAAAAAGAAAAACAAAAATATAAAAAGGAAAGAGAAGGAAAGTGGAGAAAGAACAGGAAAACAAAGGGAACAAGAAAAAGTATTTTAAAAAAAGTTACATAAAAGGGTTAAATTTAAACTCCCTTACACATAAAATTCAATTATCACTCTACTTAAAAGATTATAGCTTTGCCAATATTACAATTCAGTACAGCCTAGGTGATCCATCTTATTTCAGTAACATATCATCAGCAAGGAAACAGTTATACAACTCTTTTCCCCTAGCCATAGAATGCTTTTCAACTAACATATAATGGTAAAGCTAAAATCAACCAGCCAAGAATATTATTCTTCTAAACATATTCTCAAAATAATAATACTACTAATAATAATAATTAAAAGAAAAAGAAGGAAATTATTAAGGACAAAAGGAAAAAAAGCAACAACAATCACTAGTATATTTTATACTATCTATATTTTAGATAGTATCATTTCTAAATATATATATGAGTGTGTATATCTGTATACACCAACAAACCAGAATTTTATATACAGTAAAGGTGTCCCCAACCAGTCGTGTCCGACTCTAGGGTGTGGTGCTCATCTCCATTTTTAAGCCGAAGAGCCAGCGCTGTCTGAAGACGCTTCCATGGTCATGTGGCTGGCATGACTGAACGCCGAGGTGCACGGAACGCTGTATGATATATATACAGTATATCATGTCTATTATTATTTAAAAAAGGAGATAAAAGAAAATGGAAGGGAAAAAAATGGATATATGTAAAAAATCGTCTCTGGCATACTGCCCGGATCTTGTAACCCAAAGAGACCAGCAAGCAATAATTGTTTATACATTCCGAGATCATGGGACTGAAGAAGATGTCTCCCGTGCTTTACCAACAAGCCAAGCTTCCACCATTTCATCATTTACAAACTTTTTCATCTGGCCTTCAAAGAGAATGCAAAATGTGGCAGGGTATTTTATGTGATATTGTAAATTCATTTGTCTTGCCTGGTTTCTCGTCTTAGTGAATTGCCTTCTTTTATCAGCAATTTCTTTAGTGTAATCTGCAAATAGCATAACTTTATCTTGTTTTGGCCCCCAAAGAAGATCTCCCCCCTCAACCTGGCATCTTCTGCATACAAAGCAGGTGCTGTACTGCTGAGCCCCATTCCCTTAAAAAAACAGCAACACAGATGTGCCAGGGCCCATCTCCTCCCAGCCCAAATCAAAGGCAGTGTTACACCTGCAAGAGAGCCGCCAGAGAGTAATTTCGGTTCATTCTTTGGTGCACACACTGAACAGTGATATGGCCTCTTGCCTGAGTGAATTCCTTGAAGCAAGTCAAGTTCTCTGCTGCGTCCGAATCGCTTTCCGCACTCAGAACATTGGTAGGGCTTCTTCCCTGTGTGGATGCTTTGATGAGCATAAAGGGAGTGCTTCCAGCTGAAGCTCCTTCCACACTTAGAGCAGGTATATGGCCTCTCCCCAGTGTGGATGTTATGATGAGAAGTAAGGCTGATGCTCTTTCCATACTTTGCATTGATATGACCTTCCTTCCTTCCTTCCTTCCTTCCTTCCTTCCTTCCTTCCTTCCTTCCTTCTTCCCTTCTTGTAATTTAATTCCTTCTTTCATTTGTGTAATTTATATGAAAAGTGAATCTTCTTTCTTTCTTTCTTTCTTTCTTTCTTTCTTTCTTTCTCTCTTGTAAATTAATACCTTTGATTGAACATTTTAAAAAAGCATCTCACTGATTAAAGTCTACACTTTCTCCATGTGTTGTGTAGTTGTACCACAAAGCATCAGTTTAAATGTTGATTAAAATGATGTAAAACAGAAATAATTGTAAGGAGTGGATACATGTGTGCATGGTTTCGTATGTGTGTGGTGTTGGCTATGGTAGCTGGTGATTATGGGAGTTGTACTGAAATAATAATAATAATAATAATAATAATAATAATAATAATAATACCTGGAAGGAACCGCCTTGGGGAACCTGATCTAATGTTAGAATGTTAGACTTCCTCAAACTGGGAAGCAGGGGATCAGGAATTATACCCTGGTTTAATTTTTTTTAAAGTCTATTTGATTGAGAATTACATAGCGATTATGATTCCAGATGGCACGTGCTCCACTCCTAGATGAAGAGACACTTGATCTCAACATTGACAGCGCTGAGACATAACCAGCATCATTTTCCTACTTTCCTCTTCCATTCTAGCTTCACTCTTTTCTGAGAAAGGTGGGGTTTTCTAGAACTTCCACGAATGGAGTGTATATGGACAGTGATGGGGAAATGACAGCCAACTTTGATATTTGGCTGAACTGGGTAGCGCCAGCCAATGACTTGATGGTTACAGTGAAAACTGAGTGTCTGGGAAGACAGGCAGCCCCAGGCCACAGCGTCATCTCTGACAAGGATGTCACTGTGCAGATGAAGCAGGTGAGGAAATCCCTGTGTCCAGATCTATACCATTTAAGCCCTGATATATTTCAGATGGAGGACGTGACTGCGTTTACATGACACACTAACAAATGATGGATGGTCGTTTGAAACAACCCACAGTGGGTTAGAGTGTTGTGCAACCCCAGACTGGTTATATCAGGGTGGGTCCTTTTTCCCAAACAACCCACCCTAAAAACCCATGGTCCATTGTAGGTCAGGATGGATGGATCTGTCTGTGCCCCTGCCAGTCTGCCGAAACCCTGCTGAATGCACTGTGTGAGCCACCGCACAATCCGTGAGCACCCGGTGAGTGCTGGTGGCCACCCGTTCTCTCTGTGAACCGCCGTTTTTCACAAAATGGCAGCTCACTGAGGGGTTGGGCAGGTGCCGGGCCCTTACAGACTCCGCTGCAGTTTGGCCAGAGGGTCCGGTAAGCATGGTGGCTCGGCAGGCGGGGTCCAGAAGGCCGAGCAGGGGAGTGTCCACCGGACTCCACCCTCCTCTCGGTCTCCCTTGACATCCCTAGTTGTAAGGCTTGCGTTACCTGCGATAGGTCACATATGGTCCAAACCAGAAACTATGTCATGAGCAGATAACACACAGGGAATCACAAAGTCAAAAGCTTATTCATCACAGGTGAGTAGATGAGTGCCCAGTCACAGCACTCCTAGCCCTTCTGATTCTCACATTTTGCTTTCTGTAGAGAAGTTCTCACCTTCTAGAGAGACGTTCTCAACTTGCACTAATGAGGATGTGTCAGAATTACCCATGAAAAACATACACGTTCTTTGAGATTACAACAGATATTTGTATGGAGAGAAAATATGAATTCAAATAATAGCCTTGAGAGAAGATTTTTATACAAATTTAGTTTACTTCTTAAATGAAAAATCAAATAACGTTATTGTATGTGGGCATAAAACACACACAGAAAATAAAAATAGAGACATCAAGAAAAAGAATGTTTTGAAAGCTTTTAAAGAATTTGTTAGAATTCTAAGAACTCTTAGGAATCCTTTCTAAGAATGTTCTTCAATTGAACCATGAAAATCTCTTTTGGCGTGATCTTCCTGATCTGTCCCAAAGACCCAAGATGTTCTGGTGGAATAACCTTCCCACTATTTGAATTTTCTATGTATTGATACTTTACAATGGGGGTGGGGACCTGTATATAGGGGCAGGTCAGATGATACCCCCATGGAGCCCTCTGCATGCCAGATGTCAGGTGCTGAAAAGCATCCACAGGCTGGATGACATCAGAGGGTGGGATTTCCCTTATCCTGCTGCTTGCCCCATATATTGGAAGCATCTCCTCCATCAGCAACCCCCAAGAGGAACTTGGAGACTGTTATCACCCCCCCCCCCGAACACACACACACTTTTGGGGGAAATTGAGCTAATTCACATTAGCACTTATGCTCATTAGCACAAGGGCGCAGTAGTGTTAATGTTCACTTGTGTTATTGTGAAATAGTGAACCCCTACCCACACAAAAGTCGAAAGCCAGTCGGCGAGGATTAGCACAATGCAATTCTGGTTTCAAAAAATCTGATTCTGTCCATTAGCAGAGGTGCCTCGTTGTCATACGAACCAGATTAGACAGGCACCAAGGCACCCTGAAGTGAAGCGGCTCCTCCATGAAGCGCCTCATCCGCCTCGCACATTCGGAGCTATTCATATGCCTTCTGAGCAGCCCAGACAGGCTGTCTCCAAAAGATATCAACTTTTGAAAGATCTCGTGGAAGGGCAGGAGGAGAAGGAGGGAGGGGGAAAGGTGAGAGGGAGGGAGAGAGTGCAGTTGGAGGGCAACTCCTGCCCTCGTGCCTGTGGGCAGTTGGTGGGCTGTGACAGGCAGCTGTTTCCCAGCAGAGGCTTCCCCGTTGGCTCCAGCAGCGGCAACACCCTTTCCTATGGCACAAGGGCCCAGGTAAAGAGCTGGGGGCTGGGTGGCATGTTTGGGGGGGGGAGCGGGATTTGGATGCCCGAATCCCGCTTTGGCTTCGAAGCCCCCCGATTCAGACCGCGCCGATTTGGGCCTGCCTCAGAAGCCCCGAAGCAGCTTCCAAGTTGGATCAGTGGGGTCCATACACAGTCCTAGATTTTAAGAAAGAAATAACTGTTTTAAATACTTCTAGTCCAGATAGGATGAGTGGACACGCCATGAGCTTGGGGAACTCTCTCGAAGTGCCCTCAACTCTCTGGAAAATAGATATAAACGATACTGCACTATTAATTAATTAATGTATTTATTTAATGTTCTTTTATGTTTTAAAAAGTATATCTCATCCTTCAAAAACTGTCCAAGCTTGGCATGTTTTTTTTTTTTTTTTTTTGGAGGGGAGGAGGATTTAACTTCATTAAAGTTCAGTCCAGTATTGCAGACATCTTTTTCTCCAGCTGCACACTGGAATATGAAGTTGCATGGCGAGTTTAGTCCATGACAGAGGCAACTGTTCCCTCTAGACAAAGAAAAATCATGTTGATTTAGTTTTCTTCTTTGGGAAAAGCTCCAGGGATCTCCCCAACAATTGCATTCAGCACCAACAACACAAACATCACAATCAAGTGCATGAAAAATACTGTAATTTATTGCACTGAGCATGAAAGGGAAAATGCATAAATACTTTGTGCACCACAGAGAGCTTGGGCTGTAGTTTAGGGCAGGCAGGGATGCTGCTGGTGTGAAGTTTAATATCAGCTCTTTTGGATCAGAAGCTCTGGCTGGTCTCTATGTGTATTAGCAAAGTCAGAAGGGAGATGACTATGGCAAGCACGCCTGGCACGATTCTACTATTACTGCTGCTATTTCTCCTGCTGCCCTGTGCAGCCTGGCAGAAAGCGAAATGCACATTGAATTTAATGGGCGATCTATATAATCCTTGCAATTATTACCGATCAGGAGACTACGTCATTAGTGGGATCTTACCTGTGTTGAATGCTGTGATCTTCCCAACCTTCTTCTTCTCCCCTCCTTCAATCTTCATTAAAGTGTAAGTAATTGATCAGTGACAGATGTCACGCTTCTCCACCCAGTTCTGATTTAATAAGTGTACTGAAAAGGGGCAATGGGTACTTCATTGCCTCTAGCCTCGTTCAATCCCGGTTCCTTCCCGTATTCGCCCTGTTTTGCTTATAGGACTATGATGCTGGAACAGTATGAATGAACACTTGGGCACCTTCTAGAATCCATATCCTGCTATTTCCATGCACAGCATCTGGTGACGATTTTGAACACTGAAAAATGTGATCAGACCAAAGAGTGGGCTCCCTCCCCCGCCCAGGCATAGCTGTTACCCCAAATAGCAAAGCCCTGCTTGGCTTTTAAAAACTTGAGCCTGGAAGTAACTGAAGGTTGTTCTTAAGTGCATCATCCCTCACATAAGATAGCAAATTGTGCTGCATGTCTTTGTGTTGCAGCCATAGAGTAGAGACATAGGAAGCAATCTCATACCAGCTCAGACATTATGTCTATGTAGTCCCAGGACTGTCTGCTCTGGTGGGCAGTGGGTCTCCAGGGTGGCCCGTGGGGTGTCTCCCATTATCACCTTCTGCCTTATCCTCTCTCGCCCCCCCCCCAATGCCTGTAGAAAATGAAGTGAGATGGTTTCCATATTTGCAGAAAGGTGAGCAGAAATTCCTTTGGTGCAGTTTCTCTCTACAGGGAGGTGCACTGATGGAGAAGTTGCACTTTTCACACAAGCATTAATGATGGAGGGGAGAAAAAAAAATCAGGCAATACCAAAGGGGTAGATTCATGGTTATGTCAATGAATAGAGGTGTGTGTGTGTGTGTGTGTGTGTGTGTCTAGGCGACGTACAATACTAATAACAAGTTTACATAATCAACTGGAAAAAGAAAAGAAAAACATAACAACTACACTGCTCTAAAAAACCCTAACCCAACCCAAATGCCCACCTGAACGGCCAGTTTTTTAAACCCTGATGGAAGCTCACTTCATAGTATTTTATATATGTATGTATGTATATATATTTCTAGCTAAACATTATGGCTCCTGCCCTCATCGGTAGCTGTGCTGTTAAATGGATACCAGGAGTTGCAGGTTGGACTGCCTGGAAATGAAAGTTCCTCTCAGGGGAAAAAACAGAGGCATGACTCCTGTTATGATGCTTACCAACAGCCTTTCTGATTTGCAGTTGCTTCCATAGAGCAAACCAAAGGACACTGACATGCTTGAGAAAAAGGGACATGTCTGGATCTGCACAGGCAGAACTCTTTGTCCAAAGGGCCTTGAGCTGGGGGACGATTCATAAGCATTATACTAGCCGTGCCTCTTTTTCCCCCCTAAGGAACGTCCATCTCCACTCCAGGCATTCCAAACTGCCACTCTTGGTCTCCATTTAACAGCACCGCTACTGATGATGGCAGAAGCCAAAATGTTTAGCGGAACATATATGGTTTTTTGTTTTTTGTTTTAAAAAACCCTCTGTTGTTAGTCTTCCTATCTTTCATGCACACATGCACATATTCATGTTCAGTGGTCTAGTGTTAAATGTTGAAGTGCTGTTTCCACATACAGAGTCCAAAGTGCTGCCAGCTGTGTTGACCCGTCTCTCTCTCTCTCTCTCTCTCTTTCTCTCCCATGCTCTGTGTGTGTTGTTAGTCTTCCTATCTTTCACACACACACACACACACACAACTTTCAGTGGTCTACTGGTATATCTTGAAGTGCAATTCCCATTTCCATGCTCCCATGTGGAGCTCTCTCTCTCTCTCTTTCTCTCGGAGTGTTATGCGTATACATATCAAATCTCCGAAGAGTACCAGTAAATAGCATAATACCCAATTTATTAAGATCAGCAGGCAGGCAGAGAAGAGTGAGCTGACAATGGACAGTGTAGTGGTTAGCATGCTGGAGAGACCTGGGTTCCCATCCCTGGGCTGCCCTGGGTTCACCAGGTGGCGCTGGGCAAGTCACTGACTGAGCCTAGCCTACCTCACAGGGTTATTATGAGCATAAAAGATGTGTGTGGGTGGTGGGGGAAGTAAACCACACCCGTGTGAGATACAAATGTGGAAACATTAAAGCATGATGGAGGACACAGCCTGCCATTCTCATGAGGCTCACTGTGAATGGTTTATAACAGACTGTAGAACACTGATGTTACTTGCTAACCTTTCATGTAAGGAACAGACACCTTCTTGCATAAAAAGACATGGAAAGTGCAGGAGAGGCTCTTGCCAGATGAATTCATGAATACAGCATACAGGAAAATCCATGGTGGAGGACACGTGTACAAAGCCAGGCTTCTCTTATCACTTCCCCTCTAACAACAGGCAGCACAGAGTCACAGGAAACATACGAACTCACTCAGAATCACACACAGCAACAGGGGAGACACACGGCTCATTGTTTCATTCAGACAAGGGCATGGGAGGTGCAGAAAAGCAGACAGAGAGATGGGGGTGTTTACGAGCCACTCCACCCCCAATGCTACTGAGGAAAGAGGGGGAGACAACTTGCCCCCAAACAGCATTACTACCACCACTCGTGATTTTTCTTTTTCCAGAATCAGGGGAAAAGGTTTATCTCAAAGTCAACCAGCTGGTTCTGATGTCCACCAGGAGCAGGTCCTTTGTAAATCAAATGGTTCTTAATTGCCCATTCAAGACTAAGCCACCTCAAAATATCCTGCGCCACAACAGGGATAGCGTCAATATCTTGTTGCTGGGGGAATCCATCCTCTCCCTGCCCCAAGCTACTGTGAGGTTTGTAGCTGCGCTCAGAGTAAATGGGGAAGCTATTAAGCTTCTGGATCTGACCTAGTATGAGTTCTAAGAAGAGGCTCGAGAACTTTGCATTTCCTAGATATCCCCTTCCAAGTTACAGAATCAGGAATCTCACATTCTTTACTAAACAGAGGATGACAATGTGGCCCATATGTTTTGCTGCAGAAGAGCAGATATAATTTATTCCCATGACTTGGCCTTCTATTTTGCCATCCATGAGATCAACCAGAATCCCAGCCTCTTACCCAACATCACTCTGGGCTACAATGTCTACGAGAACTATTACAATGCAAGGATCACATATGATGCCATGCTAGATCTGCTGTCTCCTGGACAAAATAACATTCCGAACTACAGTTGTGGAAAACAGAAGGAGCTGCTGGCTGTTCTAGAAGGTGCGGATTCCGAAATCTCCATCCATATTTCAACCATGTTGGACATTTACAAAATCCCACAGGTAGGAAAAGAGGGGGTGAAGTCTAAATGCTCTTTGCTTTAAAAGGCCTTCATCTGTCTGGGTGGGGGTGGGGGTGGAATGTGACCGTTTGTCTCTAGTTTTATGTGACCTTTGAGCACCTTTGTATTAAATAATAATGGCACCATTTCCTGGAAGAAAGGCAGGGTCTTAACAACAACAGCAACTTTTCTCTTTATCAGTGTATACATATGACATTAAATTTCCCTCTCCAAATAACAAATACTGACCTTTGGCAGAGACCAGAGGAGAAAGAAGAGGACCACTGTATTGTATATGGAGAAAATAGAAGACAATGACCTTCTAGGATGTCCGGAGGCTGAATTGTTCTGCGTGGCCTGATTATGCAAACTTCTTTTTTTAAATACTTTTTATTTATTTTTGTCTTTATAAATGAAATAAACAATACCAACAATCTGATCAATAACTACAATTTCCCAACAATACAATATTCTTAGGAGGACACAACAATAACGAAAAGGAGAAGAAAGGGGAAAAAAGAGAGAAAAGAAAAGAATAGAAAAGAAAAGAAAAGAAAAGAAAAGAAAAAGGATTTTTTTCTTTTTTAAAGGGTTAAATTTAAACTCCAATACACACAGGCTTCAGATCCCATTCTACTTTAAAAATTATATCTATAACATTAACAATATTAAAATTTAATAATCAACCTTACATTTCAATATCATATCATCAGTCTTATAGCAAGGAAAAGCAAAGGTGTCCCCAACCAGTTGTGTCCGACTCTAGTGTGGTGTTCATCTCCATTTCTAAGCTGAAGAGCCAGCACTGTCTGAAGACACTTCCGTGGTCATGTGGCCGGCATGACTGAACACCAAGGTGCACGGAACGCTGTTACCTTTCCCGCCGAAGTGGTACCTATTTATCTACTTGCAATTTCTTGCTTTCGAACTGCTACGCTGGCAGGAGCTGGGACTGAAGATGGGAGCTCATTCCGTCACGCGGCACTCGGGTCTCGAACTGCTGTCCTGCTGACCTTCCGGTCTGCAGTTCAGCGTCTCTTAACTCATTCCCAGTAACCATATATTGCCCTTAAGTTAGAATATAATAGTAATAATAAAGCCTAACCGTTTAACCAACCAAAAATCTTACTAAGTAGTGTTATAGTAATGATAATAATGATAATAATAAAAATGAAATTAAAAAGGATAAATAACAATAATAACAAATCAATAATAAATTTATAATGTCATATAATAATAAAACTGGGAAGAAACCTTACAACAGTCCGTAATACATTTTACTGATTATGCAAACTTGTAATGCTAAATGAGCATATTACTTTTGATTTCTTTCCAAAAGGCCTTTATTTTCCAATTAGGGTGATTCTGTCTATATTACTTAGGCTGAACTCCTATGCATACTCATCAGGGAGAAAGCTGAACTTATTGGGAGTTAAAATATTGTTCTGATTTTGTTAACTGAATTCCTTACATGGTATGTAACCTTTAAGATATTATTTCCATGTTGTTGTTTTTTGGTGTGTGAGAGAATTCAGAAGAGCTTTAGCTTATTCTGAAGGCTTTGGGGGGATTATAGTATTATGTTCAGTTCAGTGATGAAAAACAAACAAACAGCCACCTGCTGGTTTAAGACCAGGGTTAGGGCTTTTCTCATGTTTGCTCAGGTTCCACAAAACAGGAAATCAGAAGCTTAAGGTAATGCCTTAACCAATATGCCCCGTGATCAGTAATGATGTTGTGCAATAACACAAATTGTGCTTGCTTACAACATGCCCTCCACACACCCACACTTGTCTTTCAGACCTAAATACACACAGGGAAGATGGAGTGCCTGGGACCAATAAAGATTCCCCCTGTTGTCCTGGTCCTTATGAAGCAGTAGAGCCTTACTGGCCTGGTTTGCACATAACAAGAAGCCACTATGGATGCATTTCCCTGAGAGGTTCTCATTGTGGTTGCCGATGCCAAGTTTAATATTTGCACCACAGCAGGGGTGTGCTGTGGTTTGTTGTTACATGTGAACCCAGTGAGGGTGAGTTGTTGGGTTGGCTGACAAGCCACTCACAGCCCTAAAGAGCCCACAGGTTCTAGGGGGCTTGTCAACAACCCCAACAACCCAAACTCATTGGGTTCACTATGCATGCTCCCATCTTGGCTCGAATATTCAAAATGGCTGCCACCATGACAAGAATCCTTGTTGGGAAATTCCCCCATGTTGGCTTCCCATTATGTGTGAACCAGTCAGTGTGTCTGAACTAAGTTGGGAGGAAAGGAACTGTTCAAAAACAGCTACTACAGGTCATGGTATTGCTAGAGGAATCCTTCTGTGAGGTGACCCACGCCTGTTTGGTTTTTTCCGCCTCTTTTTACCAGTCAACACAGTGACTTGTCTTTACTCAGCTCTGTGCCATGGCAACAAATCACTTGCTCTTGACACATTCCTAAGCTGATCCTGGCTCCAGCCTAGAAACCCTTGAGTTGCAGTTTGTTTAACTGCAAAGTTAAACATGTGATAATCCCCCTCCCCCTAGTGCACACACTTTCTCACAAAATAACAAATTAATAGGAAAACATTTATATACATCATAGATGTCACCTTTGGATTCCACTTTTCCCCAAGGGAGGTACAATTAAAAAGTCCTGATGAAGGGAATCAGACCTGCCAAGTTCTTTGTTTTCTTTTCAAGTAAATGTAGATTTCTCTAACCACTGTATCTTAGTCCCTTTAGTAGAACTCAAGGAGTGCTGCCAAGTCCTATCAATGCACATAGTTGTTCATCTGTCTCATCCCAAACATCTCATGCAGAAAGAAAGCACTACTGAGCATGCCTGGGTTTATTGTTAGTCCCATTGACTATCATTACACAGGGAGAGGGAGCAGGGGGGGGGGAGGGAGGGAGGGAGGGAGGGAGAGAGAGAGAGAGAGAGAGAGTTTCCCATCAACTCCTATTCAAGAAGAGAAAGCCATAATGTTTTAAGTTTAAAACCATCTGGTCTGTTCAGGAAATGTGACTACAAAGTGGTCACCAATGCTAGCTTGTTTTTTAAGAGCAACTTTTGCCAGGAAGAGGTTTTGTTTTGGTTCCTTGCTTTTAGCCTTTAAAGTTCTCTGTCTCTCTCAACATTTCACCAAATCGTCAGGGTTGGGGTCCCATTCCACCTTATCTGTGCTTCTCAGGGGTGGGAGAGATGTCCCCTGCCTCCTGGGCATCTTTCTCAGTATGCACTGGAATTCCCCACGCCACTGCAACAAGCTTTATGTTATACTGGATGGATGGACAGATCGATGGACAGATGGATAGATATGCAGACATTTATTTATTTATTTATTTATTTATCATATGACACATTTACATCACATTACAATAGAAACATAGAGCATAATAAATATGAAATGTAAAATATAAAATATAGACAGGAATATTACAAACGCATGTCTAGGTTACAGATATAGTTTTTTACTTCTGTTGTCACAGTCAGGAAATCGGCAAAGTCTCCACTGTAGGCTCAGTTGTGACACTCTGTCACTATATGTTGAATAGTTTGTTTTTCAGCCCCACAATCACAATCTGATGATGTTGTTTTGCCCCATTTTTAAAGGGCATCTGCACATCTACCATGACCCGTGTGAATTTGGTTCAAGGTTGTCCATATCGCACGGGGCTGGTCAAATCCAGGTGGTTTTCCCAAAATGCAGGGCAAGCTTCGGCATTGTGGGGGGCAGTTTCCTAGCCAATGTTGTTTCCATATGTTGTGGATATTGAAATCATCTTCTAGAAGAGCTTTAGCGGTAGAAATGGCTGGATGTCTCCATCTTAACCTGTTTTGCTCCAAGTAGGTTACATCATTTAATATTGGTAGCTAGAGATTGTCAATAATCTTCCAGTATTCTTGAAGGAGGGCGCTCTTTCATCTTGCATCTGGAGGTGGTATATGGCTCAAAACAGGCAGCCAGTATGTGGGAGTAGATCGTATCATCCCACTAACAATACACATTGACTCATGCGGTTGTGTATCGATCTTTCTCGTGCGTGGACTATTAAGCCACACTGGGGCACAGTACTCTGCTGCTGAGTAAACCAGACCGAGTGCGGTCATTCTCAGCGTATCCGCTGTTGAGCCCCAGCTAGTGCCGCATAGTTTGTGTAGAATGTTATTTCTGCTTCTCAGTTTGGCAGCAGTCTTCATCAAGTGTTCTTTATAGGAAAGTGCCCTATCCAGTGTGACGCCAAGATATTTGGGATGCATGTTGTGATTGAGCTGGTTTCCCTTAAATTGAACGTTGAGCTCTCTGCCTGCTGATCTATTACAAAGGTGGAAGCATGTTACTTCCGTCTTTGTTGGATTGGGCTGTAACCTCCACTTACAGAAATATTTATCCAGTATGTCTAGATCAGAAGTGAGGACATCTTCAGTTGATATGCAGACAGCTATAGTAAGACAGAAGATGAGAAGGTGGTGTCATAGCCAGAGAGGTGGCCAATGGCCCTGGCTGACTTGTCTGAGCTTTCTTGTATTGCTTGAGGAATCCTCCTGTGAGTTGACCCATGCTTATTTTTTGCTGACATCAATAGCTGGCAGGATGGGTTACACACTGCAAGGTAGGGATTTCCTCTAATGCAGCAATGCTGAGCATGCTGCTGCTGCTAGTGACTTGCAATATGGTTCTTGTTGCTGTATTTCCAGCAACAATTATGAGTTTGCCAGTCATGACAAAGTTTTGAAAATAATACACCCATTTCAGAGATTTTTGAGAGACACCAAGAAAAGGTTCATCTTGGCAGTGTGGGGTGGGGAATATATTGATTCTGAGCAGGGATAGATTGCTTGATTATTCATATTGCATTATATTAGTTATTTTATTTTATATTTATATTTTAATCAGGTCATGGGATTTCTTATTAGTGATTGTTGACATTCTTTGGGTATAGGTGTGTGCACGTGTGTCTGTGTGTGTGCACTGTCTGTTTCTATGTTTGTTTGTAAACTGTTTTTATATTATGTGCAATATTGCATTTCAGAGGTTTTTAATCTTTGTTAACTGCCGAGAGCTTTGGCTATTAGGAGATACAGACACGTAATAAATGAAAGGAAAGGAAATATTACAGTGCATTTCTAGGATAATGTCTTTTCCCCTCTAAAGGGGACTTACCTAGAGTATGAAGTTAGACAACTGAGCTCACATGCCTTAGCCCACGCCTCTTTTATGTTCCAAAGTTGTGTTGGGGGGATGAATCTTGAAGCAAAGGAGTAGTATGCAGGAAGAGGGTACTGAACCTTTCCACTTATCACTGATCTGTTCCTCCACCCCCCAACCCGGATTCCTCTGGAGCGGCTCTGCTCTGCGAGGATTCTGCGGAGCCACCCAGCTTGAGGGCCGCTTACCTGGACCCGTTCACCTCCGCGCCGATCCCTATGTTGCTTAAAAAATGGCGATTGGCAGGATGTGCCCAAAGACTCATACGGGTCCGGTTAAGCCTAAAGCCGAGTGCCGTTCTGAGGGGAATCCTCCTGGAGCGGAAGTAAGTGGGGCTGTTCCGCTATGGATTCTGGAGGTCAGATTCCAAAGGATCCAGCCTCATTTGAATCCACGGTGGATTTCTCAGACATCCCTACCCCCAACCCATTCTATCCCAACTGAGCATCTCAGATTCAAAAGCAACCTCAAATATCTTGCAGGATGCCTGCTGGTGGAAATCTCAAACTGATGGTGGATTTCTCTAGCAATACACTAAGGTTGAAATGCTTCATAGAGCAAGATATTACCAGGACAATGTGGGGTATCTTTCCCGGTCCCGTACACTCCATCTTTGCTGGCCCACTTATAGCTTCTTTCTAACTACAACACCTAAGCTGTTTTATCCACAGCAGGCAACACAAGTTCCAGAGTAACTGCAGTACATGTCCTGGTGGAAATTTCAATGTGGTAGAGAGAATGAATATTTCTTCCTTTCATGCCCCCAACCCATTCCATCCTAACTCAGGTTACCAGGACAATACTGTCACTGATTGGAGACTGCTGGGTTGAATGCAGCCCTCATCTGGCAACTAGAGTGGCCATTCACCAAGGCTCACCATTTCTCCCCTCCCTCCTCCTCCTCACCCTCTCCCTGATCTTTCACTAGTTGATACATTTTAGAGACAGGCTGCCTGAGCTTCAGAATGGCTTCAGAATAGCTCCAAATCTCTCAGGTGCATCGAGGGGCCTCTGTGCTATTCTGACCCACTTTGGAGCTCAGCAAAGCCTCCCCCCGAAGCACCCAAATTTGCTTAGGGATTCAGGATTTGGACCAAAGCAGTGCCCAGACCTATTCACAAGCATTCCACTAGTTGTTAATAACTTTAGATCAACAGATTTCTGAGCTTTGCCTTGAAAAACAAAACTTTAACTTCTTTCATTCCTTCTAGGTTAGTTATAGTTTTGTCTCCCATGATCTTAAGGATAAATCCCAGTTCCCTTTTTTCTACCGCATGGTCCCAAAAGACGAATATCTGTACCTGGGGATGGTCAAACTGCTCCTGCATTTCAGATGGAATTGGATCGGTCTCTTTGCTCCAGAGAATGACAACGGAGAAAAGTTCATGCAGATGCTGACACCTTTGCTCACCAGGCATGGCATCTGTGTTGCCATCTCAAAAAGAATCCCAGAACTAATTACATATCAAGTGGACATTATCATTGGTTCTACCCTCATATGGAGACAAGTCAAGGTATTTGTTTACTATGCAGAGACTCGCTCTTTATATAATGGCATATTCCTTCTAACCCAAATACTGGCAGACTTGGTAGAACCCACTGAAGGCAAAGTCTGGATTACAACTGCATTGTGGGACATCACTTCGGCATTGTCCAGCAGTAGGTTATATTTCCAGCACATCCATTGGTTCTTTTCCTTCTCAATCCAGACCGTCTATAGGCCAAAACATAATGATTTTGATCCGCATGACATCCTGAATTTTTGGAAGGAAGCCTTTCACTGTTCATATTCAAAGCATGCTTTGTCCGTAAAAGGCCGGGAAAAATGTGAACAGAAAAAGACTTTTCCCCTGGATGTGCTTGAACCGAGTCTGTCTCGAGAGAACTACAATGTTTACAGAAGTGTCCAGGCCGTGGCACGTGTCTTGCATGCTGCATTCTTCTCCAGATCCAAGCAGAGGGTGATGGTGGGTGGACCCAGGCTGGATTTTCAAAGGCTACAACCATGGCAGGTATTCCATTTCCAAGGCAGATATTGCTACTGAAAATTATGGCATGTCTCAATTACAAAATCATTACTTCCTGAATCAAACTCTGAGAAGATTTCAAGGACAGTGGCCTGGTGAAATGCAATGTTGGTTCCTGAGGCTCCTTTTTCAGGACCACTCTTTGGCCTCCCTCTCAAGGTTTTGCAGACCATCTGTAAATAGCTCTGTGACCCACCCCCATTAAACGAGGTGGACCTCTTCTTCTCACTGACACTGGCTCCTTTGTGTCTCTAAACTTCACTGCATCTACATAAGTGTTTCCTTAGGGGGTGGCAGAAGCAGCAATGGGGTCTCCTGGGGGCCGATGGTGCCCTGCTATGAGTTCTCTATGTTGTCTTGCCATGCTTATATGGAGATACAGATTGGATGTCATAATGGTGTTCTGTTCCAGGTGGTTAGTCTCAGTCCATCAATTTCCTAAGGTGATTTATTGCTTGTGATGTAAAATGTAATACCCCTGCTTTTTATTTACACAATGTAAATATTTTGTCTGCTTCTCATAAGCAGTGCCCAAATCTACCAACCAAAGTAATTTGCCTCAGTTTCCTTAATGGCAGAACCAGTTCCAGTGTCCAGAATTCTTCTCAGGGTGCAAAATGAAATTGATCTCTCTGGTAGTGCTGAGCCTTTTGGCTCAAATGTGGGGGGGAAAGGTAAAGAAAGAAAGAAAAAGGACACCATTCTCCCTCAAATGTTGGGGGCAAACAAGTCCAAAGTCAGTGTGGGGGCAAAACTCAGTGGACTTTCTCCCAGTGGCTTCTGCCAATTTCCTTTCTCCAGAGCTCCTCGGACCAACACTCTGTGATAATGTATACTGCTTTCGAGGCAGGGGAGTTTGGCCACCGTTTTCCGTTAGGGGCTCCAGAAACTAACAGTATTTTTGCACACTACCCTGTGAACATAGACCTGACCCATCCCCCCATCAGCCCAAATTCCCCCAGCCCACTGCCTGCAAAAGGGGTGGTGCATTGAGGGGAATTTTTACTTATTCATAAATTAGTAAATACACTTAACACACTTTCTCAGCTGTGTTAAGTCTATAATCCCCATTATCTCTCGCTAGCATGTGCAATGGTTGTCCTAGCTGGGGATTATTGGAGTCTCTCGGACCCATAGGCAGGGGGGTTGGAATGGTGATCTAATGACTTGAATGGCAGCCTTCTGCAAAATGCCAAAGCAGAAAGAAGGGACTCAGGAATGTACAGCAGGTTAAAAATAAATTCTGTATGCGAATGAAATTGAATTGTCCATTACAAATATTGAAAGCACAAGCTCTGATCCTGAATCATGGGATTGTTCAGTCGTTCAGTCGTGTCCAACTCTTCGTGACCCCATGGACCATAGCACGCCAGGCCTTCCTGTCCTGTGCTCTCTCCCTGAGCGTGCTCAAGTTCATATTCATTGCATCAGTGATGCTATCTAGCCATCTCATCCTCTGCCGTCCCCTTCTCCTTTTGCCTTCAGTCTTTCCCAGCATCAGGGTCTTTTCCAGAGAGTTTTCTCTTCGCATTAGGTGGCCAAAATATTTGAGCTTCAGCTTCAGTATCTGTCCTTCCAATGAGCACTCAGGGTTGATTTCCTTCAGGATGGACTGATTTGACCTCCTTGCAGTCCAGGGGACTCGTAAGAGTCTTCTCCAGCACCACAGTTCGAAAGCATCAATTCTTTGGCGCTCAGCCTTCCTTACAGTCCAGCTCTCACAGCCATACATTACTACTGGGAACACCATAGCTTTGATTAGACAGACCTTTGTCAGGAAGGTGATGTCTCTGCTTCATACTATGCTGACTAGGTCTGCCATAGCTTTCCTCCCAAGGAGCAAGCGTCTTTTAATTTCATGGCTACAGTCACCGTCTGCGGTGATCTTGGAGCCCAGGAAAGTAAAAACTGTCACTGCTTCCATTTCTTCTCCTTCTATATGCCAGGAAGTGATGGGGCCAGATGCCATGATCTTCGTTTTTTTAATGTTGAGTTTCAAACCAGCTTTTGCACTCTCCTCTTTCACCCTCAACAAGAGGCTCTTGAGATCCTCTTTGCTTTCTGCCATTAGGGTGGTATCATCTGCATATCGGAGGTTGTTGATAATTCTCCCAGCAATCTTAATTCCGACCTCTGATTCATCCAACCCGGCGATTCTCATGATGTACTCTGCATATAAGTTAAATAAGCAGAGTGACAATATGCAGCCTTGTCGTACTCCTTTCCCAATTTGGAACCACTCCATGTCTGGTTCTTACTGTTGCTTCTTGACCCTTGTACAGGTTTCTCAGGAGACAGGTAAGGTGGTCTGGTAGTCCCATCACTTTAAGAATTTGCCACAGTTTGTTGTGATCCACACAATCAAAGGCTTTAGCGTAGTCAATGAAGCAGAAATAGACATTTTTCTGGAATTCTCTTGCTTTCTCCATGATGCAGTTAACGTTGGCGATTTGATCTCTAGTTCCTCTGCCTCTTCGAAACCCAGCTTGTACTTCTGGTAGTTCTCGGTTCGCATACTGCTGAAGCCTAGCTTGTAGGATTTTGAGCATCACCTTGCTGGCATGTGAAATGAGCGCAATTGTGCGGTAGTTTGAACACTCTTTGGCATTGCCCTTCTTTGGAATTGGAATGTAAACTGACCTTTTCCAGTCTTGCGGCCATTGTTGAGTGTTCCAAATTTGTTAGCATATTGAATGCAGCACTTTAACAGCATCATCTTTTAAGATTTTAAATAGATCAACTGGAATACTGTCATCTCCGCTAGCTTTGTTGTTACTAATGCTTCCTAAGGCCCACTTGACTTCACTCTCGAGGATGTCCGGCTCAAGTTCAGTGACCGCACTATCATGGCTATCAGGGACATTCAGATCTTTCCTGTATAGTTCTTCTGTGTATTCTTTCCACCTCTTCTTAATCTCATCTGCTTCTGTTAGGTCCCTGCCTTCTTTGTCCTTTGTCATGCCCGTCCTTACACAAAACGTTCCCTTGAGATCTCCAATTTTCTTGAAGAGATCTCTAGTCTTTCCCATTCTGCTGTTTTCCTCGATTTCTTTGCATTGTTCATTGAAGAAGGCCTTCTTGTCTCTCCTTGCTATTCTCTGGAACTCTGCATTCAGTTGGATAGATCTTCCCCTTTCTCCCTTGTTTTTCGCTTCCCTTCTTTCCTCAGCTACTTGTAAAGCCTCATCAAACAGCCACTTGGCTTTCTTGCATTTCTTTTTCTTTGGGATGGATTGAGTTGCTGCCTCCTGAACAATGTTATGGACCTCTGTCCATAGTTCCTCAGGCACTCTGTCTATCAGGTCTAATCCCTGAAATCTATTCCTCACCTCCACTGTATATTCATAAGGGATATGATTTAGGTCATACCTGAATGGTTTAGTGGTTTTCCCTACGTTCTTCAATTGAAGCCGAAATTTTGCACCAAGAAGCTCATGATCTGAGCCACAGTCAGCTCCAGGTCTTGTTTTTACTGACTGTATAGAGCTTCTCCATCTTTGGCTGCAAAGGACATAATCAATCTGATTTCGATATTGACCATCTGGTGATGTCCATGTGTAGAGTCGTGTCTTGTGCTGTTGGAAAAGAGTGTTTGCTATGATCAGCATGTTCTCTTGGCAAAACTCTATTAGCCTTTGTCCTGCTTCATTTTGTACACCAAGGCCATGCCTGCCTGTTATCCCGGTGATTTCTTGACTTCCTACTTTAGCATTCCAATCCCCTATGATGAAGAGGACATTTTTTTTGGTATTAGTTCTAGAAGATGTTGTAGGTCTTCATAGAACCGATCAACCTCAGCTTTTTTGGCATCAGTGGTTGAGATGTTAGATCTCAAAATAATGGTGCTGAGATAACCAACATAGCTTCTGCTTCTCTCTGTCATTCTAGCTTCACCCTTTTCTGAGAAACATTTGGCTTTCCAATGCGTCCATGGACGGTGTGTTTGCGGATGGCGACGGGGAACTGACAGCCAACTTTGATATTTTGAACTGGCAGGTGTGGCCAAATAACTCAGTCATTTCAGTGACAGTTGGGAGTCTGGAGAGACAGGCATCCCCCGGCCATAAGTTAATCATCCCTGAGGATGCTGCGGCTTGGCTTAGCCTGGTGAGGAAAATGAGTTCCTTGCTTATATCTTTCAAGATCTTTTGAGCTCTAATATATTGTTGGGTGTTGTCCATGGCTTCTGTCAGCCTTCCCCACCAGGCAGTGAGTGGCTGTGCAGGCTGGGGGTGATGGGAATTGTAGTCCGACATGTCTGGAGCATGACAGGTTGGGTTGGCTGTTTTGTGTTGAATCTGCCAAGTAATCCACCTACGCCAATTCGGTCCAACCCTGCTGGCTGGGTGACCAGCCAGATGGGTGATTAATGAATTTAGTAATAAATAAATAAATAAATAAATAAATAAATAAATAAATAAATATTAAATAACCCAACTGGGTGCGGCTGTCCAAAATCTCCCAAAAGGAGCCTTTTCTCAGAACTGCTACAAGAGCTCCTTCTAGTAAAGTATGCTCCATGCCACTGACCTCTGTCATCCCCTCCCCCCCCAAGGGTGCAGATTGGCTGCTGTGCGAACAGAATGCTGGACTACATGGACCCTTGTTCTGATCCAGCATGGCTCTTCTCATGTGCTTATGTAGATTCCCAGGCCCATTGTGCAGGTGTTGCTTGGAGAATGGAAGCAACCAACAAAGCAATACAAAGCAGCTGGGAAAATGCCGTGCTCTTGCAGGACCACCCCTGTGAAAAGCGTGATGGCTTCAGCATGGAGTGGCCCCAGAGAGGTGGGGGAAGGCTCTTCTGTGATGCTCATGCTAGGTGGGGTTTTGCAAACATCTGTCCATTGTCCTCTGCTTGCGTTTGTGTTCTATTGTTTGTCACCAGCAAGTGCACACATCACAGGAACTGAGCAGCCCCCTTGCTTCTTTATTCATATACACCCATAGACATTTTTCTTTCTCTCTCATAATGCTTGAACCCAAAGCGGTCATCCCATGAAGCTCATTGGTGAGAGATTCAGGACAGATGAAGAGACAAACTTCTTCACACAGCACGTAGTTAAACTATGGAATTCACTTCCACAAGATGTAGTGGTGGCCACCAATTTGGAGGGCTTTAAAAGGGGGTTAGTCAAAATCCTGGAGGAGAAGGCTGTCAATGGCTCATTGTCGTGATGGCTCTATGCTACCTCCAGCACAGGGGCAGTAAGCCTATTTGCACCAGTTGCTGGGGAACAGGGGGAGGAGGGTGCTGTTGCACTCATGTCCTGCTTGTGGGTTTCCCATGTGTAGTTGTTTGTCCACTGTGTGAACAGAATGCTGGACTAGATGGACCCTTGGTCTGATCCAGCAGGGCTCTTATTTTCTTATGTTCTTCTTAACTTATTTTGCATTTTTGCCCAAGAACACTGGAACCTTGCCCAGTGGAAGTGATGAAAGCAATGAAAGGGAGTCCTTCTCACTTCCTTTCTGACTGGCCAGAGAAAAAGAGAAGGGCATTTCTTCCTGCCTGCAGAAAAGAAGCAATAGTAATTGCGATTTCCCAGCTATTCCTACCAGAGAAGAAAGGGCCTTTTCCTGTTCTTCCACCCTCCATGTGATATGTCCTCCTTTGTGAGGCCCAGATGTTTATAAAGACTTTCCTGGTTGTTTGTCGTATGGCTGTGATTTATAGACATGCCATTCTCTGTTTTGTGTGTGTGTGTGTGGGGGGGGGGGCGTTATGCTGAGCCATTGCACTTGCCTATAAGGGCAGATTTTCTTCTCTTTCAAAGACTACCTTTGTTAATTTAGTCTTGCTTGATTTCTAATTTCAATTATCGAGTGATTTTGTATTCCATATGGAACTATCCTGAGGCATGGGAGGGGGGGATGTCAGAAAGATAGGTTAAAATGCAAAACTAAATAAGGAGCTAAATAAGGACATCTTTGCTTCAGACCTTTAATGCAACCTCTTCATAACAAAGGCATTTTTTTTGAACCCTGCAAAATTATGTGTAATTCCAAAGCTGCAGGTCCCTTCCTGCAAGTCAATAAAATCTCGATATACCCCTGTCTTTCAAAACATCCTTTTCTTTCTTATCTGTCATAGGAGGCAGCATTGAACAGACTTCAGGCTTGTTTCATTGTTCTCATAGAACCCTGAGATGCATCATCCAGAATCTGGTGCAAAAAACATACACTTAAACCAAAGCCCCCGGATTTGTTTTGAGAACAACCCCCCACTCCTGGTTACCCCCAAACTTGTTCTTTTTTAAAAAAAAAATCTCAGCCGTATAATTTAGGGCACCTGAGGTCTCTATGTATCCTCTTGTTATTGTTATTTTAAAACAATTGTGAGTTGGACATGCTTGGCAAAGCAGTGAGATTTATCAGGAGATGCAGATCTATCTTTTGCCCACCTCTGGTATAACCCCTTTGCTCCTAGCCCTGTCATTACAGAGAGAAAAACCAAAGAAAAAAACACCCCAGACCCATCTCCCATGCAACTATCAGGGGGTTAAAGCCATTTGATGGTGAAACAAGGCCTGGAAGTACAGAACAGAAGGTGTCCTGCCCAAGCCTCTGACTCAGGCCCTAAGCTTCCAAATACACCACTAACTCCTTGTCCCTGACTTTCCTTGTCTTTATGGGCAGACCCTGCCTCAGTCAAGGTGCACGAAAAGCTGTGTCCCTGGATATGTCAAGGTGATCCAGGAAGGAATGCCCATTTGCTGCTATGTTTGTGCTCCATGTGCAGAAGGGACCATCTCTACCCAAGGAGGTAAGGGGTTCCAGAGGAAAAAGAAGCCCTTTGGGGAAAGTGGCAAACCTTCACTGCCATGTTTTCTCTTCTGAGGGATGGGTGGGTTGTTTTGACATTTGGAAATGCAGATAATTTCTTACTTGTGTAAATCAAAAATATAGAAACGAGCTTCATGAAGTCTCTTGGGGAAAAGTAAAAAAAGGATGCAAGGAGATGTAAAGTGGAGGAGGAGGGTTGATTTCAATGGGATGTACTCCAAAGAAGCTGTCATTGGGATGCTGTCATCAACTCATGGAGGATAAGGCTATCCAAGGCCACTAGCCTGATGGCTATGTGCTACATCCAGTATCAGAGGCAGTGTGTCTATGTACATCAGTTGCTGGGGAACATGGGTGGGAGGGTGCTGTTGCTCTCATGACCTGCTTGGGGGTTTCCTGTTGGCAGCTGGTTGGCCACTGTTGGAACAGAATGCTGGACTAGATGGACCCTGGGTCTGATCCATCATGGCTGTCCTTATGTTCTCATGTCAGTTACCCTACCAACAGTAATTCCACAGTTTTGCCCTCATCCCTATCAAAATCACCTCGAGACACTGGTTCAAGAATTCAACAGCTTCCCTATGATCTGTAGATGAAAACAGCAGGCAGAGCTGAACATCATCTGCATACTTGGGGGCACTTCAGCTCAAATCTCCAAATTACTTCCTTTAGCTATGCCATGTAGATGTTGAAAAACATAGGAGACAAGATGGAACCTGTGGCACTGCAGAGGTCAATGGCCATGGGTTGGACGAGAAGTTTCCAAGTGCCACCTTCTGAGACTGTTCTTCCAGGAAGGACCAGGACCACTGTAACACTATGCCCAACCCAGATTAACAATCCAGCAGCATAGCAGGGTTGATGTTACTGAAAGCCACTGAGATAGCCAGCAGAACCAACAGGGTTGCACTCCCCCATCCATTCCCTGGCATAACTCCATCTACTAAGGTGACCAAACCCATGTCTCTCCCAAAACCAGATCCATTCTAACTGTAATGGATCCAAATAGTCAGCATCCTCCAACATGACTTTGAGTTGAGAGGCCACCTCATGGTCCAACACCTTGCCTAAGAATGGCAAATTTGACACTGGGTAGTATCACTCAGAAACAAACATATCTAAGCTGGTTTCCTCAAGAATGGTCTCACCAGTGCTTCCATTAAGCTAGCAGGGTCCAGCCCTTTCTTCAAGGAGGCATTCATCATCTCTAAGATCCAAGTACCCAACCCAGTTCTGGCTGATTTCCAAGGCTAGGATGGGGAAGGGTGCAAAGAACAAGTGGTGGGGCTCAATCCACCAAGCAGTTTGTCCAAGACTGTGGGCTGTACAAGCTGGAAGATATCCATGATAACCTGACTAGATGGCACTCTGGTAACACCCTGCTCTGACTTGTGAAGCCAATGGCATCTAAGTTGGCACCAGTACAAGCAACTTTGCCAGCAAATTGATCACACTGTGCGTTTCAGGGCTCAAATTGTTGTTCTCCAGGGATTACACCAAGAAGGCCTTTCATCACCAACAAGATCTCATAAGGCCATAAGAAGAGCTATGCTGGATCTCTCAGATCAAGAGTCCATCTAGTCCAGATTCTGTTCACACAGTGGTCAAAGAGCTGCCCATGAGTAGGGATGTACGAAAGTCACTTACTGTTTTGCGGATCTGCTTTGCGGTGGGGGGGGAGGTGCTCCATCCCCCCCCGGAGTCCTGCCCGGCCGGCTCTGCTCCATGGGGATTCCGCAGAGCCACCGGCCGGCTCTGCCAGCAGCCGGACATCTGGCTGCTGGGTAGCAGGGATGCAAATGGTGGCTGCTGTAGCCGCCGCCATTTGCGTTCCTGTATTCAACCATGATAGGCTATGTAAATATTTAGGTAGACTATTACGTCAAAAATGAAGGGGAATGCAAATAGCATAGTGGACGCTATTTGCGTTCCTTTTTGATTTGCTGTTTTAGCCTACGTAAATATTTACGTCGGCTAAAACGGCGAATAAAAAAGGAACGCAAATAGCACCCGCTACGCTATTTGCATTCCTCTTTATTTTCGCCATAGTAGTCTACGTAAATATTTACATAGACTAAGACGGCGAAAAATAAGGAACGCAAATGGTGGCTGCCGTAGCCACCGCCATTTGTATACGCATTAGTTTTTTTTTTAACCCAGACGTGATAGGCTACATAAGTCTTTACATAGCCTATCACTTCTATGTAAAAACAACAACAACAACAAAAGACCAGACTGCAAATGGTGGCAGCGGCAGCTAGTCAGAAGACCAGCCGCAGCCGCTGAAGCTGCCGCTGGAGCTGCTGCCATCCAGAACATCCGCCCCAGGTAAGTATCGTCCAGGGGGGGATCTGTGGGGTGGGGGCGGGGGGGCAGGCCGTTCCATCATGGATTTTGGGGGTCTGAATGCCAGTGCATTCGGCCTCACTGAAATCCATGGCGGAATTCTCCGCCATCCCTACCCATGAGTGGTACTGAATTGTACAGTTTGGCTGTGCATCCATCTCCACCGGGCGACTGAACAGATGCAGTGGCTGTGAAGTGCGATCTATTTGGCACCATCACTGCATAGAAATAGATTTATGATGGAGTCTTAACTGGTTTCCATTGTATTCGTTATGAGTCTAACATTCGTGCATGCACACATATATAGTCAACAATGAATCACCTTACATGCTTTCCTGGAAGCAAAAGACAAAGATCTCACTTAGTGATGTTGGAGAAATCTGCAACAGAATCAAGTGAGTCTGAATGTCTATGAATCCGACCATGGATCCTGCAGCAGACCAGCTTTTTCCCAAGTCCCACAGATTCCATGGACTTGTGGGTCATTTCTCGCAAAACTTTCTGGAAATTTATGTGAATTTGTCATAATGCGTGTGCAGTCCCCTAACTTACTGGTGTTGGGGGACATCCATGTACATTCAGAGGCTGTCCTCACAGGAGCACCTCGGGACTTCATGGAGACCATGACTTCCTGGGAGCTGCACCATATTCCAACTGGGCCCACCCATGTAGCCAGTCATGCACTGGACCTTGTGTTTGTTTCTGGAGAAGCAGGGAGTGATCTGGAAGTCGGGGGTATATCCACCACCCACTTGTCAGATCACTATCTGGTGATGTTAGACTTATTGGTTCCACAACCCCTTTGCAGGGGTGGAGGACCCATTAAAATGGTCCACCCCAAGCGTCTTATGGATCTGAATGGATTCCTGAATGTGCTTGGGGATTCTCTAGGGATGTCAGAGAATTTCACCACGAATCTCAAGGAGGCCGAATGCCAGTGCATTCGGCCTCCCGAAATTGGTGGCGAAACGGTCTGCCCCCGCCGCCCCCCCCCGGGATGGGACTTACCTTGGGCAAATCCTCCTGGTGGTGGCAGCTCCAGTGGCGGTTCAACGGTGGTGGCTGTGGCGGCCAGTCTTCCGACTGGCTGCCGCCGCCACCATTTCCAGTAAAAAAAAACCAAACATGATAGGCTACGTAAAGATTTACGTAGCCTATCATGGCTAGATTTTAAAAAAAATACCGTGATAGGCTATGTAAATGTTTATGTAGCCTATCACAGCTGAGTAAAAACAAAAAACAAAAAAACGCGCATACGCAAATGGCGGCGCCCATGGCCGCTGCCATTTGCATTCCTTATTTTGGCACGTCTAGTCTACGTAAACATTTACGTAGACTATGGCGAAAATAAGGGGAACACAAATAGCATAGACGCTACGCTATTTGCGTTCCCCTTATTTTCGCTGTAGCCTACGTAAATATTTATGTAGACTAGACGTGCCAAAATAAGGAACGCAAATGGCGGCACCTATGGGCGCCGCCATTTGCGTATGTGTGGGTATTTTTTTACTCAGCCGTGATAGGCTACGTAAACATTTACGTAGCCTATCACTGCTGACTGCAGGGATGCAAATGGCAGCGGCTATGGCCACCGCCCTTTGCGGCCCGGCCGGCCAGGATTCGGGGGTGGAGGGACGGAGCGCCTCCCCCCCACCGTGAATCAAATTTCATTCAAGGTAAGTGACTTTCGTACATCCCTAGGATCCTCTGGAGCACGCCAACGGCCACTCAGTCAAGACCCTGGTGGGTGGCTGGAATGCCACAATCACTGGGGCATTAGATCGGGTGGCTCTGAAACGCCCTCTCCCCCTGAACAGGGCTCAGGCTGCACCATGGTTCATTCCGCAGTTACGAGCTCTGAAACAGGAGGTGAGACGGCTAGAGTGCTGGTGGTGGAAGTCTCGCTCCAAAGACGATCAGACACAGGCTAGAGCTGTATCTTCAGCCTATCACGTGGTGGTGAAGGCAGCAAAAAAGGAATATTATGCTGCCTCTATTGCATCCACAGAGTGCTGCCCCAGGAGGCTGTTCCAAGTGGTCCGGAGCCTGGTTGGTCGAGTTGCTCCGGAACTGCTGGAGCATTCTAAGACCTCCTGTGAGGCCTTGGCAAGGCAATTTGCAGATAAAATTGATTGGATTAGGAGTGTTATTCTGCACACTGTGGATACAGTTAGTGAGCAAGAGGCAGTCTGTGGCAAACCGGTTTTGTGGGATCGGTTCCATCTTCTTCCTCCTGATGAAGTGGACAAGGTGCTTTCATCTGTAAGGCCGACCACCTGCTTACTTGATCCTTGCCCATCTTGGCTCATTATGAGCTGCAGATAGGGATGTCAGAGAATTCCACCACAGACTGAAATGGGATCGAATTTCCTTCAGTCTGTGCCACGGAATCCTCTGATGAATGGCACCATGAGGTCCTGCGGAGGCAGCAGTCATGCGTAGGGATGTACGAGAGTCACTTACCTTTTTACAGCTTTGATTCGCAGTGGTGGGGAGGCGCTCCGTCCCTCCCCCCGGAATCCTCCCTGGCCAGCTCCGCTCCACGGTGGCTCCACAGAGCCGCTGGCCAGGGCTGTCCGCAGCTGGAGTTCTGGCCACAGCTGGCTGCTGCGGCCGCAAATGGTGGCCGCCATAGCGGCCTCCATTTGCGTCCTGCCAGGCTGCTGTGATAGGCTATGTAATTATTTACGGAGCCTATCACAGTAAAGGCAGCCACGCAAATATGTAGCCTATCACGGCGGCCTGGCAGGACGCAAATGGCGGCCGCTATGACGGCCGCCATTTGCGGCCGCAGCAGCCAGCCAAGAGACCAGCTGCCGCCGCCAGAGTCACCACCGGAGCCGCCACCGCTGGAACATCTGCCCCAGGCAAGCTTTGTCCTGGGGGGATTCCGCGGGGTGGTGGGGGGTGGGAGGCCGTTCCACCATGGGTTTTGGGGGGCCGAATGCCAGTGCATTCGGCCTCACTGAAATCCTTGGAGGAATTCTCCACCATCCCTAGTCATGCAGCTTTTTTTTGTTTTTTTGTCATCCTCACAGAGTTGCGAAATTTTTGTAAATTAAATCGCAAGGTAGTATATTCCGATAATAAATACGTAAGTTGTTTTTTTTTAAATGAACTGTGCTCACCGCCTTGTTCGTGGGTGTTCTTTTTCAACTGAAATCCTCCCTCTCAGTTTACTTTCAGCCAAGACACTTCCTCCTCCTCGGGGCTTCCCAAAACAAGGCTGTCCTAGGTGTGCCTGAGCGATGCACTCTTTGCTTAAAGCAACGCTGTTTGAAAGAAAGAAAGGAAAAACCTTTTAAAATGACCATGCTGGTCTGGAGCCCTGCACGAGTATTATTCCCCCTGCTAGGCTTTCTATTTCCACATCCAGCCTTGTTGGTGACGTTGTGAGGCTAAAATGGAGAGGAGAACCAACTCTGTGCATGTCTACTCAGAACTAAGTCTTACTGAGTTCAATGCGACTTACTCCTACACATGTCAGCACCCCACTTGCCCCCAGTTCCTGTTATTTATCTCAGAAGACCCTTGGGTGAGTGGGGGGGGGGTTTCCAGGGAACAGCTGGATTGAGAGAGATTCCCCACACATAATGGAAGAATGTAGTTCTTCATATTCCCTGGTATGTTTATTCCTCATTTTGTCCATTCCCTGAGCATGTGCAGAGTGGGCTTTTTATTCAAACAAAGAGATCTTTCCCTTCATGCTGCATTTGTACAAGTGAAGTGTGACTGCTTCAGAAAGATCTTTCCATTATACTGTCTCTTTTTCTTCATGAGTTTCATAACAGAAGTATGGTGTAGTGGTGTGAGTCCAGCCCAAAGTCAGCCAGTAAGATAACTAACAGGTTTGATCATGAGCTGGATGTGGAATTCAAAGCTGAGCTGGGGGCAAGTGGGGTGCTGACATGTGTAGGAGTAAGTTGCATTGAACTCAGTAAGACTTACTTCTGAGTAGACATGCACAGAGTTGGTTCTCCTCTCCATTTTAGCCTCACAACATCAACAACAATGCTGGATGTGGAAATAGAAAGCTTAGCAGGGGGAATAATACCTCTTGCAGGGCTCCAGACCGGCATGGTCATTTTAAAAGGTTTTTTCTTTCTTTAAAACAGCATTGCTTTAAACAAAGAGTGCGTTGCCCAGGCACACCTAGGACAGCCTTGTTTTGGGAAGCCCCAAGGAGGAGGAAGTGTTTTGGCTGAAAGTAATTACTTCATGTCTCAGGGCAGGGGAAAAAATACATAAATATCTACAAAAAATAGCCTTTCTTATGGAAGTTACACAGACTCATGGAGATGGCTGGGCACCGGAATTACGGCTGTCGGTACGGATTTATCTTTGTAATTTTCAGAGTGGAAAAAAAAGAGGAGAATTCCTGGGGCTTGTGAATGATTGTACGGAGCACTGGCCGCAAACTGCGGAAGTCAAGTGGCACGGAAGGTACACAATTCATACATCCCTGGCTGCAGAGAGAGGCTGGGTGAGGGGATCAGGGTGGTGGTGAGCGCCTCCCTTGAAGAGGGAGTGATGCCATCAGCCCTCAAGGAGGCAGTGCGAAGACTGCTTTTAAAGAAGCCATCCTTGGATCCCCACATTCTGAACAACTTTCTCCCAGTCTTGAATCTGCCATTTTTGGGCAAAGTGATTGAGCAGGTGGTGGCGATGCAGCTGAAGGCACACTTGGAAGAAGCTGATTATCTAGACCCATTTCAGTGGGCTTCAGGCCTGGGCATGGGACAGAAACGGCCTTGGTCGCCTTGGTGGATGATATGAGGAGGGCTCTGGATAGGGGTGAATGCTCCTTCCTTGTTCTCCTCGACCTCTCAGCGGCTTTTGATACCGTTGACCACGGTATCCTCCTGGACTGCCTGGAGGGGTTGGGCATTGGAGGCACCGTATTGCGGTGGTTCTGGTCTTTCCTCTCCAGCAGGTACCAGTGGGTAGCACTGGGAGAGGAGGTTTCTGACCCATGGCCGCTCACTTGTGGGGTGCCACAGGGTTCCATTCTCTCCCCGATGCTATTTAACATCTATGTGAAGCCGCTGGGGGCTATCACCACTGGGGGCTTCTGCCCCCGCCAAACAGGTACTTAAGGTGGGGCTGCCAGAGGCTGCTCGGGAAGGAGCCTGTGGGAAGGAGGACCAGCCAGCTGTACCAGGTGGATCCTGAGCATGCTTCTGCCCCTGCCAAACAGGTACTTAAGGTAAGGCTGCCAGAGGCAGCACCTTGGCATGCGCCTTGGCGTGTGCCTTGGCATCGCTCCAAGAGAGACGCTAAGTGCGCACTTAGCGTCGCACTTGGAGTCGCATGGAACAGCACCTGAAGACCCACCCACCTCCCTCTCCAGAGACACCAGCAGCCACAGATACCAGCAGCAAATAGTAGCAGCAGAGGGCAGCAGCTTTAAAGACCAGGGAGAAAGGGGCAAATGTGGATTTTATCTGCTCCTTCTTAGCTGCTTTTCTCTTTTATCTCATTTATCTTTTATATTCTTTTACACTGTTGTACATTTTATATTCTAACATGTGCCTGGGAGGACTATTGGGCAACTCAGGGGGTCGGGGAGGTGCCACCATAACTGTGGTCATGGGCAGGGGGAGGTATGGCATTGGGGGATTAACAGGCCAGCTGAGGAGAAGAGGGGCAAGACACCTTACAGCTGTCCCTTCTTCTGGTTCTTCCCCCAACCTGATGGTTCCTGGCAGCCTTGCCAGTCTGCCCTTGGGCCTGGTGGTGCTGCTGCTGAATGCCAGGTTGGCCCAAAATAAAATCTCCCTCATCCATGATCTGATTGTGGATGAGGGGGCTGACCTGGCATGTATTACTGAGACCTGGGTGGAGGAACTGGGAGGGGTCACTCTCTCCCAGCTGTGCCCTCCTGGGTACTCGGTGCAGCACCAACACCGACTTGAGGGTCGGGGAGGGGGGGTTGCCGTGGTCTATAGGAATTCAATCTCCCTCTCCAGGCTTCCTGCTCATTCGAGTGCAGATCTTGAGTGTTTGTACCTTGTGCTGGGTACCTGGGACAGTTTAGGGATTCTGTTGGTGTACTGCCCACCCCGCTGCCCATCAGACTCCCTGCCTGAGCTGACGGAGGTGGTCTTGGTGTTGAGGACTCCTAGGATGATGGTCCTGGGGGATCTCAACTTCCATGTCAAGGCCGCTGTATCTGGGGCGGCTCAGGACTTCATGGCCGCCATGACAACCATGGGGCTGTCCCAACATGTCATCGGCCCAACGCATATAAAAGGACACACGCTTGATCTGGTTTTCTCAACTGGGAAGGATGATGGTGATCTGAAAGTGGAGGAATTAACATCTGTCCCTTTGTCATGGTCAGATCACTTCCTGTTGAGCTTTAGACTCCTGGCAGCCTTCCCCCTCTGCAAGGGTGGGGGACCTCTTAAAATGGTCCGCCCCCAGAGGCTAATGGATTCTGATGGATTCCAGAGAGCTCTGCGGGATTTTCCTGCTGGTATGGCTGGTGCTCCTGTCGAAGCCCAGGTCGCTCTGTGGAATGACTCGGAATGACTCGGACCCAACATTACTTGGACGGTTGACATGATCGCACCCAAGCGCCCTCTCCCTCTGAGCAGAGCCCGGCCAGCTCCTTGGTATACACCTGAGCTGAGGGCAATGAAGCAAGAGGGGACATGGCTAGAACGCAGGTGGAGGAAAACCCGTGCTGAGTCTGACCGAACACAAGTAAGAGCCCACTATCAAGCCTACTCTGTGGCAGTGAGGGTGGAAAAGAGACAGCTCTTTTCCACCAGCATTGCATCTTCTCAGTGTCGTCCAGCGGAGCTTTTCCGAGTGGTTCGCGTTCTGTTACATTCTGGGCCAGGGCGAGAGAAGGTGGAACCCTCGGTGGCATGCTGTGATAAGTTTGCAAGGCACTTTGAAGATAAAGTCGCTCAGATTCGTCATGAATTGGACACCACGATTAATGCAGTTCCATTGGTAGAGGCGTTCAGAGCACCGTCTGGTCCAGTTTTATTGGATGAGTTTCAGTTACTGAGGCCTGAGGATACAGACTAGGGATGTATGAAAGTCACTTACCTGTTCGTGGATTATGTTGATGGTGAGGGGGGAGGCATTCCATCCCTCCCCCCAGAATCCTCGCTGGGGGGAGAGGCGCTCCATTCCTCCCCCCCGGAATCCTCCGTGGCCGGGTGTGCTCTGCGGCAGCTCCGTGGAGCAGCCGGCCAGGCCCAGCCAGGCTAGAGCCATCCACAGCTGGATTTCTGGCCGTGGAGGGCTCTGGGTAAAACAAAAACAAAAAAAACCCGCATACGCATTTGCGTACGCCGTTTTTTGTTTTTTGTTTGTTTTACCCAGAGCCCTCCGCAGCCGGAAATCCGGCTACGGACGGCTCTGGCCTGGCTGGGCCTGGCCGGCTGTTTTTTTTTTTTTTAACCCACCCAGCCTTGATGCGTTCCTTATTTTTGCCCTCTTAATCTACGTAAATATTTGCATCCCTTTTTGATACGTAAATATTGATACGTAAATATTTTTGATACGTAAATATTTGTGTCCCTTTTTCATTCCCCATTTTAGCTTACGTAAATATTTATGTAGGCTAAAATGGGGAATCAAAAAGGGACGCAAATAGCGCCCGCTACGCTATTTGCGTTCCCCTTTATTTTTGCCGTCATAGTCTACGTAAATTGTAAATTCCTCCTTGACAGAGGAGTGCCTGCTGCTTTAAAAGAGGTGGTAAGTAGACCACTCCTGAAAAAGCCTAACCTGGACCCAGAAGATGTTAATAATTATAGGCCAGTGGCCAACATCCCCTTCCTGGGCAAGGTGCTTGAGCGAGTGGTTGTAGGAAAGTGCCAGGTGTGTAGTACAGAAGTCACTTACTGTTTCGCGGATCTGCTTCATGGTGGGGGGGAGGTGCTCCATCCCTCCCCCCAGAATCCTGCCTGGCTGGCTCCGCTCCGCAGGGATTCGACAGAGCCGCCGATCGGCTCTGCCTGCAGCCGGACATCTGGCCACTGGGCAGCAGGGATGCAAATGGCAACTGTTGTAGCCGCCGCCGTTTGCGTCCCTTTATTTAACCGTGATAGGCTACATAAATATTTACATAGCCTATCATGGCAAAGCAAAAAAAATAAAAACAAAAACAAACCACGGTGGCCGCCATTTGCGTTCCCTTTTTTTTGCAGTTTTAGCTTACGTAAATATTTATGTAAGCTATGACGGCGAAAAAAAAGGGGAACGCAAATAGCACAGTGGGCGCTATTTGCGTTCCGTTATTTTTCGCCGTTCTAGCCTTTTGCATCCCTGCGGAGGCTGTGATAGGCTACGTATTTATTTACGTAGCCTATCACGGCAAAGCAAAACAAACAAACAAACCGCATACGCAAATGGTGGTGGCTACAGCGGCAGCCATTTGCGTTCCCTTTTCCCCCCGTAGTTTTAGCTTCCATAAATATTTACGTAGGCTATTAATGGCGAAAAATAAAGGAACGCAAATGGCGGCTGCCGTAGCCACCGCCATTTGCATACGCGGTATTTTTTTTTTTTGCCTTGCCGTGATAGGCTACTTATGTATTTACGTAACCTATCATGGCTATGATGAAGAAGTGAATGGTGGCCACAGTGTGACCGCCATTCGCAAATCAGCGTGGACAGCAGCAGGTAAGTGCTCCATTTCACATGCCTTTCGGGGGCTGGGAGCTCCGTCCCGCATGCCTTTTGTGGGTTGGGGGGGCGGGGACTTCATTCCGCCATGGATTTCAGGGGGCCGAATGCACTGGCATTCGGCCTCACCGAGATCCTTCGCAGAATTCTCTGACATCCCTAGTTCCAGGCACTGTTGAATGAAATGGATTATCTAGATCTATTTCAATCGGGCTTCAGGCCTGGTTTTGGAATGGAAACTGCCTTGGTCACTCTGTGGGATGACCTCTGCTGGGAGAGGGACAGGGGAAGTGTGACCCTGTTGATTCTTCTGGACCTCTCAGTGGCTTTCGATACCATCGACCATGGTATCCTTCTGGATAGGTTGTCTGGGTTGGGAGTTGAAGGCACTGCACTACAGTGGTTCCGCTCCTACTTGGATGGCCGATTCTAGAAGGTGGTGCTGGGGGATTATTGCTCTGTGCCATGGCAATTGTGCCATGGGGTTCCACAGGGCTCTATTTTATCCCCCATGCTGTTTAACATCTACATGAAACCGCTGGGGGAGCTTATCCGGAGGTGTGGGCTGAGGTCCAATCAATATGCAGATGACACCCAGCTCTACCTCTCTTTCACATCAAACCCAGGTGAGGCAGAGGGTGTTTTGAATCAGTGCCTGGGCACGGTAATGGACTGGATGAGGGCCAATAAACTGAAACTCAATCCAGACAAGATGGAGGTCCTATTAGTGGGTGGTTCGTCTGCCCGGCTAGGTGATATTCAACCTCTTCTGGAGGGGGCTGCACTCACCCTAAAGGATCAGGTTCGTAGTTTGGGGGTGCTCTTGAATCCAGAACTGTCACTTGAGGCACAAGCGAACTCAGTGGCACGGAACACTTTTTATCAGCTTAGGCTGGTATACCAACTACGCCCTTATCTGGACAGAGAGAGCCTAGCTACAGTTAGCCATGCCCTGATAACCTCTCGTCTGGATTACTGCAATGCGTTATATGTGGGGCTGCCTTTTAGAACGGTCTGGAAACTTCAGCTGGTCCAAAACAGGGCAGCAAGATTGTTAACGGGGACTACTTGCAAGCTCATATTAAGCCAGTACTTTTCCAGCTGCACTGGCTGCCAGTCCATTTCCGGGCCCGATTCAAAGTGCTGGTATTAACATTTAAAGTCCTTAATGGCTTGGGGCCAGGTTATGTGAAGGATTGCCTCCTCCCATATGTGCCTGCCCGGACCTTAAGATCATCCTCAGCAGCCCTTTTCTGTGAGCCCTAGGAGGAGGGCTTTTTCTGCTGTGGCACCCCGGCTCTGGAATGAACTCCCTGGTGAGGTTTGCCTGGCACCTACATTGTATTCCTTCTGGTGCCAGATGAAGACCTTTTTATTTTCCCCGGCATTTTAGCATTTTAGCTTTCTAAACTTTTAGCTTTGCTGTTTTAAATCTGTATTTTAAACTCCTGCACTGCTGCTAGGTTGTATTGTGGTTGTATTGTTATATTGTGGTTTTAATGTTCTATATATTTTAAATTGTTTTATTGTGTGCTGTTTGGTTTTAATTTTTGTGAACCACCCAGAGAGCTTTGGCTATTGGGCGGTATAGAAATGAAATAAAAAAATAAAAATGATCAGCAGGTTTGGGGTGCGGTGTCATCAATATGCGGATGACACACAGCTCTACCTCTTGTTCAAATCTTCACTGAGGTTGGCTGTAGAATGAATCCCTGTCCAAATGTCTGGAGACGGTGAGTGGCTGGATGGGGAGGAATAAGTTGAAGTTGAACCCTGACGCGACCGAGGTACTTAGACTCCATGGAGCCTCCATGGAGGCTCAGGTATCAGCGATAAGCCGGACACCACTGTACCAGCTCCACCTGATACAGTGGCTGTGCCCCTACATTCCCGACCATCTGCTGCCATCGGTAGTACATGCCCTGGTCTCCTCGTTTAGACTACTGTAATGCGCTCTATGTGGGGTTACCCTTGAAGACGGTTCGGAAGCTGCAGCTGGTACAGAACGCGGCGGCTCGCCTGATTAAAGGCAGCCGCTGGAGAGATCACATCACTCCAGTGCTGAAGGAGCTGCACTGGCTACCAGTTGTTTTCTGGGCCAAATTCAAGGTGTTGGTTTTGACCTTTAAAACCCTATATGGTTCCGGCCCAGCCTATCTCAAGGAGTGCCTCTAGCAACACCAGATAGGCTGCTCAACAAGATCAACCTTGGATGCCCTTCTCTCTGTCTCATCAGCCAGGACAGGTAGGCTGGTGAGGATGAGGGAGAGGGCCTTCTCTGTGGTGGCCCCCACTCTGTGGAACTCCCTCCCTAGGGAACTCCTCCATGCCCCCTCTTTAATGAGCTTCCGCCATGCATTAAGAATGTGGTGTTCAGGCAGGCATTTGGGGTTCGTTAGGGTAATTTTAGAAATATGATGTTTTTAATGTTCAATTTTATTGTTTTGAACTGTTTTTAATGTTGTACATCACCCAGAGTGGCTGGGTGACCAGCCAGATGGGCGATTAATATATTTAATAAATAAAAATAAAATAAAAAATAGACGATTACGTAAAATAAGATTAAAAAGTGGGCAAAAAATGTTTATTTCCCCCATTGGCTAAAGGATGAGAATGCACAGTTTGTGGGGATTTCTGCATTTGGGAGGTGGGATTTCTGCATTTTTGGGGGGGATTTGCACATTTATGTAAGAGCAAAATTGTGCAAATGAAAATCTGCGCAAATTCAGGAAATGTGGGGGGGAAATCCAATTCTTCCAGTGAGCAGATGGAAGAAGGAAAGGCAACTAATAAGCTGCAAAATGTAGAAGGAATGGATTTTCTAAGATCTGTACATCCCTAATCTCACTAATGGTAAAGAACTCAAAATACAAAAATGCACTTCCCCTTTGATATCCAATAGCACACAGACACCAAAAACCTACACACATGTTGAAGCTCATTGAAAACATAAACACACTTGTTGCTTACCCCTAGACTCACACAAACCTGGGATGAGACAGAAAAGCGAGCAGGGAAAAGCAGCCTGGGTTCCCAGAAACCTAGTGGTCGTGAAGGAAGAGAAGAGTAGGGTTGGTGGAGAATTTCTCCCCAAAACTTCGGGGGGCTGAGCACCAACGTGTTCGGCCCCCCGAACAAGTCTCGGGGAGAAATTCTCTGCCCACCCGCCCCCTGCACCCCCCCAGGACGGGACTTACCTTTCCCAAATGTCCCTCCCGGCGGCGGGTCCCGGCGGTGGTTTGTCGGGTCTTCGTCAGGGGCGGGGGCGGCAGCTGATCTTTCGACCGGCTGCCGCCGCCGCCATTCCAATAAAACTAAAACAAAAACCCCGCCCCCGTGATAGGCTACGTGACGATTAACGTAGCCTATCACGGCTAGATTTGCAAAGTCAGCCGTGATAGGCTACGTAAATCGTCACGTAGCCTATCACGGGTGACTTTAAAAAAAAAAAAAGCACGTACGGCTAATGGCGGCCCCCATAGGGAGCCGCCATTCACGTTCCTTATTTGGTCGCTGTAGTCTATGTAAAGATTTACGTAGACTACAGCGACCAAATAAGGAACGTGAACGGTGGCTCCCTATGGGGGTCGCCATTTGCGTTCGCTTTTTTTTTTTTTTAAGTCACCCGTGATAGGCTACGTGACGATTTACGTAGCATATCACAGCTGACTTTGCAGATCTAGCCATGATAGGCTACGTTAATCATCATGTAGCCTATCACAGGGGCGTTTTTTTTTTTACTTTTTATTTCACGGCCGGGCGAGGCGAGGCGCCTCCCCCCCGGCCTGAATTTCGGCCAGGCGAGGCGGGAAGCCTCCCCCCCGGCCTGAATTTCGGCCGGGCGAGGCGGGAAGCCTCCCCCCCCAGCCTGAACTTCGGGGGGAGAGCAGCGAAGTGCCTCCCCCCCACCGCGAAAAGCTGCGAGACCAGGTAAGTGACTTTCGTGCACCCCTAGAGAAGAGGGGGATCTGGCAAGCTAATGGAGTTGCTGGGGAGAAGTTAGTAAGGAATGTGTTTCTTACCTCTCTACATATGTCCAGGTTTTGGGGGTGCAATAGGGTACCTCTCATCGAAACTAAGATGTGTGCTTTCCTTCCTACAGGAAGGAAATACTCTGTATGAACAGAATACAGAGTATTTACCTGTTGACTCAGCTAGCCTTGCATTTGGACCCTAAATTGCAAATTCTGAAGTGTGCACAATTTTGCTTTGAAAGGCAGGCCTGCCTTTTAGGATAGCAGACTATTTCTGTCCTTTACCAAGCAGGAATGAAACCTCTTTTTCATTGTTAAAAACAACAGAATATGGGGGCAACACAGAGGACATGACAGCTCTTGGGTATAAGTTGCTACCCCAAAACATATTTTATGGAATCTAGTAGAACATAGAGTAATATATGTTAGGTCCTGATTATACCAAAGTCATTGCCCTTCTCCTCCTTCTCCTTCTCCTCCTCCTCCTCCTCCTCCTCAGATGCAGACCTTTGCACCAGATGTCCAGAAGATCAGCATTCAAACAAGAACCGAAATCAGTGTATCCCCAAGGATGTAACCTTCTTGTCCTATGAAGAAATTTTGGGGATCATCCTGTCTTCCTTTGCCCTATTTTTGTCTTTAACCACAGGCTGTGTATTAGGAATCTTCATGAAGTATCTAGAAACTCCAATAGTTAAAGCCAACAACAGGGACCTCTCCTACATTCTACTCGTCTCCCTCTTGCTTTCATTCTTGTCCTCATTCTTGTTCATTGGCCAGCCAAAGAAAGGAACCTGCCTTCTCCAACAAATGGCCTTCAGCATCATCTTCTCTGTTGCAGTCTCTTCTGTGTTGGCCAAAACAGTCACTGTGGTGCTGGCCTTCCTGGCCACAAAGCCAGGGAACAGGGTGAGGAGATGGCTGGGGAAGAGTCTGGCCAACTCCATTGTCATTTCCTGTTCCAGTGTGCAAGTTGTCATCTGCACCATCTGGCTAGGACTCTCTCCACCCTTTCCTGACTCTGACATGCACTCCCAGCCTGGGCAGATCATCCTGCAATGCAATCAAGGCTCTGTGGCCATGTTTTATGGTGGCCTTGGCTACATGGGCTTCCTGGCTGCCATCTGCTTCACAGTGGCTTTCCTAGCCAGGAAGCTGCCTGGGGCCTTCAATGAAGCCAAGCTGATCACCTTCAGCATGCTGGTCTTTTGCAGCGTTTGGGTGTCCTTTGTGCCCACCTACCTGAGCACCAAGGGGAAATACATGGTAGCTGTGCAGGTCTTCTCTATCCTGGCTTCCAGTGCTGGGTTACTCAGCTGCATCTTTCTTCCCAAGTGCTACATTATTTTGCTGAGGCCTGATCTGAATACGAAAGAGCATCTAACAACAAAAGTTTAAGATAACATCCAAGTCTTAAAATACTCTTTTAACAATTCATATGTACAGCAGCAATAATAACAAGAAAATTTGGCAGAGGGCAGGCAAAAGGTTTGCATCAACAATCACGTCCTCCAATGGTGGTAGAGAGGGGCAAGATGATGTCTCAAATGGCAGTTCAAAATAGGTTAAGTTTCTAAATAAAGGATAGGAACTTATGACACTTCCACCCCAGGTGTTCTTAAACTCCAGTTCATATCAGGCCCTGCCAGTCTGGCCTCTGTTCAGTGATGATGGGGATTGCAGTCCAGGGACATGTGCTCGGTCACATATTTCTCATGTCTGCCCTAAATGTCTGTTACAGTTGTCCATCATCTGGCTGGAGCACTCCATCAGCAATGTCTCTCACAGCTAGGGATGGATGGACTCACCTCTCTCTGGGGTGCAGGGGAGGTCGATGAGCCCCCCTGCATTTGCCTGGGCTGGACTTGCTCAGTGAGCCTCTCTAGTCACCCCACCTCCAGACACTGAGCTGAGCAAGCTGCCCTCCCCTGTGTACAAAGGACTCTGGCAGTCAAGCCCTTGTGCTTTATCCGCACAAGGGCTTGACTGCTAGAGTTGTTGGTGTCGCCACACTCCAAGTGCTGTAGCCCTCTCCACCTCTCAAGGAGGAGAGAGCTAGAGAACTTGGGCCCCCGAGGCTTCCTTGATAGCAGGCGGAGGGAGGACCACTCCTCGGTGCCACTCCCAGTCACTCACCGAGCTCTGGGTTGCTTGGTGACCAGGTCCATCAGCACCCCACAGCTTAGTGAGTGGGGTCCAGGTGACCAGGCACAGGGGAGTCCACTGGCCTCCTGGACCATCCCAAGAGCTCACAGCATCCCTACTCTCAGGAACTGCAAATGTGATGACCATTCAACATTTTGCCAAGGGAGGATGGGGGTGGTGTAACATATGTGTCAGAGGAAGCTGCCTTATGCTGAGTCAGTCCATCTTAGCTCAGTGTTTTCTGCACCAGTGGTAGGCAAACTGGTACCATCAAATGTTTTGTTCTACCACTCATACAAGTTCCAAGCTGCAAGGTCAACGGTCAGGGATTATGGGAGTTATGGTCCATAGCATCTGGAGACGCCAGGGTTCCAATCCAGAGTTTACTCCGACTGGGCAGAAACTCTTGAGAATGTCAAAGCAGGGCTCTTCCCCAGCCTTACCTGGAGATCTCTGGGGTTCAACCTGGCATCTTCTGCATGCAAAGTAGGTGCTCTACTGATGAGCCCTATTCCCTTAAAAAACAGCAACACAGATATGCCAGGGCCCATCTCCTCCCAGCACAAATCAAAGGCACTGTTAAATCTGAAGCCATGTACATGAGAGCCTCCCAGAGAGTAATTTGGGTTCATTCTCTGGTACACACACTGAACAGTGATATGGCCTCTTGCCTGAGTGAATTCCTCAAAGCAAGTCAAGTTCTCTGCTGTGTCTGAATCGCTTTCCGCACTCAGAACATTGGTAGGGCTTCTTCCCTGTGTGGATGCTTTGATGAGCATAAAAAGGGAGTGCTTCCAGCTGAAGCTCCTTCCACACTTAGAGCAGGTATGTGGCTTCTCCCCAGTGTGGATGTTATGATGAGAAGTAAGGCTGATGCTTGGACTAAGGCTCTTGCCATACTCTGCATTGATATGACCTTCCTTCCTTCCTTCCTTCCTTCCTTCCTTCCTTCCTTCCTTCCTTCCTTATTGCAGTTTAATTCCTTTTTTCCTTCATGTAATTTTCATGAAAAACTGGTCTTTCTTCTTGTAATTTGGTTCCTTCTTTCACTTTTGTAATGTATATGAAAAATGGATCCCCCTCCCTCCCTCCCTCCCTCCCTCCCTCCCTCCCTTTCTTTCTCGTAATTTAATACATTTGATTGAAAATTAAAGTAAGCATCTCACTGGTTACAGTCTACACTTTCTCCAGGTATTGTAGTTGTACCACAAATCAGCAATTTCAATGTTAATTAAAATGATGTAAAACTGAAATATTTAGCAAGGAGTGGATGAGTGTGTGCATGCTTTTGTATATGTGCAACATTGGCCATGGTAGCTGGTGATTATGGGAGTTGTACCTCAAAATATCTGGAAGAAACCAACTAGGGAAACCTGATCTACTGTTAGAATGTTAGACTTCCTCAACCGAGCTTCAATCAAAAGTGTATGTGAATGAGAATTACATGGCGATTATGATTCCAGATGGCACGTGCTCCACTCCTAGATGAAGAGACACTTGATCTCAACATTGACAGCGCTGAGACATAACCAGCATCATTTTCCTGCTTTCCTCTTCCATTCTAGCTTCACTCGTTTCTGAGAAAGGTGGGGTTTTCTAGAACTTCCACAAATGGAGTGTATATGGACAGTGATGGGGAAATGACAGCCAACTTTGATATTTGGCTGAACTGGGTAGCGCCAGCCAATGACTCGATGGTTACAAAAACTGAGTGTCTGGAAAGACAGGCATCCCCAGGCCACAGGGTCATCTTTGACAAGGATGTCACTGTGCAGATGAAGCAGGTAAGGAAATCCCTGGGTCCAGATCTATACCATTTAAGTGCTGATACATTTCAGATGGAGGAAGTGACTGCATTTGCATGACACTCTAACCCATGATGGATGGTCGTTTGAAACAACCCACAGTGGGTTAGAGTGTTGCGCAACCCCAGACTGGTTTTATCAGGGTGGGTCCTTTTTCCCAAACAACCCACCCTAATAACCCATGGTCCATTGTAGGTCAGGATGGATGGATCCATCTGTGCCCCTGCCAGTCCGCCGAAACCCTGCTGAATGCACTGTGTGAGCCACCGCACAATCCGTGAGCACCCGGTGAGTGCTGGTGGCCACCTGTTCTCTCTGTGAACCGCCGTTTTTCACAAAATGGCAGCTCACTGAGGGGTTGGGCAGGTGCCGGACCCTCACAGACTCTGCTGCAGTTTGGCCAGAGGGTCTGGTAAGCATGGTGGCACTGCAGGCGTGGTCCAGAAGGCCGAGCAGGGGGGTGTCCACTGGACACCACCCTCCTCTCAGTCTCCCTTGACATCCCTAGTTGTAAGGATTGTTTGACCTGTGATAGGTTGGCATGTGGTCCAAACCTGGACATACCAAACCATTATGGGGAAAGAGCAATGGGCAGTGAGCCACTCCGTAAGAAAAGTGGGTAAATCTAAGTGTTTTTCCCTCCGGGGGGGGGAATGTTTAAAACTGCCCACTTCCCAATGGGATGCCCATGGTTTTAATGGTGGACTATACCCTTGGAGGGGTCCCCAATGTAGCCCACCCCCTCCTGTGCCAGCATCCCATCTACTTTATATGAAACTTGATGCCACCCCATATGTTGGTAAAGATAAATGCTGATCCTTGCAGTTCGACAGTTCTCAGTTTAATCGTTCATGGGAAGTCCAGTGTCCCTGGCTGATACTGCATTCAAAGCAAAGGAGGGGCTGCGGGGAGGACCCGGACACTCATCAGCATAATTCAACTCAATGAGGATGCATAGAAGGAGCCAACACATCACATCGCTGAATTACAGTATTCCTGCACAGAGCTGAGACCATGGGGAGATTTATTTTTTAAGTTCCTGATGCAGGATTTCATGCAACACACTGAATATAATATTAGGCTCTATATAGTATCATAAAATCGTAGTATCATAGAATATTAGGGTTGGAAGTGTCCTATATGACCACCAAGTCCAACCTCCTGTTCAGTGCAGGAATCCAAGTCAAAGCAACCATGACAGAAGGCTGTCCAGCTTCATCTTGAATGCCTCCAGTGTGGGAGAGCCCACCACTTCCCCCTAGGACTTTGGTTTCATTGTCATATTGCTCTAACAGTCAGGAAGTGTTTCCTGATGTTCATCCAGAACCTTGTTGAGTTACAAACAATATTCCTGAGCAGGTAAGACATGGGGAATCACAAAGTCACTTGGGAGGCAAAAAAATCATACACGTTCTATGAGATTACAGCAGATATTTGTATGGAGAGAAAATACGAATTAAAATAATTGACTTCAGAGAAGATCTTTATACGAATTTAATTTACTTCTTAAAAGAAAAACATCAGCAACAACAAATAATATTATGATATGTGGTCATAAAACATATATAGAAAGTAGAAATATGGGCATCAAGAAAAAAAATGTTTCAAAAGCTTTAGAAGATTCTTTAGAATTCTAAGAACTCTTTAGAACCATTTCTAAGAACTTTCTTCTATTGATTCATCAAAACCTCTTATGGCATGATCTTCCTGACCTGTCTGAAAGACCCAAGATGCTCTGATGGAATTACCTGCCAGCTATTTGAATTTTCTCTGTATTGATACTTTAAAATTGAGGTGGGGAGCTGTATATGGGGGCAGGGAAGATGATACCCCATGGAGCCCTCTGCATGCCAACTGTCAGGTGCTGAAAGCATCCACAGGCTGGATGACATCAGAGGGTGGGATTTCCCTCATCCTGCTGCTTGCCCTATGAATTGGAAGCATCTCCTCCATCAGCAACCCCCAAGAGGGTCTTGGGGACCATCGTTCTCCCACACATACTTTTGAGGGGAATTGAGCTAATTCACATTAGCATTTAGCACAAGGACACATTGGTGTTAATATGCACTTGTGTCAGCTTTCACATAAATAGCAAAAACCTCCACCAAAGTGGAATGATGGTCTGTGAGGAGTAGCACATATAGGACAAAATTCTGGTCTTAAAAAATTTGACTCTGTCCATGAGCGGACAAAATGAGATGGAGCGTCCATGAAATGGACTCTGTCAATGAGGTGGAATGAAAGATGACTGACAATCTATGAAACAGAGATGGAATGGGTTTAGAAAAATCTGTACAGCCCTACTTCCTCCCCTGTGCATGTGTGTGCATGCCCATGTGGGCATGAATCTGTTCACAGGTGCAGCCCCATCCCCCACCCCTGGACCAGATGATGATGCAGCCCTCGGGGCCAAAAAGGGTGTGCACAGCTGACTTCCACACAGAACTCCAATGAGTTGAAAAAGGTGGTCATATCAGCAGAATGTGATGAGCTTGGATGTCTGGGATAACAGGCCTCTCTCTGGGTCTCTTTCAGAGCCAAACCCATAGAACCATAGAATAGTTGGGTTGGAAGGGGCCTATAAGACCATCGAGTCCAACCCCCTGCTCAATGCAGGAATCCAAGTCAGAGCATCCCTGACAAATGGCTGTCCAGCCTCGTCTTGAAGGCCTCCAGTGTGGGAGAGCCCACCACCTCCCCAGGTAATTGGTTCCATTGTCGTATTGCTCTGAAACTCAGGAAGTTTTTCCTGATGTTCAGCCGGAATCTGGCTTCCTGTCACTTGAGCCCATTATTCCGTGTCCTGCACTCTGGGATGATCAAGAAGAGATCCTGGCCTTCTTCTCTGTGACAACCTTTCAAGTACTTGAAGAGTGCTATCATATCTCCCCTCAGTCTTCTCTTCTCAAGGCTAAACATGCCCAGTTCTTTCAGTCTCTCCTCATAGGGCTTTGTTTCCAGTCCCCTGGTCATCTTTGTTGCCCTCCTCTGAACCCTCTCCAGTTTGTCTGCATCCTTCTTAAAGTGTGGTGCCCAGAACTGGACACAGTACTCCAGATGAGGCCTAATTGTACTGAAGCTTTCTTCTTAATCTTTCCAGCCCAGCCCTTTTCAATTCAACTATCCCCTTTCTTTCTTTTCTTGTTTATTCATTTAAAAAGCCAAAACAAAACAGTACTTTAGTACTTTAGTTTCCTCCTTTCCTTGCCTTGTTCTTTGGCTCCCCACCCCCACCCTTATGAATTATTCACCCATTCTTGTTAGTTTTCTCTTTCTTTCTTTCTTTCTTTCTTTTTTCTTTCTTTCTTCCTTCCTTCCTTCCTTTCTTGTTTGCTTGTTTCCTTGCTTGCTTGCTTTCTAGATTAAAATAAATAAATAAATTTGAAAGTAGTTTAGTTGCCTTGCCTTGCCTTGCCTTGCCCTGTGCCCCCTTCTCAATTCAATTCTTTCTTCATAGTTTTCTTGCTGAATCCGTGTGTGTGTGTGTATATCCTTGTTCCTGGCTCTCACTCCCCACCCTTCTCAATTCCTGTACTTCTTCCCTTCCCATTGTCGAGCTCTATATCTTCCTCCCCAAAATAAATAAATACAAGATTTTTTTAAAGTCGTTTAGTTTCCTTGCCTTGTTCTGTGCCCCCCCTTCTCAATTCAACTCTTTCTTCATAGTTTTCTGCCTAGATCCGTGTGTGTCCATGTCCTTGTTCTTGGCTCTTACCCACACCCTTCTGAATTCCTGTACTTCTTCCCTTCCCATTGTTGAGCTCTATATCTTCCACCCCAAAATAAATAAATACAAGATTTTTTAAAGTCATTTAGTTTCGTTGCCTTGTTCTGTGCCCCCCCCATTCTCAATTCAACTCTTCATAGTTTTCTGCCTAGATCCATGTGTGTCCGTGTCCTTGTTCTTGGCTCTCACCCACACCCTTCTCAATTCCTGTATTTCTTCCCTTCCCATTTTTGAGCTCTGTCTTCCACCCCCCAAATAAATAAATAAATAAATAAATAAATGCAATACTTTTGCTTTGCTTGTATGTAGTTCCGTATGTGCGTTGCTTTCGCCCTTGTGTGTCTGTGTGCTTGTGTTGTGGTCAAGCAAAGCACTGCACATGTCCACCTTTCAAAATACGGGTGGCAAAGCATTATACACATTACACCTATCATTTAAATAGCACTACACTGTGTGGCAAAGCAAGCCTGATATGAGGCATCTTCACGGTCTTGTTGGCAGAGGCAGAAGCTGGCTCTCCCCACTTCCAGATAGTGTGTAGGCCAGTTGCAGTACCTGGAGATCACTGTTTGAGGAGACTGATGGAGGCAGCAGTAGTAGCACTCTTGCCAAAGGAGCACTATCTCCTTCTATGGTGGAAGAGGGGAGCCAGCTGAGGGACGTTACGTCACAGGTGTCTGATGTCCTCAGTGTGGTGGAGGGTGAAAAGCAGGAGATCCTCCAGGGTGCAGGGGAGGACTAGAAGCAGGCAGAAGCTCCATCACCTGTCCCTTCTTCCATTGTTCCCCCTGCTCGTGTGGTGACCCCTGAGACTTGAGGCAGGCAGTCTCTGTCTCCACAGAAATGTCTGGGCAGCATGGTGTGGGACCTCTTTGAGGTGGGAGTGGATCTCAGCACTGCTATCTGCCACCACCACAGGGTGTTCTGACCAGGGGGAAGCAGCCAAGGCACTACACCCCCAGCAGCCTGTTCCCGCACTTAAGGAGGCAGCACCAATTGGTCTTGTTCGGGGAAGAGGCCCCCACATCCCAGCAGTCTGGCAGCAGGGGCAAGCAGAAGGCTGGTGGTGCTGTAACTCCAGCAAGCTCTCCATCTCTCACCCTCAAGAGGTTTAGGCAGGCCACCATGGAGGAGGTGGTGTGGGGGAAGTATGGGTCCACAAGGTGGAGGTTTCCAATACCCGATGAGATCACCAACTGCATTGGTGCGATGGTGGCATTGGATGACCAGCTGTTCAGCCTCATTGAAAATGTGGGGTTCAAGAGGGTGATGGCCCTTATGGTGCCCTACTACAAGCTGCCATGTCACACCACCCTTAGCAGGATGGTGGTGCCCTCCCTGTACCAGGCATGCAGGGAGAAAGTGTGGGGCCATCTGCACCAGGCAGAATCACAGATCATAGAATCATATAATAGTAGGGTTGGAAGGGGCCTATAAGACCATCTAGTCCAACCCCCTGCTCAATGCAGGAATCTAAGTCAAAGAGCACTATCCTATCTCCCCTCAGTCTTCTCTTCTCAAGGATAAACATGCCCAGTTCTTTCCATCTCTCCTCATAGGACTTTGTTTCCAGTCCCCTGGTCATCTTTGTTGCCCTCCTCTGAACCCTCCCCAGTTTGTCTGCATCCTTCTTAAAGTGTGCCACCCAGAACTGGACACAGTTCTCCAGATGAGGCCTAACCAGTGTTGAGTAAAGGGGAACTAGTACTTCATGTGATTTGGAAGCTATACTTCGATTAATGTAGAACAAAATAGCATTTGCCTTTTTTGCAGCCACATCACATTATTGGCTCATCTTCAGCTTGAGATCTACAGCAATTCTAACAATTCTAAGAGAAATTATGACTTGAAAGGTGTAACTGAGACTTGGTGGGATGATGCTCATGACTGGAAAACAGCAACAGAAAGATATAACTTGTTCAAAAACAACAGGAGGAACAGAAAGGGAGGTGGGGTTGCACTATACGTAAAAAATACATATCTCTGCACAGAAATACAGGAGGAGGAGCTTGGTAGCCCCATTGAGAACATCTGGGATAAAATCAATGGAGCAAAGAATGAAAGGAACATAGTGGTTGGAGTCTACTACCGGCCACCCAATCAAGGAGAAGACGAGGATGAACTTTTTGAAAAGCAAATAGTCTATGTTTCAAGGAAGCATGATGCAGTAGTAATGGGGGACTTCAATTTCTCCAATATTTGTTGGGAGACAAATTCTGCAAACATGGCCCCTCCAGGAAATTCCTGACTTGTGTGGTGGATAACTTCCTCCTACAGAAAGTAGAGGAAGGAACTAGAGGATTGGCTATCCTTGACTTGATCCGAACCAACAGAGATGACTTAGTGGGTAAAGTAGCAGTTACAGGAACTCTGGGGGAAAGCGACCATGTTGTACTTTAGTTCTTGGTTCTAAGGGAAGCAAAAGCCGAGTGTAGTCAAATGTGTACCCTGGATTTTAGGAAAAGCAATTTTAATAAACTCAGAACAATGATCAGTAAGGTCCCATGGCAAGCGACGCTAATGAGAAAAGGAGTCCAAGATGGGTGGGAGTTTTTAACAAAGGAAATTCTCAAGGCACAATTACAAACAATTCCAACAAGAAGAAAAGGTGGAAGACAACAGAAGAAGCCAATGTGGCTTCACAAAAAACTTAGAGATGACCTGAAAACAAAAAAAGTACACATATAGGAAGTGGAAGGAAGGCCAAGCAACAAAGGAAGAGTACAGGCAGGTAGCACAGAATTGCAGGGACGATGTCAGGAAGGCTAAAGCTGAGAATGAGCAGAAGTTAGCGAGGGATGCTAAAAGCAACAAAAAGGCTTTCTTCAGATACAAACGTTTCAACTCTTAAATAAGCCTTGCAAAATGATAACAGATGACAAAGAAAAGGTTGTTGTTGTTGTTGTTGTTGTTCAGTCGTTCAGTCGTGTCCAACTCTTCATGACCCCATGGACCATAGCACGCCAGGCCTTCCTGTCCTGCGCTCTCTCCCGGAGCGTGCTCAAGTTCATATTCATTGCATCCGTGATGCTATCTAGCCATCTCATCCTCTGCCGTCCCCTTCTCCTTTTGCCTTCAGTCTTTCCCAGCATCAGGGTCTTTTCCAGGGAGTTTTCTCTTCGCATTAGGTGGCCAAAATATTTCAGCTTCAGCTTCAGTATCTGTCCTTCCAATGAGCACTCAGGGTTGATTTCCTTCAGGATGGACTGATTTGACCTCCTTGCATTCCAGGGGACTCGTAAGAGTCTTCTCCAGCACCACAGTTCGAAAGCATCAATTCTTCGGCGCTCAGCCTTCCTTACAGTCCAGCTCTCACAGCCATACATTACTACTGGGAACACCATAGCTTTGATTAGACAGACCTTTGTCAGGAAGGTGATGTCTCTGCTTCATACTATGCTGACTAGGTCTGCCATAGCTTTCCTCCCAAGGAGCAAGCGTCTTTTAATTTCATGGCTACAGTCACCGTCTGCGGTGATCTTGGAGCCCAAGAAAGTAAAATCTGTCACTGCTTCCATTTCTTCTCCTTCTATATGCCAGGAAGTGATGGGGCCAGATGCCATGATCTTATTTCTTTTAATGTTGAGTTTCAAACCAGCTTTTGCACTCTCCTCTTTCACCCTCAACAAGAGGCTCTTGAGATCCTCTTTGCTTTCTGCCATTAGGGTGGTATCATCTGCATATCGGAGGTTGTTGATAATTCTCCCAGCAATCTTAATTCCGACCTCTGATTCATCCAACCCGGCGATTCTCATGATGTACTCTGCATATAAGTTAAATAAGCAGAGTGACAATATGCAGCCTTGTCGTACTCCTTTCCCAATTTTGAACCACTCCATGTCTGGTTCTTACTGTTGCTTCTTGACCCTTGTACAGGTTTCTCAGGAGACAGGTAAGGTGGTCTGGTACTCCCATCACTTTAAGAATTTGCCACAGTTTGTTGTGATCCACACAATCAAAGGCTTTAGCGTAGTCAATGAAGCAGAAATAGACGTTTTTCTGGAATTCTCTTGCTTTCTCCATGATGCAGCGAATGTTGGCGATTTGATCTCTAGTTCCTCTGCCTCTTCGAAACCCAGCTTGTACTTCCGGTAGTTCTCTGTTCGCATACTGCTGAAGCCTAGCTTGTAGGATTTTGAGCATCACCTTGCTGGCATGTGAAATGAGCGCAATTGTGCGGTAGTTTGAACACTCTTTGGCGTTGCCCTTCTTTGGAATTGGAATGTAAACTGACCTTTTCCAGTCTTGTGGCCACTGTTGAGTGTTCCAGATTTGTTGACATATTGAATGCAGCACTTTAACAGCATCATCTTTTAGGATTTTAAATAGCTCGGCTGGAATACTGTCATCTCCGCTAGCTTTGTTGTTACTAATGCTTCCTAAGGCCCACTTGACTTCACTCTCGAGGATGTCCGGCTCAAGTTCAGTGACCACACTATCATGGCTATCAGGGACTTTCAGATCTTTCCTGTATAGTTCTTCTGTGTATTCTTGCCACCTCTTCTTAATCTCATCTGCTTCTGTTAGGTCCCTGCCTTCTTTGTCCTTTATCATGCCCGTCTTTGCACAAAACGTTCCCTTGAGATCTCCAATTTTCTTGAAGAGATCTCTAGTCTTTCCCATTCTGTTGTTTTCTTCGATTTCTTTGCATTGTTCATTTAAGAAGGCCTTCTTGTCTCTCCTTGCTATTCTCTGGAACTCTGCATTCAGTTGGGTATATCTTCCCCTTTCTCCTTTGCTTTTCGCTTCCCTTCTTTCGTGAGCTACTTGTAAAGCCTCATCAGACAGCCACTTGGCTTTCTTGCATTTCTTTTTCTTTGGGACGGATTTCGTTGCTGCCCCCTGAACAATGTTACGGACCTCCGTCCATAGTTCCTCAGGCACTCTGTCTATCAGGTCTAATCCCTGAAATCTATTCCTCACCTCCACTGTATATTCATCAGGGATATGATTGAGGTCATACCTGAATGGTTTAGTGTTTTTCCCTACGTTCTTCAATTTAAGCTGAAATTTTGCAAGAAGCAGCTCATGATCTGAGCCACAGTCAGCTCCAGGTCTTGTTTTGACTGACTGTATGGAGCTTCTCCATCTTTGGCTGCAAAGGACATCATCAATCTGATTTCGATATTGACCATCTGCTGACGTCCATGTGTAGAGTCGCCTCTTGTGCTGTTGGAAAAGAGTGTTTGCTATGATCAGCATGTTCTCTTGGCAAAACTCTATTAGCTTTTGTCCTGCTTCATTTTGTACACCAAGGCCATGCCTGCCTGTTATCCCGGTGATTTCTTGACTTCCTACTTTAGCATTCCAATCCCCTATGATGAAGAGGACATCTTTTTTTGGTGTTAGTTCTAGAAGGTGTTGTAGGTCTTCATAGAACCGATCAACCTCAGCTACTTCGGCCTCAGTGGTTGGGGCATAGACTTGAATTATTGTGATGTTGAATGGTTTGCCTTGGATTCGTACTGAGATCATTCTATCATTTTTAAGATTGTACCCCAGTACTGCTTTTCCCACCCTTTTGTTGACTATGAGTGCTACTCCATTTCTTCTAAGGGATTCTTGCCCACAATAGTAGATATGATGGTCACCTGAATTAAATTCGCCCATGCCTGTCCATTTGAGTTCGCTGATTCCCAAGATGTCGATGTTCAATCTTGCCATCTCATGTTTGACCACCTCCAGCTTACCTTGATTCATTGATCTGACATTCCAGGTTCCTAAACAATATTGTTCTTTACAGCATCGGATTTTCTTTTCACCGCCAGACACATCCACAGCTGAGTGTCCTTTCGGCTTTGGCCCAGCCACTTCACTCTTTCTGGCGCTACTTGGAAATACCCTCTGCTCTTCCCCAGTAGCATATTGGACACCTTCTGACCTGAGGGGCTCATCTTCCGGCGTCATCTCTTTTAGCCTTGTGATACGTTCCATGGGGTTTTCTTGGCAAGAATACTGGAGTGGGTTGCCATTTCCTTCTCCAGTGGACCACATTTTGTCAGAACTCTCTGCCATGACCTGTCCGTCTTGGGTGGCCCTGCATGGCATAGCTTATGGCTTCACTGAGTTACGCAAGCCCCTTCGCCACAACAAGGCAGTGATCCATGAAGGGGAAAGAAAAGGTAGAAGTGCTCAATTCCTACTTTGGCTCAGTCTTCTCCCAAAAGAGGGTCTATGACCCCTTTGGCAAAGCCGACATATAGGCTGAAGGGGCAGGACTGCAGCTTGAGATTGATAAGCATATAGCCAAGGAACACCTATTTACTTTGAATGAGTTCAAATCTCCAGGGCCAGATGAACTGCATCCTAGAGTAATAAAGGAACTGGCAGAAGAACTCTCAGAACCGCTGTCTATTTTCTTTGAGAAATCATGGAGGACGGGGGAAGTGCCAGATGACTGGAGGAGGGCTAATGTCCCTATCTTCAAAAAGGGCAAAAAGGAGGAACCTGGGAACTACAGAACAGTCAGTCTGACATCAATCCCTGGGAAAATTCTGGAGCAGTTGATAAAGCAATCCATTTGCAAGCACCCTGAAAACACTGCCGTGATTACTCGAAGCCAACATGAATCTGTTGGTGAATCTGATGAATCAGATCTCATTTTTTAATCAAGTAACCTCCCTTGTGGATTGTGGGAATGCTGTAGACATCATGTACCTCGACTTCAGCAAACCTTTTGACAAAGTGCCCCATGATATCCTGATGAGCAAACTAGCTCAAAGTGGGCTAGATGAAACAACGATCCGGTGGATCCACAGTTGGCTACGGAATCGGACTCAAAGAGTGCTTATCAATGGGACCTTCCCAAACTGGGGAGAGGAAACGAGTGGGGTCCCGCAGGGCTCAGTCCTGGGCCCAGTGCTCTTCAACATTTTTATTAATGACTTGGAGGAGAAGGTGCAGGGAATGCTGATCAGATTTGCAGATGACACAAACTTGGGTGGGATAGCTAATACTTTGGAAGACAGAAACAAAATTCAAAGTGATCTGCATAGACTGGAGCGCTGGGCAGAAAATAACAGAATGATGTTTAATAGGGATAAATGCCCAGTTCTGCACCTAGGAAAAAGAAACCAAATGCACAGTTACAAGGTGGGGGATGTTTGGCTCAACAACACTACACGCGAGAAGGATCTTGGAATTGTTGTCCATCACAAGCTGAATATGAGCCAACAATGTGATGTGGCTGCAAAAAACACAAAGAAACAGTGAAAAATTAGAGTTCTTGTTTTGAGAGTTTTTGTGGAAGAAGACACATTTCACCTCCACCAAGCAAAAAGCTCTGGGGCAAAAGGGACTGAAATTTGGCAGACAAAATCACTGCCATTGTGTCTGCCATATTCTCAGATTTCATATGTTTATGTAGATTGTGGTACCACTTTGTGTTATTTCACTGGAGGGGTATTTCAGGGACCACAAACTATGTAAATGGGATTCACACATCTGTTGCTGAATGGGTTCTGTCCGGACAGCCCCTGTTTTCTTTCTTTGTCAGGGGAGTCTGACACACCTGTTCAATGAAGCTGCGAAACAAGCTAGTCGGATGGAGTGGGAATGGGTCTCCCATGTCACTGGAGTGAGTTTGTTCAGAGATTTGGTCTGCATTTTTGCCTGGCTCTCAATTTAGCTGCCCCAAATGCTAGGAAATGCATCTGTGTTTTTGGGTCATTGCATATGTCGACATTAGTGTTCCATGGAACTCTGACACACACTTGATGCAACCCTCAGAGATTAAAAAAAAGGAATTGTCCCCTGACATAGAACTCTGACAGACCTTTAGAACAGTGTTACAGACATTGTGGCCCTCCAATGTGCTTGGATTACATCTCCCATCACCCGATTCTGGCTGAGGCTGATGGGAGCTGTCACTAAATTACCTCTGTAGGGCCAGAGGTTCCTCATCCATGATTTAGAAGCACTGAGAATTAGGAACTTCTCAGAGAGATTGTCTAGCTTTCTAATAGGGACCTGTTTGTTGTGTCAGAAGTTTCACCTCATTTTCTTAATATTACTCCTATTTTCAATATGAAATGTCAGCACTTAAATGAGCATTTCATGAATCAGATGCCATCTTAAGACTTTGTTGTTAGATGCTATTTTGTATTCAGATCAGGCCTCAAAATAATTATATAGCACTTGGGAAGAAAGATGAAGCCCAGTAACTCAGCACTGGAGGCCAAGATAGAGAAGACTTGCACAGCTACCATGTATTTCCCCTTGGTGCTCAGGTAGGTGGGCACAAAGGACACCCAAACACTGCAGAAAACCAGCATGCTGAAGGTGATCAACTTGGCTTCATTGAAGGCCCCAGGAAGCTTCCTGGCTAGGAAAGCCACTGTGAAGCAGATGGCAGCCAGGAAGCCCATGTAGCCAAGGCCACCATAAAACATGGCCAGAGATCCTTCATTGCACTGCAGGATGATCTGTCCAGTCTGGGAGTGCATGTCAGAGTCAGGAAAGGGTGGAGAGAGTCCTAGCCAGATGGTGCAGATGACAACTTGCACACTGGAACAGGAAATGACAATGGAGTTGGCCAAACATTTCCCCAGCCATCTCCTCATCCTGTTCCCTGGCTTTGTGGTCAGGAAGGCCAGCACCACAGTGATCGTTTTGGACAACAAGAAGGAACGGCAACTGCGAAGATGATGCTAAAGGCAGTTTGTCGGAGAAGGCAGGTTGCTCTCCTTGGCTGACCAATGAACAGAAAGCAGGACAAGAAGGAAAGCAGGAGAGAGATGAGGAGAATGTAGGAGAGGTCCTGATTGTTGGCTTTTACTATCGGAGTGTCTAGGAATTTAATGAAGATTCCTAACACAAAGCCTGTGATTAAGACAAGAATAGTGCAAAGGAAGCCAGGATGATCACCAAATATTCTCCATAGAACAGGAAGGTTATGATCCTGGGAACACATTGACCTTGGTCCCTTTTTGGATGCTGATCCTCTGGACATTTGGTGCAATGATCTGCATCTGAGGAGGAGGAGGAGGAGGACGACGAAAATGGTGTGTCATGATGTGACTACGATATCTAGGGATGTACGAAAGTTCCGCCAAATACCAGCGCATTCGGCCCCCTGAAATCAGTGGCGGAACAGCCCGCTACCCCCCCGCCACCCCCCCGGGATGGTACTTACCTGGGGCGGATCTTCCTGGTGGCGGCAGCAGCTGTGGCGGCGGCGGCAGCAGTTCGGCAGCGGTGGCTGAGGCAGCCGCCATTTCCAGTTTTTTTTTAAAAAAAAAGCGTGATAGGCCATGTAAAGATTTACGTAGCCTAGCATGGCTAGATTTTAAAAAAACACCATGATAGGCTACGTAAATGTTTACGTAGCCTATCATGGCTGACTTAAAAAGGAAAAGAAAAAAAAGCGCGTACGCAAATGGCGGTGGCCATGGCCGCTGCCATTTGCATTCCTTATTTTGGCACGACTTAGTCTACGTAAACATTTACGTAGACTAAGACGGCAAAAATAAGGGGAACGCAAATAGCGTAGGCGGAACGCCTCCCCCTGCACCATTAGCATAATCCCCGAAAGGTAAGTACCTTTCGTACATCCCTAACAATATCCCTAACATCTGTCTCACAACTATATTAGTCTATACTCTACTACGTTCCATAAGAATTGTTTTCAACTGGGAGCTTATTAGGGATGGTGGAGAATTATGCCACGAACTCTGGGGGGGGTGGATTCTTAGAATCCACCCCCTCCAGAGTCCGTGGTGGAATGGACCACCCCACCCCACCACCCCGCGAAGTCTGATCCAACCGGATCTTACCTGGCACTGCCGGGTCTAGGTCTGGCTGGGTCCATCCGCGGCCGGTCTTTGGCCACGAATGGCGTCCTGCCTAGCGGACGCCATTTGCGTCCCTTCCCCTTACCGTGATAGGCTACGTAAAGATTTACGTAGGCTATCACGGTAAAGACCAGGGATGAAAATGGCGTGCACTACGCCATTTGTTTCCCTTCCCCTTACCGTGACAGGCTACGTAAAGATTTACGTAGCCTATCACGGTAAGGGGAAGGGACGCAAATGGCGTCCGCTAGGCCGGACGCCATTTGTGTCTGAGGACCGGCCGCGGCTGGAAGTCCGGCAGTGGCCAGCCCCGGCCGGCGGCTCCACAGACTCACTGTGGAGTGCAGTCAGCCTGGGAGGATTCCGGGGGGGAGGACCGGATCGCCTCCCCCCCACAACCCCCCCAGCGGACTCCAGGTAAGGGGGGTTTCGTACACCCCTAGAGCTTGTACCAAATACTCATCATATCCCCTACTTCACAAAGCATCAATGCAAAGGAGGAGGTGAATTGAGATGAGTCACATATCACCCCACTTCTGGCATTATCAGCCTCCTTTTGCTTGGGATCCATGGAGTCATCCTGGTAATCTTGCACTGGGAGACAAACTGAAGTATAGATCAATAGGATGAATTCCAGAATTCAGCCAGGACTGGGAATGATGAGTGGTGTTTCACACTCTCTATTCGGGTTTTGGGGCCTGTATTTGGTGATTCCTCTGCAGCTGAGCCTCCTGGGCCGACACTGGGATATCAATCTCCCAGTGAAACTTTACCCTGAGGATGTCCCTTTGGACGTCTGAAACACGTTAATGAAACTAATTTCTATTTTTCTCATCTCCACAATGAAATGTGTTTTGTGTTTCAAAATGTATTTTATAAACCTTCACTGAAGATGTCATACTTGACCCTTGCCCTGTTCCTCAAGGGCTTCCTTTTCCTCTGGAACCCCTTACCTTCCTGAGTAGAGAAGGTCCCTTCCGCACACAGAGCACAGTCATGGCAGCAAATCGGCTTTCCTTCCTTAATCACCTTCATGTATCCAGGGAAGCAGCTTCTGGTACACCTTGAATAGGGCAAGGTCTGTCCCTAAAGACAAGGAACAAAGAAGAAAAAGAGTGAGTGGTGTATTTTGAAGCTTGGGGATAGTGGCAGTGACTTGAACAGGATAAAATGTTCCTTTTCCTCTAAGCCTATATCCTCCACCAAACAATTTTGAACTTCTGATCTCATTTGCTTGCGAGGGACAAGACTTTGGGATTAAAAAAGAAAGAAAAATGTTTTACAATCTATGGGCAGGGCTAGTGGCAAAACACTTATACCAAAGGTGAGCAAAAGGTTGACCTGGATTTACTGTTAGATCTCTTGGTGATTTGCCATAGATTGCCAAGGATTTCCAACTGCCAATCGTTTAAAAATAACAAGAACAAAACTATATGCACAGCCTTCAGGTGCCATAAATCATACTGCTAAAATGAAGCAAGCTTTTCTGGTATGTTTATTTCGTCAGGCTCTGGTTGGTGGATCTCAGGGATTTCGGGGCTGGGGGTTGGGAAGCAAAAATAACCTGAACTCTGCCCACCCCTACCTCCAGCAGTGTTGTCCAACAGAGATATGTATCGAGACCGATGCTTTTCAATTTGTGCATAAATGTTCTGGAATTAGGAGCGAGCAGTGAAGCAGCCAAGTTCGCTGATGACACTAAATTATTTAGGGCAGTTAAAACCAAAAGAGATTATGAAGAGCTCCAAAAGGATCTCTACAAAGTGGGAGAATGGGCATCAGAATGGGAACTATGGTGCAATGGAAACAATGCCAAGTGATGCATGATCCCCCCACCCCCCTAACCCACCAGCTCAACTCTCTGGCAGAGTGCATGCTGGGCTTGTGGAAGGAGCCAGAACTCTCTGGCAGAGTGCATGCTGGGCTTGTGGAAGTAGCTCTGGTAGAAGCACTGAGAAAATGCTCATTATTTGAGAACTTGGAGGACTGTACCAGTTGTGATGACAGAATTGGCCTAGCTGGGTAACTTGACGGACACAAAGTTAGACAGTCTTCCCAAATCTAGCACACTCTGGGTGTGTTGGATTGCAATGGCCAAGCTCCCTGAGGCAGATTTGTGTTGTAGCAGAATACATTTGGAGGTTACTAGGCTGGGGAAGGCTTAAGGCACATACATGCCCCAAGAATGTATCAGTGGTCCAAAGCAATTAAAATGGAATGTGTGGTGTTCCTCACCTTGTTAAGCCAAACATCAGCTTCCCTGTCAATGTGGAGCATTGGGTCTGCAGCTGCCTGTCTCTCTACACTCCCCATTGTCACTGTAACAACTGAGGTATTGGGCCATCCCACCAAGTTCAAGAAGATATCAAAGTTGGCCATCAGTTCCCCATCTCCATCCAGATACAGTCCATCCATGGAGGTATTAGAAAACCCAAAGCTTCTTAGAAAATTGTGAAGCTAGAATGACAGTGAAAAGAAGAAATGCTTCCACATCACTCAGCACTGTCCATTTTGCGATCTTGTGTATCTTGATGCAGGACAATAGCATGAACCAAACACCCATAGTCCCTAGATAGCATGACGATTCTCCAGTCTACATACATATAAATCCTTCTAACCAAAGATTCATGCCACCATTTTTACCTGCAGTTTTTCCCCTTTCAAATTCGTAAGACTGCTGTCCACCCACCAGACAAATATTTCTGTTTTATGTAATTCCAATCAGCATTTAAATTGCTCCTTTCTGGTGCAACCACTATATGTGGAGCTGGGGCAGATTTTATCCAGTAAGATGCATTAAAAAAAATTGTGCCTAAGAATTTGAATCTCAAAACCTAAATGCAAACCATCAGTCATTGCAGACTTATAAGAAGGCCTTGTAAACATTTTTTTTTTTTAAATCTTGGCCTTCTCTTGATATGACTGCTATTTTTGCAGTTACAGCTGTTAACATTGTTGCTGGTTTTATTGTTCTCTTTTATTCTTGTTTGTTTTCGAACTGTGGTGCTGGAGAAGACTCTTACGAGTCCCCTGGACTGCAAGAAGGTTAAATCAGTCAGTCCTAAAGGAAATCAACCCTGAGTGCTCATTGGAAGGACAGATACTGGAGCTGAAGCTCAAATATTTTGGCCACCTAATGTGAAGAGAAAACTCCCTGGAAAAGACCCTGATGCTGGGAAAGAGTGAAGGCAAAAGGAGAAGGGGACAGCAGAGGATGAGATGGCTAGATAGCATCACCGATGCAATGAATATGAACTTGAGCACACTCCAGGAGAGAGCGCAGGACAGGAAGGCCTGGCATGCTATGGTCCATGGGGTCATGAAGAGTTGGACACAACTAACGACTGAACAACAACAACAACAACAACATATTTTCATCATTTTAAATATTTAAATGTCTTTCTGTATTTTACTGTTGAAAGCCGCCTTGGGAGGGCTGTTACCCTGAAAGGTGGCCAAGAAATATTTTAAGTAAAATAAAATAAATAAATATTTTTCTCCCCCCAAATGTATTCTCTTTGAACAACAATGACCATCACCTCATTTCCTTACCAGACCATAACAATAATAGCCTTGCTGAGTGGAACTGAGAAAACCTGGCGAGGGCCATCTGTAAGGCATCTCAACTCAGACCCATGAAGGACGTACCAGCCGCTTTGCAGTGTTAGATGACCAGGAAGAAGTAAATGTGACTGAGCAGAAATATATGTGCAGCAGTAGCCTATGGCATGGATGTGTGGCCTTGTGTCATGAACCCGCAAGTCAGATTCCCCAGGTCCCCAGGATGAAGCCACAGCATCAGATGAAGTGTCGGAATAGGAGAGAGATGCTAACCCCCCCAAAGTGAATACCAGATGGCCTTGCTTTCCTGAAAGCCCCTCCACATCAAGATGTACTAGCTCCCAATATCTTGCTACCACCTCCTCGGCATGAGAAGGTTATGAGATCCTCTACTCTGCACCAGAAGTCCTAGGGGAGCCATAATCTCCCCCACACCATCAGAGCCAGCAGCTGGTGAAGCAGGCAAGACCCTATAACTGGAAGGGTCCCCTCCCAGTGGAGGTGGAACAACCCAGCTGGGCTGAGCAGAAGCCCTACCTCGGTCTCAACCTGGATTTCTTGCTGAAGCAACATTTGGGCTGTGTAATGATCACCCATCTGAACTCCACATGGAGCTCTGCCTGGAACTCAGCTGTGGCTTTCTGGATGTTGAACTTTGTCTGCCTGACTTGGTTTGCCAGACTGTAACACCTTGCCTTGAATGCCCTGCTAGGACTAGAATCCCATCTGACTGACACCAGCCAGCTGGGATAGATCATTATCCTGACATTCAAACCTTATCTGCATATAAATATGTCCAGACAAATTGGAAAGCAGGGCACAGATCGTATGCCACAATAGAAGAGTCAACGAATCTCCACAGCTGGAGGCAGGAAGGGATGGACTGAGCCCATTAGCCTCCCCCCCTCCCATCTGTTAGTAGCAAATGGTCCATGAGGTGAGGGACAAGAGGGTGATCTGCACAAGAAACCTGCACAAGAAATTGGAGTTGCAGCAGGAATCTTCCAAATTTCACCACACCACTGTGAAACTGTGACTGTGAAAACCTGACACCAACCAGCTGGGATAGATCACTATCCTGACATTCAAACCTTATCTTCATATAAATATGTCCAGACAAATTGGAAAGCATGGCACAGATCACATGCCACCATAGAAGAGTCAATGAATTGCCACAGCTGGAGGCAGGAAGGGATGGTAGTAGCAAATGGTCCATGAGGCCTCCACAGGGTGGGTGAGGGACAAGAGGGTGATTGGCACAAGAAACCTGGGGAATTGGAGTTGCAGCAGGAATCTTCCAAATTTCACCACACCACTGTGTTTGAAATCCTCTCAGAGTCAGAAACCACAAATAATCATGCTGTAATTCTGTCCTTTTCAATAGAGAGCTGTGATGGAAAAAGGAATACCTGCCATGGCTGCAGCCTTGGAAGATCCAGCCTGGGCCTGCTCAACTTTACACCCTCTGCTGGGAGCTAGAAGAGTATGCGGCATGCAAGGCACGTGCCACAGCCTGGACACTGCTGTAAACATGGTAGTTGTCTCGAGACAGACTTTGCTCAAGCATATCCAGGGGCAAATTCTCTTTCTGTTCACATCTCAGGTGGCCTTTCACGGACAATACATGCTTTGAATAGAAACATTGAAATGCTTTCTCACAGTAAGGAATGAATGCATAGGCATCAGAATTGTCATGTTTAGGATTATTGTTTGTCTAGATAGAGAAGGAAAAGAAGTAATGGCTGTGGTGGAAATACAATGACTTGGGAGACGATGGCCAGGTGAAGTCCCACAAAGCTGTTGTGATCCAGACTTTCCCTTCAGTGGGTTCTACCCCCACTGCAAATAATGCATTTAGAAGCAATATCCCATTATAGAAAGAGCGCATCTCTGCATAGTAAACCAATACCTTGACCTGTGTTCATGTGCAAATAGTAACATGCCATCCAGACACAGCCAGTTCTGGGATGCTCTGCGAGATGGCCACACAGATACCATGCCTGGTGAGCAAAGGTGCCAGTGTCTGTATGAAGTGTTCTCCATTGTCAGTGTCTGGAGCAAAGAGACCAATCCAATTCCATCTGAAATGCAGGAGCAGTTTGACAATTCCCAGGTACATCTTTCCATATTTGGGGACAACTTGGTGAAAAAAAGGGAACTGAGCTTTATCCTTAAGGTCACGGGAGACAAAACTGTAACTGACCTAGTGAGGAACAGAAGAGATCAATCATTTGCTTTGTTTGGAGGGCAAAGCTCAGAAATCTGTTAACTTAAACTGATTCGACCTAGTAAAATGCCTTTCAATAACAGTGAGGAATGGACCATATTGTGCAAACGTGGAAGGCAGGTTAGGCAAGTTCTGCCCTTGCTACCAAGGCACCCACATGCAGCAGAGTTTTCCCCGAAGGTGTGAAAGGTTGCCAGTAATTAAAGTGGGAGGAAGGTAGAGGGTTACATTGAGAGCCCAGTGGGTGGTGATGTAGCTAATGTAACACTTCGTCAGCTGCATCCTGGATTGCCTTCCCTGAGCACCATTCATGGTGGCTTGATGTGAAGAACGGACCTTTATGGAGAGAGAACACAAGAACACAACAGTTGTGCTGGATGAGACCAAAGGCAGATTCAACCCAGCTTGCATTTTCCCACAGTTGCCAACCAGATCCTTCTGGGAAGCCCACAAGGAGGACATGAGTACACCAACACCCTCCCATTCATTCATGTTCTCCAGCAAGTGGTATTCACAGCCATGGTGCCTTTGCTCTTGGAGGAAGCTTATCTCCTCCAATACTAGCAGCCATTGATAGCCTTGTCCAGGAATTTGTCCAATCCCCTTTCAAAGCCATCTTTGCTGTTGACTACTAGGGAAGGGAGAATCAGGGCTGCTCAAGGCTGCACACAGTCTCCAAACTTTATTTCACAGCTCATATTCCATTCTCTCCTGTTCTCATTTGCCAATCTTTCTCTTCATTTGAATTTCAAAAAGTGCAACATTTTCCATCGTTTTTTGGTATTGTTATGCTAATATTTTAATTTAATTTTTGTGAACCGCCCAGAGAGCTTCGGCTATTGGGCGGTATAGAAATGAAATACATACATACATACATACATACATACATACATAAAATATTTTACAGTAAAGAACCATAAGGCAAAACTTGTCTGAGAGAGTGATGTCTGTAAATAGAAAACTCCGTATGGCTTATATCTAGAGTGAAGAATGTAATATGTTTCTACTCTGGCATCTGGTTGTTTGAGAAATCAAGATGTAGATAAGTAGGCCAGTAGCCTGGGATTGCCTATGTACTGATAAAACATCTTGAGAGAACCTCTGAGCCTGGGCACTTGCCACAACATAAAGCTGGAAAGAAAGAATAGTGTTTTCCCCAAACCCCTGGAGGTGTTTTAAAGCAAAGTGCATTCAGCCTGCACCACTCATTCCTACCTGTGGAATTTTGTAGATGTCCAACATGGTTGAAATATGGATGGAGATTTCAGAGTCAGCTCCTTGCTCAAGAACAATCAAGGGGTCATTCCGTCTCCCACAGCCATAGTTTGGACTATTCATTTGCCCAGGAGACAGCAGATCTAGCTTGGTGTCATACGTGATCCTTGCATTGTAATAATTGTCATAGATGTTGGTCTTCTGGTACAAGAGTCTTTTGGTTGGACGCAGCTTCTTTCCCACCTTGAATGAGGCAATGTATGTCCAGAAAGAAAAGGAATAACGAGGGAAAGTGTCAGTGGCACTGCTGGAAGCTCTGGGACGCCGAAAGTGATCTAGACAGGACACAAGCATTCCTGTTCCTCCAGGCCTGGTTTCACCACCAAATGACTTTAACCTCCTGATGCTCAGTTGCTCAGGGACAAGACTTAGGGATGTTTTGTTTGGGTTTGTGCAGTTTTGCCTGGAAAGTGCTTGGCCTAACTTTTCAGACTGGAGGGGCTCCTCCTGTGCCTTTTCCATGGCTACCAGCTTTGTTGTTGTTGTTGTTCAGTCGTTAAGTCGTGTCCGGCTCTTCATGACCCCATGGACCATAGCACACCAGGCCTTCCTGTCCTGCGCTCTCTTCCGGAGTGTGCTCAAGTCCATATTCACTGCATCAGTGATGCTATCCAGCCATCTCATCCTCTGCCGTCCCCTTCTCCTTTTGCCTTCAGTCTTTCCCAGCATCAGGGTCTTTTCCAGAGAGTTTTCTCTTCGCATTAGGTGGCCAAAATATTTCAGCTTCAGTGTCAGTATCTGTCCTTCCAATGAGCACTCAGGGTTGATTTCCTTTAGGAGGCTACCAGCTTGGGTGGCTTCAAAAGAAGACTAGACAAGTCCATGGAGGGCAAGGCTTCCAATGGCTCCTATTCCTGATGGGTGCACTTTACCTCCAGCATCAGAGGCAGTGTGCAGAGATGGGTGAACAAGTGATGTTTGAGATAGCTAAGAATCTCCAGACATTGTCTTGTCATTCATCTCATGCAAGATTCCCATTCACATTTTTGCTTGCCTTCAGCAATGTGGAAAATAGGTATAGACTACACTGCATTTCTTTCTTTCTTTCTTTCTTTCTTTCTTTCTTTCTTTCTTTCTTTCTATTTATTTAGTTACTGTCCTTTTAAGTTTTAAAAATTATATCCCATCCTTTAAAAAACTGTCCAAGGTTGGCATGTATTTTTTTGGTGGGGGGTGGGGAGGATTTAACTTCACTAAAGTTCTGTCCAGCGTTGCACTTCTGACCTCACTTTGACCAGAGTATGTGGCTTATTGGTAAGTTCTCGCAAACATATTTTTCTCCAGCCACACACCTGCATATGAAGCTGCACAGAGAGTTCAGGATGTGGCAGAAGCAATTGTCCCCTTTGTAATTATAAAAATCATGGTGATTTCGTCTTGTTCTTCTTGCCAGTGCTCCAGAGATTTCCCCAAAGATTGCTTTTGAGACCATAACCATCAGAATCAAGTTCAATAGGAGGGAATTTCTTGCACCAAGCATAAAATTAGTGATGCATAAATACTTCCCACACCACTGAGAGCTTGGGCTGTGGCTTTGGGCAGGCAGGGACGCTGCTGCAGCAAGGTTTAATATCATCACTTTTGGAGCAGAAGCCCTGGCTGGGCCCCATCTGTATTAGCTAAGTCACTGACTGCAGCCTTGGTCTTCGGAAAGGTTTCTCTTCTTCTAAGGGAGCAGCCAGAAAGGAGGTGACTGGAGCAGGCATGCCCAACATGATACTGATTGTACTGCTAGTCGTCCTGCTGCTGCCCTTCGCAGCCTTGGGGATGCTGAAGGCAAAATGCCCCTTGAATTTATGGAGAGATCAATATAATCCTGGCAACTGTTACAGATCAGGGGATCTCCTCCTTAGTGGGCTCTTACCTATGCTACATGCTCAGGTCCTTCCAAACTCCTTCTCCTATCCTCCTTCTATCCACATGAGACTGTAAGTAATTATGGAGTGAAGCCTGAGGGCTGCTGGTGGTGGTGGTGGTGGAAGATGAAATCACCTGTGCTAATCAAAAAGTCCTGGTCCTTCAGTCCCGGAGTGGCACATGACCTGGTGCTGAATGTTTTGTTTTGTTTTTTAAGTTCTCTCTATGGAGGCAACCCTGGGTTACCTGTTTAACTACACTGATTGAAATTCCTCACACAGCCAGATCCCATTTCCGAATAAGATTAAAATCTTCGCTCTACATCGGGGACATACTATCACTCTCTCAGACAAGATTTGTTATTTTGCTTTGTTCGTGTTTTGTTTTTTTGCTATAAACGTATCAGCATATCAATACTAAACTCAAAGTTTGTTCGTGCACAGATTCAAACACATGACACAGTCAACATCATCTTAAGTCAAGGCTTCTAAGCAGAGAAAAAACAATATCATCTTCAAGCTTTCCAAGACGGTTTGGAGGCAACATGTCGAACTGATCCACAAGGAGTGCTCCTGACGTTGTGTGTTCAGAATCTCCTTTATATACCTTTGGAGGCTAACAAATATATTTAGATAGTTTTTACTTCATGTATCCATTTGCTAAGGAAACATTTTTATTCCTAAACTACTTATGTCTAAAAAACAACACCTCTCATTGTTATAAATGTCCAGAACAACATTTTAAAAAACCCCCGAATCTCATGGTATGCTACTGGTGTGTTTGTGACAGAAGACTTATTTCTTTGGCTCCATTGTGCCTTGTATGCATTCTCAAAACATGTCTTTTGTATTTATGATTTGAGAAGATCAAATCTTGTTACCTTATCTGATCAAATTTCTGTTCCTATGCTTCATTAAAGTGCTTTTTATGATTTTATGAGGGTGAGGTCTGTATAATTCTAACATGGGCACTGACCACGTGGTATCCCAAGTGCAAAAGCTGCCACTTCTTATTTGGATTCCTTTCCTGTCAGCAAAGAGTACTAATGAGTCAAGAATTGTCTGGTATCTTTGTCTCCCATCTGGGAAGCCTCAAAGATAAGAGAAGTTTAATTACTCTTGTACCAGTTGAGTTGCACTGCGCTCTGAAATTCCATATTTCAATCCAGAATCCTCTTGAAGGAATTAAATTATTGCATTTCCAAACTTTACAGCAGGGACAAGGTGGTGTAAATATGTAAGATATGCCTGATCTGCTACAGTGGAATTCCTGGCTCCACCACACCAATGCTGAAGTTGGAGCCTGGGATATTTGCCTATTACGTAGGTGCTCTACTACTGAGCCAATCTAACCAGATCCATTCTGAAATTCAACATTCTTCTGAACATTCATAGCAATGCTATTGTCCTCCCAGCCCAAGAAGTACAAACCGTTAAGTGGAGATCAACTGTTGTGCTTCTGAGTCTGCAACTGACTTAGCATGAGTAAATTTCCAAATATAAATGGAAAAGGTTTATGTTGCCTGGATATGTCCTTCAAGCTACAGAGCAAGAAATCTGGCATGTTTTATTAAGTAGAGGATGACAATGTGAAACATACATTTTTCTGCAGAAGTCCCGACGTAATTTACTTCCACAACCTAGCCTTCCTGTTTGCCATTCAAGAGATCAACCAGAATCCCAGCCTCTTACTCAACATCACCCTGGGATACAACATCTATGACAATTATTACAATGCAAGGATCACGTATGACACCATGCTAGATCTGCTGTCTCCTGGACAAATGAATATTCCAAACTATGGCTGCGGACGACAGAATGACCTCTTGATTGTACTTGAAGGTGCTGACTCTGAAGTCTCCATCTGTATTTCAACCATGTTGGGCATCTACAAAATTCCACAGGTAGGAATGAGTGGTGCAGGTTGAATGCACTTTGCTTTAAAAGACCTCCAGCAGTTTGGGGAAAACACCTTTCTTTCTTTCTTTCTTTCTTTCTTTCTTTCTTTCTTTCTTTCTTTCCAGGTTTATGTTGTGGCAAGTGCCCAGGCTTAGAGGTTCTCTCAAGATGTATTATCAGTACAAGGGCAAGCCCAAGCTGGCCTACTTATCTAAATATTCAGATTTCTCACACAACCAGCTTAGTAAAAAGAATAAAATCTTCCCTCTAGATAGAGGTCATACAGTTTTTTTCTATTCCCACACATCACTGTCTCAGGCCAGTTTTGCCTTTTGTTTCTTTACTGTAAAAATATTAACGTAGCAATACCAAAGAACACTTGGAAATGTTGCATTTTTTCTATTCAAATGAACAGAAATCATGGCAAATGAGAACAGGAGAGAACAGAACACGAGCTTTGAAGAAAAGTTTGGAGAATTTGTGCAACCTTGAGCAGACCTGATTCTCCCGTCCCTAGTAGTCAATAGCAAAGATGGCTTTCAAAGGGGATTGGACAAATTCCTGGAGGAGAAGGCTATCAATGGCTACTAATCATGGTGGCTTTATTCTACCTCCAAGAGCAGACTACTCATTCCTATGAATGCCACTTGCTGGAGAGTATGAACAGGAGGATCCTGTCACACTCATGTCCTGCTTGTGGGCTTCCCAGAAGGATCTGGTTGGGTGCTATGGGAAACAGCATGCTGGATTAAGTCTGCCTTTGGACTCATCCAGCAGAACTGTTGTGTTCTTCTGTTCTCTCTCCATAAAGGTCTGTTCTTCACATCCAGCCACCCTGCATTGTGCTCAGGGAAGATGTCAGGGTTCCCCTTATGACCTGGACCCCCTATGCAACTCCTTAAGGATCTCTTGCATCTTTAAGAGTCTCACCTTCCTTCTTCTAAACTTCCCCTTCCCAGTAATCTGAGGTTTAGCTTGTAGATGTGGGATGACTGACATTCTAGACACAGAGGTTAACCACAACAGTTTACTGGTAAATTTAAAGCTAGCAAATCACAACTAAAGGTATTTACATAATGGAGCTGAGTGATACAAAAGGGATTAAAAGATAATACAAGTTGAAAAAGGCAAGTTCCTTTACCATAGCTGACCTTAGACTTTTCTAGGCTGCTTCTTCCTGCTCACTCTTCAGACTCTGCTCTCACTTCAGGCTCGGTCTGTGTCTCTAACTCTGCTCTTACTGACTCTCTCACTCTCTTTATATACCCTCCTCCCTCAAAACTGAAAGTACTGCTTCAAACCTGACAAAATGAAACTTACATGGAGAAATGAAACTGACACTTAACCAGAGAAAGGAAACTACTCCTCTCAGGGATACCCCTTCCCAACAGAAAACTCCAAGCTTCTAGGCAAGACATTTTTCCCATTGCCTTTGTAGGCCTCAAACCTTCACATCCCCCCACCCCTTCTTTTAAAGTGGAACAATTTTCCTTGACCAAGGAGAATTGTGAAATGTACAACTTAACAGAAGGCAAATGAACAGCCTTTACTTTTGAGAAAGAGCATCTGTGCTCTTTCACAGATTTCACAGATTTTTCTTTGAGAAAGAGCATTCTGTCTCCCTGGAACATGTTCAATTTTCATCTGGAATTCCTGTAACTTCCAGGACCATCTCTGGAGCTTTGAGTAGGTATTTTGCATAGTCTGTATCCATTGCAAGGCATGGTGATCAGTCCATCAAGTAAATTCTTGTCCAAAAATATAGGGTTGGAGCTTGTCCAGAGCCCACTCCACAGCCATACATTCTTTCTTGATCGTGGACAAGTTCCTTTCTCTTGGAAGAGTTTCCTACTCAAATAAACTACTGGGTGTTTGACACAGTGATGTTTCTGTAGCTGCATAGCTCCAGTGCCAGTTTCCAAAGCATCTGTGGCTACAATAAATGTCTTTCCAAAGTCAGATGTCTTTAACACTGGCCTTTAAATTACAATGTCCTTGATTTTGTCAAAAGCTTCCTGACATTCAGCAGCCCCCACAATCTTATCAGCTCTACATTTCTTTGTTACATCAGACAAAAGTCCAGCAATTACACCAAAATGGGATAGAAATTTCCTATAATACCCAGCAAGTCCCAAGAATGATCTAACCTGTTTCTTGGTTTTAGGTCTGTTCCAGCTTTTAATAGCCTCAGCCTTGTCCCATAAACGTGTTTTATACGTATAACCATTTCCCACTTCTTGCTCCACATTTTCATCAGGTATCCTTTGAACCTGTAAAACAACTTCACCTCCTGTATAATATGGCTTATCATATTTACATGCACCACTTTTGGCTTTTCCTCAGACATTTTCTTAACCACCACATCTGTCAGGTCATCCAATTTGTCTCTGATTACATAGGGGGCATGACAAACAGCATTGAACTTGTCCTTGTGCAGGGGAAGAACGATCATTACTTGATCCCCCACCTCATATAAACTGGAGAGTGCAGTTTGATCATTCCAGAACTTGAGAATCTCATGGGCCTTTGTTACATTTGTTTGAACCTCTTTACAGAGATCATCTAGGGTTTGTCTGAGATTCAGCACAAAGTCCACCACAGAAGATTTGCTTTCCACCAATTTACCTTCCCAGTTTTCTTTTACGAGATCAAGAGGGCCTCTCACTTTTCTGCCATACAATAGCTCAAATGGTGAAAATCGTGTTGACTCCTGGGGAAATTCCCTATAAGCAAAGAGTAGGTGTTGCAGTGTGCCATCCCAGTCATTAGGGTGTATGTTCACATAAGCTAGCATTGTTCTCTGAAGGGTGGTGTTAAATCTCTCAAACAATCTGTTGCATTGGGGTGGTAAGCAGTAGTTTTCAACTGTTTTACCCCACAGGACTTCCACAGACATTCCATTACCTCAATTTGTTCTCCAGTCTGTCAAAAATTCTGAGGGAAATTCTGTTCTAAAGAAAATTCCAAGCAAAACCTCAGCTACAGATTGGGCATCTGTAGAGGCCATTGCCACAGCTTCTGGGTACCTTGCAGCAAAATCTACCACCACAAGGATGTACTTTTCCCCTCTGTGTGTGTCAGGATTTCCTTAGCCCCCACTTTACTTCAGCACCCAAACATACACAAATGAGAGGTTTCAGTCTACAGCTTTTAATCCATTACTCCACAGATGCAAATTCTCAGAGACTCTCCATCTACAAAGGAATGCCTTCAGGGGATTCAAATGGGATTTACGAGAGTTGCCCCCCATTTGAAGAGGGAGGCGGTCTGGCTAGCCTAACTTAAGGGGGGAGGTCCCTCTGTTCTTGTGAGGTCTCTAAGTGCAGCTTTTCATGCAAGGCCAATCGGGTAGACCATCTAAGTTCCGCGCCTGCCTGCTCTGTCTTTGCTCTGCGCCTGCGTCTGGCATCTATTAGGTGATCCTCCCCAAACCCCACCTCCTCCTGAGCACTGCCTCTCAGCGGGGGGGGGGGGGTGAGGAGGGACCCTCATGCTCAGCCATCTGGATGTTTGTAACCTGAGAAGCAGGCCTACTCATATCTGAACTAGCCTGGGAAAATGCCTCCCCCATGTCTGATGGTTCTTCTTCAGAATCTGAACTGCTATCCCACTCCCTGCACTCAGAAACACCCCTGACATTATGTGTGGGTTTATTGAAGGGGCCCACTATATCCATTCCCACTCTGAAAAATGCCTTTCCGCTGTGGCCGCAAATGGCAGCTGCGTAGCGGCCGCCATTTGCGTCCTGCCAGGCTGCCATGATAGCAGCCTATTTGACCTATCACGGCAAAGAGCAGGAACGCAAACAGCGGCTGCTACGCCATTTGCGCTGCTGCTCTTTTCGCGATAGGCTATGTAGGTTTCGTTCCGGGGGGATTCCTCAGAGTGGCAGGGGGAGGGAGGCCATTCCGCCATGGGTTTCAGGGGGCCAAATGCCAGTGCATTCGGCCTCACTGAAATCCATGGTGGCATTCTCCTCCATCCCTAGATAGGCAGCAGTTTCAATGGGGCTTCACCTTGGTCCCCTGCTTTCCCCACACACAGACAGGTTTCACAAGGTCTGCAACAGTTTGGCAATACCGGGCCAGAAGAAATTTGCCATTAACCTTTGTTTAGTCTTGCTTTTCCCCCAAATGTCCTGTGCATGACAAATCTTGGGCTAATTTCAGTAACTTTAGCCAGAATTTTTTCAGGTATCACCAGTTGCTTTAGGGGATCCCAGTTTAGCTCTTGGGTTTTTGGCAACCAGAGCCTATACAACAACCCTTTGTTCCAAATAGCCTGCTCCTTTTTTCCTCAGAAAAAGGCACCACTTTTCCCATTGGCTCTGTAGGCCTCAAACCTTCACAAAAGGCAATCCAGGATGCAGCTGACAAAGAGGTACATTAGTTACATCACCACCCACTCGGGTCTCCATACGCCCTCTCCCTTTCTCCCTCTTTAATGAATGGCAACATTTCTCACCTTTGGGGAAAACTCTGCTGCACGTGGGTGCCTTGGTAGCAAGGGCAGTTCCTGTCTAGCCTTCCATTCCACCTTTGCACAATATGGTCCATTCCTCACCTCTATTGAAAGACATTTTACTAGTGCTAATAACTTTAAGTTAACAGATTTCTGTGCTTTGCCCTCAAAACAAATCAAATGACTGAACTTTTCTGTTCCTTTCTAGGTTAGTTACAGTTTTGTCTCCTATGACCTTAAGGATAAAACTCAGTTCCCTTTTTTTCACCAAGTTGTCCCCAAATATGGAAAGATATACCTGGGAATTGTCAAACTGCTCCTGCATTTCAGATGGAATTGGATTGGTCTCTTTGCTCCAGACACTGATAATGGAGAAAGGTTCATGCGGACACTGGCACCTTTGCTCACCTGGCATGGTATCTGTCTTTCCATCTCACAAAGTATCCCAGAACTGGCTATGTCTGGATTGAGCATTAGGGAGGATTTTATTTTCACATGGACACAGGTCAAGGTATTGGTTTACTATGCAGAGACTCGCTCTTTCTATAATGGAATATTGCTTCTAAAACTAATATTTGAAACATCTGTAGAACCCACTGAAGGGAAAGTCTGGATCACAACAGCTTTGTGGGACATCACCTCAGCATTGTCTGACAGAAGGTTACATTTCCAAAACAGCCATTACTTCTTTTCTTTCCTGATCCAGATGAATAATACTCCCAAACTTGACAATTTTGATGCCTATGCATTCATTCCTTACTGGGAGAAAGCATTTCAATGTTTCTATTCAAAGCATGCATTGTCTGTGAAAGGCCGACGTAGATGTGAACAGAAAGAGAAATTGCCTCTGGATGTGCTTGAGCAAAGTCTGTCTCAAGACAATTACAATGTCTACAGCAGTGTCCAGGCTGTGGCACATGCCTTGCATGCCTCATTCTCTTCTAGCTCCAAGCAGAGGGTGATGCTGGGCAGACCCCGGCTGGATCCTCCAGGGCTACAGCCATGGCAGGTATTCCCCTTTCCATCACAAATCTCTCTACTGAAAATGACAGAATTATAGAATGATTATTTGTGGATTCGGACTCTGAGGGGATTTCAAGCACAGTGGTGTGGTGAAATTTTGGACATTCCTGATGCAAATTAAATTCCTGAGGCTCCTTCTGCAGATCACACTCTTCTCTCCCCGCCCCCCCGAGGCTTGAAAGACGATTTTCTAATAGCAGATGGGGTGGGTTGTAGGGTCAGTCCATCCCTTCCTGCCTCCAGCTGTGGAGATTCCTTGCCTGCCTCTTCCATGTGGCCTGCTATCTGTGCCTTGCTCTCTATGTTTCTGGGACTGTTTATATGAAGATAAAGTGTAGATGTCAGGATGGTGATCTGTTCCAGATAGTCAGATGGGATTCCAGCTGAAGCAGGGAATTCAAGGCAAGGCTTTATATTTTGGTAAGCCAAGGCTTACCATAGCATCACCAATGCAATGAATATGGACTTGAGCACACTCTGGGAGAGAGCGCAGGACAGGAAGGCCTGGTGTTCTATGGTTCATGGGGTCATGAAGAGTCAGACATGATTGAATGACTGAACAACAACAACAACAACAACAAGCCAAGTCAGGCTAGCCAAAGTTCAGTATCCGGTGAGACAAAGTTCAATTCCAGGCATAGCCTTGGAGAGCTCCGTGTGGCGTTCAGATGCATGATCAATACAATTGAGACCTCAGTAGGGCTTTTGCTCAGTCCAGGTGGTTAGCACCACCTCCACTGGAAGGAGACACTTCCAGTTATAGGGCCTTGCTTCCTTCACCAGCTGTTGGCTCCGATGGTGTGAGGAAGATCATGGATCCATTAGGACTTCTGGTGCAGAGAAGACGATCTCAGCATGATCTTCTCAACCCAGGGAGGTGGTCGCAAATTATGGAGTTCTAGTAGCTCTTGATTTGGTGGGGCTTTCAGGAAAGCAAGGTCATCTGGGGTTGGCTTTGCGGGGATTAGCATTCCTTCTCCTATTTGACACTTCATCTGAGGCTATGGCTTCATCCTGTGAACCTGGGGAATCTGACTCCCGGGTTCATGACCAATGGTCAGGCACCCATGCCATAAGCTACTACTACACATGTCTTTCTGCTCAGTCACATTTACTTCTGCCTGGGCATCGTATGCTGCAAAGCTGATGGTATGCCCGTCTGGGTCCGAGTGGAGATGCCTTGCAGTTAGTCCTGGCCAGGTTTTCAACAGCTCCACTCAGCAAGCTTGTTATTGTTATTACTCCCTGATCTGGTAAGAACATGAGGTGATGATAATCATCGGTCAAAAAGAAAGTCTCTCTCTGTGTGTATGTGTGTATATATATGACAAACCAGTCATTCATCTTAGTTTTTTAAATTCAAATTCTTAGACAAGATTAAACAGACACTTTAGTTGCTAAATTCTACACCTTCTCCACATAATGTGGTTGCATCATGAAGAAGCAATTTAAATGTTGATTAATATTACATAAAACAGAAATATGCGTGGGTTGGGCAGAAAACAGTCTTAAACATCAGAAAGGGGGGGAAATACTGGTAGAAGTGTTGGGATGAGTATTTGGCTAGAAGATACACTTTGGTATCAAGGTACACTAGATCTCAAAATGGACTTTGGTTAAAAGTATTGTAGACTAGACAATGGTCATGCTATCTGGGGATTATGGATGTTGTAGTCCAACACATCTGCAGGGCAACAGATTGGGGAAGGCTCATCTAATGATTAGAGAAGGTGCACTAGATCTCAAAATTAGAGAAGGTGTGTGCTATTGTTCTGCTTCAAGGTACACTAGATCTCAAAATGAACAGTGCTAAGAAATCTAGGATCATTTTGTCTTTTCTCTGTCATTCTAGCTTCATAATTTTCTAAGAAGATTTGCATTTTCCAATACTTCCATGAATGGGATGTATGTGGATGGAGTTGGGGAACTGGCAGCCAACTTTGATATTTTGTTAAACTGGGTGGCTCCACCCAATATGTCAGTTGTTACAGTGAAAATTGGGAATCTAGAGACAAAGGCATCTGCAGACCAAATGTTCCACATTTGCGAGGATGCCACTGTGTGGCCTACCCAGGTGAGGAATCCTACGTGTTCCATTTTATAGGCTTTAAATACTTTGAACTACTAATAAATTGTTGGGAAGTGTATGTCTTATGTAAGCCTTCCCCAGCCGATCTGTAGTCCAGATGTGTTGGACTATAAGTCCCATCTTCCCTAGATATCATGGCCATTGTAGCCCAACACACCCAGAGTGCACTAGATTGGGGAAACTTAGCTTATGCTGTCATTGCTGCATCTGTCAAGTAACCTGTCTAGGCCAGTTCTGTCTAACACAGCTGGTGATAGCTCTTCAAGTTCTCAAACAATCAGCATTTCTTCAATGCTTCTACTGGAGCTCATTCTACAAGCACAGCATGCACTCTGCCAGAGAGTTCTGGCTCTTCCAACTGCTACCAATTCCCATATAATCATCAGGACTAGTATCCATTCTTAGCTTTCTCCTCCATGACTTTCCTAGGCCCCTTCTACACTGCCCCAGTTGGTAGTCAATAGATTAACTATGTGCTGTGTGAAGAAGTAATTCCTTTTTTGTGCCCTGAAACTCCCACCAATCCACTTCATGGGATGATCCTGGGTTCTAGTATTATGAGAGACAGAGAAAAATGTTTTGCTATCCACTTTCTCCACACCATGCGTACATTTGTAAAGATCTATCAGGTTTCCCCATATTCAGCCTCTTTATAAGCTAAACAGTAGCAGATGTTGTAACTTGTCCTCAAAGGGGAGTTGATCCAGCCCCTTGTTCATTCTGGTTGCCCTTTTCTGCACTTTTTCCTACTCCACAATATTCTTCTTTAGGTGTGGTGACCCACAATGTACACATTATTCCAACTATGGTGAGCAACATCTTCATCGAGCTGACCACCACAACTGCATGCACTCTTTCTTGGGCTATTGCTACTAGCTCAGACCTCATCAGATGGGTTTTTCCCCCATCATGCATCATTTTGCCCTTGCACCCATTGAACCCCATTTGCCATTTTGATGCTTGTTCTCCCAATTCAGAGAAGTCCTTTTGGAGGTCTTCACAATCCCATTTTGTTTAAACCACTGTAAATAATGCGGTGTCATCAGCAAACGTGGCTACCTCACTGCTCACTCCAAATTCCATAACATTTATGAACCAGTTGAAAAGCACTGGTCCAAATATAGATCCCTGTGGGACCCCACTGTATACATCCCTCCATTGCACTAATGTATCATTTATTCCTACACTTTACTTTCTGTTCTTTAACCAGTTCTTTGTCTCAGCCTACTGAGTCAGTGGAGGATGGAGGGCATTTTCTGATGTTCCATATCCCTTGGACTGTACTCTATAAACTCTTAGGGAGGTTGTAAGAAATTATCTGTTTGTGTTCAGGAGGCTATGATTTGTAGTAGGGCTGTGCACTGCTTCAGTCCAAATCCCAAATCCCAAAGCAAATCGGGGTGCTTCGTTGAGCTCCAAAGTGGGTCAGAATAGCCCCAAGGCAGTACAAAATGAAACGGGTTGCCCCAGAAGCATCTTGGTGAACCTCAGAGATTCAGGGCTATTCTGAAACACAGACAGCCTATCTCTAAAATCTATCTTCTTGCAAATGATCAGGGAGGGGGGTGAGGAGGAGGAGGGAGGGGGGAAATGGTGACCCTTGGTGAATGGCCACTCTAGTTGCTAGATTAGGGCTGAACTTAACCCAGCAGTCTCCAATCAGTGGCAGTGGTGGTGGTGGTGGGGATGCTGTATATAACAGGAGATCCGTCTGACTGTGAGAGAGAGTTAGTTAGAGAGAGAATTGGTTAGAGAGAGAGTTGGCTGGCTAGATCTGTGTGGTGTGCATGTTCTACTACAGCTTCACTTGGAATTCTTCTTCCTTCCCACCCAGCTCTTCTCAATTCAGCTATTCCTATTAGTCTTTCCTTTCTTTATTTTCTACTAGATTCTTTATTTTTTTTTAAAAAAATAACTAAAATAAAAGTATTTTAGTGTCCTTGCCTTATTCATTGGCCTCCACCCCCCTTCTCAATTCCTGCATTCCTTACCTTCCTATTTCAACACACACACACACACTTTTCCCTTCTGTTAGGCTTTATAGTGTACATCCTTCCCCACCCTAGCTAGTAGGTACTAGTACTACTTTCCTTTGCCTTGTTCTTTTGGCCTTTTCAACTCTTATCATTCTAAATAAATAAATAAATAAATAAATGCAAAATACAATACAAACATTTCTTTTCTCTAAGGCTTTATAGTGACTACCCCCCCTAACTTGTATGTAGTTTTTCTTTCTGTATCTCCTGTTCCTTTGCCCTTGTGTGTGCTCTGTGTGTGTGTGTGTGCACATGCGCAATGTACTACACATGAGTCCAAACATTATAGTGGGTAAAGCACTACACATGTATTATACATGACACAATATATAATATATAGTGGACAAAGCAGTGCACGCACAACCTGTTTGTTTACTGTGGTGCAAAGCAACCCCAATATGAGTCACATAGGGGTCTTGACAGGCGTAAAGGCAGGTGAGGTGCTGGTGGGACCAGCAGCACCAGTAGCCAGGCTGGCTTACCACCAGTCCAGATAGTGCATGGTCCAGGGCAGCAGAGTGCAGAGGCCATTTGCAGGGCCTGGAGATCCCTGCTTGAGGATGTGGCTGCAGGCAGCAGCAGCATCCCTCTTTCCAAAGGAGCACCGTCTCCTTCTTAGGTAGTGGAAGAGGGGAGCATCATGTCAAAGGTGTCAGATGTCCTCAGCATAGTGGAGGGTCAAGAGGAGGAGATGCTCCAGGGTGTGAGGGAGGATGATCAGCAGGCAGAGGCTCAATCTCCACCACCTGACCCCTCTTCCATTGTTCCTGCAGTGACCCCTGAGACTCAAGGCAGGGAGTCTCTGTCTCCACAGAAATGGCAGGGCAGCATCGTGCGGGACCACTTGGAGGCGGGAGCGGATTCCAGCACTGCTGTCTGCTACCACTGCAGGGTGTTCTGAGCAGGGGGAAACAGCGAGGGCACTACACTCCCAGCAGCCTGCTCCTGCACTTAAGGAGGCAGCATCAATCAGTCTTGCTTGGGGAAGAGGCCCCCACATCCCAGCAGTCAGGCAGCAGGGGCAAGCAGAAGGCTGGTAGTGCTGGAACTCCTGCAAGCTCTCTGTCTCTCACCCTCAAGAGGCTTAGGCAGGCCACCATAGAGGAGGTAGGGTGGGGGAAGTATGGATCCACAAGGTGGAGGTTTCCAATACCCAACGAGATCACCAACTGCATCGGTGCGATGGTGGCGTTGGATGACCAGCCATTCAGCCTCATTGAAAATGCAGGGCTCAAGAAGGTGATGGCCCTTGTGCTTCCCTCCTACAAGATGCTGTGTCACACCACCCTTAGCAGGTGAGTGGTGCCCTCCCTGTACCAGGCATGCAGGGAGAAAGTGCTGGACTGTCTGCACCAGGCAGAATTGCAGAGGGTGCACCCCACCTTGGACATTTGGTCCAGCGAGGGTGGAGTGCATGCTTACTTGTCCCTGACAGCTCACTGATGGGCAGCCCCAGGGACGGTAGTGGACAGCACTTCCGTGACTGTGAAGGATAGGTATTGCTGGGCCTTCTTCATGCACAAGTCATGGACCAGTTCCACATGGCAGGAGAGATCACGGAGGCCATGAACCACATGGTGCAGGGCAGGGGTGGCTGGCCTGACATCAGCTCACCCGCAGTTACACGGTCACAGACAGGGGAGCCAACACGGTGAACACTGTGCCTTAGGGTGTGCCTGCAGGTGGCTGTGCCCAAGGGTGGATTTGAGGGCATCTGCTACATTGCACACATCTTCAACCTGACCGTGAGGGATACCCTTGGAATGAGCAGCGCCAAGGTGTATCCCAACCCCCTTTCTGGTATCGGCAATCTGCTGGAGAGCTGCAGGAAGGTGGCTGGACACTTCCACCACAGTGTCAAGGGCAGTAGGCTGCTGCGGGAAAAGCAGAAGGAGTTGGGGCTCCCGCTGTCCATGGGATATCAAGGGTCGGGGACACTGGCATCCAGGCACCCCTGGGCAGGCAGCAGTGGGATTCCATGTCCCTGCTTGTGGTGGTCCTCAAGCTGTTCCTTGAGGCCACTGAAACCCTGAACACCAGCACTGCCCTCCTCAGCCAGGTGAGTTTTTGTTGGGGGGGAAAAATACCCATGCCTAGCACAGAAACTGGTGGGCTAAACTGTGTGAAATTTGGCAAGTTAAATCATGTGCATGGCAGCTGTGATCCTAGGGATGGCAGAGAATTCCGCCACGGATTCCAGTGAGGCTGGATTCTTTAGAATCCGCCCCCCCGGAATCCGTGGCAGAATGGCCTCCTGCCCCCCGTGGAATCCCCTCGGGATGGCACTTACCTGGGGCGAATGTGGCGGATTCGGTGGCGGCAGCAGTTCTAGCAGCGGTGGTGGCGGCTCCGGTGGTGGCAGCAACAGTTCTCGTGGCTGGTCTCCTGGCCGGCTGCGGCCGGGCTGCTGTGGCCGCCATTGCCATCCTTGCAGCCATGATAGGCTACATAAGAATTTACATAGCCTATCATGGCTACCCCCTCCCAAAAAACCCCACAACCCAGCGTATGCAAATGGCATCGGCTATGGCGGCCGCCAATTGCGTTCCCTATTTTTTGCCATTCTAGCCTATGTAAATATTTACGTAGGCTAGAATGGCGAAAAATAAAGGAAGGAACACAAATAGCGCCCACTACGCTACTTGCGGTTCCCTTTTTTTTGCTGTAATTGCCTACTTAAATATTTACGTAGGATAAAATGGTGAAAAATAGGGAACGCAAATGGCGGCCTCCGTAGCCGCCGCTATTTGCGTATGCTGGGTGGTGGTGGTGGGAGGGTTAGCCGTGACTACGTAAATTCGTACGTAGCCTATCATGGCTGCCTGGCTGGACACAAATGGCGGCCGTTACGGCGGCTGCCATTTGCATCCTCAGCAGCCCGTCCGCGGCCAGAAATCTGGCTGCAGATGGCCCTGGCTGGCTGCTCCGCAGCCTGGCCGCGGAGCAGAGCCAGCCATCGAAGATTCTGTGGGGGAGGACTGGATTGCCTCCCCCCCATCGAGGATTCCAGGGGGAGGGACGGAGCGCCTCCCCCCCACTGTGAAAGATTCCGCGAAAAGGTGAGTTTCATACATCCCTATGATCTGCCCAGTTTTCATGCACTTACGTGGAACAAGTGAAAATTTTTAGCTCTTTGCTTTGAGAGTTTTTTTGTTGAAAAAGCAAAATTTACTTGCTTTTAGCACAAAAAACTACTGGGCCAAACTGTCCGAAAAAAGTCAGGTGGAATCACCTCCATACGGGCTGCCAGGTTCCCAAATGTCATGCATTTATCATAAACACTGGAAAACCTATGGCTTTTTCTGTTTTCCAATGCAGGTCAAAAGTAAAAAAGTAAAATCTGAATAATTCAGATAATGGAATCTTGCTTCGGTCCAAAGCAAAGCGGGAGCCAATTCAGAAGGTCCAAGTCAGCATATGAAGTGAATCGGGGTGGTCCATTTTATAGCCCTAATTTGTAGGGAAGTCATAACATGTTCTTTATGCTCTGATGTTGCAATTTGCTATAAGGGAACCTTTTCTTCTTTTTTAAGTACTGCATATAAACATGTAATGTAACTTGATATTATATTTCTACTATTGAGTGATTTTGTATTCTTGTGATATTTTTTATGCACCTCACCACAACTAAATATCCATTTCCCTCCTATCCATGGTAGAAGGCTGGGGTGGGCAGATGTCAGGTTTGTTTGGTCTCCCTCCCCCACCCCCACCCCCAGTCACTAAAATCCTGATCCAAGAACAAGAGCCTGATACAAACAACAACAACAACAACAACAACAACAATAACAACAACAACACGACCCATACACTGTTGATTAAAGAATTTTGAGCCCAGGAATGTGTTCTGAGTACCAGAACTTAATGGAACTCTCTGTCGTTCCACACAAAACCCAATTCTGGATACCACCCAAGTTTTTTTTATTTCAGCAATATAATTTAGTGCATCTGCAGGCTGGGTGTGTAATTTTGATTTTGCTATTGTTAAACAATTGGGAGCTGGAAATCCTTGGCAAGTTGTTGCAAATCTCAGAGACATCTGCCAGTACATGCAGAACTACCTTCTGCCCACCCTTGATATAACCCTTTGCCACTAGTCCTGCACTTCCATAGCAAAATCCCAAACAAAACATCCCCAAATCTTGTCTTTTTTTTTTTTTTATCAACAGAGCAACAGGAGGTTAAAGTCATTTGTTGGTGAAACCAGACCTGAAGGAAGAGGAAAGCTTGTGTCCTGTCTAGATCTCTCCCAGAGCTTCCAACAGTGCCACTGACACTTTTCCTCGATATTCCTTGTCTTTCTGGGCAGAACCTGCCTCATTCAAGGTGTACCAGGAGCTGCTTCCCTGGATACGTCAAGGTGATTCAAGGAGGAAAGCCAGTTTGCTGCTATGACTGTGCTCCCTGTGCGGAAGGGACCATCTCCACTCAGGAAGGTAAGGTGTTCCAGAGGAAAAAGAAGCCCTTGAGGAACAGGACAAAGGTCCACTGTGACATCTGTGGTGAGGTTTTTAAAAAGGCATGTTGAAACACAAATGAAATTTTATTGTGGGGAGCAAAAATATGGAAACTTGCTTCATGAAGTGTTTAAGAAGCAATTGCCTTGAGAGATTACAGTGAGGTGGGATCAGTAGGCAGGATGAGGATCAATTCCAAAGGGATCTCCTCAGAGTAAGTTGTCATTGGTACAATGACATCCCAGTGTGGACCCTGTAGCAAGTCCATCCCATGACTTTTTCTGCCTGAGGCAGAGGACAAGATGGACACCCCCTCCCATTCCATATACAACAGCTGACTGGACCAGCAGAAGGAACTATCTTCCACACTAATGATGGGACAGCATCCTACACTGAACCCGAAGGCAGCAGGCAAACCCACGATGCACAGAGTAGGCTGCAAGGTACACAGTTCTCTGCTTGCTGCTCCTTCCTAGCAGCTGCCAGCTGAGGTGACTGCCTCACCCTGCCTAATGGTAGGGCTGGCCTTGCCCTGGAGTCTCAGCTGCAAAAGAATAGCCAAGGAAAAGCCCTGGTACCTTGGTAAGGAGTTTGAGACACCACTCATCAATCTCAGTCCTGGGTGAATTCTGGAATTCATCCTATTTGTCTATGCTTTGATTTGTCTCCCAGTGCACGATTACCAGTATGGCTACCTGGATCCCAGGAATAAGGAGGCTGATAATGCCTGGAATGGGGTGACCTGTGATTCATCTGAATCAGAGTCCTCATTTGTATTGATGCTTCATGATGTAGGGGACATGACAGGAATTGGGTATCAGCTCCCACTTCAAAACATATTTTATGGAACCTAGAACATAGACTAATATAAATACAAGATACATATTAAGAGATATCATAGTCATATCATGTCACATCACTCTCCTTTCCCTTCTTCTCAGATGCAGATCATTGCACTAAATGTCCAGAGGAGCAGCATCCAAACAAGGACCAAGATCAATGTGTCCCCAAGATTATAACCTTCCTGTCCTATGGAGAATATTTGGGGATCATCCTGGCTTCTTTGGCACTATTCTTTTCCTTAATTACGGGCTTTGTGTTAGGGATCTTCATTAAATTCTTTGATACTCCCATAGTCAAAGCCAACAACCGGGACCTTTCCTACACTCTCCTCATCTCCCTCCTGCTTTCCTTCTTGTCTTGCTTTCTGTTCATTGGCCAGCCAAGAAAAGCAACCTGCCTTCTCCGACAAATTGCCTTTAGCATTATCTTTGCAGTTGCTGTTTCTTCTCTACTGTCCAAAACCATTACTGTGGTGCTGGCCTTCATGGCCACAAAGCCAGGGAACAGGGTGAGGAGATGGCTGGGGAAGAGTTTGGCCAACTCTGTTATCCTATCTTGTTCCAGTGTCCAAATTGTCATCTGCACCATCTGGCTAGGAGTTTCTCCACCCTTCCCTGACTCTGACATGCACTCCCAACATGGACAGATCATCCTGCAATGTAATGAAGGTTCTCTCGCCATGTTTTATGGTGCCCTTGGCTACATGGGCTTCCTGGCTGCCATCTGCTTTACAGTGGCTTTCCTAGCCAGGAAGCTGCCTGAGGCCTTCAATGAAGCCAAACTGATCACCTTCAGCATGCTGGTCTTCTGCAGTGTTTGGGTGTCCTTTGTTCCCACCTACCTGAGCACCAAGGGGAAATACATGGTAGCCGTGCAGGTCTTCTCTACCTTGGCCTCCAGTGCTGGGTTACTGGCCTGCATCTTCCTTCCCAAGTGTTACATAATTATATTGAGGCCCAATCTTAATACAAAGGAGCATCTAACAACAAAATCTAAAGATGGCATCTGAGTTGTAAAATACTCATTGCAATGCAGACAATTCATTTTGAGAATAGCAGCAATATTACGAAAATGACGGAAAAGTTCTGACACAACAAATAGGTCCTTAAGAGGCAGCAAGACAATCTCTCAGAGAAGTTCTGAATCCTCGAAGCTTCTAAATCATGGATGAGGAACCTCTGGCCCTACAGATGTTGTTATGTTACAGCTCCCATCAGCCTCAGCTAGCATGGGATTATGGGAGATGTAGTCCAAGGACACTGGAGGGCCATGATGTCCCTACCTCTGTTTGAAATGTGTATCAGAGTCCTACATCAGGATAACTTTAAAAAAAAAAATATCTGAGGGTTGCAATCATGTGTGTGACATGCCACAGAACACAAATGTTGACATATGAACAGACAGAAACACGCAGACACACATACTAGCATTGGGGACAGCTAAATTCAGAGCATGCACACCAGTGGAAGTGGTGGAGCTTCCAAGCAAAAAACCCAGACCAAATCTCTGCATGAACTCACTCCAGAGAAATGGGAGACCCATTCCCGCTCCATCTGACTAGCTTGTTTCTCTTCACTGAACAGGTGTGTCTCTGACTCTCCTGACCAAGAGAGAAAACAGCGGCTGTCTGGACAGACCCCACTCAGCAAACCATATGCGATTTCCCATTTATATGGGTTGTGGTCCCTGACACACCCCTCAAGCTACATAACACAAAGTGGTAGCAATACACACACACACAAACACACACACATATATATATATGTACATATATATACATACATACATACATACATACATATATATCTATGTATATATTTCTATAACAAAACTTTGACATGATAAAACAAGCTGGACACATTACTACATACAATGCAATTAGGATGAGCCAGCGTGGTGTAGTGGTAAGAGTCTTGGACTAGGAGCTGGGAGATCCGGGTTCTAGTCCCCACTCAGCCATGGAAGCTCACTGGGTGACTTTGGGCCAGTCACACACTCTCAGCCCAACCTACCTCACAGGGTTGTGGTTGTGAGGATAGAATGGAGAGGAGGAGGAGGATAATGTAAGCTGCCTTGGGTTCCTTGCAAGAGGAAAAAAGGCGGGGTATAAATGCAATAAATAAATAAATAAGAAAGAAAGAAAGAAAGAAAGAAAGAAAGAAAGAAAGAAAGAAAGAAGCATGGTCTTATAGGCCCCTTCCAGCCCTACTGTACTATTCTATGATTCTATAATAGAAATCATGGCTAGCATATTACTTAGGAAAATTTAAGTTCTATTCCTGTCAACCAACAAAGCAGACATCATTAAGACATTATAGTTACTTCTGGCAAAGCTGGTTTTCACAGCTTAGTTAATCACATTTCGTAGACTTCTCATTCTCCCAGGATTTCTCTTCCAAACAGATCGAACCCTTGCCTTTTGCAACCCTTATGTTGATGACCTCATCTGAAGTTTATGATCTGGTCATAACACTACTCCTTGTTCAGCCATCTAACCCTAATAGGGCTGCTTCCCAAAGTGGCCAGGTTTACAATATACTTTAGAACCTCCTGAGGTCACAATGTTATGTCCCCTAGACAGTGTCTGGGGGATATAGGCTAATTCTATTTCTGGGATCTGAGGTTAGAACAAGTGCTCTGAATTTTGTGCCCAGAAACTGCCCTTAACACACCCTCCCCACCTTCTCATAGCCGGTGCGGTTTTCTCCGTGCTGGCTATGTCTCCATGCTCAGAAATGGAACACAGAGATGGGGAAAAGGGGGAGATTCTGGGTGGATAACCAGCAGCCTCCAACTTTGGAGGCTGCCAGCTGTCAAGATAGGATTGTGGTCTTAATGAAGGTATCCTTTCTAAGCAAAGCAGCTTTGGTGGAAGTGGTTAAAAACCCACTTGTGGCAACCCCTCTTTGTCCCATTTCCAATAACACTTTCCAGGACTCACACTTAGCTTAGGGCATACCTTAGGGATGGATGAACTCACCTATGCTGAGCTTCATCGGGCGGTCGCCAAGTCACTGATGCCATCTGCCCCTGCTCTTGGACCATCCGAGCTTTGCTGTGCCTGATGAATTGTGTGTAACAATGGCAGCTTGGGAACTTCTGGGTTTGGCAGAAGTAAGGGCCCTATTTATGCAACAATGAAGCCATGAATGCTTCATTCACACCTGTTGTTATTGTTCAGTCGTTCAGTCGTGTCCGACTCTTTGTGACCTCATGGACCATAGCACGCCTGTACTGTTGCATAAATGAGGCCTTGACTGCCACCAAGTATGTGACATTCCCTACCCAGGAGCACCTGTGCTGCCATTGTTGTGCAGGATGGCAGTTCCCTAGGGGGGACAAACAATTGGGCACTTACTGATCCGTGGGGTGCTTGCCAAGAGGGTCTGGGAGAACCCCGCGTTTCAGCAAGTGGAGTCTGGGCGGGTGCGCGCGGGGAGGCCAATTGCTTCCCCCTGCCCGGACTCTTGCAACATCCCTAGCATACATAGTGAATCACTCTTTGACTCATCATTTACAGTTAGCCCACACAGAATATTATGAGGAATATTACATCCATTCAATGTGACACAAGCACATGGTCAAAAAGCAGTGACCGAGGTGGATGCTGTGAAATATAGAAGAAGGACTTCCCTAAGAAAGGACAGGGCTTGAAAGATCCCTTGGATTCTAATGGATCCCTCTGGAAGAATGGTGCTGAGGGACAGTGAAGGTCTCAGTGAAGACACTGATTTGCTAAGCAGAAACTCAGGCGGCCATAGTCCGATACTCCAGATAAACAAATTAGGATTACCAGCCTGCGGGGGCTGGTGAGTGAACCAAGCGCCTTCATCATCAAGAAAACCATGTTTCAAAAGCTTTCTAAGAATTCTTTAGAATTCTAAGAAGTCTTCAGAACTTTTTCTAAAAATTATCTTCAACTGATCCATCAAACCCTCTTATGGTGTGATCTTCCTGATCTGTCCCAAGACCCAAGAGGTTCTGGTGGAATAGCCTTCCAACCATTTGAATTTTCTCTCTATTGATACTTTACAATGGGGGTGGGGATGTGTATATGGGGCAGGGCAGATGATACCCCACTCAGCCCTCTGCATGCCAGATGATGTTAGGTACTGAAAACATCCAGGCTGGATGACATCAGGGGTCAGGATTTCCCTTAGCCTGCTGCTGGCCTTCTGGATGGGAGGCCTTCCCTCTGGTAGCAACCCACAAGAGCCTCTCTCAGGTTTCCCGATCCCCCCAGCACACACGCTCAGGCAATCTGGCACTAGACACCCAAATCAGTGAGATTTCTTTATTGCAGGGAATCCCATGGCAGAAGCTTAATGGTTATACTCTTCAGAAATCATATAGCTGACAGTCAGTAGCTATAGGCTCAATGTAATTCCAGAACAGTCCAAAGCTAAACACTACTACCGTGACTGAGATCCTCAACATGATTTCTCTGTTGTCATCTCCATGGTTCTGAACACAAGGGAAGGGACTCAGGATTCCTGGGAACCTAACCCAGACAATCCTTTCATGGGCCTCCAACCCCCGGACATGGAAAGGGAATGATTCCTGGAATGAACCCATCAGGCAATCAGGGGAGAACTTCTTGAAAGGCCTAACAACCCACACCCATAGAGAGTCCAACTTTGAATCTTTTGTTGAGAACTCTAGGCTACATGCTCAAGGCCCATCAAGATCAAGGGAAGGGCATGCCCACACACGCAAGGAGTTCCAGGCCACCACTTTCACATTGGCCACTCCACGCCGCCTGAGTTCTGGCAGGGGGAAGCCCAAACATTGTAGATCAAACCCAGCCTGCCGTACACTGAGCTGACTACAAACACAGGCACACAGTCCACAGCAGCTAGAGTTCAAGTCTATGAAAAGCCTCACAGTACTTTCATGGCAGGTCCTTAACAATCCAAAGTTCCAGTCCATGTGCAGAGTGTCTCTAAAAGCCCAGACGATGATGAATCCAAACAGAGAAGGCTTCGGGCAATGAAGTCGAGATGATCCTAGGAAAGGCTCTTCACCTTTGCATCAGCTTAAAAGGGAAGGCATGACTGTCAGACACCCCCTCAAGGTCCCTTGACAGACAAGGGCCTTTAGCCATTCAGCAAGACTTCTGTCTAAACAGGGCGGCACTGCTCAGCCCTCCAGCAGTGACGTTTCAACCTGGGCGACCCTTCGGCAAACCCAAGCTCACCTCTGTCTGGTTCTCAGGGACAGCTCGCAGCCTCCCTGCCTGCCAAGGCCAGACCAGCAGGCGGACAGGGCGTTGGGTGACTCCTCCTGGCTCTGCTCTGGGAACACTGACAGAGATCAGCTCACACAGACTCTGACATGCCAGAAACTGAATCGGCCTAAGCCCTTCCAGGCTACTTCTAATCAAATGCTGGCTATAACCTCCAAAGCCCACTGCAGTACTGAAGCTGGGCCCTGACAACCTCCAACTAGAGATATCAGAGAAATCCGCAACAGATCTCAACTCAAAGTGAGTTCAGATTTCTACGAATCTGACCTGCAGATTCCACACACTTGGGGACTTTTTTGGGGGGGGGGGTAGAATTGTGCTAACTCATATCAGTGCATATGGGCATTAGTGCAATTGTACATTAGTGCTAATGAGCACTTGTCTTGATGAGAATTAGTGAAAACCCCAACAAAAGTGGAAATCCGAAATGATTAGCATAAGTAGGAGATCCTGGGTAAAACAAACAAACAAACAAACAAACAAACAAACAAACAAACAGGATTAGCATAAGTAGGAGATTCTAAGGGGAAAATAGCATAAGTAGGAGATTCTGGGTAAAAAAAATCCCGATTCTGTCTATTTATTTATTTATTTATTCATTCATTCATTCATTCATTCATTCATTTCTTTACTGCCCAATAGCTGAAGCTCTCTGGGCGGTTCACAAAAATTATGTCCTCAGTGAGAGGACAGTGGAAAGAATGATGACTGAGAGTCCATGAAACACAGATGGAGTGGGCTTAATGAAATCTGTACATCCCTACTTCCTCCCATATATGAGTGTGTGTGTGCATGTCCATGTGTTCATGGATTTGTTCATGATGCTGGTGATGCAGCCTTCAGGGCCAAATAGCTTGTGCCCACCTGACTTCAACACAGAACCCCACTAAGTTGAAAAAAGTGGTCATACCAGCAGGATGTGATGAGCTTTGTTGGGATGGCAGGCTTCTCCCTGGGTCTCTTTCTCAGGCAAAATGTTGTTGTTGTTGTTGTTGTGGCTGTGGCTGTGGTTGTGGTTGTTTCCTTCCAATACTACAAATGGGAGGTGTTAACAGGAAGTGATAGAAGGAATCAGAAGACAAAAGACAGCCAGCCCGTGTGGTGGTGTAGTGGCTTGAGTGTTGGATTGGGAGTCGGGAGATTCAGGTTCTAGTCCCCACTTAGCCATAGGAACCTCACTGGGTGACTTCGGGCCAGACACAGACTCCCAGCCCAACCTACCTCACAAGGTTGTTGTTGTGAGGTTAAAATGGACTGGAGGGGGATTATGCATGCGACCTTGGGTTCCTTAAAGAGGAAAAAGGGTGGGATATAAATGCAATACGTATATAAACAAACAAACAAATAAATGGCTCCCCCCCACCCCAGGTGATTTCAACAAGTCAGTATACAGTTCTGCCTGAGAAGTGCTTGGATGGACTTTTCATACTGGAGGGGCTTCTCCAGACCCTTTTCCATGGCTACCTAGTAGCACTTTGTTGTAGTAGCACGCTTCATCCGCAGCTTCCAGCTCCCCCTGGCTAAGCAGATATTAAGAAAGAAATAACTGTTTTAAATACTTCTATTCCAGATAGGATGAGTGGAAACACCATGAAACACCTCTCTCAAAGTGCCTTCAGCTCTCTGGCAAATAGATATAAACTATACTGTGCTCTTATTTGTTTAATCATTTAATGCTATGCTATGTTTAAAAAGAATACCCCACATTTCATTCTTTTCCCAAAGTTGGCATTTCTTTTGGGGGTCGGTGGGTGGGATTTAATTTCACTAAAGTCCAGCATTGTGGATCTGCCCCCTTATTGGGTAGAGCATCATGTGGCTCATGGGTAAGTTCTCACAAACATGTTTTTCTCCAGCCACACATCTGTGTATGCAGCCACACAGAGCAATCAGGAAGCAACAGAGGCAATTGTTCCCTTTATACTTACAAAAATCATGGTGATTTAATCTTCTTCTTCTTCTTCTTCTTCTTCTTCTTCTTCTTCTTCTTCTTCTTCTTCTTCTTCTTGCCAAAGCTCCTGGGATTTCCCCAAAGATTGCTTTTGAGACCATAAACATGAGAATCAGAAGCAACAGGAGGCAATTCCTTGCACCGAGCATGAAATTAATGATGGATAAATGCTTTGCACACTACTGAGAGCCTGGGCTGTGCATTAGGGCAGGCAGGGATGTTGTTGCTAGTGTGAGGTTTGATAGTATTCCCTTTGGATCAGAAGCCCTGGCTGGGCTCCATCTGTATTAGCTAAGTCACTGGCTGCGGTCTTGGTCTTGTGAGCTTTGTCTTCTTCTATGGGAGAAACCAGAAGGGAGGTGACTGCAGCAGGCATGCCCAACACAGTACTGCTACCGCTGCTTTTAGTTCTGCTGCCGCCCTGTGCAGCCTGGGGGATGCTGAAGAAAAAATGCCCATTGAATTTAAGGAGAGATCGATATGATCCTGGCAATTGTTACAGACCAGGAGACCTCCTCATTAGTGGTGTCTTGCCTATACTATGTGCTCAGGTCCGTCCACACTCCTTATTCTATCCTCCTTCCATCTACATTCAAGTGTAAGTAAGTAATTATTCAGTGACATATTTATGGTCCTCTTTGTTGTTGTTGTTGTTCAGTCGTTCAGTCGTGTCCGACTCTTCGTGACCCCATGGACCATAGCACGCCAGGCCTTCCTGTCCTGCGCTCTCTCCCGGAGCGTGCTCAAGTTCATATTCATTGCATCCGTGATGCTATCTAGCCATCTCATCCTCTGCCGTCCCCTTCTCCTTTTGCCTTCAGTCTTTCCCAGCATCAGGGTCTTTTCCAGGGAGTTTTCTCTTCACATTAGGTGGCCAAAATATTGGAGCTTCAGCTTCATTATCTGTCCTTCCAATGAGCACTCAGGGTTGATTTCCTTTAGGATGGACTGATTTGACCTCCTTGCATTCCAGGGGACTCGTAAGAGTCTTCTCCAGCACCACAGTTCGAAAGCATTTATGGTCCTCTACCTAGGTCTCATTTCTCAAGCCAATTGAAAAAGAGACAGTGGCAATTCCCTTGCATCTATTCCTGATAAATCCCTGGTCCAATGTCATCCCTGTCGGGCTGTGAGACTGGAGCATTATGAATGAACACTCCGGTACCATTCTTCTGAACAGTGACCTGTGATATCAGACTATAGAAAAGTGTGTGTGGGGGGGTTTTCTAGCTAAGTCTTAACCAAAAAGAACAAAGAGTTCCTTGGCGTTTGAACGATGTAACTGGGAACAGGCCAAGATGGTTCTTTCTTGGTTAAACCAAAGGAAGTTGTGCTGGATGTTTCCGTTGCTGCTCTATTATAGAGACATTGGAAGCTGCCTCAGACAAGGTCTAAGTAGGTGTCTATCTAGCCCCAGTATTATCTGCTCTGATGGACAGCTGTTCTCCAAGGTTCCCAACAGGTATCTTTCATCTCATCTTCTGCCTGAACCTTTTTAAGTGGAGAAGCTGAGGAGCTGTAGTGCAGTGGTGAAATATGACGTGCAGGAGCTCATAACAACTGTCCGGATAGCCACCCCTCCGAGCAGTGTTAACCAATGCAGGTAGATGTGTTCATCCTAGGCATGTCTGCATTCTGTTATATCTGTGCTGTCTGAGTTGCACATATTATCAGGTGCTTTTAGTTCTGTCATCCATTCCTTGGCCAAATCGGAATTTTCTGCTTTCCCTCAATTTGCACGAATGCACACTCGCAGAAATGCACTAATTCCTCAAAATGCAAACATTCCTCCCAAAGGTGCATTTACATGCTTTAGTCTATGGGGGAAATGCACACTTTTGGCCAGTTTTGAAATGCATTTTCCTACAACTGAGTTTGCATAAAATTCTTGAAAGTTTGGGGGAAAAAAACCTGGTCTGCAAATCCATGGGAAAAGCCGGTCCGCTGTGGAATCTGCAAGTTGGATTCATAGAAATGCAAATTCATTTGAATCTGTTGTGGATTTCTCCAACATCCCTAGGTGATCCGTGTGTGTGCGTACACAGACTGAAGATCATCAGTAAATAGTACAATATCCAGTTAATTCGGATGATCTGACAGTCATAGAATACTTCTCCCATCCTCTGATATCAAGCTAAAGAAGCGTGAGGGTTTTTCCTAGCATAGTTTGAACCAAATTATGTGATTGGATGCAAGCTAAGTTCATTCCTTCTTTGTTTACTGTCTTACATGACCCCCCATGTAAGACAGTAAATCATGCTCCATGTGTTTTTTATTGCAGCCGGGGGGGGGGGACTGGAAACTGCCTGTGTGGAATTGGAAAGGCAAGCAGAAATTCATTTGGGGCAGCTTCTCTCTGCAGGGAGGTGCACTAATGGAGAAACTGTACCCATTGAGTTTGCACTTCTCACACAAGCTTTCTTGGTTCAGGAACCCATTACGGCAGTCCGTATAACACAGAGACATAAACCAAAGATCATCTGCAAACAGCATACCCAATTAATTAGGATCGGCTGACAATCATAGAATAGTGAGCTGGCAAAGGCCAGTGTTGTGCTTAGATTGTTGGACATGGGCTGGGGAATTCTGGTACACATCCCTGATCCACATTACATTCACTGGGGGACGGTGGGGCAGTCACTGTCTGAGCCAAGCCTACCTTAAGGGGTTATTATGAGCATAAAGGATGCAGGTGGGTGGAGGGTGGTAAACTGCACCCACATGAGATACAAATGTGGGGAACATTAAAGCAGCATTCAGTGCATTGCCTGCCTGGTAAGACTAATTTCGAACTGTTTAAAACAAATTGTACTACAGTGGTATTACTGTCTAATATACCTTTAATGTAAAGAATAGACCCCTCCATGTCATAAAGGACATGGGAAGCTCAGGAAAGGCTCTTCCAAGGTAAGTGAATAATTATGGCGTACCAGGAAATCCATGGTAGAGAACTCACATGCAAAGACATCTTAATCATTTCCTCTTTGACAGCAGACAAATACACAGACACAGGAAACATACTGGACCTCTCTCAGAATCACACACAATGGCAGAAAATACAAAGACATGGGGAACAAAAATGGGCATGAGTACAGAGGAAGAGACACACACAGTGGGTCTTCTGTAAAGCTAAGACATCTTAATTGCCCATTCAAGACCAAGCAACCCCAAATACCTTGCTTTACAGAAGGGATAGTTCACAAAAATATATTGTTGCTGGGAAAATCCATTCCACCAACACCCCAGCTCCTGTGAAGATTGAAGCTAAGCTCAAAGGGAACAGGGAAGCCTGGGAGATATTATTTGAGCACATTCCTGTTTTTATGGTTCACCGGATTGGTTTTACGATTCTGTGAGGGTGACGTTAGTATAAATATAAGACGGGCATTGACCCCAAACTTCTCCAACCACCAAACTTGGCACTTCTGGTCTGGATTTCTTTCTCATCATTAAAGAGTACTAATGAGCCAATGATCAATTACTAAATGTGTGACATTCTTATCCCTCATCTGGGAAGTCTCAAAGATAAGATCAGTTTAATTACTCTTGGACCAAAAGACCATATTTAGTTGCATTGGGTTTTGGAATTCCATATTTTAATCCAGAATGATCTCGGAGGAATCTGATAATTGAATGTCCTAGTTTTACAGCAGGAGTAGATATGGAAGATTTGCCTGATCTGCCAAACTGCAATTCCTGGCTCCACTACAAGAGTGTTGAGGTTTGAGTAGAGAAGTCAGAGAATTCCGCCATGGATCTCGGTGAGGCTGAATGCCAGTGCATTTGGCCTCCCGAAATCTGTGGCGGAACGGCCTGCCACCCCACCGCCCCATCGCAGATCCCCCCCCGGGATGAGACTTACCTGGGGCGGATCTTCTGGGTGGTGGCGGCTCCGGTGGCGGCTTCGGCGGTGGCAGCTTCGGCGGCTGGTCTTCCGACCAGCTGCCGCCGCCGCCATTTGCAGTTTTGTCGAGGTTTTTTTTTACAAGACATGATAGCCTACATAAAGACTTATGTAGCCTATCATGTCTGGCTTAAAAACAAACAAACAATGTGTACGCAAATGGCGGCGGCTATGGCCGCCACCATTTGTGCTCCTTATTTTTGGCCATCTTAGTCTACGTAAATATTTACGTAGACTAGGCGAAAATAAGGGGAATGCAAATAGCGTAGCGGACGCTATTTGCATTCCCCCTTATTGTCGCTGTCTTAGTCTACGTAAATATTTACGTAGACTAAGACGGCCAAAAATAAGGAACGCTAATGGCAGCGGCCATAGCCGCTGCCATTTGCGTACGCACGTTTTTTTTTTTTTAAGCCAGACGTGATAGGCTACGTAAGTCTTTACGTAGCCTATCACGGTTGACTACAGGGACGCAAACGGCGACGGCTACGGTCAGGGATGTCAGAGAATTTCTCCATGACTCTCCGGGAGGCCGAATGCCAAAGCATTTGGCCCCCCAAAATTGGTGGAGAAATGGTCTGGCACCCCCCCGCCACCCCCCCCAGGATGGGACTTACCTCATGCAAATGTCCCTGGCGGCGGCGGCTCCAGGAGGCGGTTTGACGGCGGCGGCGGCTGGTCTTCCGACCGGCTGCCGCCGGCGCTATTTCCAAGTAAAACAACAACAACAACAAACGTGATAGGCTACGTAAAGATTTACGTAGCCTATCACGGATAGATTTTCAAAAAACACAGTGATAGGCTACGTAAATTTTTACGTAGCCTATCACGGCTGACTTTGAAAAAAAAAAAAGCGCATACGCAAATGGCGGCGCCCATAGGTGCCACCATTTGCGTTCCTTATTTTGGCACGTGTAGTCTACATAAACATTTACGTAGACTATGGTGAAAATAAGGGCAACCCTATTTGCGTTGCCCTTATTTTCGCTGTAGTCTATGTAAATGTTTACCTAGACTACACGTGCCAAAATAAGGAACGCAAATGGAACGCCCAAATTTTTGGAACGCCCATGGGCGCCGCCATTTGCGTACGTGCTTTCCCCCCCCCCCAAAGTCAGCCATGATAGGCTACGTAAACATTTACGTAGCCTATCACGGCTGACTGCAGGGACGCAAACGGCGGCGGCTATGGCCGCCGCCATTTGCGTCCCAGCAGGAGAGGAGGTTTTGCGGCCGGAGGGATGGGGCGCCTCCCCCCCGGCCAGAATTTCAGGGGGGAGGGATGGGCCACTTCTTCCTCTGCCCAGAATTTCAGGGGGAGGGACAGAGTGCTTTCCCCCCACCGCGAAGCAAGCTGCAGGATCAAGTAAGGGACTTTTGTCCATCCCTACCGCCATTTGTGTCCCTGTTAGCCAGCGGCCGAATGTCCAGCCGGTGGCTCCGTGGAATCCCTGCGGAGCGGAGACGGCTGGCCAGGATTCTGGGGGGGAGGCGCAGAGCACCTCCCCCCCCAGCAAGGATTCCAGGGAGAGGGACGGAGTGCCTCCCCCCCCAGCGGAACCCGGCGGAGCCAGGTAAGGGGAGTTTCATACATCCCTAGGTTTGAGCCTGGGACCTCTTGCATCCAAAGTAGATGATCTACTAGTGAGCTAGCTAGGGATGGGTGGAAGGCTTACCTCCAGGTCCAGGGTGTGTGTATTCACCGGGGGGGGGGAGGCGATCCATCCCTCCCCCCCAGAATCCTAGCCGGCCAGCTCCAGAGTGCCAACAATATGGCTGCCATTGATTGCCGTATTGCTGGCTGGGTGGATTGACTGTGGATGCAGATGGCATCCACTATGCCATTTGTGGCTGTAAAGGTCTTAGTTTAGGGTAAATGCAGCCATTTACAGCTGCATTTACTGGAGCCAGAGCCGGTAAGGAAGGATCTAGCCAGTGAGGATTCCTCCTAGAGGTGGAGGTAAGTCTTCCAATCCTCCATGGACTTGGGGGGCGGGATTCTTTTGAATCCAGCCTCACTGGGGTCCACGGAGAATTTATCTCCCATCCCTAGAGCTAGCATAACCACATCCATTGAGAGACTCAACATTCTTCTGAACATACTTCGCAACACTCGTGTTCACCAACCACAACAACTACAAACACATGGGGAGATCAGTAATTGTGCTTCTTGGTCTGGATCAGACCTAGCATGAGTATAGTTCTAAGAATAATGCAAAAGGTTAATATTGCCTGGATATGTATGTCCTTCTAGTTACAGTATAAGGAATTTGACATGTTTTATTAAAAAGAAGGTGACAGTGTGAACAAATTTTTCTGCAGAAGTCCAGAAGTAATTTACTTCCACGACCTGGCCTTCCTGTTTGCCATTCATGAAATCAACCAGAATCCCAGCCTCTTACCCAAGATCACCCTGGGATACAACTTCTATGACAACTATTACAATGCAAGAATCACATATGACTCCATGCTAGATCTGCTGTCTCCTGGGCAAATGAATATTCCAAACTATAGCTGCCGAAGCGAGAATGACCTGTTGGCTGTTGTAGAAGGCAATGACTCTGAAATCTCCATCCATATTTCAAACATGTTGGGTATCTACAAAATCCCACAGGTAGGAAGGAAGAGGATGTGCTGTATAGTTGCACTTTAGTACATCTTCAGCAGTCTGGGTGGAACACTACTGTTTGTTTCCAGCTTTATGTTGTGGCATATGCCCAGGTGTTCAAAATGTATCATCAGGCAATCGAAGGTACCGCCAGTCTACTTAATATATTCAGGTTCTTCACAAAACCAGCTTAGAGCAAGATTAAATTCTACACTCTAGATATAGGTCACACTGGATTTCTCTTTCCACAAATCACTCTCAGACAAGATTTATCTAGTGTTTATTTACAAGAGCAATATTCACATAACACTACCCAAAATAAGGCTTATACAAACATTCAACATCATCTTAAGTCAAGGCTTTAAACAGAGGGGAAAAGAAATCAATATTACCCTAAGGATATATTTCTTTTTACATTAATATATGTCTTAATTCTAACATTGAATTTCAAATTTCGTATCAAGATAGATGACTCCAACAACAAACATTTTAAAATCCCAGAATTTCATGACGGGTCACAGCCAGGCCTGTTTATGACACAAGATTGCTTTGACTCCATTCTGTTTTGAGTATGTATTCTCAAAGCATGTCTTTCTTATGATTAGGAGAAATAAATCCGTTTGTTACTTTATCTGATCACATTCCTGATGATGATGACTAATCATCATCATCAAGCTAATTGTTGTTACGATACTGTGAGGGTGATGTTACTGGGACCAATCGTTTGGATTCTTTTCTTATCAGCATACTAATGAGCCAGTCATCAATTACTAATTGTCTGGCAATTCTGCTTCTCACCTGTGAAGCCTCCAAGATAAGACAAGTTCAATTGCCCTTGTACCAAGAGACTGAGTTGAGTTACATGGGGCTTTGAAATTCCATATTTTTAATCCAGAATTCTCTTAGAGGAATCTGATTGTTGTGTTTCTTAATTTTACAGAGGGGGTAAGGTGTGGGCAAAATTTTTTTCTGCTGGAAATCAGAGGAGTAAAATTATGACCACTGAATTGTATATTGAGAAAGCAATATCAAGGTAGGATGTGTCGGTGCTGTACTGAAAGGGCACGGAGAGTGCCCTTTCATTAAGGTAAGTCACAAGAAAAAAGGTTCTGCCATTATGGGACTCTAAATTCTACTGCCTATAAAATGACACCTGTTGAGCTAATACCTTGAATCTTGGAATCCACGATCTAACTGATAAGGTCTAAACTTGTGCAAAATTTCAAAGTCTGATAAAAATAACAGGTACAGCATTTTCACAAGCACTCAAAACTGTCACTTCTGTTGTTTTTACTCCAAGTTGCAGTCTGGCATATCATATATTCCTTTCAAATTTTGGTGAAAACTACTGCTGTATGTTATTCTGGCTTGTCAGGAAGATGTGCTTTTCGTTGAATTGGTTAAATTCTGAGTAGTGGTTCAAAAGCTGAAGAAGGAGGAAAAAGAAGAGCTATTCTGGAATCCTGTGCTGGATTACTCTGAATTAAGCCTTTCTAAACATATAGGAATACATACAGTATATGCATTCATACACATCTACCCACTTAATGACTGGTTCATGTTTTACTTTTTCTTATTTCAAAACATTGTAAAAAATAAACTTCCTTTTTAAAAACCTGGAAAACTCAGTGATAAAAAACTCTGCTCATTTAAAACCCAAGTTAAGGCTGTTTCATTTTGGCTCAAGCTCCACAAAGCCAGGAAATTGGAAGCTAAGACTGATGCCTTAACTGATGTGCCCAATAGAGATGGCGGAGAATTCTGCCACGGACTCCAGTGAGGCTGGATTCTTTAGAATCCGCCCCCCTGGAGTCCGTGGTGCAACAGCCTCCCGGCCCCCACAATCCTGTGGATAGGGATGGACGAAAGTCCCTTACCTGGTCCCGCAGCTTTTTTCGGGGTGGGGGGAGGCACTTCGTTTCTCCCCCCAAAATTCTTGGTGGGTGGGGAGGTGCCCCGCCCCTCCCCACAGAAATTCTGGCCGGGGGGGAGGTGCCCCATCCCTCCCCGCCAAAGTTCTGGCCGGGGGGGAGTGTCCCGTCTCCCCGGCCGCAAAAGAAAAAAGTAAAGTAAAAAAAAAAATGTGATAGGCTAAGTAAAGATTTACATAGCCTATCACGGCTAGATTTTCAAAGTCAGCCATGATAGGCTATGTAAATCTTTACATAGCCTATCACGGCTGACTTTGAAAAAAAAAATGCGTTGCCCTTATTTTCGTCGTAGTCTACGTAAATCTTTACGTCGACTACCTGTCCCCAAATAAGGAACACAAATGGCAGTGCCCATGGGCACCGCCATTTGAGTACGCACTTTTTTTTTTCCCCCAAAGTCAGCCGTGATAGGCTACGTAAAGATTTACGTAGCCTATCATGGCTGACTTTGAAAATCTAGCCATGATAGGCTACATAAATCTTTACGTAGCCTATCACTTTTTTTTTTTTTACTTTACTTGGAAATGGTGGCAGCGGCAGCCAGTTGGAAGACTGGCCGCCGCCACCGCACTGCTGCCGCACCGCCGCCGAACCACCGCCGGGACCCGCCGCCGCGAGGGACATTCACGCGAGGTAAGTCTCATCCCGGGGCGGGCGGGGGGTGTCGGAGAATTTCCCCACCAATTTCGGGGGGCCGAATGCGTTGGCATTCAGCCTCCCAGAGATTCGTGGAGAAATTCTCCGACATCCCTACCTGCAGAATCCCCCCAGGACAGACCTACTTTGTGGCGGATGTGGCGGCGGCTCCGGCAGCGGGTGAAGTGGCTGCTGGGCTGCTGCGGCTGCAAATGGTGGCTGTCGTAGCAACCACCATTTGCGTCCTTATGCTAGTCCATGATAGGTTACGTAAATATTTACGTAGCCTATCACGGCTAAAGCAGGGATGCAAATGACGTCCCCTGGTTTACTATGCAGAGACTCGCTCTTTCTATAATGGAATATTGCTTCTAAAACTAATATTGAAACATGGGTAGAACTCACTGAAGGGAAAGTCTGGATCACAACAGCTTTGTGGGACATCACCTTGGCATTGTCTCACAAGATATTGAATTTGCAGCACAGCCATTGGTTCTTTTCCTTCTCGATCCAGACAAACAATAAGGCCAAACATGACAATTTTGATCACCATGCATTCATTTCTTACCGGGAGAAAGCATTCCGTTGTTTCTATTCAAAGCATGCATTATCCGTGAAAGACAGGAGCAGGTGTGAACAGAAAGAGAATTTTCCCCTGGATATGCTTGAACAAATGGTGTCTCAAGACAACTACAATGGCTACAGCAGTGTCCAGGCCATGGCACATGCCTTGCATGCTGCATACTCTTCTAGCTCCAAGCAGAGGGTGATGCTGGGCAGACCCAGGCTGGATCTTCCAAGGCTACAGCCATGGCAGGTACTCCACTTTCCATCACAGATCTCTCTACTGAAAATGACAGACTTATGGAATGATTATTTGTGGATTCGGACTCTGAGGGGATTTCAAGCATAGCGGTGTGGTGAAATTTTGGAGATTCCTGATGTAACTCAAATTCCTGAGGCTCCTTGAACAGATCATGCTCTCCCCCCACCTCACCCCCCCTAGAGGCCTCAAAGACCTTTTGCTAATAGCAGGTGGAGGGTTATGGGTCAATGCAGCACTTTCTGCCTCCAGCTGTGGAGATCCCTTCTCTCTTCTATGGTGGCCTGCTCTCTGTGACCAGTTCTATATGATATCTGGGATTGCTTATATGATGAAAAAGCTTGGATGTCAGGATTGTGATCTGTCCATGGTGGTTGGTCTCAGTCAGATGTGGTTCCAGCCCAAGCAGGATATTCAAGGCAAGGATTTACATTAAAGCAAGCCAAGTCAGGCCAGACAAAGTTCAATATCCAGAAAGTCAAAGGTCAGTTCCAGGCAGCACCTTAGAGAGCCCCGTGTGGAGTTCAGATGGGTGGTTGATTCAAGGCTCAAATGTTGCTTCAGCAATGACATCCAGATAGAGACCTAAGTAAGGCTTCTGCTCAATCCAGGTGATTAGTTCCATCCCCGCTGGGAGCAGACATTTCCAGTTATGGGGTCTTGCCTGCTTCAGCAGCAGCAGTCTCTGATAGTGTGTGGGACAGTCTAGTTCAACTACGACTTCTGGTGCAGAGTCTAGGATTTCAGAATGAACTTCTGAAGTGAGAGAGGTAGTAGGAATATGTGGAAGTCTGGTAGCTCCTGATGTGGATGGGATTTCTGGAAAGCTGGGGTTGGCATTTGGGGGTTAACATTCCCTCTCCTACTCTGACACTTCATCTGAGGCTATGGCCTCATCCTGTGAAACTAGGGAGTCAGATTCCTAGGTTCATGACAGATGGCCACACAACAGCACCATGCACTAATACTACACATGTCTTTCTGCTCAGTCACATTTATTCTGCCTCGGCACATTATGCTGTGAAGCTGCTGGTATGTCCTTCATGCTTCCCAGTACAGATGCTTTGCCAATAGATCATTGAAAGCATTATCAAACATAGAATCACTGAGCATATAGAAGGACAAGCCCTGCTGAAAAAGAATCAACATGGCTTCCACAAAGGTGAGTCGTGTCTCATTACTTTTTAGAGTTCTTTGAGAGTGTCAATACATGTAGGCATGTAGACAGGAGTGATCCAGTAGACATTGTTTACTTGGACTTCCAAAAGGCTTTTGAAAAAGTCCCTCACCAAAGACTCCTGAACAGAATGCTGGAGTAGATGGACACTTGGCCTGATCCAATATGACTCTTCTTATGTTCTTAGACCTGGCCAGGCTTTCACAAATTCAATCACCAAGGGTAGTATTAGCCCAAGTCCTTCATGCCTCCCAGTATAGATGCTTTGCCAATAGACCATTGAAAGCATTATCAAACATAGAATCACTGAGCATATAGAAGGACAAGCCCTGCTAAAAAAGAATCAACATGGCTTCCACAAAGGTGAGTCCTGTCTCATTACCTTTTAGAGTTCTTTGAGAGTGTCAATACATGTAGGCATGTAGACAGGAGTGATCCAGTAGACACTGTTTACTTGGACTTCCAAAAGGCTTTTGACAAAGTCCCTCACCAAAGACTCCTGAACAGAATGCTGGAGTAGATGGACCCTTGGTCTGATCCAATATGGCTCTTCTTATGTTCTTAGCCCTGACCAGGCTTTCACACATTCTATCGCCAGGGTCGCTACGGTGACAGGCTTCCCCTGCTCTGTTAATGAGGTGATGATCATCACGGTTGGAAAAGAAGAATCTTTCTTGGCAAAACCAGCCATTCATCTTTAGCATTTGAAATTTAAATTCTTAGGCCAAAATTTTTTTAAAAGCATTTACAGGTAAATTCTACACCTTCACAACATACTGTGGTTCCACCAGAAAGCAGCAATTTAAAATCTGATTAAAATTTCATAAAACAGAAATATTTGTGGGGTGGGCGGGCAACAGTCTTACAAATTTGAAAGGGGAAAATATTGACAAAAGTGGTGGAATGAATCCTTCCACACAAGCATGTAAACTGGACAACCATCATGCTGGCTGGGGAGGATGGGAGCTGGACGGGGAGGATGGGAGCTGGATGGAGATTTTGGAAGGATTTAAAAGTTTAAAAGTATTTTGTATGGATGTAGACTGGAGAATTGTGATGCTAGCTGGGGATTATGGGAGCTGTACTCCAACACATCTGGAGGGCTCTGGATTGGGGAAGGTTTATCTAATAATTAGAGAAGGTGCATGCTATTGTCCTGCATCAAGGTACACTAGATCTCAAAATGGACAGTGCTAAAAGATGCAGCCTGGTTTCTGTTTTCTCTCTCTGTCATTTTAGCTTCACATTTTTTTAGAATCTTTGGGTTTTCCAATACTTCCATGGAGGGACTGTATCTGGAATGGAGATGGGGAACTGCCAGCCAACTCTGATATTTTTTTGAACTGGGTGGCTCCACCCAATACTTCAGTTGTTGCAGTGAAAATTGGGAGTCTAGAGAGAGAGGCATCTCCAGAACAAACATTCCACATTGATGAAGATGCCACTGTGTGGCTTACCCAGGTGAGGAATCATGTGTGTTCCACTGTACACCCTTTAAATAGTTTGGACCACTAATAAATTGATGGGTAGTATCTGTGCCTTATGCCAGCCTTCCCCAGCCTGGGACGCTCCATTCATGTTAGGTTACAACTCCCATCTGCCCCAGATAGAATGGGCATTGTAGTCAAACATATCCGGACTGGAGAAAGCTGGCTTAGGCTGTGTCCATCACATCATCTGCCTAGGCCACTACTGTCTTACACAACTGGTGACATCACTCCAAGGTCTCGGACAATAAACATTTTCTCAAGGCTTCTACTGGAGCTCTTTCAACAGGCACAGCATGACTCTGCCACTGAGTTCTGGCCCCAACCAATGCTACTGATTCCCTATAGCCACCAGGATTAGTTTCCATTAGAGTTATCTTCCGAGGATTTGTCTAATCCCCTTCTAAATTGCCCATGTTGGCCGTCAGTAGGTATGTGCTGTGTGCAGAAGGAGTTCCTTTTGTCCATCTTGAATCTTCCACCAATCAGCTTCATGGGATGACCCTGGGTTCTACTGTTATGAAAGACTAAGAAAAACGTCTCCTTATCCACTTTCATAGAATTATAGAATAGTAGGGTTGAAAGGGGCCTACAAGGTCATTGAGTCCAACCACCCACTCAATGCAGGAATCCAAGTCACAGAGCATCCCTGACAGATGGCTGTCCAGCCTTGTCTTGAACGCCTCCAGTGTAGGAAAGCCCACCACCTCCCTAGGTCATTGGTTCCATTGTCGTATTGGTCTAACAGTCAGGACATTTTTCCTGATGTTCAGACGGAATCTGGCTTCCTGGAACTTGAGCCCATGATTCCGTGTCCTGCACTCAGGTGATGGAGAAGAGATGCTGGCCTTCCTCTCTGTGACAACCTTGCAAGTACTTGAAGAGTGCTATCATGTCTCCCCTCAGTCTTCTCTTCTCAAGGCTAAACATGCCCAGTTCTTTCAGTCTCTCTTCACAGGGCTTTGATTCCAGTCCCCTGATCATCTTTGTTGCCCTCCTCTGAACCCTCTCTAGTTTGTCTGCATCCTTCTTAAAATGTGGTGCCCAAACTGGACACAGTACTCCAGATGAGGCCTAACCAGTGCTGAGTAGAGGGGAATTAGTACTTCCGGGGATTTTGAAGCTATGCTTCTATTCATGCAGCCCAAAATAGCATTTGCCTTTTTTGCAGCCACATCACATTGTTGGCTCATCTTCAGCTTGTGATCAACAACAATTCCAAGATCCTTCTCGCTTGTAGTGTTGATGAGCCACGTATCCCCCATCTGTGCATTTGGTTTCTTTTTCCTAGGTGCAGAACTTGTCATAGATCCCTATTAAATGTCATTCTGTTGTTTTCTGCCCAGCGCTCCAGTCCATCAAGATCACTTTGAATTTTGTTTCTGTCTTCCAAAGTATTAGCTATCCCGCCCAATTTTGTGTCATCTACAAATCTGATCAGCATTCCCTGCACCTCCTCCTTCAAGTCATTAATAAAAATGTTGAAGAGCACTGGGCCCAGGACTGAGCCCTGCGGGACCCCGCTCGTGACCTCTCCCCAGTTTGAGAAGGTCCCATTGATAAGCACTCTTTGAGTCCAATTCTGTAGCCAACTCTTGATCCACCTGAGAGTTGTTTCATCTAGCCCACTTCCCATCAGACCCATCTGGATTTTAAGAAAGAAATAAGATGCGTTGTATTCATTCTATTCTATTTTGGGATGTATAGAAATGAAATAAATACATACATACATACAATGTATGTTTCACCCTCCCCCCCCAAAAAAGTTCCAGTTTTTGAAGAGCAGTCCAGAATTGCAACCCACCCACCCCCTTTCTGGCCTATGGAAGAGTATATGGATCAGTAGTCACTTCTTGCAAAAAATGTTTTGTTTTGTTTTTCTCCAACCACACACCTGCTCACGGAGCAGAGGGCTCAGGACTTGGTGGAAGCCATTCTTCCCTTGATAGTCATCAAAATCATGGTGATTCTTCTTGTCAAAGTGCCAGGGGTTTCCCCAAAGGGTGCTCTTGAGAACAGTAACATAGATGTTGCAATCAGGTGCAACATGAGGTAATGAACTTGCACTGAGTATGAAAGCAATGACGTGTGTGTGTGTGTGTGTGTATATACACACACACACACACACACACACACACAGAGTACTGTGCAAAAGTCTTAGGCCACCACCAGCTTTGTTGTTTTAGCAAAGTTTTAATGACTATCCATAATTATTTTTCAGTCTCTGTATTAAGATACAAACAGAAAATACAGGAAAGACGTACAGGCAAAAGCCAGTATTTAGTGTGACCTCCCTTGGCTCTAAGCACATCTTGAACTCTTTTGGGGAGACTGTCCTGAAGTTTTCTGAAGTAATCTTCTGGTATATTATGCCAGGCTTCTTTCAGCACTTCCCAGAGTTCTTCTTTAGATGTAGGTTGTCTTTTATTTCTTTCTCTGTCCAGGTGATCCCATACTGCCTCTGTAATATTCAGGTCTGGACTCTGTGGAGGCCAGTCCATGACTGTCAGTGTTTTATCAGCTGTTTTCCTCACTAAATATGATTTCACTGCATTAGCAGTGTGCTTGGGATCATTATCATGCTGAAAAATGAAGCCATTCCCAATCAGGCGCCTTCCAGAAGGAATGGCATGATGAATTAAAACCTGTCTGTACTTTTCAGCATTCATGATCCCATCAATATGGACAAGATCACCAATACCACTGGCAGAAATGCAGCCCAAACCAGGACAGACCCTACACCATGTTTCACTGAAGGCCGCAAGCACTCATTCATCCATCTTTCTCCAGCTCTTCTTTTCACATATTGTCAATGACTGGACCCCAAAATTTGAAACGTGGATTCATCACTCCATAATACTCTTTTCCACTGATCTTCATTCCAATCTTTGTGAAATTTAGCGTATCTTAGCCTTTTCACCCTGTTCCCCTTCCGCAAAATTGGAAGGTTTGGGCTGCTACCCTTCCACGAAGACCATTCCTGGCCAGGTGCCTGCTGCTACTCTAGTGTAAGGGGAGGTCACACTAAATTCTTGCCACTTTAGCCTATGGAAGCCATTTTTTCTTATTATTTTTTTTTCTATTGTTGAATACTGCATACAAATTTCCTGTGATTTCTGGTTGTATTCTAATGAAGAGACTGAGAAATAATTATTTGTTGTTCAGTCGTTCAGTCGTGTCCAACTCTTCGTGACCCCATGGACCATAGCACGCCAGGCCTTCCTGTCCTGCGCTCTCTCCCGGAGCGTGCTCAAGTTCATATTCATTGCATCGGTGACGCTATCTAGCCATCTCATCCTCTGCCGTCCCCTTCTCCTTTTGCCTTCAGTCTTTCCCAGCATCAGGGTCTTTTCCAGGGAGTTTTCTCTTCGCATTAGGTGGCCAAAATATTGGAGCTTCAGCTTCAGTATCTGTCCTTCCAATGAGCACTCAGGGTTGATTTCCTTTAGGATGGACTGATTTGACCTCCTTGCAGTCCAGGGGACTCGTAAGAGTCTTCTCCAGCACCACAGAGAAATAATTATATATGGTCATTATACCATTGCTAAAACAACAAATCTAATGGTGGCCTAAGACTTTTGCACAGTACTGTGTGTGTGTGTGTATATATATATATATATATATATATATATATATATTGCTCCACTGAGAGCTCAGGCTGTGGTTTAGGGCAGGTATATTGACAAACTATTATTATTATTATATAATTATTATTTCCCGCCTTTTCCCCAATACTAGGACTCAAGGCGGCTTTACAACATTAAAACCTGTACAGTTAAAACATATAAATAGAAATATACAAAAGTTAAAAAATGTATAATTATATCATCAATAATTAAAATTGTATAAAACATCAACATTTCAAAAGACAACAACAATATAAACAATAGTATCAATCCATCGTATTATTACAGACCTAGACTATCTATCCCCAAAGACCTGCTGGAACAAAAAATGTTTTAACCTGCCTGCGGAAACATACCGTCTTACTTCATGTATCATTGGATTTGGGAGACTGATTTTAAGGTGTTGGTCAAGAGACAGAAGAACACATGACTTTTCTTTCTCCTTTTTACCATGTGTGTCAAACATTAGGATCTCTGGGAATAGCATGGGTCAGATTTTCAACCATCCACTGGTCCATGTGAGAGGATAATTGGAGAATTTCTCTGTGGCTCTCTTTTTTCTTTGACAGATGTGGGACCCAACTGAAGTGGCAACAGTGGTCACATTTTAAAACTTTATTTATTTTAAAACTTCTTTCTAAGGCAAAATGACAGGCTTCTACACTTAAAAGAAGCCTAAAAAATCATTTTAAATAAGTTTTCTTTAAGAGTAATTTTTTCCCCTCACAATTCAGTTCAGATACAATATTTGGGTTTGAAAGCTTGAACAAGCATTTTTAAAAGGTGAAAGAGGTGAAAGAGAAGACTGAGGGGAGATAAGATAGCGATCTTCAAGTACTTGAAAGATTGTCACAGAGAGGAAGGCCAGGATCTCTTCTCGATCATCCCAGAGGGCAGGACATGGAAGAATGGGCTCAAGCGACAGGAAGCCAGATTCCAGCTGAACATCAGGAAAAACCTTCTGACTGCTGGAGCAATATGACAATGGAACCAATTACCTCAGGAGGTGGTGGGCTCTCCCACACTGGAGGCACTCCAGATGAGGCTGGACAGCTATCTGTCAGGCCTTATCTGGAGTACTGTGTCCAGTTCTGGGCACCGCACTTTAAGAAGGATGCAGACAAGCTGGAGAGGGTTCAGAGGAAGGCAGCAAAGATGATCAGGGGACTAGAAACAAAGCCCTATGAGGAGAGACTGAAAGAAAGGAGAAGAGAAGATTGAGGGGAGATATGATAGCACTCTTCAAGTACTTGAAAGGTTGTCACAGAGAAGAAGGCCAGGATCTCTTCTTGATCATCCCAGAGTGCAGGACACGGAATAATGGGCTCAAGTGACAGGAAGCCAGATTCCGGCTGAACATCAGGAAAAACTTCCTGAGTGTCAGAGCAATACGACAATGGAACTCATGACCCAGGGAGGTGGTGGGCTCTCCCACCCTGGAGGCATTCAAGATGAGGCTGGACTGCCATATGTCTGGGATCCTCTGACTTGGATTCCTGCATCGAACAGGGGGTTGGACTCAATGGTATTATAGGCCCCTTCCAACCCTACTATTCTATGATTCTATGATTTTATGATTCTATGAAATTGATTAAAACCAGCTTACATTTTTAGCTCTCCATCTGGCTAAAAGAGAAAGGCCAAAAAAAAAAAATTCAAATATGACTTGGTGGGTACTTCTGTGGCTGTTGATCTAAGGCAAGATTTGCAAGCGTTAATAAGGAGGGGAAGAAGAGTTTAGAAGACAAAAGGCCACCCAAAAAGGTGCTAGCATGAAGTCACCTCATTATGGTTGGGTTGTCCTCTCTTTTCAAATGCAGGCTACTTTTCCCGAAATAGCAGAATGGAGGATTCATTGGTAACACCACCCTTAATCTGCAGCCATCATTTTTATTTTATTTATGTATGTGTGTGTGTATATATATATATATATACATACACACACACATATACATACATACCTACATACATATATACACACACACACACACACACACACATACACACACACACACACGCATGCACACACTGAACTGTGCTGATATTTATTTATTTAATGGGGTTTTGTTAATGTATATCCTGCTCTTCCAAAAAAAAAAAACTTTCAAAGTTTGAAAAGATTTTTTAGTTTTTTTCTTCAGCAATCTGGCATTGCTGGATTCACCCCTGTTTTGCCTATAGAAAAGTATATGGATTGTTAGTAAGTTCTTGTAAAAACAAGTTTCTCCAGCCACACACCTGAACATGGAGCCACACAGAGAGTTCCTTTATAGTTATTTCCTTTATAATTATTAAGATGATTGTGATTTAGCCTTTTTCCTCTTGCCAATGCTCCAGGGAATTCCCCCAATGGCTGCTCTTGATACCAATACAGAGCATGAAATTGATGATGAATAAATACTTTGGGCACCGCTGAGAGTTTGGGCTGTGATTCAGGGCAGGCAGGGATGCTGCTGGAGTGAAGTTTAATATCATCCCCTTTGGATCAGAAGCCCTGGCTGGACACCATCTGTATTAGTGAAGTCACTGACTGCAGTTTTGGTCTTAAGGGAGGATTTGGGGTTCTTCTAAGTGAGCAGACATGAAGAAGGTAACTGCAGCCAGCACGCCCAGCAAAATACTGTTCCTACTGTTGCTATTTCTGCTGCTGCCCTATGCAGCCTGGGGGATGCTGAAGGCAAAATGCCCACTGAATTTAAGAAGAGATCGATATAATCCTTGGAATCTTTACAGACCAGGAGACCACCTCATTAGTGGGGTCTTACCTAAACTAAATGCGATGGTGCAGCTAAACTCTTTCACCTTCCCTCCGTCTATCTTCATTACAGTGTAAGTAATTATGCAGTGATGTATATTGTGCTTGTCTACCAATATCAGATTTCTTAAGCCTATTCAAAGGGGACAATAACTATGTCCCCTTTCAATGGGCAAGTTCTAGTATGCACATCCTGCTATTTTCACCCATCACAGGTGGTGAGGTTAATTCTCAACAGTTACTTGTGATACCAGACTAAAGAAGAGTGAGGCTTTTTTTTCTAGCATCGTTTTAATCCAAAAGAGGAAACACTTCCATGCCTTTTAAAATATTTGATTGGATGTGATTGGATACAGGCTAAGTAGGTTCGTTCTCAGAAAAACAAACTATCTCCTGTGATGGATTTCTCCTTGCCTATGGATCCTATGAGATCATATTTTGGTATTTAGCTTTTCCTAGCTCACCAAGTAACCACTTCCATTCAATTTCCCAAGAACAAAGTGTTACCAAAGAAATGCAAGCTCACTGAATTCTGGTACTGACAACAGAAATTCTTTAATGTATGACTCTGAGATCAGGTATATCTTTTCATCTTTTACCTCAAAATCTCAAGCAATTTTACACGATTACAAAATATGATATAAGAGCATACACCACGTACAAAAATGCAAAGTTGATGTTTCTGAGAATTGTTTCAGGACCATGCCTTTCTTTTCTTCTTTTTTAAAAAAAGAGTAAAGTGTCTCACCTTTAGGACATTTCTGGGCTGTAGCAAAAGGAGTAGAGAAGATGAGTGGAGGACTTGATTTAACCCAGTTCTACCTTCTACATTTATATTATTTGTATGTGCTTGACAAAGAACAGAACTCAAGAGCAGCACTCTCTAACAAGTAACTGTTATTTCTTTTTTTCTCAAATACCCAGCCATGATCAAAGCATTTCCTAGCATCAGTCTGGTTCAAACTTATCTAATGTATCCATGTATCTAATATTTTCTATGCTCTTTTATGAAAGTTGTAATTTATGAGAGAAGCAGAGGCCAAGATATATTTATTCAGGATCAATATTGGCTAAGCAGCCTATTAGGTAGGTTGCTGCAAGAGTCTTGCAAGATGCATAATCGAAAGTGCAAAGACGTCTGAGCCAAATAGTCATCACACCCTCACCTTGATCTTCAACATCTTGTTAGCCTTTATCCAGAACCCATAGTAATGGGTTTTATTTATTACATTTCTATACTGCCCAATAGCTGCAGCTCTTACTTAGCCAGAGAGGTGGCCAATGGCAACTGCTGACTTTGTCCTGGACAGACAGAACACTACAGTCCTGATTTAAGTCCTTTGCCTCTGGAAAAAGAGATGGGAAGCTGGAGCTACAGCTGCTATAATCTATAATCTATGCAGGAGCTGCCTCCCATCCCATATTTAAATGTAAGTTATATTTTGCTTAATGGGAGTTACTGTCTAGTAAGTCAGAATGGAATTGAGGCCTTATTCCTAAGTGGTGCTTCCCAGGACCTAGACTAAGATGTGAGTGTTGTTGAACCAATTGGAAACAGTGGCCAAAGTCCTATTAGATTTCATAGAATCATAGAATAGTAGGGTTGGAAGGGGCCTATAAGACCATGGATTCCAACCCCGTGCTCGGTGCAGGAAGCCAAGTCAAAGCAACCCTGACAGATGGCTGTGCAGCTTCATCTTGAATGCCCCCAGTGTGGGAGAGCCCACCACCTCCTTAGGTAGATTTAATATATATTTAAGTAGAAAATTGCTAAGGAATTCCATCACAGTTGCATTTGACTTCAAAAGTGGAAACTTCTCTAAAATGTGGGACCTGGTGAACATGATTTTCAAAGTGGGATCAAAAGGGTTAAATCTCAAAACCCCAATAATAGTTCAGCTAGAATATATGCTACAGCTTAGGAAAGGTAGCACCAAGTCAAAATGGTCACCAACATGGTTAACAAGTAGTGGCAAGGAAGCTATCAAAGACAAGAAGGCTTCCTTCAAAAAATAGAAGGCTTGCCCCCCAAAAGAAAACACAAATGAACACAAAATTCCACAAAGGAAAGGCAAGCAGACAATAAGGAAGGCCAAAAAGGCCAATAACAAAATAATTCTTTAAATATATCAGAAGCAGGAAACCAACTAGAGTGGCAGGTGAACAATCAGATGCCAATGGAGTTAAAAGAGGACTAAAGGAGAATAAAGAGATTGCAGGGAAGTGTGAATGAATTCTTTTCATTTTTCTTTACTAGAGAAGATAATAATACATTACTGGGCCCAGATGGTATCCATCACAGAGTTCTTAAAGATCTCAAATGAGACTTTGCTGATCTTCTAGTAAAAAATATGTAACATGTCCCTAAGATCAGCCTTTGTACCAAAGAACTGGAGAATGGCCAATGCAACACCTCCCCCCCCCTTTTTTTTTCTTTTTTAAAGGGATCTAGGGGGAATCTGGGAAATTACAGGCTGGTTAGCTTAATATCTGATTCAGGTAAATTGGTTGAAAGCAATGCTCAAGTTAAAATTACTCTGCATGTAGAAGGACAAGCCCTGCTGAAAAAGAATCAACATGGCTTCCACAAAGTTAAGTCATGCCTCACTAACCTTGTAGAGTTCTTTGAGAGTGTTAATAAACATGTGATCCAGGAGACATTATGTACTTGGACTAGGGATGGGAGAGAATTTCTCCCCGAAACTTCGGGAGGCCGAGCGCCAACGCATTCGGTCCTCCGAAGTAGTTTCGGGGAGAACTTCTCCGCCCCCCCCGCCCCCCACCCCCCCCGGGATGGGACTTACCTTTCACGAATGTCCCTCCCGGCGGCGGATCCCGGCGGCGGTTCGGCAGGTCTTCGTCAGGGGCGGGGGCGGCAGCTGGTCTTTCGACCGGCTGCTGCCGCCGCTGTTACAAGCAAAGTAAAAAAAAAAAAAACGCCCCTGTGATAGGCTGCATGACGATTAACATAGCCTATCACGGCTAGATCTGCAAAGTCAGCCGCGATAGGCTACGTTAATCGTCACGTAGCCTATCACGGGTGACTTTAAAAAAAAAAGTGCGTACGGCTAATGGTGGCCCCCATAGGGAGCCGCCATTCGCGTTCCTTATTTGGTCCCTGTAGTCTACGTAAAGATTTACGTAGAGTACGGGGACCAAATAAGGAACGCGAATGGCGGCTCCCTATGGGGGCTGCCATTAGCCGTACGCACTTTTTTTTTTAAAGTCACCCGTGATAGGCTACGTGACGATTAATGTAGCCTATCATGGCTGACTTTGCAGATCTAGCCGTGATAGGCCAAATTAATCATTACGTAGCCTATCACAGGGGTGTTTTTGTTTTGTTTGTTCTTTTGAAGCTCGCTGCCGGGGAGACGGGGCGCTTCTCCCCGGCCTGAATTTCGGCCGGGCGAGGAGGGAAGCCTCCCCCCCTGGCCTGAACTTCGGGGGGAGCAGTGAAGCGCCTCCCCCCCACCGCGAAGCAAGCTGCGAGACCAGGTAAGTGACTTTCGTGCACCCCTAACTTGGACATCCAAACGCTTTTTGACAGAGTCCCTCACCAAAGACTCTTGAGCAAACGTGGCAGCCATGACATGCAAGGAGAAGTTCTTTTATGGATCAGTAACTGGTTAAAGCATAGAAAGCAAAGAGTAGGAATAAATGGAGGGAAGTAAAAAGTGGGATTGTTTTGGGACCAATGCTTTTCAACTTGTTCAAAATGTATCTGGAATTAGGAGTGAACACTGAGTTGGCCAAGTTTGTTGATGACACCAACTTATTTAGGGTGGTTAAAACTAAAAGGGATTGTGAAGAGCTCCAAGAGGATCTCTCCAAACTGGGAGAATGGGCATCACGATGGTAAATGTGGTTCAATATGTAGAGTGATTCACATTGGGGCAAATATTTTAACTTCACATATGAGCCGATGGGATTTCGGCTAGTGGTCACTGACCAGGGAAGAGATCTTGGGCTTCTGTGGAGGAAAGCTTGATCCCACATTAGGCATAATTAGAAAAGGAATTGAAAATAAAACTGCCAAGATCATACTCCCTATATAGAAATCTATGGTGTGACCATACTTGGAATACTCTGTACCATTCTGATCACCGCACCTAAAAAAGGATATGGTAGACTTAGGAGAAGTGCAGAAAAGGGCAGCTAAAATGATCAATGGAGTAGAGCAAATCCCCTGAGAGGAAAGATTACAACGTCTCAGACAGTTTAGCTTAGAACAAAGGTGAGTAAGGGGAAACATGATACAGGTGTACAAAATTATGCATGGTGTGGAGGTAAAGGATAGGAAGACATTTTTCTCCCTCTCTCATAGTACTAGAACCCAAGGGGTCATACAGTGAAGCTGATTGGTGGGAGAATCCACAAAGAATAAGGAAGTAATTCTTCACAATCCACATACTTAAACTTACACCCAGCAACACAGATGGCTTTCCAAGCGGAGTAGACAAATTCATGGAGGAGAAGGTTACCAATAGTTACTAGAGCAGAAGGTTATATGCTACCTCCAGTATCAGAGGCAGTATGTTTATGTACACCAGTTGGTGGGGAACATGGGCGGGAGGGTGCTGTTGCATCATATCCTGCTTGTGGGTTCCTGGTTGACAGCTGGCCACTGTCTGAACAGAATGCTGGACTAGATGGACCTTGGATCTGATCCAACATGGCTCTTATGTTCTTATATTCTCTGATGACATACAGAAAGTGTGACATAAAAGGCATAACCACTGGCATTTTTTGAACATCATGGTGGCACAGAAATAAGTGCAGCTTACTCCCTGCATGAATTTCTCCAGTCACAGACCACAGAAAAAAGTTGTAAACCCACATTCAGCTCCAACCAGTGCCACCAACATCTTGCTTTGTGATTTCAAGAAAGAAGAAGAAGAGGAAGAAGAAGAAGAAGAAGAAGAAGAAGAAGAAGAAGAAGAAGAAGAAGAAGAAGAAGAGATCACTCCATGCAGGCGTGCTCATTTACACAGAGGTGTGGTCTTACCTGATGGGGCAAATAAATCACCCCACTACTAAAGGCCTAACTCTTCCTGAGCCACCTACACATATCCATGTCCTCCATACTCTTTAGGATGTATCTGGCCACCTCAGAGGGTTTATGCTTTTGATCTCGGCTCCATCTCATCAGCATTAGCTTCTTGTCTCTGATCCGGGAATAAATACATTTTGCTGCTGCCAAAAATCTGTGCAGGTGACAGGTGTCCAGATAGGAAAGTCCTTCTTGGATCATGTCTGCAAAAGCTACTCCTTAGTTTGTAGTGCTTTTCATCAAGTCTTCAGGAAGGCCAGAGGCAGAGTTGGACAAGGGGGGGGGGGAGAAATGTCAGCCAACACTGTTCACATCTATATGGTTGGTTAATGGTACACATGTCTCTGAATATGCATCCTCTCTTTATTGGACATTATATTGCCTGAATATGTCCTTCAAGATACACAATTAGGAGCCTGGCTTGGTTTAATAAACAGAGGGTGACAATGTGACCCATATATCAGATGGATATGGACACATGTCTGATGGATTCCTGAATGCTCTGGGGGATTGTCTGGCTGATAGGCTGGCGATTCAGTCGAGGCTTTGGTCTCATTATGGAATGGTAAGAGGGGAAGGGCCATCGATACAATCACTCCCAAGTGCCCATTATGGTGGTGGGGAGCCCATAATTCACCTTGGTTTACAGAAGGTATACAGGCAATGAAACCGGCTGGATGACAGGTAGAGTGCAGGTGGTTCAGGTCTTGGAGCGAGTACAACCAACGACTAGCAAAAACTCTTTGTTGTGCCTATTATGCAGCAGTGAGGAGGGCAAAAAAAACTTATTATACATCTATTATTTCATCCTCGAAATGTCGCCCAGCAGAATGATTCCAAGTGGTGAAAGGCCTTTTGGAATTTTGCTCAGGCTCAGAGAAACTGGGATTGGAGCCCTCGGTCATTTGCTGTGATAAATTTGCTAGGAGAAAGTCTCTTGTATTTGCTCAGGGCTTGATGGCACACTTATCGCAGAGTCTGTGGGGAGGCGTCCAGTGTTCCATCTGGTTGTGTTTCCTGGGATCAGTTTCAGTTGCAGCCCAATGATGAATCAGTTTGTCTCACCACATGTAAGCTTGGCCCTCGCCCATCCTGGCTAATGCCATCTAGCAGGGGTGGATTGGCTGGCTGGGTCCAGGGAGTGGTAAATGCTTCGCTCTGTCAGGGGGTGGTTCCTGCCACTTTGAAAGAGGCTGTAGTGTGCCCTTTCCTGAAGACGCCCTTCCTGGATCCAGAGGTGTGTGAGAACTATCGCTCCATCGCTAATATCCCCTTTTTAGTCAAGGTGCTGGAGCGCGTGGTGGCTGGGCAGCTTCAGACATTCTTGGAGGAGACTGCTTATCTGGACTCATTTCAGTCTGGTTTCAGGCAAGGCTACAGCACTGAAACGACTTTGGTTGCTCTGACTGATGTCCTCCTCTGGGGGAAAGACAAGGGGAGTGCTACCCTGTTGTTCCTCCTGGATGTCTGAGCAGCTTTTGATACCATAGAACACAGTATTTTACTGGATTGGCTCTGCCGAATGGGAGTTGGGGCCACTGTGCTACAGTGGTTCTGCTCCTACCTGAGGGGACAATTCCAGAGAATGGTATTGGGGGATTCCTGTTCTACTCCATGGCTATTAAGCTGTGGGGTGCCACAGGGTTCTATTCTATCCCCCATGCTGTTCAACATCTATATGAAGCCACTGGATGAGGTCATTAGGGGTTTTGGGGTGGGGTGTCACCAGTACGCTGATGATGCTCAGCTCTACTTCTCCTTCGGCTGGGGCAATGAAGGTTCTGGACCAGTGCCTGGAGGCTGTAATGGGCTGGATGAGGGCCAATAAACTGAAGCTGAATCCCTGACAAGATGGAAGCTCTGTGGATTGGTAGTCCCCAAGTCTGGGGATTGAGTAAGCGACCTGTCCTGGGGGTTGCAGTCCCCCTGAAGGAGCAGGTGCATAGCTTGGGAGTGCTCTTAGATCCATCCCTGTCACTGGAGACCCAGGTGGACTCCATGGCCCAGTCCAATTGGGATCAACTGTGGCTGATCCACCAGCTATGGCCTTCTCTGGACAGGGATAACCTAGCCATAGTAGTGCATATGCTGATAACTTCCCAATTAGACTACTGCAATGAACTTTACATGGCTTGAAGATGACTCGGACGTTGCAGATAATGCAAAATGCAGCAATGCAAAATGCTGGACTGTTGACTGGAACATCCCATAAGGATCATATGACACCAGTCTTAAAGGAATTGCACTGGCTTCCAAAATGTTTCCGGATGAAATTCAAGGTGCTAGTGATGACATTTAAAGCCCTAAGCGGCTTAGGACCTCAATATATGAGGGAGTGCCTCCCCCTATATATACCTGCCCAAGGACTGAGATCTGTTGGAAGAGCCGTCCTCTGCATCCCACCAGTGTGAGACATACACTATGGTGGGATGTGGAGAGGGCCTTCTCTGCTGTGCCACCCCCATTGTGGAATGCTCCCCCCTTGGGGGCCTGATTGGGGCAGACACTGGTTTCATTTCAGCTCCAAGTTAAAACAGGGTGTTTTTTTTACCAAAGCTTTTGAGAGCTAATTGGATTCCCTGAGTTTGCAAACTGTTTTAATTGTTTTGTTTGTTTGTTTTAGATTTTAAATTGGTATTAGCTAACTTAATGATTTAATGTGTTTTTAGCTATTTAAATAATTTATTGTTTTACACTGTTTAAATTGAGCTCATCTGTATGCCGCTCTGAGATTATAATGATATAGGTTGGGATACAAATGTTATAAATAGATAGATAGATAGATAGATAGATAGATAGATAGACAGACAGACAGATAGACAGATAAATAAATAAATAAATTTTGCTACAGAATGGCAGACATAATTTACTTCCATGACCTGGGCTTCTTGTCCGCCATTCATGAAATCAACCAGAATCCCAGGCTCTTACCCAACATCACCCTGGGGTACAACATCTATGACAACTATTTCAACGCAAGGATCACGTATGACGCCATGCTAGATCTGCTGTCTCCTGGGCAGAAGAATATTCCAAACTACAGCTGTGGAAGACAGAATGACCTGTTGGCTGTTGTAGAAGGTGCAGACTCTGAAATCTCCATCCATATTTCAGCTACGTTGGGTATCTACAAAATCCCACAGGTAGGAAGAGGTGGGGTGCAGTGTATAGCATTGGGACTAAAGCCCAAAAAGGCCTTCAGTTGAACTGGGGGGAAGGCTCCTGTTTGCCTCTGGTCTTATATGACTTTTGAAAATCGGTTTTTTTTAAAAAAATATTAGCCTTTTATCACTGTATATCTACAATGCTAAATTCCCCTCCACACATAACTAACAGTGAACTTTGGTTGAAACCAAAGGAGGAAGCAGATGACCAGAGGAGGGAGCAATATTCAATATCATTGAATACCGAGAAAATACAGGATAATACCCAGGTAGGATGTTGGGGACTGTATATGTTGTGAATGGCATGAATGTGGAAACGGGTGATGCTAAATTAACATACCTCTTTCGATTTCTCTCAAAAATTCCTTTATCTCTGCAATTAGGAAGTTGTGATCCTTTCTATATAACTCTGGCAGAATTCCCATGCATACACATTTGGGACAAAGCTGACCACACTGGAACTTAAAAATAGGGATTTTTTTTTTTAAGTACTGAAATCATTTTGCTTTGGCAAATATTTAAGATTTTGTTCTGTCCATTGAATGAGAGAAGATGAGAATCCTTGGACACATTTCAGCTTAAAAGGCAAGTCATTAATGACACTGGAGAGAGGTTCATGCAGATACTGAGAACTTTTCTCATCTGGATGTTGATAACATTATGCATGATGCGAAGAAGGTAGACACATAGGAGTTTTTCTCCCTCTCTCATAATACTTGGATGCAATGGAGTCATTCGAGGAAGCTGGATAGTGGGACATTCAGGACTGATAAAATGAAGAACTTCTTCATGTCATTAAGTTGTGGAAATTGCAGCCAACAGCACGCATATCTTTCAAAGGAGATTAGATAAAAGACAATAAAATCAATCAACCATTTTCTTTGTACAGCACTTTTCCATACAGCATGCTCAAGGCAGTTCACAACAACAAAACATTAGGAAAAACACACAATGCGTATACATAGTATAGAAACATTAAAAAAAATCATGACAATTATAACACATCAACATCAAAACTAATAATTCACTATCAGAAACAAACCACGGTAGAGTGAGGCCTTTTGAAGACCTTCAGAGGGAAGCAAGGCCAGTTGTTAATCTGAGGGGATAGCAGGAATGGGGTGAAACATGAAACGGAGTACTGGGATATTCAGGACATATAGAAGGAAGTACTTCTTCACACACTGTGTCATTAGGTTGTTGACTTTGCAACCAACAGTATAGATAGCTCTCAAAATGGACAAGACAAATATCAATCAATCAATCAATCAATCAATCAATTGATAATTTTATTTGTATAGCACTTTCCCATACAGTCTGCTCAAAGTGGTTCACAGCAACAAGCATTATGTAAAACAACAACAGAAACCATACACATACATATTAAAGAAAAGTCCAAACTATTTCATAGCAAGTATGTAATAAAAACATCCATATCAAAACTAAGAACTCACAATGACAAAACAACCACACTGTACAACACCCTCTGACGTTGATGGTGATGCATACGGCAGTGGAGTAAAACACCCTGTGACCTTGCTAGTCAGGCATACGGCAGTTGAATAAAACACCCTGTGACCTTATAGGCATACAAAAGTAGAGTGTGGCCTTTTAAAGAGCTTCAGAAGGAAACAGGGCCAAATGTCACTTCCACGTCACAGCAGGAACGAGATAAAACTCCCTCTGGCCCTGATGACGAACAGCAGGGAGCAAAGGTCTCCCACCGGATGATGGTGAGGGAAGCAGCAGCCAAAAGACATTGCCAAGGAAGGCAGGGCCAGTCCAAGGGGTTAGCAAGAGATGGACAAAACCCTCTCTGGTCTTAGCTCCATCCGCACTGAAGGTGAAGGGTACGATTCTCCATGGCTACTTGTCATGACTATATCCTTCTGTCAAGAGCAGGGGCACCATACGATGAATTCAAGTTGTTGAATGCCAGGAGCAGAAAGCTTAACTTGCCCTCATGGCCTACTTGTGGACTTCCCCCACACAGCTGGTTGGCCACAATGAGAAACAAGAAGCTGGACTAGGCAGGCCCTGTGGACCCCAAATGAATGGTTGCCCATTGGCAGAAAACTCTGCTGTGCAGGGGTGCTGTGGTGATGATTGCAGAACCCAGCTAATCTGCCTCTTAGCTTTGTCATAGATGGGACTGGCCTTACAAAAAAAGCCCCCCAAAAGTTTCACATTGATCTCCCTTTTTCCTTACTAGGTCAGTTATGCTTTCATCTCCCATAACCTTAAGGATAAAACTCAATTCCCTTTTTTCCACCGGGTGGTCCCAAAAGATGAAGACCTGTACCTGGGGATGGTCAAACTGCTCCTGCATTTCAGATGGACGTGGATCGGTCTCTTTGCTCCCAACAATGACAATGGGGAAAGGTTCATGGAGATACTGACACCGGTGCTCACCAGCCATGGTATCTGTGTTGCTATTTCAGAAATAATCCCTGAAATGAACATGCATAAATTGAATCTTCCCATTCTATCTGTTGTCAAGTGGAGACAAGTCAAGGTATTTGTTTTCTATGCAGAGACTCGCTCTTTCTATGATGGACTGTTCCTTCTAAAGCAAATACTTGAAACATTGGTGAAACCCACAGAAGGGAGAGTCTGGATCACAACAGCTTTGTGGGATATCACCTCAACAGTGTCTGACAGGTGGTTACATTTTCAGCACAGCCACTGGTACTTTTCCTTTTCGATCCAGACAAACAACAGGCCAAAGCATGCCAATGTTGACCTCCATCACATCACTCCTTACATGGAAAAAGCATTTCGTTGTTTCTATTCAAAATACGCGTTGTCAGTGAAAGGGAGGAGTCGATGTGAACAGAAAGAGAAATTGTCCCTGGATGTGTTGGAACAAGCTCTGTCTCAAGACAACTACCATGTTTACAACAGTGTCCAGATTGTGGCACGAGCATTACATGAAGCCTACTCTTCCAGATCCAAGCATATGATGATGGTGGACAGAGAAAGGTTGGAACTTCCAAGTCTACAGGCATGGCAGGTATTTGCTTTTCCATCCCAGATGCCTCTAGTAAAAAATACAGAATTTCTCATTCATGGGTCATTAATTGTGGAACCAGACTCTGCGAAGATTTCAGGCACAGTGGTCTGGGCAAATGCTGCACATAGAACATAAGAAGAGCCATGCTGGATCAGACCAAAGGTCCATTTAGTCCAGCATTCTCTTCACACAATGGCTAACCAGCTGTTGACCATGAACCCAAAAGCAGGACATGAGCGCAACAGCACCCTCCCACGCATGGTCCCCTGCAACTGGTGCCAATGGACTCATTGCCTCTGCTACTGAAGGTAGTACATAGCCATCAGGACTAGAAGCCATTGATAGCCTTCCCCGGCAGCAATTTGTCCAACCCCCTTTTGAAGCCATCCAAATTGGTGGCCATCACTACATCCTGTGGTGGTAGGGTGTTCCATAGTTGAGCTATGTGATGTGTGAAGAATCCTTTTATCCATCCTGAATCTCCCACCAATCAGCTTCACGGGATGACCCCTTGGGCTCTAGTATTTTGAGAGCAGGAGAAAAATGTCTCCATATCCACTTTCTCCACACCATGCATAATTTTGTAGACCTCTATCATGTCTCCCCTTTCCCTCCTTTTTTCTGAGCTGAACAATCCCATCATCAGCTGAACAATCCCATCTGAGCTATGCAATCCCATTTAGCGTAGCCTAAATGATCTAGGTGGCTTAAGAGACGATCAAGCAACAGCTGAAGGTTTAAGTGGGGAAGTAGCTGAGCCCAAGAATCTAACTGAGTAAGTTTATTACATAAAAGAAGAAGAAGAAAACAGGGTAGCGAAAGAAAGTAGTGAGAGACTGCCTGTGGGGACAGGGCTAGTGAGGGCACAAGTGTGGCAAAGGGGCAGTCTCTGCTTTACTCTTGTGCCCTCACTGGCCATGTCTCCCAAGGGCAGCGTACAACTGGTTTAAGTTGCTGCTACCATAAAAATCCGTATGAAATGGCATGCAACTGGGCCTGCAGCCTTGTCTGGCTGGCTGCAGCACCACTTTCTTTTGCCAGGGGGGCTACACTAAGAGGAGGAGCCCCATTGTGGGTACACCATGACTACAGTTGCTGGATGGCCACTGTGTGAACAGAATGCTGGCCTGGATGGACCCTTGGTCTGATCAAGCATGGCTCGCCTGCCTGCCTGCCTGCCTGCCTATTGATCTATCAATCTATCTATCTATCTATCTATCTATCTATCTATCTATCTATCTATCTATCTATCTATCTATCCTGCATTTCTATCCCACCTTTTTTCCTCCAAGGAACCCAAGAAGGCATACATGATCCTCCTCCTCTCCATTTTATCCTTAAAACAACAACCCTGTGAGGTAGGTTGGGCTGAGAGTCTGGGCCTGGCCCAAAGTCAGCCAGCGAGCTTCCATGGCCAAGTGGGGACTAGAACCCGGATCTCCCAGTTCCCAGTCCAACACTCTAGCCACTACACCACACTGGCTGCTATATTCTTATATACCTTCAAAGGGTCTGTTGGGCCCTCCCAGGCCATGGGGCCTTCTATCTTCACCCAGTGCTCAGGTTGTGGCAACACCACTGACTCTGACTTCCAGGCGTCTCCTCCAGGTGGAAAACTAAATTGATCTATCTATTTGAGAAATGTTGGATCAAATTTGGGTAGTTGGGACAGGCAAAACAAAAAGTGACCCCTCCTCAGTTCTGTGGGGTTCAAGGTCATGGAGGCAGAACTCAGTGGTGCCATCCAAACCTTGTCCCAGAAGCTTATTCCTAGCAACTTTTCCAAAGCCCTTGGGAGTAACACTGCAGGATGGAGCTCCTGGGGCAGATATGGCCACCACCGGATCGCAGGTGCTAGGAAGTGCTCCAGGCAACAGTAGTGCCTTTCGCACCCCATCCTGTGAATGTAGACACCCCTTACCAGTTCAGCAAGAATCCCCCCAATCACTGGCTGAAAGGGGACGTTCATTCAGGGAGCAGAATTAAATTATCTGATGGTTTGAATGCTAGATTTTCCCAAAAGGCCAAGGCAGAAAGAAGGGACGTCAGGGTTTGTTTGTTTTGTTTCAATATATTTGAACCAAAATGACACAACCATTATAGCTTTAGAAGGCACACGCTCCAGTTTGGATTCAAGAGACACTAGCTCTCAAAATGGGCAGTGCTGAGATAACTGACATTGTTTCTCCTTGTCTCTGTCTTTCCAGCTTCACCCTTTCCTGAGAAACTTTGGGTTTTCCAATACTTCCATGGATGGAACGTATCTAGATGGGGACGGGGACGTGACAGCCAACTTCGATATTTTGTTGAACTGGGTGGTGCCATCCAATGCCTCAGTTGTCACAGTGAAGTTTGGGAGTCTAGAGAGACGGGCATCCCCAGACCATGAGTTCCAACTTGATGAGGATCCCACTGTGTGGCATAAAGATGTGAGGAAGCCCATCTCTTCTAATGGTAGAGCCATTGAGATAGGGGTCCCAAAAATGGAGCCCAAGAGTACCAGTGGGTCTGCAGGGAACTTCAAGGATGCCCACAAAGGTTTCCACTCCTAGGGATGGGGGAGAATTTCTCCCCGAAACTTCGAGGGGCCGAGTGCCAATGCATTCGGCCCCCCGAAATCGGCGGTGAAATTCTCCGCCACCCCCTGCCACCCCCCCAGGATGGGACTTACCTTTCACGAATGTCCCTCCTGGTGGCGGGTCCTGGCGGCGGTTCGTCGGGACTTCGTCAGGGGCGGGGGCGGCAGCCGGTCTTTTGACCGGCTGCCGCTGCCTCCATTACAAGGAAAGTAAAAAAAAAAAAAAAACCCGGGATAGGCTACGTAACGATTAATGTAGCCTATCACGGCTAGATCTCCAAAGTCAGCCGTGATATTAATAAATTAACGTTAATTGTCAGGTAGCCTATCACGGGTGACTTTGAAAAAAAAAAAGTGCGTACGCAAATGGCGGCCCCCATAGGGAGCCGCCATTTGGGTTCCTTATTTGGTCCCTGTAGTCTACGTAAAGATTTACGTAGACTACAGGGACCAAATAAGGAATGCAAATGGTGGCTCCCTAAGGGGCCACCATTTGCATACGCACTTTTTTTTTTCTTCAAAGTCACCCATGGTAGGCTACGTGACGATTTACGTAGCCTATCACAGCTGACTTTGGAAATCTAGCCGTGATAGGCTATGTAAATTGTTACGTAGCCTATCACGGGGGTGTTTTTTTTTTTTCCGCGGCCGGGTAGACGGGGCGCTTCTACCTGGCCTGAATTTCGGCCGGGCGAGGCGGGGTGCCTCCCCCGCCTTGCATGAACTTCGGGGGGAGAAGCGAAGCGCCTCCCCCCCACCGCGAAGCAAGCTTCAAGGACAGGTAAGGGACTTTCATCCATCCCTATCCACTCCCTGCCCCCTTCAAACATAGTTATTTATTTATTTATTTATTTATTTATTTATACACCTCAAAAACCGTAAGGTTGTCAGGTTCTACTTCATTTTCCCAAACCCACTGCTGATCAGCAGTTGGGCAGGCAAAAGGAGAAGGAAGGAGTTGCTTCCTGGTCCTTTTCAAAATTCTTCCACCCACACAGACTTTTCCCCTGTGCTCTCTCTCTCTCTCTCTCTCTCCCCTCTCCCCTTTCCCCTAGCCTGCTACTTGTCTCACTCCAAAATGATTCTTTGCTCCCATCTACCCCTTTGCTGTGCTATTTACCTTTCCCTCCCATCTTCTAGCCAAACATTTTATTTGCCTCACAGCACTTTTCATGGCAAGTCCTTAACAATCCAAAGCTCCAGTCCATTTGCAGAGTGTCTCCAAAAGCCCAGATGATGATGGATCCAAACAGAGAAGGCATGGGGCAATGAAGACGAGATGTTCCTAGCAAAGGCTCTTCCTAGTTTAAACGGGAAGGCATGACTGTAGGACACCCCCTCCAGATCCCTTAACAGACAAGGGCCTTTAGCCTTTCAGCAAGGCCCCTGTCTGAACTAGGGATGTCAGAGAATTCCGCCACGGATCTTGGTGAGGCCGAATGCCAGTGCATTCGGCCCCCGAACTCTGTGGCAGAATGCCCTGCACCCCGCCCCCCCCGCGGATCCACCCCGGGACGAGACTTACCTGGGGCGGATGTTCTGGGTGGCGGTGGCTCCGGTGGCAGCTCCAGCAGTGGCTCCGGCAGCGGCGGCTCCGGCAGCTGGTCTTTCAACCGGCTGCCACCACTGCCATTTGCAGTCTTGTCTTCTTTTTTTTACAGAGACGTGATAGGCTACATAAGTTTCTACGTAGCCTATCACGTCTCTGTAAAAAAAAAAAGACGAAGAAAAATAAGGAATGCAAATGGCAGCGGCCATAGCCACCGCCATTTGCGTATGCATTTTTTTTTCCTGTACCCAGAGCCTTCCGCGGCCAGAAATCCAGCCGCGGACAGCCCTGGCCTGGGCTGCCGCGGAGCACAGCCAGCTTTCGAGGATTTGGGGGGGGAGGACCAGATCGCCTCCCCCCCCAGCGAGGGTTCCGGGGGGAGGGACGGAGCACCTCCCCCCACAGCGGAACCCAGCAGAGCCAGGTAAGCGGGGTTTCGTACACCCCTAGTCTGAACAGGGCGACACTGCACAGCCCTCCAGCAGTGTCGCTTTAACCTGGGTGACCCTTCTGCAATCCCTGCCCCACCTCTGTCAGATTCTCACAGGCAGCTCCCAGCCTCCCTGCCTACCAAGGCCGGACCAGCATGTGGACAGGGAGTTGGGTGACTTCCCTGGCTCTGCTCTGAGAACACTGACAGAGAGAGGTTCACACAGACTCTGACATCCCAGAGGCTGAATAGGCCCAAGCCTTTCCAGGCTACTTCTAATCACATCCTGGCTATAACCTACAAGGCTCTGACAATTAGTTCCTCCTCTCAGCCCTTAGCCTTGTTCTTGTTTTCTCTCCCTCCCCATTCACTATTCTCATTCTTCACACAAACTTGCACACACACACACACACACACACACCACCTTCTGGCTGGGGATTGTGATGGCAGAGGAAGATGTAGGAACACCTGGTGGGGAATGAAGTGGTTGAATCTCGCATTGGGCTAGGGAAAATGTTTTCTTTCTTTTGGGGGGCTGGAGTATTTTCCATTCCTTTGGGGCTGGGGAGAGGTGTATGTGTATGTGTGAGAGAAAGAGTGTTGATTGGATGAGTGCACCAATCCTCTGTAAGCCTACTCAGAAGAAATCCCCACTGAGTTCCATGTAAGCATGCAGAGGATTGCAACCTTAACTAGGTATTTTTTGACCCAAATATGTGCATTGGCTTGGGAGTTCATACCCTTCCTCTGCTTGTTCTCAATTTCTTGAGTGAATTACTATTCGTTTGACTAGCCAGCCCCACATAGCACCCATGATGTGAGTAGCTACATTCTCCATGGAAGCCATTTTGTTTTGGTGCCTCCAGCAGTTTCTTAGATTTCCAAATGTGCTCACAATGTCCGGGGGGGGGGGGGAAATACAGTGATCAGAACTGTACACGGTAATCCAACTCTGGTCGTACCATCAATGTGTATACAGGAAATATGAATTTTGGCAGTTTAATTTTTGATTCATTGTCTAATTACACCTAACGTGGAATTTGCCTCTTTACAGCAACTGCACACTAGGTCAACATTTTCATGGAGCTGTCCACCACAACCCCAAAATGTCTTCCTTGGTCAGTCACTGCTAGCTAATATGCTGTCAATGCCTATACATGAAATTGGGATCTTTCACCCCAATATGCATTACTTTAGACATTCATACATTGCAATGCATTTGCCATTTTAATGCTCCTTCCCAAAGTGTGGGCAGACCTTTTGGAGCTGTACAATTCTGTTTGCTTTTAATCACTGCCAGAGCTTCCAAATACACCACGAACACTTTTCCCTCAATGTTCCTTGTCTTTCTGCCTAGACTTTGCCTTATTCAAGATGTACCAGAAGCTGCTTCCCTGGATACATCAAGGGGATTCAGGAAGGAAAGCCCATTTGCTGCTATGCTTGTTCTCCATGTGCAGAAGGGACTATCTCCACTCATGAAGGTAAGGAGTTCCAGAGGAAAAGGAAGCCCTTTGGGAACAGGGCAAAGACCCACTGCAACATTTTAACTAAGGGCTGCTGGTTGGTTGGTTTTTTTCCAGGACATTTTTTAAAAGAAACTAATTTCTTAGTGATGTATAAGAGAAAATCGTAGAGCACAGACAAATACAGACAGATATTGTTGATACCAAATCACTCTTCTTCTTCTTCTTCTTCTTCTTCTTCTTCTTCTTCTTCTTCTTCTTCTTCTCCTCCTCCTCCTCCTCCTCCTCCTCCTGCTCAGATGCAGACCATTGCACCAGATGTCCAGAAGATCAGTATCCCAACAAAGAACAAGATCAATGTCGTCCCAAGGAAAAAGTCTTCCTCTCCTATGAAGAATATTTGGGGGTCATTCTGGCTTCCTTTGCCCTATTCTTCTCCTTAACCACTGGCTTTGTGTTAGGAATCTTCATTAGAAACCTAGAAACTCCTATAGTCAAAGCCAACAACCGGACCCTCTCCTACGTTCTCCTCATCTCCCTGCTGCTTTCCTTCTTGTCCTCCTTCCTCTTCATGGGTCAGCCGAGGAAAGCAACCTGCCTCCTCCGACAAACAGCCTTCAGCATTATCTTCTCAGTTGCTGTCTCTTCTCTGTTGGCAAAAACCATCACTGTGGTGCTGGCCTTCCTGGCCACAAAGCCAGGGAACAAGATGAGGAGATGGCTGGGGAAGAGCTTGGCCAACTCCATTGTCATTTCCTGTTCCATTGTCCAGGTTGTCATCTGCGCCATCTGGCTGGGGATCTGTCCACCCTTCCCTGACTCTGACAGGCATGCCCAGCCTGGACAGATCATCCTGCAATGCAATGAAGGGTCTGTTGCCATGTTTTATAGTGCCCTTAGTTACATGGGCTTCCTGGCTGCCATCTGCTTTGTGGTGGCTTTCCTAGCCAGGAAGCTGCCCGGGGCCTTCAATGAAGCGAAGCTGATCACCTTCAGCATGCTGGTCTTCTGCAGCATTTGGGTATCCTTTGTGCCCACCTACCTGAGCACCAAGGGGAAATACATGGTAGCTGTGCAGGTCTTCTCTATCTTGGCCTCCAGTGCTGGGTTGCTGGGCTGCATTTTTCTTCCCAAATGCTATATCATGTTATTAAGGCCTGATCTGAATGCAAAGGAACATCTGAAGATGAAAACAGAAGAAGGTGGCATCTGAATCTTAAAGTAGGCTTTGAAATCAAATGCTGACAAAAAAATCAGGCAAATGTCAGGGTAGAGATGTGAAGGCCTGGAAACAAACCAAACAATTTTGGGGGAGGATGGAAGAAAGAAATATTGTCCTCTTCCCCCCACACCTCAGGCATTTTGTTTCATTTTTTCATAAACTTGTGGAAAATTAAAATTTCGATTATCATGCATTTTCCTTTAGAATGATGAACTAAAATTCTGAGCCATTTTTAGCTATTTTAAATTGCTTTTAAACTTTGTGTGCTGAAGTTTTTTATATCATGTTTTTGTTTTGTAATTGAAACACCTAGTGGGTTTTTGCTATTTGGCAGGGAAGGAATCAAATGAATAAATAAATAAATCCTGTATATTTACTGGGTTCAGACATCAGAATAACCCACAATGTGTTCAATAAGTCATGATGGCTTAGTTAACCCATTGTTGGGTATCATGTCCGTTGAGAATTTTTAAATCCATAATGGCTTACTTGGCTGAAAGAAGCCACTCTGATAACCCACAATCTTCAGAAAAGGTTATTTCACCCTCTGTAGGTTATCGTGTCATCTGACACTCCCTGCGGCTCATTCCGGTCACCTGCAGAATTGGCTGGTAAGAGCAGGCAAAACTGCTTTGGCTGCTGTGCTCCAGCCTGCAGAGCCCTTTTCCAAGGTCTGACAAGCAGCCCAGGGACAACTGCAGGCCAACAAGCACAGCCTTCCCTGATACCGCACTACATTTACAAAATATAGGGATGTCAGAGAAATACGCTCGAAAGTCAAATGGGACCGAATTCAGACATATTCGGCCCGCTGAACCCTCCTCTGGGATGGGGTGCCCCGATCTACTCAAACTGGAGTTCACGCGGTACTTTTTTTTTTCCTCTGCCGAAAATTTTATGAAGGTATTTATGAAGGAAACTTCGCAAATCAGGACGAAAGATGGTGAAAGGGATTTTACGAAACTATTTAATAAATATGCAGTTTCCTGCTATGATGCGGCTTTCTTTCGCTGGGAGGGATGGGGTCATGAAGTGCGCGTAGCCTGCCTGAGGCTGAGTCACGAACTGCACGTAGCCTCATCTTTTTTTTAATTGTCTGTGTGTGAAGGTGAGGTCAGGTTCAGGTCAGGTGAGGTCAGGTGAGTGAGATCCCTCCAGGCCACCCCCCCACTCCACCAGGAAGATAACGTCATTGAGAGGAGGGAACTCATCGACCATTTATCCCGCTGATGCCCGCCTTCACATAGGATGGCGGTGTATGTCCAGCAGCCTCAGTTTCTCCAGCCAAACTCCAGAATCTAGACTAGAGAGAACAGAGGTGCCGCTGCTGCAGACAGAGTGTCCGTCTCCAGCAGCTGCAAGGAGTGTGTTTCTGCATCCCCCCATTCTACGGCACTGCAGTTCAACCTTTATTACACTGAAGGTATGTTTACTTTACCTGAATGTGCCCCTATGTGTAGCGATTTTGGGGTGCGTTGGAGGAGCAGGGGAAAATGGGAAGGCATCCTCCAGCAGCCTTTGTTAGGCCTGCTGGGAAAGACTCCATCCTCCATCCTCCTGGGCTTTCCAGGATTATTCCATGTGCCTATGTATTTCTGAGTGGGTTGGGGTGGGGGGAACTGGGAAGGCATCCTCCAGCAGCCCTTGTTAGTCTGCCGGGCCTGGGAAGGACAACATCCTCCATCCTCCTGGGCTTTCCAGGATTAATCCATGTGCCTGCCTATATATTTCTGAGTGGGTTGGGGTGGGGGGAACTGGGAAGGCATCCTCCAGCAGCCTTTGTTATTCTGCCGGACCCAGGAAGGACCCCATCCTCCATCCTCCTGGGCTTTCCAGGATTAATCCATGTGCCTACATATTTCTGAGTGGGTTGAGGTGGGGGGAACTGGGAAGGCATCCTCCAGCAGCCTTTGTTAGTCTGCCGGGCCCGGGAAGGACCCCATCCTCCATCCTCCTGGGCTTTCCAGGATTAATCCATGTGCCTACATATTTCTGAGTGGGTTGAGGTGGGGGGAACTGGGAAGGCATCCTCCAGCAGCCTTTGTTAGGCCTGCTGGGAAGGACTCCATCCTCCAGCATCCTGTGTGTACTGTAGGCTTGTGTTTTTCAGGCTGCATGGATGGACTACATCCTCCATCCTCGGCTTTTCAGCCTAATCTGCTGTACAATATGCCCCTATTTTGTTAGCATTGAATGGCTGGATTGGTGGGTAACTACTTCTACACTGCACTATATCTGCGATTGTAGGCTGTACACATGATTTCAGCTTTGCCACATGCATTTATGTCTCCTTCTGCCCAGAGACATGAACATGGAGAAAAGAGGAACCCGTGGTCAATCCAGCACTCAAAAGAGGCGTGCACGTCAGGCGAGAACATACGCCGCTGAGGTTGCATTTCAGCAGTATTTTAAGAATGAGATGGAAGAGGAGGAAGCCCAAGATGTGACCAGCAGTGACAGCAACCCCAGCCCCAGTCCACCCCGCTCCCGTAAGCAGCACACACCACCAATTTCCGCTACAGAAAGTGACACAGGCACAGCCGGAAGAGGAAGAGGAAGAAAGTTCATGGATGGTGAGTGGAAGGGCAGTGTCTCCAAAGAGGATGAAAATGTTCCCAGGGAGATTCTACAGCGGTGGAATGAAAGTCAAGATATCTATGTCATTCCAAAGGATGAATCTGGTAAGACTCTGTCATCACAGGTGCTTGTAAATATCTGGATACAAATAAATATCTTCGAATATTTGAATAGTCCCTACATTAGCCTTCTGCAACCTGCAGCCTTCCAGATGTTTTGGGCTACAACTCCCAGCATTATTGACCATTGGTCATGCCGGCTGGGCCTGATGGGAGTTGAAGTCCAAAATCTTTGGAGGGGACCATTTGGGGAAGGGATCTTCTTCTTCAACACGACAAACATACACGACTGTTTTACATTCATTCATATTCATTGCTGTGAACATATTTCATATTATTTAAATGTTACATGGTACTCCAGTACTAAAGAAAACCCCAACTCTTTAAAAGAACTGCAATACTTTCTCAAATGATACACCTTTTCAGTGCAAAAACACTTCAGTGTTTTGTGCTTGCTTTGTTTCCAAAGCCATTCATCATAGTTTGCTGTCTTGTTTGGCCTTGATCTCTTAACTAGAGCTGCAATGTGAATTGATTAAGCAATTACAGTTCTGAGGATGGTTTTTAAAAGAGGACCTGACTAATCAGGCACTGCTCCTGGGGGACCACAAATGCACCCCGGAAAAAGGCGGTGGGATTTGCCAAGTATGTGCTCAGGTCAGGACCAGCCCTATCATTAGGTAGCAGCGAGATGTTGGGGCACAGAACTGTGGGTGCTCCTCAGACTGCCTTGTAGCTCCTCAGCCAGCTTGTTGTCCTCTGGTGTGGTGGAAGAGGCTCTCCCATTGTCACTGTTCAAGTAAGTTTCAGCTATCGCTCTATATAGGATGGAGGGGTGCCATTTTATCCTTTGCCTCAGGAAGCAAAATGCTTTGGGCCAGCCCTGTAGGTGCTGAGTCCCACACGGTGGTATAATTGAGCTGATGCAAAGGAGTGGACCTTGCAAGGGAGCCAGATATCTCTTCCCCCATGCTTTTCAGACTTTCACCAGTGAGGACACGTTTAGATAACTCTCGTTGAGTTTCGAAGTCTGTACAGTACATTTTTTTTGCACCTTGTGTCATGTGTTTTCGCAGTGCTACCTAGTGCAGGAGTAGCTAACATCTGCACCTTGTGTCATGTTGATTGATCGGAATTCCAAGCTATGTTTCATAGATTTCTCTAGGGATGTCAGAGAATTTCTCCAAGAATCTCGGGGAGGCCAAATGCCAGCGCATTCGGCCCCCCGAAATTGGTGGAAAACGGTCTGCCACCCCCCTGCTACCCCTCCGGGATGGGACTTACCTTGTGCGAATGTCCCTGGCGGTGGCGGCTCCGGCGGCAGTTTGGCCATTGTTCGGCGGCAGTGGCAGCAGCGGCCGGTCTTCTGACTGTCTGCCACCGCTGCCATTTCCAAGTTAAAAAAAAAAAAAAAGTGATAGGCTACGTAAAGGTTTATCTAGCCTATCATGGCTAGATTTTTAAAAAACACCATGATAGGCTATGTAAATGTTTACGTAGCCTATCACGGCTGAGTGGGAAAAAAAAACAAAAAGCACCGCGCGTATGCAAGTGGCAGCACCCATGGGTGCCGCCATTTGCGTTCCTTATTTTGGCACATGTAGTCTACATAAACATTTACGTAGACTACACGTGCCAAAATAAGGAATGCAAATGGCGGTGCCCATGGGCCGTTACACACAAACACACACACACCAAGACAGCCACGCACAACCACCACTTAACTACACACACACAGACCAAACTGGACAAAAACACCACAACGCACAACTACACGTGCACACACACACACACCAGACAGCCACGCAGAACCACCACTTAACTACACACACACAGACCAAATCAGACAAAAACACCACAATGCACAACTACACACACACACACACACACCAGACAGCCACGCACAACCACCACTTAACTACACTCACACAGACCAAACCGGACAAAAATGCCACAATGCCCAACTACACACACACACACACACACAGACCAGACAAAACCACCACAATGCACAAACAACACTAATGCAAGGAAATCCACTAAGCACCACCACTAACACACCACCACCACCACACAACAGAACTCCACCCACAAATCACCATGCAGACGCAAGCGCAAATGCAGACAACATTCAGGAAGTTAGCAGGAAGTTGACGACGGATTTTGCGGAAGCGGAGCCACAGCCCCGTTTTTTTTTATTGTGAGGCGGTTAGGTTAACAAGACCAGTAAACGCAAGGATCATCAAGCACAAATACACAGAAATTAATAAAATCCCAGTCCCTGTCCCTGTCCAAGAAAACAAGACAGTGGGGAAGCGCACAGAGGGCAGGAAACATTTCGGGCAGCAACGAAAAAAAAAACGTAAATAATTACGGAAATAGTGGGAAAGTTCTGGTGAAAGCAATCCCAACAATGGCGAGAGTGTGGCGGAAGCTACGGGGGGATTCCTCCCTAGGGAGGAAATACGTAAGCAATCACAACAAGGGAGAATGTGGCGGAAGTTACATAGGGTCAATTCCGGCCACTGAAAACTATGTAAATATTTGCGACTAATAGTCTTTCGCAGAATGGCGGAACAGGACGGGCGGCTGTTGCGTGCGGAGAAAGTTTGCAGCCATTTTATTTACATAACTTTTGAGGCAAGAAAAGAAAACACAGTATTTCATGGGTTTGCGGACAGCGGGACGGGACAGAGGACGCCAACTGTGAAAGTCAAGCGGGACGGTATGAGCACAATTCGTACATCCCTAAAAATGACAGCTTTCCGAGAGTACAGGGACAGCCTCGCGGTATCGCGCTATGCCACTACAGTGAAGTTACACAATCACAGGCTTCCCTGATGAGTGCTTTGAAACTGTGCAACTTGGCAAAGAGGGGAATAGGGAAAGAACGGCTCACTTTTCCATGAAGAAGGCAGTTCTGCAATTCTCCACTTCAGCATTTGGTGGCTTCCCAGGAAGGCACCCCCCTGCACAATTCTGCCCCACGCTGTCAGGGAGTTCTAGCTCACACCCTTTGTTTCTATCTAGCATATTGTTGTGTGAAGAAGCAACATCGTGCTATTATACACTACAGTGGCAGAAGGCTCCCCACGAGGGGACCCCAGCTGTGCAATTTCATGCCGCTCCAGCAAACTGTCTAGCAGTCAGAGCTCCCACCCCCTTTTCCCTTTTCTGGCTCCTTCTCTATGAAAAAGCAAAGTCCGGAAGTACTGCTCTGCTGTGGTGTGGGAAAGTTGTGTGTCACGTTTTGTCCTGATCCTGAAAAGTCCCAAGGGTTTACAGACTTCAACCCCTTTTTGGCACCTGGGATTTTCACCTTTTAAACCATAGACAATACTGCAGTAGCTGGTTTCAGCTGTCCCAGATACTGTGGTAGTGCTAACCCGCTCTCTCACCATATCGCACTTGTGCATTTGAACCCTTAGATGGTACTGCAGTAGCCCTTTATATATGAAACTGTGATATAGTGACAGAGTGCTTTAGCGATATTCAGAACAGAAGACACTCTGCCAGCAGTGTGTGTGTGTGTGTGTGTGTGTGTAAAGATGCGTAATTTCCACAAACAATTTGGGGGGAGGATGGAAGAAAGAAATATTGTCCTCCCCCCCCTCAAGCATTTTGTTTGATTTTTCATAAACTTGTGGAAAATTAAAATTTTGATTATCATGCATTTTCCATTAGAATGATGAACTAAAATTCTGAGCCATTTTTAGCCATTTAAAATTGCTTTTAAACTTTGTATGCTGAAGTTTTTTATATCATGTTTTTGTTTTGTAATTTAAACACCTAGTGGGTTTTTGCTATTTGGCAGGGAAGAAATCTAATGAATCAATGAATCATAGAATCATAGAATAGGAGGGTTGGAAGGGGCCTATAAGGCCATCGAGTCCAACCCCCTGCTCAATGCAGGAATCCAAGTCAGAGCATCCCTGACAATTGGCTGACAATCCCTGACAATCAATCAATCAATCAATACTGTATATTTACTGGGTTCAGACATCAGAATAACCCACAATGTGTTCAATAAGTCATGATGGCTTAGTTAACCCATTGTTAGGTATCATGTCCGTTGAGAATTTTTAAATCCATAATGGCTTACTTGGCTGAAAGAAGCCACTCTGATAACCCACAACCTTCAGAAAAGGTTATTTCACCCACTGTCGGTTATCGTGTCATCTGGCACTCCCTGTGGCTCATTCTGGTCACCTGCAGAATTGGCCGGCAAGAGCAGGCAAAACTGCTTTGGCTGCTGTGCTCCAGCCTGCAGAGCCCCTTTCCAAGGTCTGGCAAGCAGCCCAGGGACACCCGCAGGCCAACAAGCACAGCCCTCCCTGTTACCGCACTACATTTACAAAATGACAGCTTTCCCGGAGTACAGTGACAGCCTCGTGCTTTCGGGCTACCCCACTACAGTGAAGTTACACAATCACAGGCTTCTCTGATCGCTACTTTGAAACTGTGCAACTTGGCAAAGAGGGGAATATGGGAAGCTTGTGATTGTGTAACTTCATCTGGAGGATTCCCAGGAAGGCACTCACCTGCACAATTTTGCCCCAAGCGGTCAGGGAGTTATAGCTAGGGATGGCGGAGGAGTTCTCCCTGAACATTTGGGAGGCCGAGCGCCGACACATTCGGCCCCCCGAAGTTGGTTGGGAAATTCTCTGCTGGCCCCCCGCCCCCCCGGGATGGGACTTACCTTCGGCGAATGTCCCTCTTGGCGGCGGGTCCCAGCGGTGGTTCGGCGGCATTTTGTCGTGGGTGGGGGCGGCGGCCAGTGTCCCGACTGGCTGCCGCCGCCGCCATTGCAAAAAAAAACACCTAAAGTAAAAAAAAAAAAAAAAACACCCGTGATAGGCTATGTAACGATTTATGTAGCCTATCACAGCTAGATTTCCAAAGTCAGCTGTGATAGGCTACATAAATCGTCATGTAGCCGATCACGGGTGACTTTGAAAAAAAAAAGTGCGTACACAAATGGCGGCGCCCATGGACGCCGCCATTTGCATTCCTTATTTTGGCACGTGTAGTCTAAGTAAAGTTTTACGTAGACTATGGCGAAAATAAGGGCACGCTATTTGCGTTGCCCTTATTTTCGCCGTAGTCTACGTAAATCGTCACGTAGACTACCCGTGCCCTAATAAGGAACACAAATTGCGGCGCCCATGGGCGCCGCCATTTGCGTACGGGCTTTTTTTTTTTTCAAAGTCACCCATGATAGGCTACGTAACGATTTACATCGCCTATCATGGCTGACTTTGGAAATATAGCCGTGATAGGCTACGTAAATCGTTACGTAGCCTATCATGTGTGTGTGTGTGTGTTTTTTAATACTTTACAGGGAAATGGCGATGGCGGCAGCTGGTCACAAGACCGGCCGCCGCCGCCGCAACGCCCACCGCAACGCTGCCGGGACCCGACGCCGAGAGGGACATTCGACAGAGGTAAGTCCCATCCTGGGGGTGGGGTGGGGGGAGGACGGAGAATTTCACCACCAATTTCGGGGGGGCGAATGTGTTGGCATTCGGTCTCCTGGAGATTCATGGAGAAATTCTCCGCCATCCCTACCCAATCCTGAAAAGTTCCAAGGGTTTACAGACTTTGACCCCTTTTTGGCACCTGGGATTTTCACCTTTTAAACCATAGACAATACTGCAGTAGCTGGTTTCAGCTGTCCCACATACTGTGGTAGTGCTAACCCGTTCTCTCATCATATCGCACTTGTGCATTTGAACCCATAGATGGTACTGCAGAAGCCCTTTATATATGAAACTGTGATATAGCGACAGAGTGCTTTAGCGATATTCAGAACAGAAGACGCTCTGCCAGCAATGTGTGTATGTGTGTGTGGGGAGAGAGATGCGCAATTCCACTTTAGTGTTGAAGTGCTCTTGTGCTTTAGTGACTTGGAGAACAATAAAGGTGTCTATGCCAGCAATGGCTATGGGGGGAAATGTACAATTGTGGGTGCATTGGGTCTCCCAACTAGGCGGGTCTACCTATGAACGTTTGCCCTGTTCCTGCAAACACCCAAGGGTTTATTTGTTTTTGGTTTGGGGGGTTTGGGGTTGGTGCACACCAGGTTTTGCTCCTTGTAGCCCCTGCTGCGATGTAATAAATGGGGGTTTCACGGTTCCTCTGACGACCTGGACCCCCTCAGCAACTCCTTGAGATCTCTTGCCTTCTTAAGAGCCCCACCTTCCTTCTTCTAAATGTCCTCTTCCCCAAAACGTGGAAGTTAGGCTCAGATGTGGGGTGATTGGCACTTCACCCCACATCTGATTGACTCTTTGGTCTTCGTCTCTCCAGTCTCACACTGGTTCTCACTGGCTCTTTCTCCCTTTTTATCCCCTCCTTCCCCAAATCTGAAAGTACAGTTTAAAACCTGACTCACAAAACCTAACTCAGGAAAATGAAACTTGACCAGGAAAATGAAGCTACTCTTCTCAGACATATCCCCTCCCCCACCCCCAAAAAACAGGCTTCTAGGGCCAACCTTTTTACCATGCCTCTGTAAAACTCAAAAGTTCATAGGCAGGAGGACTGCAGCGGGACACAGCTGTAAACCTCCCAGAGAGGCTCTGAGGAAGTATAGAAATGTAGATGATGATGGGTGGGGAGGTGGGTCAGATTGTGCACAGCTACTCATTCGCCCAGTTGTGTGGTGTGGACTATTTCCAAAATATGCTACTGAGTAGCTTATTACGCCACCATGGCTCAAAGCGACGTCCAAACATGGCCAAGGTAACATTTCTGGAAATTTGCAGCAATGGCAGATTTCATTAAAAAATAATAATAAAAACCTCTCTGTTACATTCCCAACATTGCTGTTTCTTCCATTCTTTGTTAAACATCTTGACTGAATGTATCTTTGACTGGTAAACACTAGAGGATGTTCCAAGTCATGTTCAATTCCCAACCTGTGACTAAGGCCGCATCCATATGGCACCGCTTTGCCCCCCCCTCGCGACTGCGCAGAGATTCGGCTTCGCTTCAACATGCCCTGTGCTACACCCGCCACGTGCTGCACGCTTCCCTACCAGACTCGCCGTGCCCTGGGGGGGGGGCATTTTACTGAAATGCGCAGCTGTGCAGTCCCTTGAATGTAGGGGCACGACACTTCAGTGGCTGTTCTGTATCTGAGGGGCTCTGCTGTGTCTTTCCGTCCCTTTTTAGGTAAAAAGTGATTGTTTTGTGCTCCTTCATTTCCTCACCATCAGTTTGGCAGTTCCCCAGCTTGAGATTCTCACGACAGTTCACACTCAAAAGCATGAGTGCTACGTGCCTAGCCGTCGCTCCAAAATGGTGGCCAGAGCGATGTAGGTCCTTCCCCGAGACCACGCCCCCGGCCCTGATCAGAGCATAGAGTCCCTTTTCCTGCAGGATTCCATGGTTGATGGTATGGAAAGCTACCAAGAGGTCTCAGTTTCACTGAAGAGTGGCTTACGTTGGCCAGCAACCACCCACTGCAGGAACTTCTGGACGAGGCAGTGCTCTTCCCAACGGATGAGGTGTGCAGCTCAGGAATGCTCCTCGATCCTAACTCTCTGTGAATCATCAGGTGGCAGCCACAGCAAGGAGTGCATTTGCCCAATTGCGTTTGGTGAGCCTGCTGCGGGCCTCCCGAGTCGCTTACACTTATGCATCCCTTGCTTATGTCTCCGTGAAGCCTTTGCAACAAACGATTACAAGGTGCCCTGCATGGACTTCCCTGGAAGAGTTCCTGGATGCTTCCATTGGTTCAATGCAACCAAGGGAACTTGTAAAGGTGGCCTAACTCCCCACAGGCCAAGGAAGCCAGAGACCACAGACAAGGGATGTTGGAGAATTCCGCCACGGATTCTAGGGAGGCCGTGCATTCGGCCCCCTGGAATCTGTGGCGGAACGAAGCAACCCCCCCCCCCTCGAAATGGGCCTGGAACGGAGCCTACATGTTTGCGGCCGTCCGATGCTCTGTGAATGGCTGTGGCAACTGCGGCTGCCTTTCGCCTTCCCACAAATGGCCGTGATAGGCTACGTAAGTATTTACATTGCCATGATAGGCTATGTAAATATATACATAGCCTATCATGGCAAAAGACAGGGAAGTAAATGGTTGCGTCCCTGCGCAGCCCAGCAGGGACCGGATGTCCACCACGGTGCGGAGCCAGCTGGGGAGGATTTGGGGGGGAGGGACGGAGCGCCTCCCCCCCACTGCGGATGTCCCTGGATGAAACCAGGTAAGTGTTTCGTACATCCCTACAGACAAGGTCCTTGGGGGCAATCATTTGTTTATTTAAGAAGAAATAATCATAGAAAGTAGCGAGTGTGTGCACGTGAGGTGGGGATGGTATATAATACTGTAGGAAATAGAGACAATAGGGTGAGTGTTCGTGTGAGTGTGTGTGTCTGGGGGTTGGGGAAGGAAGAGAGCATTAGAGGGAAGAGAGAGAATGAGATGAGTGGCTTAAGGATCAATCGGAAGAGGGTGGGGGGAGACAAAGGGCCCGCCAGAAAGGGTTCGCCTGACAGCCCTGGGGCAAGCTCTCTCCCGGGCTGCCCCGCTGCACTGGGGCCCTTTCCGCCCCGCCACATGATGCCACTTCCTGCCGCTCGTGCATCACGCCCGCCACATTGTCCCCGACCTCTCAACTTTGACGCCGCCGTCCGGCCGCTGATTGCCTCATCGCATGAAGAACGGCAGTCGGGCAGAAGAAGCAGCCACGAGGGCTTCACCAGCGCTTGTCCAGGTCTCACAAGACCGAGGCGAGCCCTGGCGAGACTCCCCCGGCCCCACCTTCTGGCCGCCTGTCTCTCCATGCAATGAGGCAACACGGTGTGGCAGCTGCTCTGGAGAGCCCCACTCTGGAGAGCCCCGCTACCGTGGCGAAGGCGGTCTGGCAGAGCCCTCCCGAGCCCTGCTGGAGGTGGCGGCCCAGTGGCGGGTGCAATTGTAGGCCCTCCCGGTGGTGGGGTGAGGACGGGCAGTGCCATTTTCTGCTCCTCGCGCTCCGCCACCAGGTGCGGGAGCCTCACCCTGCATCATGGAAGGGCTGGCCCTCCTGCATGAGGCTGCTCGTCTGCCCTACCAAGGACTGGGATGGAGCCGCCCTGTCCCAACGCAGGCTACCTTTCCCCACACAGCAGAATGTAGGGTTCATTTTTAACACCACCTTTCCTTGGTGGCCTTCAGACCTAGCTGGCTCAGCAGATGGTAGGAAAGAAATCACTGTTTTCAGCATTTCTGTGTCCTAGACGGGATGAGCGAATACACCATAAGCACCTTGAGCTATCCAAGTACCTTGAACTCGCTTACTTACTTACTTATTTTATGTAAATCCTGCCCTTCAAAGAAACTTTCGAAGGTAGGGACTTTGGGGGGAGTTTGTTCTCCACTTAAAATCAATCTGAGATTGCTGGATTCACCCGTTTCACCTACAGAAGAGTAAATGGCTTAGTGGGAAGTTCTGGCAAACATGTTTTTCTGGATCCACACGCCTGCGAATGAAGCTGCACAGAGAGTTCAGGATGGGATGGACTCTTTCTTCCCTTTATAGTTATCACAATCATGGTGATTTAGTCTTCTGCTTCTTGCCAACACTCCAGGGGATTTCCCCCCACCCCCGTGCTGCTTTTGAGACCAATAACATAAACATCAGGAAGAGGTGCAAAAGGAAGCAATGTCTTGCCATGAGCACACAAGTAATGATGCCTAAATGCTTTGCACCCCACCGAGATCTTGGGCTGTGGTTCAGGGCTGGCAGGGATGCTGCTGGAGTGAGGTTGAATATCATCCCCTTTGGATCAGGAGCCCTGGCTGAGCTCCATCTGTCGTAGCAAACTCACTGCCTTCAGCCTTGGTCCTGGCAGAGGACTCTGGATTCTTCCAAGGGAGCAGCCACAAGGAAGGGGCCTGCAGCACGCATGCCAAGCATGAGACCTCTGCTGCTGCTGCTGCTGCTGCCCTTTCAGCTGCTGCCCAGTGCAGCCTCAGGGCTGCGAGAGTCAAAATGTCCACTGAATTTAAGGAGAGATCGATATGAAGCTTGGAATCTGTTCAGACCTGGAGACCAACTCATTAGTGGGGTTTTACCGAAACTAAATGCTTTACTACAACTAGACACCTTTTCCCTCCCTCCTTCTATCTTCATGAAAATGTAAGTCAAGATGCAGGGAGGTATTTCATGCTCCTCCGCTGGGACCTAATTTCTTAGGCATATAGAAAGGGGACAATAGCTGTGTTCTCGCCTCTATTCCTGGTCCTGAGTCATTGAAACACAAACCCTCTAGTACGCGCATCCTGCTGTTTTCACCACAGCAGACCCTTCCTTGCTTTTTAAACTATGTGATTGGAGCTACGCTAAGTAGGTTCCTTCTAGGATAAACACATGATCTCCAGTGAAGAACTTGTCTTTGCCTATGGACTCAATGCAACTGAACTTTAGTATTTAGCTTTTCCTAGATCACCAGGTAACCACATCTATTTAATTTCCCAAGAACACAGTGTCACCGAGGAGATGCAGGTTCACTGAATTCTAGAATCAACACCAGAAGTTCTTTTATACCGGACTCTGAGATCAGGCATGTCTTTTCATCGTTTATGTGACAATCTCAAGCAGTTTGGCCGGATTACAAAATAGGATATAAGAACGCACACCATATACAAAAGTACAAGTCGATGTTACAAATGAACACACTTCAAAGATCTTTCTAAGAAGTGTTTCAGGACCACGCCTTCCTTTAAAAATGAGTAAAAGGCCTTAGGGCATTTCTGAGCTGTAGCAAAAGGAATAGAGAATTCAAGGTGAACACATGTCCTGACTTTTCCCAACTCTGCCTTCTATATTTATATGATTTCTTAACAGCCCAATAGTAATGGTTGACAAAGAATGGAACTCAAGAGCAGCACTCCTTGGTAGTTAACAAGCATTATTTTTGTTTAAAATACCCAGCTAAGATCAGAGAATTTCTGGCATCAACCTGGTTCCAACTTATAAATGGATCCATGTATCTAACATTTTCTATGCTCTTTTATAAATGTTGTTGCCAATGAGCAAAGTAGATTCTTCTACTTCTAAATAAATAAATAAAAATATTCATTTACGATCAATATTTGCAAGTTAGCCAATTATGTAGGTTGGTGAAAGAGTCTTGCAAAATGTGTAATCAAAAGTGCAAATACATCTGGGCCAGATATTCATCATACCCTCTCCTGTGTCTTTAACATTATGGTCTTCAACATCTTCAGGGTCTTTCTTGATAATAGGTCAATCAACGATTCAATATTTGTTTGATCAGAAGAGGTGAATGAATACTGAAGAATTTGTCATCTCTGTTTCTTGGTAATGTTAAGCAACAACTTGGCAATTTCTTTAATATTGCATCTGCTTTTCCTTGTATAGATACTTAAAACAGAAAAATCATTTTTATTCTTTCAGTTCACTTTTTAAATGTTGAATGATAAAAATACGAATTATTAGTATTTATATCACAAAATTAAGTAATAAAGATTACTACGGTCATCATAATACATGCACCAAATATTATGTGAAATACTCATAAGTTCTTCTGTCACTTATGTCTTAACAACTAACAAGAATTCAGAAGAGCTTACAAAATCTTTTCTAGACAACTTCTGGACTGGACGCTTCTAATACAGTTTAAACAGAGTCTTGAATATTAAACAAGTTAACGTCACGCTTTTTAACATTTTTTTGGAAAACAAAGAAGGTTGTAGTGGACGTGAGCTTGTTGTTGTCAAAGGAAGTTTCAGCTCCTCATTATTACATGAAATATATCTGTTATTAAGCTATTGGTATATTTTTATTGCAGTGTCTTGAGGGGAATTCCAGCGTTCCTGTCAGTATTCTGAGAGTGTGGGAGGGATAGTAGGAATCTGTCAACTGAGATGAGCATGAGCTAATTTTAAAGCTGAGGGAGTCTCATTGATGGATGAGTCTTTCTGAACTTAGAGGGATGTATCTATTCATTCACTCACATGTGTCCATCTAATCATGTGTGTGTGTGTTTCAGAATAATTCGGTGAGTTGGACATTCTGTCAGGCTACTGTATCAGTACTGTGCCAGTGCTAACAGTTGTAGCAGTCTTTGGTAAAGTGCATAAAACAGGCCGTAGAAGGGGTCATCTGTTTCTTAAAGGCACTGTTGGAAGAAGAACCCCTCATTAGTGTAGTCTGTCGCTGTTAAGATTTCGGAGTGTAGGCCTTCACTCTCCTGTATTCAACCAAGGGTGCAGTTCTGTGCATGTTCAGACAGCAAAATGCACTGCATCCCCCAGCATCCCCCAGCCAGCATGGCTAGCACAGGAATGCTTGGAGTTGAAGGACTTTTTTCTGCTCAGTATGGATACCCTCAGTGAATTCTCATGACACTGTGACTGTTCTGTGTTCATTCTGAGGGGTAAGACATTTCAGAAGGGGTTAGACAAATTACAGGAGAAGGCCATCAGTGGCTACTAGTCCTGATGGCTATATGCTGCCTCCAGTATCAGAGGTGGTATGCTTATGTGCACCAGTCGCTGGGGAATGTGGGTGGGAAGATGCTGCTGCACTCCCGTCCTGCTTGTGGCTTTCCCGTTGACAGCTTCATGGCCACTCTCTGAACAGAATGCCAGACTAGATGGATCCATTGTGTGATCCAGCATGGCTCTCCTTATGTTCTGATGTAACAGTCCAACTGCCTCCCTAGCTCATTTTCTCCTTCTGAAATATTTAAAGAATTCTTTATTGTAGGCCTTGGTGTTGTTAGCATTATGCTCTTCAAAATGCTTCCTTGTATCTCTTATTGGCTGCTTTCATTGTCGTCGTGCAAACTTGTCTTTCCTTCACCTGGGCCAGACTTCAATTTTCTGAAAGAAGCCCTGTTTTCTCTAACAGCTTCCTTGATGCTGCTCCTTAACTATGCCAGTGACCTCTTGGACTTGGTGCTACTTTTCCTACCCTGTGGAACAGTGTAGGAGACTTTGGTGAAACCACCAGCCTGTCCCCATCACTGCTGCCGTAGCAGGGCCAGGAGGGGCAGAAGGGAGATCCTCATCTCCCCCTGCCACTACAGTGGGAGTGGCAGCAGTGGAGGGACAGGCCCGTTATTTTACGTAAGTCTCTTACACTTACGTAAAAGTATCAGCCTGTCGCAGCCACTGCCGCCACGGTTGCAGGGCTCTCCCAGACTGCTTGCCAAGTTGTCCAGGGCTCGTGCCGCCCAGCTAACGGGGGGGGGGGCACTGGCCAATTGGCAAGTGCCCCCACGACCCAGGCCCAACCGAGTCCATCCATCCTTATTAATGCTCTCCTTCTTTCCCCCTTCCTCTGGACTTCACATTTTCAGATTTGCAGTACTTGTGATTTATCACTGGGTGCTGGCTAAGAGTGCCATTTTTTGTTTGTTTGTTAAAGAATTTGTATGCCTACTTTCAGCTAAAAACCTCCCACAGCAGCATAACACTAGAACAGATTGCTAAACTGGGGCATAACAGAAGGAAATGGAGAAGTGATTGGTCAGCAGAAAAATCAATAAACAAGAAAGCCAGTGGCAGCAGGGAAAGCCAGCAATTAAAAACAGCTAATTGACATTGCTGAAAGACTTGGGCAAACAAAAAGGTCTTTCCCAAATCATAGAATCGTGGAATCATAGATTAGTAGGGTTGGAAGGGACCTACAAGACCATTGAGTCCAACCCCCTGCTCAGTGCAGGAATCCAAGTCAGAGCATCCCCGACAAATGGCTGTCCAGCCTCGTCTTGGATGCCAAAAGGACATCAAATCTGCTACCAGGCAAGTCTGCCTGGGAAAGGAATTCCAGATAAAGGGAGCCACAACCCAGATGTCCTATTGGTCATGTCTGGCCTAACCTCTGAAGATGGGGTGACAACAAGAGGGCCTCCAACGCTACTAGACGACATATTGGGACTGCCTTTATAGAATGTATCTTAGCAATAAGGAGCTACTATTGGCGGCTCTATGTTTGAGGCAAATAGGGTGTTGACCCTCTGGCTCTCACCCACCCTTTTGTGGCAGAGAAAGCCCCCCACAACCAGCTACATTTGCTCCAATGCACAGCATGCAGTTCCCTGCCCTCCTCCATCCATCTCAGTAGAATATTGAGCATCTGCCCTGGCCCCCGCCCCAACAGCACCAACCAGCACCAGCCACCACTGCTTGCTATTCCCCTTCCAGAGCTACATGCTGGTGCTTCCCTTTAAAGCCCACCATTTGGGATCTGGGTAACTCAAGGATTGTCCTCCCCTGCCTGGAGCTGCCTTTGCATTAAGAGTCTTATAGAAAGATCCTAATCAGAGGGCCTTTACCAGAGGCCACCAGCACAGCTTAGACTGGTACCAGCAATTAGGGAAGCTATAAAATGCGGCAACATAGTAAAACGTAACCCAACACAATGCAACATTATGCTACCCTTCCAGTTACAGAAAAGGGAATTTGATAGGGCTTTGCACCGCCTCGGTCTGAAGGCCGAACAACGAGTCGCACCGGGCTGCTTCAGAGGTGCCTCCGCGTGATCCAAGGCAGAGCAGGACAGTAATGAGGCACCCTGAAGCAAAGTGGCTTGTACATGAAGCCCCTCGTCTGACTCGTTGCTTTGTTCTGAGCAGCCTAGATAGCCGGGCGCCAAAGTATCAACCTGAGAAAGTCCAGCAAGGGGCTGAGGAGGAGGTGGGGGGAAGCGAGGAGGAGGGAGGGAGCTTTGGGGAATAGAAATGCTAGTTGCCAAATCAGGGCTGAATGTAACCCAGGAATCTCCGATCAGTGACAGTGGTGAAGGGTGGGGGACTGAATAAATGGAGAAAAGTGGCTGTGTTTCAGAGGCAGAGATCTTTCTGGTGGAGTTACTTAGGGATGTGGGAATCCACCCCCATCCGGGTTCTCTGGACAAACACCCACCTAGCCCCTGCTCCACTCACCGTTCCCTCCACCATGATCACCAGGTAAAATCATGGCGATTGGAAGTCTATATGCACATAGACTTATATGCAAAAAGCCCTGTGAATTGCCCAGGAAGAAGAAGGAAGAGGCGCAGCACATGCTCCAGCCGCTAGCCATCTCCTCCTCACATGCAGGACAGGGCCAGTGGTCCTTGGCAGCTGAGCAGGCTGGGGGGGAAGGAGGAGACATGGGGCTGAGAGGCATAGCTGAGAGGCATGGGGCTGAGAGGCATAGCTCTTTGCTTGGAGTGTTTCTGTGGAAAAAAAACAAATTTCAGCTGCACCTCGCACAACAGGTATGGGGCCGAGCTGCCTGACATGTGGCAGGTGAGATCCCCTCCATGGGGGCAGAAAGGCCCCATGTTTCATGTATTTATTGTGAAAATTGAAAATGTTATGACCATTTGTGTTTTCCCACGACACTCAATGGGAATAAGCCAAAAGCGAGTGATCCGGATATCCGAATCTCGCTTCAGATCTGGATCCAAGTCAAAGCGGAGGAGGTCCGAATTGGTCCCGGTCAAAGTGGGGCTGATTCAGAGGGTCCAAAGCAGCATCTGAACCAAAGTGGGAATTTGATATCTTTCATTAAATTGAGGGTGACAATCTCACACATGTATTTTGCTGCAGAATGACAGACACAATTCACTTCAATGACCTGGCTTTCTTGTTTGCCATCCATGAGATCAACCAAAATCCCAAGATCTTACCCAACACCAGCCTGGGCTACAACTTCTATGAGAACTATTACAACACAAGGATCACCAGTGATGCCATGCTAGACCTGCTGTCTCCTGGGCAGAGGAATATTCCCAACTACAGCTGTGGAAGACAGAATGACCCGTTGGCTGTTGTAGAAGGTGCTGATTCTGAAATCTCCATCCAGATTTCAACCATGTTGGACATCTACAAAGTCCCACAGGTAGGAACAGAGGGCATGCCATGTAACAGCATTTTGCTTTATAAGGCCTTAAGCTGTCTTCAGAGGGGTTGGGGAGCTGATGGTTGTGTCTAGCTTTACATCACCTTTGAGCAACTTTCCAATAACAATAAGCACAAGTCATTAATGACACTGGAGAGAGGTTCATGCAGCTACTGACACCTTTTCTCACCAGGAAGTTTAGAAAAGAATACAGGATGTGGAGAACATAGACAGGATTCCCCGCCCTCCCTCATAATATTTGAATGCAGTGGAGTCACTCAATGAAACTGAATAGTGGGATATTCAGGACAGATAAAGGGCATTAGACAAATATCAATCAATCAATCACCCATTTCGTTTGTATACTGCTTTTCCATATAGTATGCTCAAGGTGGTTCACAACAACAGAGCATTACAAACACACACACAGAGAGAGAGAGAGAGAGAGAGAGAGAGAAACACACTACACATACATATTAAAGAAAAGCCCAAACTGTATTACAGCAAGCAGATAATAACAACAAAACAAAACATTCCTTACTAGGTCAGTTATGGCTTTGCCTCCCGTGATGTTAAGGATAAAACCCAATTCCCTTTTTTCCACCGGGTGGTTCCAAAATATGAAGACCTTTACAAGGGGATTGTCAAACTGCTCCTGTATTTCAGATGGACCTGGATCCATCTTTGCTCCAGACAACGAAAATGGAGAAATGTTCATGAGGATGATGACACCGGCACTCACCAGGCATGGTGTCTGTGTGGCGATTTCAGAAACTATCCCTGAACTGAGGGAGTATAGAGTGGACGTTCCCCTTATCTCTGTTCCCACATGGAGACAAGTCAAGGTGTTTGTTTACTATGGAGACACACGTACTTTCTCTGGTGGAATATTCCTTCTAAAACAAATTCTTGAACTATGGGTAAAACCCACAGGAGGAAAAGTCTGGATGACAACAGCTTTGTGGGACATCAACTCAGTGTTGTCTCAGCCTTGGTTACATCTTCAGCACAGCCATTGGTTCTGTTCCTTCTCAATCCACACAAACAGGCGAAAATATGTCAGTACTGATCTGGATCACATCGATACTTACATGGAAAAAGCATTTCAGTGTTTATATTCGAAATACAGGTTGTCAGTGAAAGGGAGGAGGAGATGTGAACAGAAAGAGAAATTGCCCCTGGCTGTGCTCGAACAAACTGTGTCTCAGGACAACTACAATGCTTACAACAGTGTCCAGATGGTGGCACGAGCCTTACATGCAGCCTTCTCTTCCAGATCCAAGCACATGATGATGGTGGGCAGAGAAAGGTGGGAACTTCTGAGGTTACAACCATGGCAGGTATTCCCTTTTCCATCCCAGATGTGTCTACTAAAAAATACAGAATTGCTCAATTAAGGAATCATGATTTGTGGAACCAAACTCTGAGAAGATTTCAGGCATTGTGGTCTGGGGAAAGCTTATATATTGTTGATGCAGCTCCAGTTCCTAATGCTCCTTGTTCAGAACAGAGCCAGTTAGGGCTCCCGTTTTGGATGGCCAGTAGTTATGTCCATCTCTCTTTCCCCTCCTCAGTGCCTCCTTAGGCACTCAGTAAGCACAGCCTACATGATGTAGGCAGTTGTGGGGGCAGGGTGATCAATCACCCTTGAAGCTGCAAATTGGGAATCAACCCATCAATTAATTCATCCAATTTAGCATGTTTATTAAAGTATAGAAGAAGAAAAAGGATGGTAGGGGGAAACAGTATAGTGGGACACTTCCTGTGGGGGCACAGCCAGTGAGTGCAGAGGAATGCTGAGGGGACAGTCTTTACATTGCTCCAGTGCCCTAATTTGCCTGGCTCTCAAAGGCAGAATCTGATTGGTTCAGAGTGCAGCTACTCAAAAGTTAAAATGGTGGATGGGGCTGCAGCACTTCCCTTGGCCAGCAGGGCTGGCTACAAGGAAAAGCCCCCATTGTGTGACCACAACGACCAGTTCAATGTAAGCAGGTGTAAATTGATGGATGCAGGGGCAAAAAAAAATCAACTTCAAGTATAGCCTGATGGGATCTGAACTAGCGGTGACCAATGGGGAAAGAGATCTTGGGGCTGTGGTGGACAGCTCAGTGAAGATGTCAACCCAGTGTGTGGCTGCTGTAAAGGAGGCAAACTCCATGTTACGCATTATGAGAAAATGAATTGAGAATAAAATTGCCAATATCATACTACCCCTATAGAAATCTATGGTATTACCACACTTGGAACACCAGAACCCAGGGTCATCCCATGAATCTCATTGGTGGGAGATTCGGGATAGATAAAAGAAAGGACTTCTTCACACAAGCGCACAGTTAAACTATGGAACGTGCTACCACAGGATGTAGTGATGGTCACCAATTTGGATGGCTTTAATCATAGAATCATAGAATAGCAGGGTTGGAAGGGGCCTACAAGACCATCGAGTCCAACGCCCTGCTCATTGCAGGAATCCCAGTTAAAGCATCCCTGTCCAGCTTCATCTTGCATGCCTCCAGTCTGGGAGAGCCCACTACCTCCCTAGGTCACTGGTTCCATTCTCGTATTGCTCTGAGTCAGGAGGTTTTTCCTGATGTTCAGCCGGAATCTGGCTTCCTGTCACTTGAACCCATGATTCCGTGTCCTGCACTCTGGGATGATGGAGAAGAGATGCTGGCCTTCCTTTCTGTGACATCCTTTCAAGTACTTGAAGAGTGCTATCCTATCTCCCCTCAGTCTTCTCTTCTCAAGGCTAAACATGCCCAGTTCTTTCAATCTCTCCTCACAGGGCTTTGTTTCCAGTCCCCTGAACATCTTCATTGCCCTCCGCTGAACCCGCTCCAGTTTGTCTGCATCCTTCTTCAAGTGTGGTGCCCAGAACTGGACACAGTACTCCAGATGAGGCCTAACCAGTGCTGAGTAGAGGGGAAGTAGTACTTCACGTGATTTGGAAGCTATGCTTCTATTAATGAAGCCCAAAAGAGCATTTGCCTCTTTTGCAGCCACATCAGATTGTAGGCTCATATTCAGCTTGTGATCTACCACAACTCCAAGAACCTTCCCGCTTCTACTATTTCTGAGCCAAGTATCCCCCATCTTGTAACCGTGCATTTGTTTTCTTTTTCCTGGGTGCAGAACTTGGCATATATCCCTATTAAATTTCAATCTGTTGTTTTCTGTCAGTGCTCCAGCCTATCAGGAAAAGGCTCTCAATGGCTACTAATCTTGATGGCTATGTGCTACCTCCAGTACCAGAGGCAGTAAGCCTATTTACCCAAGTTGCTGGGGAACATGGGTGGGATGGTGCTGTTGCCCTCATGCCCTGCTTGGGGGTTCCTGATCAAGAGCTTGTTGGCCACTGTGTGAACAGAATGCTGGACTAGATGGACCCTTAGTCTGATCCAGCAGGGCTCTTCTTATGTTCTTAAATATGACAGGTTGAGTCACCTCTCTAGGGGCTGCCAGGTCCCCAAATCCCATGATCTTTTGTGGAAGCACAAAACACACACACACACACACACACACACCAAAAGACCCTCTTTGCTTTGTCAGATTTCCTTGGAAGGAGCTTCCCCCCCTCCCCTGTAGCTAGCACAAAAGCCACTGGACCTAACTGTCTGAAACTTGGCAGGTTCTATCCCCTCCAGAGGGGCTGCCAGGTCCCCAAATTGCATGCACTTATGTGAAAGCATAAACAAATAATAAATCCTGGGTTTGGCAGATTTTCTTGGTGGTGGGGGGAAGCAAATTTTACCTGTGGCCAGCACAAAAATGACTGGCTCTAAATGTCTGGAATTTGGCAGCGATCATCTCCGTCGGGCTTGCAGATCTCCAGTTCCATATATTTATCATAACAAGTACAGAAGTTATGTCCATTTCTGTTTTCCTGTGCAAATCAGTGGGAAAATGTCAAATCCAAATAATATGCATTTCCAAATGTTTTTTCTTTTTCAAATCCGAAGCAGGTGAGATGGGTTCCGAACAGTCCAAAGCAGATCAGGGCCAAATCCAAAGCTCTGAATTGACCTCTCAAGTGGGTTGGGAGGTCCATGCACAGCCCTAATTTCGATGCCCATTCTCCCAGTTTGGAGAGATCCTTTTGGAGCTCCTCACAATCCCTTTTTGTTTTGACCACCCTAAATAATTTGGTGTCATCCGCAAACTTGGCCACTTGACTGTTCGCTCCTAATTCCAGATCATCTATGGACAGGTTGAATAGCATTGGTCCTGTGCACCCCACTGTTTACTTGCCTCCATTGGGAGAATTTAACATTTATTCCTACTCTCTGCTTTCTGTTCTTTAACCAGTTACTGAGCTATAAGAGGACCTGTCCTCTTATTCATTGACTGCTACGTTTGCTCAGGCGTCTTTGGTGAGGGAATTTGCCAAAAAGCCTTTTGGAAGAGCAAGTAAACAATGGCTGCTGGATCACCCCTGTCTGCATGTTTACTGACACTCTCAAAGAACTCTAAAAGGTTAGTGAGACAGGACTTACCTTTGCAGAAGCCATGTTGATTGTTTTTCAGCAGGGCTTCTCCTTCTACGTATATGCTTAGTAATTTTATCTTTAACAATGCCTTCAACCAATTTACCCGGAACAGACATGAAGCTAACCAGCCTGTAATTTCCTGGATCCTCCCTGGATCCCTTCTTTCCTGGATCCCCCCTGGATCCCTTCTTGGTGTTATATTGGTCATCTTCTAGTCCTCTGGTATAGAGGTGGATCTTAGGGACATGTTGCATATCGTGGTTAGAAGACCAACAATTTCATATATGAGTTCTTTGAGAACTCTAGGGTGGATACCATCTAGGCCTGGTGATTGATTTTTTTCTTCTTCTTCTTCAATTTATCAACAAGTTTGAGAACTTCATCTTTTGTCACCATTATTTGCCTGAGTTCCTCAGATTCCCTTCTGCAAAACATTAGTTCAGGCAGAGGTATCTGTCCTATATCTTCTGCAGCGAAGACAAATGAAAAGTATTCATTCAGCTTCTCTGCAATCTCCTTATTCTCCATCCGTACTCCTTGAACTCCATTGTCATCCGATGGTCCAACTGTCTCCCTAGCTGATCTTCTGCTTCTGATATATTTAAAGAATGCTTTATTGTTGGCCTTGATGTTGTTAGCGATACGCTCCTCAAAATGTGTTTTTGCATCTCTTCTGTCTGCTTGCACCACCTTTGTGCACGCTTGTGCTGCTTTTTGTTTTTCTCACTTGGGCAAGACTCTCTTGCCCTCTTTTCTCTAATAGCCCCCTTAACACTACATGTTAACCATGCCGGCGAGTCGGCGACCTCTTGGACTTGGTGCTACCTTTCCTAACCTGTGATATACATTTTAGCTGGGTTTCTATTATGGTGCTTTTGGGTAGTCTCCAACCACTTTGAAGTGATTTAATCCTCTTGACTCCACCTTTTAACTTCCTTTTCACCAGTTCCCTCATTTTAGAGAGGGTTCCTGCTTTGAAGTCAAATGTGACTGGATTGGACTTCCTGGGCAATTTCCCACTTAAATATATATTAAATCGGATTGCACTGTGATGGCTGTTTCCACTTAGTTCAATGACAACTACATCTCATACTAGGTCCTGGGTGACACCACTGAGGATTAAATCCAGGGTCGTCTCCCCTCTGGACAGTTCCATGATCAACTGTTCTAGGGCACACTCAATGTTTAGGGCATTGAGAAATTTAACTTCTTTGTTGTGCCTGGAACATGCATTTATCCAATCAATGTGGGGGTAATTGAAGTCTCCCATTATTACAACATGTCCTCGTTTGGAGGCCTCCCTGATTTTGTCTTCCATCTCAAGGTCACTCTGAGCATTCTGGTCTGAGGGACGATATCATGTCCCTAGCACCAAATTAGTTTTGGAGCCTGGTATTGTCAGCCACAGTGCTTCTGTGGAAGAGCCTATCCCTTTTAGGTGTTCTTGTCTGCTCGACTCCGTACCTTCTTTGACATACACACCTCCCCCAGGTTGCCTTTCCCTGTCCTTCCTATACAGTTTATATCCAGAAATAACTGTATGCCACCGGTTCTCTCTGCTCCACCAGGTTTCTATAATGCCCACTATATCCAGGTTTTCCTTTAAAATCAAGCACTCCGACTCCCCCATTTTGGCTCGGAGGCTTCTAGCATTTGCATAGAAACACCCACACGCGGTATCCTTCCCCAGATGCCTCTGGCGTGTGCATCTTTTGTTATGGGGTGCTGGCCCCTTCCTTTGGCTACTATGTTCCACCATGTGCTCCTGGCCTATTTCATCCCCTTCCAGCTGAGCTATTTAAGTTCCCAAAAGATGATGCTGTTAAAGTGCTGCATTCAATATGCCAACAAATTTGGAACACTCAGCAATGGCCACAAAACTGGAAAAGGTCAGTTTACATTCCAATTCCAAAGAAGGGCAACACCAAAGAATGCTCAAACTACCGCACAATTGCGCTCATTTCACATGCCAGCAAGGTGATGCTCAAAATCCTACAAGCTAGGCTTCAGCAGTGTGCGAACCGAGAACTACCGGAAGTACAAGCTAGGTTTCGAAGAGGCAGAGGAACTAGAGATCAAATCGCCAACTTTCGCTGGATCATTGAGAAAGCAAGAGAATTCCAGAAAAACGTCTATTTCTGCTTCATTGACTACGCTAAAGCCTTTGATTGTGTGGATCACAACAAACTGTGGCAAATTCATCTTCATACCTTTGGGACAATGTAACCCAAACCGGATGCTTCCCAGCTCCTGTCAGCTTTCCCCAGGGTTGAGTTTAAAAGCTGCTCTGCCTCCCCCCCCTTTTATGTTTAGCGCCAGCAATCTGGTTCCATTTTGGTTCAAGTGGAGCCCGTCCCTCTTGGACAGGCCCTGCTTGTCTCAAAACTCTCCCCAGTGCCTAACAAATCTGGACCCCTCCTCCCTGCACCACCGTCTCATCCACACATTGAGATTGCTGGCCCTGATTTCAGGCAGTTCGGTCCAGTGGTTTTTGTGCTAGCTATGCATAAAGTTTCCTTTCCCAACAATGAAAACAAAATGTGCAAAAACCTGTCAAGCAACACAGGGAATTAGAGATCCTAATCAGAAGGACTTCAAGGTGACAAGTAGGAGGTCACTATCCCTAATCTCTGGTGTAGTTTTTTTTAAAGTGCAAAATAACCCCTGTCCCCTGGTACCTTCATTTTGTATGTCCAGAATCTCCAATATTCAGCTTCAGTGGATAGCTTCCTTCTCATGAAAGGAAGAAAAATATGTGTATTGTGTGTGGTGCTTTGTCCCGCAGTATATACTGGCCGCTGCGAGTACTGATTTGGCCACACACTGTTTGCTTGTGCACAATAATGTGCATATTGCACCCACAGCATGTGGACACACACACACACACACACACACACACACACAGAGATGACCACAAGAAAAGCAGGTCGAGAAAGAAAGGAAAAATCTACCTGCCCAAGCTACCTACACAAGGGAAATCACACGAAATATTTATCTAAAGGCTAACAGAAGAGAAAAGTGGTGTCTGTATTTTGTTTGTTTATTTGTTTGTTTTTCATAAGAATATAGATGAAGAGTAGAAAAATGGGAAGGGAAGCCAAAGAACAAGCAGTACACAAAGCAAGGAAACAAAGAGAAGCTTAACAACTAGACGATAAAGGTTTAATATCTATATATATACACACACACATATACATATCATACACACACACACACATATATTTATTTTTATTACCTTTATTTATATTTATATTTATTGCACAATTTAGAATCAGACTAAAGAGAAAGAATAGGGAAGACCGACAGAGCAGTTAGATATGAGCTCACGAATATTCCTCATGAATATGCAGTGGAGGTGAAGAATAGATTTCAGGGACTAGGTTTAGTAGATAGGGTCCCAGAAGAACTATGGACAGAAGTTTGCAACATTGTTCAGGAGGCGGCAACAAAAAACATCCCAAAGAAAAAGAAAACCAAGAAGGCAAGATGGCTGTCTGCTGAGACACTGGAAGCAGCCCAAGAAAGAAGGAAAGCAAAAGGCAACAGTGAAAGGGGAGATATGCCCAATTACATGCAAAATTCCAGAGGTTAGCCAGAAGAGATCAGGAATTATTTTTAAACGAGCAACGCACAGAAGCGGAAGAAGATAATAGAATAGGAAGGACAAGAGACCTCTTCCAGAAAATTAGGAACATCGGAGGTCAATTCCAGGCAAAATGGGGTATGATCAAAATCAAAGATGGCAAGGACCTACCAGAAGCAGAAGAGATCAAGAAAAGGTGGCAAGAATATACAGAAGATCTGTATAGGAAGGATAATAATATCGGGGATAGATTTGACAGTGTGGTCAGTGAGCTAGAGCCAGACATCTTGAAGAGTGAGGTGGAATGGGCCTGAAGAAGCATTGCTAATAACAAGGCAGCAGGAGATGACGGTATCCCAGCTGAACTGTTTAAAATCTTGCAAGATGATGCTGTCAAGGTGATGCATGCCATATGCCAGCAAATTTGGAAAACACACGAATGGCCAACAGATTGGAAAAAATCAACCTATATCCCCATACCAAAAAAAGGGAAGCACCAAAGAATGTTCAAACTATCGAACAGTGGCACTTATTTCACATACCAGTAAGGTAATGCTCAAGATCTTGCAAGGTCGACTCCAGCAATTAATGGAACGAGAATTGCCAGATGTACAAGCTGGGTTTCGAAAAGGCAGAGGAACTAGAGACCAAATTGCCAATATCTGCTGGAGAATAGAGAAAGCCTGGGAGTTTCAGAAAAACATCTATTTCTGTTTTATTGACTAGTATTCTAAAGCCTTTGACTGTGTGGATTATAACAAATTGTGGCAAGTTCTTGGTGGTATGGGATACCAAGTCATCTTGTCTGCCTCCTGAGGAATCTGTATAACGACCAAGTAGCAACGGTAAGAACAGACCACGGAACAACGGATTAGTTTAAGATGGGGAAAGGAGTACGGCAGGGTTGTATACTCCCACCCTACCTATTCAACCTGTATGCAGAACACATCATGTGACGTGCTGGGCTTGATGAAGCCAAGGCTGGAGTTAAAATCGCTGGAAGAAACATGAACCATCTCAGATATGCAGATGATACCACTTCGATGGCTGAAAGCAAGGAAGAGCTGAGGAACCTCATGACGAAGGTGAAAGAAGAAAGTGCAAAAGCTGGGTTGCAGTTCAACCTCAAAAAACCCCAAGATAATGGCTACCAGCTTGATTGAGAACTGGCAAATAGAGGGAGAAAACGTGGAGGCAGTGACAGACTTTGTCTTTCTAGGCGCAAAGATTACTGCAGATGCTGACTGCAGCCAGGAAATCAGAAGACGTTTACTTCTTGGGCGGACAGCAATGACAAATCTTGATAAAATTGTTAAGAGCAGAGACATCACACTGATAACAAAGGTCCGCATAGTTCAAGCAATGGTCTTCCCCGTCGTAACCTATGGCTGTGAGAGCTGGACCATAAGGAAGGCTGAGCGAAGGAAGATCGATGCTTTTGAACTGTGGTGCTGGAGGAAAATTCTGAGAGTGCCTTGGACTGCAAGAAGATCAAACCAGTCCATCCTCCAGGAAATAAAGCCAGACTGCTCACTTGAGGTAATGATCTTAAAGGCAAAACTGAAGTACTTTGGCCACATCATGAGAAGACAGGTACCCTGGAGAAGATGCTGATGCTCGGGAAAGTGGAAGGCAAAAGGAAGAGGGGCCGACCAAGGGCAAGATGGATGGATGGATGATATTCTGGAGGTGATGGACTTGACCTTGGGGGAGCTGGGGGTGGCGATGGCCGACAGGAAGCTCTGGCGTGGGCTGGTCCAAGAAGTCACGAAGAGTCGGAAGCAACTGACCGAATAAACAACAACAGTATATATTATTGTTAATATATTATATTATATAGTATATATATATATATATATATATATATATATATATATATATATAATATATATATATATATATATATATATATATATATTATAATATTCTATCTATCTATCTATCTATCTATCTATCTATCTATCTATCTATATCAATACATATATTATTGTTAACCCATATATATGGGTTTTTTTAAGAATCTAGAAGAACGATTGAAGAGAAAGGGAAGACTAAGAAATTTAAGGGAATTGAAAGGATCCAGAAGAACAATTTAAGGGAAAGGGAAGACCGAGAAATTGAATTCAGAAGGGCTGGTTAGGTACTGGGAACTCCTGCGCTAGCACAATCCAGTAATTTGGGATGTGAGATGCCATGCCAGCTTGGGTTCCCCCGGTGCCTGCTTAAGTGCTACCCTTGCTGCCCCCCGATCCATGTTCGGGCCACCCACGGGCTCGGCAAAGTGCCCAGACTCACCATGGTGCCATCCAGGGAGCACCCAACGTTTTCCTGCCTTTGTTATCTTTGTTAAAAAAGGAAGTGTTTTAAAAGGGCATATTTAAATATGCACAGTTTGGGGCCGGGAAAGCTTAATATGCACAATATGAGAGGCATTGTACTCGAGCAGACATGAGTGGGCATGAGCAGGGGGTGATGGAGGACAGCATCTCAGTAGGAGCACACCAGGGCCGTGGGCAGAGGGGGCCGACGGATTCCCAGACCCAGTTGGGCACCTGTGACATCCAAACCAATATTAAAGAATTCTCCTCCTTCCACCAACTCTCTCTCCCACTGTGAACCGAAGCAGAATCTGCCGTAATATGCAACCCCTCCTCCATGACTTTGGTTGGAGACTGCTGGGTTAACTTTCAGGCCTATTGGCACCTAGGCATGTCCCTTGCCAAGGCTCAGTTCCCCCCTCCCAACTCCCCCTCTCCCCCTCCCTAATCATAAGCAAATTGTTAAATTTCCCAAACAGGCTGGATCGGTCTGAAGTGATCCAAAGTGATTAGGACTGATCCAGCCCACTTTGGACCACTACAGACCCAACGCAGATCAAGACCAATTTGGTCTGAATCATCCCACTTCGGTTCAGAATTTGGATCCCGAACCAAAGCAGTGCACAGCCTTCATCTAAATGGCAAATGGGGTTCAATGTCAGCAAGTGCAAAGTGATGCACACTGGGGCAAAGAATCCCAACTTCAAGCATAACCTGATGGGATCTGAGCTAGTGGTGACCATCCAAGAAAGATCTTGGGGTTGTGGAGGACAGCTCAGTGAAGATGTCAGTGCAGTGCAAATGACATATTTCTGCTTCATTGACTACGCTAAAGCCTTTGATTGTGTGGATCACAACAAACTGTGGCAAATTCTTAAAGTGATGGGAGTACCAGACCACCTTACCTGTCTCCTGAGAAACCTGTACGAGGGTCAAGAAGCAACAGTAAGAACCGGACATGGAACAACCGAGTGGTTCAAAATTGGGAAAGGAGGACGACAAGGCTGCGTATTGTCACCCTGCTTATTTAACTTATATGCAGAGTACATCATGAGAAATGCCGGGTTGGATGAATCAGAGGTCGGAATTAAGATTGCTGGGAGAATTATCAACAACCTCCGATATGCAGACGATACCACCCTAATGGCAGAAAGCGAAGAGGATCTCAAGAGCCTCTTGTTGAGGGTGAAAGAGGAGAGTGCAAAAGCTGGTTTGAAACTCAACATTAAAAAAACGAAGATCATGGCATCTGGCCCTATCACTTCCTGGCATATAGAAGGGGAAGAAATGGAAGCAGTGACAGATTTTACTTTCTTGGGCTCCAAGATCACCGCAGATGGTGACTGTAGCCATGAAATTAAAAGACGCTTGCTCCTTGGGAGGAAAGCTATGGAAAACCTAGACAGCATAGTAAGAAGCAGAGACATCACCTTGCCAACAAAGGTCCGTCTAATCAAAGCTATGGTTTTCCGAGTAGTAATATATGGCTGTGAGAGCTGGACTATAAGGAAGGCTGAGCGCCGAAGAATTGATGCTTTCGAACTGTGGTGCTGGAGAAGACTCTTACGAGTCCCCTGGACTGCAAGGAGGTCAAATCAGTCAATCCTAAAGGAAATCAACCCTGAGTGCTCCTTGGAAGGACAGATACTGAAGCTGAAGCTAAAATATTTTGGCCACCTAATGCGATGAGAAAACTCTCTGGAAAAGACCCTGATGCTGGGAAAGACTGAAGGCAAAAGGAGAAGGGGATGGCAAAGGATGAGATGGCTAGATAGCATCACCGATGCAATGAATATGAACCTGAGCACACTCCGGGAGAGTGCGCAGGACAGGAAGGCCTGGCGTGCCATGGTCCATGGGGTCACGAAGAGTCGGACACGACTGAACGACTGAACAACAACAACAACAATCAATGGCTACTAGTCCTGGTGGCTATATGCTGCCTCCAGTATCAGCCCAAATCCCCTAAATCACTGCCTGCAAGGGGGACATGGATTGGTATGAGCAAGCTAACTTCTCCCCAAATTATCTAATAGCTTGGACGTGAGCCTTTCCCTAAATGCCAAAACAAAAAGAAGGGACTCAGGAATGGACTTAAGGTATGTGTTTTTCTTTAATGTATCGGCACCAAAATTATACTGCCATTCTCGTTTTAGAAGGGATGAGCTCTGGTCTGGAATTAAGAGACACTTGATTTCAAAATGGAGAGTGCTGAGATAACCAACAATGTTTCTCATCTTCTCTGTCTTTCCAGCTCCACTCTTTTCTGAGAAATTTTGGGTTTTCCAATACTACAGTGGATGGAGTGTATCTGGATGGGGACGGGGAGCTGACAGCCAACTTTGATATTTTCTTGAACTGGGTGGCGCCGCCCCATGCCTCCGTTGTTAAAACGAAAATTGGGAGTCTAGAAAGACAGGCATCCGCAGACCATGAATTCCACCTTGATGACGATCCTACTGTGTGGCATAACTATGTGAGGAAACCCAGGTCTTCCAGTTTTATACCTATTAAGACAGGGGTCCTGCACTTGAGGGCACCAATGCACCTGCAGGGAACTTCAAGGATGTCCACACAGATCTTCACTCCTAGTCCTTGCCCCTTTCAAATATTCATTTTTAAATTTTAAGGTTGAAAAACAATAGGGTGCCAGATGGTTCTTGTTTCTATTGAACCTGCCACTGATCCGCTGTTCAGCAGGAATGAAGAGAAGGAAAGTGTTGCTTCCTGGCCCTGCTCAAGGTTCTTCCACCCACCCAGACTTTTCCCTTTGGACCTTGAGCTCCATTCCCAGCCTCTAGTCTGCTCTTTCTCTCCATCCAGTCCCTTTCTGTGCTCTTTCTCTCCCGTCCACCCCTTTGCCGTGCCCTCTCTCCTTCCCTCCCAAGGTCCACCCTTGCTCTTTCTCTCACCCCTTTATCTTGCTGTTTCCTCCCACTTGAGACCTCTAGTCTTCCTAGTTCTCTCCCCAGCCTCTTCATGTCACTGTTTCTCCTTTTCCTAAGCTCTAGCCTTGCTATTTCTCCGCCGCACAATGTTGTTTCTTCCCCCTCCTAGTCTCTAGACTCACTCTCTCCCCTCTGCCCCTTGCCTTGCTGTTTTCTCCTACCCCCCAGACAATGGCTTTGCTATTTCTCTCTGTTCACCTTTTTACTTCAGTGTCCCCCCCCCGAGTTTATCGCCTAGCTGTTTCTCTCTTCTGTGCCCCGTTGCCTCCCTGTTCCTCCATCTGCGCTTCCAACCTCACACCTTCTTTCCCCCACCGCATTTCCTCACTGTTTCTACCCCTCTGAGCCTTCAGTCTTGCTCTTTCTGCTGCTCTTTCCTCCTCGCTCACTGTCCCTAGCCTTCCACTTCCTCTCCAAGTTACCCATTCATCTCACTAATATTCCCACCTCCCAGCCCTTTGACTTGCTCTTTTTCTCTCCCTTCCCAGCTCCTTCTCTCCTTCTTTACACACACAGACGTGCACACACACACACAGCACCTTCCTGAGTGGGGATTCTGATGGCAGAGCAGGAGTTGGAATGCCTGGTGAGGAACTGAGTGGTTGAACCTAGCATTGGGGTAGGGAAAACATTTTCTTTCCATTTGGGGCCGCGGTATTTTCCTTTCCTCTGAGGCTGGAGAAAGGTGTGTGTGTGTGTGTGTGTGTGTGTGTGTGTAAGATGAGTAGAGTGATGCTCTCTAGGCCTATTCACAAGTAATTCCCACCAAATTCCACGTATGCCTGCCCAGAATGTCAACCTTAACTAGGTATTTGGATGTGCATCTGTGGGTCAAATGTGTGGGGAGGCTTGGGAGTCCGGATCCTTCCTCTGCCTGTATTCATTTTCTTTGGAGAATTAGTATTCTTTTGACTAGCCAGGCCCCCATATCAGCTTTGATGTGACTAGCTACATCCTCCGCAAAAGCCATTTCTACAGCAGTTGATGGGGAACATGGGGGGGGCTGTTGTGCTCATGTCCTGCTTGAGGGTTTCCCGTGGGCAGCTGGTTGGCCACTGTGTGAACAGAATGTTGGACTTGATAGTCCCTTGGTGTGATCCAATAGGGCTCTTCATATGTTCTTATGTTCATTTCTTGGTGGGACACAGAGAAGTTTCTCAAATAACAAAATGTGTCCACAAGTCCAAATAGAGGGGAGACCGCTGCTTTAAGAAGGGGTCCATTTTGAGCATGAATGGGCAAGCTGAATGGAGATCATGGGAGTTGGAATCCAACAACTCTGCAGGCCATTAGATGGGAAAGCTGGCTTCTGCTGAATTCAACCAATCATCAGTCTAGGCCAGTACTGTCTAACCCAGGAGTGTTGAACCTTAGGCCGATGAGGCCACGCTGCCCCACTTGGGGTCCCAGTCCAGCCCTCCATCACTCCCGAGAGAACAGTGCTCCCTTCCCCTGGCCACAACCCCTTTCCTTCAACTGCCAGTTCTTTGGTGGTCCCCAGCTTTTCCTTATTTTCCATCATTTCCCCTTGATCATTTTAGTTGCCTTTTTCTGCACCTTTTCCAGCTCTGTGGTATGGAGACCAGAACTCTTCACGGTATTCCAAGTACAAGATTTGTACAAGAGGAGTATGATCTTGGCAATGTATGTACAATTCATTTCCTAATTCTGCCTAACATGGAGTTTGCCTTTGTTACAGCAACTGCACCCTGGGCCAACATTTCCTTCAAGCTCTCCACCAATACCGCAAAATCCCATTCCTACTCAGTAACTGCTGGCTCACATCCCATCAGTTTGGAGTTTTGGCCCCAATATGCATTGCTTTACCCAAGCATAGATTGAACTGCATTTGCTCTTTTAACGACCATTTCCCCCAGTGCAGGCAGATCTGTCTGGAACACTTTGCAATTCCGTTTGCTTTGAACCAATGCCAGAGCTGCCAGATACACCACTAACACTTTCCCCTTGACATTCTGGGTAGACCTTGCCTCCTTCGAGGTGCACACGAAGCTGCTCCCCTGGGTATGCCAAGGCGATTCAGGAAGGGAAGCCCATGTGCTGCTATGCTTGTGCCCCGTGTGCAGAAGGGACCATCTCCACTGAGGAAGGTAAGGGGATTCAGGAGGGAAAGGAATCCCTCAGGAACAGGGCAAAGATCCGCTTTAACATTTTCACTAAGGTGTCCCCCCCCCTTTTTTCAGGGTGGGGAGGGTTTGAAGAAAATGTCAAATGCAATTTGTTTCTTAGTGGTGGATAAGAAAAAAACACACACCGCAGAACACAGAGAAAAACATTAAAATATTATTTTTGCCAAAGCACACTTCTTCTACTTCTACTTCACCTTTATCGTCTTTTTCTCCTTCATTTTCCTCCTCCTCCTCCTCTTCCTCCATTTCAGATGCAGACCATTGTACCAGATGTCCAGAAGATCAGCATCCAAACCAGGATCGAGATCAATGCGTGCCCAAGGCTGTAACCTTCCTCAGCTATGAAGAACTTTTGGGGATCATCCTGGCTTCCTTTGCACTATTCTTGTCCTCAACCACAGGCTTTGTGTTAGGAATCTTCATTAGAAACCTAGAAACTCCCATAGTCAAAGCCAACAACCGGGACCTCTCCTACATTCTCCTCATCTCCCTGCTGCTTTCCTTCTTGTCCTCCTTCCTGTTCATAGGACAGCCGAGGAAAGCAACATGCCTCCTCCGTCAAACAGCCTTCAGCATCATCTTCTCAGTTGCTGTCTCTTCTTTGTTGGCAAAAACCATCACTGTGGTCCTGGCCTTCCTGGCCACAAGGCCAGGGAACAAGATGAGGAGATGGCTGGGGAAGAGTTTGGCCAACTCCATTGTCATTTCCTGTTCCAGTGTTCAGGTTGTGATCTGCACCATCTGGCTGGGGATCTGTCCACCCTTCCCTGCCTCTGACATGCACTCCCAGCCTGGACAGATCATCCTGCAATGCAATGAAGGGTCTGTCACTCTGTTTTATAGTGCCCTTGGCTACATGGGCTTCCTGGCTGCCATCTGCTTCACAGTGGCTTTCCTAGCCAGGAAGCTGCCCGGGGCCTTCAATGAAGCCAAGCTGATCACCTTCAGCATGCTGGTCTTCTGCAGCGTTTGGGTGTCCTTTGTGCCCACCTACCTGAGCACCAAGGGGAAATACATGGTAGCCGTGCAGGTCTTCTCCATCTTGGCCTCCAGTGCTGGGCTGCTGGGCTGCATCTTTCTTCCCAAATGCTATATCATGTTATTGAGGCCTGATCTGAACGCAAAGGAACATCTGATGATGAAAACAGAAGGTGGCACCTGATTCTTAAAGCAGTCTTTGAATTGCTGACAACGCTGACCTGCAGCAGCATAATCACACACACACAAAATCAGGCAAACGTCAGGCTAGGGATGTGAAGGCCTGGAAACAAACCAAACAATTTGGGGGGAGCATGGACAAAAGAAATATTGTCCTCTTCCCCGCACCCACCTCAGGCATTTTGTTTCATTTTCCATAAACGTGTGGAAAATAAAAATGTTGATTATGCAGAATTTTCCTTTAGAATGATGAATTAAAATTTTGAGCCATTTTGAGCTATCTTAAAAGCGATCTTAAATTGCTTTCAAACTTTGTGTGCTGAAGTTTTTTATATCAAGTTTTTGTTTTGTAATTTTTGGTGAAACACCTAGAGGGTTTCTGCTTTTGGCAGGGAATAAATCTAATAAATACATACATACATACATACATACATACATACATACTATATATTTACTGGGTTCAGATAGCAGAATAATCCACAATGTGTCATGCTGGCTTATTTAGCCCATTGTTGGGTATCATGTCCGTCGAGAATTTTTAAATCCATGATGGCTTACTTGGCTGAAACTTAAGGAGCCGCTGTGATAACCCACAACCTTCAGAAAAGGTTATTTCACCCACTGTAGGTTATCGTGTCATCTGGCACTCCCTGCGGCTTATTCCGGTCACCTGCAGAACTGGCTGGCAAGAACAGGGGAATAGGGAAAGAACGGCTCACTTATCCACAAAGAGGTACTGTTCTGCAATTCTCCACTTCAGCATCCGGAGGCTTCCCAGGAAGGCACCCACCTGCACAATTCTGCCCCACGCTGACAGGGAGTTCCCTTTGTTTCTATTTTGCATATTGTTGTGTGAAGAAGCAACATTGTGCTATTATACACTACAGCGGCAGAAGGCTCCCCACGAGGGGACCCCAGCTGTGCAATTTCATGCCGCTCCAGCAAACTGTCTAGCAGTCAGAGCACCCACCCCCTTTTCCCCTTTCTGGCTCCTTCTCTATGAAAAAGCAAAGTCAAGAAGTACCGCTGTGGTGTGGGAAAGTTGTGTGTCAAGTTTTGTCCCAATCCTGAAAAGTTCCAGGGGTTTACAGACTTCAGCCCCTTTTTGGCACCTGGGATTTTCACCTTTAAAACCATAGAAAATACTGCAGTAGCTGGTTTCAGCTGTCCCACATATTGTGGTAGCGCTAACCCGCCATAGATGGTACTGCAGTAGCCCTTCAGATGTGAAACTGTGATATAGCGGCAGAGCGCTTAAGAGATACTCAGAACAGAAGATGCTCTGCCAGCAATGTGTGTGTGTGTGTGTGGGGGGGGAGATGCACAATTGAAAGGCCTGTGGGTGCGGTGGGTGCCTCCCAGCTAGGCGAGGTTACCTATAAACTTTTGCTCTGATCCTGCAAACCCCCAAGGCTTTATTTGTGCCACTCCCTTTTTGGTGCACTCTGGGATTTTGCTCCTTGTAGCCCCTGCTGCGATGTAATGAATGGGAGTGTCAAGGTTCCTCTGATGACCTGGACCTCCTCAGCAACTCCTTAAGGATCTCTTGCCTCCTTGAGTCCCACCTTCCTTCTTTTAAAGTTACCCTTCCCCAAAAGTGTAAGTTAGGCTCAGATGTAGGGTGATTGACACTTCACCCCACATCTGATTGACTCTTTGGTCTTCGTCTCTCCAGTCTCACACTGGCCCTCACTGGCTCTCTCTCCCTTTTTATCCCCTCCTTCCCCAAATCCGAAAGTACAGTTTCAAACCTGACGAAATGAAACCTAACTCAGGAAAATGAAACTTAATCAGGAAAATGAAGCTACTGTTCTCAGAGATACCCCCTCTCCCTCCACCCCTGAAAACCAGGCTTCTAGGCCTAACCTTTCCACCATGTCTCTTTAGGCCTCAAACATTCCCAAGGTGAAACTGTGCCACTGCTCGGGCAGGAGGACTGCAGCGGGACAAAGTTGTAAACTTCCCAGAGAGCTTCTGCTATTGGACAGTATAGAAATGTAATTAACCATAATAATGATGACGATGATGGATGGGGAGGTGGGTCGGATTCCGCACAGTTACTCATTAGCCCAGTTATGTGGTGTGGAATATTTCAAAAATACGCTTCTGTGAGTAGCTTATTAAGCCAGCATGGCTTAAAGTGACGTCCAAACGTGGCCAGTGTAAGATTTCTGGAAATTTGCAGCCATGGTGGATTTTTTTTAAAAAACGTCACTCTGTTATATTCCCAACATTGCTGTTTCTTCCATTCTTTACTAAATATATTGACTGAATGTATCTTTGACTGATAAACACTTAAGAATGTTCCAAGTCATGCTCAATTTCCCAATTTCGCAAAGCAGCGAGGGCGGCGCCAGGTAAGTGCTCTGTTTCGCGCGCCTTTCGCGGGGTGGTGGGGTGGGGGGCTTCGTTCTGCCACGGATTTTGGGGGGCCAAACGCACTGGCATTCGGCTTCACTGAGATCCATGGCAGAATTCTCTGACGTCCCTACTTGGTTGCCTCGGTGAAGGGCTTGGTGGATCTATGAAAAGACCAGCACTGTATTCCAAAGCAGGTTTTGACACTACAGGGCTCAACAGATGAAGGTCTAGAGTGGATGATGAGCCAGAGGGAGGAAGCACTTTAGCAGCTCATTGGATGGGAAGTCCAGGCAGAATGAGTAGCAGGCAGTAAAGATGGAGCAGCTCTTCCCTGGCAGGGAACCAGACCATTCCCAAAGTCCTTCTGCAGTGGTAGCTGCCAGTGTGGTTTTCGTATTACAAGATCCTCTGGAAGTACGAACAAACTAGGCAGAAAGTATTTGCCAGAGAAAGACTATTGCAGATAGGGAAGTGTGCTAGGCAGTAAAAGAAGTTGCAACCAGCAAAGCTGTCTCAGGGGAGCTTCTGCTTATAAACAGTTGTGGCCAGTAGCTCATTATCAGTGATTCTGTCTTGCCAAGGGATTTTTGCCCAGCACCAAGTATTATGTACTATGCCATTTGCATCCCTGCGGAGGCTGTGATAGGCTACACAAGTATTTACATAGCCTGTCACGGCCAAAGACATGAATGTTAATGGTGGCCGCCGTAGCCACCGCCATTTGCGTCTGCAGGCTCCAGACGCCTGCGAATGCACCCGGCTGGCAGCTCTGCGGAGTTGCCGCGGAGCGGAGCCGGCCGGGTTAGGATTTCGGGGGGAGGTACGGAGCGATCACCCCTGAGAAAAGGATCCCTTCTTCCAAGTGTATAATGCGTTGCAGAATTTCAAATGGGAAGTTACTAGAGTTACCGTCTCCCTGACCACGAAAGAAAAAAGTAAAGTGTAAAAAAAAAGAAAAAGTGATAGGCTACGTAAAGATTTACGTAGCCTATCACGGCTAGATTTTCAAAGTCAGCCGTGATAGGCTACGTTAATCGTTACGTAGCCTATCACGGGTGACTTTGAAGAAAAAAAAAAGGGCATATGCAAATGGCGGCGCCCATGGGCGCCGCCATTTGCATTCCTTATTTGGGCACGGGTAGTCTACGTAAAGATTTATGTAGACTACGGCGAAAATAAGGGCAACGCTATTTGCTTTTTTTTTTCAAAGTCAGCCCTGATAGGCTACGTAAAGGTTTACGTAGCCTATCATGGCTGACTTTGAAAATCTAGCCATGATAGGCTACATAAATCTTTACATAACCTATCACTTTCTTTGTGTTTTTTTTACAATTCACCTGGAAATGGCGGTGGCGGCGGCCGGTCAGAAGACCGGCTGCTGCCGCCGCCAAACTGCCGCCGGGACCCGCCACCGCGAGGGACATTCGCGCGAGGTAAGTCCCATTCCGGGATGGCGGGGGGGCGGAGAATTTCCCCACCAATTTCCGAGGGCCGAATGCGTTGGCATTCGGCCTCCCGGAGATTCGTGGAGAAATTCTCCGACATCCCCAGCCATCGGACATCCAAGAAGAAGCAGAACCATTGCAGTGTAGTACCTTCAGCTCCCAGCCAAGATACCCTATCCTGCAGGATACCATGGCTGATGGTATGGAAAGCTACCAAGAGGTGTCAGAGAAGCAGCCAGGTCACGCTCCTTCCGCCCTTCACTCGGCAAAGGTCATCCACAGGGTAACCAGGGCAGTTTCCACTCCAAAACCAGCTCTGAAGCTGGGGAAGGAAGAGAGTATTAGAGGGAAGAGAGAGAATGAGATAGTTGGCTTATGGATCAATAGGAAGAGGGTGGGGAGGAAGACAAGGGGCCTGCCAGAAAGGTGTTTGCCTGACTGCCCTGGAGCAAGCTCTCTTTAGGGCTGCCCTCCTGCATCAGCCAGAAGCAGCTAGGGATGTCATGGAATTCTAAAGAATCCAGCCTCACTGGAATCTGTGGTGGAATGGTCTCCTACCCCTCCACCCCCCATGGAATCCCCCCAGGATGGAACTTACCTGGGGAGGATGCAGCGGATGCAGTGGATGTGGCAGCAGCAGTGGCGGTTCCGGCGGCGGAGGCTCCGGTGGCGGTGGCGGCTGGTCTCCTGGATGGCCGCGGCGAGGCTGCTGTGACCACCATTGGTGGCCTATCACGGCTAACCCCAACCCAAGACCCAGCGTACGCAAATGGCGGCGGCTACGGTGGCCACCATTTGCGTTCCCTATTTTTCACCGTTTTATCCTACGTAAATATTTACATAGGCTAGAACGGCGGAAAAAAAGGAATGCAAATAGCGCCCACTACGCTATTTGGGTTCCCCTTTTTTTCCCCGTAATAGCTTACATAAATATTTATGTAGGCTAAAACGGTGAAAAATAGGGAACGCAAATGGCGGCCTCTGTAGCCGCTGCCATTTGCGTATGCTGTTGTTGTTGTTTTGCTTTTCATGATAGGCTACATAAATACTTATGTAGCCTATCACGGCAAACAGCAGACGCAAATGGCGGCCGCAACAGCTGGTCAAAAGACCAGCCGCTGCCGCCGCTGCCGGAGCCGCTGCCGGAGCTGCTGCTGGAGCCGCCACCGCCGGAACAAGGTTGCACTCCCCCTGTCCCTATCTCGATAAAGTTCATCTCTCAGGGCAACCAAGGCTGATTCAGTCCCATTACCAGGACGAAAGTTATTTCACCCACTGTGGGTTATCGTGTCATCTGGCACTCCCTGCGGCTTATTCCAATCACCTGCAGAATTGTCTGGCAAGAGCAGGCAAAACTGCCTTGGCTGCTCTGCTCCAGCCTGCAGAGCCCTTTTCCAAGGTCTGGCAAGGAGCCCAGGGACAACCGCAGGCCAACACGCCCTCCCTGTTACCGCACTACATTTACAAAATGACAGCTTTCCCGGAATACAGTGACAGCCTCGTGCTTTTGTGCTACCCCACTACAGTGAAGTTACACCATCACAGGCTTCCCTGATCGCTACTTTGAAACTGTGCAACTTGGCAAAGAGGGGAATAGGGAAAGAACGGCTCACTTTTCCACAAAGAAGTACAGTTCTGCAATTCTCCACTACAGCATCTGGAGGCATCCCATGAAGGAACCCCACCTGCACAATTTTGCCCCACGCTGTCAGGGAGTTATAGCTCATACTCTTTGTTTCTGTCTTGCATATTGTTGCGTGAAGAAGCAAAATTGTGCTATTATACACTACAGCATCGGAATTCTGCCCATGAGGGGACCCCAGCTGTGCAATTCCATGCCGCTCCAGCAAACTGTCTAGCAGTCAGAGCAGCCACCCCCTTTTCCCCTTTCTGGCTCCTTCTCTTAGGAGTGCTCGAAAGTCACTTACCTCGTCTCACAGCTTGCTTCGCGGTGGGGGGGAGGCGCTTCGCTTCTCCCCCCCGAAATTCAGGCCGGGGAGGAGGCGCCTCGCCTCGCCCGGCCACGAAATAAAAAGTAAAAAACAAAACTCCCCCGTGATAGGCTACGTGACAATTTACGTAGCCTATCACGCTTCTTGCGTTGCCCTTCTTTTCGCCGTAGTCTACGTAAATCTTTATGTAGACTACAGCGACCAAATAAGGAACGTGAATGGCGGCTCCCTATGGGGGCCACCATTAGCCATACGGGCTTTTTTTTTTTCCCCCAAAGTCACCCGTGATAGGCTACGTGACGATTTACGTAGCCTATAACGGCTGACTTTGCAAATCTAGCCGTGATAGGCTACATTAATCGTCACGTAGCCTATCACAGGGGCATTTTTTTTTTTTTACTTTTCTTGGAATGGCGGCGGCGGCAGCCGGTCGAAAGACCGGCTGCCGCCCCCGCCCCTGTCGAAACCCTGCCGAACTGCCGCTGGGACCCGCCGCTGGGAGTGACATTCGGGAAAGGTAAGTCCCATCCCGGGGGGGGGCGGGGGGGTGGAGAATTTCTCCCTGAAACTACTTCGGGGGGCCGAATGCGTTGGCGCTCGGCCCCCCGAAGTTTCGGCGAGAAATTCTCTGACACTCCTACCATCTCTATGAAAAAGCAAAGTCCGGAAGTACCGCTCTGCTGTGGGTGGTGTGGGAAAGTTGTGTGTCAAGTTTTGTCCCGATCCTGAAAAGTTCCAAGCGTTTACAGACTTCACCCCCTTTTTGGCACCTGGGATTTTCACCTTTAAAACCATAGAAAATACTGCAGTAGCTGGTTTCAGCTGTCCCACATACTGTGGTAGCGCTAACCCGCCATAGATGACACTGCAGTAGCCCTTCAGATGTGAAACTGTGATATAGCGGCAGAGCGCTTAAGAGATACTCAGAACAGATGATGCTTTGCCAGCAATGTGTGTGTGTGTGTGTGTGTGGGAGGGGAGATGCACAATTGAAAGGCCTGTGGGTGCGGTGGGTGCCTCCCAGCTAGGTGAGGCTACCTATGAACTTTTGCCCTGATCCTGCAAACCCCCAAGGGTTTATTCATGCCATTCCTCTTTGGTGCACACTGGGATTTTGCTCCTTGTAGCCCCTGCTGTGATCTAATGAATGGGAGTGTCAAGGTTCCTCTGATGACCTGGACCTCCTCAGCAACTCCTTAAGGATCTCTTGCCTCCTTGAGTCCCACCTTCCTTCTTTTAAAGTTACCCATCCGCAAAAGTGTAAGTTAGGCTCAGATGTGGGGTGATTGACACTTCACCCCACATCTGATTGACTCTTTGGACTTCCTCTCTCCAGTCTCACACTGGCTCTCACTGACTCTCTCTCTCCCTTTTTATCCCCTCCTTTCCCAAATCCGAAAGTACAGTTTCAAACCTGACGAAATGAAACCTAACTCAGGAAAATGAAACTTAATCAGGAAAATGAAGCTACTCTTCTCAGAGATACCCCCTCTCCCTCCACCCCTGAAAACCAGGCTTCTAGGCCTGACCTTTCCACCATGTCTCTTTAGGCCTCAAACATTCCCAAGGTGAAACTGTGCCGCTGCTCGGGCAGGAGGACTGCAGCGGGACAAAGTTGTAAACTTCCCAGAGAGCTTCTGCTATTGGACAGTAAAAAAAAAGGTAAAGGTGTCCCCAACCAGTCGTGTCTGACTCTAGGGTGCAGTGCTCATCCCTGTTTCTAAGCCGAAGAGCCAGCGCTGTCCGAAGACGCTTCTGTGGTCATGTGGCCGGCATGACTGAACACCGAGGTGCACGGAACGCTGTTACCTTTCCCGCCGAGGCGGTACCTATTTATCTACTTGCAATTTCTTGCTTTCGAACTGCTAGGTTGGCAGGAGCTGGGACTGAAGACGGGAGCTCACTCCGTCACGCAGCACTCGGGTCTCGAACTGCTGACCTGCCGACCTTCCAGTCTGCAGTTCAGCGTCTTAACCACTAAGCCACCGCGGCCCATTGGACAGTATAGAAATGTAATTAACCATAATAATGATGATGATGATGGATGGGGAGGTGGGTTGGATTCCATACACTTACTCATTAGCCCAGTTATGTGGTGTGGAATATTTCAAAAATACGCTTCTGTGAGTAGCTTATTAAGCCAGCATGGCTTAAAGTGACGTCCAAACATGGCCAGTGTAAGATTTCTGGAAATTTGCAGCCGTGGTGGATTAAAAAAAATATATATCTCTGTTATATTCCCAACATTGCTGTTTCTTCCATTCTTTACTAAATATATTGATTGAATGTATCTTTGACTGATAAACACTTAAGAATGTTCCAAGTCATGCTCAATTTCCCAGCATGTGACAAAGTCAATAAAATGTGCATCCTTGAGTGTTTCAGTTTGGTTCTCTACAGTCTATACTGTGTTTCTGGTCTTCTTTGGGTTATTTTGACTGATTGATGGATTGATTGATTAGATTTCTATATCACCCATTAGCTGAAGCTCTCTGGGTGGTTCACAAAAGAAATATAAAACCATAAAATATAATAATGTAAAACATCATATAAAAACATGATTTACAAAGAGGAAAAACAAGTAGGCACGAAGATAAAAGGCAGCAGCAATGCAAAGATCTAAAAATGCAATTTGAAGGGCTATCACGGCCTAAATGGGGAAGCGAATGGCGGCCACAGACACGGCCGCCATTCGCAAAGCATCGCGGACGGCACCAGGTAAGGGCTCTGTTTCGCGCACCTTTCGCGGGGTGGTGGGGCGGGGGGCTTCGTTCCGCCACGGATTTCGGGGGGCCAAATGCACTGGCGTTCGGCTTCACTGAGATCTGTGGGGGAATCCTCTGACATCCCTACATGGTTGCCTTGGTGAAGGGCTTGGTGGATCTATGAAAAGACCAGCATTGTATTCCAAAGCAGGTTTTGACACTACAGGGCTCAACAGATGAAGGTCTAGTGGATGATGAGTCAGAGGGAGGAAGCACTTTAGCAGCTCATCAGATGGGAAGTCCAGGCAGAATGAGTAGCAGGCACTGCCCAGGCAGTAAAGATGGAGCAGCTCTTCCCTGGCAGGGAACCAGACCACTCCCAAAGTCCTTCTGCAGTGGTAGCTGCCAGTGTGGAGTTTTCGTATTGCAAGATCCTCTGGAAGTACGAACGAACTAGGCAGAAAGTATTTGCCAGAGAAAGACTATTGCAGTAGGGAAGTGTGCTAGGCAGTAAAAGATGTTGCCACCAGCAAAGCTTATAAACAGGCATGGCCAGTAGCTCATTATCAGCGATTCTGCCTCGACAAGGGATTTTTGCCCACCAGCAAGTATATGTATTATGCCATTTGCGTCCCTGCGGAGTCCGTGATAGGCTACGCAAGTATTTACATAGCCTGTCACAGCCAAAAACATGAATGCAAATGGCGGCCGCCGTAGCTGCCGCCATTTGCGTCTGCAGGCTCCAGACGCCTGCGAATGCACCCAGCCGGCAGCTCTGCGGAGTTGCTGCAGAGCGGAGCCGGCCGGGTTAGGATTTCAGGGGGAGGTGTGGAGCGAATCACCCCTGCGAAAAGGATCCCTTCTTCCAAGTGTATAATGCACTGCAGAATTTCAAATGGGAAGTTACCAGAGTTACTACAGATAACTGTACCTAGGCTATCTCCGTCCAGATAGGATCATAGTTTGTAAGCTGATAAAAGACGCTCTGTGCCCCTGAGGCCACCTTACTTCCAATGACTGGATCTAAGAGAAAACAAAAGCAACCCCCCGATCCTTTTGGGGGGTGCAAGCCCCTCCAGCACAGGTTGAATACCACTCATCTGGGCAGAAGCCGACTATCTGTCCTTCCCTCTTATCTAAATTATCTAAATTGAGACTCAGTTTATGGGCCCTCATCCAGTCCATTACTGTACCCAGACACTGATTCAGAACAGCCACCCTCTCATCTGGATTGGCTGAAAAGGAGGGATAGAGCGCATATTGGTGACACCTCAGCCACACCTCCAGATAACTTCCCCAAGATACCATTTGCATATGCTGTTGTTGGTTTTTTTGCTTTCCGTGATAGGCTACGTAAATACTTATGTAGCCTATCACGGCAAACAGCAGACGCAAATGGTGGCCGCGGCAGCCAGTCAAAAGACCAGCCACTGCCGCTGTTGGATCTGCTGCTGGAACATCCGCCCCAGGTAAGCTTTGTCCAAGGGGAATCTGTGGGGGTGGGGGCGGGAGGTGGGAGGCCGTTCCACCACGAATTTCAGGGGGCCGAATGCCAGTAGATTTGGCCTCACTGAAATCCGTGGTGGAATTCTCCGCCATCCCTACTTTTTACACTAGTACTAATACCTTTGGCAGGTTTCCCCCTCTGCAAGGGTGGGGGCCCTATTAAAATGGTCCGCCCCCAGAGATTAATGGATTCCGATGGATTCCAGAGGGCTCTGGGGGATTTTCCTGCTGGTATGGCTGGTGCTCCTGTCGAAGCCCAGGTCGCTCTGTGGAATGCAGAGATGACTCGGGCGGTTGACACGATCGCGCCCAAGCGCCCTCTCCCTCTGAGCAGAGCCCGGACAGCTCCTTGGTATACACCTGAGCTAAGGGCAATGAAGCAAGAGGGGAGACGGCTAGAATGCAGGTGGAGGAAAACTCGTGCTGAGTCTGACCGAACACAGGTAAGAGCCCACTATCGAGCCTACTCTGTGGCGGTGAGGGTGGCAAAGAGACAGTTCTTTTCCACCAGCATTGCATCTTCTCAGTGTTGTCCAGTGGAGCTTTTCCAAGTGGTTCGCGGCCTGTTACATTCTGGGCCAGGGAGAGAGACGGTGGAACCCTCGGTAGCACGCTGTGACGAGTTTGCACGGCACTTTGAGGATAAAGTCGCTCAGATTCGTCATGAATTGGACACCACCATTAATGCAGTTCCATTGGTAGAGGCGTTCAGAGCACCGTCTGGTCCTGTTTTATTGGATGAGTTTCAGTTGCTGAGGCCTGAGGATGTGGACAAGGTGCTTGGCCAAGTCCGATCGACCACTTGTGTGCTTGACCCTTGCCCTTCATGGCTTATTAAATCAAACAAGGAGGGGATGTCTGGCTGGGCCCAGGAGGTTGTCAATTCCTCCTTGAGAGAGGGAGTGGTGCCTGCCGCTTTAAAAGAGGCAGTAATTAGACCACTCCTGAAAAAGCCTAACCTGGACCCAGAGGATGTTAACAATTATAGGCCAGTGGCCAACATCCCCTTCCTGGGCAAGGTGCTTGAGCGGGTGGTTGTAGGACAACTCCAGGCACTCTTGAATTAAATGGATTATCTAGATCCGTTTCAATCAGGCTTCAGGCCTGGTTTTGGAATGGAAACTGCCTTGGTCGCCCTGTGGGATGACCTCTGCCGGGAGAGGGACAGGGGGAGTGCGACCCTGTTGATTCTCCTGGACCTCTCAGCGGCCTTCGATACCATCGAACATGGTATCCTTCCGGATAGGTTGTCTGGGTTAGGAGTTGGAGGCACTGCACTACAGTGGTTCCGCTCCTACTTGGATGGCAGATTCCAGAAGGTGGTGCTGGGGGATTATTGCTCTGTGCCATGGCAATTGTGCCATGGGGTTCCACAGGGCTCTATTTTATCCCCCATGCTGTTGAACATCTACATGAACCCGCTGGGGGTGGTTATCCGGAGGTGTGGGCTGAGGTGCCATCAATATGCAGATGACACCCAGCTCTACCTCTCTTTCTCATCAAAACCAGCTGAGGCAGTGGCTGTTCTGGATCAGGGCCTGGGCACGGTAATGGACTGGATGAGGGCCAATAAACTGAAACTCAATCCAGACAAGATGGAGGTACTGTTAGTGGGTGGTTCGTCTGCCCAGCTAGGTGATATTCCACCTGTTCTGGAGGGGGTTGCACTCCCCCTAAAGGATCAGGTTCGTAGTTTGGGGGTGCTCTTGGATCCAGAACTGTCACTTGAGGCACAGGTGAACTCAGTGGCATGGAGCATTTGTAATCAGCTTAGGCTGGTAAACCAACTACACCCTTATCTGGACAGAGATAGCTTAGCTACAGTTATCCATGCTCTGATAACTTCTCGTCTGGATTACTGCAATGCGTTATACGTGGGGCTGCCTTTGAAAACGGTCTGGAAACTTCAGCTGGTCCCAAACAGGGCAGCAAGATTGTTAACAGGGACTGGCCTGCGAGCTCATATTACGCCAGTACTTTTCCAGCTGCACTGGCTGCCAGTCCATTTCCGGGCCCGATTCAAAGTGCTGGTGTTAACATTCAAAGCCCTTAACGGCTTGGGGCCAGATTACCTGAAGGATCGCCTCCTCCCATATGTGCCTGTCTGGACCTTAAGATCATCATCAGTGGCCCTTCTCCGTGAGCCCCTGCCAAAGGAAATGAGGCGGGTGGCTACTAGGAGGAGGGCTTTTTCTGCTGTGGCACCCCGGCTCTGGAATGAGCTCTCTGTTGAGGTTTGCCTGGCACCTACATTGTATTCCTTTCGGCGCCAGGTGAAGATTTTTTTATTTTCCCAGGCATTTTAGCATTTTAGCTTTCTAAATTTTTAGCTTTGCTGTTTTAAATCTGTATTTTAAACTCCTGCACTGCTGCTAGGTTGTATTGTGGTTGTATTGTTATATTGTGGTTTAATGTTCTATATATTTTAAATTGTTTTATTATGTGTTGTTTGGTTTTAATTTTTGTGAACCGCCCAGAGAGCTTCGGCTATTGGGCGGTATAGAAATGAAATAAAAATAAATAAATAAATAAATAAATAAATAAATACTTTAAAGCAAATAGGCAGCCAGTGCAGTTCCCTCTGCAGAGGAGTTACATGCTGAAAAAGTGCAGCTTCCGACAACAGCCAAGCTGCTGCATTCTGCACTGGCTCCAGCTTCCAGACCAGCCTTAAGGGCAGCCCCAGCATGGTGAGACTGCTGGACTGGGAGCCGGGAGATCCGGGTTCTAGTCTCCACCCAGCCATGGAAGCTCATTGGGTGACTTTGGGCCAGTCACAGTCTCTCAGCCCAACCTACCTCACAGGGTTGTTATTGTGAGGGCAAAATGGAGAGGAGGAGGAGGAGAATGTAAGCCGCCTTGGATTCCTTGCAAGAGGAAAAAGGGTGGGATATACGTAAATGCAATAAAGAAAGAAAGAAATGGATTCCAGTCCATTTAAAAAGCAATCCAGTCTTGAGGTTATTAATGTCAGTACCACTGTGGTCAAGCTATCCCTGTCCAGGAGAAGCCGTAGCTGGTGAACCAGCCGAAGTTGGTGAAAGGCACTCCGAGCCTCCGCAACCACTTGGGCCTCCAGGCTCCAGCAACACTGACGGATCTCGGAGTACCCCCAGACTATGGACCTGATCTCTCAGAGGGAGTGCAACCCCATCCCGAACAGGCAATAAGCCTATCTCCTGGACCCAGGAACCACTCACCCACAGGGCGTCCATCCTGCCAGGGTTCAGCTTCAGTTTATTGGCCCTCATCCAGCCCATTGCTGTGTCTAGGCACTGATCAGGACTTGCACAGCCTCTTTTCAGATGTCACAGGGAGATAGACCTGTATGTCATCAGCATACTGATGGCATTTAGCTCCAAATCCCCTAATGACCACTCCCAGTGGCTTCATATAGATGTTAAACAACATTGGGGACAGGATGGTACCCTGCGGCACCCCATAGCTCAATTGCCAAGGGGCTGAGGAATACTCACCCCATGTCACTCTCTTAAATTGGCCCCATAGATAGGACTGAAACCACTGTAGCACAGTGCCTCCAATACCCATCCCACGGGGTCGATCCAGGAGGATACCATGGTCGATGGTATCAAAAGCTGATGAGAAATCAAGCAGAAACTAACAGGGTTGCACTCCCCCTGTCCCTCTCTCGATAAAGTTCATCTCTCAGGGCAACCAAGGCTGATTCAGTCCCATAACCAGGACAAAACCCAGATTGAAATGGGTCTAGATAATCAGTATCCTCCAAGAGTGCCTGTAGTTGATCCACCACTACCCTCTCCAGAACCTTCCCTATGAAAAGGGTATTTGCAACTGGGTGGTAGTTGTCTAATGTGGTTAGGTCCAAAGTGGTCTTGTTCAGGAGTGGTGAACAAGATTGGAAATCTAGCCGTGATAGGCTACGTTAATCGTTATGTAGCCTATCACGGGTTTGTTTGTTTTTTTTTCACTTTTTCTTTCGCAGCCAGGGAGACGGGGCGCTTCTCCCCGGCCTGAATTTCGGCTGGGTGAGGCGGGGGCCCTCCCCCCCCAGCCTGAATTTCAGCCGGGCGAGGCGGGGCACCTCCCCCCCCTCGCCTGAACTTTGGGGGGAGGCGCGAAGCGCCTCCCCCCCACCGCGAAGCAAGCTGCAGGACAAGATAAGTCCCTTTCGTCCATCCCTAGGTACATGCCCTGGTCTCCTCTCGTTTAGACTACTGTAATGTGCTTTACATGGGGTTACCCTTGAAGACAGTTCGGAAGCTGCAGATGGTACAGAATGTGGCCACTTGCCTGATTAAAGGCAGCCGCCAGTGAGATCACATCACTCCAGTGCTGAAGGAGCTGCACTGGTTACCAGTTGTTTTCCAGGCCAAATTCAAGGTAGTTTTGACCTTTAAAACCCTACATGGTTCTGGCCCAGCCTATCTCAAGGAATGCCTCCAGCAACACCAGATAGGCTGCTCAACAAGAGCAGCCTTGGATGGCATTCTCTCTGTCCCATCAGCCAGGACAGCTAGGCTGGTGAGGACGAGGGAAAGGGTGTTGTACATTGCCCTCTGTGGTGGCCCCCACGCTGTGGAACTCCCTCCCTAGGGAACTCTGCCATGCCCCCTCTTTAATGTGCTTCCACCACGCATTAAAAACGTGGTTGTTCAGGCAGGCATTTGGGGTGGGTTAGGGTAATTTTAGAAATGTGATGTTTTTAATGTTGAATTGTATTATTTTGAACTATTTTTATTGTTGTACATTGCCCAGAGTGGCTGGGTGACCAGCCAGTTGGGTGATTAATAAATGTAATAAATAAAAATAAAATAAAATAAAATAATGGTGGCCGCCATTACCATATCGCCAGCGATATGGAGCCGGAGTGCCATTACTGCCAGAATCCTCCTGGAGCGGAAGTAAGCGGAGCTGTTCCGCCATGGATTCTGGAGCCAACAAAGAATCTGGTGTCTGTTGAGTCCGCGGCGGATTTCTCTGACATCCCTACGCTCTAGAGCATGCTCGGTTGTCTTCACTTTGAGTCTTGCACCATGTGCGCTCTAGCCGATGTCCAGCCTGTTTCACTGAGCGCAGCTCCCCAGTATACCAGGGAGCCGAACGGGCTCCACAGTGCGAGAGAGGGCACTCGGGTACAATCAAGTCAAAGGCCCTCCGCATCTCACTGTTCCACCGTGAGGCTAGGGCCTCGGCTAGATCACCAGGCACCAGCTCTCTCCACTGGAAAATCCCCAAGAGCATTCAGAAATCCATGGGATTCCATCAGTCTCCTGGGGAAGACCATTCGAATAGGTCCCCTACCCCTGTGGGAGGAGAGTAACACCATAAGTTCAAATCTCACCAGGAAGTGGTCTGACCATGACAATGGGGTTACTTGGAGACCCCCAATCTTCAGACTACCCATCTCACGAGTTGGAGCAAAAACCAAATCAAGGGTGTGCCCTGCTTCATGTGTTGGGCCCATGACACACTGAGTCAGCCCCATGGTTGTCATGGAGGCCATGAAGTCCTGAGCTGGAACTCCAGAGACAGCCTCAGCATGGAAGCTGAAGTCACCCAGAACCACTGTCCTGGGTTCCTCCAACACCACACTTGCAACTGCCCCCACCAGCTCAGTCAGGGAGGATGCTGGGCAGCAGGGTGGGCAGTACACCAGCAGCATCCTCAGTCTGTCTCCATGGCCCAACACCAGGTGCAACCCCTCAAAATCCGCTCCCAGGTGGAGTGGTCTCCTGGTGATAGAGGTGGAAGTTCTGTGAGCCATGGCAGCTCCCCCGCCCCTGGGCCCTCCAACTTATGATGCTGCACTGAGTACTCAGGTGGGCAGAGCTGAGTCAGACTGACTCCACCCAGCTCACCCACCTAAGTCTCAGTAATACACATGCCAGGTTGGCCCTCTCATCCACGATGAAATCATGAATGAGTGTGGACTTACTGCAGACCGATCTGGCGTTAAATAGCAGCACTGGAAGACAGGAGGGCACAGTGGGAGAGCTACCAGCTACATGAGAGCTAGAGGAGGGGGGTAGAAGGGGAACAGTGATAAACACCTGTGGACCATTCTACTTTGATGTCCCAGCCCCCTCCTCCTGCCGTATCTCCTTCTGCCCCAAGTCACTGGAATAGTAGTGCCCCCTCCAGGGGTCCCTGTGCCAGAGTCTCCTAGGCACATCCTTACCACTGTAAAAATCCCCACACACTCTCAACAGCCACTCACCATTCAACTATACAATCAGCCATTCAACCCCCCCCCACTCATCCAGCAATCACTGTCAACGAAACTAACACAGTCACCGTTTGTGATTTGCGGTCCTAACTAGGGATGTACAAAAATTCCGCCACGGATCTCGGGGAGGCCGAATGCCAGCGCATTTGGCCCCCTGAAATCAGTGGTGGAACGGCTCGCCCCCCCCCCAGGACGCGACTTCCCTTGGGTGGATCTTCCTGGTGGCAGCAGCTCTGACGGTGGCTCCAGCGGCGGTTCGGCGGCGGGTCTTCCGACCAGCTGCTGCCGCCGCCATTTCCAGTTTAAACAAAACAAAACAAAACAAAAAAACATGATAGGCAATGTAAAGATTTACGTAGCCTATCACAGCAAGGTTTTTTTAAAAAACGTGATAGGCTACGTAAATGTTTACGTAGCCTATCACGGCTGACTTTCATACATCCCTAGTCCTAACCAGCCGCTGGTCACAGGTAGGACATCAGGCTTATTAATCAACCAAAAAAAGCAGAGAACAAGTAAAGTGCTATTTCTTAGCCATGTAACCTACTTCCATTGGTTCATGCTCATTCTATCTCATCTGGAAGGTGGCAAAGCAGTTCTAGAGCAGTTTTTGGGATAAAACAGAAACTTTCGAAGGTGGGGACTTTGAGGGGGGAGTTGTTTGTCCACTTAAGATCAATCTGAGATTGCTGGATTCACCCGTTTCACCTACAGAAGAGTAAATGTCTTAGTGGGAAGTTCTGGCAAACATGTTTTTCTCCGTCGGCAGCACAGAGAGTTCAGGATGTGGTGGAGGTCTTTCTTCCCTTTATAATTATCAAAATCATGGTGATCTAGACTTCTTCTTCTTCTTGCCAACACTCCAGGGATTTCCCCCCACCCCCATGCTGCTTTTGAGACCAATAACATAAACATCAGGAAGAGGTGCAAAAGGAAGCAATGTCTTGCCATGAGCACGCAAGTAATGATGCCTAAATGCTTTGCACCCCACCGAGATCTTGGGCTGTGGTTCAGGGCTGGCAGGGATGCTGCTGGAGTGAGGTTGAATATCATCCCCTTTGGATCAGGAGCCCTGGCTGAGCTCCATCTGTCTTAGCAAACTCACTGCCTTCAGCCTTGGTCCTGGCAGAGGACTCTGGATTCTTCCAAGGGAGCAGCCACAAGGAAGGGGCCTGCAGCACGCATGCCAAACATGATACCTCTGCTGCTGCTGCTGCTCTTTCAGCTGCTGCCCAGTGCAGCCTTGGGGCTGCGAGAGTCAAAGTGTCCGCTGAATTTAAGGAGAGATCGATATGAAGCTTGGAATCTTTTCAGAACAGGAGACCAACTCATTAGTGGGCTTTTACCGAAACTAAATGCGGCACTACAACTAGACACCTTTTCCCACCCTCCTTCTATCTTCATGAAAATGTAAGTCATGATGCAGGGAGGTATTTCATGCTCCTCCGCTGACTTCTAATTTCTTAGGCGTATAGAAAGGGGACAATAGCTGTGTTCTCATCTCTATTCCTGGTTGTGATTCACTGAAACACAAACCCTCTAGTATGCGCATCCTGCTGTTTTCACTACTGCAGACACTTCCTTGCTTTTTAAACTATGTGATTGGAGCTATGCTAAGTAGGTTCCTTCTAGGATAAACCCATGATCTCCAGTGACGAACTTCTCTTTGCCTATGGATTCAATGCAATTGAACTTTAGTATTTAGCTTTTCCTAGATCACCAGGTAACCACCTCTATTTAATTTCCCAAGAACACAGTGTCACCGAGGAGATGCAGGTTCACTGAATTCTAGAATCAACACCAGAAGTGCTTTTATACAGGACTCTGAGATCAGGCATGTCTTTTCATCGTTTACGTGATAATCTCAAACAGTTTTACTGGATTACAAAATAGGATATAAGAGCGCACACCACATACAAAAGTACAAGTCGATGTTACAAATGAACACACTTCAAAAATCTTTCTAAGAAGTGTTTCAGGGCCACGCCTTCCTTTAAAAATGAGTAAAAGGCCTTAGGGCATATAGTTCTGAGTAGAGTAGAGTAGAGTAGAAGGAGTAGAGACTTCAAGGTGAGCACAGGTCCCGACTTTTTCCAGCTCTGCCTTCTGTAATTATATGATTTTTTATCAACTCAATAGTAATGGTTGACAAAGAACGGAACTCAAGAGCAGCCCTCCTTAATAGTTAACTCTTTTTCTTTAAAATACCCAGCTATGATCAGAGAATTTCTAGCATCAGTCTGGTTCCAACGCATCTAATGGATCCTTGTATCTAATATTTTCTATGCTGTTTTATAAATGTTGTAGCTTATGAGCGAAGTAGGGACTTCTACTTCTAAATAAATAAACAAACAAACATATATTTATTTGCAAATTAGCCAATTATGTAGTTTGGTGTAAGAGTCTTGCAAATTGTGGGAACTGGCAAAAATGATGTTTAAAAGGGGGATCAAAAGGGTTAAATCTCAAAACCCCAATAATACAAGTTCAGCTAGAATAAATGCTACAGTTTAGGAAAGGTAGCACCAAGTCAAAGTGGTCATCAACATGGTTAACGAGTAGTGGCAAGGAAGCTATTAAAGACAAGAAGGCTTCCTTCAAAAAACAGAAGGCTTCCTCCCCAAAAGAAAACACAAATGAACACAGACTTCCACAAAGGAAAGGCAAGCAGACAATAAGCAAGGCCAAAAAGGCCAACGACAAAATAAATCTTTAAATATATCAGAAGCAGGAAACCAACTAGAGCGGCAGATCAACCATCAGAGGCTTTACAAGTAGCTGAGGAAAGAAGGGAAGCAAAAAGCAAGGGAGAAAGGGGAACATATATCCAACTGAATGCAGAGTTCCAGAGAATAGCAAGGAGAGACAAAAAGGCCTTCTTCAATGAACAATGCAAAGAAATTGAGGAAAACAACAGAATGGGAAAGACTAGAGATCTCTTCAAGAAAATTGGAGATCTCAAGGGAACGTTTTGTGCAAAGACGGGCATGATAAAGGACAAAGAAGGCAGGGACCTAACAGAAGAAGACGAGATTAAGAAGAGGTAGCAAGAATACAAAGAAGAACTATACAGGAAAGATCTGAATGTCTCTGATAGCCATGATAGTGCGGTCACTGAACTTGAGCCGGACATCCTAGAGCGTGAAGTCAAGTGGGCCTTAGGAAGCATTAGTAACAACAAAGCTAGCGGAGATGACGGTATTCCAGCTGAGCTATTTAAATCCTAAAAGATGACGCTGTTAAAGTGCTGCACTCAGTATGCCAACACATTTGGAACACTCAGCAGTGGCCACAAGACTGGAAAAGGTCAGTTTACATTCCAATCCCAAAGAAGTGCAATGCCAAAGAGTGTTCAAACTACCATACAATTGTGCTCATTTCACATGCCAGCAAGGTTATGCTCAAAATCCTACAAGCTAGGCTTCAGCAGTATGCGAACCGAGAACTACCGGAAGTACAAGCTGGGTTTCGAAGAGGCAGAGGAACTAGAGATCAAATCGCCAACATTCGCTGGATCATGGAGAAAACAAGAGAATTCCAGAAAAGCGTCTATTTCTGCTTCATTGACTACGCTAAAGCCTTTGATTGTGTGGATCACAACAAACTGTGGCAAATTCTGAAAGAGATGGGGGTACCAGACCACCTTACCTGTCTCCTGAGAAACCTGTACGAGGGTCAAGAAGCAACAGTAAGAACCAGATATGGAACAACTGATTGGTGCAAAATTGGGAAAGGAGTACGACAAGGTTGCATATTGTCGCCCTGCTTATTTAACTTATATGCAGAGTACATCATGAGAAATGCTGGATTGGATGAATCACAGGTCGGAATTAAGATTGCTGAGAGAATTATCAACAACCTCAGATACGCAGATGATACCACTCTAATGGCAGAAAGCGAAGAGGATCTCAAGAGCCTCTTGTTGAGGGTGAAAGAGGAGAGTGCAAAAGCTGGTTTGAAACTCAACATTAAAAAAACGAAGATCATGGCATCTGGCCCCATCACTTCCTGGCATTCAGCTCCAGTATCTGTCTTTCCAATGAGTAGTCAGGGTTGGTTTCCTTTAGGATGGACTTATTTGACCTCCTTGCAGAACAGGGGACTCGTAAGAGTCTTCTCCAGCACCGCAGTTCGAAAGCTTCAATTCTTTGGCACTCAGCTTTTCTTATAGTCCAACTCTCACAGCCATACGTTGCTACTGGGAAAACCATAGCTTTGATTATGTGGACCTTTGTCAGCAAGGTGATGTCTCTGCTTCTTACTACGCTGTCTAGGTTTGCCATAGCTTTCCGTCCAAGGAGCAAGCGTCTTAATTTCATGGCTGCAGTCACCATCTGCGGTGATCTTGGAGCCCAAGAAAGTAAAATCTGTCACTGCTTTCATTTCTTCCCCTTCTATATGCCAGGAAGTGATGGGGCCAGATGCCATGATCTTCGGGGGGGGGGGGCAGTTGGTATTAGCTAACTTAATGATTTAATGTGTTTTTAGCTATTTAAATTATTTATTGTTTTACACTGTTTAAATTGAGTTCATCTGTATGCTTCTCTGAGATTCTAATGATATAGGTTGGGATACAAAAGTTATACATACACATATACTTACATACATACATACATACATACATAAATAAATAAATACATTTTGCTACAGAATGGCAGACATAATTTACTTCCATGACCTGGGCTTCTTGTCGGCCATTCATGAAATCAACCAAAATCCCAGGCTCTTACCCAACATCACCCTGGGTTACAACATCTATGACAACTATTTCAGTGCAAGGATCACGTATGATGCCATGCTAGATCTGCTGTCTCCTGGGCAGAAGAATATTCCAAACTACAGCTGTGGAAGACAGAATGACCTGTTGGCTGTTGTAGAAGGTGCAGACTCTGAAATCTCCGTCCATATTTCAGCTACGTTGGGTATCTACAAAATCCCACAGGTAGGAAGAGGTGGGGTGCAGTGTATAGCATTGGGACTAAAGCCCGAAAAGGCCTTCAGTTGCCTGGGAGGAAAGTTCCTGTTTGCCTCTAGCCTTATATGACTTTTGAAAATCTGTATTATTATTTTTTTAAAAAAATAGCCTTTTATTACTGTATTTCTACCATGCTAAATTCTCCTCCAAACATAACTAACAGTGAACTCTGGTTGAAACCAGAGGAGGAAGCAGATGACCAGAGGAGGGAGCAATATTCAATATCATTGAATACCGAGAAAATAGAGGATAATACCCAGGTAGGATGTTGGGGACTGTATATGTTGTGAATGGCATGAATGTGGAAACGGGTGATGCTAAATTAACATACCTCTTTCGATTTCTCTCAAAAATGCCTTTATCTCTGCAATTAGGAAGTTTTGATCCTTTCTATATAACTCTGGCAGAATTCCCATGCATACACATTTGGGACAAAGCTTTCCACACTGGAACTTAAAAATAGGGATTTTTTTTTTTTAAGTACTGAAATCATTTTGCTTTGGCAAATATTTAAGATTTTGTTCTGTCCATTGAATGAGAGAAGATGAGAATCCTTGGACACATTTCAGCTTAAAAGGCAAGTCAGTAATGACACTGGAGAGAGGTTCATGCAGATACTGAGAACTTTTCTCATCTGGACGTTGATAACATTATGCATGATGTGAAGAAGGTAGACACATAGGAGTTTTTCTCCCTCTCTCATAATACTTGGATGCAATGGAGTCATTCGAGGAAGCTGGATAGTGGGACATTCAGGACTGATAAAATGAAGAACTTCTTCATGTCATTAAGTTGTGGAACTTGCAGCCAACAGCACGCATATTTTTCAAAGGAGATTAGATAAAAGACAATAAAATCAATCAACCATTTTCTTTGTACAGCACTTTTCCATACAGCATGCTCAAGGCAGTTCACAACAACAAAACATTAGGAAAAACACACAATGCATATACATAATATAGAAACGTAAAAAAATATCATGACAATTATAACACATCAACATCAAAACTAATAATTCACTATCAGAAAAAACCATGGTAGAGTGAGGCCTTTTGAAGACCTTCAGAGGGAAGCAAGGCCAGTTCTTAATCTGAGGGGGTAGCAGGAATGGGGTAAAACATGAAACTGAGTACTGGGATATTCAGGAGATATAAAAGGAAGTATGTCTTCACACACTGTGTCATTAGGTTGTGGACTTTGCAACCAACAGTATAGATAGCTCTCAAAATGGACAAGACAAATATCAATCCATCAATCAACTGACAATTTTATTTGTATAGCACTTTCCCATACAGTCTGATCAAAGTAGTTCACAGCAACAAGCATTATGAAAAACAACAACAGAAATCATACACATACATATTAAAGAAAAGTCCAAACTATTTCATAGCAAGTATGTAATAAAAACATCCATATCAAAACTAAGAACTCACAATGACAAAACAACCACACTGTCAAACACCCTCTGACATTGATGGTGATGCGTACGGCAGTGGAGTAAAACACCGTGTGACCTTGATAGTCAGGCATACGGCAGTTGAGTAAAACACCCTGTGACCTTATAGGCATACAACGGTAGAGTGTGGCCTTTTAAAGAGCTTCAGAAGGAAACAGGGCCAAATGTCACTTCCACGTCACAGCAGGAACGAGATAAAACTCCCTCTGGCCCTGATGACGAACAGCAGGGAGCAAAGGTCTCCCACCGGATGATGGTGAGGGAAGCAGCAGCCAAAAGACATTGCCAAGGAAGGCAGGGCCAGTCCAAGGGGTTAGCAAGAGATGGACAAAACCCTCTCTGGTCTTAGCTCCATCCGCACTGAAGGTGAAGGGTACGATTCTCCATGGCTACTTGTCATGACTATATCCTTCTGTCAAGAGCAGGGGCACCATACGATGAATTCAAGTTGTTGAATGCCAGGAGCAGAAAGCTTAACTTGCCCTCATGGCCTACTTGTGGACTTCCCCCACACAGCTGGTTGGCCACAATGAGAAACAAGAAGCTGGACTAGGCAGGCCCTGTGGACCCCAAATGAATGGTTGCCCATTGGCAGAAAACTCTGCTGTGCAGGGGTGCTGTGGTGATGATTGCAGAACCCAGCTAATCTGCCTCTTAGCTTTGTCATAGATGGGACTGGCCTTACAAAAAAAGCCCCCCAAAAGTTTCACATTGATCTCCCTTTTTCCTTACTAGGTCAGTTATGCTTTCACCTCCCATAACTTTAAGGATAAAACTCAATTCCCTTTTTTCCACCGGATGGTCCCAAAAGATGAAGACCTGTACCTGGGGATGGTCAAACTGCTCCTGCATTTCAGATGGACGTGGATCGGTCTCTTTGCTCCCAACAATGACAATGGGGAAAGGTTCATGGAGATACTGACACCGGTGCTCACCAGCCATGGTATCTGTGTTGCTATTTCAGAAATAATCCCTGAAATGAACATGCATAAATTGAATCTTCCCATTCTATCTGTTGTCAAGTGGAGACAAGTCAAGGTATTTGTTTTCTATGCAGAGACTCGCTCTTTCTATGATGGACTGTTCCTTCTAAAGCAAATACTTGAAACACTGGTGAAACCCACAGAAGGGAGAGTCTGGATCACAACAGCTTTGTGGGATATCACCTCAACAGTGTCTGACAGCTGGTTACATTTTCAGCACAGCCACTGGTACTTTTCCTTTTCGATCCAGACAAACAACAGGCCAAAGCATGCCAATGTTGACCTCCGTCACATCACTCCTTACATGGAAAAAGCATTTCGTTGTTTCTATTCAAAATACGCGTTGTCAGTGAAAGGGAGGAGTCGATGTGAACAGAAAGAGAAATTGCCCCTGGATGTGTTGGAACAAGCTCTGTCTCAAGACAACTACCATGTTTACAACAGTGTCCAGATGGTGGCACGAGCATTACATGAAGCCTACTCTTCCAGATCCAAGCATATGATGATGGTGGACAGAGAAAGGTTGGAACTTCCAAGTCTACAGGCATGGCAGGTATTTGCTTTTCCATCCCAGATGCCTCTAGTAAAAAATACAGAATTTCTCATTCATGGGTCATTAATTGTGGAACCAGACTCTGCGAAGATTTCAGGCACAGTGGTCTGGGCAAATGCTGCACATAGAACATAAGAAGAGCCATGCTGGATCAGACCAAAGGTCCATTTAGTCCAGCATTCTCTTCACACAGTGGCTAACCAGCTGTTGACCATGAACCCAAAAGCAGGACATGAGCGCAACAGCACCACCCCACCCATGTTCCCCTGCAACTGGTGCCAATGGACTCATTGCCTCTGCTACTGAAGGTAGTACATAGCCATCAGGACTAGAAGCCATTGATAGCCTTCCCCGGCAGCAAGTTGTCCAACCCCCTTTTGAAGCCATCCAAATTGGTGGCCATCACTACATCCTGTGGTGGTAGGGTGTTCCATAGTTGAGCTATGTGATGTGTGAAGAATCCTTTTATCCATCCTGAATCTCCCACCAATCAGCTTCATGGGATGACCCCTTGGGCTCTAGTATTTTGAGAGCAGGAGAAAAATGTCTCCATATCCACTTTCTCCACACCATGCATAATTTTGTAGACCTCTATCATGTCTCCCCTTTCCCTCCTTTTTTCTGAGCTGAACAATCCCATCATCATCTTAACAATCCCATCTGAGCTATGCAATCCCATTTAGCGTAGCCTAAATGATCTAGGTGGCTTAAGAGACGATCAAGCAACAGCTGAAGGTTTAAGTGGGGAAGTAGCTGAGCCCAAGAATCTAACTGAGTAAGTTTATTACATAAAAGAAGAAGAAGAAAACAGGGTAGGGAAAGAAAGTAGTGAGAGACTGCCTGTGGGGACAGGGCTAGTGAGGGCACAAGTGTGGCAAAGGGGCAGTCTCTGCTTTACTCTTGTGCCCTCACTGGCCATGTCTCCCAAGGGCAGCGTACAACTGGTTTAAGTTGCTGCTACCATAAAAATCCGTATGAAATGGCATGCAACTGGGCCTGCAGCCTTGTCTGGCTGGCTGCAGCACCACTTTTTTTTGCCAGGGGGGCTACACTAAGAGGAGGAGCCCCATTGTGGGTACACCATGACTACAGTTGCTGGTTGGCCACTGTGTGAACAGAATGCTGGCCTGGATGGACCCTTGGTCTGACCAAGCATGGCTCACCTGCCTGCCTGCCTGCCTGCCTGCCTGCCTGCCTGCCTGCCTGCCTGCCTGCCTGCCAGCCTGCCAGCCTGCCTGCCTGCCTGCCTGCCTGCCTGCCTGCCTGCCTGCCTGCCTGCCTGCCTGCCTATCTATCTATCTATCTATCTATCTATCTATCTATCTATCTATCTATCTAATCTATCTACTGCATTTCTATCCCACCTTTTTTCCTCCAAGGAACCCAAGAAGGCATACATGATCCTCCTCCTCTCCTTTTTATCCTTAAAACAACAACCCTGTGAGGTAGGTTGGGCTGAGAGTCTGGGCCTGGCCCAAAGTCAGCCAGCGAGCTTCCATGGCCAAGTGGGGACTAGAACCCGGATCTCCCAGTTCCCAGTCCAACACTCTAGCCACTACACCACACTGGCTGCTCTATTCCTATATACCTTCAAAGGGTCTGTTGGGCCCTCCCAGGCCATGGGGCCTTCTATCTTCACCCAGTGCTCAGGTTGTGGCAACACCACTGACTCCGACTTCCAGACGTCTCCTCCAGGTGGAAAACTAAATTGATCTATCTATTTGAGAAATGTTGGATCAAATTTGGGTAGTTGGGACAGGCAAAACAAAAAGTGACCCCTCCTCAGTTCTGTGGGGTTCAAGGTCATGGAGGCAGAACTCAGTGGTGCCATCCAAACCTTGTCCCAGAAGCTTATTCCTAGCAACTTTTCCAAAGCCCTTGGGAGTAACACTGCATGATGGAGCTCCTGGGGCAGATATGGCCACCACCCGATCGCAGGTGCTAGGAAGTGCTCCAGGCAACAGTAGTGCCTTTCGCACCCCATTCTGTGAATGTAGACACCCTTTACCAGTTCAGCAAGAATCCCCCCAATCACTGGCTGAAAGGGGATGTTCATTCGGGGAGCAGAATTAAATTATCTGATGGTTTGAATGCTAGATTTTCCCAAAAGGCCAAGGCAGAAAGAAGGGATGTCAGGGTTTGTTTGTTTTGTATCAATATATTTGAACCAAAATTACACAACCATTATAGCTTTAGAAGGCACATGCTCCGGTTTCGATTCAAGAGACACTAGCTCTCAAAATGGGCAGTGCTGAGATAACTGACATTGTTTCTCCTTGTCTCTGTCTTTCCAGCTTCACCCTTTCCTGAGAAACTTTGGGTTTTCCAATACTTGCATGGATGGAATGTATCTAGATGGGGATGGGGACGTGACAGCCAACTTCGATATTTTGTTGAACTGGGTGGTGCCACCCAATGCCTCAGTTGTCACAGTGAAGTTTGGGAGTCTAGAGAGACGGGCATCCCCATACCATGAGTTCCAACTTGATGAGGATCCCACTGTGTGGCATAAAGATGTGAGGAAGCCCATCTCTTCTAATGGTAGAGCCACTGAGATAGGGGTCCCAAAAATGGAGCCCAAGAGTACTAGTGGGTCTGCAGGGAACTTCAAGGATGCCCGCAAAGGTTTCCACTCCTAGGGATGGGGGAGAATTTCTCCCCTAAACTTCGGGGGGCCGAGTGCCAACGCATTCGGCCCCCCGAAATCGGCGGTGAAATTCTCCGCCACCCCCCGCCACCCCCCCAGGATGGGACTTACCTTTCACGAATGTCCCTCCTGGTGGCAGGTCCTGGCGGCGGTTCGTCAGGTCTTTGTCAGGGGCGGGGGTGGCAGCCGGTCTTTTGACCGGTTGCCGCCGCTGCCATTACAAGGAAAGTAAAAAAAAAAAAACCTGGGATAGGCTACGTAACGATTAACGTAGCCTATCACAGCTAGATCTCCAAAGTCAGCCATGATAGGCTAGGTTAATTGTCACGTAGCCTATCACGGGTGACTTTGAAAAAAAAAGTGCGTACGCAAATGGCGGCCCCCATAGGGAGCCGCCATTTGCGTTCCTTATTTGGTCCCTGTAGTCTACGTAAAGATTTACGTAGACTACAGTGACCAAATAAGGAATGCAAATGGTGGCTCCCTGTGGGAGCCGCCATTTGCATACGTGCTTTTTTTTTTCTTCAAAGTCACCCGTGATAGGCTACGTGACGATTTACGTAGCTATCACAGCTGACTTTGGAAATCTAGCCGTGATAGGCTACGTAAATTGTTACGTAGCCTATCACGGGGGTGGTTTTTTTTTTTTTCCCACGGCCGGGTAGACGGGGCGCTTCTACCTGGCCTGAATTTCGGCTGGGCGAGGCGGGGTGCCTCCCCTGCCTTGCATGAACTTCGGGGGGAGAAGCGAAGCGCCTCCCCCCCACCGCGAAGCAAGCTTCGAGGACAGGTAAGGGACTTTCATCCATCCCTATCCACTCCCTGCCCCCTTCAAACATATTTATTTATTTATTTATTTATTTATTTATTTATTTATTTATACACCTCAAAAACCGTAAGGTTGTCAGGTTCTACTTCATTTTCCCAAACCCACTGCTGATCAGCAGTTGGGCAGGCAAAAGGAGAAGGAAGGAGTTGCTTCCTGGTCCTTTTCAAAATTCTTCCACCCACACAGACTTTTCCCCTGTGCTCTCTCTCTCTCTCTCTCTCTCTCTCTCTCCCCTCTCCCCTTTCCCCTAGCCTGCTACTTGTCTCACTCCAAAATGATTCTTTGCTCCCATCTACCCCTTTGCTGTGCTATTTACCTTTCCCTCCCATCTTCTAGCCACACATTTTATTTGCCTCACAGCACTTTTCATGGCAAGTCCTTAACAATCCAAAGCTCCAGTCCATGTGCAGAGTGTCTCCAAAAGCCCAGATGATGATGGATCCAAACAGAGAAGGTATGGGGCAATGAAGATGAGATGTTCCTAGCAAAGGCTCTTCCTAGTTTAAACGGGAAGGCATGACTGTAGAACACCCCCTCCAGATCCCTTAACAGACAAGGGCCTTTAGCCTTTCAGCAAGGCCCCTGTCTGAACTAGGGATGTCAGAGAATTCCGCCATGGATCTCGGTGAGGCCGAATGCCAGTGCATTCGGCCCCCGAACTCCGTGGCGGAATGGCCTGCACCCCCATCCCCCCCCCCACAGATCCACCCCGGGACGAGACTTACCTGGGGCGGATGTTCTGGGCGGCGGTGGCTCCGGTGGCAGCTCCAGCAGTGGCTCCGGCAGCGGCGGCTCCGGCAGCTGGTCTTTCAACCGGCTGCCACCACTGCCATTTGCAGTCTCGTCTTCTTTTTTTTACAGAGACGTGATAGGCTACGTAAGTTTCTACGTAGCCTATCACGTCTCTGTAAAAAAAAAAAGACGAAGAAAAATAAGGAATGCAAATGGCAGCGGCCATAGCCACCGCCATTTGCGTATGCATTTTTTTTTCCTGTACCCAGAGCCTTCCGCGGCCAGAAATCCAGCCGCGGACAGCCCTGGCCTGGGCTGCCGCGGAGCACAGCCGGCTTTCGAGGATTTGGGGGGGGAGGACCAGATCGCCTCCCCCCCCAGCGAGGGTTCCGGGGGGAGGGACGGAGCACCTCCCCCCACAGCGGAACCCAGCAGAGCCAGGTAAGCGGGGTTTCGTACACCCCTAGTCTGAACAGGGCGGCACTGCTCAGCCCTCCAGCAGTGTCGCTTTAACCTGGGTGACCCTTCTGCAATCCCTGCCCCACCTCTGTCAGATTCTCACAGGCAGCTCCCAGCCTCCCTGCCTACCAAGGCCGGACCAGCATGTGGACAGGGAGTTGGGTGACTTCCCTGGCTCTGCTCTGAGAACACTGACAGAGAGAGGTTCACACAGTCTCTGACATCCCAGAGGCTGAATAGGCCCAAGCCTTTCCAGGCTACTTCTAATCACATCCTGGCTATAACCTACAAGGCTCTGACAATTAGTTCCTCCTCTCAGCCCTTAGCCTTGTTCTTGTTTTCTCTCCCTCCCCATTCACTATTCTCATTCTTCACACAAACTTGCACACACACACACACACACCACCTTCTGGCTGGGGATTGTGATGGCAGAGGAAGATGTAGGAACACCTGGTGGGGAATGAAGTGGTTGAATCTCGCATTGGGCTAGGGAAAATGTTTTCTTTCTTTTGGGGGGCTGGAGTATTTTCCATTCCTTTGGGGCTGGGGAGAGGTGTATGTGTATGTGTGAGAGAAAGAGTGTTGATTGGATGAGTGCACCAATCCTCTGTAAGCCTACTCAGAAGAAATCCCCACTGAGTTCCATGTAAGCATGCAGAGGATTGCAACCTTAACTAGGTATTTTTTGACCCAAATATGTGCATTGGCTTGGGAGTTCATACCCTTCCTCTGCTTGTTCTCAATTTCTTGAGTGAATTACTATTCGTTTGACTAGCCAGCCCCACATAGCACCCATGATGTGAGTAGCTACATTCTCCATGGAAGCCATTTTGTTTTGGTGCCTCCAGCAGTTTCTTAGATTTCCAAATGTGCTCACAATGTACGGGGGGGGGGGAAATACAGTGATCAGAACTGTACACGGTAATCCAACTCTGGTCGTACCATCAATGTGTATACAGGAAATATGAATTTTGGCAGTTTAATTTTTGATTCATTGTCTAATTACACCTAACGTGGAATTTGCCTCTTTACAGCAACTGCACACTAGGTCAACATTTTCATGGAGCTGTCCACCACAACCCCAAAATGTCTTCCTTGGTCAGTCACTGCTAGCTAATATGCTGTCAATGCCTATACATGAAATTGGGATCTTTCACCCCAATATGCATTACTTTAGACATTTATACATTGCAATGCATTTGCCATTTTAATGCTCCTTCCCAAAGTGTAGGCGGACCTTTTGGAGCTGTACAATTCTGTTTGCTTTTAATCACTGCCAGAGCTTCCAAATACACCACGAACACTTTTCCCTCAATGTTCCTTGTCTTTCTGCCTAGACTTTGCCTTATTCAAGATGTACCAGAAGCTGCTTCCCTGGATACATCAAGGGGATTCAGGAAGGAAAGCCCATTTGCTGCTATGCTTGTTCTCCATGTGCAGAAGGGACTATCTCCACTCATGAAGGTAAGGAGTTCCAGAGGAAAAGGAAGCCCTTTGGGAACAGGGCAAAGACCCACTGCAACATTTTAACTAAGGGCTGCTGGTTGGTTGGTTTTTTTCCAGGACATTTTTTAAAAGAAACTAATTTCTTAGTGATGTATAAGAGAAAATCCTAGAGCACAGACAAATACAGACAGATTTTGTTGATACCAAATCACTCTTCTTCTTCTTCTTCTTCTTCTTCTTCTTCTTCTTCTTCTCCTCCTCCTCCTCCTCCTCATCCTCCTGCTCAGATGCAGACCATTGCACCAGATGTCCAGAAGATCAGTATCCCAACAAAGAACAAGATCAATGTCGTCCCAAGGAAAAAGTCTTCCTCTCCTATGAAGAATATTTGGGGGTCATTCTGGCTTCCTTTGCCCTATTCTTCTCCTTAACCACTGGCTTTGTGTTAGGAATCTTCATTAGAAACCTAGAAACTCCTATAGTCAAAGCCAACAACCGGACCCTCTCCTACGTTCTCCTCATCTCCCTGCTGCTTTCCTTCTTGTCCTCCTTCCTCTTCATGGGTCAGCCGAGGAAAGCAACCTGCCTCCTCCGACAAACAGCCTTCAGCATTATCTTCTCAGTTGCTGTCTCTTCTCTGTTGGCAAAAACCATCACTGTGGTGCTGGCCTTCCTGGCCACAAAGCCAGGGAACAAGATGAGGAGATGGCTGGGGAAGAGCTTGGCCAACTCCATTGTCATTTCCTGTTCCATTGTCCAGGTTGTCATCTGCGCCATCTGGCTGGGGATCTGTCCACCCTTCCCTGACTCTGACAGGCATGCCCAGCCTGGACAGATCATCCTGCAATGCAATGAAGGGTCTGTTGCCATGTTTTATAGTGCCCTTAGTTACATGGGCTTCCTGGCTGCCATCTGCTTTGTGGTGGCTTTCCTAGCCAGGAAGCTGCCCGGGGCCTTCAATGAAGCGAAGCTGATCACCTTCAGCATGCTGGTCTTCTACAGCATTTGGGTATCCTTTGTGCCCACCTACCTGAGCACCAAGGGGAAATACATGGTAGCTGTGCAGGTCTTCTCTATCTTGGCCTCCAGTGCTGGGTTGCTGGGCTGCATTTTTCTTCCCAAATGCTATATCATGTTATTAAGGCCTGATCTGAATGCAAAGGAACATCTGAAGATGAAAACAGAAGAAGGTGGCATCTGAATCTTAAAGTAGGCTTTGAAATCAAATGCTGACAAAAAAATCAGGCAAATGTCAGGGTAGAGATGTGAAGGCCTGGAAACAAACCAAACAATTTTGGGGGAGGATGGAAGAAAGAAATATTGTCCTCTTCCCCCCACACCTCCGGCATTTTGTTTCATTTTTTCATAAACTTGTGGAAAATTAAAATTTTGATTATCATGCATTTTCCTTTAGAATGATGAACTAAAATTCTGAGCCATTTTAAGCTATTTTAAATTGCTTTTAAACTTTGTGTGCTGAAGTTTTTTATATCATGTTTTTGTTTTGTAATTGAAACACCTAGTGGGTTTTTGCTATTTGGCAGGGAAGGAATCAAATGAATGAATAAATAAATCCTGTATATTTACTGAGTTCAGATAGCAGAATAACCCACAATGTGTTCAATAAGTCATGATGGCTTAGTTAACCCATTGTTGGGTATCATGTCCGTTGAGAATTTTTAAATCCATAATGGCTTACTTGGCTGAAAGAAGCCACTCTGATAACCCACAATCTTCAGAAAAGGTTATTTCACCCTCTGTAGGTTATCGTGTCATCTGACACTCCCTGCGGCTCATTCCGGTCACCTGCAGAATTGGCTGGTAAGAGCAGGCAAAACTGCTTTGGCTGCTGTGCTCCAGCCTGCAGAGCCCTTTTCCAAGGTCTGACAAGCAGCCCAGGGACAACTGCAGGCCAACAAGCACAGCCTTCCCTGATACCGCACTACATTTACAAAATATAGGGATGTCAGAGAAATATGCTCGAAAGTCAAATGAGACCGAATTCAGACATATTCGGCCCGCCGAACCCTCCTCTGGGACGGGGTGCCCCGATCTACTCAAACTGGAGTTCACGCGGTACTTTTTTTTTTCCTCTGCCGAAAATTTTATGAAGGTATTTATGAAGGAAACTTCTCAAATCAGGACGAAAGATGGTGAAAGGGATTTTACGAAACTATTTAATAAATATGCAGTTTCCTGCTATGACGCGGCTTTCTTTCGCTGGGAGGGATGGGGTCATGAAGTGCGCGTAGCCTGCCTGAGGCTGAGTCACGAACTCCACATAGCCTCATCTTTTTTTTAATTGTCTGTGTGTGAAGGTGAGGTCAGGTTCAGGTCAGGTGAGGTCAGGTGAGTGAGATCCCTCCAGGCCACCCCCCCACTCCACCAGGAAGATAACGTCATTGAGGGGAGGGAACTCATCGACCATTTATCCCGCTGATGCCCGCCTTCACATAGGATGGCGGTGTATGTCCAGCAGCCTCAGTTTCTCCAGCCAAACTCCAGAATCTAGACTAGAGAGAACAGAGGTGCCGCTGCTGCAGACAGAGTGTCCGTCTCCAGCAGCTGCAAGGAGTGTGTTTCTGCATCCCCCCATTCTACGGCACTGCAGTTCAACCTTTATTACACTGAAGGTATGTTTACTTTACCTGAATGTGCCCCTATGTGTAGCGATTTTGGGGTGCGTTGGAGGAGCAGGGGGAAATGGGAAGGCATCCTCCAGCAGCCTTTGTTAGGCCTGCTGGGAAAGACTCCATCATCCATCCTCCTGGGCTTTCCAGGATTATTCCATGTGCCTATGTATTTCTGAGTGGGTTGGGGTGGGGGGAACTGGGAAGGCATCCTCCAGCAGCCCTTGTTAGTCTGCCGGGCCTGGGAAGGACAACATCCTCCATCCTCCTGGGCTTTCCAGGATTAATCCATGTGCCTGCCTATATATTTCTGAGTGGGTTGGGGTGGGGGGAACTGGGAAGGCATCCTCCAGCAGCCTTTGTTATTCTGCCGGACCCAGGAAGGACCCCATCCTCCATCCTCCTGGGCTTTCCAGGATTAATCCATGTGCCTACATATTTCTGAGTGGGTTGAGGTGGGGGGAACTGGGAAGGCATCCTCCAGCAGCCTTTGTTAGTCTGCCGGGCCCGGGAAGGACCCCATCCTGCATCCTCCTGGGCTTTCCAGGATTAATCCATGTGCCTACATATTTCTGAGTGGGTTGAGGTGGGGGGAACTGGGAAGGCATCCTCCAGCAGCCTTTGTTAGGCCTGCTGGGAAGGACTCCATCCTCCAGCATCCTGTGTGTACTGTAGGCTTGTGTTTTTCAGGCTGCATGGATGGACTACATCCTCCATCCTCGGCTTTTCAGCCTAATCTGCTGTACAATATGCCCCTATTTTGTTAGCATTGAATGGCTGGATTGGTGGGTAACTACTTCTACACTGCACTATATCTGCGATTGTAGGCTGTACACATGATTTCAGCTTTGCCACATGCATTTATGTCTCCTTCTGCCCAGAGACATGAACATGGAGAAAAGAGGAACCCGTGGTCAATCCAGCACTCAAAAGAGGCGTGCACGTCAGGCGAGAACATACGCCGCTGAGGTTGCATTTCAGCAGTATTTTAAGAATGAGATGGAAGAGGAGGAAGCCCAAGATGTGACCAGCAGTGACAGCAACCCCAGCCCCAGTCCACCCCGCTCCCGTAAGCAGCACACACCACCAATTTCCGCTACAGAAAGTGGCACAGGCACAGCCGGAAGAGGAAGAGGAAGAAAGTTCATGGATGGTGAGTGGAAGGGCAGTGTCTCCAAAGAGGATGAAAATGTTCCCAGGGAGATTCTACAGCAGTGGAATGAAAGTCAAGATATCTATGTTATTCCAAAGGATGAATCTGGTAAGACTCTGTCATCACAGGTGCTTGTAAATATCTGGATACAAATAAATATCTTTGAATATTTGAATAGTCCCTACATTAGCCTTCTGCAACCTGCAGCCTTCCAGATGTTTTGGGCTACAACTCCCAGCATTATTGACCATTGGTCATGCCGGCTGGGCCTGATGGGAGTTGAAGTCCAAAATCTTTGGAGGGGACCATTTGGGGAAGGGATCTTCTTCTTCAACACGACAAACATACACGACTGTTTTACATTCATTCATATTCATTGCTGTGAACATATTTCATATTATTTAAATGTTACATGGTACTCCAGTACTAAAGAAAACCCCAACTCTTTAAAAGAACTGCAATACTTTCTCAAATGATACACCTTTTCAGTGCAAAAACACTTCAGTGTTTTGTGCTTGCTTTGTTTCCAAAGCCATTCATCATAGTTTGCTGTCTTGTTTGGCCTTGATCTCTTAACTAGAGCTGCAATGTGAATTGATTAAGCAATTACAGTTCTGAGGATGGTTTTTAAAAGAGGACCTGACTAATCAGGCACTGCTCCTGGGGGACCACAAATGCACCCCGGAAAAAGGCGGTGGGATTTGCCAAGTATGTGCTCAGGTCAGGACCAGCCCTATCATTAGGTAGCAGCCCGGTGTTGGGGCACAGAACTGTGGGTGCTCCTCAGACTGCCTTGTAGCTCCTCAGCCAGCTGGTTGTCCTCTGGTGTGGTGGAAGAGGCTCTCCCATTGTCACTGTTCAAGTAAGTTTCAGCTATCGCTCTATATAGGATGGAGGGGTGCCATTTTATCCTTTGCCTCAGGAAGCAAAATGCTTTGGGCCAGCCCTGTAGGTGCTGAGTTTCACACAGTGGTATAATCGAGCTGATGCAAAGGAGTGGACCTTGCAAGGGAGCCAGATATCTCCTCCCCCATGCTTTTCAGACTTTCACCAGTGAGGACATGTTTAGATAACTCTCGTTGAGTTTCGAAGTCTGTACAGTACATTTTTTTTGCACCTTGTGTCATGTGTTTTCGCAGTGCTACCTAGTGCAGGAGTAGCTTACATCTGCACCTTGTGTCATGTTGATTGATCGGAATTCCAAGCTATGTTTCATAGATTTCTCTAGGGATGTCAGAAAATTTCTCCAAGAATCACGGGGAGGCCGAATGCCAGCGCATTCAGCCCCCCGAAATTGGTGGAGAAACGGTCTGCCACCCCCCCGCTACCCCTCCGGGACGGGACTTACCTTGTGCGAATGTCCCTGGCGGTGGTGGCTCCGGCGGCGGTTTGGCCATTGTTTGGCGGTGGTGGCAGCAGCGGCCAGTCTTCTGATTGGCTGCCACCGCCGCCATTTCCAAGTTAAAAAAAAAAAAGTGATAGGCTACGTAAAGATTTATGTAGCCTATCATGGCTAGATTTTTAAAAAACACCGTGATAGGCTACGTAAATATTTACGTAGCCTATCACGGCTGAGTGGAAAACAAAAACAAAAAGCACCGTGCGTATGCAAATGGCGGCACCCATGGGCGCTGCCATTTGCGTTCCTTATTTTGGCACATGTAGTCTACATAAACATTTACGTAGACTACACGTGCCAAAATAAGGAATGCAAATGGCGGTGCCCATGGGCAGTTACACACAAACACACACACACCAAGACAGCCACGTACAACCACCACTTAATTACACACACAGAGACCAAACTGGACAAAAACACCACAATGCACAACTATACACACACACACACACACACACACACAGAAAGACCAGACAAAACCACCACAATGCACAAACAACACTAATACAAGGAAATCCACTAAGCACCACCACTAACACACCATCACCACCACACAACAGAACTCCACCCACAAATCACCAAGCAGACACAAGCGCAAATGCAGACGACATTCAGGAAGTTAGTAGGAAGTTGACGATGGATTTTGCAGAAGCCGAGCCACAGCCCCGTTTTTTTTTATTTTGAGGCGGTTAGGTTAACAAGACCAGTAAACGCAAGGATCATCAAGCACAAATACACAAAAATTAAAAAAATCCCAGTCCCTGTCCCTGTCCGAGAAAACAAGACAGTGGGGAAGCGCACAGAGGGCAGGAAACATTTCGGGCAGCAACGGGAAAAAAAACGTAAATAATTATGGAAATAGTGGGAAAGTTCTGGCGAAAGCAATCCCAACAATGGCGAGAGTGCGGCGGAAGCTACGGGGGGATTCCCCCCTAGGGAGGAAATACGTAAGCAATCCCAACAATGGCAAGAGTGCGGCGGAAGCTACGGGGGGATTCCTCCCTAGGGAGGAAATACGTAAGCAATCACAACAAGGGAGAATGTGGCGGAAGTTACATAGGGTCAATTCCGGCCGCTGAAAACGACGTAAATATTTGCGACTAATAGTCTTTCGCAGAATGGCGGAACAGGACGGGCGGCTGTTGCGCGCGGAGAAACTTTGCAGCCATTTTATTTACGTAACTTTTGAGGCAAGAAAAAAAAACACAGTATTTCGGGGGTTTGCAGGCAGCGGGACGGGACAGAGGACGCCAACTGTGAAAGTCAAGCGGGACGGTATGCGCACAATTCGTACATCCCTAAAAATGACAGCTTTCCAAGAGTACAGGGACAGCCTCGCGGTATCGTGCTATGCCACTACAGTGAAGTTACACAATCACAGGCTTCCCTGATGACTGCTTTGAAACTGTGCAACTTGGCAAAGAGGGGAATAGGGAAAGAACGGCTCACTTTTCCATGAAGAAGGCAGTTCTGCAATTCTCCACTTCAGCATTTGGAGGCTTCCCAGGAAGGCACCCCCCTGCACAATTCTGCCCCACGCTGTCAGGGAGTTTTAGCTCACACCCTTTGTTTCTATCTAGCATATTGTTGTGTGAAGAAGCAACATCGTGCTATTACACACTACAGTGGCAGAAGGCTCCCCATGAGGGGACCCCAGCTGTGCAATTTCATGCCGCTCCAGCAAACTGTCTAGCAGTCAGAGCTCCCACCCCCTTTTCCCTTTTCTGGCTCCTTCTCTATGAAAAAGCAAAGTCCGGAAGTACTGCTCTGCTGTGGTGTGGGAAAGTTGTGTGTCAAGTTTTGTCCTGATCCTGAAAAGTCCCAAGGGTTTACAGACTTCAACCCCTTTTTGGCACCTGGGATTTTCACCTTTTAAACCATAGACAATACTGCAGTAGCTGGTTTCAGCTGTCCCACATACTGTGGTAGTGCTAACCCGCTCTCTCACCATATCGCACTTGTGCATTTGAACCCATAGATGGTACTGCAGTAGCCCTTTATATATGAAACTGTGATATAGTGACAGAGTGCTTTAGCGATATTCAGAACAGAAGACACTCTGCCAGCAGTGTGTGTGTGTGTGTGTGTGTGTGTAAAGATGCGTAATTTCCACAAACAATTTGGGGGGAGGATGGAAGAAAGAAATATTGTCCTCCCCCCCACCTCAAGCATTTTGTTTGATTTTTCATAAACTTGTGGAAAATTAAAATTTTGATTATCATGCATTTTCCATTAGAATGATGAACTAAAATTCTGAGCCATTTTTAGCGATTTAAAATTGCTTTTAAACTTTGTATGCTGAAGTTTTTTATATCATGTTTTTGTTTTGTAATTTAAACACCTAGTGGGTTTTTGCTATTTGGCAGGGAAGAAATCTAATGAATCAATGAATCAATGAATCATAGAATCATAGAATCATAGAATAGGAGGGTTGGAAGGGGCCTACAAGGCCATCGAGTCCAACCCCCTGCTCAATGCAGGAATCCAAGTCAGAGCATCCCTGACAAATGGCTGACAATCCCTGACAATCAATCAATCAATCAATCAATACTGTATATTTACTGGGTTCAGACATCAGAATAACCCACAATGTGTTCAATAAGTCATGATGGCTTAGTTAACCCATTGTTAGGTATCATGTCCGTTGAGAATTTTTAAATCCATAATGGCTTACTTGGCTGAAAGAAGCCACTCTGATAACCCACAACCTTCAGAAAAGGTTATTTCACCCACTGTCGGTTATCGTGTCATCTGGCACTCCCTGTGGCTCATTCTGGTCACCTGCAGAATTGGCTGGCAAGAGCAGGCAAAACTGCTTTGGCTGCTCTGCTCCAGCCTGCAGAGCCCCTTTCCAAGGTCTGGCAAGCAGCCCAGGGACAACCGCAGGCCAACAAGCACAGCCCTCCCTGTTACCGCACTACTTTTACGAAATGACAGCTTTCCCGGAGTACAGTGACAGCCTCGTGCTTTCGGGCTACCCCACTACAGTGAAGTTACACAATCACAGGCTTCTCTGATCGCTACTTTGAAACTGTGCAACTTGGCAAAGAGGGGAATATGGGAAGCTTGTGATTGTGTAACTTCATCTGGAGGATTCCCAGGAAGGCACTCACCTGCACAATTTTGCCCCAAGCGGTCAGGGAGTTATAGCTAGGGATGGCAGAGAATTTCTCCCTGAATCTTCGGGAGGCCGAGCGCCGACAAATCCGGCCCCCCGAAGTTGGCTGGGAAATTCTCTGCCGGCCCCCCGCCTCCCTGGGATGGGACTTACCTTCGGCGAATGTCCCTCTCGGCGGCGGGTCCCAGCAGTGGTTCGGCGGCGTTTTGTCACGGGCGGGGGCGGCGGCCAGTCTCCCGACTGGCTGCCGCCGCCGCCATTGCAAAAAAAAACACCTAAAGTAAAAAAAAACAAAAACCACCCGTGATAGGCTATGTAACGATTTATGTAGCCTATCACAGCTAGATTTCCATAGTCATCCGTGATAGGCTACGTAAATTGTCATGTAGCCTATCACGGGTGACTATGAAAAAAAAAAAGTGCTTATGCAAATGGCGGCGCCCATGGGCGCTGCCATTTGCATTCCTTATTTTGGCACGTGTAGTCTAAGTAAAGATTTACGTAGACTATGGCGAAAATAAGGGCACGCTATTTGCGTTGCCCTTATTTTCGCCGTAGTCTACGTAAATCGTCACGTAGACTACCCATGCCCTAATAAGGAACACAAATTGCGGCACCCATGGGCGCCGCCATTTGCGTACGCAATTTTTTTTTTTTCAAAGTCACCCATGATAGGCTACATAATGATTTACATAGCCTATCACGGCTGACTTTGAAAATCTAGCCGTGATAGGCTACGTAAATCGTTACGTAGCCTATCATGTGTGTGTGTGTGTGTTTTAAATACTTTACAGGGAAATGGCGATGGCGGCAGCTGGTCACAAGACCGGCCGCCACTGCCGCAACGCCCGCCGCAATGCCCACCGCAACGCTGCCGGGACCCGACGCCGAGAGGGACATTCGACAGAGGTAAGTCCCATCCCGGGGGTGGGGTGGGGGGAGGGCGGAGAATTTCACCACCAATTTCGGGGGGGCGAATGTGTTGGCATTCGGCCTCCTGGAGATTCGTGGAGAAATTCTCCGCCATCCCTACCCAATCCTGAAAAGTTCCAAGGGTTTACAGACTTCGCCCCCTTTTTGGCACCTGGGATTTTCACCTTTTAAACCATAGACAATACTGCAGTAGCTGATTTCAGCTGTACAACATACTGTGGTAGTGCTAACCCGCTCTCTCACCATATCGCACTTGTGCATTTGAACCCATAGATGGTACTGCAGAAGCCCTTTATATATGAAACTGTGATATAGCGACAGAGTGCTTTAGCGATATTCAGAACAGAAGACGCTCTGCCAGCAATGTGTGTATGTGTGTGTGGGGAGAGAGATGCGCAATTCCACTTTAGTGTTGAAGTGCTCTTGTGCTTTAGTGACTTGGAGAACAATAAAGGTGTCTATGCCAGCAATGGCTATGGGGGGAAATGTACAATTGTGGGTGCATTGGGTCTCCCAACTAGGCGGGTCAACCTATGAACGTTTGCCCTGTTCCTGCAAACACCCAAGGGTTTATTTGTTTTTGGTTTGGGGGGTTTGGGGTTGGTGCACACCAGGTTTTGCTCCTTGTAGCCCCTGCTGCGATGTAATAAATGGGGGTTTCACGGTTCCTCTGATGACCTGGACCCCCTCAGCAACTCCTTGAGATCTCTTGCCTTCTTAAGAGCCCCACCTTCCTTCTTCTAAATGTCCTCTTCCCCAAAACGTGGAAGTTAGGCTCAGATGTGGGGTGATTGGCACTTCACCCCACATCTGATTGACTCTTTGGTCTTCGTCTCTCCGGTCTCACACTGGTTCTCACTGGCTCTCTCTCCCTTTTTATCCCCTCCTTCCCCAAATCTGAAAGTACAGTTTCAAACCTGACGCACAAAACCTAACTCAGGAAAATGAAACTTGACCAGGAAAATGAAGCTACTCTTCTCAGACATATCCCCTCCCCAACCCCCAAAAAACAGGCTTCTAGGGCCTACCTTTTTACCATGCCTCTGTAAACCTCAAAAGTTCACAGGCAGGAGGACTGCAGCGGGACACAACTGTAAACCTCCCAGAGAGGCTCTGAGGAAGTATAGAAATGTAGATGATCATGTTGATGGGTGGGGAGGTGGGTCAGATTGTGCACAGCTACTCATTCGCCCAGTTATGTGGTGTGGACTATTTCCAAAATATGCTACTGAGTAGCTTATTATGCCACCATGGCTCAAAGCGATGTCCAAACATGGCCAAGGTAACATTTCTGGAAATTTGCAGCAATGGCAGATTTCATTAAAAATAATAATAAAAACCTCTCTGTTACATTCCCAACATTGCTGTTTCTTCCATTCTTTGTTAAACATCTTGACTGAATGTATCTTTGACTGGTAAACACTAAAGGATGTTCCAAGTCATGTTCAATTCCCAACCTGTGACTAAGGCCGCATCCATATGGCACCGCTTTGCCCCCCCCCCTCGCGACTGCGCAGAGATACGGCTTCGAGTCAACATGCCCTGTGCTACACCCGCCACGTGCTGCACGCTTCCCTACCAGACTCGCCGTGCCCTGGGGGGGGCATTTTACTGAAATGCGCAGCTGTGCAGTCCCTTGAATGTAGGGGCACGACACTTCAGTGGCTGTTCTGTATCTGAGGGGCTCTGCTGTGTCTTTCCGTCCCTTTTTAGGTAAAAAGTGAGTGTTTTGTGCTCCTTCATTTCCTCACCATCAGTTTGGCAGTTCCCCAGCTTGAGATTCTCGCGACAGTTCACACTCAAAAGCATGAGTGCTACGTGCCTAGCCGTCGCTCCAAAATGGTGGCCAGAGCGATGTAGATCCTTCCCCGAGACCACGCCCCCGGCCCTGATCAGAGCATAGAGTCCCTTTTCCTGCAGGATTCCGTGGTTGATGGTATGGAAAGCTACCAAGAGGTCTCAGTTTCACTGAAGAGTGGCTTACGTTGGCCAGCAACCACCCACTGCAGGAACTTCTGGACGAGGCAGTGCTCTTCCCAACGGATGAGGTGTGCAGCTCAGGAATGCTCCTCGATCCTAACTCTCTGTGAATCATCAGGTGGCAGCCACAGCAAGGAGTGCATTTGCCCAATTGCGTTTGGTGAGCCTGCTGCGGGCCTCCCGAGTCGCTTACACTTATGCATCCCTTGCTTATGTCTCCGTGAAGCCATTGCAACAAACAATTACAAGGTGCCCTGCATGGACTTCCCTGGAAGAGTTCCTGGATGCTTCCATTGGTTCAATGCAACCAAGAGAACTTGTAAAGGTGGCCTAACTCCCCACAGGCAAAGGAAGCCAGAGACTGCAGACAAGGGATGTTGGAGAATTCCGCCACGGATTCTAGGGAGGCCGTGCATTCGGCCCCCCGGAATCTGTGGCAGAACGAAGCACCCCCCCCCCCCGAAATGGGCCTGGAACGGAGCCTACCTGTTTGCGGCTGTCCGATGCTCTGTGAATGGCTGCGGCAACTGCAGCTGCCATTCGCCTTCCCACAAATGGCTGTGATAGGCTACGTAAGTATTTACATTGCCATGATAGGCTATGTAAATATATACGTAGCCTATCATGGCAAAAGACAGGGAAGTAAATGGTGGCGGCCACGGCGGCCGCCATTTGCGTCCCTGCGCAGCCCAGCAGGGACCAGATGTCCACCATGGTGCGGAGCCAGCCGGGGAGGATTTGGGGGGGGAGGGACAGAGCGCCTCGCCCCCACTGCGGATGTCCCTGGATGAAACCAGGTAAGTGTTTCGTACATCCCTACGCAGACAAGGTCCTTGGGGGCAATCATTTGTTTATTTAAGAAGAAATAATCATAGAAAGTAGCGAGTGTGTGCACGTGAGGTGGGGATGGTATAGAATACTGTAGGAAATAGAGACAATAGGGTGAGTGTTCGTGTGAGTGTGTGTGTCTGGGGGTTGGGGAAGGAAGAGAGCATTAGAGGGAAGAGAGAGAAGGAGATGAGTGGCTTAAGGATCAATCGGAAGAGGGTGGGGGGAGACAAAGGGCCCGCCAGAAAGGGTTCGCCTGACAGCCCTGGGGCAAGCTCTCTCCCGGGCTGCCCCGCTGCACTGGGGCCCTTTCCGCCCCGCCACATGATGCCACTTCCTGCCGCTCGTGCATCACACCCACCACATTGTCCCCGACCTCTCAACTTTGACGCCGCCGTCCGGCCGCTGATTGCCTCATCGCATGAAGAACGGCAGTCGGGCAGAAGAAGCAGCCACGAGGGCTTCACCAGCGCTTGTCCAGGTCTCACAAGACCGAGGCGAGCCCTGGTGGGACTCCCCCGGCCCCGCCTTCTGGCCGCCTGTCTCTCCACGCAATGAGGCAACACGGTGTGGCAGCTGCTCTGGACAGCCCCACTCTGGAGAGCCCCGCTACCGTGGCGGAGGCGGTCTGGCAGACCCTCCCGAGCCCTGCTGGCGGTGGCGGCCCAGTGGCGGGTGCCATTGCAGGCCCTCCCGGCGGTGGGGTGGGGACGGGCAGTGCCGTTTTCTGCTCCTCGCGCTCCGCCACCAGGTGCGGGAGCCTCACCCTGCATCATGGAAGGGCCGGCCCTCCTGCATGAGGTCCCTTCGTAGTGGGTGGACTGCTCGTCTGCCCTACCAAGGACTGGGATGGAGCCGCCCTGTCCCAACGCAGGCTACCTTTCCCCACACAGCAGAATGTAGGGTTCATTTGTAACACCACCTTTCCTCGGTGGCCTTCAGACCTAGCTGGCTCAGCAGATGGTAGGAAAGAAATCACTGTTTTCAACATTTCTGTGTCCTAGATGGGATGAGCCAATGCACTGTAAGCACCTTGAGCTATCCCAGTACCTCGAACTCTCTGGAAAAAATATGTACTGTGCTCATTGTATTTACTTACTTACTTACTTACTTACTTACTTACTTACATACTTACTTATTTATTTTATGTAAATCCTGCCCTTCAAAGAAACTTTCGAAGGTAGGGACTTTGGGGGGAGTTTGTTCTCCACTTAAGTTCAATCTGAGATTGCTGGATTCACCCGTTTCACCTACAGAAGAGTAAATGGCTTAGTGGGAAGTTCTGGCAAACATGTTTTTCTGGATCCACACGCCTGCGCATGAAGCTGCACAGAGAGTTCAGGATGGGGTGGACTCTTTCTTCCCTTTATAATTATCACAATCATGGTGATTTAGTCTTCTGCTTCTTGCCAACACTCCAGGGATTTCCCCCCACCCCCGTGCTGCTTTTGAGACCAATAACATAAACATCAGGAAGAGGTGCAAAAGGAAGCAATGTCTTGCCATGAGCACTCAAGTAATGATGCCTAAATGCTTTGCACCCCACCGAGATCTTGGGCTGTGGTTCAGGGCTGGCAGGGATGCTGCTGGAGTGAGGTTGAATATCATCCCCTTTGGATCAGGAGCCCTGGCTGAGCTCCATCTGTCGTAGCAAACTCACTGCCTTCAGCCTTGGTCCTGGCAGAGGACTCTGGATTCTTCCAAGGGAGCAGCCACAAGGAAGGGGCCTGCAGCACGCATGCCAAACATGATACCTCTGCTGCTGCTGCTGCTGCTCTTTCAGCTGCTGCCCAGTGCAGCCTCGGGGCTGCGAGAGTCAAAGTGTCCGCTGAATTTAAGGAGAGATCGATATGAAGCTTGGAATCTGTTCAGGCCAGGAGACCAACTCATTAGTGGGCTTTTACCGAAACTAAATGCGGCACTACAACTACACACCTTTTCCCTCCCTCCTTCTATCTTCATGAAAATGTAAGTCAAGATGCAGGGAGGTATTTCATGCTCCTCCGCTGGGACCTAATTTCTTAGGCATATAGAAAGGGGACAATAGCTGTGTTCTCGCCTCTATTCCTGGTCCTGAGTCATTGAAACACAAACCCTCTAGTACGCGCATCCTGCTGTTTTCACCACAGCAGACACTTCCTTGCTTTTTAAACTATGTGATTGGAGCTACGCTAAGTAGGTTCCTTCTAGGATAAACACATGATCTCCAGTGACGAACTTGTCTTTGCCTATGGACTCAATGCAATTGAACTTTAGTATTTAGCTTTTCCTAGATCACCAGGTAACCACCTCTATTTAATTTCCCAAGAACACAGTGTCACCGAGGAGATGCAGGTTCACTGAATTCTAGAATCAACACCAGAAGTTCTTTTATACCGGACTCTGAGATCAGGCATGTCTTTTCATCGTTTATGTGACAATCTCAAGCAGTTTGGCCAGATTACAAAATAGGATATAAGAACGCACACCATATACAAAAGTACAAGTCGATGTTACAAATGAACACACTTCAAAGATCTTTCTAAGAAGTGTTTCAGGACCACGCCTTCCTTTAAAAATGAGTAAAAGGCCTTAGGGCATTTCTGAGCTGTAGCAAAAGGAATAGAGAATTCAAGGTGAACACATGTCCTGACTTTTCCCAACTCTGCCTTCTATATTTATATGATTTCTTAACAGCCCAAAGTAATGGCTGACAAAGAATGGAACTCAAGAGCAGCACTCCTTGGTAGTTAACAAGCATTATTTTTGTTTAAAATACCCAGCTGAGATCACAGAATTTCTGGCATCAATCTGGTTCCAACTTATAAATGGATCCATGTATCTAACATTTTCTATGCTCTTTTATAAATGTTGTCGCCAATGAGCAAAGTAGAGTCTTCTACTTCTAAATAAATAAAAAAAACATATATTTATTTACGATCAGTATTTGCAAGTTAGCCAATTATGTAGGTTGGTGAAAGAGTCTTGCAAAATGTGTAATCAAAAGTGCAAATACATCTGGGCCAGATATTCATCATACCCTCTCCTGTGTCTTTAACATTATGGTCTTCAACATCTTCAAGATGTTTCTTTACAATAGGTCAATCAAGTATTCAATCAACTATTCAATCAACTATTCAATATTTGTTTGATAAGAAGAGGTGAACACAATACTGAAGAATTTGTCATCTCTGTTTCTTGGTAATGTTAAGCAACAAGTTGGCAATTTCTTTAATATTGCATCTGCTTTTCCTTGTATAGATACTTAAAACAGAAAAATCATTTTTATTCTTTCAGTTCACTTTTTAAATGTTGAATGATAGAAATACAAATTATTAGTATTTATATCACAAAATTAAGTAATAAAGATTACTACGGTCATCATAATACATGCACCAAATATTATGTGAAATACTCATAAGTTCTTCTGTCACTTATGTCTTAACAACTAACAAGAATTCAGAAGAGCTTACAAAATCTTTTCTAGACAACTTCTGGATTGGACGCTTCTAATACAGTTTAAACAGAGTCTTGAATATTAAACAAGTTAACGTCACGCTTCTTAACATTCTTTTGGAAAACAAAGAAGGCTGTAGTGGACGTGAGCTTGTTGTTGTCAAAGGAAGTTTCAGCTCCTCATTATTACATGAAATATATCTGTTATTAAGCTATTGGTATATTTTTATTGCAGTGTCTTGAGGGGAATTCCAGCGTTCCTGTCAGTATTCTGAGAGTGTGGGAGGGATAGTAGGAATCTGTCAACTGAGATGAGCAAGAGGTAATTTTGAAGCTGAGGGAGTCTCATTGATGGATGGATCACGGATAAAGAGGGGATAGGGATGGAAAGGACATGCTATGCTGCCACTCCATGCAGGCTTACCCAGAACTAAGTCTTTCTGAACTTAGAGGGATGTATCTATTCATTCGCTCACATGTGTCCATCTAATCATGTGTGTGTGTGTTTCAGAATAATTCGGTGAGTTGGACATTCTGTCAGGCTACTGTATCAGTACTGTGCCAGTGCTAACAGTTGTAGCAGTCTTTGGTAAAGTGCATAAAACAGACCGTAGAAGGGGTCATCTGTTTCTTAAAGGCACTGTTGGAAGAAGAACCCCTCATTAGTGTAGTCTGTCGCTGTTAAGATTTCGGAGTGTAGGCCTTATGTTCTGATTTAACAGACCAACTGCCTCCCTAGCTCATTTTCTCCTTCTGAAATATTTAAAGAATTCTTTATCGTAGGCCTTGGTGTTGTTAGTGTTATGCTCTTCAAAATGCTTCCTTGCATCTCTTATTGGCTGCTTTCATTGTCTTTGTGCAGACTTGTGTTCCCTTTTGTTTCCCTCACCTGGGCCAGACTTCCATTTTCTGAAAGAAGCCCTCTTCTCTCTAACAGCTTCCTTGACGCTGCTCCTTAACTATTCCAGTGACCTCTTGGACTTGGTGCTACTTTTCCTACCCTGTGGAACAGGGTAAAACCATGAGCCTGTCCCCATCACTGCTGCCTTAGCAGGACCAAGTGGGCAGAAGGGAGATCCTCATCTCCCCCCACCACTACAGTGGGAGTGGCAGCAGTGGAGGGACAGGCCAGTTCTTTTACATAAGTCTCTTACACTTACATAAAACTATCAGCCTGTGGCAGCCACTGCCGCCGCGGTTGCCGGGCTCTCCCAGACTGCTTGCCAAGTCGTCCAGGGCTCGTGCCACCCAGCTAATGGGGGGGGGCACTGGCCAATTGGCAAGTGCCCCCACGACCCATGCCCAACCGAGTCCATCCATCCTTATTAATGCTCTCCTTCTTTCCCCCTTCCTCTGGACTTCACATTTTCAGATTTGCAGTACTTGTGATTTATCACTGGGTGCTGGCTAAGAGTGCCATTTTTTGTTTGTTTGTTAAAGAATTCGTATGCTAAAAACCTCCCACAGCAGCATAACACTAGAACAGATTGCTAAACTGGGGCATAAAAGAAGGAAATGGAAAAGTGATTGGTCAGCAGAAAAATCAATAAACAATAAAACCAGTGGCAGCAGGGAAAGCCAGCAATTAAAAACAGCTAATTGACATTGCTGAAAGACTTGGGCAAACAAAAAGGTCTTTCCCAAATCATAGAATCGTGGAATCATAGATTAGTAGGGTTGGAAGGGACCTACAAGACCATCGAGTCCAACCCCCTGCTCAATGCAGGATTCCAAGTCAGAGCATCCCCGACAAATGGCTGTCCAGCCTCGTCTTGGATGCCAAAAGGACATCAGATCTGCTACCAGGCAAGTCTGCCTGGGAAAGGAATTCCAGATAAAGGGAACCACAACCCAGATGTCCTATTGGTCATGTCTGGCCTAACCTCTGAAGATGGGGTGACAACAAGAGGGCCTCCAACGCTACTAGACGACATATTGGGACTGCCTTTATAGAATGTATCTTAGCAATAAGGAGCTACTATTGGCGGCTCTATGTTTGAGGCAAATAGGGTGTTGACCCTCTGGCTCTCACCCACCCTTTTGTGGCAGAGAAAGCCCCCCACAACCAGCTACATTTGCTCCAATGCACAGCATGCAGTTCCCTGCCCTCCTCCATCCATCTCAGTAGAATATTGAGCATCTGCCCTGGCCCCCGCCCCAGCAGCACCAACCAGCACCAGCCACTACTGCTTGCTATTCCCCTTCCAGAGCTACGTGCTGGTGCTTCCCTTTAAAGCCCACCATTTGGGATCTGGGTATCTCAAGGACTGTTCTCCCCTGCCTGGAGCTGCCTTTGCATTAAGAGTCTTAAAGAAAGATCCTAATCAGAGGGCCTTTACCAGAGGCCACCAGCACAGCTTAGACTGGTGCCAGCAATTAGGGAAGCTATAAAATGCGGCAACATAGTAAAACGTAACCCAACATAATGCAACATTATGCTACCCTTCCAGTTACAGAAAAGGGAATTTGATAGGGCTGTGCACCGCCTCAATCCAAGGGCCGAACAATGAGTCGCACCGGGCTGCTTCGGAGGTGCCTCTGCATGATCCAAGGCAGAGCAGAACAGTAATGAGGCACCCTGAAGTGAAGTGGCTTGTACATGAAGCACCTCGTCTGACTCGGTGATTCGTTCTGAGCAGCCTAGATAGCCGGGAGCCAAAGTATCAACCTGAGAAAGTCCAGCAAGGGGCTGAGGAGGAGGTGGGGGGAAGCGAGGAGGAGGGAGGGAGCTTTGGGGAATAGAAATGCTAGTTGCCAAATCAGGGCTGAACGTAACCCAGCAATCTCCGATCGGTGACAGTGGTGAAGGGTGGGGGACTGAATAAATGGAGAAAAGTGGCTGTGTTTCAGAGGCAGAGATCTTTCTGGTGGAGTTACTTAGGGATGTGGGAATCCACCCCCATCTGGATTCTCTGGACAAACACCCACCTAGCCCCTGCTCCACTCGCCGTTCCCTCCACCATGATCACCAGGTAAAATCATGGCGATTGAAAGTCTATATGCACATAGACTTATATGCAAAAAGCCCTGTGAATTGCCCAGGAAGAAGAAGGAAGAGGCACAGCGCATGCCCCAGCCGCTAGCCATCTCCTCCTCACATGCAGGACAGGGCCAGTGGTCCTTGGCAGGTGAGCAGGCTGGGGGGGAAGGAGGAGGCATGGGGCTGAGAGGCATAGCTGAGAGGCATGGGGCTGAGAGGCATAGCTCTTTGCTTGGAGGGTTTCTGTGGAAAAAAAACAAATTTCAGCTGCACCTCGCACAACAGGTATGGGGCCGAGCTGCCTGACATGTGGCAGGGGACATCCCCTCCATGGGGGCAGAAAGGCCCCATGTTTCATGTATTTATTGTGAAAACTGAAAATGTTATGACCATTTGTGTTTTCCCACAACACTCAATGGGAATAAGCCAAAAGCGAGTGATCCGGATATCCAAATCTCGCTTCAGATCTGGATCCAAGTCAAAGCGGAGGAGGTCCGAATTGGTCCCGGTCAAAGTGGGGCTGATTCAGAGGGTCCAAAGCAGCATCTGAACCAAAGTGGGAATTTGATATCTTTCATTAAATTGGGGGTGACAATCTCACACATGTATTTTGCTGCAGAATGACAGACACAATTCACTTCGATGACCTGGCTTTCTTGTTTGCCATCCATGAGATCAACCAGAATCCCAAGATCTTGCCCAACACCAGCCTGGGCTACAACTTCTATGAGAACTATTACAACACAAGGATCACCAGTGATGCCATGCTAGACCTGCTGTCTCCTGGGCAGAGGAATATTCCCAACTACAGCTGTGGAAGACAGAATGACCCGTTGGCTGTTGTAGAAGGTGCTGATTCTGAAATCTCCATCCAGATTTCAACCACGTTGGACATCTACAAAGTCCCACAGGTAGGAACAGAGGGCATGCCATGTAACAGCATTTTGCTTTATAAGGCCTTAAGCTGTCTTCAGAGGGGTTGGGGAGCTGATGGTTGTGTCTAGCTTTACATCACCTTTGAGCAACTTTCCAATAACAATAAGCACAAGTCATTAATGACACTGGAGAGAGGTTCATGCAGCTACTGACACCTTTTCTCACCAGGAAGTTTAGAAAAGAATACAGGATGTGGAGAACATAGACAGGATTCCCCGCCCTCCCTCATAATATTTGAATGCAGTGGAGTCACTCAATGAAACTGAATAGTGGGATATTCAGGACAGATAAAGGGCATTAGACAAATATCAATCAATCAATCAATCACCCATTTCGTTTGTATACTGCTTTTCCATATAGTATGCTCAAGGTGGTTCACAACAACAGAGCATTACAAACACACACACACACACACACACACAGAGAGAGAGAGAGAGAGAGAAACACACTACACATACATATCAAAGAAAAGCCCAAACTGTATTACAGCAAGCAGATAATAACAACAAAACAAAACATTAACCTCTTTTATTCCTTACTAGGTCAGTTATGGCTTTGCCTCCCGTGATGTTAAGGATAAAACCCAATTCCCTTTTTTCCACCGGGTGGTTCCAAAATATGAAGACCTTTACAAGGGGATTGTCAAACTGCTCCTGTATTTCAGATGGTCCTGGATCGGTCTCTTTGCTCCAGACAACGAAAATGGAGAAATGTTCATGAGGATGATGACACCGGCGCTCACCAGGCATGGTGTCTGTGTGGCGATGTCAGAAACTATCCCTGAACTGAGGGAGTATAAATTGGATGTTCCCCTTATCTCTGTTCCCACATGGAGACAAGTCAAGGTGTTTGTTTACTATGGAGACACACGTACTTTCTCTGGTGGAATATTCCTTCTAAAACAAATTCTTGAACTATGGGTAAAACCCACAGGAGGAAAAGTCTGGATGACAACAGCTTTGTGGGACATCAACTCAGTGTTGTCTAAGCCTTGGTTACATCTTCAGCACAGCCATTGGTTCTTTTCCTTCTCAATCCACACAAACAGGCCAAAATATGTCAGTACTGATCTGCATCACATCGATACTTACATGAAAAAAGCATTTCATTGTCTCTATTCGAAATACAGGTTGTCAGTGAAAGGGAGGAGGAGATGTGAACAGAAAGAGAAATTGCCCCTGGCTGTGCTCGAACAAACTGTGTCTCAGGACAACTACAATGCTTACAACAGTGTCCAGATGGTGGCACGAGCCTTACATGCAGCCTTCTCTTCCAGATCCAAGCACATGATGATGGTGGGCAGAGAAAGGTGGGAACTTCCGAGGTTACAACCATGGCAGGTATTCCCTTTTCCATCCCAGGTGTGTGTGTCTACTAAAAAATACAGAATTGCTCAATTAAGGAATCATGATTTGTGGAACCAAACTCTGAGAAGATTTCAGGCATTGTGGTCTGGGGAAAGCTTGTATATTGTTGATGCAGCTCCAGTTCCTAATGCTCCTTGTGCAGAACAGAGCCAGTTCGGGCTCCCATTTTGGATGACCAGTAGTTTCGTCCATCTCTCTTTCCCCTCCTCAGTGCCTCCTTAGGCACTCAATAAGCACAGCCTACATGATGTAGGCAGTTGTGGGGGCAGGGTGATCAATCACCCTTGAAGCTGTAAATTGGGAATCAACCCATCAATTAATTCATCCAATTTAGCATGTTTATTAAAGTATAGAAGAAGAAAAAGGATGATAGGGGGAAACAGTGTAGTGGGACACTTCCTGTGGGGGCACAGCCAGTGAGTGCAGAGGAATGCTGAGGGGACAGTCTTTACATTGCTCCAGTGCCCTAATTTGCCTGGCTCTCAAAGGCAGAATCTGATTGGTTCAGAGTGCAGCTACTCAAAAGTTAAAATGGCAGACGGGGCTGCAGCACTTCCCTTGGCCAGCAGGGCTGGCTACGAGGAAAAGCCCCCATTGTGTGACCACAACGACCAGTTCAATGTAAGCAGGTGTAAATTGATGGATGCAGGGGCAAAAAAAACCCCAACTTCAAGTATAGCCTGATGGGATCTGAGCTAGCGGTGACCAATGGGGAAAGAGATCTTGGGGCTGTGGTGGACAGCTCAGTGAAGATGTCAACCCAGTGTGTGGCTGCTGTAAAGGAGGCAAACTCCATGTTACGCATTATGAGAAAATGAATTGAGAATAAAATTGCCAATATCATACTACCCCTATAGAAATCTATGGTGTTACCACACTTGGAACACTAGAACCCAGGGTCATCCCATGAAGCTCATTGGTGGGAGATTCAGGATAGATAAAAGAAAGGACTTCTTCACACAAGCGCACAGTTAAACTATGGAACATGATACCACAGGATGTAGTGATGGTCACCAATTTGGATGGCTTTAATCATAGAATCATAGAATAGCAGGGTTGGAAGGGGCCTACAAGACCATCGAGTCCAACCCCCTGCTCATTGCAGAAATCCCAGTTAAAGCATCCCTGTCCAGCTTCATCTTGCATGCCTCTAGCCTGGGAGAGCCCACTACCTCCCTAGGTCACTGGTTCCATTCTCGTATTGCTCTAAGTCAGGAGGTTTTTCCTGATGTTCAGCCGGAATCTGGCTTCCTGTCACTTGAACCCATGATTCCGTGTCCTGCACTCTGGGATGATGCTGGCCTTCCTTTCTGTGACATCCTTTCAAGTACTTGAAGAGTGCTATCATATATCCCCTCAGTCTTCTCTTCTCAAGGCTAAACATGCCCAGTTCTTGCAATCTCTCCTCACAGGGCTTTGTTTCCAGTCCCCTGAACATTTCCATTGCCCTCACCTTCTTCAAGTGTGGTGCCCAGAACTGGACACAGTACTCCAGATGAGGCCTAACCAGTGCTGAGTAGAGGGGAAGTAGTACTTCACGTGATTTGGAAGCTATGCTTCTATTAATGAAGCCCAAAAGAGCATTTGCCTCTTTTGCAGCCACATCAGATTGTAGGCTCATATTCAGCTTGTGATCTACCACAACTCCAGGAACCTTCCCGCTTCTACTATTTCTGAGCCAAGTATCCCCCATCTTGTAACCATGCATTTGTTTTCTTTTTCCTGGGTGCAGAACTTGGCATATATCCCTATTAAATTTCAATCTGTTGTTTTCTGTCAGTGCTCCAGCCTATCAGGAAAAGGCTCTCAATGGCTACTAATCTTGATGGCTATGTGCTACCTCCAGTACCAGAGGCAGTAAGCCTATTTACCCCAGTTGCTGGGGAACATGGGTGGGATGGTGCTGTTGCCCTCATGCCCTGCTTGGGGGTTCCTGATCAAGAGCTTGTTGGCCACTGTGTGAACAGAATGCTGGACTAGATGGACCCTTAGTCTGATCCAGCAGGGCTCTTCTTATGTTCTTAAATCTGACAGGTTGAGTCACCTCTACAGGGGCTGCCAGGTCCCCAAATCCCATGATCTTTTGTGGAAGCACAAAACATACACACACACACACCAAAAGACCCTCTTTGCTTTGTCAGATTTCCTTGGAAGGAGCTTCCCCCCCTCCCCTGTAGCTAGCACAAAAGCCACTGGACCTAACTGTCTGAAACTTGGCAGGTTCTATCCCCTCCATAGGGGCTGCCAGGTCCCCAAATTGCATGCACTTATGTGAAAGCATAAACAAATAATAAATCCTGGGTTTGGCAGATTTTCTTGGTGGCAGGGGGAAGCAAATTTTACCTGTGGCCAGCACAAAAATGACTGGCTCTAAATGTCTGGAATTTGGCAGCAATCATCTCCGTCGGGCTTGCAGATCTCCAGTTCCATATATTTATCATAACAAGTACAGAAGTTATGTCCATTTCTGTTTTCCTGTGCAAATCAGTGGGAAAATGTCAAATCCAAATAATATGCATTTCCAAATGTTTTTTCTTTTTCAAATCCGAAGCAGGTGAGATGGGTTCAGAACAGTCCAAAGCAGATCAGGGCCAAATCCAAAGCTCTGAATTGACCTCTCAAGTGGGTTGGGAGGTCCATGCACAGCCCTAATTTCGATGCCCATTCTCCCAGTTTGGAGAGATCCTTTTGGAGCTCCTCACAATCCCTTTTTGTTTTGACCACCCTAAATAATTTGGTGTCATCCGCAAACTTGGCCACTTGACTGTTCGCTCCTAATTCCAGATCATCTATGGACAGGTTGAATAGCATTGGTCCTGTGCACCCCACTGTTTACTTGCCTCCATTGGGAGAATTTAACATTTATTCCTACTCTCTGCTTTCTGTTCTTTAACCAGTTACTGATCTATAAGAGGACCTGTCCTCTTATTCATTGACTGCTAAGTTTGCTCAGGAGTCTTTGGTGAGGGAATTTGTCAAAAGCCTTTTGGAAGACCAAGTAAACAATGGCTGCTGGATCACCCCTGTCTGCATGTTTACTGACACTCTCAAAGAACTCTAAAAGGTTAGTGAGACAGGACTTACCTTTGCAGAAGCCATGTTGATTGTTTTTCAGCAGGGCTTCTCCTTCTACGTATATGCTTAGTAATTTTATCTTTAACAATGCCTTCAACCAATTTACCTGGAACAGACATGAAGCTAACCAGCCTGTAATTTCCTGGATCCTCCCTGGATCCCTTCTTTCCTGGATCCCCCCTGGATCCCTTCTTGGTGTTATATTGGTCATCTTCTAGTCCTCTGGTATAGAGGTGGATCTTAGGGACATGTTGCATATCGTGGTTAGAAGACCAACAATTTCATATATGAGTTCTTTGAGAACTCTAGGGTGGATACCATCTAGGCCTGGTGATTGATTTTTTTCTTCTTCTTCAATTTATCAACAAGTTTGAGAACTTCATCTTTGTCACCATTATTTGCCTCAGTTCCTCAGACTCCCTTCTGCAAAACATTAGTTCAGGAGGAGGTATCTGTCCTATATCTTCTGCAGCGAAGACAAATGAAAAGTATTCATTCAGCTTCTCTGCAATCTCCTTATTCTCCATCCGTACTCCTTGAACTCCATTGTCATCCGATGGTCCAACTGTCTCCCTAGCTGATCTTCTGCTTCTGATATATTTAAAGAATGCTTTATTGTTGGCCTTGATGTTGTTAGCGATACGCTCCTCAAAATGTGTTTTTGCATCTCTTCTGTCTGCTTGCACCACCTTTGTGCACGCTTATGCTTAGGGGTGAACGAAAGTCACTTACCTTTTCTCGCAGCTTTTTCGCGGTGGGGGGGAGCGCTTCGCTGCTCCCCCTGCGAAGTTCAGGCCGGGGGGGGGAGGCTTCCTGCCTCGCCCGGCTGAAATTCAGGCCGGGGAGGAGGCTTCCCGCCTCGCCCGGCCGAAATTCAGGCCGGGGAGGAGGCTTCCCGCCTTGCCCGGCCGCGAACACGAAAGTAACAAAAAAAAAAAAAAGTCCCCTGATAGGCTACGTGACGATTCACGTAGCCTATCACAGCTAGATCTGGAAAGTCAGCCTTGATAGGCTACGTGAATCGTCACGTATCCTATCACGGGTGACTTTAAAAAAAAAAAAAAGCGCGTACGCGAATGGCGGCCCCCATAGGGAGCCGCCATTCGCGTTCCTTATTTAGTTGCTGTAGTCTACGTCAATGTTTACGTAGACTACGGCGAAAATAAGGGCAACGCAAATAGCGTTGCCCTTATTTTCGCCGTAGTCTATGTAAACATTGACGTAGACTACAGCGACCAAATAAGGAAGGGGAATGGCGGCTCCCTATGGGGGCCGCCATTATCCGTACACACTTTTCTTTTTTTTTTAAAGTCACCCGTGATAGGCTACGTGACGATTCACGTAGCCTATCACGGCTGACTTTGCAAATCTAGCCATGATAGGCTACGTGAATCGTCACGTAGCCTATCAGGGGACGTGTTTGTTTTTTTCTTCTTTCATTGCAATGGCGGGGGCGGCAGCCGGTCGAAAGACCGGCTGCCGCTCCCGCCCCGCTCGAACACCGGACGAACCGCCAGCCGGACCCGCCGCCGGGAGGGACATTCAGGGAAGGTAAGTCCCGTCCCGGGGGGGGGCGGGGGGCGGGGGGTGTGCGGAGGATTTCTCCCCGAAACTTGTTCGGGGGGCCGAACACGTTGGCGCTCGGCCCCCTGAAGTTTCGGGGAGAAATTCTCCGCCATCCCTACTTATGCTGCTTTTTGTTTTTCTCACTTGGGCAAGACTCTCTTGCCCTCTTTTCTCTAATAGCCCCCTTAACACTACATGTTAACCATGCCGGCGAGTCGGCGACCTCTTGGACTTGGTGCTACCTTTCCTAACCTGTGGTATACATTTTAGCTGGGTTTCTATTATGGTGCTTTTGGGTAGTCTCCAACCACTTTGAAGTGATTTAATCCTCTTGACTCCACCTTTTAACTTCCTTTTCACCAGTTCCCTCATTTTAGAGAGGGTTCCTGCTTTGAAGTCAAATGTGACTGGATTGGACTTCCTGGGCAATTTCCCACTTAAATATATATATTAAATCGGATTGCACTGTGATGGCTGTTTCCATTTAGTTCAAGGACAACTACATCTCATACTAGGTCCTGGGTGACACCACTGAGGATTAAATCCAGGGTCGTCTCCCCTCTGGGCAGTTCCATGATCAACTGTTCTAGGGCACACTCAATGTTTAGGGCATTGAGAAATTTAACTTCTTTGTTGTGCTTGGAACATGCATTTATCCAATCAATGTGGGGGTAATTGAAGTCTCCCATTATTACAACATGTCCTCGTTTGGAGGCCTCCCTGATTTCGTCTTCCATCTCAAGGTCAGTCTGAGCATTCTGGTCTGAGGGACGATATCATGTCCCTAGCACCAAATTAGTTTTGGAGCCTGGTATTGTCAGCCACAGTGCTTCTGTGGAAGAGCCTATCCCGTTTAGGTGTTCTTGTCTGCTCGACTCCGTACCTTCTTTGACATACACACCTCCCCCAGGTTGCCTTTCCCTGTCCTTCCTATACAGTTTATATCCAGACATAATTGTATGCCACCGGTTCTCTCTGTTCCACCAGGTTTCTATAATGCCCACTATATCCTGGTTTTCCTTTAAAATCAAGCACTCCGACTCCCCCATTTTGGCTCGGAGGCTTCTAGCATTTGCATAGAAACACCCACATGCGGTATCCTTCCCCAGATGCCTCTGGCATGTGCATCTTTTGTTATGGGGTGCTGGCCCCTTCCATTGGCTACTACATTCCACCATGTGCTCCTGGCCTATTTCATCCCCTTCCAGCTGAGCTATTTAAGTTCCCAAAAGATGATGCTGTTAAAGTGCTGCAGTCAATATGCCAACAAATTTGGAAAACTCAGCAATGGCCACAAGACTGGAAAAGGTCAGTTTACATTCCAGTTCCAAAGAAGGGCAACGCCAAAGAGTGCTCAAACTACCGCACAATTGCGCTCATTTCACATGCCAGCAAGGTGATGCTCAAAATCCTACAAGCTAGGCTTCAGCAGCATGCGAACCGAGAACTACCGGAAGTACAAGCTCGGTTTCGAAGAGGCAGAGGAACTAGAGATCAAATCGCCAACTTTCGCTGGATCATGGAGAAAGCAAGAGAATTCCAGAGAAACGTCTATTTCTGCTTCATTGACTACGCTAAAGCCTTTGATTGTGTGGATCACAACAAACTGTGGCAAATTCATCTTCATACCTTTGGGACAATGTAACCCGAACCGGATGCTTCCCAGCTCCTGTCAGCTTTCCCCAGGGTTGAGTTTAAAAGCTGCTCTGCCTCCCCCCCCCTTTTATGTTTAGCGCCAGCAATCTGGTTCCATTTTGGTTCAAGTGGAGCCTGTCCCTCTTGGACAGACCCTGCTTGTCCCAAAACTCTCCCCAGTGCCTAACAAATCTGGACCCCTCCTCCCTGCACCACTGTCTCATCCACACATTGAGATTGCTGGCCCTGATTTCAGGCAGTTCGGTCCAGTGGTTTTTGTGCTAGCTATGCATAAAGTTTCCTTTCCCAACAATGAAAACAAAATGTGCAAAAACCTGTCAAGCAACACAGGGAATTAGAGATCCTAATCAGAAGGACTTCAAGGTGACAAGTAGGAGGTCACTATCCCTAATCTCTGGTGTAGTTTTTTTAAAAGTGCAAAATAACCCCTGTCCCCTGGTACCTTCATTTTGTATGTCCAGAATCTCCAATATTCAGCTTCAGTGGATAGCTTCCTTCTCATTAAAGGAAGAAAAATATGTGTATTGTGTGTGGTGCTTTGTCCCGCAGTATATACTGGCCGCTGCGAGTACTGATTTGGCCACACACTGTTTGCTTGTGCACAATAATGTGCATATTGCACCCACAGCATGTGGACACACACACACACACACACACACACACACACAGAGATGACCACAAGAGAAGCAGGTCGAGAAAGAAAGGAAAAATCTACCTGCCCAAGCTACCTACACAAGGGAAATCACATGAAATATTTATCTAAAGGCTAACAGAAGAGAAAAGTGGTGTCTGTATTTTGTTTGTTTATTTGTTTGTTTTTCATAAGAATATAGATGAAGAGTAGAAAAATGGGAAGGGAAGCCAAAGAACAAGCAGTACACAAAGCAAGGAAACAAAGGGAAGCTTAACAACTAGATGATAAAGGTTTAATATCTATATATATACACACACACATATACATATCATACACACACACACACACACATATTTATTTATTTTTATTATCTTTATTTATATTTATATTTATTGCACAATTTAGAATCAGACTAAAGAGAAAGAATAGGGAAGACCGACAGAGCAGTTAGATATGAGCTCACGAATATTCCTCATGAATATGCAGTGGAGGTGAAGAATAGATTTCAGGGACTAGGTTTAGTAGATAGGGTCCCGGAAGAACTATGGACAGAAGTTTGCAACATTGTTCAGGAGGCGGCAACAAAAAACATCCCAAAGAAAAAGAAAACCAAGAAGGCAAGATGGCTGTCTGCTGAGACACTGGAAGCAGCCCAAGAAAGAAGGAAAGCAAAAGGCAACAGTGAAAGGGGAGATATGCCCAATTACATGCAAAATTCCAGAGGTTAGCCGGAAGAGATCAGGAATTATTTTTAAACGAGCAACGCACAGAAGCGGAAGAAGATAATAGAATAGGAAGGACAAGAGACCTCTTCCAGAAAATTAGGAACATCAGAGGTCAATTCCAGGCAAAATGGGGTATGATCAAAATCAAAGATGGCAAGGACCTACCAGAAGCAGACGAGATCAAAAAAAGGTGGCAAGAATATACAGAAGATCTGTATAGGAACATAATAATATCGGGGATAGATTTGACAGTGTGGTCAGTGAGCTAGAGCCAGACATCTTGAAGAGTGAGGTGGAATGGGCCTGAAGAAGCATTGCTAATAACAAGGCAGCAGGAGATGACGGTATCCCAGCTGAACTGTTTAAAATCTTGCAAGATGATGCTGTCAAGGTGATGCATGCCATATGCCAGCAAATTTGGAAAACACACGAATGGCCAACAGATTGGAAAAAATCAACCTATATCCCCATACCAAAAAAAGGGAAGCACCAAAGAATGTTCAAACTATCGAACAGTGGCACTTATTTCACATACCAGTAAGGTAATGCTCAAGATCTTGCAAGGTCGACTCCAGCAATTAATGGAACGAGAATTGCCAGATGTACAAGCTGGGTTTCGAAAAGGCAGAGGAACTAGAGACCAAATTGCCAATATCTGCTGGAGAATAGAGAAAGCCTGGGAGTTTCAGAAAAACATCTATTTCTGTTTTATTGACTAGTATTCTGAAGCCTTTGACTGTGTGGATTATAACAAATTGTGGCAAGTTCTTGGTGGTATGGGATACCAAGTCATCTTGTCTGCCTCCTGAGGAATCTGTATAACGACCAAGTAGCAACGGTAAGAACAGACCACGGAACAACGGATTAGTTTAAGATGGGGAAAGGAGTACGGCAGGGTTGTATACTCCCACCCTACCTATTCAACCTGTATGCAGAACACATCATGCGACGTGCTGGGCTTGATGAAGCCAAGGCTGGCGTTAAAATCGCTGGAAGAAACATGAACAATCTCAGATATGCAGATGATACCACTTTGATGGCTGAAAGCAAGGAAGAGCTGAGGAACCTCATGACGAAGGTGAAAGAAGAAAGTGCAAAAGCTGGGTTGCAGTTCAGCCTCAAAAAACCCCAAGATAATGGCTACCAGCTTGATTGAGAACTGGCAAATAGAGGGAGAAAACGTGGAGGCAGTGACAGACTTTGTCTTTCTAGGCGCAAAGATTACTGCAGATGCTGACTGCAGCCAGGAAATCAGAAGACGTTTACTTCTTGGGCGGACAGCAATGACAAATCTTGATAAAATTGTTAAGAGCAGAGACATCACACTGATAACAAAGGTCCGCATAGTTCAAGCAATGGTCTTCCCCGTCGTAACCTATGGCTGTGAGAGCTGGACCATAAGGAAGGCTGAGCGAAGGAAGATCGATGCTTTTGAACTGTGGTGCTGGAGGAAAATTCTGAGAGTGCCTTGGACTGCAAAAAGATCAAACCAGTCCATCCTCCAGGAAATAAAGCCAGACTGCTCACTTGAGGGAATGATCTTAAAGGCAAAACTGAAGTACTTTGGCCACATCATGAGAAGACAGGTACCCTGGAGAAGATGCTGATGCTCGGGAAAGTGGAAGGCAAACGGAAGAGGGGCCGACCAAGGGCAAGATGGATGGATGGATGATATTCTGGAGGTGATGGACTCGACCTTGGGGGAACTGGGGGTGGCGATGGCCGACAGGAAGCTCTGGCGTGGGCTGGTCCATGAAGTCACGACAAATCGGAAGCAACTGACCGAATAAACAACAACAGTATATATTATTGTTAATATATTATATTATATAGTATATATATAATATATATATATAATATATATATATATAATATTCTATCTATCTATCTATCTATCTATCTATCTATCTATCTATCTATCTATATCAATACATATATTATTGTTAACCCATATATATGGGTTTTTTTTAAGAATCTAGAAGAACGATTGAAGAGAAAGGGAAGACTAAGAAATCTAAGGGAATTGAAAGGATCCAGAAGAACAATTTAAGGGAAAGGGAAGACCGAGAAATTGAATTCAGAAGGGCTGGTTAGGTACTGGGAACTCCTGCGCTAGCACAATCCAGTAATTTGGGATGTGAGATGCCATGCCAGCTTGGGTTCCCCCGGTGCCTGCTTAAGTGCTACCCTTGCTGCCCCCCGATCCATGTTCGGGCCACCCACAGGTTCGGCAAAGTGCCCAGACTCACCATGGTGCCATCCAGGGAGCACCCAACGTTTTCCTGCCTTTGTTATCTTTGTTAAAAAAGGAAGTGTTTTAAAAGGGCATATTTAAATATGCACAGTTTGGGGCCGGGAAAGCTTAATATGCACAATATGAGAGGCATTGTACTCGAGCAGGCATGAGTGGGCATGAGCAGGGGGTGATGGAGGACAGCATCTCAGCAGGAGCACACCAGGGCCGTGGGCAGAGGGGGCTGACGGATTCCCAGACCCAGTTGGGCACCTGTGACATCCAAACCAATATTAAAGAATTCTCCTCCTTCCACCAACTCTCTCTCCCACTGTGAACCGAAGCAGAATCTGCCGTTATATGCAACCCCTCCTCCATGACTTTGGTTGGAGACTGCTGGGTTAACTTTCAGGCCTATTGGCACCTAGGCATGTCCCTTGCCAAGGCTCAGTTCCCCCCTCCCAACTCCCCCTCTCCCCCTCCCTAATCATGAGCAAATTGTTAAATTTCCCAAACAGGCTGGATCGGTCTGAAGTGATCCAAAGTGATTAGGACTGATCCAGCCCACTTTGGACCACTACAGACCCAACGCAGATCAAGACCAATTTGGTCTGAATCATCCCACTTCGGTTCAGAATTTGGATCCCGAACCAAAGCAGTGCACAGCCTTCATCTAAATGGCAAATGGGGTTCAATGTCAGCAAGTGCAAAGTGATGCACACTGGGGCAAAGAATCCCAACTTCAAGCATAACCTGATGGGATCTGAGCTAGTGGTGACCATCCAAGAAAGAGATCTTGGGGTTGTGGAGGACAGCTCAGTGAAGATGTCAGTGCAGTGCGTGGCTGCTGTAGTAAAAGGCAAACTCCATGTGATGCCTAATTAGGAAAGTAATTGAGAATAAAACGGGCAATAATGTACAAATGGATGGTGCGACCACACTTGGAATACTGTGTGCAATCCTGGTCACCACACCTAAAAAAAGATATGGTAGAGCTGGGGAAAGTGCGGAAAAGGCAACTAAAATGATCAAGGGACTGGATCAACTCCCCTATAATGGAAGGTTACAATAGTTGGGATGGTTTACCTTGGAATAAAGGCAAGTAAGAGGAGACATGCTAGAGGTGTACAAAACTGTGCATGGTGTGGAGAATGTGAATAGGGAGACATTTTTCTCCCTCTCTCATAATACTAGAACCCGGGGTCATCCCATGAAGCTGGTAGGTGGGAGATACAGGACAGATCAAAGGAAGGATGTGTCGTGCATTGAGCAGGGGGTTGGACTCAATGGCTTTGTAGGCCCCTTCCAACCCTACTATTCTATGATTCTATACAGGAAAGATCTTAATGTCCTTGATAGCCATGATAGTAATGTCCTTGATAGCCATGATAGTGCGGTCACTGAACTTGAGCCGGACATCCTCAAGAGTGAAGTCAAGTGGGCCTTAGGAAGCATTAGTAACAACAAAGCTAGCAGAGATGACAGTATTCCAGCTGAGCTATTTAAAATCCTAAAAGATGATGCTGTTAAAGTGCTGCATTCAATATGCCAACAAATTTGGAACACTCAGCAATGGCCGCAAGACTGGAAAAGGTCAGTTTACATTCCAATTCCAAAGAGGGGCAACGCCAAAGAGTGTTCAAACTACCGCACAATTGCGCTCATTTCACCTGCCAGCAAGGTGATGCTCAAAATCCTACAAGCTAGGCTTCAGCAGTGTGCGAACCGAGAACTACCGGAAGTACAAGCTGGGTTTCGAAGAGGCAGAGGAACTAGAGATCAAATCGCCAACATTCGCTGCATCATGGAGAAAGCAAGAGAATTCCAGAAAAATGTCTCTTTCTGCTTCATTGACTATGCTAAAGACTTTGATTGTGTGGATCACAACAAACTGTGGCAAATTCTTAAAGTGATGGGAGTACCAGACCACCTTACCTGTCTCCTGAGAAACCTGTACGAGGGTCAAGAAGCAACAGTAAGAACCAGACATGGAACAACCGAGTGGTTCAAAATTGGGAAAGGAGGACGACAAGGCTGCGTAATGTCACCCTGCTTATTTAACTTATATGCAGAGTACATCATGAGAAATGCCGGGTTGGATGAATCCGAGGTCGGAATTAAGATTGCTGGGAGAATTATCAACAACCTCCGATATGCAGACGATACCACCCTAATGGCAGAAAGCGAAGAGGATCTCAAGAGCCTCTTGTTGAGGGTGAAAGAGGAGAGTGCAAAAGCTGGTTTGAAACTCAACATTAAAAAAACAAAGATCATGGCATCTGGCCCTATCACTTCCTGGCATATAGAAGGGGAAGAAATGGAAGCAGTGACAGATTTTACTTTCTTGGGCTCCAAGATCACCGCAGATGGTGACTGTAGCCATGAAATTAAAAGACGCTTGCTCCTGGGGAGGAAAGCTATGGCCAACCTAGACAGCATAGTAAGAAGCAGAGACATCACCTTGCCGACAAAGGTCCGTCTAATCAAAGCTATGGTTTTCCGAGTAGTAATGTATGGCTGTGAGAGCTGGACTATAAGGAAGGCTGAGCGCTGAAGAATGGATGCTTTCGAACTGTGGTGCTGGAGAAGACTCTTACAAGTCCCCTGGACTGCAAGGAGGTCAAATCAGTCAATCCTAAAGGAAATCAACCCTGAATGCTCATTGGAAGGACAGATACTGAAGCTGAAGCTCAAATATTTTGGCCACCTAATGCGATGAGAAAACTCTCTGGAAAAGAGCCTGATGCTGGGAAAGACTGAAGGCAAAAGGAGAAGGGGATGGCAGAGGATGAGATGGCTAGATAGCATCACCGATGCAATGAATATGAACCTGAGCACACTCCGGGAGAGTGCGCAGGACAGGAAGGCCTGGCGTGCTATGGTCCATGGGGTCACGAAGAGTCGGACACAACTGAACGACTGAACAACAACAACAACAATCAATGGCTACTAGTCCTGGTGGCTATATGCTGCCTCCAGTATCAGCCCAAATCCCCCAAAATCACTGCCTGCAAGGGGGACATGGATTGGTATGAGCAAGCTAACTTCTCCCCAAATTATCTAATAGCTTGGACGTGAGCCTTTCCCTAAATGCCAAAACAAAAAGAAGGGACTCAGGAATGGACTTAAGGTATGTGTTTTTCTTTAATGTATCGGCACCAAAATTATACTGCCATTCTCGTTTTAGAAGGGATGAGCTCTGGTTAAGAGACACTTGATTTCAAAATGGGGAGTGCTGAGATAACCAACAATGTTTCTCATCTTCTCTGTCTTTCCAGCTCCACTCTTTTCTGAGAAATTTTTGGTTTTCCAATACTACAGTGGATGGAGTGTATCTGGATGGGGACGGGGAGCTGACAGCCAACTTTGATATTTTCTTGAACTGGGTGGCGCCGCCCCATGCCTCCGTTGTTAAAACGAAAATTGGGAGTCTAGAAAGACAGGCATCCGCAGACCATGAATTCCACCTTGATGACGATCCTACTGTGTGGCATAACTATGTGAGGAAACCCAGGTCTTCCAGTTTTATACCTATTAATACAGGGGTCCTGCACTTGAGGGCACCAATGCACCTGCAGGGAACTTCAAGGATGTCCACACAGATCTTCACTCCTAGTCCTTGCCCCTTTCAAATATTCATTTTTAAATTTTAAGGTTGAAAAACAATAGGGTGCCAGATGGTTCTTGTTTCTATTGAACCTGCCACTGATCCGCTGTTCAGCAGGAATGAAGAGAAGGAAAGTGTTGCTTCCTGGCCCTGCTCAAGCTTCTTCCACCCACCCAGACTTTTCCCTTTGGACCTTGAGCTCCATTCCCAGCCTCTAGTCTGCTCTTTCTCTTCATCCAGTCCCTTTCTGTGCTCTTTCTGTCCCGTCCACCCCTTTGCCGTGCCCTCTCTCCTTCCCTCCCAAGGTCCACCCTTGCTCTTTCTCTCACCCCTTTCTCTTGCTGTTTCCACCCCCTTGAGACCTCTAGTCTTCCTAGTTCTCTCCCCAGCCTCTTCATGTCACTGTTTCTCCTTTTCCTAAGCTCTAGCCTTGCTATTTCTCCACCGCACAATGTTGTTTCTTCCCCCTCCTAGTCTCTAGACTCACTCTCTCCCCTCTGCCCCTTGCCTTGCTGTTTTCTCCTACCTCCCAGACAATGGCTTTGCTATTTCTCTCTGTTCACCTTTTTACTTCAGTGTCCCCCCCCCCGAGTTTATCGCCTAGCTGTTTCTCTCTTCTGTGCCCCGTTGCCTCCCTGTTCCTCCACCTGCGCTTCCAACCTCACACCTTCTTTCCTCCACCACATTTCCTCACTGTTTCTACCCCTCTGAGCCTTCAGTCTTGCTCTTTCTGCTGCTCTTTCCTCCTCGCTCACTGTCCCTAGCCTTCCACTTCCTCTCCAAGTTACCCATTCATCTCACTAATATTTCCACCTCCCAGCCCTTTGACTTGCTCTTTTTCTCTCCCTTCCCAGCTCCTTCTCTCCTTCTTTACACACACAGACGTGCGCACACACACACAGCACCTTCGTGAGTGGGGATTCTGATGGCAGAGCAGGAGTTGGAATGCCTGGTGAGGAACTGAGTGGTTGAACCTAGCATTGGGGTAGGGAAAACATTTTCTTTCCATTTGGGGCCGCGGTATTTTCCTTTCCTCTGAGGCTGGAGAAAGGTGTGTGTGTGTGTGTGTGTGTGTGTGTAAGATGAGTAGAGTGATGCTCTCTAGGCCTACTCAGAAGTAATTCCCACCAAATTCCACGTATGCCTGCCCAGAATGTCAACCTTAACTAGGTATTTGGATGTGCATCTGTGGGTCAAATGTGTGGGGAGGCTTGGGAGTCCAGATCCTTCCTCTGCCTGTATTCATTTTCTTTGGAGAATTAGTATTCTTTTGACTAGCCAGGCCCCCATATCAGCTTTGATGTGACTAGCTACATCCTCCGCAAAAGCCATTTCTACAGCAGTTGATGGGGAACATGGGGGGGGCTGTTGTGCTCATGTCCTGCTTGAGGGTTTCCCGTGGGCAGCTGGTTGGCCACTGTGTGAACAGAATGTTGGACTTGATGGTCCCTTGGTGTGATCCAATAGTGCTCTTCATATGTTCTTATGTTCATTTCTTGGTGGGACACAGAGGAGTTTCTCAAATAACAAAATGTGTCCACAAGTCCAAATAGAGTGGAGACCGCTGCTTTAAGAAGGGGTCCATTTTGAGCATGAATGGGCAAGCTGAATGGGGATCATGGGAGTTGGAATCCAACAACTCTGCAGGCCATTAGATGGGAAAGCTGGCTTCTGCTGAATTCAACCAATCATCAGTCTAGGCCAGTACTGTCTAACCCAGGAGTGTTGAACCTTAGGCCGATGAGGCCTCGCTGCCCCACTTGGGGTCCCAGTCCAGCCCTCCATCACTCCCAAGAGAACAGTGCTCCCTTCCCCTGGCCACAACCCCTTTCCTTCAACTGCCAGTTCTTTGGTGGTCCCCAGCTTTTCCTTATTTTCCATCATTTCCCCTGGATCATTTTAGTTGCCTTTTTCTGCACCTTTTCCAGCTCTGTGGTATGGAGACCAGAACTCGTCATGGTATTCCAAGTACAAGATTTGTACAAGAGGAGTATGATCTTGGCAATGTATGTACAATTCATTTCCTAATTCTGCCTAACATGGAGTTTGCCTTTGTTACAGCAACTGCACCCTGGGCCAACATTTCCTTCAAGCTCTCCACCAATACCGCAAAATCCCATTCCTACTCAGTAACTGCTGGCTCACATCCCATCAGTTTGGAGTTTTGGCCCCAATATGCATTGCTTTACCCAAGCATAGATTGAACTGCATTTGCTCTTTTAACGACCATTTCCCCCAGTGCAGGCAGATCTATCTGGAACACTTTGCAATTCCGTTTGCTTTGAACCAATGCCAGAGCTGCCAGATACACCACTAACACTTTCCCCTTGACATTCTGGGTAGACCTTGCCTCCTTCGAGGTGCACACGAAGCTGCTCCCCTGGGTATGCCAAGGCGATTCAGGAAGGGAAGCCCATGTGCTGCTATGCTTGTGCCCCGTGTGCAGAAGGGACCATCTCCACTGAGGAAGGTAAGGGGATTCAGGAGGGAAAGGAATCCCTCAGGAACAGGGCAAAGATCCCCTTTAACATTTTCACTAAGGTGTCCCCACCCTTTTTTCAGGGTGGGGAGGGTTTGAAGAAAATGTCAAATGCAATTTGTTTCTTAGTGGTGGATAAGAAAAAAACACACACTGCAGAACACAGAGAAAAACATTAAAATATTATTTTTGCCAAAGCACACTTCTTCTACTTCTACTTCACCTTTATCGTCTTTTTCTCCTTCATTTTCCTCCTCCTCCTCCTCTTCCTCCATTTCAGATGCAGACCATTGTACCAGATGTCCAGAAGATCAGCATCCAAACCAGGATCGAGATCAATGCGTGCCCAAGGCTGTAACCTTCCTCAGCTATGAAGAACTTTTGGGGATCATCCTGGCTTCCTTTGCACTATTCTTGTCCTCAACCACAGGCTTTGTGTTAGGAATCTTCATTAGAAACCTAGAAACTCCCATAGTCAAAGCCAACAACCGGGACCTCTCCTACATTCTCCTCATCTCCCTGCTGCTTTCCTTCTTGTCCTCCTTCCTGTTCATAGGACAGCCGAGGAAAGCAACATGCCTCCTCCGTCAAACAGCCTTCAGCATCATCTTCTCAGTTGCTGTCTCTTCTTTGTTGGCAAAAACCATCACTGTGGTCCTGGCCTTCCTGGCCACAAGGCCAGGGAACAAGATGAGGAGATGGCTGGGGAAGAGTTTGGCCAACTCCATTGTCATTTCCTGTTCCAGTGTTCAGGTTGTGATCTGCACCATCTGGCTGGGGATCTGTCCACCCTTCCCTGCCTCTGACATGCACTCCCAGCCTGGACAGATCATCCTGCAATGCAATGAAGGGTCTGTCACTCTGTTTTATAGTGCCCTTGGCTACATGGGCTTCCTGGCTGCCATCTGCTTCACAGTGGCTTTCCTAGCCAGGAAGCTGCCCGGGGCCTTCAATGAAGCCAAGCTGATCACCTTCAGCATGCTGGTCTTCTGCAGCGTTTGGGTGTCCTTTGTGCCCACCTACCTGAGCACCAAGGGGAAATACATGGTAGCCGTGCAGGTCTTCTCCATCTTGGCCTCCAGTGCTGGGCTGCTGGGCTGCATCTTTCTTCCCAAATGCTATATCATGTTATTGAGGCCTGATCTGAACGCAAAGGAACATCTGATGATGAAAACAGAAGGTGGCACCTGATTCTTAAAGCAGTCTTTGAATTGCTGACAACGCTGACCTGCAGCAGCATAATCACACACACACAAAATCAGGCAAACGTCAGGCTAGGGATGTGAAGGCCTGGAAACAAACCAAACAATTTGGGGGGAGCATGGACAAAAGAAATATTGTCCTCTTCCCCGCACCCACCTCAGGCATTTTGTTTCATTTTCCATAAACGTGTGGAAAATAAAAATGTTGATTATGCAGAATTTTCCTTTAGAATGATGAATTAAAATTTTGAGCCATTTTGAGCTATCTTAAAAGCGATCTTAAATTGCTTTCAAACTTTGTGTGCTGAAGTTTTTTATATCAAGTTTTTGTTTTGTAATTTTTGGTGAAACACCTAGAGGGTTTCTGCTTTTCGCAGGGAATAAATCTAATAAATAAATAAATAAATAAATAAATAAATAAATACTATATATTTACTGGGTTCAGATAGCAGAAAAATCCACAATGTGTCATGCTGGCTTATTTAGCCCATTGTTGGGTATCATGTCCGTCGAGAATTTTTAAATCCATGATGGCTTACTTGGCTGAAACTTAAGGAGCCGCTCTGATAACCCACAACCTTCAGAAAAGGTTATTTCACCCACTGTAGGTTATCGTGTCATCTGGCACTCCCTGCGGCTTATTCCGGTCCCCTGCAGAACTGGCTGGCAGGAACAGGGGAATAGGGAAAGAATGGCTCACTTATCCACAAAGAGGTACTGTTCTGCAATTCTCCACTTCAGCATCCGGAGGCTTCCCAGGAAAGCACCCCCCTGCACAATTCTGCGCCACGCTGTCATGGAGTTCTAGCTCACACCCTTTGTTTCTGTCTTGCATATTGTTGCGTGAAGAAGCAACATTGTGCTATTATACACTACAGCATTGGAAGGCTCTCCACAACGGGACCCCAGCTGTGCAATTCCGTGCCGTTCCAGCAAACTGTCTAGCAGTCAGAGCTAGACAGTCAGAGCTAGACACCCCCTTTTCCCCTTTCTGGCTCCTTCTCTGAGGAGTGTTCGAAAGTCACTTACCTCGTCTCGCAGCTTGCTTCGCAGTGGGGGGGAGGCGCTTCGCTTCTCCCCCCAAAATTCAGGCCGGGGGGGGAGGTGCCTCGCCTCGCCTTGCCCGGCCGAAATTCAGGCCAGGGGGGAGGCGCCTTGCCTCGCCCGGCCGAAATTCAGGCCGGGGAGGAGTAGGGATGCACGAAAGTCACTTACCTGGTCTCGCAGCTTTTCACGGTGGGGGGGAGGCGCTTCGCTGCTCTCCCCGCGAAGTTCAGGCTGGGGGGGAGGCTTCCCACCTCGCCCGGCTGAAATTCAGGCCGGGGGGCAGGCTTCCTGCCTCGCCCGGCTAAAATTCAGGCAGGGGAGGAGGCGCCTCACCTCGCCCGGCCACGAAATTAAAAGTTAAAAAAAAAACACGCCCCCGTGATAGGCTACGTGATGATTAACGTAGCCTAGCATGGCTAGATCTGCAAAGACAGCCGTGATAGGCTACATAAATCGTCACGTAGCCTATCACGGGTGACTTAAAAAAAAAAAAAAAGCGTGTACGCAAATGGCGGCCCCCATAGGGAGTCACCATTCGCGTTCCTTATTTGGTCGCTGTAGTCTACGTAAATCTTTACGTAGACTACAGCGACCAAATAAGGAACGTGACGATTTACGTAGCCTATCACAGCTGACTTTGCAGATCTAGCCATGATAGGCTACGTTAATCGTCACGTAGCCTATCACAGGGGCATTTTTATTTTTTTACTTTTCTTGGAATGGCGGCGGCGGCAGCCGGTCAAAAGACCGGCTGCCGCCCCCACGCCTGTCGAAGCCCTGCCGAACCGCCGCTGGGACCCGCCGCCGGGAGCGACATTCGGGAAAGGTAAGTCCCATCCCGGGGGGGGCGGGGGGGGCAGAGAATTTCTCCCCAAAACTACTTTGGGGAGCCGAATGCATTGGCGCTCAGCCCCCCGAAGTTTCGGTGAGAAATTCTCTGACTCTCCTACCTTCTCTATGAAAAAGCAAAGTCCGGAAGTACCGCTCTGCTGTGGGTGGTGAGGGAAAGTTGTGTGTCAAGTTTTGTCCCAATCCTGAAAAGTTCCAGGGGTTTACAGACTTCACCCCCTTTTTGGCACCTGGGATTTTCACCTTTAAAACCATAGAAAATACTGCAGTAGCTGGTTTCAGCTGTCCCACATACTTTGGTAGCGCTAACCCACCATATATGACACTGCAGTAGCCCTTCAGATGTGAAACTGTGATATAGCGGCAGAGCGCTTAAGAGATAGTCAGAACAGATGATGCTTTGCCAGCAATGTGTGTGTATGTGTGTGTGTGGGAGGGGAAATGCACAATTGAAAGGCCTGTGGGTGCGGTGGGTGCCTCCCAACTAGGCAAGGCTACCAATGAACCTTTGCCCTGATCCTGCAAACCCCCAAGGGTTTATTCATGCCATTCCTCTTTGGTGCACACTGGTATTTTGCTCCTTGTAGCCCCTGCTGTGATCTAATGAATGGGAGTGTCAAGGTTCCTCTGATGACCTGGACCTCCTCAGCAACTCCTTAAGGATCTCTTGCCTCCTTGAGTCCCACCTTCTTTCTTTTAAATTTACCCTTCCGCAAAAGTGTAAGTTAGGCTCAGATGTGGGGTGATTGACACTTCACCCCACATCTGACTGACTCTTTGGTCTTCGTCTCTCCAGTCTCACACTGGCCCTCACTGGCTCTCTCTCCCTTTTTATCCCCTCCTTCCCCAAATCCGAAATTACGGTTTCAAACCTGACGAAATGAAACCTAACTCAGGAAAATGAAACTTAATCAGGAAAATGAAGCTACTCTTCTCAGAGATACCCCCTCTCCCTCCACCCCTGAAAACCAGGCTTCTAGGCCTGACCTTTCCACCATGTCTCTTTAGGCCTCAAACATTCCCAAGGTGAAACTGTGCCGCTGCTCGGGCAGGAGGACTGCAGTGGGACAAAGTTGTAAACTTCCCAGAGAGCTTCTGCTATTAGACAGTAAAAAAAAAGGTAAAGGTGTCCCCAACCAGTCGTGTCCGACTCTGGGGTGCGGTGCTCATCCCCGTTTCTAAGCTGAAGAGCCAGCGCTGTCCGAAGACGCTTCTGTGGTCATGTGGCCGGCATGACTGAACACCGAGGTGCACGGAACGCTGTTACCTTTCCCGCCGAGGCGGTACCTATTTATCTACTTGCAATTTCTTGCTTTCGAACTGCTAGGTTGGCAGGAGCTGGGACTGAAGACGGGAGCTCACTCCGTCACGCAGCACTCGGGTCTCGAACTGCTGACCTGCCGACCTTCCAGTCTGCAGTTCAGCGTCTTAACCACTAAGCCACCGTGGCCCATTGGACAGTATAGAAATGTAATTAACCATAATAATGATGACGATGATGGATGGGGAGGTGGGTTGGATTCCATACACTTACTCATTAGCCCAGTTATGTGGTGTGGAATATTTCAAAAATACGCTTCTGTGAGTAGCTTAAGCCAGCATGGCTTAAAGTGACGTCCAAACATGGCCAGTGTAAGATTTCTGGAAATTTGCAGCCGTGGTGGATTAAAAAAAAAATATATCTCTGTTATATTCCCAACATTGCTGTTTCTTCCATTCTTTACTAAATATATTGATTGAATGTATCTTTGACTGATAAACACTTAAGAATGTTCCAAGTCATGCTCAATTTCCCAGCATGTGACAAAGTCAATAAAATGTGCATCCTTGAGTGTTTCAGTTTGGTTCTCTACAGTCTATACTGTGTTTCTGGTCTTCTTTGGGTTATTTTGACTGATTGATGGATTGATTGATTAGATTTCTATATCACCCATTAGCTGAAGCTCTCTGGGTGGTTCACAAAAGAAATATAAAACCATAAAATATAATAATGTAAAACATCATATAAAAACATGATTTACAAAGAGGAAAAACAAGTAGGCACGAAGATAAAAGGCAGCAGCAATGCAAAGATCTAAAAATGCAATTTGAAGGGCTATCACGGCCTAAATGGGGAAGCGAATGGCGGCCACAGACACGGCCGCCATTCGCAAAGCATCGCGGACGGCACCAGGTAAGGGCTCTGTTTCGCGCACCTTTCGCGGGGTGGTGGGGCGGGGGGCTTCGTTCCGCCACGGATTTCGGGGGGCCAAATGCACTGGCGTTCGGCTTCACTGAGATCTGTGGGGGAATCCTCTGACATCCCTACGTGGTTGCCTTGGTGAAGGGCTTGGTGGATCTATGAAAAGACCAGCATTGTATTCCAAAGCAGGTTTTGACACTACAGGGCTCAACAGATGAAGGTCTAGTGGATGATGAGTCAGAGGGAGGAAGCACTTTAGCAGCTCATCAGATGGGAAGTCCAGGCAGAATGAGTAGCAGGCACTGCCCAGGCAGTAAAGATGGAGCAGCTCTTCCCTGGCAGGGAACCAGACCACTCCCAAAGTCCTTCTGCAGTGGTAGCTGCCAGTGTGGAGTTTTCGTATTGCAAGATCCTCTGGAAGTACGAACGAACTAGGCAGAAAGTATTTGCCAGAGAAAGACTATTGCAGTAGGGAAGTGTGCTAGGCAGTAAAAGATGTTGCCACCAGCAAAGCTTATAAACAGGCATGGCCAGTAGCTCATTATCGGCGATTCTGCCTCGACAAGGGATTTTTGCCCACCAGCAAGTATATGTTTTATGCCATTTGCGTCCCTGCGGAGTCCGTGATAGGCTACGCAAGTATTTACATAGCCTGTCACAGCCAAAAACATGAATGCAAATGGCGGCCGCCGTAGCTGCCGCCATTTGCGTCTGCAGGCTCCAGACGCCTGCGAATGCACCCAGCAGGCAGCTCTGCGGAGTTGCCGCAGAGCGGAGCCAGCCGGGTTAGGATTTCAGGGGGAGGTGTGGAGCAAATCACCCCTGCGAAAAGGATCCCTTCTTCCAAGTGTATAATGCACTGCAGAATTTCAAATGGGAAGTTACCAGAGTTACTACAGATAACTGTACCTAGGCTATCTCCGTCCAGATAGGATCATAGTTTGTAAGCTGATAAAAGACGCTCTGTGCCACTGAGGCCACCTTACTTCCAATGACAGTGCTGGATCTAAGAGAAAACAAAAGCAACCCCCCGATCCTTTTGGGGGGTGCAAGCCCCTCCAGCACAGGTTGAATACCACTCATCTGGGCAGAAGCTGACTATCTGTCCTTCCCTCTTATCTAAATTGAGACTCAGTTTATGGGCCCTCATCCAGTCCATTACTGTACCCAGACACTGATTCAGAACAGCCACCCTCTCATCTGGATTGGCTGAAAAGGAGGGATAGAGCGCATATTGGTGACACCTCAGCCACACCTCCAGATAACTTCCCCAAGATACCATTTGCGTATGCTGTTGTTGTTGTTTTTTTTGCTTTCCGTGATAGGCTACGTAAATACTTATGTAGCCTATCACGGCAAACAGCAGACGCAAATGGTGGCCGCGGCAGCCAGTCAAAAGACCAGCCACTGCCGCTGTTGGATCTGCTGCTGGAACATCCGCCCCAGGTAAGCTTTGTCCAAGGGGAATCTGTGGGGGTGGGGGCGGGAGGTGGGAGGCCGTTCCACCACGAATTTCAGGGGGCCGAATGCCAGTAGATTTGGCCTCACTGAAATCCGTGGTGGAATTCTCCGCCATCCCTACTTTTTACACTAGTACTAATACCTTAAACCTAATACCTTAGGCAGCTTTCCCCCTCTGCAAGGGTGGGGGGCCTATTAAAATGGTCCGCCCCCGGAGATTAATGGATTCCGATGGATTCCAGAGGGCTCTGGGGGATTTTCCTGCTGGTATGGCTGGTGCTCCTGTCGAAGCCCAGGTCGCTCTGTGGAATGCAGAGATGACTCTGGCGGTTGACATGGTCGTGCCCAAGCGCCCTCTGCCTCTGAGCAGAGCCCGGCCAGCTCCTTGGTATACACCTGAGCTGAGGGCAATGAAGCAAGAGGGGAGACGGCTAGAACGCAGGTGGAGGAAAACTCGTGCTGAGTCTGACCGAACACAGGTAAGAGCCCACTATCGAGCCTACTCTGTGGCGGTGAGGGTGGCAAAGAGACAGTTCTTTTCCACCAGCATTGCATCTTCTCAGTGTTGTCCAGTGGAGCTTTTCCAAGTGGTTCGTGGCCTGTTACATTCTGGGCCAGGGAGAGAGACGGTGGAACCCTCGGTAGCACGCTGTGACGAGTTTGCACGGCACTTTGAGGATAAAGTCGCTCAGATTCGTCATGAATTGGACACCACCATTAATGCAGTTCCATTGGTAGAGGCGTTCAGAGCACCGTCTGGTCCAGTTTTATTGGATGAGTTTCAGTTGCTGAGGCCTGAGGATGTGGACAAGGTGCTTGGCCAAGTCCGATCGACCACTTGCGTGCTTGACCCTTGCCCTTCATGGCTTATTAAATCAAACAAGGAGGGGATGTCTGGCTGGGCCCAAGAGGTTGTCAATTCCTCCTTGAGAGAGGGAGTGGTGCCTGCCGCTTTAAAAGAGGCAGTAATTAGACCACTCCTGAAAAAGCCTAACCTGGACCCAGAGGATGTTAACAATTATAGGCCAGTGGCCAACATCCCCTTCCTGGGCAAGGTGCTTGAGCGGGTGGTTGTAGGACAACTCCAAGCACTCTTGAATTAAATGGATTATCTAGATCCGTTTCAATCAGGCTTCAGGCCTGGTTTTGGAATGGAAACTGCCTTGGTCGCCCTGTGGGATGACCTCTGCCGGGAGAGGGACAGGGGGAGTGCGACCCTGTTGATTCTTCTGGACCTCTCAGCGGCCTTCGATACCATCGAACATGGTATCCTTCCGGATAGGTTGTCTGGGTTAGGAGTTGGAGGCACTGCACTACAGTGGTTCCGCTCCTACTTGGATGGCAGATTCCAGAAGGTGGTGCTGGGGGATTATTGCTCTGTGCCATGGCAATTGTGCCATGGGGTTCCACAGGCTCTATTTTATCCCCCATGCTGTTGAACATCTACATGAACCCGCTGGGGGTGGTTATCCGGAGGTGTGGGCTGAGGTGCCATCAATATGCAGATGACACCCAGCTCTACCTCTCTTTCTCATCAAAACCAGCTGAGGCAGTGGCTGTTCTGGATCAGGGCCTGGGCACGGTAATGGACTGGATGAGGGCCAATAAACTGAAACTCAATCCAGACAAGATGGAGGTACTGTTAGTGGGTGGTTCGTCTGCCCGGCTAGGTGATATTCCACCTGTTCTGGAGGGGGTTGCACTCCCCCTAAAGGATCAGGTTCGTAGTTTGGGGGTGCTGTTGGATCCAGAACTGTCACTTGAGGCACAGGTGAACTCAGTGGCATGGAGCATTTTTTATCAGCTTAGGCTGGTATACCAACTACGCCCTTATCTGGACAGAGATAGCCTAGCTACAGGTATCCATGCTCTGATAACTTCTCGTCTGGATTACTGCAATGTGTTATACGTGGGGCTGCCTTTGAAAACGGTCTGGAAACTTCAGCAGGTCCCAAATAGGGCAGCAAGATTGTTAACAGAGACTGGCCTGCGAGCTCATATTACGCCAGTACTTTTCCAGCTGCACTGGCTGCCAGTCCATTTCCGGGCCCGATTCAAAGTGCTGGTGTTAACATTCAAAGCCCTTAACGGCTTGGGGCCAGGTTACCTGAAGGATCGCCTCCTCCCATATGTGCCTGTCTGGACCTTAAGATCATCATCAGTGGCCCTTCTCCTTGAGCCCCTGCCAAAGGAAATGAGGCGGGTGGCTACTAGGAGGAGGGCTTTTTCTGCTGTGGCACCCCGGCTCTGGAATGAGCTCTCTGTTGAGGTTTGCCTGGCACCTACATTGTATTCCTTTCGGCGCCAGGTGAAGATTTTTTTATTTTCCCAGGCATTTTAGCATTTTAGCTTTCTAAATTTTTAGCTTTGCTGTTTTAAATCTGTATTTTAAACTCCTGCACTGCTGCTAGGTTGTATTGTGGTTGTATTGTTATATTGTGGTTTTAATGTTCTATATATTTTAAATTGTTTTATTGTGTGTTGTTTGGTTTTAATTTTTGTGAACCTCCCAGAGAGCTTTGGCTATTGGGTGGTATAGAAATGAAATAAAAATAAATAAATAAATAAACAAATAAATAAATACATAAATACCTTAAAGCAAATAGGCAGCCAGTGCAGTTCCCTCTGCAGAGGAGTTACATGCTGAAACGGTGCAGCTTCCGACAACAGCCAAGCTGCTGCATTCTGCACTGGCTCCAGCTTCCAGACCAGCCTTAAGGGTAGCCCCAGCATGGTGTAGTGGTGAGACTGCTGGACTGGGAGCCGGGAGATCCGGGTTCTAGTCTCCACCCAGTCATGGAAGCTCATTGGGTGACTTTGGGCCAGTCACAGACTCTCAGCCCAACCTACCTCACAGGGTTGTTGTTGTGAGGGCAAAATGGAGAGGAGGAGGAGGAGAATGTAAGCCGCCTTGGATTCCTTGCAAGAGGAAAAAAGGTGGGATATACGTAAATGCAATAAAGAAAGAAAGAAATGGATTCCAGTCCATTTAAAAAGCAATCCAGTCTTGAGGTTATTAATGTCAGTACCACTGTGGTCAAGCTATCCTTGTCCAGGAGAAGCCAGCTCCATAGCGCTGGCGATATGGTAATGGCGGCAACCATTACCATATCACTGGGAGGAATACGGCCACAAATGGCATATTGGACACCACTTGCAGCTCTAAAGCCCTCAGTTTAACCTAATCGCATCCATTGATGGCTGCATTTAGGTTAAACTCAGCGCTTTATGGCCTGAGTGGCAGTAGGCTTTATGGCCTAAGTGGCATCCACTACACCATTTGCAGCCATATTCCTCCCAGCGATATGGTTATGATCCATTTCAGTCAGGCTTCAGGCCTGGGCATGGGACAGAGACAGCCTGGGTCACCTTGGTGGATGATATGGGGAGGGCTCTGGATAGGGGCGAATGCTCCTCCCTTGTTCTCCTTGACCTCTCAGTGGCTTTTGATACCATTGACCACAGTATCCTCCTGGACCACCTGGAAGGGTTGGGCATTGGAGGCACCGTATTGCAGTCCTTCCTTTCCAGCAGGTAGCAGATGGTAGCACTGGGAGAGGAGGTTTCGGACCCGTGGCCGCTCACTTGTGGGGTGCCACAGGGTTCCATCCTCTCCCCAATGCTATTTAACATCTATGTGAAGCCGCTGGGGGCTATCATCAGGAGGTTTGGGGTGTGGTGTCATCAGTATGTGGATGACACACAGCCCTACCTCTCATTCAAATCTTCACCAAGGTTGGCCGTAGAATCCCTGTCCAAATGTCTGGAGACAGTGAGTGGCTGGATGGGGTGGAATAGGCTGAAGCTGAACCCTGACAAGACCGAGGAACTTTTGGTGGGAGACAAGAGGAGGTTGGGGGATGTTGACCTGGTGTTGAATGGGGTACGGCTACCTTTGAAAGACCAGGTCCGCAGCTTGGGGGTCATTTTGGACTCCCAGCTGTCCATGGAGGCTCAGGTGTCAGCTGTGAGCCGGACAGTGCTGTACCAACTCCATCTGATAGGATCTGCGCCCCTACCTTCCTGACCATCTGCTCCCATTGGTAGTACATGTAGGGATGGTGGAGAATTTCTCCACGAATCTTCGGGAGGCTGAGTGCCGACGCATTCGGCCCCCCGAACGTGTTGGGGAAATTCTCCGCCGGCCCACCACCCCCCCACCCGGGATGGGACTTACCGTGGCCAAATGTCCCTCTCGGCGGCGGGTCCCGGCGGCAGTTCGGCAGCATTTCGTCGGGGCGGGAGCGGCGGCCGGTCCCCCGACCTGCTGCCGCCGCCACCATTACAAAATAAAAAAGTAAAACACACACACACACACACACACCCGTGATAGGCTACGTGACGATTTACGTAGCCTATCATGGCTAGATTTCCAAAGTCAGCCATGATAGGCTACGTAAATCTTCATGTAGCCTATCACGGGTGACTTTGGGAAAAAAAATAAAAGCGCGTATGCAAATGGCGGCGGCCCATGGGTGCCACCATTTGCGTTCCTTATTTTGGCACGTCTAGTCTACGTAAAGATTTACGTAGACTACGGCGAAAATAAGGGCAACGCAAATAGCATTCCCTTATTTTCGCCATAGTCTACGTAAATCTTTACGAAGACTACCCCTGTCCAAATAAGGAACGCAAATGGCGGCGCCCATGGGCCTCCGCCATTTGCGTACGCGCTTTTTTTTTTCTTCCAAAGTCAGCCGTGATAGGCTACGTGACGATTTACGTAGCCTATCACAGCTGTCTTTGGAAATCTAGCCGTGATAGGCTACGTTAATCCTTACGTAGCCTATCATGGGTTTTTGGTTTTTTTTTCACTTTTTCTTTCGCAGCCAGGGAGACGGGGCACTTCTCCCCGGACTGAATTTCGGCTGGGCGAGGTGGGGGCCCTCCCCCCCAGCCTGAATTTCAGCCGGGCGAGGCGGGGCGCTTCCCCCCCCTCGCCTAAACTTCGGGGGGAGGTGCGAAGCGCCTCCCCCCCACCGCGAAGCAAGCTGCAGGACAAGCTCCCCTTTTGTCCATCCCTAAGTACATGCCCTGGTCTCCTCTTGTTTAGACTACTGTAATGTGCTTTACATGGGGTTACCCTTGAAGACAGTTCGGAAGCTGCAGATGGTACAGAATGTGGCCACTTGCCTGATTAAAGGCAGCCGCCAGTGAGATCACATCTCCCCAGTGCTGAAGGAGCTGCACTGGTTACCAGTTGTTTTCCAGGCCAAATTCAAGGTGGTTTTGACCTTTAATACCCTACATGGTTCTGGCCCAGCCTATCTCAAGGAATGCCTCCAGCAACACCAGATAGGCTGCTCAACAAGAGCAGCCTTGGATGGCATTCTCTCTGTCCCATCAGCCAGGACAGCTAGGCTGGTGAGGACGAGGGAAAGGGCCTTCTCTGTGGTGGCCCCCACGCTGTGGAACTCCCTCCCTAGGGAACTCCGCCATGCCCCCTCTTTAATGTGCTTCCACCACGCATTAAAAACGTGGTTGTTCAGGCAGGCATTTGGGGTGGGTTAGGGTAATTTTAGAAATGTGATGTTTTTAATGTTGAATTGTATTATTTTGAACTATTTTTATTGTTGTACATTGCCCAGAGTGGCTGGGTGACCAGCCAGTTGGGTGATTAATAAATGTAATAAATAAAAATATAATAAAATAATGGTGGCCGCCATTACCATATCACCAGCGATATGGAGCCGGAGTGCCATTACTGCCAGAATCCTCCTGGAGCGGAAGTAAGCGGAGCTGTTCCGCCATGGATTCTGGAGCCAACAAAGAATCTGGTGTCTGTTGAGTCCGCGGCGGATTTCTCTGACATCCCTACGCTCTAGAGCATGCTCGGTTGTCTTCACTTTGAGTCTTGCACCATGTGCGCTCTAGCCGATGTCCAGCCTGTTTCACTGAGCGCAGCTCCCCAGTACACCAGGGAGCCGAACGGGCTACACAGTGCCAGAGAGGGCACTCGGGTACAATCAAGTCAAAGGCCCTCCGCATCTCACTGTTCCACCGTGAGGCTAGGGCCTCGGCTAGATCACCAGGCACCAGCTCTCTCCACTGGAAAATCCCCAAGAGCATTCAGAAATCCATGGGATTCCATCAGTCTCCTGGGGAAGACCATTCGAATAGGTCCCCTACCCCTGTGGGAGGAGAGTAACACCATAAGTTCAAATCTCACCAGGAAGTGGTCTGACCATGACAATGGGGTTACTTGGAGACCCCCAATCTTCAGACTACCCATCTCACAAGTTGGAGCAAAAACCAAATCAAGGGTGTGCCCTGCTTCATGTGTTGGGCCCATGACACACTGAGTCAGCCCCATGGTTGTCATGGAGGCCATGAAGTCCTGAGCTGGAACTCCAGAGACAGCCTCAGCATGGAAGCTGAAGTCACCCAGAACCACTGTCCTGGGTTCCTCCAACACCACACTTGCAACTGCCCCCACCAGCTCAGTCAGGGAGGATGCTGGGCAGCAGGCTGGGCAGTACACCAGCAGCATCCTCAGTCTGTCTCCATGGCCCAACACCAGGTGCAACCCCTCAAAATCCACTCCCAGGTGGAGTGGTCTCCTGGTGATAGAGGTGGAAGTTCTGTGAGCCATGGCAGCTCCCCCGCCCCTGGGCCCTCCAACTTATGATGCTGCACTGAGTACTCAGGTGGGCAGAGCTGAGTCAGACTGACTCCACCCAGCTCACCCACCTAAGTCTCAGTAATACACATGCCAGGTTGGCCCTCTCATCCACGATGAAATCATGAATGAGTGTGGACTTACTGCAGACCAATCTGGCGTTAAATAGCAGCACTGGAAGACAGGAGGGCACAGTGGGAGAGCTACCAGCTACATGAGAGCTAGAGGAGGGGGGTAGAAGGGGAACAGTGATAAACACCTGTGGACCATTCTACTTTGATGTCCCAGCCCCCTCCTCCTGCCGTATCTCCTTCTGCCCCAAGTCACTGGAATAGTAGTGCCCCCTCCAGGGGTCCCTGTGTCAGAGTCTCCTAGGCACATCCTTACCACTGTAAAAATCCCCACACACTCTCAACAGCCACTCACCATTCAACTATACGATCAGCCATTCAACCCCCCCCCCCCCACTCATCCAGCAATCACTGTCAACGAAACTAACACAGTCACCGTTTGTGATTTGCGGTCCTAACTAGGGATGTACAAAAATTCCGCCACGGATCTCGGGGAGGCCGAATGCCAGCGCATTTGGCCCCCTGAAATCAGTGGTGGAACGGCCCGCCCCCCCCCCAGGACGAGACTTACCTTGGGTGGATCTTCCTTGTGGCAGCAGCTCTGACGGCGGCTCCAGTGGCGGCTCGGCGGCGGCGGCGGGTCTTCCGACCAGCTGCTGCCGCCGCCATTTCCAATTTAAAAAAAACAAAACAAAAAAACGTGATAGGCAATGTAAAGATTTACGTAGTCTATCACAGCAAGGTTTTTTTTAAAAAACGTGATAGGCTACGTAAATGTTTACGTAGCCTATCACGGCTGACTTTCATACATCCCTAGTCCTAACCAGCCGCTGGTCACAGGTAGGACATCAGGCTTATTAATCAACCAAAAAAAGCAGAGAACAAGTAAAGTGCTATTTCTTAGCCATGTAACCTACTTCCATTGGTTCATGCTCATTCTATCTCATCTGGAAGGTGGCAAAGCAGTTCTAGAGCAGTTTTTGGGATAAAACAGAAACTTTCGAAGGTGGGGACTTTGAGGGGGGAGTTGTTTGTCCACTTAAGATCAATCTGAGATTGCTGGATTCACCCGTTTCACCTACAGAAGAGTAAATGGCTTAGTGGGAAGTTCTGGCAAACATGTTTTTCTCCGTCGGCAGCACAGAGAGTTCAGGATGTGGTGGAGGTCTTTCTTCCCTTTATAATTATCAAAATCATGGTGATCTAGACTTCTTCTTCTTCTTGCCAACACTCCAGGGATTTCCCCCCACCCCCATGCTGCTTTTGAGACCAATAACATAAACATCAGGAAGAGGTGCAAAAGGAAGCAATGTCTTGCCATGAGCACGCAAGTAATGATGCCTAAATGCTTTGCACCCCACCGTGATCTTGGGCTGTGGTTCAGGGCTGGCAGGGATGCTGCTGGAGTGAGGTTGAATATCATCCCCTTTGGATCAGGAGCCCTGGCTGAGCTCCATCTGTCGTAGCAAACTCACTGCCTTCAGCCTTGGTCCTGGCAGAGGACTCTGGATTCTTCCAAGGGAGCAGCCACAAGGAAGGGGCCTGCAGCATGCATGCCAAACATGATACCTCTGCTGCTGCTGCTGCTGCTGCTGCTCTTTCAGCTGCTGCCCAGTGCAGCCTCGGGGCTGCAAGAGTCAAAGTGTCCGCTGAATTTAAGGAGAGATCGATATGAAGCTTGGAATCTTTTCAGAACAGGAGACCAACTCATTAGTGGGCTTTTACCGAAATTAAATGCTTTACTACAACTAGACACCTTTTCCCACCCTCCTTCTATCTTCATGAAAATGTAAGTCATGATGCAGGGAGGTATTTCATGCTCCTCCGCTGACTTCTAATTTCTTAGGCGTATAGAAAGGGGACAATAGCTGTGTTCTCGCCTCTATTCCTGGTTGTGATTCATTGAAACACAAACCCTCTAGTATGCGCATCCTGCTGTTTTCACCACAGCAGACCCTTCCTTGCTTTTTAAACTATGTGATTGGAGCTATGCTAAGTAGGTTCCTTCTAGGATAAACCCATGATCTCCAGTGACGAACTTCTCTTTGCCTATGGATTCAATGCAATTGAACTTTAGTATTTAGCTTTTCCTAGATCACCAGGAAACCACACCTATTTAATTTCCCAAGAACACAGTGTCACCGAGGAGATGCAGGTTCACTGAATTCTAGAATCAACACCAGAAGTGCTTTTATACAGGACTCTGAGATCAGGCATGTCTTTTCATCATTTACGTGATAATCTCAAACAGTTTTACTGGATTACAAAATAGGATATAAGAGCACACACCACATACAAAAGTACAAGTCGATGTTACAAATGAACACACTTCAAAAATCTTTCTAAGAAGTGTTTCAGGGCCACGCCTTCCTTTAAAAATGAGTAAAAGGCCTTAGGGCATGTAGTTCTGAGTAGAGTAGAGTAGAAGGAGTAGAGACTTCAAGGTGAACACAGGTTCCGACTTTTTCCAGCTCTGCCTTCTGTAATTATATGATTTTTTATTAACTCAATAGTAATGGTTGACAAAGAACGGAACTCAAGAGCAGCCCTCCTTAATAGTTAACTCTTTTTCTTTAAAATACCCAGCTATGATCAGAGAATTTCTAGCATCAGTCTGGTTCCAACGCATCTAATGGATCCTTGTATCTAATATTTTCTATGCTCTTTTATAAATGTTGTAGCTTATGAGCGAAGTAGGGACTTCTACTTCTAAATAAATAAACAAACAAACATATATTTATTTGCAAATTAGCCAATTATGTAGTTTGGTGTAAGAGTCTTGCAAATTGTGGGAACTGGCAAAAATGATGTTTAAAAGGGGGATCAAAAGGGTTAAATCTCAAAACCCCAATAATACAAGTTCAGCTAGAATATATGCTACAGTTTAGGAAAGGTAGCACCAAGTCAAAGTGGTCATCAACATGGTTAACGAGTATTGGCAAGGAAGCTATTAAAGACAAGAAGGCTTCCTTCAAAAAACAGAAGGCTTCCTCCCCAAAAGAAAACACAAATGAACACAGACTTCCACAAAGGAAAGGCAAGCAGACAATAAGCAAGGCCAAAAAGGCCAACGACAAAATAAATCTTTAAATATATCAGAAGCAGGAAACCAACTAGAGCGGCAGATCAACCATCAGAGGCTTTACAAGTAGCTGAGGAATGAAGGGAAGCAAAAAGCAAGGGAGAAAGGGGAAGATATATCCAACTGAATGCAGAGTTCCAGAGAATAGCAAGGAGAGACAAGAAGGCCTTCTTAAATGAACAATGCAAAGAAATCGAGGAAAACAACAGAATGGGAAAGACTAGAGATCTCTTCAAGAAAATTGGAGATCTCAAGGGAACGTTTTGTGCAAAGACGGGCATGATAAAGGACAAAGAAGGCAGGGACATAACAGAAGCAGACGAGATTAAGAAGAGGTAGCAAGAATACACAGAAGAACTATACAGGAAAGATCTGAATGTCCCTGATAGCCATGATAGTGCGGTCACTGAACTTGAGCCGGACATCCTAGAGCATGAAGTCAAGTGGGCCTTAGGAAGCATTACTAACAACAAAGCTAGCGGAGATGACGGTATTCCAGCTGAGCTATTTAAATCCTAAAAGATGACGCTGTTAAAGTGCTGCACTCAATATGAAACAAAGCAAAACTCTGGTTGCCCACTGTGTGAACAGAATGTTGGACTAGATGGACCTTTGTCTGATCCAGCATGGCTCTTTTAAGGTTCTTATGTTCCAAGACCAGAATTGAGATTCTTTCGAAATGCAGGCAATTTTCCCCCAAGGTAGCAGAATTTATGGGTCCTCTGTAACAAAAACAAATGGTGTCCTTTGTAACAGCACCATTGAGCTGCAGCCTTCCAGCCTACCTGGCTGAGTGGATTTTAAGCAAGATATAATTGTTTAAAATACTTATATGTCTCAGATGGGATAAGTAATCTTTAACTTGAATTTGGTTGGAGCTCCAACCACATTCTGCAGCCTGCCCTGGTGTTCCAAGGGCAAAGATCACAGCTGAGCCCCCTATTTGCATCTCTGGTGTCTCCTTCCTAAAACCCTTATGCTCAAGACAAGCTCTCTGGAGAAGTTGCCTTGAAGAATCAGAGACCCTCACTGGTTTGACGGCCTTCATAGCCAAGAAAACACCAGACACCCTTTATCCCCTTTCTTTTCCTCCTCCCATGAGTGTTAGGGACTCTACTCTTCCTAATCCCCTCCTTCTTGTACGATCACCCCAACACACTCCTTCCATAGCAGTCTGTGCATGTCCACAGTTGTGTTTTGGGCTCCAGAACCAGCCTCTTTGAGAATGTTGGTAATTCCCCCATTTTCACAAGTGCTCTAGGCAGCCACCAACCATGTCATTGATTTGTCACTATTTAAAATCCTAAAAGATGATGCTGTTAAAGTGCTGCATTCAATATGTCAACAAATCTGGAACACTCAACAGTGGCCACAAGACTGGAAAAGGTCAGTTTACATTCCAATTCCAAAGAAGGGCAACGCCAAAGAGTGTTCAAACTACCGCACAATTGCGCTCATTTCACATGCCAGCAAGGTGATGCTCAAAATCCTACAAGCTAGGCTTCAGCAGTATGCGAACCGAGAACTACCGGAAGTACAAGCTGGGTTTAGAAGAGGCAGAGGAACTAGAGATCAAATCGCCAACATTCGCTGCATCATGGAGAAAGCAAGAGAATTCCAGAAAAACGTCTATTTCTGCTTCATTGACTACGCTAAAGCCTTTGATTGTGTGGATCACAACAAACTGTGGCAAATTCTTAAAGTGATGGGAGTACCAGACCACCTTACCTGTCTCCTGAGAAACCTGTACGAGGGTCAAGAAGCAACAGTAAGAACCAGACATGGAACAACCGATTGGTTCAAAATTGGGAAAGGAGTACGACAAGGCTGCATATTGTCACCCTGCTTATTTAACTTATATGCAGAGTACATCATGAGAAATGCCGGGTTGGATGAATCAAAGGTCGGAATTAAGATTGCTGGGAGAATGATCAACAACCTCCGATATGCAGACGATACCACCCTAATGGCAGAAAGCGAAGAGGATCTCAAGAGCCTCTTGTTGAGGGTGAAAGAGGAGAGTGCAAAAGCTGGTTTGAAACTCAACATTAAAAAAACTAAGATCATGTCATCTGGCCCCATCACTTCCTGGCATATAGAAGGGGAAGAAATGGAAGCAGTGACAGATTTTACTTTCTTGGGCTCCAAGATCACCGCAGACGGTGACTGTAGCCATGAAATTAAAAGACGCCTGCTCCTGGGGAGGAAAGCTATGGCCAACCTAGACAGCATAGTAAGAAGCAGAGACATCACCTTGCCGACAAAGGTCCGTCTAATCAAAGCTATGGTTTTCCCAGTAGTAATGTATGGCTGTGAGAGCTGGACTATAAGGAAGGCTGAGCGCCGAAGAATTGATGCTTTCGAACTGTGGTGCTGGAGAAGACTCTTACGAGTGCCCTGGACTGCAAGGAGGTCAAATCAGTCCATCCTAAAGGAAATCAACCCTGAGTGCTCCTTGGAAGGACAGATAATGAAGCTGAAGCTCCAATATTTTGGCCACCTCATGCGAAGAGAAAACTCCCTGGAAAAGACCCTGATGCTGGGAAAGACTGAAGGCAAAAGGAGAAGGGGACGGCAGAGGATGAGATGGCTAGATAGCATCACGGATGCAATGAATATGAACATGAGCACGCTCCGGGAGAGAGCGCAGGACAGGAAGGCCTGGCTTGCTATGGTCCATGGGGTCACGAAGAGTCGGACACGACTGAACAACTGAACAACAACAACAACAACTGCTCTTTCACCAAGAACAGTCACTGTGGTCCTGGCCTTCCTGGCCACAATGCAGGGAACAAGATGAGGAGATGGCTGGGGAAGATTGTGGCCACCTCCATTGTCATTTCTTGTTCCAGTTTCCAAGTTATCATCTATACTATGTGGCTGGGAATTTCTTCACCATTCCCAGAATCTGTGCTCCTAGCCTGGACAGGTCCTATTGCAAAGCCACAAAGGGTCTGTCACCATGTTCTGTACAGTGGCATTCCTAGCCAGGAAGCTGCCTGGGGCCTTCAATGAAGCCAAACTGATCACCTTCAGCATGCTGGTCTTCTGCAGTTTTGGGGTGTCCTTTATGCTCACTTACCTGAGCACCAGGGTGAAATACATGGTGACCGTTCAGGACTTCTCTATCCTGTGCAGCATTCATGGGCTGTATCTTTATTCCCAAGTGCAATTCCCAAGCTATTTAATTCCCAAATGAATTAATTCTCAAATTAGCAATACAAAGAAGCATATAACAACAACAAGAAGCTAAACCTGGAATCTGATTCTTAACAGATGCTTTTAAGTTTTGAGAATTAATACCCACAACAGCAGTAATACTAGGGAAATCAAGGGAAAGTTCCGCCTCAATGAACAGGTCCTCCAGTGCTGGCTTAGATGATCTGTAAGAGCAGTTCAATTATCTCAAATGTCTGCTCAGAATCTAAACCAAGGGCTATTGCACATGGAAGCCTGGGCCATGGACATCAGTGGCAGGCTCGACTTTCTGACACACACTGGCATCCCATCACAGAACACAAAATACAGCAAAAAGTTTTATTGCAACAGTTCAGGTTATGCAGATCGCTTTCCAAAGCTCACGACAAAGCTTACAGAGTTTATTGATCCCAGTAAATCAGAGGCTATTGGCACATTGCTTTGTTTCAAAGGAAGTCCCCAGGCTAAAAGCCACACAGAGAGAGTCAGTGTTCAAGTCTGGCAATATCTGTGTGTGTGTGTGTGTGTGTGTGTGTGTATTTAGATAGATAGATGATAGACAGATAGAAATAGAAATCTAGTCAGAGTCTTTAAAGGAACAGGATTTAAGGCAGACAAGAATTCAAAAAACATCCAGATGAGAAAGTATTCTGGGCCATTAAGACATTGCTCTTAGGAAAGGCTCTTTGGCCAGAGGACTGGCTTAAATATGTGTTTGGAAAGGTGACTCCAGACTTACTTTATTTATTTATTTATTTATTTATTTATTTATTTGCAATATGTCTATACCGCTCCTCATCAGAAGATTTCAGAGCAGTGAACAACATGATAAAAGAATACAACAATGGTTAAAAGAGTTAAAACATTTTTTTTTTTTTTAAGACAAACCCCAATAAAGCGGAGTTTAACAAACCACAGCTGGTCATGCAAGGAAGGCTACATTATTTTGCTGAGGCATTATCAGAATACAAAGGAGCATCTAAGAGCAAAAACAGAACATGGCATCTGATTTTTAAAATAGGCTTTTAAATGTTGACAGTTAAGAACCACAACAACGGTAATACTAGGAAAATCAGGGGAAAGTTCTGCCCCAACAAATACATCCTCAAATGATGGCTAGAAAATCTGTAAGAGCAGTGCTTCATTGTCTAAGATTCTAAAAGAGCGATGGGTAAGGCCAGATGCTGTTATACTACAGCCCCCATCAGCCTGATACTTCATGAGATTATGGGCTTTATAGTCCAAGAACATCTGGAGAGCCACAAGTCCCCCTCCCCTGTTCGAAATGGCTGTTAAAGCTGTATATCAGGAGGCAGAACATTTTCATCCCTGAGGGCTACATCAAGTGTGTGCCTGTGTGTCAGGGTCCGCACGTGTGTGCTCACACACAAAAATCCACGGACCCACATTCATTCATCCACACATTCACACTCCCTCACATACACACACCACCGATTCCCCCAGAGAAGCTCTCCCCCGCCCCAGATAGGACTGGTGCTAGTAATAGGAAGGGAAAGAGTTCCTTTAACTCCAATCTCTACTTTTCAGGCAGCAAATCTGGGGAGAGGGCTGGTGGTCCATACCTTTTGCACCCCTATTCTACACTGTTGCCAAATGTGCTCTCTAGACACATTTACTTGTGTACATTCCAAGTCACACATTCGTTAAGCAATCTCAAATTGGCAACCGTGCCTTTGAAAATGAGGGGAGGGGGTCTTATCCACAAAAGTATTAAAATGAACACAATCATTATGTTTTGGGAATTAGCTACTTTGTCAATCAGCATTTCTATGAACTCCAAAATGGAGGTAACTACTTCATAGAGTACAACGATATCATCACAAAATGAGCACGCAGGACAAAGGGTAACCTGGATTTTGTAAAAGTCCATGCACCAAGACTGAATTGTGGGGGAAATTAGTTTACAGTTCTGTTTGGAGTCTAAACCAAGGACCGCTCTGCATGGAAGTCTAGGCCACTGACATAAGTGGCAGGCCCGACTTTCTAACACACACTGGCAACCCATCACAGAAGACAAGATACAGTGAAACTTGTTATTGCAAGAGTTCAGGTTTCACAGAACAGCTTTCCAGAGCTTGCAGCAAAGCTTTCAATGTTTATAGGCCTGTTAATCAAATAGCCTAGGAAGATGCTATCGGTGTGTTCCTTTGTTTAAGAGGAAGTTCCAAGGCTAGTATCAATACAGAGAAAGCCAGCGTTCAAGACAAGATAGAAGGTAGGTAGGTAGGTAGGTAGACAGACAGACAGACAGACAGACAGACAGATAGCTTTCACTCAGAGTCTTTAATGAGACAAGATTCAAGGCAAACAAGAATTCATGAAAAGTTCAGGCAGGAAAGAATTCTGTGCAATTAAGATGTTGCTCTCAGCAAAAGGTCTTTGACGTGTGGACCGGCTTAAACAGAAGGTTGGAAAGAGCTACACTATGTTTCTGAGGGGATCAGAGACTCAGCAAATTGGGACCCTGACACTACTAGAAGACTGAAAAAATGCAGAGAAAGAGGCTTGGGAAAGCCAAGTTGCAAGAGTGGGGAGAAAACTGGCTCATGAAAGCTTCTCTGTCACAGCAAGGGGTGCTCTGAAGCTACATCTTGTGCACAGTCACGGTGGCAAAAAGGGAGGCCCTAACATTTGGGGAAGTTAAACTCAGAGCACTCATGGCAATTACTATGGCTGGGCTTCCAACAAAAACCTGTTCAAGAATAGACCAAATTATTGAGTACACACACAAGCACATGGCAGAACAGCATGGGCAAGAGTGGAGGCCATGATTTGTACAGCAAGAACATCAAGAAGAACATCTCAGCTGTGCTTCTCCAGGAGCCTCCACCAAAGGAAGCGAGGTGGATGGCTACTAAGAAGAGGGCCTTTTCTGTTGTGGCACCCCTGTCATGGAATGAGCTTCCCAGAGAGGCTCACCTGGCACCAGGTGAAGACCTTCTTATTTTCCCAGGCATGTTAGTCTTTCAGTTTCTATTGTTTTATATCCCTCACAGTATTGTAAATCTTTGCATTGCTGCTAGGATTCATTTTGTTTTTTGCTTTGATTTTATACTGTACTTTTAAACTTTTATATTGTAACCTACGTTGAATTTTATGGTTCAGATATTGTGTATTGCCCCAAAAGCTTCAGTGATTGGGCAGCATAGAAAGGTGATAAATGGGAAGGGATGTGGGACCTCTCTCAAGGTAACTTCAACTCTCTGGAAAAAAAAATATGTAAAGTGTAATTCATTCATTCATTCATTCATTCATTCATTCATTGTTATTTTGATTTTTTAAAATGTATCTCCTGGCTTTCAGAGAAACTTTCCAAGCTGGCAAAGTTTTAAGAGTTGTTTCTTCACTAAAGATCAATACAGCATTGCTGATCTGCCCCCTGTTTCACCTATAGAAGAGTGTATGGCTTATTGGTAAGTTCTTAGAAACATGTTTTTCTCCAGCTGCTCACCTCTGCATGAATCCGCAAAGAGATTTTAGGATGTGCCAGAGGTCATTCTTCCCTTTATAATTATTAAAATCCTGGTGATCAACTCACCTGCTTCTTGTCAATGCACCAGGGATTTCCCCTGGTGATTGCTTTTGAGACCAATAACGTAAACATCAGGATCAGGTGCAACAGGAGGCAATTCCTTGCACTGGGCATGAAATTATTGATGCATAAATACTTTGTGCACCACAGAGATGTTGGGCTGTGGTTAGGGTAGGCAGGGCTGCTGCTGAAGTGAGGTTTAATATCACCCCTTTGGATTAGAAACTCTAGCTGGACTCCATCTGTATCAGCAAAGTCACTGACTCCAGCCTCGGTCTATCAAGAGGGATTTGACTTCTTCTAAGTGAACAGCCACAAGGGTGGTGACTGCAGCAAGCATGCCCAGGACGATACTTCTCGTACTGCTGCTATTTCTGCTGCTCCCCTGTGCAGCCTGGGGGAAGCTGAAGTCAAAATGTCCATTGGATTTAATCAGGGACCAATATAATTCTTACAATTTTTACAGCCCAGAAGACCACCTCATTGGTGGGATCTTACCTATGCTACATGCTATATTTCAACCAACCTCCTTTTCCCATCCTCCTTCTATCTTCATTGAAATGTAAGTAATGATGCAGTGCTGTCTTTTATGCTCCTCCACCAAGATCTGATTTTTTTTTAGGCATGCTGAAATGGGGCACTTAAAACCAAAAGGGATTGTGAAGTGCTCCAAAAAGATATCTCCAAACTGGGAGAATGTGCATCAAAATAGGAAAAGTGGTTCATTTTAAGCAAGCGGAAAGTAGTGCATGTGGGACAAAAAGTTCTGACTTCATGTATACACTGATGGGATCTGAGCTAGTAGTGACTGGCCAAGAAAAAGATCTTGGGGTTGTGGTGGACAGCTCGATGAAAATGTTGACATAGCATGTGACTGCTTTGAAAAAGGGAAATTCCATGTTAGGCGTAATCAGAAAATGAATTGGCAATAAAACTGCCAAAATTTATACTCCCCTTGTAAAAATCTACGGTGTTACCACACTTGGATTAATGTGTACAGTTCTGATCACCACACCTAAAAAAGGATATGACAGAGTTTGGAAAAGTGCGGAGAAGGGCGACTAAAATGATCAAGGGACTACAGCAAGTCCTCTGTGAGGAAAGTTTACAACATCTGGGACAGTTTAGCTTATTAAAAAGGTGAGTCAGGGGAGGCATGGTAGATGTGTACAAAATTATGCATGGTGTTGTGGTATTCGATAGGAAGACGTCTTCCTTGCTCTCTCATAATGCTAGTATCTAAAGGACTCATCCAGTGAAGCTGATTGGTGGGATATTCAGGAAAGAATAAGGTAGTAACTCTTGGTAATGTGCAGTGTCCAACTGAGGACTTTGCATCCAACAGCACAGATGGCTTTCCAAGGGGATTAGAACAATTTGTGGAGGATAAGGCTATCAATGGCTACTAGTCTTGATGCCTACATGCTGCTTTCAGTATCAGAGGCTGCATACCTATGTACACCAGTTGCTGGGGAACATGGGCAGGAAGGTGCTGTTGCACACATGCCCTTTGTTGTTCAGTCGTTCAGTCGTGTCCGACTCTTCGTGACCCCATGGACCATAGCACGCCAGGCCTTCCTGTCCTGCGCTCTCTCCCGGAGCGTGCTCAAGTTCATATTCATTGCATCCGTGATGCTATCTAGCCATCTCATCCTCTGCCGTCCCCTTCTCCTTTCGCCTTCAGTCTTTCCCAGCATCAGGGTCTTTTCCAGGGAGTTTTCTCTTCGCATGAGGTGGCCAAAATATTGGAGCTTCAGCTTCATTATCTGTCCTTCCAAGGAGCACTCAGGGTTGATTTCCTTTAGGATGGACTGATTTGACCTCCTTGCAGTCCAGGGCACTCGTAAGAGTCTTCTCCAGCACCACAGTTCGAAAGCATCAATTCTTCGGCGCTCAGCCTTCCTTATAGTCCAGCTCTCACAGCCATATGTGTTTCCCATGGGCAGATGATTGGACACTGTGCGAACAGAATGCTGGACTAGATGGTCCCTTGGTCTGATCCAGCATGGCTTTTCTTATGTTCTTATTTTGTTATGACATGCAGAGTCATGACTGTCTGACCCTCCCTCCCCTTAGCGCGTGATCCTAGGCACGGTTAGACAGCGAAAAGTGCATGCTGGGAGCTGTAGGCCTTTTCCAGAAAAACGCCCTGAGGACAGAGCAGTGGCTCTTTCCAAATCAGGCTGGGATGTATGAACATCACAACATGAGGACCCAGCCTAAAGTGTGACTGACTTTCTCCAGTCACAACCCACCACACAAAAGTGTTATGCCAACATTCAACTCCAGCCAGTACCACCAACTTCAAGAAAGAGTGAAAGAAAAATTCAGGTGTGCTCGTATTTGATGGGCCAAATAAATGACCTCACTCCTAAAGCTGTAGCTGTTCCTCCCATCAGCAAATATTTCACCTGAGCCACCTACACATATTCGTGTCATCCATACTGTTTGGGATGTAATCGGCCAGGGCTTCTTGGATCCATCTTTTCAGCATGAGCTTGCAATCTGATCTGGGAATAAAAAGGTTTCTGCTGCTGTCAGAAACTCCTTCCTGGCTCATGTCCACAATAGTTATTCCTTGTTTTGTAGCACTATGTTTTTGTTTCAGAATCTGTATGCCAGTCTTCAGCTAAAAAGCTCCCAGAGCAGCAAACAATATTGTAATATTATACAGTGTAAAAACTGGGCATAGAAAAATGAAACCCAAAATAACTGAACAGCAGAAACAGTCAATGATCAGTAAAAACATGTGGCGGTATGGAAAACCAGCAATCAAAATCAGCAAAATGACATGCTGAAAGACTAGGGCAAATGAAAAGGTCTTTGCCATAAGCCAAAGAGATCTGAAACATGCTACCAGGCAAGTCTCTCTGGAAAAAGAATTCCTGATACAGGGAAACACAAACAAAATGTCCCGTCTGTGGTCACTTCTTGCCTAACCTCTTAAGGTTACCCCAAGACGGGCCTCCAATGCTGCTAGACTACCAACTGGGCCTGGGTTTAAGGAACATAGCTTGCCCATAAAGAGCTAGTCTGGTTGCCATTCCATTCCTAGGCTTAAATCGAAGTGCTGGTGCTTATCTTCAAGACCCTCCCTGTGGGACTTGGGTATCTCAAGGACTGCCTCCTCCTCTTTCACTGTCCTGCCTGTACATGGAGAGAGCAATCCTATGATCCCTGGGAGAGACTCCCAGGGTCCATCGCACTGTTCAGATCCCACCTTCCAATGTCAGAGACAGAGAGTGTGACAACATAGGAAAACATCACAACATAATACAACATTATAGGAACATAAGAAGAGCCCTGCTGGATCAGACCAAAGGTCCATCTAGTCTAGCATTCTGTTCACACAATGGCCAACCAACTATCGACCAGGAACCCACAAGCAGGGCATGAGCACAGCAGCACTTCAGACAATTATATTGTCTGAATATGGCCTTCAAGTTACAGAATAAGGAATCTGATAAGTTTTATTCAATCTAGAATGGCAATGTGATATATATTTTTTGCTGCAGAATAGCAGACATCCTGTATTTGGAAAACCTGGCTTTCCTGTATGCCACTCATGAGATCAACCAAAATCCCATCTTCTTACCCAACACCACCCTGGGCTACAACATCTATGAGAACTATTACAATGCAAGGATCACATATGATGCCATGCTAGATCTGCTGTCTACCGGACATAAGAATATTCCAAACTATGGTTGTGGAAGACAGAATGACCCGTTGGCTGTTGTAGAAGGTGCTGATTCTGAAACCTCCATCCAGATTTCAACCATGTTGAGCATCTACAAAATCCCACAGGTAGGCATAGAGGGAACGCAGTATAACTTCACATTGCTTTAAAAGGCTTCAGCTTTCTGGGGAAATGCTACTGCTTCAAGCTTTATATGACCTTTGAGCATCTTTACAAGATATAGATATAAAATTATTCAAGCCTTTATTAGTTCATAGATACTATGGTTGTATCTATACTGTAGTTTATAGATATTATGTTAGTCCTGATGGCTCTATGCTACCTCTAGTATCAGAGGCAGTATGTCTATGTATGACAGTTAATGGGAAAACATGGAAGGGTGTTGTTGCACCCATGTCCGGCTTGTGGGTTTCCTGTCGATAGCTAGCTGGCCACTGTGTGAACTGAATGCTGGACTAGATGTTCCTTTGGTCTGATCCAGCATGATCAGACCATGCTGATCCAGCATGATCAGACCTTCTTACGTTCTTATGTTCTTATTCTTGAAGATAGCTAATGTCATCTTATCATTTGAGACTTGGTGTTCGCAGCATTGTTATGTCTCTGTTCTATCTATCTGTTCTTACGTAGAGTTTCTTGCATTTAATTGCATTGGGTGTTACCACCCCTGGCTGTACTTTCAAGACACACATGGTGCCATGTCAGTTTAAGACCTTGCACTTTCACTTGCCACAGCAAGTTTAGTTTGGTGTACATGTACCTACGTTTTCAGTATATAAAACAGATTCTCATCCTGAGTTTCATCTGCTTTTTGCTACAATTATGGGTCCATTGATGCATTTGGTGGTTCTTATTGAGGGTACCCCTCCTTCCTGCTTCAGACTTCTACTTGTGGTCTTCCCCTAAGAAGCTGATTAGCCACTGGGAAAGAGGAAGCTGGACCAAACAGGCCTTGTGGTCCCAGATGAATTGTAGCCCCTTTGCAGAAGTCGTACGTTGTGCTAGCGATGCTGTGGTTGTGAACACAGAACCCACTTCATGTTCCTTCTGTCTTTGCAACAGATGGGCTTTGTTTCCAAACCCCTCTTCACATGAAAAACAACAACAGTAATCTCTTTATTCCTTACTAGGTCAGTTATGGTTTTGTCACCCATGACCTTAAGGATAAAACGCAATTCCCTTTTTTCTACCGGTTTGTCCCCAAAGACAAAGACCAATATCTGGGGATTGTCAAACTCCTCCTGCATTTCAGATGGACTTGGATCGGTCTCTTTGCTCCAGACAATAACAATGGAGAAAGGTTCATGCGGACGCTGACACCGGTGCTCACCCAACAAGGTGTTTGTGTTGGTATCTCAGAAAGAATCCCTGAAATGAATGCGCATGGATTGCAAGTTCCCCTTGTATCTATTCTCACATGGATACAGGTCAAGGTCTTTGTTTACTATGCGGAGACTCGCTCTTTCTATGATGGAATATTCCATCTAAAACAAATACTTGAAACATGGGTAAAACCCACCGAAGGGAGAGTCTGGATCACAACAGCTTTGTGGGACATCATCTCAACAGTGTCGGACAGGTTGTCACATTTCCAGCACAACCACTGGTTCTTTTCCTTCTCGATCCAGACAAAGAACAGGCCAAAAAGGGTCAATGTGGAACTAAGTTACATCAATTCTTACTTGAAAAAAGCATTTCACTGTTTCTATTCAAAATGCAAATTGTCAGTGAAAGGGAGGAGTGGATGTGAACAGAAAGAGAAAATGCCCCTGGATGTACTCGAACTAAGTCTGTCTCAAGACAACTATAATGTTTATAACACTGTCCAGATGGTGGCACAAGCTTTACATGCGGCCTTCTCTTCCAGATCCAAGCATAGGATGATGGTTGGCGGAGAAAGGTTGGATGTCCCAAGGCTACAGCCATGGCAGGTATTCCCTTTTCCATCACAGATCTCTCTACTGAACAATACAAAATTTCTCAATTATGGAAAAATTATTTGTGGAACCAGACTCTGAGAAGATTGCAGATGTAGTGGTCTGGGGAAATCTTCCAGTTCCTGAGGGTCCTTGTGCAGTTCCCTCCAAAAGGGAGACTTTCCGATGGCCAGTATTTAGGCCCATCCTTCCTTCCCTTCCTTAGTGCCTCAGCTCGCACTCAGTAAGCATAGCCAAAATGATCTAGGCATCGTGGGTGAGGAATTAACCCTTGATGGTGTAAGTAGCGAATCAATCCACCCCAATAATCCTATTCATCAAGTTTATTCAATTAAAGACAGAGAGAGGGGGGGAAGGAAGGAAGTAGCGGGAGCCTCTCTGTGGGGGCATGGACAGTAGAATGGGTCACAAATGTTTATACACTGTTCCCCTTCTACACCCCTCTTGTAGCTCTCATGTACCTGGTAGCTCATCGACTGTGCCCTCCTGTCTCATGGTACTATTTAACGCCATGTCAGTCTGCACTAAGACTGCACTCATCCACAACACTCTTTTGTGTTCACCACTCTGAGATCTGTTCTGGATATGGAGCAGTATATAAATGTTAGAAATAAATAAATAAATAAATAAATAAATAAATAAATAAATAAATAACTGGGCAGTGAAAGTACAACACTTGCAAAGGGGCAGTCTTTACATTAGTCCTGTGCCCTTATCTGATGTGTTCCCCCAAAGGCAGCATAGGATTGATTCAGAATACTCAAAGTAAAAATTCTTTCCAAAGGGAAAAGAATTTTCTGCAGCCGCTTTTCCTTTTTTCAACAGGGTTGGGATAAGAAGAAGAGGCCCCATTGTGTGACCGGCACTGGCACCACCTTCAAAGGATCTGTTGGTTTTTTGTTTTTGTTTCCCCAGGCCATGGGGGCCAGGGTCTTCACCCCACAGTTTGGCCATGGCAACACCACTGTCACCGACTTCTAGAATTCTCCCTTGGGTGCAAAACTGAATTGATCTTCTAATTGAGAAGATTTAGCTCAAATTTGGGTAGGTGGGAGGAGGCAAAACAGAGATCAAACAGCCCCCTCAATTTTGTGGGGTTCAGTGTCACGTGGCGAGCAAAACTCACTGATGCCATCCAGACATTCTCCCAGAAGCTTCTGCCTAGTTCCTTCTCCAAATCCCCTGGGTGCAAGACTACATGATGGGGCATTTGGCCACCAGAAAGCATCTGCTAAGAGGTGTCCCAGGCAAGAGCAAGTGTTAAGTTGTAAAACCCCTTCCTGTGATTGTAGACACCTCCTACCAAATCAGCAGAAATCCCCTGAAATCACTGCATCCAAAGGGAAGTGAACTGCGGGAGGATGTTTACTTCTTCCAAAATTGTCGAATGGCTTGGATGTTGGCCTTTCCCACAGTGCCAAAGCAGAAAGAAGGAACTTAGGCGTAGATCTCAGTTTCTTCTTGGTAGTTTTGTTTTTGTTTTGTTTTAGCATACTGGAACCAGAATGATACAGCCATTATAGCTTTAGAGGGCACGTGCTCCGGTCTGGAATCAACAGACACTAGATCTCAGAGTGGACAGTGCGGAGATAACCTAGTTTCTGCTCTTCTCTGTCTTTCCAGCTTCACCCTTTCCTGAGAAACTTCAGGTTTTCCAATACTTCCATGGGTGGAATGTATCTGGATGGGGACGGTGAACTGACAGCCAACTTTGATATTTTGTTGAACTGGGTGGTGCCGCCCAATGCCTCAGTTGTCAGAGTGAAAATTGGGAGTCTAGAGAGACAGGCATCCCTGGACCATGAGTTCCACCTTGATGATGATTCCACTGTGTGGCATAACTATGTGAGGAAACCCATGTTTTCCAATTTTATACCCATTAAGACAGGGGGCCCAACATGTTACCCATGGGTACCAGTGCACCTGCAGGAGACTGAAAGGATGTCTGTATAGCTCTCTACTCCTTGTCCCTTCAAACATTCATTTTTAATTAAAAAAAAAACTGGAAAAATTTAAGGTGCCAGATTCTCCTTCTTTTTCCAATCTTGGTGTTTGGAGGGCAGGCAGGAAGGGAAGATTGCTTCCTGGCCCCACTCCATCTTCTTCTGCCCACACAAACCTCTTCCCCTATCAGGGTGGACACTGAGCCCATAGAATCCCAGAGTAGTTCTGATTTGGAGGAAGAGCAGTTGCTCCTGGGAGAGGAGCACGCCCCTCTTTCCCAGGGCCAACAGCTGATGGAGATTCCTCCCACCAGCATTCCTAGCTTAGATAGCAGTCCAGGGAGTGACCCAGCACCGATAGCAGACTGGTTGGATGCGCGGCGCAGACGCAGAGAGCGGCGCCAAATGGAGAGCGCGGAAAGGAGGCATAGCGCCTGGTTGGCGCTCAAAGAACGGTTGCACCCAGAGGATCCAAGGGAAAAGGGGAGGGATTCTCCCTAGTCCTTATATTCAGGGGTCTGCCAGTAATTGCTTTTCAAATGGGGACCAACTGTTCTAACGTAGGGCATAGAGATGCTGCTGCTCAGATCTAGTTGCTACCTGTAGAGCTGTTAAGTTGTAAAAGAAGAATAAAGCTTTGAAAAGAATCCCTTTGTCTGTGTCTGGACTTGGCTACTGAATTAGACTGAGAGCCCTCCAAGGAGCCCTTGACAGCCCCATTGCAATCTCACTCTCTAAGCTTCACCACACTAGACCCTTTATCCCACAGATTATCAGGGCTTCTGCTTCTGCTTCTTCTTGAAATCATGATTGGCTCCTCATACAGGCTGACATGGGCCACTTGTCTTTGTTTCTCTTGATAAATTCTTGGAGAGTTATATGTTTAATTTTACAGCCACGAGATTGTGCTGCTGACTTCAGCTCCATTACGGAAGTACATACTAAGGGCTTCTTCACACAGAGCCTTCCTATTTACCAACCAGCCTGGTCACTGAGGTCATAGAATCATAGAATCATAGAATAGTAGAGTTGGAAGGGGCCTACAAGACCATTGAGTCCAACCCCCTGCTCAGTGCAGGAATCCAAGTCAGAGCATCCCTGACAGGTGGCTGTCCAGCCTCATCTTGAATGCCTCTAGTGTGGGAGAGCCCACTACCTCCCTAGGTAATTAGTTCCATTGTCATATTGCTCTAACAGTCAGGACGTTTTTCCTGATGTTCAGCTGGAATCTGGTTTCCTGTAAATTGAGCCCATTCTTCCATGTCCTGCACTCTGGGATGATCGACAAGAGATGCTGGCCTTCCTCACTGTGACAACCTTTGAAGTACTTGAAGAGCACTATCATATCTCCCCTCAGTCTTCTCTTCTCAAGGCTAAACATGCCCAGTTCTTTCAGTCTCTCCTCATAGGGCTTTGTTTCCAGTCCCTTGATCATCTTTGTTGCCCTCCTCTGAACCCTCTCCAGCTTGTCTGCAATGCATCCTTCTTAAAGTGTGGTGCCCAGAACTGGACACAGTACTCCAGATGAAGCCTAGCCAGTGCTGAGTAGAGGGGAACTAGTCATCAGAGGGCATGTCCCTTGTGGTTCTACATGGATCCATAGCCCGGCTGGAGTCCACCTGGAAAAGAGCCTTCAGCATGGTAGCCTCATTCTTGTCCAACTCCCTGCCTTTAGAGGTCAGGCAGGTACCAACCTTGTCTTCCTTCCGGTGCTTCCTGAAGACATCGCTATTGTGGAGGCCTTCCTTGAGTGACCAGCCGTGGTTTATTATATTCAGCCTTTTTGTGACCTGTCTTTTTAAAAATGTTGTAACTGTTAAACATTGTGTTTTATTCATTCATTTTTGCTTTTCACCATTCCGAAATCTTTTGATGCGGAGTGGTGTATAAATATTGTAAATAAATAAAATAAATTTCCCCTCAATCATTTTAATTGCCCCTTTCTTCAAATTTCCCAGCTCTACAATGTCTTTTTTTCAAAGTGTGGTGACCAGAACTGCACACAGTATTCTATGTGTGTCTACACACTAGATTTGTATAAGGAGGGTATGTTCTTGGCAGTTCTATTATCATTTCTTTTGCTAATTATGCCTAAGATACCATTTCTAGTCAATAATTGCTAGCTCAGACCCCATCAACCTGTATAAGTGAAGGTGGGATTTTTGGCCACAGTATGAAACCGCTTAGACTTGCTTACACTGAACTGCATTCGCCATTTTAAAGCATATTCTTCCATTGCGGACGAATCCTTCTGAAGCATTTTGCAATCCCTCTTGGTTTTAATGACTGTCAGAGCTTCCAAATACAGCACTAACAGTTTTTCCTCAGTGTCCCTTATCTTTCTGTGTAGACTTTGCCTCATTCAAGATGTACAAATAGCTGCTTCCCTGGATATGTCAAGGTGATTCTGGAAGGAAAGCCCATTTGCTGCTATGCTTGTGCTCCATGTGCAGAAGGGACCATCTCCATTCAGGAAGGTAAAGAGTACCTGAGGAAAAGGAAGCCCTTGAAGAGCAAACTTTTCACATAGGGTCTTCTTTACAGACAAGTTAAAATGCCATTTATTTCATTTCATTTCAAATTAGAAAACAAACAAATATAGATAGATATTGTTGATATCAAATCACCCTTCTCCTTCTCCTTCTCCTTCTCCTGCTCCCCCTCCCCCTCCTCAGATGCAGACCATTGCACCAGATGTCCAGAAGGTCAGCATCCAAACAAGGAACAAGATCAATGTGTCCCCAAGGAAATAACCTTCCTCTCCTATGAAGAATATTTGGGGGTCACCCTGGCTACCATTTCACTGTTCTTGTCCTTAACCACAGGGTTCGTGTTAGGAATCTTCACTATAAATCTAAAAACTCCCATAGTCAAAGCCAACAACCGGGACCTCTCCTACATTCTCCTCATCTCTCTCCTGCTTTCTTTCATGTCCTCCTTCCTCTTCATTGGCCAGCCAAGGAAAGTGACCTGCCTTTTCCGACAAACTGCCTTCAGTGTCATCTTCTCAACTGCCATCTCTTCTCTGTTGGCCAAAACAATCACTGTGGTGCTGGCCTTCCTGGCCACAAAGCCAGGGAATAGGATGAGAAGATGGCTGGGGAAGAGTTTGGCCAACTCCATTGTCATTTCCTGTTCCAGTATCCAAGTTGTCACCTGCACCATCTGGCTGGGGACCTCACCACCCTTCCCTGACTCTGACATGCACTCCCAGCCTGCAGAGATCATCCTGGAATGCAATGAAGGGTCCGTCATGATGTTCTATAGTGCCCTTGGCTACATGGGCTTCCTGTCTGCCACCTGCTTCACGGTGGCTTTCCTAGCCAGGAAGCTGCCTGGGGCCTTCAATGAAGCCAAGCTGATCACCTTCAGCATGCTGGTCTTCTGCAGTGTTTGGGTGTCCTTTGTGCCCACCTACCTGAGCACCAAGGGGAAATACATGGTAGCCGTGCAGGTCTTCTCTATCTTGGCCTCCAGTGCTGGGTTGCTGGGCTGCATCTTTTTTCCTAAGTGCTACATTATTATACTGAGGCCTGATCTGAATACAAAGGAGCATCTAACAACAAACAACTAAAGATGGGATCGGATTCTTAAAATAATATTTTAAGTGCTGACAGTTCATATCTGCAACAACATAATAACAATCACACAGACCCCCGACTTTTGTTTGTATTCCTTAGAATTGGGGGGGGGGAATTAAAAATGAGATTACAACATATTTTCTTTTGAATGATGAATTAAAAATTAACGACTAGGTGTTCCTATATTGTTACTTTGCCTTTACTTCTCCAAAATGATTTCTAAAAATGTGAAATGCTTTTTTAGATGTTTTGTAGGTGAGCAATCCTGTGGCCACTAGACACTGTTTGGAGGGCTATAGGGTTTTTCAGTTTTTGGGAACTGAGTGTGGAGCCAGGGTTCTGACAACAGTTTCCATAACCTGCACTCTCGACCCACTCCCTGCCCCCTTTGTAGCCAGTATGGTTCTCTGGGCTCTACTTCTCTTTCTCAGAAACAGAACATGGAGATGGTGAAAAGGAGGTGGTTCCAGGAACGGGGAGGAGAGGAGACCACGGGAGCCACGTTATGTGGTTTCCTATGCACCACACAGCCTGCTTCCCTCCCCCTCCCCCAAGTCACAACTAGACAGCCAAAACTGGCCATCTAATCAACTTTGGGGGCTGCTGGCTATCTCAACAGAATTGCACCCTAAATTGCTTTTTTCATTTTAAAATAAAGGTTTTTATATTATGTTTCTGTATCGAATTTTTTGTGAAAAACCAGGAGCCCTTCACCTATTGGGCAGTATAGATATGTAAGAAATAATTTGATAAAGGAAATAAATATATACAAATGAAATCGTGTTACATTTCTGGAAATCTGAAGCCATCTGGGATTTTTAAAGAACAAACAAACAAGACTTCTCTCTCTTATGATCCCTGCATGGCATTTTCTGCCATTCCTTACCAAAAATGATTGCTCTAATGTACTTTTTACCGATAAACATTTCAGGATGTTCAAAGTCATGCTCAGTTTCCCAGCACGTGACTACAGTCAAGAAAATCTTTATTCTTGACAATTTCATACAGTCATACAAAGTGTTTCTGGGCTTCTTCTGGTTTTCATTTATTTGTTTGTTTGTTGGTTACATTACATAAGCAGTACCACCCATTAGCTGAAGCTCTCTGGGTGGTTCACAAAAGAAATGTGAAACCATACAATATAATAACATTGTTAAACATAAAATAAAAAGCGTAAGTTTAAAACAGGAAAAAAACAAAGTAGGAATCAAGAGCCAGTAGCAGTGCAAACGTCTAGAAATGCAGTGACACAATTTTTACAACTGAAGGGCTAAAAAGACTTGGTGAAAAGATCACATTGTGGCCTCCAGGCAAGCCTCTCTGTGGTGGGCAATCTACAACCAGAGTTCCACCACTGAAAAAATTCTCTCTTTAGTAGCCACCCTCCTTACCACATTCAAGACAATAGGGGCCTCTGGAGAAGGGCCTCTGAGGATGATCTTAGGGTCTGAGCAAGTATTTACAGAAGGAGATGATCCTTCAGGTACCCTGGACCCAAGCCATGTAGGGCTTTGTAGGTTAATTGGGACCAGAAATAGGAACCAGAAATATTCACAACTGGGCCAGGTTTATGGTATTAGTACTAGTGTACAAAGCCCTTGAGAGCCAGTGTGACATAGTGGCTGCAGTGTTGGACTGGGAGTCGGGAGATCCGGAATCTTGTCCCCACTCAGCCATGGAAATTCACTGGGTGACTTTGGGCCAGTCACAGACTCTCAGCCCAACCCACCTCACAGGGTTGTTGTTGTGAGGATAAAATGGAGGAGGAGAAGGATTATGTGCGCCACCTTGAGTTCCTTAAGGTGGAAAAAAGGTGGGAAAGAAATGTCATAAATAAAGAAATAAACAACTTCGGACCAGGATACCTGAGAAAGCGTCTTCTTCCTAGGGGTGGACGAAAGTCACTTACCTGTCCTCGAAGCTTGTTCGCGGTGGGGGGGAGGCACTTCGCTGCTCTCCCCGTGAAGTTCAGGCCGGGGGGGAGGCTTCCCGCCTCGCCCGGCCAAAATTCAGACCGGGGAGGAGGCGCCTCACCCGGCCGCGAACTACAAAGTTAAAAAAAAAAAAAAACGCCCCCGTGATAGGCTACGTGACGATTAACGTAGCCTATCACGGCTAGATCTGCAAAGTCAGCTGTGATAGGCTACGTTAATCATCACGTAGCCTATCACGGGTGACTTTAAACAAACAAACAAAAAAGCGCGTACGCAAATGGCGGCCCCCATAGGGAGCCACCATTCGCGTTCCTTATTTGGTCGCTGTAGTCTACGTAAATCTTTACGTAGACTACAACGACCAAATAAGGAATGGGAATGGCGGCTCCCTATGGGGGCCACCATTATCCGTACGCGCTTTTTTTTTTAAGTCACCCGTGATAGGCTACGTGACGATTTACGTAGCCTATCATGGCTGACTTGGCAAATCTAGCTGTGATAGGCTACGTTAATCGTCACGTAGCCTATCACAGGGGTGGTTTTTTTTTTCTTTGATTGGAATGGCGGCGGCGGCGGCAGCCGGTCGAAAGACCGGCTGCCGCTCCCGCCCCGGACGAACACCCGCCGAACTGCCGCCTGGACCTGCCGCCGGGAGGGACATTCGCCAAAGGTAAGTCCCGTCCCGGGGGGGTGCGGGGTGCGGGGGGGGGTGCAGAGAATTTCTCCCCGAAACTTGTTCAGGGCGCCGAACACGTTGGCGCTCGGCCCCCCGAAGTTTCGGGGAGAAATTCTCCGCCATCCCTACTACTTCCTTACCAACTTCCTGGGTCGCTGAGGTCATCAGACGTCATGTTCCTGGTAGTTCCACATGTACTCATGGTCTGGCTAGAGTCTACCAGGAAGAAAGCCTTTGGTGTGGTGGCCCCCTTCCTGTGGAACTCCCTGCCTTCGGAGGTCAGGCAGGCGCTGACATTGTATTGCTTCCGGCACCTCCTGGAAATATTGTTATTTCATGACGCCTTCCTTGAGTGACCAGTCAGGGTTTATTAAATTCCGTCGTATCAGAACTTGCTTCTTTTAAAATGTTTTAATTAGTTTAACATGGTGTTTTATTCTTTTATCTTTGCTGTTCAATGCTCCGAAATCTTTTAATCACCGGCATAATAAGTGAACAGCACCTGGTCCCCACTAACAATCGTGCTGCCCTGTTTTGGATCAGCTGAAGATTCTAGAGTATTTTCAAAGGCCTAGTTTTGGAACAGAAATTGCATTGGTCACCCCTTGGGATGACCTTGGCTGAGAGTAGGGATGTCGGAGAATTTCTCCACGAATCTCCGGGAGGCCGAATGCCAATGCATTCGGCCCCCTGAAATTGGTGGGGAAATTCTCTGACACCCCCCGCCCCCCCCCCCAGGATGGGACTTACCTCATGCGAATGTCCCTCTCGGCGGCGGGTCCCGGTGGCGTTTCGGCGGCGTTTCGGGGGCGGTGGCAGCGGCGGCCGGTCTTCAGACCGGCCGCCGCCACCGCCATTACCCAGTAAAGAAAAAAACGTAACGATTCACGTAGCCTATCATGGCTAGATTTTCAAAGTCAGCCATGACAGGCTATGTAAATCATTATGTAGCCTATCACGGCTGACTTTGGGGGGGAAAAAAGCGCGTACGCAAATGGCGGCGACCATGGGTGCCGCCATTTGCGTTCCTTATTTGGGCACGGGAAGTCTACGTAAAGATTTACTTAGACTACGGTGAAAATAAGGGCAACGCTATTTGCTTTGCCCTTATTTTCACCGTAGTCTACATAAATCTTTACGTAGACTGCCCGTGCCTAAATAAGGAACGCAAATGGCGGCGCCCATGGTCACCGCCATTTACGTACGCGCTTTTTTTTTTCAAAGTCATCTGTGATAGGCTACGTAACAATTTACGTAGCCTATCATGTCTGACTTTGAAAATCTAGCCGTGATAGGCTACGTGAATCGTTACGTAGCCTATCACGTTTTTGTTTTGTTTTTTTCTTTCACGGCTGGAGAGGCGAGGTGCTCCCCCCCGGCCTGAATTTCCGCGGGGAGGGATGGGGCATCTCCCCACCGGCCTGAATTTTGGCGGGGAGGGGCGGGGCGCCTCCCCCCCGCCAAGAATTTCAGGGGGAGAACCGAAGCGCCTCCCCCCCACACCAAAAACAAATGCAGGACCAGGTAAGGGACTTTCGTCCATCCTTAGCTGAGAGAGGGATGGGAGAGCAAGACTGCATTGTTTCTTTTGGACCTCTCAGCAGCTTTCAATACCATTGACCATGGTATCCTTCTGGATTGGTTGGAGTTGGAGTTGGAGGCACTGCAGTGCAGTGGTTCCGCTCCTGCTTGGATGGCTGATTCCAGAAGGTGGTGATGGGGGATTATTGCTCTGTGCCATGGCAGCTATGCTATGGGGTTTCACAAGGCTCTGTTCTATCCCCCATGATGCTGAAGATCTACATGAAACTGCTAGGGGAGTTTATCCAGCTGTGGGGACTAAAATGTCAACAATATGTGGATGACACCCAGCTTTCTCTCTCCTTTTCATCAAAGCCAGATGAGGCAGTGGTTGTTCTTATTCAGTGCCTGGGCTCAGTAATGGACCTTTGCACCCCTGTCCTTTTTGTGTGTTTCCCATGGGCAGCTGGTTGGCCTATGAACAGAGTGCTGGACGCTTGGTCTGATCCAACACAGCTCTTCTTATGTTCTTATGACTGGAAGGCAGCAATCGGCAATCCAAGCAAGAGCTTCACAGAGCATGGAAAACTGTAGCTAGGCTATCTCTGTCCAGATAGATCAAAGTTCCTCTATGAGTCCAAGCTGCTCAAACATGCTCTGTGCCACCAGGGCTACCAATGACAGCTCTGGGTCTGAAAGCACCCGCAAGCTATGAACCTGATCCTTTAGGGGGAGTGCAACCCCCTCCAGAATAGGTTGAACGTGACTTAGCCGGGCAGACGAACCACCCACTAACAGTACCTCCGTCTTGTCTGGATTGAGTTTCACTTCACTGGCCCTCATCCAGTCCATTACCAGCCCAGGCACTGATTCAGAACAGCCACTGCCACACTATTTATAAAAAGGGCAATGGGTCAGACCCCAAGAATTATCACCCTATAAGTCTACTGGATGTTATAAGTAAGTTGTATGCAAGACATCTTTTAGATAAGCTGGAAAATTGGGTGCTCGGGGAGAATCTCCTAGCTGAAGAACAAGCAGGCTTCCGATGTGGCAGATCTACAGTAGACCATTGTTTTCTACTAAAATATTTGGCTGGGAAATATACATCTCCCCCTTATCACTCACTTTTGGTGCATTTGTAGACCTTCCAGCAGCCTTTGACTCTATATCTAGACCCCGCCTTTGGCAGAAGCTTACACTTTTAAATGTGGATCATAAATTGCTCAGGAGAATACAAGGGCTGTATGAGAATTCTATCCTGCATGTGAGAGAGTCTTCAGGTGATCTTTCAGGCCCCATTATTGTTCACAACGGAGTGCGCCAGGGATGTTTGCTTGCACCTCCTTTATTCAATCTATATCTTAATGATATGGTTCCCTACTGATCTAGCCCAGACTTCTTCCCACCTCTCTTAAAGGACAGGAGTATTTCAGTGTTGTTATATGCAGATGATGCTGTTCTCCTGTCATACACCCAGGTGGGGATGCGTAGGCTTTTAAGAGCCCTAAGCTCATATTGTGTGAGAGACGCCCTTCAGGTCAACTACAAAAAAACTAAAATCTTAGTCTTTGGAAAAAGGAGGAAAAAATACCGATGGCAGCTGGATAACCACCTGCTTGATCAGGTCAACAAATATAAATACCTAGGAGTGACATTTCAAAGTTCAGGATTTTGGTCGGAGTACTTGAAAGCAATAGCCCTGACAACTAATGTAACTAGTAATGCCATTCTTCATGTTGCTGTTGGACCAGGTGGTAAGATGGTGGCCCCTTTAATAGAGCTATACAAGGGCAAATTACTTCCCCAAATATTATATGGGGCACCTGCCTGGACCCATGCTAACATTGCTTCATTGGAGTCAGTGCAGCATAAATTTCTATCCAGAGTACCCGGGGTTCCCAGATCCGCTTCTAAGGCCATTGTCCAACTAGAAACAGCTTGTCACTCAGTGGGAATGCTTGTCCAAAAAGCTGCCACTTTCTTCTGGTTAAAGATAGTGTTCCAGCTGGCCTCCCCCTTGGTCTTATTAGCATATGAAGCTATGGGAAGGGGCTCATGGGCAGACAAGATAACCACATCTATCTCTGAGTTGGGCTTTTCACAATCATATTTGCTTGCGAGGGGCTATGATAGAGCTAGGGATGAGATTTCAAAGAGGTTACAGGATGCTGATATTCAAACAACAATGGCTGTTGCTGCTGAAAGTCGCTCTAACAAGATCTATAAAAGCATCATGACCTCTCCGGGGAAGGCTCCCCCGTATTTGATTTCCATCACCTCACATGAATTGAGATGGCTCATGACTAGGTGTAGACTGAACTCACTCCAATTGATGGAGGTGAAGGCACGTTATAGGATCCATCATGGCATGAGTGCAGATTGCCCAGCTGGTTGCCCCAAGGTAGAGGACATGGTACACTTTTTAGCAGAATGCCCATTGTATATTGATTTGAGGAAGCAATATCTTGAGCCCCTATTAGCTGTACTTGAGGATACTTCTTGTGCAAGTATAACTCGATTATTATTAGCTGGAACAGATCATTATACTTCATATAGGACTGCTAAGTTTGTCAGTCGAGCCCTGGAGAGGCAAAAGTCATTGACTGTTATAAAAAAACTACATCCGTAAACATGGTAATAACATTCTGGCAGATATTGTTTTAGGATTTTAAAATGTTTTTAACTTGCTCTTGTTAGTTATTGTATTAATCATTTGTACTTCAGTCTCCCTTTTGGGTTGATGTGAGAATTCTGTTTGTTTTGTGTGTGGATGGCCTGATTGGCTAAAAAGCAATAAACTGTATATATTTATTTATTACATTTATATCCCACCTTTTTTCCTCCTGAAGGAACCCAAGGAACCTCCTCCTCCTCCATTTTATCCTCACAGAAACAGCCCTGTGAGGTGGGTTGGGCTGAGCATCTGTGACTGGCCTTAAGTCACCCAGTGAGCTTCCATGACCGAGTGGGGCCTAGAACCCGGATCTTCTGGCCAGACCTTCGAGCATCCCTACACCAGCCTAAAATCCCACATTTAAAAGGAGCCTTTCTGCTTCTGTTTTAAATGCAGGGTCAGGACAGACTCCCTTTACACTTGCTTCCCTCCACACACACACACTTCCCCCTCTGGTTCCCCCTCCCTTATCTGAGTCGTCCATATGTTTCATTATACAGCCGCTAGATGGCTCTGCAATGTAGCTCCTCTTTGGGCACAATCCTGTGGGGATAGGCGGCCGCCTCCGGACTTGGAGGCGACCGCCTATCCAATGCAGGACAGGAGAAGCACGGAGGGCATCATCCCCTCTGTGCTTCTCCTACCCTGCATTTGCGTCTAGCCACGGGAAGGTGGAGCAGAGGAGGTGGCTGCTGGATGACACGTAAGATGTGTCGTACCGGCATTTCCGCCTTCCCCACCCCAGAACGCCCCCTGGAACGCTCCATTTTGGGCTGCTCTGTGCTCCTCTTCTGAGCGTGGGGTGTGGGGCTGTTCCACGTTGGCAGTTAGGCAGCATGGAGAAGAGGGAGAAGGTCGTTTCCTGGAAAAACAGATATCCTGTGGCTGAGGTGAAAGAGTGTAAAACTGGCTTACATTGTTTTGCTTTTCATCAGGCTGAGACGGAAAGGCTAAAAATCAAAACTGAAATATTACATTGTGCGTACACCTTGAGCATCTCTAAAAAGGTAAAGGTGTCCCCAACCAGTCGTGTCCGACTCTACGGGGTGGTGCTCATCTCCATTTCTAAGCCGAAGAGCCAGCGCTGTCCGAAGATGCTTCCGTGGTCATGTGGCCAGCATGACTGAACACCGAGGTGCACGGAACGCTGTTACCTTTCCTGCTGAAGCGGTACCTATTTATCTACTTGCAATTTCTTGCTTTCGAACTGCTAGGTTGGCAGGAATCATCTGTACACCAGCCTAAAATCTCACATTTAAACCAGGGCTTTCTGCTTCCATTTTAAATGCAGGATCATGACAGACTCCCTTTACAAGAGCTTCCTCCCCCCTTTCCCCCCTTATCTGAGTCTTCCATGTGTTTCATTAGACAGCCTCTAGATAGCGCTGTGGTCTAGCACCTTTTCTTGCAGGTTTTCCTCTTTTCATGAGGGAACTCAAGCGCGGTAGCTTCGCAGCTCATTTTAAAAAAATGGAGTCAATTTAGTGCGGGAGATGCCCTGGAGGTTGATGACATCATCTAAAGGACACACAAACCTCCATGAGTGACCAGTCTCAATAGTAGGATAAAAGCTCCATGTGGAGAAGCCCCTCTAGCTGTTGCCCCAAGGGAAGCCGCTAGGGATGGATGAAAGTCACTTACCTGATCCCAAAGCTTGCTTCGCGGTGTGGGGGAGGTGCTCTGTCCCTCCCCCTGAAATTCTGGCCGGGGGGGAGGTGCCCCGTCCCTCCCCACTGAAGTTCTGGCTGGGCGGGAGGCGCCCCATCCCTCCCCACTGAAATTCTGGCCAGGGGGGAGGCGCCCCATCTCTCCGGCCACAAAACCTCATGTCCTGCCGGGATGCAAATGGCGGCGGCCGTAGCCGCCTCCGTTTGCGTCCCTGGCCTGCAGTCAGCCGTGATAGGCTACATAAATGTTTACGTAGCCTATCACGGCTGACTTTGAAAAAAAAAAAGGACGTACGCAAATGGCGACGCCCATGGCCATTTGCGTTCCTTATTTTGGCACATGTAGTCTATATAGTGATGTACGAAATGGACTTACCTGGTCCCGCAGCTTGCTTCGCGGTGGGGGGGAGGCGCTTCGCTTCTCCCCCCGAAGTTAAGGCCGGGGGGGAGGCACCCCGCCTCGCCCGGCTGAAATTCAGGCCAGGGGGGGAGGCGCCCTGCCTTGCCCAGCCGAAATTCAGGCCGGGGAGAAGCGCCCTGTCTCCCCGGCTGCGAAAGAAAAAGTGGGAAAAAAAACGTGATAGGCTACGTTAATCGTTACGTAGCCTATCATGGGTGACTTTGGGGGGAAAAAAGCGCGTACGCAAATGGCGGCGCCCATGGGCACCGCCACGTGCATTCCTTATTTGATCCCGGTAGTTTACGTAAAGATTTACGTAGACTACGACAAAAATAAGGGCAATGCTATTTGCTTTTTTTTCCCTTCAAAGTCACCCGTGATAGGATACGTAACGATTAACGTAGCCTATCACGGCTGACTTTGGAAATCTAGCCGTGATAGGCTACGTTAATTGTTACGTAGCCTATCACGGGTTTTTGTTTTTTGTTTTACTTTATTTTGTAATGGTGGCGGCAGCAGCCGGTCAGAAGACCGGCCGCCGCCCCCGCCCCTGACGAACCACCGCCAAACCGCCGCTGGGACCCGCCGCCAGGAGGGACATTCGCAGGAGGTAAGTCCCATCCCGGGGGGGTGGGGGGCGGAGAATTTCACCACCAATTTCAGGGGCTGAATGCATTGGCATTCGGCCTCCCCGAGATTCGGGGAGAAATTCACAGCCATCCCTAAGTCTACATAAACATTTACGTAGACTACGGCGAAAATAAGGGCAATGTTTACATAGACTACACGTGCCAAAATAAGGAATGCAAATGGCGGTGCCCATGGGCGCCACCATTTGCGTACGCACTTTTTTTTTTTTTCAAAGTCAGCCGTGATAGGCTACGTAAACATTTATGTAGCCTATCACGGTGTTTTTTAAAAATAGATACTTTTAAATCCATACTGACAGCCATAATTCTGCATAACTTCCATAAGAAAGGCTATTTTTCATAGATACATACGTATTTTTTCCCCTGCCCTGAGACGAGTAGTAATTATAGAGATGTCAGAGAATTCCACCACGGATCTCGGTGAAGCTAAATGCCAGTGCATTCGGCCCCCCAAAATCCATGGTGGAATGGCCTGCCACCCCCCTGCCCCCCGCCGATCCCCCCCCAGGAAGATATTTACCTGGGGCAGATGTTCCGGATGGTGGCAGCTCCAGCGGCAGCTGCAGCAGCGGCGGCGGCTGGTCTTCTGACCAGCTGCCGCCGCCACCACCATTTGCAATCTGGTTGCGTGTGTGTGTTTTTAACATAGATGTGATAGGCTACGTAAAGACTTACGTAGCCTATCACGTCTGGGTGCAAAAAACAAAACGCATACACAAATGTCGGCGGCTACAGCCGCCGCCATTTGCGTTCCTTATTTTTGGTCATCTTAGTCTACTTAAATATTTTCATAGACTAAGATGGTGAAAATAAAGGGGAACACAAATAGCATAGTGGGCACTATTCGCGTTCCTTTTTGATTCGCCGTTTTAGCCTACATAAAGTTTTACGTAGACTAAGATGGCCAAAAATAAGGAACGCAAATGGCGGCAGCTGTAGCTGCCGTCATTTGCGTGCGCTGGGTTGTTTTTGCCCCTGCCGTGATAGACTACGTAAAGACTTACGTAGCCTATCATGGCTAAATACAGGGACGTAAATGGCGGCTATGGCAGCCGCCATTTGCGTCCCTGCAGGCTGCCCAGCGGCCGGATGTCTGGCTGCGGGCAGCCGGAGCCGGCCAGCGGCTCTGCAGCTTGGCCGCGGAGCGGAGCCGGCCGGGCAGGATTCTGGGGACGAGGGATGGAGCGCCTCCCCCCCCCGTCGAGAATTCTGGGGGGAGGGACGGAGCTCCTTCCTCCCCAGCAGAAACACAACAAAACAGAAGGTACGTGTTTCATCCATCCCTAATTTCAGCCAAAACAATTCCTCCTCCTCGGGTCTTCCCAAAACAAGGCTGCCCTGGTGTGCCGGAGCGATGCACTCTTTGTTTAAAGCAACACTATTTGAAAGAAAGAAAGAAAGAAAGAAAGAAAGAAAGAAAGAAAGAAAGAAAGAAAGAAAGAACCTTTTAAAATGACCATGCTGGTCTGGAGCCCTGCACGAGTATTATTCTCCCTGCTAGGCTTTCTATTTCCATATCCAGCCTTGTTGTAGACATGATGAGGCTAAGATGGAGAGGAGAACCAACTCTGTGCATGTCTACTCAGAAGTAAGTCTTATTGAGTTCAATGCAACTTACACCTACACATGTCAGCACCCCACTTGCCCCCAGCTCAGCTTTGTATTTCCACATCCAGCTCATGATCAAACCTGTTAGTCATCTCACTGGGTGACTTTGGGCTGGACTCTAACCACTACACCATACTTCTGTTATGAAACTCATGAAGAAAAAGAGACAGTATAATGGAAAGTTCTTTCTGAAGCAGTCACACTTGTACAAATGCAGCATGAAGGGAAAGATCAGCAACCTTCTCTTTGTTTGAATAAAAAGCCCACTCTGCACATGCTCAGGGAATGGACAAAATGAGGAATAAACATACCAGGGAATATGAGGAACTATATTCTTCTAGTTTGTGTGTGTATGTGTGTGTGTGTGTGTGTGTGTGTGTGTGTGTAATCTCCCTCCATCCAGATGTTCCCTGGAACCCCCCCCCCTTCACCCAAGGGTCTTCTGAGATAACTAACAGGAGGTTTGCTAATGAGCTGGATGTGGAAATACAAAGCTGAGCTGGGGGCAAGTGGGGTGCTAACATGTGTAGGAGTAAGTCGCATTGAATGCAATAGGACTTACTTCTGAGTAGACATGCACAGAGTTGGTTCTCCTCTCCATTTTAGCCTCACAACGTCACCAACAAGGCTGGATGTGGAAATCGAAAGCCTAGCAGGGGGAATAATACCTGTGCAGTGCTCCAGACCGGCATGGTCATTTTAAAAGGTTCTTTCTTTCTTTCTTTCTTTCTTTCTTTCTTTCTTTCTTTCTAAATGCATTGCTTTAAACCAAGAGTGCATCGCTCAGGCACACCTGGGGCAGCCTTGTTTTGGGAAGCCCCGAGGAGGAGGAAGTGTTTTGGCTGAAACTAAACGGAGACGGAGGATTTCAATTAAAAAAGAACACCCACAAACAAGGCAGTGAGCACAATTCATTTAAAAAAAACCCTTAAGCATTTATTATCGAAATATCCTATCTTGCGTTTTTATTTATGAAAATTTTGCGACTCTGTGCAGATGACCAAAAAAAAGACGCAGGACTGCTGGCTCCGCAGGACCTCGTGGTGCCGTTCCGCAGAGGATTCCGTGGCATGGACTGAAGGGGATTTGATCCCATTTCAGTCCATGGCAGAATTCTCTGACATCCCTAGTAACAGCACCCTTCATCAGCAACCGTCAGGTTCACCTAAGGATGGACGAAAGTCCCTTACCTGGTCCCGCAGCTTGCTTCGCGGTGGGGGGGAGGCGCTCCGTTTCTCCCCCCGAAATTCTTGGGGGGTGAGGCGCCCCATCCCTCCCCACTGAAATTCTGGCCGAGGGGGTGCACCCCGCCTCTCTGGCCACAAAAGTTCTTGAAAGAACAACGAAGTTCTTGAAAGAACGACGAAGTAAAAAAAAAAGTGATAGGCTTCGTAAAGATTTACGTAGCCTATCACGGCTAGATTTTCAAAAAACACCATGATAGGCTACGTAAAGGTTTACGTAGCCTATCATGGCTGACTTTGAAAAAACAAAAAAAAAGGGTGTATGCAAATGGCGGTGCCCATGGTAAATATTTACGTAGACTACCTGTGCCAAAATAAGGAACACAAATGGCGGCACCCATGGGCGCCGCCATTTGTGTATGCGCTTTTTTTTTTTTCAAAGTCAGCCGTGATAGGCTATGTAAATCTGTACGTAGCCTATCATATTTGTTGTTGTTGTTGTTGTTGTTTTCACTTGGAAATGGCGGCAGCAGCAGCCGGTCTGGAGACCGGCCGCTGCCGCCGCCGCCGAAATGCCGCCGAAACGCCACCGGGACCTGCCACCACGAGGGACATTCGCCGAAGGTAAGTCCTATCCCGGGGGGGGCGGACCATTTCTCCACCAATTTTGGGGGGCCGAATGCGTTGGCATTCGGCCCCCCCCGGAGATTCATGGAGAAATTCTCCGACATCCCTAGTTCACCTGGCTCAGTAGATTTTAAGGAACAAGTAAGAGTTTAAAACATACCTACATCCTGGATGGGATGACCACTGGGACCTCTCTCAAGGCATCTTCAGCTCTCAGGAAAAAATATATAAACTCTACTATGCTCTTTTTTTTAATTGTGATTTTATTTTTCCAAATGCATATCCTGCCCATCAAAGAAGCTTCCCAAGTTGCCCAAACAAAATTTAACAAAATCAGATTTTCTTCATTAAAGATGGACATTGCAGACCGGCCCCTGTTTCACCTATGGAAGAGTGTACAGCTTGTTGGAACGTTCTTGCAGACATGTTTTTTGTCCAGCCAGCCACAGACCTACACATGAAGCCGCACAGAGAGTTCAGGATGTGGTGGAGATCTTTCTTCCCTTCATAATTATTAAAATCATGGTGATTGCCTCTTCTTCTTCTTGCCGACACACCAGGGATTTCTCCCAAAGATTGCCTTTGAGGCCAATAACATAAACATCAGGATCAGGTAAAATAAGGGGCAATTTCATGCACCAAGCCTGAAATTTGTGATGCATAAATACTTTGCACACCACTGAGAGCTCGGGCTGTGTGGTTCAGGGAAGGCAGGGATGCTGCTTGAATGACATTTAACATCATCCCCTGTGGATCAGAAGCCCTGGCTGGGCTCCACCTGTATTAGCAAAGTCACTGGCTGCAGCCTTAGTCTTGTGAGAGGGCTTGGGTGGGGTTCTTCCAAGGGGATAGCCACAGGGGAGAGAACTGTGGCAGGAATGCCAAGATGATATTGCTCCAACTGTTCCTGTTTCTGAGGCTGAACTCTGCAGCCCAGGGGATGCTGACATCAAAATGCCACATGAATTTAAGGAGTGATCAGTATAATCCTTGGAATCTTTACAGACCAGGAGAGCACCTCATTAGTGGGATTTTACCTTCACTAAATGCAGTAGTACAACTAAGATCATTCTTCCATCCTCCTTCTATCGTCATTAAAATGTAAGTAATGATGCAGTGATGTCTTTTATGCTCCTCCATCCAGATCTGGTTTCTTAGCTCTGTTGAAAGGAGACAATAACTATGTCCCTGCCTCTATCTCTGGTTGTTGAAAGGCAAACCCACCAGTATGCACATTCTGCTATTTTCACCCGTTGTGACAGCTGATGTTAATTTTGAACAGTGACTTAAGATATCAGACAGTAGAAGAGTGAGGGCTGAGTTGTTGTTTTTTCCTAGCATAGTTTTAACACAAAAGGGCAAACACTTCCCTGCCTTTTAAACAATGTGATTGGATACTGGCTAAGTAAGTTCCTCCTCAGATAAATACATGATCTCCTCTGATGAATGTGTCCTTCCTACTTCACCAGGTAACCACAGTAACATTCAATTTCCCAAGAACAAAGTGGTATCAACAATATGCAAGTTCACTGAGTTCTGGTATCGGCAGCAGAAATTCTTTTATACAGGCTCTGAGAAATGGCTTGTGTTTTCATCTTTTACTTCAACATCTCAAGGAATTTTACATGATTACAAATTACGATATAAGAGCATAACCACATACAAATAATGCAGACTTGATGTTACAAGCAAACACATTTCAAGACACTTTTATAAAAAAAATGTTTTCAGGACCATGCGTTTCCTTTAAAAAGAGTGAAATGTCTTATCCTTAGGACATTTCTGAGTTGGAGTAAAAGGAGAAGAAAAGTCAAGGTGAGAACAGGTCCTGACTTTTCCCAGCTCTCCTTCTATATTTAGATGACTTCCTTTATCTCATTATGCAATACGTGAAAAAGAACGGATCTCAAGATCAACACTCATTAACAACTGACTGTGCCCCTCTACAATACCCAGCTATTCTAGAGCATTTATTAGCATCAGTCTGGTTCCATCTTATCCAATGCATCCATGTATCTCATTATTTCTATGCCCTTTATGGAATGTGTAGCTTATGAGAGAAATAGGGACCCAAATATATTCATATTTCAATCAACAATTCAAGATGTGATTGATTAGAAGAGGTGAATACTACACTGAACAATTCATCTTCTCTGTTTCTTCTCCATTTTAAGCAACAAGGTAATAATTTCTTTAATATTTTATCAACTTTTCATACAAGAGATATTCAAAAGAAGAAAGGCATTATTATTCTTTCAGGTATCTTTTTAAAATGTTGAATAACATAAAATCAGAATTATTGGTATTTTTATATCACAAAAACATATAACAACTTCTTGTGTCATAGATGGTGTTGCGTCTTTCAACTACTAACAACATTAAAAAAGGAAGTGTTGACTCAAAGGTCCTTCCAGCTCATGAAATTTTTCTAGACAACTTCTGATTTTGATCATAGAATCATAGCATAGTAGGGTTGGAAGGGGCCTACAAGGCCATCGAGTCCAACCCCCAATGTTTCTAATACAGTTGAAACAGAGTTTTGAATATCAAACAAGTTAATTTCACATCTCTTTTTAACTTTTATTTTGGAAAACAAAGACAGCTGTAGTGCATGTTAGATCGTTGGTTTCAAAGGAAGTTTCAGCTCCTTATAACATGCCAGATACATGTAACGAAGCTACTGGTAAGTTATACTCCAAATAACTACATGGGATCCATTCCTTAAATGTAAACTTGATATCAACGTTACGGTGAGTTAGGACAAAAACACCATTTCGGTTATAGTGAATTAGAAAACAAAAAAAAGTTTCCCTAAGCCTAAGTTTCCGAATTCTCCTGCTTATAATAATGATACCTGTTTAGTTAATAGCATGAAACTTGGCATCCATAATCAAACTGAGGTCTATAGCTGTTCAAATGTTGAAAGGAAAAAGGAAAGGTTCCTCCTGTGCAAGCACCGAGTCATTGCTGACTCCTAGAGGGACGCCACTTGCGCTGGCGTTTTCGTGGCAGACTGTAGCGGGGTGGTTTGCCAGTGCCTTCCCCAGTCATGACCACCTTTCCCCCAGCAAGATGGGTACTCATTTCACCAACCTCGGAAGGATGGAGGGCTGAGTCGACCTGAGCCAGCTACCTGGGACCCAGCTTCCGCTGGGATCGAACTCAGGTCTTGGGGAGAGTTTCAGTTGCAATAATGCCACCTACCACTCTGCGCCACACGAGGCTACAAATGTTTAAAACAATCTCATAAAAATTCCCACAGTGCTATTGTATCAGTATCGTACAAGTGTTTGTGCCTGTAAAGATCTGTAGTAAAGGCCGTGGTGGCTTTGTTACTGCTGGTCACCTATCAAGACTTTTCAGTGTGAACAGGCTGGACTTGACCCCATCCCACAATGTCTGGGCAGTCTCCGTGGCTCCCCAGAATGAACAGCGTGTAAGGAACACTGACTCTGAAGACTTGGCATATTTGACGTCAAACGAACAAGAAATGTAGGTGACCCTGTTTGCTAATTAGAACAGAATGCAAGTATAATGGTAGGGTGATACTTCTATTAGGAGTAACCCAAAGTCACAATCTAGGGAGTCAGCTTTTGAGATACCCAGAATGCTTCTTTTTGTTGAGCTCTAATACAAAAGGAGGGTCTAGAGCTGTGTATTGCAACCCCTTTTGCAAATCTGTAATGAAGTGTGTGGCTTCCAAATGTAGGCTGACATTCTCCATCAATTGGACAGTAAGTCCCATGAAACAAAATCCAACATACAACTAAGAAAACCTGTGATGGGAGATGGCTCCACCATACCTATTTATTTTATTTCTTTCTTACATTTCTATCCCACCTTTCTTCCATGGTGGAACTCAAGGTGGCTACGTGGGGTTCCCAGGTGGTCTCACCTCCAAGCACTAACCAGACCCAGACCTGCTTAGCTTCAGCAAGGTGGCTGCCTCATGTGCCTTCGGACTATGAGGATTATAGTTTTTAGCTGCTGTGGTTATGAATCATGTTCTTAGGTCCATTGTAGTTTTCCCTACATATTTCTTGTTGTTGTTCAGTTGTTCAGTCATGTCCGACTCTTTGTGACCCCATGGACCATAGCACGCCAGGCCTTCCTGTCATCTGCTCTCTCCCAAGGCGTGCTTAAGTTCATATTCATTGCATCGGTGATGCTATCTAGCCATCTCATCCTCTGCCGTCCCCTTCTCCATTTGCCTTCACTCTTTCCCAGCATCAGGGTCTTTTCCAGAGAGCTTTCTCTTCGCATTAGGTGGCCAAAATATTTGAGCTTCAGCTTCAGGATCTGCCCTTCCAATGAACAGTAAGGATTGATTTCCTTTAGGATGCACTGATTGGACCTCCTTGCAGTCCAGGGGACTCATAAGAGTCTTCTCCAGCACCACAGTTCGAAAGCATCAATTCTTCAGCGCTCAGCCTTCCTTATACTCCAGCTCTCACAGCCATACATTACAACTGGGAAAACCATAGCTTTGATTAGATGGACCTTTGTCAGCAAGGTGATGCCTCTGCTTCTTATTATGCTGTCTAGGTTTGCCATAGCTTTCCTCCCAAGGAGCAGGCGTCTTTTAATTTCATGGCTACAGTCACTGTCTGTGGTGATCTTGGAGCCCAAGAAAATAACATCTGTCACAGCTTCCATTTCTTCCCCTTCTATATGCCAGGACGTGATGGGGCCAGATGCCAGGATCTTTGTTTTTTTAATGTTGAGTTTCAAACCAGCTTTTGCACTCTCCTCTTTCACCCTCAACAAGAGGCTCTTTAGATCCTCTTCACTTTCTGCCATTAGGGTGGTATCATCTGCATATCAGAGGTTGTTGATAATTCTCCCGGCAATCTTAATTCTGACCTGTGATTCATCCAACCCGGCGTTTCTCATGATGTACGCTGCATATAAGTTAAATAAGCAGGGTGACAATGTGCAGCCTTGTCGTACTCCTTTCCCAGTTTTGAACCACTCGGTTGTTCCATGTCTGGTTCTTACTGCTGCTTCTTGACCCTCGTACAGGTTTCTCAGGAGACAGGTAAGGTGGTTGGGTACTCCCATCACTTTAAGAATTTGCCACAGTTTGTTGTGATCCACACAATCAAAGGCGTTAGCATAGTCAATGAAGCAGAAATAGACGTTTTTCTGGAATTCTCTTGCTTTCTCCATGATCCAGCGAATGTTGGCAATTTGATCTCTAGTTCCTCTGCCTCTTCGAAACCCAGCTTGTACTTCCGGTAGTTCTAGGTTCACATACTGCTGAAGCCTAGCTTGTAGGATTTTGAGCATCACCTTGCTGGCATGTGAAATGAGTGCAATTGTGCGGTAGTTTGAACACTCCTTGGCGTTGCCCTTCTTTGGAATTGGAATGTAAACTGACCTTTTCCAGTCTTGTGGCCATTGTTGAGTGTTCCAAATTTGTTGGCATATTGAATGCAGCACTTTAACAGCATCATCTTTTAGGATTTTAAATAGCTCAGCTGGAATACTGTCATCTCCGCTAGCTTTGTTGTTACTAATGCTTCCTAAGGACCATTTGACTTCACTCTCGAGGATGTCCAGCTCAAGTTCAGTGACTGTACTATCATGGCTATCAGGGACATTCAGATCTTTCCTGTAGAGTTCTTCTGTGTATTCTTTCCACTTCTTCTTCATCTCATCTGCTTCTGTTAGGTCCCTGCCTTCTTTGTCCTTTATCATGCCCATCTTTGCACAAAACGTTCCCTTGAGATCTCCGATTTTCTTGAAGAGATCTCTAGTCTTTCCCATTCTGTTGTTTTTCTCGATTTCTTTGCATTGTTTATTTAAGAAGGCCTTCTTGTCTCTGGAACTCTGCATTCAGTTGGATACATCTTCTCCTTTCTCCCCTGCTTTTTGCTTCCCTTCTTTCCTCAGCTACTTGTAAAGCCTCATAAGACTGTTTAGCTTAGGGAAAATGTGGGTGAGAGGAGATGTGACAGAAGTGCACAGAATTATGCAGAGTGTGGAGAAAGTGGATAGGTAGTGGATAGGAGGCAGTGGATTTTCTCCCTCTCCCATAATCCTAGAAGCCAGTGGCGTCATCCAGTGAAGCTGATTATTGGGAGATTCAGGAAAGAATAAGGAAGGACTTCTTTACAATGAATAGGGATGTACGAAAGTCACTTACCTTTCCGCGGATTATGTTTATGGGGGGGGGGAGGTGTTCTGTTCCTTCCCCCTGGAATCCTCGACGGGGGGGGGGAAGCGATCCGTTCCTCCCCACCAGAATCCTCAAACGGCCGGCTGTGCTCCGCGGCTGCTCTGCTGTGATAGGCTACGTAAATTTTTACGTAGCCTATCATTTCTCAATACAGGGACACAAATGGTGTTGGCTATGACAGCCACCATTTGCATCCCTGCAGGGCTGCCCAGCGGCCAGATGTTCGGCTGCGGGCAGCCGGAGCCAGCTGGTGGCTCCATGGCTTGGCCGCAGAGCAGACCTGGCCGGGCAGGATTCCGGGGGGAGGGAAGGAGCACCTCCCCCCCATCGAGGATTCCAGGGGGAGGGACGGAGTGCCTCCCCCCCACCGCGGATGCCCCTGCGTGGAGCCAGGTAAGGGATTCGTACATCCCTAAGTGCAGCAGAACGCAACACAATACAACATAATATTGCCTGAAAATGCCTTTCAAGGTACACAATGAGGAATCTGCCATGTTTTATTAAACAGAGGGTGACGATGTGATACATATATTTTGCTACAGAATAGCAGACATAATTTACTTCCATGACCTGGCCTTCTTGTTTGCCGTCCATGAGATCAACCAGAATCCCAGCCTCTTACCCAACACCACCCTGGGCTACAACATCTATGACAACTATTACAATGCAAGGATCACGTATGACATAATGCTAGACCTGCTGTCTCCTGGGCAGAAGAATATTCCAAACTACAGCTGTGGAAGAAGGAATAATCTGTTGGCTGTTGTAGAAGGTGCTGACTCTGAAATTTCCATCCATATTTCAGCCATGATGGGCATCTACAAAATCCCACAGGTAGGAATAGAAGGAGTGTGGAGTAGTTGTGCTTTGCTTTAAAGAGACTTCTGCTGATTCAGGCAGTGGGGGAGGAAGCTATTCTTTGTCTCTAGCTTTATATGACCTTTAAGCATATTTCCGATGATGATGATAATAATAATAATAATAATAATAATAATAGGCATTATTATGATGATTATTTTTAGCTTATACATTACATTTTATATTTACCTCCCCTGGGAACCAGAGTGGAAAGAAGATGGCCACTGCCTTGCCTATGTAAGATGTCTGGGGGCTGTATATTGCATGCATGGCATCAATATGTAAACTGGTGATGCTAAATTAACATACCTCTTTTGATTTCTCACCAAAATTCCTTTATCTCTACAATTGAGAAGGTGTGATCATATCTATCTATCTATCTATCATCTATCTATCTATCTGGCTATACTCTTGTCGTTGTTTATTTGGTCAGTCGCTTCCAACTCTTCATGACTTCATGGACCAGCCCATGCCAGAGCTTCCTGTCAGCCATCGCCCCCCCCCCCCAGCTCCCCCAAGGTCGAGTCCGTCACCTCCAGAATATACTATGCTCTTATACATACACATTTGGAAGAAAAATGCCTGCACAGGAACGTAAAACAAAACTGTTTATTGGAGCAGGGAGGGGGGAGTACAGAAATCATTGAACTTTGGCAAATCTTTAATTCTATGTTCCATCCATTGAATGCAGAAAGGTGAGAATGATTGGAAGCATTTTAGTTTAAAAGAAGGCCAAGTCATTAATGATACTGGAGAGGGGTTCATTCAGATACTGAGAACTTTTCTCATCTGGAAGTTGATAAAAGTATGCATGATGTGAAGAAGGTAGACACATAGGAATTTTTCTCCCCCTCTCATAATACTTGAATGCAATGGTGTCATTCAATGAAACTGAACACTGGGATATTCAGGCCATATATGTATTGCCCCGGCCATGGGCTTCGACCTCTTAATTTAGAGGTGCCAAGATAGTGATAAATCAGACCCAGGTTTACTTACAAGGAGTACTTTATTGAGTAACTTACAGCACACAGGCGTACCCAATGGTTGGATCAGACAGCTCCTCTGAACCCAGAGCCATGGGGTGCAATGGGTTTTATAGCATACATGCTAGCAATGAGGCAGCATAACAGTGGCAAGCGCCCCCTAGCATTCATTCCGAGCATAGACTAGCAGGGCTTAGTTCTCAGCACAGCCACCTGCTGCTCAGCATGAACAAACTTTGCTTCTCAGGCACATCGTGATAAGGCCTTCTGGCTAATCAGTGTGGAATGTATCAGCCTTTCACTCATCTGCACATGCTCAGAGGCTTACTAGAAAGGCAATTGCTCCAATAATGAACATAAGCAAGCATTATAGATCTCTAGGCCCCTCTAATACTGCAAATGACTTGGTTATGCTCCTGGGGCCAATACAATATAACAAGAAGTACTTCTTTGCACAGTATGTCATTAGGTTGTGGATTTTGCAGCCAGCGGTATAGATGGCTCTCAAAAAACATAAGACAACTATCAATCAATCGATCAATAGACAAATTTATTTATATAGCACTTTCCCACACAGTCTGCTCAAAGTGGTTCACAAGAACAAGCATTACGAAAAAGAACAAAAACCATACACATACATATTAAAGAAAAGTCAGAACTATTTCATAGCACATACGTAATAAAAACATCCATATAAAAACTAATAATTCACTATGACAAACCAACGCCAATGTAAAACACCCCGTGGCCTTGCTAGTTAAGCATATGACAGTGGAGTAAAATGTCCATTGACCTGGAGAGGTCAGCATATGACAGTGGAGTATGGCCTTTTAAGGAGCTTCCAAAGGAAACAGGGCCAGCTGTCACTCCCAGGTAGGGATGTACAAATCCCTTCCCTGGCTCTGCGCCGGGGCATCCGCGGTGGGGGAGAGGCGCTCTGTCCCTCCCCCCGGAATCCTCCCCAGCTGGGTCCACTCTGCAGCAGCTCCACAGAGCTGCCGGCCAGGGCCGGCCACAGCCAGAGTTCCGGCTGCGGATGGGCTGCTGCAGCCGCAATTGGTGGCCATCGTAGTGGCCACCATTTGCGTCCTTGCAAGCAGCCATGATAGGCTACATAAGTATTTATGTAGCCTATCACGGCAAAGAGCAGGAACACAAATGGCGGCTGCTACACTATTTGCACTCCTGCTCTTTGCCGTGATAGGCTACGTAAATATTTACTAGGGTTGGCGGAGAATTTCTCCCTGAAACTTCGGGGGGCCGAGCGCCAACGTGTTCGGCCCCCCAAAGAAGTTTTGGGGAGAAATTCTCCGCCCCCCCGCCCCCCCGCACCCCCCCGGGATGGGACTTACCTTTCCCGAATGTCCCTCCCGGCGGCGGGTCCCGGCGGTGGTTCGTCAGGTCTTCGTCAGGGGCGGGGGCGGCAGCCAATCTTTCGACCAGCTGCCGCCGCCGCCATTCCAATAAAACTAAAAAAAAAAAAGCACCCCCGTGATAGGCTACGTGACGATTAATGTGGCCTATCACGGCTAGATTTGCAAAGTCAGACGTGATAGGCTACGTAAATCGTCACGAAGCCTATCACGGGTGACTTAAAAAAAAAAAAAAGCGCATACGGATAATGACGGCCCCCATAGGGAGCCGCCATTCACGTTCCTTATTTGGTCTCTGTAGTCTACGTAAAGATTATGTAGACTACAGCGAAAATAAGGGCAACGCTATTTAACAACGCTACCTAATCTTTACGTAGACTACAGCGACCAAATAAGGAACTCGAATGGCGGCTCACTATGGGGGCCGCCATTTGCGTACGAGCTTTTTTTTTTTTTAATGTCACCCGTGATAGGCTACATGATGATTTACGTAGCCTATCACGGGGGCGTTGTTTTTTTTTAACTTTTTATTTCGCGGCCGGGCGAGGCGAGGCGCCTCCTCCCCGGCCTGAATTTCGGCCGGGCGAGGCGGGAAGCCTCCCCCCCGGCCTGAATTTCGGCCAGGTGAGGCGGGAAGCCTCCCTCCCCGGCCTCCCTCCCCCCGGCCTGAGGCGAAGCGCCTCCCCTCCACCGCGAAAAGCTGCGAGACCAGGTAAGTGGCTTTCGTGCACCCCTAGTATTTACGTAGCCTATCATGGTAAAGGCAGCCACACAAATGGAGTAGTGGCCACCATTTGCACCCCTGCTCTTTGCCGTAATAGGCTACATAAATACTTGCGTAGCCTATCACGGCTGCGAGGATGCAAATGGCAGCCGCAGTAGCCCTGCTGCAGCTGGCCAAGAGACCAGCCGGAGCCGCTGCTGCTGCTGCCAGAGCCGCCGCATCCGCCCCAGGTAAGTTCTGTCCTGGAGGGATTCCGCGGGGGGGGGGTGGGAGGCCATTCCGTCATGGATTCTGGGGGGCCAGATTCGAAAGAATCCGGCCTCACTGGAATCTGTGGCAGAATTCTCTGACATCCCTAGTAGGGATGGACGAAAGTCCCTTACCTGATCCCGAAGGTTGCTCCGGGGTGGGGGGAAGGCACTCCGTCCCTCCCCCCAAAATTCTGCCTGGGGGGGAGGCGCCCTGTCCCTCCCCCCTGAAATTCTGGCCGGGGGAGAGGCGCTCCGTCCCTCCGGCCGCGAAACCTCCTCTCCTGCCAGGATGCAAAGGGCGGCGGCCATAGCCGCCGCCGTTTGCGTCCCTGCAGTCAGCCGTGATAGGCTACGTAAATGTTTACGTAGCCTATCACAGCTGACTTTAAAAAAAAAAAAGCATGTACACAAATGGCGGCGCCCATGGGCGCTGCCATTTGCGTACGCGCTTTTTTTCCCCCCAAAGTCAGCCGTGATAGGCTATGTAAACATTTACGTAGCCTATCACGGTGTTTTTTTAAAATCTAGCCATGATAGGCTACATAAATGTTTATGTAGCCTATCACGTTTGTTTGTTTGTTTGTTTGTTTGTTTTACTTGGAAATAGCGGTGGCGGCAGCCGGTTGGAAGACCATCCACCGCCGCCGCCGCCACTGAACCGCCGCCAGAGCCGCCACCGGCAGGGACGTTCGAACAAGGTAAGTCCCGTCCCAGGGGAGGGCGGGGGGCAGACCGTTTCTCCACCAATTTCGGGGGGCTGAATGCGCTGGCATTTGGCCTCCCTGAGATTCATTGAGAAATTCTCTGACATCCCTAGAAGACTCTTGTGGACCTCCAATGAATAGTAGCACCTTTACAGAGCACTATGCTGTGGTGGTGATTGCAGGACCTGTTTTATGTTCCTTTCTATGTTCCTTTGACTCCCACCAAACAACAGCAATTATGACAACAACAGTGATCACTTCAATTCCTTACCAGGTCAGCTATAGTTTTGCTTCCCATGACCCTAAAGATAAAATCCATTTCCCTTTTTTCTACCGGACGGTCCCAAAAGACAAAGACCTGTACCTGGGGATGGTCAAACTGCTCCTGCATTTCAGATGGGATTGGATCGGTCTCTTTGCTCCAGACAATGACAATGGAGAGAGGTTCATGCAGATGCTGACACCTTTGCTCACCAGGCATGGCATCTGTGTTGCCATCTCACAAAGATTACCTGAAATGACTGTGCATGAATTGAAACTTCCCCTTATATCTCTTTTCATATGGAGACAAGTCAAGGTATTTGTTTTCTATGCTGAGACTCGCACTTTTTTTTATGGTATATTCCTTCTCAAACAAACACTTGACACATGGGTGAAACCCACAGAAGGGAGAGTCTGGATCACAACAGCTTTGTGGGACCTCACCTCTACAGTGTCTGACCGTTGGTTACGTTTTCAGCACAGGCATTGGTACTTTTCCTTCTCAGTCCAGACAAAGAACAGGCCAAAACATGCCAATCTTGATCACATCCGTCTTTACTGGGAAAAAGCATTTCATTGTTTCTATTCAAAATATGGATTGTCCGTGAAAGGGAGGAGTAGATGTGAACAAACAGAGGAGTTACCCCTAGATGTGCTTGAACAAAGTCTGTCCCAATACAACTACCATGCTTACAACAGTGTCCAGATGGTGGCACGAGCCTTACATGTGGCCTCCTCTTCCAGACCCAAGCATAGGATGATGGTGGACAGAGAAAGGTTGGAACTTCCAAGTCTACAGCCATGGCAGGTACTCCCTTTTCCATCCCAGATCTCTCTATACTGAAAAGTACAGAATTTTAGAGTCATGATTTGTGGAACCCAACTCAGAGAAGATTGTAGGCATAGTGGTCTGGGCAAATCTTTCAGTACTTATTTTCATCTTTCCATCCCTTCCTCAGTGCCTCATTTAGCTCTCAATAAACATAGCCCAAATGCTGTAGGCCGTGTGGGTGGTGACCAATCAACCCTTGAAGGTGTATATAAGGAATCCATACAGCCCAATCACCCAATTCAGCAAGGTTATTAAAGTAAAGAAAAAACACAGTGGGGGAAAGGGGGTAATGAGACCCTTCCTGTGGGGGGCACGGCAAAGGAGAGCATGGGAATGGTGAAGAGGCAGACTTTATGTTGCTCCTGTCCCCTCACTGGCTGTGTCTCCCAAAGGCAGCATCACATTGCTTCAGATGGCTGCTGTTCAGAGGTTAGGATTCTTTTGAAAGGGGATGCCACAGGCTTGCAGGCTCCCCTGGCCGGATGGAACAGCACTCCCTTTTCTCAGCAGGGTTGGGCTAAGAGGAGCCTCCATTGCGTGACCACCACCACTACATGATGGAGCTCCTGGTGCAGCTTTGCTCACCAGATAGCAGCCTCGAGGAGCTGCTCCAGGAAGCAGTACTGCAGGGGCACCCCATCCTGCAAAGGGAGACTGGATCCCCTGAAATCACTGTCTGCAAAGGGGAGGTGGGCTGGGGGAGAATGTGAACTTCTCCCTAGATTATCTGATGGCTTCAATGTGAGCCTTTCCCAAAATGCCAAAGCAGAAAGAAGGGACACAGGAATGGAGCTCAGTTTTGTTACTGTTTGGTTGTTTTTCTGTATTTGAACCAAAATTGTACAGGCACTAAAGCTTTAGGAGGCATGTGCTCCAGTCTGGAATCAACAGAAACTTGATCTCAAAATGGACTGTGCAGAGATAATCAACATGGCTTCTGCTTTGCTCTGTCTTTCCAGCTTCACCCTTTCCTGAGAAACTTTGGGTTTTCCAATACTTCCATGGATGGAATGTATCTGGATGGGGATGGGGAAGTGACCGCCAACTTTGATATTTTGTTGAACTGGATGGTGCTGTCCAATGCCTCCGTTGTTACAGTGAAAATTGGGAGTCTGGAGAGACAGGCATCAACAGACCATCGGTTCCATCTTGATGAGGATCCCACTGTGTGGCATAACCATGTGAGAAAACCCACTTCTTCCATTTCATAACCTTCAAGACAGGGGCCCCCAACATGGAAGTTCAGCGGCTTCCATGAACACCTTCATTCCTTGCCCTCTTCCAACTTTCTTCTTTTTTCCTCTTCTTTAATGAAGAACGTTAGGGTGCTAGGTTCTCCTTCCTGCTCCTGAACCTGTTTCTGATCAGCTGTTTGGCAGGCAGGAGAAGAAGGAAAGACTGACTTCCAGGCCCCACTTGATCTTCTTCCACTGCCACAGACCTTTCCCCTTTGCTCTCTCTCTCTCTCTCTCTCTCTCTCTCTCCCCCCATTCCCAGCCTCTAGCTTTGCTATTCCTCTCCCTCAACCTTTTAGGATGAGCAGAGCAATCCTTGTAGGCCTTCTCGGAAGTAATTCCGACTGAGTTCCATGTAAGCATGCATAAGATTGCAACATTACATTGGTATTTTTTGGCTCAAATATATGGATAGACATGGGAGTTCATACCCTTCCTCTTCTTTGCCTGTTTCTTGGGTGAATCACTATCCTTTGGAATAGCCAGGCCCCCATGGCAGCCATGATAAGACTAGCCACATCTTCTGCGGAAGCCATTTTGTGGTGGTACACACAGCAGTTTCTCAAATTCCCAAATCCCACATCCAAAGAGGGTGGGGATCTTTTGAGTTCTAATGGGCTCGCTGGAGGGGGTTGATGGGAACTGTATTGTGACAACTCAGCAGATCATTAGATGGGGAAAGCTGGCTTCTGCTGAATTCATCCAATAATCAGTTTAGGCCAGTACTGTCTAGAACTGCGTAACCAGGGTTGTTGTACCTCAGGCTCATAAGGAAAAGCTGCCCCACTTGGGGTCCAAATCAGGCCAGCTGTGGTTTCCCAGACGGCAGTGCTTCCATCCCCTGACCACAACCCATTTCCCCAAGTGCAATTCTTTGGTGGTTACCCAGATTTTGCATATTTCTCCCACTTCCCCTTGATAATTTTAGTTGTCCTTCTCTGTACTTTTTCCAACTTCACACTCCTGCCCATATTCCCCAGCAACTGGTGTACATAGCTCACTGCCCCTGGTACTGGAGGTAGCATATAGCCATCAAGACTAGTAGCCATTGATAGCCTTTTCCTCCAGGACTTTGTCCAACCCCCTTTTAAAGACATCCATTTAAACTAGGGATGTCAGAGAATTCTGCCATGGATCTCGGTGAGGCTGAATGCCAGTGCATTCGGCCCCCCGAAATCCGTGGCGTAATGAAGCTCCCCACCCCCCCACCCCATGAAAGGTGTGCGAAACGGAGCACTTACTTGCTGCCATTCACACTGCAATGTGAATGGCAGCCACGTCTGGGGCCGCCATTCGCTTCTTCATTATAGCCATGACAGGCTACGTAAATACTTACATATAGGGATGTACGAAAGGGACTTACCTGGTCCCGCAGCTTGCTTCGTGGTGGGGGGGAGGCGCTTCGCTTCTCCCCCCGAAGTTCAGGCCGGGGGGGGAGATGCCCCGCCTCGCCCAGCTGAAATTCAGGCCGGGGGGGAGGCGCAAATAGCATTGCCCTTATTTTCGCCGTAGTCAACGTAAATCTTTACGTAGACTACCGGGACCAAATGAGGAACGCAAATGCGTACGCGCTTTTTTTTTTTTTCAAAGTCACCCATGATAGGCTACGTAATGATTAACGTAGCCTATCACGGCTGACTTTGGAAATCTAGCCGTGATAGGCTACGTTAATCGTTACGTAGCCTATCACTTTTTTCTTTTTTACTTTATTTTGTAATGGCAGCGGCGGCGGCCGGTCAGAAGACTGGCCGCCGCCCCCGCCCCCGACAAAACACCGCTGAACCGCCACCGGGACCCACCGCCGGGAGGGACATTCGCCAAAGGTAAGTCCCATCCCGGGGGGGGGCAGGGGGCGGAGAATTTCACTGCCAATTTCACGGGGCCAAATGCATTGGCATTCGGCCTCCCAGAGATTCAGGGAGAAATTCACCAACCCTACTTACGTAGCCTATCACGGCTAATGCAGGGACGCCATTTGCATCCCTGCGGACACCGTGATAGGGTACATAAGTATTTACGTAACCTATCAGTGGCTGCCATTTGCGTTCCCTTTTTTTCGCTGTGATAGGCAACATAAATATTTACATAGCCCATCACAGCAAAGAGCAGGGGCACAAATGGCGCCCGCTCACCATTTGCGCCCCTGCTCTTTGCTGTAACAGCTTACTTAAGTATTTACATAGCCTATCAAGAACAAAGCCAGCCACACAAATGGCATCATGGCCTCCATTTGCATCCCTGCCTTTTTCCTTGATAGGCTACGTAAATACTTTTGTAGCCTGTTATGGCTTACTACAAGGATGCAAATGGCAGCTACTACGATGGCCACCATCTGCGGGCTGCTGAGGATTTTTTTCCCCCTGCTGGTTTTTTTCCCCCCTGCTGTGATAGGCTACATACATACTTACGTAGCCTATCACGGCTTTGCAGGGATGCAAATGGCATTTTTATGGAAGCAGGACAGCCGCCATTCACAGAGCAGCGTGGATGGGAGCAGGTAAGTGCTCCGTTTCGCGTGCCTTTCGTGGGGTGGGGGCAGCGGGGACTTTGTCCCGCACGCCTTTCATGGGTTGGGGGAGCGGGGGCTTCGTTCCGTGATGGGTTTCAGGGGGCTGAATGCACTGGCATTCGGCCTCACCGAGATCCGTCGCGGAATTCTCTGACATCCCTAATAATATGGAATTTGCCTTTTGAAAAGCAACTGCACATTCAGTCAACATTTTCATTGAACTATCCACCACACCTCCAACATCTCTTTCTTGGTCAGTCACTGCTAGCTTATCTCCCATCAGCATATACCTGAAGTTGGGATTTTTGGGCTCCAGAATACATCACTTTATACAAGCATACATTGAACTGCATTTGTGGACAAGTGTGGACAGGTTTGTTTGTTTGTTTGTTTGTTTAAGCATTTGTATACTGCTCTACACCTAAAACAGATTCTGAAGCAGTGAACATGAGAAGTAAAAAAAATAAAAAGATAAAAAGAATTAAAACACCATTATTAAAATTGTTCTTTAAGAACAGAATGCCAACACAACTGTGGCTGGTTAGTTAAGGAATGCTTCCTGGAAAAGACTCCTGTGGAGCTCTGCAATTGCTTTAGGTTGTGAGTGCTGCTGGAGCTTCCAAATATTCCACTGACACTTTTCCCTCAATGTTCCTTGTCTTCCTGGATAGAATGTGCCTCATTCAAGGTGCACCAAAAACTGTTTGCCTGGATTTGTCAAGGTGGTTCAGGAAGGAAAGCCAAGTTGCTGTTATGCTTGTGCTCCATGTGCAGAAGGAACCATCTCCACGGAGGAAGGTAAGGGGATCCAGAGGAAAAGGAAGCCTTTGGGGAACAAGGCAAAGGTTCACTGCAACCTTTTCACTTAGGGTCTTATTTAAAGGCATTTTTAAATACAATTTATTTTGTTTCATTTCAAACGAGAACACAAATACAGATAGATGTCGTTGATACCAATTTACTCTTCTATCTTCTTCTTCTTCTTCTTCTTCTTCTTCTTCTGCCACTTCTTCTTCTCCTCCTCCTCCTCCTCCTTCTCCTCCTCCTCCCCCTCCCCTCGCCTCCTCAGATGCAGACCATTGCACCAGATGTCCAGAGGATCAGCATCCAAACAAGGACCGAGATCAATGCATCCCCAAGGATAAAACTTTCCTCTTCTATGGAGAATATTTGGGGCTCATCCTGGCTTCCTTTGCCCTATTCCTGTCCATAATCACAGGGCTTGTATTAGGAGTCTTCATTAAATTCCTAGAAACCCCAATAGTTAAAGCCAACAACCGGGACCTCTCCTACATTCTCCTCATCTCACTCCTGCTTTCCTTCTTGTCCTCCTTCTTGTTCATTGGGCAGCCACGGAAAGCAACCTGCCTTCTCCGACAAACGGCCTTCAGCATCATCTTTTCCGTTGCTGTCTCTTCTGTGTTGGCAAAAACAATCACTGTGGTGCTGGCCTTCCTGGCCACAAAGCCAGGGAACAGGGTGCGGAGATGGTTGGGGAAGAGTTTGGCCAACTCCATTGTCATTTCTTGTTCCAGTGTCCAAGTTTTCATTTGCACCCTTTGGCTGGGGAACTCTTCCCCATTCCCAGACTCTGACATGCACTCCCAGCCTGAACAGATTGTCCTGCAATGCAATGAAGGGTCTGTTGCCATGTTCTATAGTGCCCTTGGCTACATGGGCTTCCTGGCTGCCATCTGCTTCACGGTGGCCTTCCTAGCCAGGAAGCTGCCTGGGGCCTTCAATGAAGCCAAGCTGATCACCTTCAGCATGCTGGTCTTCTGCAGCGTCTGGGTGTCCTTTGTGCCCACCTACCTGAGCACGAAGGGGAAATACATGGTAGCTGTGCAGGTCTTCTCTATCTTGGCCTCCAGTGCTGGGCTTCTGGGCTGCATCTTTCTTCCCAAGTGCTACATCATTGTATTGAGGCCTGATCTGAATACAAAGGAGCATCTAACAACAAAAACTAAAGATGACATCTGATTCTTATTATAGTATTTTAAATGCTGACAATACATATCTGCAACAGCATAATGAGGAAATTGTTATTATTTCCAAATTGTTAGAGGCCAGGCTGGAGATGTGATGATCTGAGGGAAGGAAAGAAGCAAAAAACAGACACATTTGAAAGAAAAATAAATCTCTCTCCCACCCCCTACCCCCAGGTCTTTTGTTGTTGTTTTTCCTGAAATGTGGAGGGGATTAAAAATTGGATTATGAAACATTTCTTTTAGGAATATGAATTGAAGTGTTAAGATAAGGTGTTCATATATTGCTACATCTATTTAGAAAGCAATCCAATGGCCCCTAGACAGCATCTGGGGGACATAGGATTGTTCAGTTTCCTGGCTCCAGTGTCAGAGACAGGGCTCCAACCTCAGAGCCAAGAAACCACACACCACACCTGCTCCCCTGCCCCTTCCCTTGCTCCCTCATAGTCAGAGTGGAGGGAATTATGCTGGCTGCAGGTTTGACCTCACAAATGTGAGCTCGTATAGTGGTAAAATGAGGCATGCTAGTGGGCAGGCAGGGGATAAGCTATCCCTAGCCCCCTTCCCTTCCCCTCCCTGAATCTGGTGCTTCTGAAGTTTGAAACTAGAAGTTTAAAACAGGAAAACAAAAACAAAGCAGGAACCAAGATTATAGCCAGTAGCAGTGCAAAGATGTAAAAATGCACGGACATGATTTTTCAGAATTAAAGTGATAAAAAGCTTGGGAAAATGAAAAGGTCTTCTTAACCTGATGCTGAAAAGATCACATTGTGGCCTCCAGGCAAGCATCTCTGGGGTGGGCAATCCATAACCAGGTTGCCACCACTGAAAAGACTCTGGGGTTCTCCACACGGGGCTTTTATCCTGTGATTGAGATTGCTTACTCATGGAAGTTCGTGGATCTTTTACATGACATCATCAGCCTCCAGGGTGTGTCCTGTGCTAAATGACCTTGTTTGTAAAAAAATATTGGAGATAATGAGCTATTAAATTACAGAGCGTTGAGTCCCTCATGAAAAGAGCAAATCCCACAATAAGAGGAGCTAGATTTCAGAGCCATCTAGTGGCTGTATAATGAAACAGATAGAACAACACAGAAAGCGGGGGGACATGTAAAGGGAGCCCATTGTGATCCTGCATTTAAAACAGAAGCAGAAAGCGCTGCTAAAGTTGTGGGATTTTAGCCTGGTGTAGAAATGCTCTCTCTCATTAGTAGCCTCCCATTTCATCTCATTTGATGGGGTACCCCAGCTTAGGTCCCAGCTACATGGAAGGAAAGGACCACTCCGGTAACCTGGACCCCAAGCCATTTAGGGCTTTGTAGGTTAATACCAGTATTTTGAATTAGATCAAGAAATGGACTGGCAGCCAGTGAAGAACATAAAACATTTGCATAATACGTTCACATCAGCAAGTCCCCACTAACAGACTTGCCACTCTACTTTAGATCAGCTGTAGTTTCTTGACTGGTTTTAGAAGCATCCCCATGTATAATGCATTGCAATAATTCACACAAGTGCTTACCAGAGCATGGATAGCTTTATCTAGGCTATCCCTGTCTTTCAATTTCTAAAAAAGGTCTACTTTATAAAACTGTAAGGCCCTCTTCCTGGTAGCCACCCGTCTCACTTCCTTTGGTAGGGGCTCCCAAATAAGGACCCCTGAAGACGATCTTAGGGTCCAAGCAGGTACATATGAGAGGAGGCGATCCTTCAAGTAACCCGGCCCCAAGCCATTTAGGGCTTTGAATGTTAGTACCAGCACTTTGAATGGGGCCCAGACATGGACCGGCAGCCAGTGCAGCTAGAAAAGTACTGGCGTAATGTGATCTTGTTGGCCAGTCCCCGTTAGCAATCTCACTGCCCTTTTAAGAAAGTAAGCAAGAACTGTCTTCAACGATTCTGTATCCCAGATGGGATGAGTAGATGCAACATGAGCAGTGGGACTTCTCTGAAGGGGCCCATCAACACCGGGCTTTTCCTCCATGACGGGTGCGAGTTGAGGTCCCTCATGATAGATGACACAGTCGTGACTTCTCAGCCATCCTTGGTTTTCGTCCAGAAAATGAGGCGTTTCCAAGGAGTCATTTTACTGCAGTTTTGGGGGCTTGCTGCAGGTTCCCCTGTGGTTGCAGGCTGTCTGTCCCTTCCTTAACATGACTTCACATCTTACAGTGGGTGTGTTTTAGGCGTGCGTAGTGCCTGCGTCACTCTATGACGCTCCTTTGCTCCCCCATCCCTTTGCAGCTGCGTAGTCACAGAGGGGCATTTTCATCTATTTAATCACACTTGCGCACATTTTTGCAGCTTCGTATCTTTGCAATGGTTGGTTTGGGATTCAGGACCCAAGGGCTGGGGGGGGACCCTTGGGGGAGGGGACCCTTGGGGGAGGAACAACATTGCTCTGGCCACCATTTCGGTGCGATGGCTAGGCATGTAGGCTAGATCAGCGAAAAATAAAGGAACGCAAATAGTGCCCACTACATTATTTGCGTTCCCCTTTTTTCGCCGTTTTATCTTACGTAAATATTTCTTACATAAATATTATGTAAATAATCTTACGTTTTATCTTATGTAAGATAAATCAGCGAAAAATAGGGAACGCAAATGACGGCCGCCGTAGCCATTTGCGTAGGCTGGTGTTTTTTTGGGGAGGTAGCCATGATAGGCTACGTAACTTCTTACGTAGCCTATCATGGCTGCAAGGACGGCAATAGCGGTGGCAGCAGCCTGGCCGCAGCTGGCCAGGAGACCAGCCGCCAGAGCCGGAGCCGCCGCCGCCACTGTCGAATCCGCCGCATCCGCCCCAGGTAAGTGCTGCCCTGGGGGGATTCTGCAGGGTGGCGGGGGGCAGGAGGCCATTCCACCATGGATTCTGAGGGGCTGGATTCTAAAGAATCCGGCCTCGCTGGAATCCGTGGCGGAATTCTTTGCCATCCCTTATCAAAACCAAAAAAGGGGAGGTAACAACATTCTAAAACCATCAGTTTTGGATTATTACAGTATTCTAGAAAGAGTTAAAAAGGAGGGGGGAATATAGGTTACACATAAATTTCAGTAAAAGCAGACAAAATAGCCACATATGCAGAAGTCCATTTGCAAGTTATGCCTGTATACCACTCTTTCAAATGTTGCTAGCATTGTGAAGTTTTAAATCATTGCATTATGGGTGGTGAGCTTTCATCCTTCCAGTATCGTAGTATCAGCCTTTTAGCAACCAAAGGGTAATTTGAAAAGAACATTTACATCAGTAAATATTTAAGAGCTTTCCAATGCAAAATTTATCCATCCGATAGCTTCATCCCAAAAGGAGGCAACCATTGGGCATTTCCAAAACATATGAATAAGAGAAGCATTGACTACATTATACCTCCAACAATTAGCTGAATTGGACAAATCTTTACTAAAAAGACATTGTGGCATCCAATAGACCCGAAACAAAAGTATTTTCTTTTCTTTTAAAAAGGTGTAACCAAAGATCTGTTATCCGATACAGATGCCAAAATGGCAGTCAAATGGTTAAAAAAAATAGGATGCTCCAGTTCCTTGTTCTATTCCTGCTGTAAATCCCTTGTATCATATTTATGCATTGATAATAAATATTTATACACATCAGTCGTAGGTCGATATATCTGATCAGCTTCATTGAGTATTTCCAGTGGTGGAGACTCCAAAGCAGTAAAAGCTGCAGGACCGAATCTAGATACCGACAAATGTTTCAATTGCAAGTACTGCCATTCTGTTGTAGGGATGGCAGAGAATTCTGCCAAGGATTTCAGTGAGGCCGAATGCTAGTGCCCCCCGAAATCTGTGGCAGAACGGCTTCCCCCCTGCCCCCCCACGGATTCCCCCCCAGGACAAAGCTTATTTGGGGCGGATGTTCCGGCGGCAGCAGCTCCGGCAGCGGCTCCAGCGGCAGCAGCGGCTGGTCTTTCGACCACCTGCCGTAGCCGCCATTTGCATCCTGGTCTTTGCCGTGATAGGCTACGTAAGTATTTACATAGCCTATCACGGCAAGCCAAGCAAAACCCCCCCAAAACCAGCATACACAAATGGTGGCGGCTACGGCAGCCGCCATTTGCTTTCCCTATTTTTCACCGTTTTAGCCTACGTAAATATTTACATAGGCTATTACAGCGGGGGGGGGGGAAAGGGGGAACGCAAATAGTGTAGTGGGCGCTATTTGCGTTCCTTTTTTTCTCTGTAATAGCTTACGTAAATATTTACGTAGGCTAAAACGGCGGAAAAAAAGGAATGCAAATAGCACCCACTACGCTATTTGTGTTCCCCTTTTATTTCGCCATAATAGCCTATCTAAATATTTACATAGGCTAAAATGGCAAAAAATAGGGAATGCAAATGGCGGCTGCCATACCCACCACAATTTGCATACGCTGTTGCTGTTGTTTTACTTGGCTTGCCATGATAGGCTACATAAATACTTATGTAGCCTATCATGGCAGCCTGGCTGGACACAAATGGTGGCCACTACGGCAGCTGCCATTTGCGTCTGCACCAGCCAGTCCGCAGCCGGACCTCCGGCTGTGGACGGCCCTGGCTGGCTGCTCCACAGAGCCGCCGTGGAGCAGAGCTGGCCAGGCAGGATTCTGGGGGGGAGGACCAGATCGCCTCCCCCCCCTCAAGGATTCTGGGGGGAGGGATGGAGCACCTCCCCCCTCACCGCAAATCACATCCGCAAAAAGGTAAGTGACTTTCGTACATCCCTATTCTGTTGTAGCAGGCAAACCAAATTGATCTTGCAATGTTGAAAATAACAAGAACTCATCATCAACCCCCAGTAATTGATCCAGGGTAAAAATCATTTTATCGGTCCAGGTCCACCATAAAACATTTTTTTTTCCCATTCTTAAATCTGGATTTCCCCATAAAGTCAATTTAACATGGGAAAATCGGTCAAATTTAGGGATGTACAAACCCCTTACCTGGTTTCAGTCGGGCATCTGGTGGGGAGGGGGAGGCAATCTGATCCTCCCCCTGGAATCTTGCCTGGCTGCTGCAGGCTGGGCCGATCTGCAGCAGGGCCTCCAGCCGCTGCCGGGCTGGTGCGGATGCAAATGGTGTCCTGCATAGGGGTTGCCATTTGCATCCCTTAGGTAGCCCGTGACAGGCTATGTAAATATTTACATAGCCTATCACGGCTTAACTAAGGGAATGCAAATGGCGGCGGCTATGGCGACCACCATTTGTGTTCCCTTTTTTTTGCCGTTTTAGCCTATGTAAATATTTATGTAGGCTAAAACGGCAAAAAAAAAGGGAAAACAAATGGCGGCCGTCGTAGCCACCACCATTTGCATTCCCTTAGTTAAGCCGTGGTAGGCTACGTAAATACTTTTGTAGCCTACCACGGCTTCCGCAGGGCTGAAAATGGTGTCCCTGCATTAGCCGTAATAGCCTACGTAAGTATTTACGTAGCCTATCACGGCTACATGGAAGAAGCGAATGGCGGCCGCAGACGTGGCCACCATTCGCAAGTCAGCTTGGATGGCAGCAGGTAGGTGCTCCGTTCCGGGCCCATTTCGCAGGGTGGGGGGGTGGGGTGATTCATTCCGCCACGGATTTCGGGGGGCCAAATGCACTGCCATTTGGCCTCACCGAAATCCGTGGCGGAATTCTCTGACATCCCTAGCGTTAAGAATTGTAACTAAAGCTCATAATTGGAGGGCCTTTTCCAAAGGCCACCATCAAAGGTTAGGCACCTACCAGCCATCAGGGAAAACATACATTCGACAACATAGTGCAACCTAAGCCTGCATAATGCAACGTTCTGTTGCCCTTCAGGTTGCAGATTAAGGAACTGGACATGTTTTATTAAATAAAATGTGACTATGTGACACATACATTTTGCTGCAGAAAGAGACACAATTCACCTGCACAGACTGGGCTTCTTGTTCGCCATTCATGAGATCAACCAGAGTCCCAGCCTCTTACCCAACATCACCCTGGGCTACAACCTCTATGACAACCATTTCAATGTAAGGATCACATATGACGGCATGCTAGATCTCCTGTCTCCTGGGCAAAAGAACATTCCAAACTACAGTTGCAGAAGACGGAATCACCTGTTGGCTGTTGTAGAAGATGCTACTTCTGAAAACTCTGTCCATATTTCAGCCATGCTGGACACCTACAAAATCCCACAGGTAGGAATAGAGGGAGTGTCCTCTAATTGTACTTTGCTTTACAAGGGCTTCAGCTGTCTGTTGGGGGAGACGGAGGAGCTAAAGGCTTGTTCTAGCTTTATATGACATTTGAGCAGCTCTCTCTCTCTCTCTCTATATATATATATATATATATATATATATATATAAATATAAGCCTTTTATCCATTTATACATGTCATGTTAAATTTCCCTCCAGAAAAAACTAACACTGAACTCTGATTGAAACCAGAGTAGAAAGAGGATTTCCACTGCATTTTATATTGAAAAAAGAGAGGATAATGCCCATATATGTTATTTATTTATTTATTTATTTATTTTTATTTATTTATTTATTTATTTATTTATTTCATTACTATACTGCCCAATAGCCGAAGGAAGCTCTCTGGGCAGTTCACAAAATTAAAACCACAAAAATACAACAGAAAATGCAATATCAAATATAATAGAATAAACCTACAGGATAAAAATACAGCCAAAGGAAAACTAGCAGCAACACAGATATTTAAAATGCAATAGCAGATTTAAGACAGCACAGCTGAAAAAAGCTGTATAGCATTTCAGTGCACTGCAGAAAATGAAGCTTAAAACCCTCACACTTTTAATCCTCAAAAACATGAATCTGCAATTCTGCAGATGACAAAGCAGTGTGTGTTGGGGGCGGGGCGGTCAGCAGAAAGGTGGCAGCATGGGAAGGATTTAAGCATCGCCACCCCTTACTGCTTCTCCAATCCCAAACTGCTTTTTGCTAGAAGCACCCATCAGGATGTCAAAGCACATGTTTAACTGGAACAAGTTCTTAATATTGGAGCAAGAAAAGAAGGTTCTCTGATGGGACTGAAACCTATCAACATTTTACTAGGGATGTCAGAGAATTTCGCCACGAATCTCGGGGAGGCCGAATGCCAGCGCATTCAGCCCCTGAAATCGGTGGCAGAACGGTCTGCCACCCCCCCGCCACCCCCCTGGGATGGGACTTACCTTGGGCGGATCTTCCTGGTGGCGGCAGCGGCGGCTCCAGCGGCGGTGCGGCGGTGGCGCAGCGGCGGCGGCCGGTCTTCTGACCAGCTGCTGCCACTGCCATTTCCAGTAAAAAAAAAAAAAGTGATAGGCTACGTAAAGATTTACGTAGCCTATCACGGCTAGATTTTTAAAAAACACCGTGATAGGCTACGTAAATGTTTATGTAGCCTATTATGGCTGATTTAAAAGAAAAAAAAATGCGCATAAGCAAATATATGCCCATGGGCACCGCCATTTGCGTTCCTTATTTTGGCACATCTTAGTCTACGTAAACATTTACTACGTAAACATAGACTAAGACAGCGAAAATAAGGGGAACGCAAATAGCGTATCGTCTATGCTATTTGCATTCCCCTTATTTTCACCGTCTTACTCTACATAAATGTTTACGTAGACTAAGACGTGCCAAAATAAGGAACGCAAATGGCGGCGCCCATGGGCGCCGCCCTTTGCATACGCGCGTTTTTTTTTCTTTTAAATCAGCCATGGTAGGCTACATAAACATTTACATAGCCTATCACGGCGGACTGCAGGGACGCAAACGGTGGTGGCAGCTATGGCTGCAGCCATTTGCGGAGCCGGTCGGCCAGGATTCGGGGGGGAGGGACGGAGTGCCTCCCCCCCCCAGCCAGAATTTTGGGGGGAGGGATGGAGCGCCTCTCCCCCACCATGAATGTCACCCTTCAAAAAGGTAAGTGACTTTCATACATCCCTACTTTTAACTCCAGAGTGTCTACTAAAGGCAAAAGGTCCTCTCCCAGTATATTGAGTATAGACTTTGTGCACTTTGGGATAAACATCTGTATATTGCAGTGAAGAAACTTCTGTTAATGAAGAATCATGTTTGCTCTCTAGAGAATGGAGAAATAAACAGTCCATGTATGATTTTGGGAATCTCCCAAACAGTCTGTGTGGGTCTAACAATATGTATCCCAGCTGTTCAGATGTTATTGAGAAGTGTCTGTCAGGCATATGTGTGTGTTTTCTCATCCCTCCATTCCCTGCTTACATCTTTATGTTTATCTTATGTATGGCATGAAACTAGTGATGCTGAATTAGCATACCTCTTTTGAAGTCTCCAAACATCCTTTATCTATGCAATCTGGAAAGTGTAATCCTACGCATATAACTCAGGCTGAACTCCTATGCATCCTTATTTAGAAGAATGCTGACCACACTGACATTTTAAAGTATTGTATGTATGTATGTGTGTGTGTATGTGTGTGTGTGTGTGTGTATATATATATAGTACTGAAATAATTTTATTTCAGCAAATATTTCAGTTTTTGTACCATCCTTTGAATGAGGAAATAAGGGAATGTTTGGAGCCGTTTTTGAGCCTCGTGTGGTGCAGAGTGGGAGGCGGCTGAAACTCTCCCCATGATCTGAGTTCAATCCCAGCGGAAGCCAGGTCTTGGGTAGCTAGCTCAGGTCAACTCAGCCTTCCATCCTTCCGAGGTCGGTAAAATGAGTACCCGGCAATGGCAATGGCAAACCACCCCGCTATAGTCTGCCATGAAAATGCCAGCGCAAGCGGCGTCCTTCTAGAGGTCAGTAATGACCCGGTGCTTGCACAGGAGGAAACTTTCCTTTCCTTGGAGCCGTTTTAGCTTAGAAAAGGGGCATGACACTGGAAAGAGGTTCATGCAGATACTGACACCGTGCCTCACCAGGAAGTATATAACACGATGCATGATGTGGGGAAAGTAGACGGAGAGCAGTTTTTTCTCCCTCTCTCATAATATGAGAATGCAACAGAGTTATTTAATGAAGCTGAAGAGTGGAACGTTCAGGATAGATGATCTGAAGTACCTCATCACACCAAAAGCACACACGCCTTTCAAAGGCGACGAGAAAGACAGAGCTTTTCCATACAATATGCTCAAAGCGTTTTGCGACAATAAAGCACTATGGGGAAAACACACACACAACACATATCCATATGAAAGAAAAGTCAAAACTATTTCATAAGAAATACATAATAAAAAAAATCAAAAATAATAATTCAGTATAAAAACGCAAAACCAAGGAAAACACCAGCTGGTTAGAGTACAACAGTACAGTATGGCCAGTTTAGAATCCCAGGTGACAGCAGGAACGGGATGAAACACCCTCTCAGCTCGAGGACAAACATGAGGTGATGGCGGGGAAAGCAGCAGCAGAACGAGACCTGTGTGGACAGAATGCTGGACTAGATGGAGCCTTGGTCTGATCCAGCAGGGCTCTTATGTTATTATGGAGACAGGCCCAGTCCCACGTAAGACTCCCTGGTCTTTGCTCCATCCACATTGAAGGTGGAGGGTACGATTACTTTCCATTTATTAATTTTATATTCGTTTATTTATTTATTAGATTTCTATACCACCCAATAGCCAATCATTCTTTATTTATAGCACTTATATGCTATATCTAAACAGATTCTGGAGCAGTGAACAATAAAAAAATAAAAAGAATAAATCTCCATATTAAAAAAATGTTTAAAACTGTTTTTAAAATGCTTATTCCAATGAAGCTGTGGCAAGGACAGCTTCTTGAAATGAAGAGGTTTTCAGGAGGCACTGAAAACAATGTGGTGTTGGTACCTGCCTGTCCTCCAGGGTCAGGGAGGTCCACAGAAAGGGGGCCACCACACTGAAGGCTCTTCTCCAGGAGGACTCTGGTTGGGCCATAGGTCCATGTGGAACCACCAGGAGCATGCAATCCAATGACCTCAGTGACTTGGTGGGTTGATAGGGGAGAAGGCGCTCTCCAAAGTAGCCTGGTCCCTAGGTATGATCCTATTGTGCCTTCAAGAGCAGAGGCACCATGCCTCTGAATACTGGTGGCCAGAGAAGAGGAGCCAGAGGGCTCACTTGCTTTCATGTCCTCTTTGTGGGCTTCCCACAGGCAGCTGGTTGGTCCCTGTGGGAAACAGGAGCTGGACTAGATAATCTTTCTGGACCCAAATGCAGAGCACTATGCTGCCCTTGGGGGGCTGTGGTGGTGATTGCAGAACCTACTCCATGTGCCTCCTATTTTTGTAATAGATGGACGTTGCCCTACCAATCAAACAAAACGTTCACCTCTTTTATTCCTTAATAGGTCAGTTCTGGTTTTGTCTCCAGTGACATTAAGGATAGAACCCAGTTCCCTTTTTTCTACCGGGTGGTCCCAGAAGATGAAGACCTGTACCTGGGGATGGTCAAACTGCTCCTGCATTTCAGATGGATGTGGACTGGTCTCTTTGCTCCAGGCAATGACAATGGAGAGAGGTTCATGAGGACGCTGACACCGGTGCTCACCAGGCATGGTGTCTGTGTTAGGGGTGGATGAAAGTCACTTACCTGTCCTCGAAGCTTGTTTGCAGTGGGGGGGAGGCAGCCTCGCTGCTCCCCCCGCGAAGTTCAGGCCGGGGGGGGAGGCTTCCCGCCTCGCCCGGCTGAAATTCAGACCGGGGGGGAGGCTTCCCGCCTTGCCCGGCCGAAATTCAGGCCGGGGAGGAGGCGCCTCGCCTCGCCCGGCCGTGAACTAAACAGTTAAAAAAAAAAAAACGCCCCCGTGATAGGCTACGTGACGATTAACGTAGCCTATCATGGCTAGATCTACAAAGTCAGCCGTGATAGGCTACGTTAATCATCACGTAGCCTATCATGGGTGACTTTTTTAAAAAAAGCACTTACACAAATGGCGGCCCCCATAGGGAGCCGCCATTCGCGTTCCTTATTTGGTCGCTGTAGTCTACATAAAGATTTACGTAGACTACGGCGAAAATAAGGGCAACGCAAATCTTTACGTAGACTACAGCGACCAAATAAGGAACGGGAATGGAGGCTCCCTATGGGGGCCGCCATTATCCGTACGCGCTTTTTTTTTTTTTTTAAGTCACCCGTGATAGGCTACGTGACGATTTACGTAGCCTATCACGGCTGACTTTGCAAATCTAGCCATGATAGGCTACGTTAATCATCACGTAGCCTATCACGGGGGTGTTTTTTTTTTTTTCTTTGATTGGAATGGCGGCGGCGGCAGCCGGTCAAAAGACCGGCTGCCGCTCCCGCCCCGGACAAACACCCGCCGAACCGCCGGCCGGACCCGCCGCCGGGAGGGACATTCGCCAAAGGTAAGGCCCGTCCCGGGGGGGTTGCGGGGGGCAGGGGGGTGCTGAGAATTTCTCCCCGAAACTTGTTCGGGGGGCCGAACACGTTGGCGCTTGGTCCCCCGAAGTTTTGGGGAGAAATTCTCCGCCATCCCTAGTCTGTGTTGCTATCTCAGAAAGAATCCCTGAAATGAACGCACATGAATTTGGAGTTCCCGTTATATCGGATGTCATCTGGAGAAAAGCTGCCTTCTGTGCCCTTCCCACCCAGACCACTTTGCATGAGGTCTTTGGAAGATGAGGCAAAGGCGGTACAGTTCTTTTTGGATGGTTGTGGCTTCCCGTCGCTATCTTTGGGCACAAGAAGCGGATGATGCACCTCCATGTGTCGCCTCATGGCAGACGTGCCCACTCGTGGACAGCCCCCTTCTTTTCCTAGCTGCACACAGCTTCAACAGATATCACACATCACGACATAGCGGTCGTTCTCTGCATATTTGAAGAAGCGCCACACATAGGAGCTCACCCTGCCACCACCATTTCTTCTTTGGGGAATGGGGCCTTCGGTCCCAGATGAGGTGGCAGCTGGAGCTGCATGTTTCCACTCATCTGTGGATGGTGTTGTTGATGGTGTTGTTGATGGTGCTGACCAGTGCTTAGCAGGGGATGTTTGTTCCTGGGGTTTGGGATTTCTCCCAAAGAACCCAGAAGGCTGGAAGTGGAGAACAGTGTCAGACCCAGTCTCAGCAGGGACACCATTGATCTAGAAGAGCTCCTCATCATCTTCGCTGTCCGGATCACTGATGACGCTAAGTCCTCCGGCATTTTTTTCAAAATCACCTGAGCCGCCGCCCACGAGGTGATCATCAGCAGGCAGCTGTGGACCTGGTTCACCTGTCCCACTTCCGCTGTCGGATGCAGGGAGGACGGTTGTGGGCGTCTCTGTAAAGATTCAAAATACATAGAAGCAGAGTTTCATGAGAAATGCGACTTTTACACATGAGTAATAGCCAAGCAAATAAGGGGTAGTATCAGTCATTTATGAGGCCATTATTGAAGAGGAATATGGTAAATATATAGGAGCTAAAATGGCCTGGGAAACAACAAACTGTGGCAAATTCTGAAAGAGATGGGGGTACCAGACCACCTTACCTGTCTCCTGAGAAACCTGTATGAGGGTCAAGAAGCAACAGTAAGAACCAGACATGGAACAACCGAGTGGTTCAAAATTGGGAAAGGAGTACGACAAGGCTGCGTAATGTCACCCTGCTTATTTAACTTATATGCAGAGTACATCATGAGAAACACTGGGTTGGATGAATCACTGCTCGGAATTAAGATTAAGGGGAATTATCAGCAACCTCAGATACGCAGATGATACCACCCTAATGGCAGAAAGCGAAGAGGATCTAAAGAGCTTCTTGTTGAGGGTGAAAGTGGAGAGTGCAAAAGCTGGTTTGAAACTCAACATTAACAAAATGAAGATCCTGGCATCTGGCCCCATCACTTCCTGGCATATGGAAGGGGAAGAAATGGAAGTAGTGACAGATTTTATTTTGTTGGGCTCCAAGATCACCGCAGACAGTGACTGTAGCCATGAAATTAAAAGACGCTTGCTCCTGGGGAGGAAAGCTATGGCAAACCTAGACAGCATAGTAAGAAGCAGAGACATCACCTTGCCAACAAAGGTCCGTCTAATCAAAGCTATGGTTTTCCCAGTAGTAACATATGGCTGTGAGAGCTGGACTATAAGGAAGGCTGAGCGCCGAAGAATTGATGCTTTCGAACTGTGGTGTTGGAGAAGACTCTTACGAGTCCCCTGGACTGCAAGGAGGTCAAATCAGTTAATCCTAAAGGAAATCAACCCTGAGTGCTCCTTGGAAGGACAGACACTGAAGCTGAAGCTCAAATATTTTGGCCACCTAATGCGAAGAGAAAACTCCCTGGAAAAGACGCTGATGCTGGGAAAGACTGAAGGCCAAAGGAGAAGGGGATGGCAGAGGATGAGATGGCTAGATAGGATCACTGATGCAATGAATATGAACCTGAGCACACTCCGGGAGAGTGCGCAGGACAGGAAGGCCTGGCGTGCTATGGTCCATGGGGTCACGAAGAGTTGGACATGACTGAACGACTGAACAACAACAATATCAGAAGAGTCACAGCTAAGAATATGGTCTTCACAGCCCTACAAATCTGTATCAGCTGGGTTTAAAGAAATGGTATTAAAAACAGTCCATAGATGGCATCCTATAAAGGTATATAAAATCAACAGCGCATTATCAGGCATGACTTGGAGAAACTGTGGCTTAAGGGGATCACTTGAACATATGTGGATCTTCTGTCCAAAGGTCAGACCATTCTGGCATGAAGTAACAGAGTGGTTGAGTCAAGTAACAAAACAAATGGTAATTCCAAATGAAATGTTATTACTGTTCACACTGTTTCCTGGGGAGAACGAGGGACTGTTTCATAAAGAATGATTGGCAATACTTGTAGGAGCTGGGAGGATCGAGATTGCCACAATGTGGAAAAATGCTCAAGTTCTCTCATTTTGGAGATACCTTGATCAAATATGGTCAGTAGCACTGGCTAGGGATGTACGAAAATTCCACCACGGATCTCGGGGAGGCCGAATGCCAGCGCATTCGGCCCCCCGAAATCAGTGGTGGAATGGCCTGCCACCCCCTGCCACCCCCCCCGGGCCGAAACTTACCTTGGGCGGATCTTCCTGGAGGCGGTGGCTCCGGCGGCGGCTCCGGCGGCGGTTCGGCAGCGGCAGCTGCGGCGGCCAATCATCCGACTGGCTGCCGCTGCCGCCATTTCTAGTTTAAAACAAAAACAAAAAAAAAACGTGATAGGCTACGTAAAGATTTGCGTAGCCTATCACGGCTAGGTTTTAAAAAAAAAACCCGTGATAGGCTACGTAAATGTTTACGTAGCCTATCACAGCTGACTTTTAAAAAAAAAAAACGCGCGTACGCAAATGACGGCAGCCATGGCCGCCGCCACTTGCGTTCCTTATTTTGGCACGTCTTAGTCTACATTTATGTAGACTACGACGGCAAAAATAAGGGGAACGCAAATAGCGTAGCGTCTACGCTATTTGCATTCCCCTTATTTTCTCCGTCTTAGTCTACGTAAATGTTTATGTAGACTAAGACGTGCCAAAATAAGGAATGCAAATGGCAGCGGCTGTACGCGCGTTTTTGTTTTTTAAGTCAGCCATGATAGGCTATGTAAACATTTACGTAGCCTATCACGGCTGACTGCAGGGACGCAAACGGCGGCGGCTATGGCCATCGCCATTTGTGTCCCTGCTAGCCAGCGGCCGGATGTCCGGCTGCTGGCGGAGCCGGCCGGCGGCTCTGCAGAATCGCTGTGGAGCACAGCCAGCCAGCCAGGATTCCGGGGGGGAGGAATGGAGCGCCTCCCCCCCATCCAGGATTCCAGGGGGAGGGACGGAGCGCCTCCCCCCCCACCATCAGCATAATCTGTGGAAGGTAAGTGCCTTTCGTACATCCCTAGTGCTGGCGGAGAAATTAACCAGCCATTTTCATGTAGCTAGAGGAGAAAGAAAAGCAGATAATTTTGTGGCAACTTGGTACCCATTCCCAATGTTTTTCTGAGAACCGAATGTAGGAGATGGACCTCCAACTAATCAACTGGGCTTTTGGCATGTTGTTTATTCAGTCAGTCACTTCTGATTCTTCGTGACTTCATGGACCAGCCCACGCCAGAGCTTTCTGTCGGCCGTCGCCACCCCCAGCTCCCCCAAGCTTGAGTCCATCACCTCCAGAATATCATCCATCCATCTTGCCCTTGTTCGGCTGCTCTTCCTTTTGCCTTCCACTTTCCCTAGCATCAGCATCTTCTCCAGGGTATCCTGTCTTCTCATTACATGGCCAAAGTACTTCCTTATGGTCCAGCTCTTGCAGCCATAGGTTACTATGGGGAAAACCATTGCTTTAACTATGCAGACTTTTGTTGTCAGTGTGATGTCTCTGCTCTTCACTATTTTATCAAGATTTGTCATTGCTGTCCTCCCATGTTTTCTCCCTCTATTTGCCAGTTATCAATCCAGCTGGTTGCCATAATCTTGGTTTTTTTGAGGTTGAACTGCAACCCAGCTTTTGCACTTTCTTCTTTCACCTTCATCATGAGGTTCCTCAGCTCCTCCTCGCTTTCAGCCATCAAAGTGGTATCATCTGCATATCGGGGATTGTTAATGTTTCTTCCAGCAATTTTAACTCCAGCCTTGGATTCATCAAGCCCAGCACATTGCATGATGTGTTCTGCATACAGGTTGAATAGGTAGGGTGAGAGTATACAACCCTGCCATACTCCTTTCCCAATCTTAAAGCAGTCGGTTGTTCTGTGGTCTGTTCTTACCGTTCCTACTTGGTCATTATACAGATTCCTCAGGAGGCAGACAAGATGACTTGGTATCCCCATACCACCAAGAACTTGCCACAATTTGTGATGATCCACACAGTCAAAGGCTTTAGAATAGTCAATAAAACAGAAATAGATGTTTTTCTGAAACTCCCTGGCTTTCTCCATTCTTCATTTTTGTTAGCAATGCTTCTTAAGGCCCATTCAACCTCACTCTTCAGGATGTCTGACTCTAGCTCACTGACCACACCGTCAAATCTATCCCCTATACTATTATCCTTCCTATACAGGTCTTCTGTATATTCTTGCCACCTTTTCTTGATCTCTTCTGCTTCTGTTAGGTCCTTGCCATCTTTGTTTTTGATCATACCCATTTTTGCCTGGAATTTACCTCCGATGTTTCTAATTTTCTGGAAGAGGTCTCTTGTCCTTCCTATTCCATTATCTTCTTCCACTTCCGCGCATTGCTTGTTTAAAAATAATTCCTTATCTCTTCTGGCTAGCCTCTGGGATTTTGCATTTAATTGGGCATATCTCCCCCTATCACTGAGGCTTTTTGCTTTCCTTCTTTCTTGGGTTGTTTCCAGTGTCTCAGCAGACAGTCTTCTTGCCTTCTTGGTTTTCTTTTTCTTTGGGACGTTTTTTGTTGCCGCCTCCTGAACAATGTTGCGAACGTCTGTCCATAGTTCTTCCAGGACCCTATCTACTAAATCTAGTCCCTGAAATCTATTCTTCACCTCCACTGCATATTCATTAGGAATATTCATGAGCTCGTATCTAACTGATCTGTGCGTCTTCCCTATTCTCTTTAGTCTGATTCTAAATTGTGCAATAAGAGGTTCGTGATCTGAGCTACAATCAGCTCCAGGTCTTGTTTTTACCAACTGCATAGATGTCCGCCACCTTTGGCTACAAAGGATGTAGTCAATCTGATTTTGGTGTCGACCATCTGGTGAAGTCCGTGTATAAAGTCGTCTCTTAGGTTGTTGGAAGAGAGTGTTTGTTATGCACAGTGAGTTGTCTTGGCAAAATTCTATCAGCCTATGTCCTGCTTCATTTTGTTCTCCCAGACCATGCTTGCCTGTAATTCCAGGTGTCGTTTGACTACCCACCTTAGCATTCCAGTCTCCTGTAATGAAAATAACATCTTTGTTTGGCATACTGTCCAGTAGGTGCTGCAGATCCTCATAGAACTGATCTACTTCTGCTTCTTTAGCATCTGTGGTTGGGGCATATATTTGGATCACTGTGATGTTAAATGGCTTACCCTGAATTCAAATTGAGATCATTCTGTCATTTTTTGGATTGTATCCAAGCACTGCTTTAGCCACTTTATGATTAATTATGAAGGCTACTCCATTTCTTCTGTGGTCCTCTTGTCCACAGTAGTAGGTCTGGTGGTCATTTGATGTGAAGTGGCCCATTCCAGTCCATTTCCATTCACTGACACCCAAAATGTCTATATTTAATCTTGACATCTTGACATCTCCCCAATAACCACATCCAATTTGCCCTGGCTCATAGATCTTACATTCTAGGTTCCTGTCATAAGATTTATAAGGCCTGGAGTGCTATGGTCCATGGGGTCACGAAGAGTCGGACACGACTGAACGACTGAACAACAAGAACAACAAATGACTCCACGTCAGATTTCAGGGTTAGGCGAGCAGTGCAGGGTTGGGCACGGATGTCGCCTGCTATGGCAGATTTTAGGTGCCCTCTCTCTCTGGATATCCTTCTTGGGCTCCGGAGATTATGGCCCTCCATTTGTGTTTCCCAGTATGAGGTTTCCCTGTTCTATGCAGCAGCCTTAACGGCCTTCTTTGGGGCCCTTAGGATTTCAGAGTTGGTTTGGGCTTCCAAATCTGACTTGTCTGGGAGGGCCTTGAGATACTCCGATGTACAGGTCTGTCCCAATGTAATCCACCTCCGCATTCGGAGATCAAAGACCGATCAGTATGGCAAGGGCACGACAGTGGCCCTCGGCCAAGCACAAGTCGATGAGTTATGCCTCGTCAGGGCTTTATAGGCCTTTTTGGAGTGCTGTGGGTTGGGGGAGGGACCCCTGTTTGGTCACTCCAACGGTTCACCATTGATGAAATTTAAATTCTGGGCAGTCACCAAATCAGCTCTATCCATGCTAGGCCTGGGTCATTTTCGATTTGGAACCCACTCTTTCCCCATTGGAGCAGCGTCCACGGCAGCCACTTTAGGCTTTCCACACAGGCACATGATGGCTGTGGGAAGATGGCGCTCCAAAGTGTTCCGGTCATACGTTCATGATTTGTCTGCTTCTTCATGATACATTTTCTCTTTGCGTGCCCTAATGTTCTTATTCTTTAGATCATCGGACTCAACGTATGCCAGTACAGGTGCTCATATGAGGGCACAGCATGGTGTTTTGGGCTGTACAAAGGGCTTCTCCGTTGGCCTTCAGATCCCAGCTTCAGTTCCCCCGACATGTCACGATCCAGTGGCTTGGCAGATGGGGCATGCGGTGGGAGTCCCTCCCCCCCCATTCCACCAAGGTCTTCCTCCGCTGGTCCTGGTGCTGCATCTTGGGGGGAACGACTTGGGCTGTAAGCCAGGCAAGGACCTGATCGAGCAGGCCTTGGGCGATTTGCAGGTGATCCGGCATAGCTGGCCAGAGGTAACCATACTGTGGCCCTTGATCCTTCTGCAGATCAATTGGAAGGCTGAGAATAACGCTGCCATTGACCAGGCATGATGGAAAGTTAACAGAGAAATGGCTTGGGGGCTATGTGAACATGGAGATGGGTTCATCACCCACCGGGAAACAATTTGGACAAGGAAGGAGCTCTACAGACAGGACAGTGTACGCTTGTCTAATGCAAGGAATGACATATTTCCCTTCGATCTGCAAAGGGGCCTGCGCAGGTGGGGGGAGTTTCACAAGCACTAGGCGTGTGACTCCTGTGGCAGCTAGGACAGGCAAAAGCAGAAAGAGATTAGGGATGGTGTGCATGCAGAGGGACCTTATGGTGACAGGTGACGCCTGAGGCCCCCCAAACGGGTTGTGCGGCTTGGCGGGGGGATAAGGGTTGCCTGGGAGACCAACCCTCCTCACTCACCCAGGTGTTTGGCGGCACCAGGAGGGGGTGATGGGGGAAGTTCTACCTCCCCAGAAGGGACAATCTGGAGGGGTAGCAAGATCGACCCCACTGCTCAGGCTGGGTGTGTTTTCGCCCAAGAAGTGCCAGCTAGTCGCTGACACAGCCAGGTTCATTTGTAACACCACCCTTCCCCTGCAGCCTTCAGACCTTCAGCAGATTTTAAGAAAGAAATAACTGTTTTCAACATTTCTGTATCTTTGATGGGATGAGCAAATGCAACGTCAGCAGTGGGAGTCTCTCGCTTTCAAGGTACCTTCCGCGCTCTGGGCAAAATCTGTAAACTGTACTGCGCTCATCTTTATTTTATGTTATTATTTTTAAAATGTGTACCCGTCCCCACCCTTCAAGTTTTTTCTTTGCTGAAGATCCATCTGGCTTTGCTGACCTTCCCCCTGTTTCCCCCATGGGCGAGTGTCTGGCTCATTGCTAAGTTCTTACCAACGTGTTTTTCTCCTACCGCACACCTGTGCATGAAGCCTCACAAAGAGTTCGGGATGTATCGGAGTCTTTCTTCCCTTTATAATTATCAGAATCATGGTGATCTAGTCTTCTTCTTCTTGCCAGCACACCAGGGATTTCCCAGAAAGATTGCTTTTGAGACCAATAGCATAAACATCAGGATCAAGTAAAGCTGGAGGCAATTTCTTGCACTGGACATGAAATTCCTGGTGCATAAATACTTTGCACACCACTGAGAACTTGAGAGGTGGCTTAGGGCAGGCAGGGATGCTGCTGGAGCGAGGTTGAATATCATCCCCTTTGGATCAGGAGCCCTGGCTGAGCTCCACCTGTATTAGCAAACGCACAGCCTGCAGCCTTGCTCCTGCGAGGGGGTTTCGGCTTCTCACAAGGGAGCAGCCACAAGGGAGAGAGCTGCAGCAGGCATGATCAGCACGGTGCTTCTACTGCTGCTATTTCAGCTCCTGCCCTGTGCAGCCTGGGGGAAGCTGAAGTCAAAATGTACTTTGAATTTGAGGGGAGATCAATATAATCCTTGGAATTTTTATAGTCCTGGAGACCACACCATTAGTGCAGTCTTCGCTATACTACATGCGATAGTCCAACCAACCTCCTTCTCCTACCCTCCTTCTATCATCATTCGAATGTAAGTAATTATGTAGTGATGTACTTCACGCTCCTCCACTGAGATCTGAATCTGATTTCTTAAGCTGATTGAAAAGAGACAACAACTATGTCCTTGCCAACCACCAAACTGTCTAGAATGCACATTCTGCTATTTTCACCCAACCTCAGCTAGGGATGTCAGAGAATTCCGCCATGAATCTCGGTGGCGAAACGGTCTGCCCCCCTGCCCCGTCCCCAGGATGGGACTTAACTTCGACGAATTTTCCTGGCAGCGGCGGCGGAATTTTCCTGGCGGCCGCCATTTCCAGTAAAAAAAAAAAGTGATAGGCTACGTAAAGATTTATGTAGCCTATCTCAGCTAGGTTTTTAAAAAATACCGTGATAGGCTACGTAAATGTTTACGTAGCCTATCATGGCTGAGTAAAACAAACAACAAACAAACGCGCGTACGCAAATGGTGGCGCCCATGGGTGCCGCCATTTGCGTTCCTTATTTTGGCACATCTAGTCTATGTAAACATTTACGTAGACTACGGTGAAAATAAGGGGAACGCAAATAGCATAGCATCTACGCTATTTGCGTTCCCCTTATTTTCACCATAGTCTACGTAAATGTTTACGTAGACTAAGACGTGCCAAAATAAGGAACGCAAATGGTGGCGCCCATGGGTGCCGCCATTTGCGTACGTGCTTTTTTTTTTTTTTACTCAGCCATGATAGGCTATGTAAACATTTACGTAGCCTATCACGGCTGACTGCAGGTACGCAAACGGCAGCAGCTATGGCCGCCGCCATTTGCGACCCGGCCAGCCAGGATTCGGGGGGGGGGAGGGATGGAGCGCCTCCCCCCCAGCCAGAATTTCGGGGGGGAGGGACAGAGTGCCTCCCCCCGCCAGCCAGAATTTCAGGGGGAGGGACAGAGCACCTCCCCCCCCATCGCGAATCAAATTTCGTTAAAGGTAAGTGACTTTCGTACATCCCTAATCTTCAGCTGGTGAGCTTCACATTGAACACTGACCTAGGATATCAGACTAAAGAGGAGGGCGGGGTTTTTTCCTAGCATACTTCTAATCCAAAAGAGCAAACCCTTGCCTTTTAAAGAATGTGACTGGATATGGGCTAAATAGGTTCCTTTTCAGTTAAAGAGTATGTCTATTGGGTGGTAGAGAAATGTAATTAATAAATAACACAAAAACACATTATCTCCTGTGATGGATTTCTCCTTCCTAGGTTATCAGGTAACCGTATCCGTCTAATTTCCCAAGTGCACAGTGCCACCAAGGAGATGCAATTTCACTAAATTCTGGTATTGACAACAAAATTGTTTTTTTAGACAGGACTCTGAGTTTAGGCATGTCTTTTCATCAAGATCAGGCGTGTCTTTTCACTTGAAAATCTCAAGCAATTTTGTTGTTGTTCAGTCGTTAAGTCATGTCTGACTCTTCGTGACCCCATGGACCATAGCACGCCAGGCCTTCCTGTCTTCCGCTCTTTCCCGGAGTGTGCTCAAGTTCATATTCATTGCATCAGTGATGCTATCTAGCCATCTCATCCTCTGCCGTACCCTTCTCCTTTTGCCTTCAGTCTTTCCCAGCATCAGGGTCTTTTCCAGGGAGATTTCTCTTCACATTAGGTGGCCAAAAAATTTGAGCTTCACCTCCAGTATCTGTCCTTCCAATGAGCACTCAGGGTTGATTTCCTTTAGGATTGACCAAATTGACCTCCTTGCAGTCCAGGGGACTCATAAGAGTCTTCTCCAGCACCACAGTTAGAAGGCATCAATTCTTTGGCGCTCAGCCTTCCTTATAGTCCAGCTCTCACAGCCATACATTACTACTGGGAAAACCATAGCTTTGATTAGACGGACCTTTGTCGGCAAGGTGATGTCTCTGCTTCTTACTATGCTGTCTAGGTTGGCCATAGCTTTCCTCCCCAGGAGCAAGCGTCTTTTAATTTCATGGCTACAGTCACCATCTGCGGTGATCTTGGAGCCAAGAAAATAAAATCTGTCACTGCTTCCATTTCTTCCCCTTCTATATGCCAGGAGGTGATGGGGCCAGATGCCAAGATCTTCATTTTTTTAATGTTGAGTTTCAAACCAGCTTTTGCACTCTCCACTTTCACCCTCAACAAGAGGCTCTTGAGATCCTCTTCCCTTTCTGCCATTAGGGTGGTATCATCTGCGTATCTGAGGTTGTTGATAATTGTCCTGGCAATTTTAATTCCAACCTGTGATTCATCCATCCCGGCGTTTCTCATGATGTACTCTGCATATAAGTTAAATAAGCAGGGTGACAATATGCAGCCTTGTCGTACTCCTTTCCCAATTTTGAACCAATGGGTTGTTCCATGTCCAGTTCTTACTGTTGCTTCTCGACCCTCGTACAGGTTTCTCAGGAGACAGGTAAGGTGGTCTGGTATTCCCATCTCTTTAAGAATTTGCCACAGTTTGTTGTGATCCACACAATCAAAGCCTTTATGTAGTCAATGAAGCAGAAATAGATGTTTTTCTGGAATTCTCTTGCTTTCTCCATGATCCAGCAAATGTTGGCAATTTGATCTCTAGTTCCTTGGCCTCTTTGAAACCCAGCTTGTACTTCCAGTAGTTCTCGGCTGACATACTGCTGGAGCCTAGCTTGTAGGACTTGGAGCATAATCTTGCTGGCATGTGAAATGAGCACAATCGTACGGTAGTTTGAACATTCTTTGGCATTGCTCTTCTTTGGAATTGGAATGTAAACTGACCTTTTCCAGTCTTGTGGCCACTGTTGAGTGTTCTTAATTTGTTGGCAAATTGAGTGCAGCACTTTAACAGCATCATCCTTTCGGATTTTAAATAGCTCACCTGGAAGACTGTCATCTCCTCTAGCTTTGTTGTTAGTAATGCTTCCTAAGGCCCACTTGACTTCACTCTCGAGGATGTCTGGCTCAAGTTCAGTGACCGCACAATCATGGCTATCAGGGACATTCAGATCTTTCCTGTATAGTTCTTCTGTGTATTCTTTCCACCTCTTCTTAATGTCATCTGCTTCTGTTAGGTCCCTGCCTTCTTTGTCCTTTATCATGCCCGTCTTTGCAAAAACGTTCCCTTGAGATCTCCAGTTTTCTTGAAGAGATCTCTAGTCTTTCCCATTCTGTTGTTTTCCTCGATTTCTTTGCATTGTTCATTTAAGAAGGCCTTCTTGTCTCTCCTTGCTATTCTTTGGAACTTTGCATTCAGTTGGATATATCTTCCCCTTTCTCCCTTGCTTTTCGCTTCCCTTCTTTCCTCAGCTACTTGTAAAGCCTCATCAGACAGCCACTTTGCTTTCTTGCATTTCTTTTTCTTTGGGATGGATTTCATTGCTGCCTCCTGAACAATGTTACGGACCTCCGTCTATAGTTCCTCAGGCACTCTGTCTATCAGGTCTAATCCCTTAAATCTATTCCTCACCTCCACTGTATATTCATCAGGGATATGATTGAGGTCATACCTGAGTGGTTTAGTGGTTTGCAAGAAGCAGCTCATGATCTGAGCCACAGTCAGCTCCAGGTCTTGTTTTGACTGACTGTATGGAGCTTCTCCATCTTTGGCTGCAAAGGACATAATCAATCTGATTTCGATAGTGACCATCTGGTGATGTCCATGTGTAGAGTCGCCTCTTGTGCTGTTGGAAAAGAGTGTTTGCTATGATCAGCGTGTTCTCTTGGCAAAACTCTATTAGCTTTTGTCCTGCTTCATTTTGTACACCAAGGCCATGCCTGCCTGTTATCCCGGTGATTTCTTGACTTCCTACTTTAGCATTCCAATCCCCTATGATGAAGAGGACATCTTTTTTTGGTGTTAGTACTAGAAGGTGTTGTAGGTCTTCAAAGAACCGATCAACCTCAGCTTCTTCGGCATCAGTGGTTGGGGCATAGACTTGAATTACTGTGATGTTGAATGGTTTGCCTTGGATTCGTACTGAGATCATTCTATCATTTTTAAGATTGTACCCCAGTACTGCTTTTCCCACCCTTTTGTTGACTATGAGCGCTACTCCATTTCTTCTAAGGGATTCTTGCCCACAGTAGTAGATATGATGGTCACCTGAATTAAATTTGCCCTTGCCTGTCCATTTTAGTTCGCCGATTCCCAAGATGTCGATGTTCAATCTTGCCATCTCATGTTTGACCACCTCTAGCTTACCTTGAATCATTGATCTGACATTCCAGGTTCCTAAACAAGATTGTTCTTTACAGCATCGGATTTTCTTTTCACCACCAGACACATCCACAGCTGAGTGTCCTTTCGGGTTTGGCCCAGCTGTTTCACTCTTTCTGGCGCTACTTGGAAATACCCTCTGCTCTTCCCCAGTAGTATATTGGACATCTTCCGACCTGAGGGGCTCATCTTCCGGCGTCATCCCTTTTACCCTTGTGATACGTTCCATGGGGTTTTCTTGTCAAGAATACTGGAGTGGGTTGCCATTTCCTTCTCCAGTGGACCACATTTTGTCAGAACTCTCCGCCATGATCTGTCCGTCTTGGGTGGCCCTGCACGGCATAGCTTATGGCTTCACTGAGTTACACAAGCCCCTTCGCCACAACAAGGCAGTGATCCATGAAGGGGACATGAAGCAGTAAAGGCTGCTAAATGTGGGGAAATGTATGTTGATTCTGTTGCTGTGAATTGCCTGGGAGATTTGAAAATGTGTTCATATACAAATCTAGTTTGGCATGCATTTTATACGTAAAGCTTGTTATTTTAAGAATATGTTTTAATTCAATCCTTTTCATAATTTTAACTTCTAATTTTAATTAGTAACTACTAACTACTGCATTTTTATGTAAGCTTTTGTACTTTTAGTCACTTCGTTTTCTGCTGCTATGATCCAAGAACTAATGCAATAAATGTGATTCATTCATTCATAATAAAAGACTCAGCATCTAACCCAGTCATAATTAGGATATTTTCTATTACATAGAATCAGATTTACGTTTAAACTACTGATGTACAATTCTCCCTTGTAGAGGATGTGTGCCTTTCATCAGTTTGTCGAAATTCTGAGCAGTGGTTCAAAAGTTATTAAGGTTATTCTGCACCATGAAAGCCTATTTGCAGGACTTGTTGGCAATGGAAAATCGGACATGCTCAGTTTCATTATAGAATGTGACTTTGCAAGGTGAGACTATATGTTACTACACAGACTGGGAACCTAGCATGGCAGGGGAGGGAGAGCAGCAAATGGCACCTCGCCAACCCACCCAAGTTAAAATGCATAGCCTCCAAGGTCAGCAGAGTTAGTTCTATACATCAGGCAGAAAATCCCACAATCACCTCTCCCCATCCTTGGCAGTAAAAATACAATAAAATCAAAGCAAAGAATGAACGATTTCCTGCCCTTTCATGATGCTCAAAACCTGCCACCTGAGACCACTGCTTCACTCTGCCTCATAGTAGGGTTGTCCCTGGCCTCCCAACCCCTCACCACATGTTCCCAATCTGGACCAGCCCCCCTGTGCATCCAATTTACATTGCCAAACTGCATCTATTTGCAAGGTGAATAGAAGGCAATGGGTGAAAGTCTGCTATCCACCCCTCTAGTGCCCTGATCCATATGAAGTCCCATGAGCTTATTTTTTGAGTTAAAAATACAACTCAGCTACATCTTTAAATTAATATGTAATTTGACCCTCAGATAATTTGGGAGGGGTGGGGATGGAATGCACAGGCAGAGGAGTGGAAGGATCGGGGCCTCACAATACATTCCTAAAAGCAGAAAGGCAACACAAGGGCCCCAATCCTTGCTCTTTATTTTCTGCGTGGTGGGAAAATGACAGGCAAGGATTGTGTCTCACACTAGGGTTATATTCACATGTTACAATGAGTGTGTGTGTGACAGAAACCTTGGTGTCTTAATGGGCCACATTCTCATTGGTCCAGGTAATAACAACATTCCAGATAACAGATAAGAACTCAATAGTTTCCTTATTTCTGGTCCATCAATAAAGATGTCAAAATCTGTGTTAGAACTGTACACCACTTCACATCTTAATGGCCATCCAGTAATATTTACTTGTACAGGTACATAACCATAGTAACTACTTTGCTTAACAATACTTTATTCTTCAAGGAGCTTATGGGCATCTCTATGTTGTTATTGTTTGTTCATTCAGTCGCTTCCGACTCTTCATGACTTCATGGACCAGGCCACGCCAGAGCTTCCTGCCAGCCGTCGCCACCTCCAGCTCCCCCAAGCTTGAGTCCGTCACCTCCAGAATATCATCCCTCCATCCTGCCCTTGGTCAGCCCTTCTTCCTTTTGCCTTCCACTTTCCCTAGCATCAGCATCTTCTCCAGGGTGTCCTGTCTTCTCATGATGTGGACAAAGTACTTCAGTTTTGCCTTTCATATCCTTCCCTCAAGTGAGCAGTCTGGCTTTATTTCCTAGAGTATGGACTGGTTTGATCTTCTGACAGGCCAAGGCACTCTCAGAGTTTTCCTCCAGCACCTCACTTCAAAAGCATCTATCTTCCTTCGCTCAGCCTTCCTTATGGGCCAGCTCTCGCAGCCATAGGTTACTCCGGGGAATACCATTGCTTGAACTATGCGGACCTTTGTTGTCAGTGTGATGTCTCTGCTCCTCACTATTTTATCAAGAGTTGTCATTGCTCTCCTCCCAAGAAGTAAACGTCTTCTGATTTCCTGGTTGCAGTCAGCATCTGCAGTAATCTTTGTGCCTAGAAAGACAACGTCTGTCACTGCCTCCACGTTTTCTCCCTCTGTTTGCCAGTTATCAATCAAGCTGGTTGCCATAATCTTGGCTTTTTTTAGGTTTAACTGCAACCCAGCTTTTGCACTTTCTTCTTTCACCTTCATCATAAGGTTCCTCAGCTCCTCTTCACTTTCAGCCATCAAGTGATCTCATCAAGTGATCTCACTCCTCTTATTTCCATTTTAACTCTTTTCATGGAGGGCATCTCTATATCAACTGAAAATCCTGCATTTAATATGGGGCTTCCTGCTTCCGTAGTGAATGCAGAATCACAACTCCCTTTTTCACATGCTTCCTTTTCCCCCAATCTTCCCCCTCCTTCTCCCCTTATCTGAGTCTTCCATTATCTTTCATTGATCTCACTCCTCTTATTTCCATTTTAATTCTTTTCATGGAGGAAACTGAAGCAGAACACAATGGGGTAATTTGATAGTTCAGTATCTGCGATCTATTTAAAAATGGAACAAAGGGCATTTAGTGCAGGAGATGCCTGGAAAGACCACAGCATCATATAAAGAGCCCCCTAACTTCTGTGAAGGAGCAATCTCAATCGCAGGATAAAAGCACAATGTGAAGGGAGCCTATAAGGTCATCTTCATGTAATTTATGTGTAAACAGTTTAAATATTGACTTCTGTTGCAGTTTGAATAAAATCAGGGAGATAACACCTTTTTCTCTCCTTTAAAAAACAATGAGAACATCTCTACTCTTGTCCTAGTATTGGCGATTGGTAAGGAGAAATTATCTATTCAGTTTCCTTGAATGGGGCTCTTAAGGAATATTGTTCTTCTTGTCTGCAAAAAAACCCTTTTTTCTTTGAGGGGGGGGGTGGAATTAGATTTCATGCCAAACTTGTCCATTTGCCTCTCAGATTCATCAGTAGTTGTGGTGAGGTGTGGGGGATTTCTTCGCCTTTATGCGATTGTCAAAAGGTTCCTATCATCTTCAGTCCAAGTTCCCAAGGAGTGGTTTCTTTGCTTACCACAAATGTGATTGTCACTATAATCATTGGACTCACCACTGGGGATCAGGTTGCATGAACTCAAGTTGGGGCAATCTCAGGTCTTCCAGACATTGTCAAATCCTTTCTTTTAACCCTCCATTTCTCTGTAGTTCCCTTGGAACTATTTCTTGCCTTATGGCTTCAAGAAAGAATGTGTGGTTGGGTTGGAGGAGACCTCTCCCCACCGGTACACTTTTCCTTTTACGCATACTGCATTGGCTATGGATGCCCTGTTGTGGAGTAACATAAAAATCTGGGTCCTGTACAATCACAGGACAGGTAGAGAGCCCAGTTCAGTTCTGGATTGTTTGATCTGGGCATGGACCATAATAAACAGATTTTTATTTGAGTTCAAGATTGTTGGAGAAACGCCACACATTCTCCTGGGTGCCCTCCCTGCTCAGAATACAGCCAAGAATAGTGTCTCATGGCAACTATTTCTTAAGCTGTTTTTAACGTGTTTAAATGTTGTATGTTAAAGATTTATATTATGTGTTCATTCTCGTGGATTTGTGGTTGCAACTTGTGTGAGCCACCCAAAGAGCTTTTCAAACGGGCAGTACAGAAAAGAAACAAAGGAAAGGAAAAAAGAACAGAGTTTCCAGGGCCAGAGCAGCACAGGGAGGAGTTGCTCCCCACCTCTTCCGGTCTGTATGTACTACCATCCCTGCAAACAGTGATGTGGGGATTAGCTATTGTGCTCCGAGAACCAGATTGGACATAGAAAGTTCTAGAGCTTTGTTTATTTCATTTCTATACTACCCAATGGTCAAAACTTTAACAAAACTTGAAAACACAAAATATAACAACCTACTAAAACATAAGACACCATAATACAGGAATATTATATGGCCTGGATATGCCCATCAACTACAGCAAAGGAGATAGTTACCTTGTCGTGGTGCTGGAGCTTGAGCACCTCAATGATGTCATGAGCTAAACCGTGAAGGGACACCCAAGACGGGAAGGTCACGGCAGAGAGGTCAGACTAAATACGATCCCTGGGGAAGGAAACGGCAACCCACCCCAGTATTCTTGCCATGAAAACTAAATGGATCAGTACAACCAGAGATATGTAGGGATGTCTGAAAGTCACTTACCTTTTCGCAGCTTTCATTTGTGGTGGGGGGAGTTGCTCCGTCCCTCCCCCCGGAATCCTCCCTGACCGGCTCCGCTCTGCAGAGCTGCCAGCCAGGGCCATCCACAGCTGGAGTTCTGGCCATGGCCGGCTGCTGCGGCCGCAAATGGCGGCTGCCATAGCAGCCGCCATTTGCATCTTGCCAGGCTGCCGTGATAGGCTATGTAAGTATTTACATAGCCTATCATGGCAAAGAGCAGGGGCACAAATGGCGTAGTGGCCGCCATTTGTGTGGCTGCCTTTACCATGATAGGCTACCTAAATACTTACGCAGCCTATCACGGCAGCCTGGCAGGACGCAAATGGTGGCTGCTATGGTGGCCGCCATTTGCGGCTGCAGCAGCCAGCCAAAAGACCAGCCACTGCCACTGCCACCGCCTCCGCCCCCGCCCCAGGTATGTTTCTGGGGGGATTCCGTGGGGTGGCGGGGTGTGGGAGGCTGTTCCGCCATGGGTTTTGGGGGGCCGAATGCCAGTGCATTCGGCCTCACTGAAATCCGTGGCAGAATTCTCCACCATCCCTAGAGATATGTCAGTATACCATCGGAAGATGGGACTCCCAGGTCGGAAGATGGTCAAAATGCTACTGGGGAGGAACAGAGGACAAGTTCAAACCCCAGATGTGATGACGCAGCTAGCTCAAAGCCGAAAGGATGGCTAGAGGCCAACGGTGCCGGTGGTGAACAATGAATACAATGTTCTAAAGATCAACACACCATAGGAACCTGGAATGTAAGATCTATGAGCCAGGGCAAATTGGATGTAGTTATTGGGGAGATGTCAAGATTAAATATAGACATTTTGGGTGTCAGTGAACTGAAATGGACTGGAATGGGCCACTTCACATCAGATGACCATCAGATCTACTACTGTGGACAAGAGGACCACAGAAGAAATGGAGTAACCATCATAATTAATAATGAAGTGGTTGAAGAAGCAAAAGTAGATCAGTTCTAGGAGGATCTGCAGCACCTACTGGATAATACACCCAAAAGAGATGTTATTTTCATTACAGGAGACTAAGGTGGGTAGTCAAACGACACCTGGAATTACAGGCAAGCATGGTCTGGGAGAACAAAATGAAGCGGGACATAGGATGATAGAATTTTGCCAAGACAACTCACTGTGCAAAAAAACCACTCTCTTCCAACAACCTAAAAGACAACTTTATACAAGGGTGACCAGCCAGATGGGTGATTAATAAATTTAATAATAAAATAAATTTAATAATAATAAAAAATAAACTTCACCAGATGGCCAACACCGAAATCAAATTGACTACATCCTTTGTAGCCAAAGGTGGTGGACATCTGTACAGTTGGTAAAAACAAGACCTGGAGCTGATTGTAGTTCAGATCACAAACTTCTTATTGCACAATTTAGAATCAGACTAAAGAGAATAGGGAAGACCCACAGATCAGTTAGATATGAGTCCACCAATATTCCTAATGAATATGCAGTGGAGGTGAAGAATAGATTTAAGGGACTAGATTTAGTAGATAAGGTTCCGGAAGAGCTATGGACAGAAGTTCGCAACATTGTTCAGGAGACGGCAACAAAAAACATCCCAAAGAAAAGAAAACCAAGAAGGCAAGATGGCTGTCTGCTGAGACACTGGAAGTAGCCCAAGAAAGAAGAAAAGCAAAAGGCAACAGTGAAAGGGGAGATATGCCCAATTACATGCAAAATTCCAGAGGTTAGCCAGAAGAGATAAGGAATTATTTTTAAACAGGCAATGCACGGAAGTGGAAGAAGGTAATAGAATAGGAAGGACAAGAGACCTCTTCCAGAAAATTAGAAACTTCGGAGGTAAATTCCAGGCAAAAATGGGTATGATCAAAAACAAAGATGGCAAGGACCTAACAGAAGCAGATGAGAGCAAGAAAACGTGGAAAGAATATACGGAAGATCTGTATAGGAAGGATAATAATATCGGGGACAGATTTGACGGTGTGGTCAGTGAGTTAGAGCCAGACATCCTGAAGAGTGAGGTTGAACGGCTCTTAAGAAACATTGCTAATAACAAGGCAGCAGGAGATGATGGTATCCCAGCTGAACTGTTTAAAATCTTGAAAAATGATGCTGTCAAGGTGATGCATGCCATATGCCAGCAAATCTGGAAAACACAAGAATGGCCACCAGATTGGAAAAAAATCAACTTATATCCCCACAGCAAAAAAGGGAAAATCAAAGAATGCTCAAACTATCGAACAGTGGCACTTATTTCACATGCTAGTAAGGTAATGCTCAAGATCTTGCAAAGTAGACTCCAGCAATTCATGGAACGAGAATTGCCAGATGTACAAGCTGGGTTTAGAAAAGGCAGAGGAACTAGAGACCAAATTGCCAATATCCGCTGGATAATGGAGAAAGCCAGGGAGTTTCAGAAAAAAACATCTATTTCTGTTTTATTGACTATTTTAAAGCCTTTGACTGTGTGGATCATCACAAATTGTGACAAGTTCTTGGTGGTATGGGGATACCAAGTCATCTTGTCTGCCTCCTGAGGAATCTGTATAATGACCAAGTAGCAACAGTAAGAACAGCGATTCGAACATGGAACAGCGGACTGGTTTAAGATGGGGAAAGGAGTATGGCAGGGTTGTATACTCTCACCCTACCTATTAAACCTGTACGCAGAACACGTCATGTGATGTGCTGGGCTTGATGAATCCATGGCTGGAGTTAAAATCGCTAGAAGAAACATTAACAATCTCCGATATGCAGATGATACCACTTCAGTGGCTGAAAGCGAGGAGGAGCTGAGGAACCTTATGATGAAGGTGAAATAAGGAAGTGCAAAAGCTGGGTTGCAGTTAAACCTAAAAAAAGCCAAGATTATGGCAACCAGCTTGATTGATAACTGGCAAATAGAGGGAGGAAATGTGGAGGCAGTGACAGACTTTGTCTTTCTAGGTGCAAAGATTACTGCAGACGCTGACTGCAGCTAGGAAATCAAAAGACGTTTACTTCTTGGGAGGCAAGCAATGACAAATCTTGATAAAATAGTGAAGAGCAGAGACATCACAGTGACAACAAAGGTCCGCATAGTTCAAGCAATGGTATTCCCTGGAGTTGTGTATAGCTGCTAGAGCTGGACCATAAGGAAGGCTGAGCGAAGGAAGATAGATGCGTTTGAAGTGTGGTGCTGGAGGAAAACTCTGAGAGTGCCTTGGACTGCCAGAAGATCAAACCAGTCCATCCTCCAGGAAATAAAGCCAGACTGCTCACTTGAGGGAATGATCTTAAAGGCAAAACTGAAGTACTTTGGCCACATCATGAGAAGACAGGACACCCTGGAGAAGATGCTGATGCTAGGGAAAGTGGAAGGCAAAAGGAAGAGGGGCCGACCAAGGGCAAGATGGATGGATGATATTCTGGAGGTGACAGACTCGAGCTTGGGGGAGCTGGGGGTGGTGATGGCCAGCAGTAAGATCTGGCGTGGGCTGGTCCATGAAGTCACGAAGAGTCGGAAGTGACTGAATGAATAAACAACAATGCCCATCAAGTGTTTTAGTAAACACAGGATGACAATGTGACCTATATTTTGCTTCAGAAGACCAGATGTAATTTATTCCCATGACTTGGCCTTCTATTTTGCCATCCATGAGATCAACCAGCATCCCAGCCTCTTACCCAACATCACCCTGGGCTACAACATCTATGAGAACTATTACAATACAAGAATCACGTATGATGCTATGCTAGATCTGCTGTCTCCTGGGCATAAGAATATTCCTAACTACAGCTGGGGAAGACAGAATGACCTGTTGGCTGTTGTAGAAGGGGCTGACTCTGAAATCTCCATCCATATTTCAGCCATGTTGGGCATCTACAAAATCCCACAGGTAGGAATGCAGGGCAGGGGGCATTGGGAGGGTGCCATCTAACTGGACTTTGCTTTAAAAGGCCTTCAGCTGTCTGGGGTGTGGGGAGCTACTGTTTGTCTCTATCTTTTGAGCACCTTTGCAGCAATCATCATCATCATATAATAAGCATCAACTTTTCATCAGTTCATACATTGCATGTTAATCTTCTCTTCCCAAGTAAACAACTGTGTCATCTGGGTGGAAATCAGAGGAGAAAGAGGATGACCACCACAGTGTACATTGAGAAAGCAGAGGACAATAACCATGCAGGATGTCCCATTCATATTTGATATGAATGGCATTAAACTGGTTATGCTCAAAGTCCTTCATCTCTGCAATACTGAAGGTGTGACCCACTCTGTCTAACTGTGCCTTATTCCTATGCATATTGGTTTCGGAGAAAGCTAACCACATTGGGAATTTAAAATGTTATTTATTTGCGGGCTAAAGGGTGGGGGGAGTAACTCCTGATATCTTTTCATTTGGAAATTTTGGTTCTATCCATTGAATTTATTTGTTTGTTTATTTATTTATTTATTTGATTTGTGCCCCACCTTGCTACCAAAAATGGCACTCAACATGGGAATGAGGAAAGATGAGAATGTTTGGGACTCTTTTAGTTAGGAAAAGGGCAAGTAAGAGAACGCATGATAGAGGTGTATAAAATTTGCCCATCATGAAGAAAGTGGATATAGAGGAGTTGATCTCCATCTCATAATACTAGAACCCAGTGGGATCATCCAAGAAAACTGAATAGTGGGAGAGTCAGGAGAGATCACCATGTGTTATTAAGTTGTGGACTTGCAGCCAACAGCATGCACGCATTTCAAAAGGGGATTAGACAAAAATGTGGAGGATAAGTTTATAAATTGCGCTCATTTCACATGCCAGCAAGGTTATGCTCAAAATCCTACAAGCTAGGCTTCAGAACTGAGAACTACCGGAAGTACAAGCTGGGTTTTGAAGAGGCAGAGGAACTAGAGATCAAATCGCCAACATTTGCTGGATCATGGAGAAAGCAAGAGAACTCCAGAAAAACGTCTATTTCTGCTTCATTGACTATGCTCAAGCCTTTGATTGTGTGGATCACAACAAACTCTGGCAAATTCTTAGAGAGATGGGAGTACCAGACCACCTTACCTGTCTCCTGAGAAACCTGTACAAGGGTCAAAAAGCAACAGTAAGAACCAGACATGGAACAACCGATTGGTTCAAATTTGGGAAAGGAGTATGACAAGGCTGCATATTGTCACCCTGCTTATTTAACTTATATGCAGAGTACATCATGAGAAATGCCGGGTTGGATGAATCACAGGTTGGAATTAAAATTGCCAGGACAATTATCAACAACCTCAGATACGCAGATGATACCACCCTAATGGCAGAAAGCGAAGAGGATGTAAAGAGCCTCTTGTTGAGGGTGAAAGTGGAGAGTGCAAAAGCTGGTTTGAAACTCAACATTAAAAAAACTAAGATCATGGCATTTGGCCCCATCACTTCCTGGCACAGAGAAGGGGAAGAAATGGAAGCAGTGACAGATTTTATTTTCTTGGGCTCCAAGATCACTGCAGACGGTGGTAACTCTAGCCATGAAATTAAAAGACACTTGCGCCTTGGGAGGAAAGCTATGGCAAACCTAGACAGCATAGTAAGAAGCAGAGACATCACCTTACCGACAAAGGTCCGTCTAATCAAAGCTATGGTTTTCCCAGTAGCAACGTATGGCTGTGAGAGCTGGATGATAAGGAAGGCTGATAGGGGTGGACGAAAGTCACTTACCTTTTCTCGCAGCTTGTTCGCGGTGGGGGGGAGCGCTTCGCTGCTCCCCCTGCGAAGTTCAGGCTGGGGGGGGAGGCTTCCCGCCTCGCCCGGCCGAAATTCAGGCCGGGGAGGAGGCTTCCCGCCTCGCCCGGCCGCGAACACGAAAGTAAAAAAAAAAAAAAACAACGTCCCCTGATAGGCTACGTGATGATTCACGTAGCCTATCACGGCTAGATCTGGAAAGTCAGCCATGATAGGCTACGTGAATCGTTACGTAGCCTATCACGGGTGACTTTAAAAAAAAAAGCAAAAGCGCGTACGCGAATGGCGGCCCCCATAGGGAGCCGCCATTTGCGTTCCTTATTTAGTTGCTGTAGTCTACATAAATGTTTACGTAGACTACGGCGACCAAATAAGGAAGGAGAATGGCGGCTCCCTATGGGGGCCACCATTATCCGTACACACTTTTTTTTTTTTTTTTTAAGTCACCCGTGATAGGCTACGTGACGATTCACGTAGCCTATCACGGCTGACTTTGCAAATCTAGCCGTGATAGGCTACGTGAATCGTCACGTAGCCTATCAGGGGACGGTTTTGTTTTTTTTTCTTTCATTGCAATGGCGGGGGTGGCAGCCGGTCAAAAGACCGGCTGCCACTCCTGCCCCGCTCGAACACCAGACGAACCGCCAGCCAGACCCGCCGCCGGGAGGGACATTCAGGGAAGGTAAGTCCCGTCCCGGGGGGGGGCGGGGGGGGCGGAGGATTTCTCCCCGAAACTTGTTCGGGGGGCCAAACACGTTGGTGCTCGGCCCCCCGAAGTTTCGGGGAGAAATTCTCCGCCATCCCTAACTGAGCGCCGAAGAATTGATGTTTTCGAACTGTGGTGCTGGAGAAGACTCTTACGAGTCCCCTGGACTGCAAGGAAGTCAAATCAGTCCATTCTAAAGGAAATCAACCCGGAGTGCTCATTGGAAGGACAGATACTGAAGCTGAAGCTCAAATATTTTGGCCACCTAAAGCGAAGAGAAATCTCCCTGGAAAAGACCCTGATGCTGGGAAAGATTGAAGGGAAAAGGAGAAGGGGATGGCAGAGGATGAGATGGCTAGATAGTATCACCAATGCCATGAATATGAACTTGAGGACACTCCAGGAGAGAGCGGAGGAACAGGAAGGCCTGGCGTGCTGTGGTCCATGGGGTCACGAAGAGTCGGACATGACTGAACAACAACAACAAAGTTTATTAATGCCTATCAGTCATGACTATATCCTTGCTTGAAGACCAGAGGCACCATGCTTCTGGAGGGGAGTTGCTGGGGAAGAGCAGCAGGAGGGTGTCATGACTAAGATAAAATTTATGGGTCCCAGATGAATGGTATCCCCTTCGCAGAAAGCTATGGGGCACTTGAGGTGCTGTGGAGGTGATCTCAGAACAGACTGCATGTGTCTTCTACCTTTGTAATCCACGGGCTTCACCTTAGGAAAAAAACACATAATTTATCTCTTTTTTTCCCTCACTAGGTCAGTTATGGTTTTGTCTCCCATGACCTTAAGGATAAAACCCAGTTCCCTTTTTTCTACCGGACAGTCCCAAAAGACAAAGACCTGTACCTGGGGGCGGTGAAATTGCTCCTGCATTTCAGATGGAATTGGATCGGTCTCTTTGCTCCAGACAATGACAATGGGGAAAGGTTCATGCGGACGCTGACATCCGTGCTCACCTGGTGTGGGGTCTGTGTTGCCATCTCGGAAAGACTCCCAGAACTGACAAGGCTTGAACTCACAGTTCAGCCCAAATTTCTTCTCAGATGGCGACAAGTCAAGGTTTTTGTTTACTATGCGGACACACGCTCGTTCTACGATGGAGTATTTTATCTCAACCGGATACTTGAATTGTGGGTAGAACCCACTGAAGGGAAAGTCTGGATCACAACAGCTTTGTGGGACATCACCTCAATGTTGTCTATGACTGGGTTACGTTTTCAGCACAGCCATTGGTTCTTTTCCTTCTCGATCCAGACAAAAAACAGGTCAACACATGCCAATTTTGATCTGAGTCACATCGAGCTTTACTTGGAAAAAGCATTTCGTTGTTTCAATTCAAAATACACATTGTCAGTGAAAAGGAGGATTAGATGTGAACAGAAAGAGAAATTGCCCCTGGATGTGCTCAAACAAAGTCTGTCCCAAGACACCTACAATGTTTACAACAGTGTCCAGATGGTGGCACGAGCCTTACATGCGGCCTACTCTTCCCGACCCAAGTGTAGGACGATGGTGGGTGGAGAAAGGTTGGAACTTCCAAGGTTACAGCCATGGCAGGTACTCCTTTTTCCATCGCAGACCTCTCTACACAAAAGCACAGAATTGCTCAATTACCTAAGAAGATTTCAGGCTTTGTTGTCTGGGGAAATCTTGCATATTGTTGATGCAGCTCCAGTTCCTGAGGCTCCTTGTGCAGAAGACTTGCACAAGAAACTTGCACAAGTTTCTGATGGCCAGTAGTTATGTTCATCTCTCCTTCCCCTCCTCAGTGCCTCATTAAGGCATCATGGGGGGCGGCCAGTCAACTCTTGGAAGTGCAAATTGGGAATCAATCCACCCCAACAAGCCAATGAAGGAGGTTTATTGAATTACAGGGGGGGGGGGAAGGGGAAAGAAAGTAATGAGATGCTGCCTGTGGGTGGCACAGCCAATGGCGGGACGGGGATGGCAAAGGGAAGGTCTTTGCATCACTCCTGTACCCTCATTGGCTGTGCCCCCCAAAGGCAGCATCTGATGGATTAAGATCACTGTTACTCAGCAGTTAGAACGCATATAAAAGGGTCTGTTGGGGGCCCTGAATTTTCACCCCGTGGTCTGGCCATGGCAGCACAACTGCCACCATCTTCTACAGTTCTCCTCAAGGTGATTTATCTATTGATTAATTGATTTATCTATTTGAGAACCTCTGGCTCAAATATGGGAGGTGAAACAGGATTGAAAGCCCCCTCAGTTTTGTGCGTTTCAAAGCCAGGGTGGGGGGAACTCACTGGTGCCATCCAGACCTTGCCCCAGAAGCCTCTGCCTAGCTTCTTATCCAAAGCCCTTGGGAGCAACACTTCATGATGGAGCTCCTAGTTTGGCCATCAGATAGCAGGTGCTAGGAGGTCCTCGAGGCAACAGCCATGCATTTTGCTCCCCATCCTGTCAATGTAGACACCCCTGACCAAACCAGCCCTAATCCCAGGAAATCACTATCTGCAAAGAGGAAGGGAATTGGGAGAGCAGGTAAACTTCTCCCCTAATGATCTAATGGCTTGAATGTTAGCCTTTCCCAAAATGCCGAAGAAGGGACTCAGGAATGGACTTCATTTTTTTAATGTATTTGAATCAATATTTTGGAGTCATTTTTGCTTTAGAAGGCAGTCTGGGATCAAGAATCAATCACAGAATCCTTGAATTGTAGAGTTGGAAGGGGCTAGATCTCAAAATAGCCAGTGCTGAGATCATCACCAGAGTTCCTCCTTTTCTCTGTCTTTCCAGCTTCACCCTTTCCTGAGAAACTTGGGGTTTGCCAATAATTCCATGGAAGGAATGTATCAAGATGCAGACGGGGAACTGACAGCCAGCTTCGATATTTTGTTGAACAGGGTGGTGCCACCCAATGCTTCCATTGGTAGAGTGAAAATTGGAAGTCTACAGAGACAGGCATCCCCAGACCATGAATTCCACCTTGATGAGGATCCCACTGTGTGGCAGAACCATGTGAACCATGTGAGGAAACCCATGTCTTCCATTTTATACCTCCATTTTAGACAGGGGGCTCCAACTGGGAGCTTCGATGGTGTCCGTGAAGTCATCCACTCCCTGCCCCCATGTGGCATTCATTGTTAATATTTAGAAAATTGAAGAATGCTCAGGTGCCACATTCTCCTTCCTGCTTCTGAACCCACCAGTCATTTGGTGGGCAGGACCAGATGGAAAGAGTTGCTTCCTGGCCCTGCTCAATCTTCTTCCACCCACACAGGCATTTCCCCTTTGCTCTCATTCATTCATTCATTCATTCATTACATTTATATCCCACCTTTCTTCCATCATAGAACTCAAGGTGACTACATGTGGTTCCCAGGTGGTCTCCCCTCCAAGCACTGACCAGACCCAGATCTGCTTAGCTTCAGCAAGGTGGCTGCCTCAGGTGCCTTCAGACTATGCCTTCTCAGTCTCAACTCCAGCCTCTAGCCTTGCTAGTTCTCTCCCCACCATTTAATCTCACTGTTTCTCTCCCTCCTGGGCTCCAGCTTTGCTATTTTCTCCCCTCAACACCTTGCCTTTGCACTTTTTCCAACCCTCCCAGCCTCTAGCCTTGATATCTGCCCCCCTTGCTGTCCCCTCCTCCTAAAATCTAGCCTCGCTCTTTCTCTCCCCTACTCATTAACCTCACTGTCCCCCCTTGCCTCTAGACTCTTTTTTGCTACCCTCTCTACTCCTTTGCTTTGATATTTCTCCCTCCTTCCCAGCCTCTAGACTTGCGGTTTCAGTCCCCCACCTCTTTGCCACAGTGTTTCTCCCTTTCTAAGCCTCTAGACTCTCGTTATCTCCCTTTTCTTCATACCAGCCTCTGGCCTCGCTCATTTTCTCAGACCTTTCCCCTTTGCTCTCACTCTCCACTCCCATCCTCTAGCCTTGCCATTTCTCCCCCAACCCCTTACTTCACTCTTTTTCTCCCTTCTACTCTTTTGCCTTGCTCTTTCTCCTTCCCTCACATCCTCTAGACTCACTATTTCTCTCCCCCACCTCTTTACCTTGCTGTTTCCTCCCCTCCTAACCTCCATCCCGTTCTTTCCCTCCCCTCTCCTCCTTTTCCTCACTAGTAGTCCCTCCCAGCCCCTAGCCTTGCCCTTTCTCTCCCCTCTCTACCTTTGTCTCACTGTTTCTCCCTCCCTCCCTGCCTCTAGCCTGGCTATTTATCCCCCACACAAACACCTCGCTGCCTTGCTGTTTCCCTCCCTCAAAGCCTGGAGACTCTCTTTCTTCTTGCACTTGCCTTTTGCCTTGCTATTTCTTCATCACAGCCTATGACCTCACTCTGTTCCTCCCCTCTACTTCTTTGACTTCCTGTTTCCCCTTCTCTCCCAGGCTCTACACTCACTATTTCTCTCCCCGCACCTCTTTCCATGGCTGTTTCTCCCCCTTCTAAACATCTAGCCTTGCTTTTTCACTTGCTATTTCCCCTCAGACCATGTGCCTAGCCTTGCTCTTTCTAGTCCTCTCACCACTATCTCAGTATTTCCTCCTGCTCCAGCCTGTAGCCTTGCTCTTTTCCTCTCCCTTCCCATCCCCTTCTCTCATTGCTCACACACACACAGAAACACACAGCACGTTCCAGGGTGAGGATGCTGATGGCACTGGAGTAGGGACGAAGAGGAATTGGGGAATGGAGTGCAAAAGCTTTGCATTGGGATAAAGACAATATTTTCTTTCCATTTGGGCCAGGGGCATTTTCCTATCCCTTGGTGCTGGGGAAAGGTGTGTATAAGATGGAGTACAGCAATCCTCTGAATTCCTATGTAGAAGTAATTCCCACTGAGTTCCATATAATATAGGGATGGCGGAAAATTCTACCACGGATTTCAGTGAGGCCAAATGCACTGGCATTCAGCCCCCCAAAATCTGTGGCGGAACGGCCTGCCCCCCACCCCCCCATGGATTTCCCCCGGGATGAGGCCTACCTGGGACGGATGTTCCGGGCAGCAGCGGCTCTGGTGGCGGCTCTGGCGGCGGCTGGTCTTTCGACCAGCTGCCGCAGCCGCCATTGTCACCCTGGTCTTTGCCATGATAGGCTATGTAAGTATTTACGTAGCCTATCATGGCAAACCAAGCAAAAAAACAACAACAACGGCGTAAGCAAATAGTGGTGGCTACAGCGGCCGCCATTTGCGTTCCCTAGTTTTTGCCGTTTTAGTCTACGTAAATATTTACATAAGCTATTACGGCAAAAAAAAAAAGGAACGCAAATAGTGCCCAAGAGGAAAAGCCGGCCCACTTGGGCTCCCAATCCATTCCAATATGGTTCCCCAGTTGGCAATGTGCCTTGCCCCTGGCCACAACCCCTGTCCCTTCTCCACAAATGATTTGGTGGTTTCCCAGCTTTTGCATGTTTTTCCCCATTCCCCCTTGAACATTTTACTCACCCTTTTCTGCATCTTTTACACCTCCATTTTTAGGTGCAGTGACCAGAACTGTATGCAGTATTTCAAACTGAGTCGCATGATAGGTTTCTAGGAGAGCCGTATGATAGTGGCAGTTTTATTCTAAGTTCCTCTCCTAAAGTGGAATTGGCCTATTTCACAGCAGCTGCAAACTGGGCTGACATTTTCATCAAGCTCTCTACCATTACAAAAGTTCCAGTTGCTAGTCAGTAAGTGCTAGCTCTGACCCCATCAGTGCCTTGTGGGTTGCTGGTCGACATCAGCTTGGCCACTATGTGAACAGAATCCTGAACTAGATGGATCGTTGGTCTGGTCAATCATGATTCTTCTTTGTTCTTATCGTCTTATCTATGCATGAACCTGGGATTTTTGGCAGCACTATGAATTGCTTTAAACATACATAAAACTGTATTTTAATGTCCATTCCCGCTGTGTGGATCCTTTGGGGGTTCTTCTCATTTCCTTTCAGTTTTAACCACTACTGGAGCTTTGAAATACATCACCAACACTTTTTCTGCAATGTTCCTTGTCTTTCTGGGTAGAACCTGCCTAGTTCAAGGTGTACCAGGAGCTGCTTCCCTGGATACATCAAGGTGATTCAGGAAGGAAAGCCAGTTTGCTGCTATGCTTGTGCGCTGTGTGCAGAAGGGACCATCTCCACTCAGGAAGGTAAGGGGTTCCAGAGGAGAAGGAGGCCCTTGGGGAACACGGCAAAGATTCACTGCCACATTTTCACTGAAAGGTATTTTTTAATAAATACAGTTTAAATGCACATCATTTCTTAGTTCTGGGTTAAAAAAAATACAGAAATCTAGAACAGACACAAATACTGATAGACATTCGTAATACCAAATGACTCCTACTCCTCCTCCTCCTACTCCTCCACTGCTGCTGTTACTCTTTTTCCTCTCTACATCCTTCTCCTCCTCTTTCTCAGATGCAGATCATTGCACCAGATGTCCAGAACATCAGCATCCGAACAAGGAACACAATCAGTGTCTCCCCAAGGCTATAACCTTCCTCTCCTATGAAGAAGATTTGGGTATCATCCTGGCTTCTTTTGCCCTATTCTTGTCCGTGACCACTGGCTTAGTGGTGGGAATATTCATTAAAAACCTAGAAACTCCCATAGTCAAAGCCAACAACCGGGACCTCTCCTACATTCTCCTCATCTCCCTCCTGCTTTCCTTCCTGTCCTCCTTTCTCTTCATTGGCCAGCCAAGGAAAGCAACCTGTCTCCTCCAACAAACAGCCTTCAGCATCATCTTCTCAACTGCCATCTCTTCTCTGTTGGCCAAAACGATCACTGTGGTGCTGGCCTTCCTGGCCACAAAGCCAGGGAACAGAGTGAGGAGATGGCTGGGGAAGAAGTTGGCCAACTCCATTGTCATTTCCTGTTCCAGTGTCCAAGTTGTCATCTGCACCATCTGGCTTGGAATCTCTCCCCCATTCCCAGATTCTGACATGCACTCCCAGCCCAGACAGATCATCCTGCAATGCAATGAAGGGTCTGTCACCATGTTCTATAGTGCCCTTGGTTACATGGGCTTCCTGGCCGGCATTTGCTTCATGGTGGCTTTCCTAGCCAGAAAGCTGCCTGGGGCCTTCAACGAAGCCAAGCTGATCACCTTCAGCATGCTGGTCTTCTGTAGTGTTTGGGTGTCCTTTGTGCCCACCTACCTGAGCACCAAGGGGAAATACATGATAGCTGTGCAGGTCTTCTCTATCCAGACCTCCAGTGCTGGGCTACTGGGCTGCATCTTCATCCCCAAGTGCTACATTATTTTGCTGAGGCCTGGTCTGAATACAAAGGAGCATCTAACAACCAAAACTACAATAGCATCTCATTCTACAATAGCCAACATGGATTTGTCGAGAATAAATCCTGCCAGACAAATCTGATCTCATTTTTTGATCAGGTAACCTCCCTTGTGGACTGTGGGAATGCTGTAGACATAATATATCTCAACTTCAGCAAAGCCTTCGACAAAGTGCCCCATGATATCCTGATGAGCAAACCAGTCAAGTTTGTAGTTGGCTACAGAATTGGACTGTAAGAGTGCTTATCAACTGGATCTTCTCAAACTGGGGAGAGGTCATGAGCAGGGTACCACAGGGCTCAGTCCTCACCCAGTGCTCTTCAACATTTTTATGAATGACTTGGAGGAGGAGGTGCAGGGAATGCTGATCAAATTTGCAGATGACACAAAATTGGGTGGGATAGCTAATACCTAGGAAAACAGAAACAAAATTCAACGTGATTTTGATAGACTGGAGTGCTGGGCAGAAAACAACAGAATGACTTTTAATAGGGATAAATGCCATGTAGGAAAAAGAAACCAAATGCACAGTTATGTAGGGATGTCAGAGAAATCCACTGCAGAATCTGGCCTCAGGAATCTGAAGCAGATCAGGACCACTTACCTCCGCTCCAGGAGAACTGGAGGTGCAACAGCGCTCAGCTACTTCTTGCCAGCCAGAGCCATTCGCATCCTCCCTGTCCCTGCCGATTGCCGTGTCTTTAAAAAAAAAAATATGGCCATCAGGAGGATGTGCCCATAGACTTATATGCAAAATAGAGCCATGAATCTTGCATATAAGCCTAAGGATACACAGACTTATTAGGGATGGAGGAGAATTCTGCCATGGATTCCAATGAGGCCGGATTCTTAGATTCCACCCGGAGTCCGCAGCAGAACGAATGACTCACCTCCACCACCCGGGGGAATCCGTACCATCCACATCCTACCTGCCACCATCCGTCCGCTGCTGTCTGCTGCCATCTACTGCTGCCTGTCTTCGGATGCAAATGGCGTCTGGCTTAGCAGACACCATTTGTGTCCCTGCCTTTTGCTGTGATAGGCTACATAAATCTTTATGCAGCCTATCACGGCAAAGAGCAGGGATGCAAATGGCATCTGCTATGCAACTTGAGCCACTGGAGCCAGCCGGGGAGGATTCCGGAGGGAGGACCGGATCACCTCCCCTCCCCACAAACCCACGGGTGGATGAGGGTGAGTACAGTCCATACACCCTTAAGACTTATACACAAGATTCATGACTCTATTTGCGTATAAGTCTATGGGCACATCCTCCCGATCGCTTTTTTTTTTTTTTAAAGACATGGCAATCGATGGGGACAGTGAGGACGCGAACGGCTCTGGCTGGTAGGAGGGAAAGTAAGAGCCCCCAAGCCAGTTCCCCTCACTGGAATCCAAGCAAAGCAGAACTGCTCTGGAGGATTCCGGGGGGGGGGGGAGAAACGGATCGCCTCCCCCCCATGGATTCCCCACCGGAATAGACAGTGCGGAATCGGTACACCCCTAAAGTTACGAGATGGGGGATACATGGCTCAACAACACTACAAGCAAGAGGATCTTGGAATTGTTGTAGGTCACAAGCTGAAGATGAGCCAACCATGTGATGTGGCTGCAAAAAAGGCAAATGCTCTTTTGGGCTGCATTAATAGAAGCATAGCTTCCAAATCCTGGGAAGTACTAGTTCCCCTCTACTCAGCACTGGTCAGGCCTCATCTGGAGTAGTGTGTCCAGTTCTGGGCACCACACTTTAAGAAGGATGTAGACAAGCTGGAGAAGGTTCAGAGGAGTGCAAGGAAAATGATCAGGGAACTGGAAAGAAAGTCCTATGAAGAGAGACTGAAAGAACTGGGCATGTTTAGCCTTGAGAAGAGAAGACTGAGTGGAGATAGGATAGTGCTCTTCATGTACTTGAAAGGTTGTCACAAAGAGAAAGGCCAGGATCTCTTCTCAGTCATCCCAGAGTGCAGGACATGGAATAATGGGCTCAAGTGACAAGAAGCCAGATTCTGGCTGAACATCAGGAAAAACGTACTGCCTGGTCAAGCAATATGACAATGGAACCAATGACCCAGGGAGGTGGTGGGCTCTCCCACACTGGAGGCATTAATGATGAGGCTGGACAGCCACCTGTCAGGGGTGCCCTGATTTGGATTCCTCCACTGAGGAGGGGGTTGGACTCAATGGTCTTGTAGGCCCCTTCCAACCCTACTATTCTATGATTCTATAACGAAGCTGTGAAGCACTTCTTAAGGCAATGGATTGGAGCCTCGAGATCCTGCTTAATTGCACTTAAGGAATTGGGCTTTGACATGTGCTGGGCCCATTTCAATTGATGGGATCCCTGTAAGTTTTGATGTGGGCATTCAAAGGCAAGCCTCATTCAGCACAATGGGAGTTACTTCTGAGGAGACACTAATGGCTTTGTTGTGGGAAAGAGTGCAGGAAACACAAAGATGGAAACCAAGGAGAATTGGAGCATTGAGATCGCGCTGTGCCATGTCAATTGAGGGGGATCCCTGTAATTTCTGTGGGCATCAGAGGGCAAGCCTCATTCACCACCAGGGGAGGAAACACCGCTTGACTGGATTGATGGTGAAAGTCACAGCCCTGGGCAGGACTAGCATACCCGAGCTAAGTGCAGGGCTTGGGGCATACAACATCTATATTGGGGAGAACCCAACTTAAGGAAAAGAATCAGACTTTAAGCAGTCTCACAAAATCTGGTTTTTCCCTGATAAACTCTGGGGTGGCTGCTGGATGGCCACGACGTCATCTCTCCCAACAACCTCAACATGCAGCCAGCTCAGATTAAATCATCGTTTGGAGGAAACAGAGAGAATGAGATAATTGGATCAATGAGAAGAACCAGATAATCATATGATAATAGGGTTCGAATGTGCCTATATGACCAAGAGCCATGATGCAGCTGTGGCAGTGGTGCATGCTCTCTCCCACCCTGCTGGTGGGCCTTTTGCTTCCACCCCACCGACCCCCATCGCTGCCATTTCTCATTGATGCAATCTTCTCATTCTCTCTGTTTGCTGTAATATTTATTTATTTATTTATGAAATTTCTTAATCGCCCATCTGGCCAGTCACCTGGCCACTCTGGGCGATGTACAACAATACAAGCAGTTTTAAAGCAATAAAATTTTACATTAAAACATCATATTTTTGGACATCCGGTCAGAGCCATGGTGTCCGGCAGGGAGTTGTGGAGTTCCGCAGGTTGCTTGTCTCAAACAGCTGGGAAAAGGTTGAGAAACCTTTTTATCTTGCCCTGGAATTAAAATGGGAAGCTTACAGTACCATCCGGAAGAAATCTTGGAAGAACAGCTGCTTTTGTGAAGAAACAGAGGGGCTGAAATCTAAGAATAGACGCCGGAGTGTCATCTACTGAACGCTATTTGAAACTCCTAAGCAATTCGGAGACACAAGGACAAACGGCTCCAAACAACATCTCTGAACTTAAACAACCAGCAATATCTGAGGACTTGTAATTAAATTTGTGTAAGTTTGCTTTTTTGTTTCTGCAATTATACTTGCATGTTGTGATTTTGAAACTGGAGGATGGCAGTACCAAAGGAAAAAAGGAAAGGTGTGGGAACTCCACCTACCCTTCCAATTGTTCCCTCGGCAAAGGTTTCTAGAAATGCCAGAGATGAAGAGGAGTTGCTTGCTTTGATAAAAACTATGTCTTCTCAGCTACCAGAGCAGTCAAAGAAACGTGAAACAATTCAGGACTCAATTACTGCCCTTCAGGGGGCTGTGGATTTAATTAATATCTCTTTTCAAAAGATGGAAGCGAAGGTTAATGCTCTTGAAGATCAGGTTACTGCTCATGAAATGGCCATGAAAGTGTCTCACAATGTTTTGTTTGCTCGATCTCTCAACTCAAGGCCTTCACACACAGAGAGAATCTACGTATCCTTGGTATTAAAGACGTAGCTACTGATATAGGTTTAGCTGAATTTATGGATAAACTTTTGCATGAGCTATTGTCTTTACCACGTGACTTTTTACTTGATATTGAGCATACATATCGTGTTTCTGGTTCAATACGTGGCACTAAAGGGACCTTTGGGACTGTTATTGTTCAATTTTCACCAGTCTCCACAAATAATTACCTAATGCTTCTGGCAAGAGAATGAGGTGAGCTCCGGTGGGGACCAGCAAATTACAAGATTATGCTCTTCCATGATTATACTAAAGAAATCGCTAACAGAAGAAGGCAGTTTACCAAGGCAAGAAGTTTAGCAAAGCAAATTAACCTGCCATATCATATTAAATATCCCGCCACATTTTGTATTCTTTCTGAAGACCAGATAAAAAGATTTTTGGATCCTGATGCTGCAGAAGCATTTTTAATTGGTATTAAAACTAAATTCAGGGAACCAACTCTCTCAACCTCCGCAGTTGGAATTTAGCCATTTTTACTGTTCTTTTGAAGTGTTGTTTGGGCTTTAGCTGATAAGATTTCTAGGTAATATGTCAAAATAAATGTTTGCATTTTTTTCTTTCTCCTCTTTTTTATGTTATATTGTAATAAAATGCATATTTGTGTGTGTATGTGTTTATACATATATAAATATATCTTTAGATATGATATTACTTAAAATATACAAATTATTTGTTCCTGTTTTTATCTCTTTCTTAAACTTCTTCTCCCCTTTCTTCTTCTTCTTATTAATCATTATGGGATTATTAATATTATTATTACTATTCCTTGTTGGCTAAACCTTTAAAGTTTATTAATACATGTTAACGGAATGGTAATTTATGGCCAATGGAAATGGATTGTTTGCTTCTATTTCTGTGCTATAAGGCTATTTCGATATTTGATTTGTTCTTGTTAAAATTTAATATAATTTAATTTTTTTGCTTTTTCTTTCTCTTCCTTCTTTTCCTATCCTCCCTTTATTTTCCTTTTTCTTAGAATACTGTATTGTTGGAAACTGAAGATTCTGATTATATCATTGGTAGTGTTTATGTCATTTATACAAATAAAATAAAAAATAGATTCAAAAACAAAAAACAAAACAAAAATTCATATTTCTAAAAATACCCTAACCAACACCAAATGCCTGCCTGAACAACCACATTTTTAGTGGGTGGTGGAAGCTCATTAAAGAGGGGGCATGGCAGAGTTCCCTAGGGAAGGAGTTCCACAGAGTGGGGGCCACCACAGAAAGGCCCTCTCCCTCGTCCCCACCAGTCTAGCTGTCCTGGATGATGGGACAGAGAGAAGGCCATCCGAGGCTGATCTTGTTGAGCAGCCTATCTGGTGTTGCTGGAGGTGCTCCTTGAGGTAGTTTGGGCCAGAACCATATAGGGTTTTAAAGGTCAAAACCAACACCTTGAATTTAGCCTGGGAAACAACTGGTAACCAGTGCGGACGTGACAGAGGCAGCATAATATTCCTTTTTTCCTGCCTTCACTGCCAGGTGATAGGCTGAAGATACAGGTCTAGCCCATGTCTGATTGTCTTCGGAGCGTAGGGATGTACGAAAGGCACTTACCTTTCGCGGATTATGTTTATGGTTGGGGGGGAGGTGTTCCGTCCCTCCCCCAGGAATTCTCACCGGGGGGGAGGCGCTCCGTTCCTCCCCCCCCCCCGGAATCCTGGCCGGCTGGCTGTGCTCCGCAAGGATTCTGCGGAGCCGCCAGCCGGCTCCACCAGCAGCCAGACATGCAGCCGCTGGCTAGCAGGGACGCAAATGGCGGTGGCCGTAGCCGCCGCCGTTTGCATCCCTGCAGTCAGCCATGATAGGCTACGTAAATGTTTACATAGCCTATCATGGCTGACTTAAAAAAAAAACGCGCGTACGCAAATGGTGGCGGCCGTGGCCGCCGCCATTTGTGTATGCGCGTTTGTTTGTTTTTTAAAAAAGTCAGACATGATAGGCTACATAAACATTTACGTAGCCTATCACGTTTTTTTTAAAAAAAAAACTGGAAATGGCAGCGGCGGCAGCCAGTTGGAAGACCGGCCGCCGCCGCCGCCAGGAAGATCCGCCCAAGGTAAGTCTCGTCCCGGGGGGGCGGGGGGGCAGGCCGTTCCACCACCGATTTCGGGGGGCCGAATGTGCTGGCATTCGGCCTCCCTGAGATCTGTGGAAGAATTTTCGTACATCCCTATCGGAGCGAGACTTCCTCCACCGGTGCTCTAGCTGTCTCACCTCCTGTTTCAGAGCTCGTAACCGCGGATTGAACCATGGTGCAGTCTGAGCCCTGTTCAGGGTGACAGGGTGTTTTGGAGCCACCCGATCTAATGCCCTAGTGATTGCGGCATTCCAGCCACCCACCAGGGTCTTGACTGAGTGGCTGTTTGCATGCTCCAGAGAATCCCCAAGCGCATTCAGGAATCCATTCGGATCCATACGTTGCCTGAGGAGAACCATTTTAATGGGTCCTCCACCCCTGCGGAGGGGTTGTGGAACCAAGAAGTCCAATGTCACCAGATAGTGATCTGACCATGACAAGGGGGTGGTAGATATACCCCCGACTTCCAGATCACTCCCCACTTCTCCAGAAACAAACACAGGGTCTAGTGCATGACTGGCTACATGGGTGGTCCCAGTTGCAATAGGGTGCAGCTCCCAGGAAGCCATGGTCTCCAAGAAGTCCCGATATGCCCCTGTGAGGACGGCCTCTGAATGTACATTGAAGTCCCCCAACACCAATAAGTTAGGGGACTGTACACACACATCAGAGACCACCTCAAGCACCCTGGCCAGGGAGTCAGTTGTGCAGCGGGGTAGGCGGTAAACGAGCAGAATCCCCAGTCTGCACTTCGGGCCCAACCTCCAGTACATGCACTCAGCAACCTTGGTTTCCTGGAGAGGGGTTCTGGTGAAGACCCAGGACTCCCAGTATATAACAGCCACTCCTCCTCCCCAGTCCCCAGCCCTCGGCTGCTGTGCATACAAAAATCCAGCTGGACACATGGCCGCAAGAGTTGGAGCAGTGGCCTCAGCTAGCCAGGTCTCCGTAATACATGCCAGGTCTGCACCCTCATCGCAGATCATGTCATGGATGACAGATGCTTTCTGGGTAACAGACCCGGCACTGCAGAGCAGCAAACGAAGGCCAGAAGGTGGAGTCATGCTGCCCCCAGCCATCCTTTGGCTCTGGACAGGCCCGGAACAGTGGATGGATATTACACATCTCTCCCTTGTTCCCCTTACCTGGCACAGCCTGCCCCTAGCACTCCGCCAGTGCCTGCCGCCCAGCCTCGATATATTCTGGCCCCCAACACTCCCCCCATTGCCTCCATCAGGCGAACACATGCCCCCTCGCTCCCGCCTATCAGGCCAGCTACCCACTCCTAAAACCACAACAGAATCCCCTCAAAACCCACCCCTCAGCCACAATTAAACAACAATCCAAACAGTACATCCACCTCACAAATACTGCCAGGCAGGAGTCCACAGAGAGAGTAGGGGTGGCGGTGGCGGTGGTGGCGGTGGCACTGGCAGCAGCAGGCAGCCGGAGGCAAGCGGCAACCAGCAAGCCAAGCGGCAAGCAGGCCCTCTTCCCCAGGCATTGGCTTCTCCTGCAGATCCTGGCTCTCCCAGGCCACCTCAGCCCACCAGCTTATATAGCCCTTCCAGGAAGGGACAGGTGGAAGTAGTCAGCATATTTTGTAATATTTTGTTCCTTCCCCAACAGCCTCCCTAGTTCTGTCTCTCTCTCTCTCCCCCCTCCCCCCGCGCTCTCTCTCCAGCTAATAAAACAGGTGTTCCAGACACTCTGTGTGTGTGTGTGTGTGTGTGTGTGAGCGTGAGCGTGAGCGAGAGGGAGGGGCAATCTACATTACAACTTTAAACTGGTTTCAAACCTGTTTTAAGTGATTACGGCTACCAAATACAGGAATGCTGGGAATTGTAGCTCTAGGAAGAGGGGTGCTTGGGCGGGGGACAGGGGTCTCTAGCAAAGAGTTCTCAGCACCCTCATGAAACTGCAGGATCCCTTTAGATAAACTGGTTTGAAACCAGTTTAAAGTTGTATTCTAGATTGGCTCAGAGAGAGAGAACAAAGGTTGGGAGAGGCAAATACAAACTCTCTCACCAACGTTCTACAGGAACGACAGAGCTCACTCCTTGCTCTTTTGAATGCATGCAAGATAAACGTGTTTCTGTTTTTGTCTTTCTCTTAAATGTATCTTTTTTCCCCTTTTTATTAGTATTATTACTATTAATATCACTATGGGGTTATTGTTGTTGCTGTTCCTTGCTGGCTAAACCTTTAATGTTTATTAATACGTATTAACTGAATAGTAATTTATGGCTAATGGAAATGGATTGTTTGCTTCTATTTCTGTGCTATAAAACTGTTTGGATGTTTGGTTTGTTCTAGGGATGGGGGAGAATTTCTCCCCGAAACTTTGGGGGGCCAAGTGCCAACATGTTTGGCCCCCCGAAGTAGTTTCAGGGAGAAATTCTCCGCACCCCCCCTGGACGGGACTTACCTTTCCCGAATGTCCCTCCCGGCGGCGGGTCCCGGCAGCAGTTCGTCAGGTCTTCGACAGGGGCAGAGGTGGCAGCCGGTCTTTCGACCGGCTGCTGCCGCCACCATTCCAATAAAAGTAAAAAAACAAAAAAACGCCCCCGTGATAGGCTACGTGACGATTAACATAGCCTATCACGGCTAGATTTGCAAAGTCAGCCGTGATAGGCTACGTAAATCGTCACATAGCCTATCACGGATGACTAAAAAAAAAGCGCGTACGGCTAATGGCGGCCCCCATAGGGAGCTGCCATTCGCGTTCCTGATTTGGTCGCTGTAGTCTACGTAAAGATTACGTAGACTACGGCAAAAATAAGGGCAACGCTATTTGCATTGCCCTTATTTTCGCCGTAGTCTACGTAAAGATTTACGTAGACTACAGCGACCAAATAAGGAACGCGAATGGCGGCTCCCTATGGGGGCCGCCATTTGCGTACGTGCTTTTTTTTTTTTTTTTCAAAGTCACCCGTGATAGGCTACGTGACGATTTACTTAGCCTATCACAGCTGACTTTGCAGATCTAGCCGTGATAGGCTACGTAAATCGTCACGTAGCCTATCACAGGGGCGTTGTGTTTTTTTTTACTTTTTATTTCGCGGCCGGGCGAGGAGGGAAGCCTCCCCCCCCGGCCTGAACTTCGGGGGGAGCAGCGAAGCTCCTCCTCCCCACCGCGAAGCAAGCTGTGAGACCAGGTAAGTGGCTTTCGTGCACCCCTAGTTTGTTCTTACTGAAGTTTAATATAATTATGTTTTTTTTTCCTTTTTTCTTTTTCTCTTCCTTCTTTACCTATCCTCTGTTCTTCTTTTTTTCTTCTTTTTTTTTTAGAATACTGTAAATGTCGGAAACTGAAGATTTTGATTATATTGTTGGTAGTGTTTATTTTATTTGTAAAAACAATATAAAAAAAGATTTAAAAAAGGGAAAAAAGAACCCATGGGCTGTTTTCAGGTTGTGGGTGGTCGGCTAACCACAGCAAAAGTCCACCCTTGCTGGGTTTGGAGGACAAGAGCCACTTGCGGCTTGAATATTCAAAATGGCCAACTGCATGCACTGCAAACCACCATGGTTAACACAAGCCACAGTGGGATGCCTGATCGTGCAAACCAGCACACTGTCTAAGCTGAAAATGCCACTGCTCTGGCCAATTCGACTGTCCTGGCATTCTTATAGTTGTGAAGATCAAGACAGATATCCAAATAACCAACCATGCAAGATCATTACCATGTTCACTCCCGGCCTCTCCCAGTCTTATTTTCTCCTTCCTGTACACGCCTTGCCCCTCACTTCCCTTTTCAATTTTTTAAGCTTCCCTCTCCCAATGGCAATGCTGTTTTAGTTTCTTGCAATGACTTAGTACTGTGGAGTGGCTGTTCATGCTAGTACTACATCATTCATGTTTGCTAGGCAAAGGAGCAGTTTGCCACCAAAATTTGGTGGCGTGGTTTCTGGTTTCCCAAAACATATTCCTGCTGAAAGGCTTGCCTGAATGTTTATGGTTCCATAGTGTTAATGCCTTATCCTCTGAAACGAGAAAAGTTTACCACCTATTCAGCACTTGCCATTTGTACTTTTTGAGGTTGTCTTTTTCCAATGGAGCAGCTCCCATTGTGAGAAAATAGGGCAGTACTTAGCTCCACAGCCTCCTCAACTGGCAAAACAACACTCAGAAAATCTACAGGGTGACCCATCAAAACAGATGTCAGCATTCTTCAGGGGACCTCCTTCTCCCAAAAATGATGTCAGACAAATTCTTCTTAAATAAACAAAAACACATTAATAGCCTTCAAGGACCTTGTCTGAGGTCCCTGGCTTCCTTGGCCTTTGGGGTGTTTGAAGGACCTTCAAGGACCTAGTCTGTGGTCCCTGGCTTCCCTGGCCTTTAGAGTGTTTGAAGGACATTCAATGACCTTGTCTGTGGTCTCTGGCTTCCTTGGCCTTTGAGGTGTTTGAAGGACCTTCAAGGACCTTGTCTCTGGTCCCTGGCTTCCCTGGCCTTTGGGGTGTTTGAAGCACTTTCAAGGACTTTGTCTGTTGTCCCTGGCTTCCTTGGCCTTTGGGGTGTTTGAAGGACCTTCAAGGACCTTGTCTGTGGTCCCTGGCTTCCTTGGCTTTTGGGGTGTTTGAAGGACCTTCAAGGACCTTGTCTGTTGTCTCTGGCTTCCTTGGCCTTTGAGGTGTTTGAAGGACCTTCATGGACCTTCTCTGTGGTCCCTGGCTTCTTTGGCCTCTGGGGTGTTTGAAGGACCTTCAAGGACCTTGTCTGTGGTCCCTGGCTCCCTTGGCCTTTGGGGTGTTTGAAGGACCTTCAAGGACCTTGTCTGTGGTCCCTGGCTTCCTTGTCCTTTGCTGTGTTTGAAGGACCTTCAAGGACCTTGTCTGTGGTCCCTGGCTTCCTTGTCCTGTGGGGTGTTCGAAGGACCTTCAAGGACCTTGTCTGTGGTCCCTGGCTTCCTTAGCCTTTGAGGTGTTTGAACGACCTTCAAGGACCTTGTCTGTGGTCCCTGGCTTCCTTGGCCTTTGAGGTATTATCGCAGAAACATAGAATCATAGAATAGTAGCGTTGGATGGGGTCTTTAAGACCATCAAGTCCAAACCCCTGTTCAATGCAGGAATCCAAGTCATAGCTTCCCTGACAGATGGCTGTCCAGCCTCATCTTGAGTGCTTCCAGCATGGGAGATCCCACCACCCCCCTAGGTCATTGGTTCTATTGTCATATTGCTCTAACAGTCAGGAAGTCTTTCCTGATGTTCAGCCAGAATCTGGCTTCCTGTAACTTGAGCCCACTATTCTGTGTCCTGCACTCAGGAATCATTGGGAAGAGATCCTGGCCATCCTCCCTATGGCAACCTTTCAAGTACTCGAAGAGCGCTATCCGATCTCCCCTGAGTCTTCTCTTCTCAAGGTTAAACATGCCCAGTTCCTTCAGTGCCCACTTCCTGGGATTTGGAAGCTAGTCTTCTATTAATGCAGCCCAAAAGGGTATTGGCCTTTTTTGCAGCCCCATCACATTGTTGGCTCATATTCAGCATGTGATCTACCACAATTCCAAGATCCTTCACGCTTGTAGTATTGTTGAGCCAAGTATTGCCCATCTTGCAAGTTTGCATTTGGTTTCTTTTCTAGGTGCAGAACTTGGCATTTCTCCCTATCAAATTTCATTCTGTTGTTTTCTGCCCAGTGCTCCAGCCTCTCAAGATCACTTTGCGTTTTGATTCTGTCTTCCAGGGTATTAGCTATCCTGCCCCATTCTGTATCATCTGCAAGAGCTGGGGTCGAGGAGGAGGGTGGAGGCAGGGAGGCAGAATGAGATAACTGGATCAATGAGAAGAGGTGGGGGAAACAAAGGGCACACCAGAAGGGAACTTGCATGACGGCCATGGCACAAGCTCTCTTGCTGCCTGAGGTGGGATGGAAGATGTCCCACAGCCATGGCTGCATCAGGCCTCTCCTGGCCACTGCCACGTTCCGCCCCTTCCTGCCGCTGCTGCATCGCTCCTCCATGCTGTCCCCCACCCTCTCAACTTTGCAACCACTGCACGGTCTCTAATACAGAGAGTGGCGCAGTTTGATGTTCCTCCACTCCACCACCTGGTGTGGGAGCCTCAGTCTGCATCATGGGAGGACCATGATGGAAACCTCCTAATGGGTGTGCTGCTCATCTGCCCTTTCAAAAACTGGGATAGAGCCTCTCTGTGCAAACACAGGCTACTTTCCCCAAAGAGCAACATTTTGGGTTCATCTGTAAGACCGCCGTTCATCTGTGCTACCTGGCTCAGAAGAAATGTTTTCAACATTTCTGTACCTTGGATGGGATGAGCAAATGCACTAGCAGTAGTGTTACTCTATCTTGAAGTACCTGCTGTTTGGACAAAATAGGTAAACTATACTATGCTCATCTTTGTTTGATGTTATTATTTTTTTAAAGGGATATCCCATCCTTCAAAGAAATTTTCCAAGTTGGCCATTGCTCAGGAGTTTTTTCCTTGCTAAAGATCCATCTGGCTTTGCTGACCTTCCCCCTGTTTCCCCCATGGGCAAGTGTCTGGCTCATTGATAAGTTCTTACAAACATGTTTTTCTCCAGCCAAACACCTGCGCATGAAGCCACACAGAGAGTTCGGGGATGTGGCAGAGTCTTTCTTCCCTGTATAATTATCAGAATCATGGTGATCTGGTCTTCTTCTTCTTCTTGCCAACACACCAAGAATTTCCAGAAAGATTGCCCTTGAGGCCAATAGCCTAAACATCAGGATCAGGTAAAGCTGGGGACAATTTCTTGCACCGGACATGAAATTCCTGGTACATAAATGCTTTGCACCCCCTGAGAGCTTGGGAGGTGGCTTAGGGCAGGCAGGGATGCTGCTGGAATGAGATTGAATATCATCCCCTTTGAATCAGGAGCCCTGGCTGAGCTCCACCTGTATTAGCAAACACACGGCCTGCAGCCTTGCTCCTGTGAGGGGGTTTCGGCATCTTCCACGGGAGCAGCCACAAGGGAGAGAGCTGTGGCAGGCATGCTCAGTATGGTGCTTCTACGGCTGCTAGTTCTGCTCCTTCACTGTACAGCTTGGGGGAAGCTGAAGTCAAAATGTCCATTGAATTTAAGGAGAGATCAATATTATCCTTGGAATTTTTATAGCCCTGGAGACCACACCATTAGCGCAGTCTTTGGTATGATGTATGGCATAGTCCAACCAACCTCCTTCTCCTACCTTCCTTCTATCAATATTCAAATGTAAGTAATTATGCAGTGATGTACTTCACACTCCTCCACTGAAATCTGATTTCTTAGGCCAATTGAAAAGAGACAATAATTATGTCCTTGCTGAACACCAGACCATCTAGAATGCACAGCCTGCTATTTTCACCCACCACAGCTGGTGATCTTCACTTTGAACACTTACCTAGGATGTCAGACTAAAGAAGAGAAGGGATTTTTTTCTAGCATACTTCTAATCCAAAAAAGCAGACCCTCACCTTTTAAGGAATGCGACTGGATTTGGGCTAAGTAGGTTCCTTCTCAGATAAAGAGCTTTGTTGATTGGGTGGTACAGGAATGATCTCCTGTGATGAATCTGGCCTTCCTAGGTCAGCAGGACACCACTTCCATTTAATTTCCCCAAAACACAGTGCCACATGGTGAGATGCAATTTCATGGAGTTCTGGTATTGACAACAGAATTTATTTTATTTATTTTTTTTGCATAGGAAGAGAGACTGAAAGAACTGGGCATGTTTAGTCTTGAGAAGAGAAGACTGAGGGGAGATAGGATAGTGCTCACAAGATTCTGACTGAACATCAGAAAAAACATCCTGACTGTTAGAGCAATATGACAATGGAACCAATGGCCTAGGGAGATGGTGGGCTCTCCCACACTGGAGGCATTCAAGACGAGGCTGAACAGCCATCTGTTAGGGATGCTCTGACTTGGATTCCTGCATTGAGCAAGGGGTTGGACTCGATGGTCTTGTAGGCCCCTTCCAACCCTACTACTATTCTATGATTCTATGACTCTGAGCTTAGGCATGTCTTTTCATGAAGATCAAGTGTATCTTTTCACTTGAAAATCTCAAGCAGTTTTAGAGCATATACCGCCTGCACAAATACAGAGTTGATCTTGCAAGCAAACACATTTCAAACATCTTCCAAACGACCATGCCTTGTTTCAGGACTGTGCCTTCCTTTTTAAAAGAACTAAAATGCTGTACTCTTGGGACATTTCTGAGCTATACCCAAAGGAATAGAGAAATCGAGATGGGGATAGCTCCTGACTTTTAGCAGCTCTGTCTTCTATATTTATATGATTTCTTATGCTCTGGTTATGGATTGCTTGAGAAAGAAACGAACTCAAAAGCAACACTCTTTAACAACTAACTGTTGTTGTTTTTCTAAAATACCCAGCTATGTTCAGACATTTACTATCATCAATCTGGTCCAAATATATCCAGTGCATCCATGTATCTAATATTTTCTATGCTTTTTAATGAAAGTTGTAGCTTATAAGAGAAGTAGACACCTGTGTATATTTAGTTAGGATCAAGTTCTGCAAGGCTGCCAGTTACGCAGACCCTTGCAAGACCCTTGCAAGATGCATAAGCTAAAGTGCAAAGACTTGTGGGCCAAATATTTCTCATACCCCTGCTAGGTCTTCAACATCATAGCCTTCAACATCTTGTTCCCAATCTGGAACAGGCCCCTCCGTACTTATCGTTTGAGTTAAAAATAAAACCCAGCTACATTGTTAAAGTAACATGTAGTTTGGCCCTCAGAGACGTTGGGAGGGGTGGGGATGGAAGGTGCAGGCAGGGAAGCGGAAGGATCAGGGCCTCACAGCACCTTCCTGAAAGCAGAAATGCAGCACAACGGCCCCAATCCTTGCTCTTTACATTCTGCATGGTGGGAAAAAGACAGGCAAGGATTGTGTCTCATGCTCAGGTGATAGTCACATGTTACAATGAATGTGTGTAACAGAAGCCTTGGTGTCTTAATGGGCCACATTCTCATAGGTCCAGGTAATTACAACATTCCAGATAACAGATAAGAGCTCAATGGTTTCCTTATTTCTGGGCCATCAATAAAGATGTCAAAATCTATGTTAGAAGTGTGTTAGAAGTGAACACTTCTTCACTTCACATCTTAGTAAATGCCCTTGTGCATCTGATATTGTTTCATGCGACGCGCTTTCAGTATGCAAACCAACTAATATCCCTATAGGCTCTTTTTATTTTTTAATTGTAGGTTGAAAGATGGGAGAGGGTCTATGATTCTGTCTCAATGGCCATCCAGTCCTATTTCCTTGTACAGGTGCATAACCATAGTAACTAGTTTGCTCAACAATCCTTCATTCCTCATGGAGTTTATAAGGTCATCTTCAAGCGATGTATGTTTGAACAGTGTAAATTATAGACATCTGTTGCACTTGGAATAAAATTACCTTGAGAACACCTTCTCCTCCTCCTCCTCCTCCTCCTCCTCCTCCTCCTCCTCCTCCTCCTCCTTCTTCTTCTTCTTCTTCTTCTTTAAAAAACAAATGAGAACATCTCTAGTCTTGTCCTGGTATCAGTGATGGATAAGGAGAAATGATCTCTTCAGTTTCCTTGAATGGGGCTCTTAAGGAATATTGCTCTTCCTGTCTGCAAAAACCTTTTTTTTTTTTCTTCTTTGTTTGTGGGGTGGAATTTGATTTCATGCCAAACTTGTCTATTTGCCAATGTCTCTTAGATTCATCAGTAGTTGGCGTGGGGTGCGAGGGATTTCTTCCTCTTTATGCTATTGTCAAAAGGTTCCAATCATCTTCAATCCAAGTTCCCAAGGAGTAGTTTCCTTGCTTACCACAAATATGATTGTCACTATAATCATTGGACTCACCCCTGGGAATCACCTTGAATGAAATCACGTTGGGGCAATCTCAACTGCAAATTCTCCGGTCCTCCAAATGCTCTCAAATCCTTTTTTTAATTCCTCCATTTCTCTGTAGTTCCCCTAGAACTATTTCTTGCCTTGTGACTTCAAGAAAGAACATGTGTGGGGGTGGGAGGAGACCTCTCCCCACAGGTACGCTTTTCCTTTTACACATGCTGCATTAGCTACGGATGCCCTGTTGTGGAGTAACATCAAAATCTGGGTCCTGCACAAGCACAGGACAGCTAAAGAGCCCAGTCCAATCCTAGATGGTTCGATCTGGGCTTGGACCATAATAAACAGATTTTTATTTGGAGTAAGTCCAAGATTTTTGGAGAAACACCATGCATTCTCCAGGGCACCCTCCCTGCTCAGAATATGGCCAAGAAGAGTGTCTCATTGCAACTGTTTCTTAGGCTGTTTTCATTGTGTCTAAACTTTGTATATTAAATATTTATATTATGTGTTTATTGTCTTGGATTTGTGGGTTGCAATTTGTGCGAGCCTCCCAGAGAGCTTTTCAAATGGGCAGTAAAGAAAAGAAATAAAGGAAATGAAGAAACAACAGAGTTTCCAGGGCCAGAGCAGCACAGGGAGGAGTTGCTCCCCACCTCTTCCGGTCTGTATGTACTACCATCCCTGCAAACACTTATGGGAGGATTAGCTTGTGTGATGCTACATACGTCTGATGTAGAAAGCTCTAGAGCTTTGTTTCTTTCATTTGTATACTGCCCAATGGTCAAAATTTAACAAAATTTGAAAACACAAAATACAACCACCTCGTACAACATAATACACCATAATACAAGAACATTATATGACCTGGATATGCCAATCAAGTGTTTCAGTAAACACAGGCTGACAATGTGACATATATATTTTGCTTCAGAACATCAGTTATAATTTATTCCCATGACTTGGCCTTCTATTTTGCCATCCATGAGATCAACCAGAATCCCAGCCTCTTACCCAACATCTCACTGGGCTACAACGTCTATGAGAACTACTACAATACAAGAATCACGTACGATGCCATGCTAGATCTGCTGTCTCCTGGGCAGAAGAACATTCCGAATTACAGTTGTGGAAGAAAGAAGGTGCAGGCAGGGGACCTGTTGGCTGTTGTAGAAGGGGCTGACTCTGAAATCTCCATCCATATTTCAGCCATGTTGGGCATCTACAAAATCCCACAGGTAGGAATGCAGGGCAGGGTGCGAGGGGAGGGTGCCATCTAATGGGACTTTGCTTTAAAGGGCCTTCAGCTGTCTGGGGTGGGGGGAGCTACTGTTTGTACCTTTTGATCACCTTTGCTGCACCAGCAATAATCATAATCATAATCATAATCATAGCATCAGCTTTTAATCTGTTCATACATTACATGTTAAACTTCCCTTCCTATGTAACCAACCATGTCATCTGGATGGAAACCAGAGGAGAAAGAGGATGACCACACAGGATATATTGAGAAAGCAGAGGACAATAACCATGCAGGATGTCTCAGTCATTTGTGATATGGATGACATGAAACTGGTTATGCTATGCTCCTATGCATATTCATTTGGGAGAAAGCCAACCACACTGAAATGTTAAAATGTCATTTACTGGGGGAATAAGTGCTGGGAGTAGAACCCATTATATCTTTTCATATGGTTCCATCCATTGAATCTGTCTGTCTGTCTGTCTGTCTATCTATCTATCGAGTTGTACCCTGCTTGCTACCAAAAATGCCACTCAACTTTGGAATGGGGAAAGATGAGAATGTTTCGGACTCCTTTAGCTTAGGAAAAGCACAAGTAAGAGAACGCATGATAGTGGTGTATGAAATGATGCCCGTTGTGAAGAAAGTGGATATGGAGGGGTTGATCTCCATCTCATAATACTAGAACCCGGTGGGATCATTGAAGAAAACTGAATAGTGGGAGAGTCAGGAGAGATCACCATGTGTCATGAAGTTGTGGACTTTGCAGTTTGTGGACTATGGCTCTCTTCACACCTGGCATTTTATTCAGGGCCATCCTTAGGAAGTAGCCCACCTTAGGAAGTAGCCCACCTGGGCATGGGCCCCGGATCTTTTGAGCCTTGCCCCGGATCTTTTGAGCTGTTCTAATTGTCTTTTTTTTTTTTTTACATTTTCTCATTGACTTGCATTGGAAAATAGAAACGGCCATAACTTTTTTGGTTTGTATGATAAATACATGACATCTGGAGACCTGGTAGCTCCCATGGAGCTGAGTTAACCTGCCAAATTTTAGGCAGTAAAGTCCAGTGGCTTTTGTGCTAGTCACAAGTGACTTTTGCTTTTTTTCCAGAAAATCTGTCCAAGCAAAGAGCTATAATTCTTTTGTGCTTCTACATAAATGCATGGAGTTTGGGGACCTGGCAGCCCCTATACAGCTGACTGAGCCTGCCAAAGTTCAGACAGTTAGGTCCAGTGGTTTTTGTGCTAGCCACAGGTAAAATTTTCTCTTTTCAAGAAAATCTGTCAAAGTAAAAAGCTATTTTTGTGTGTGTTCCCACATAAGTGCATGGAATTTGGGGACCTGGCAGCCTCTCTGGAGCTGACTGAAGCTGCCAGATTTCAGACAGTTAGGTCCAGTGGCTTTTGTGCTAGCCATACATAAAGTTTCCATTTCTCAAAGACTAAAACAAAAAGTAAAAACTGTCAAGCCACACAGGGGATTAGAGATCTTAATCAGAAGGTGTTTAAGGTGACCATTAGGAGGTCACTATCCCTAATATCTGGTGTAGGGTTCTGTCAGGGTGGACACTGAGCCCATAGAATACCAGAGTAGTTCTGATTCTGAGGAAGAGCAGTCGCTCCTGGGAGAGGAGCGCGCTCCTCTTTCCCAGGGCCAACAGCTGATGGAGATTCCTCCCACCAGCATTCCTAGCTTAGATAGCAGTCCTGGGAGTGACAGAGCGCGGGAAGCAGACTTGGTGGATGCGCGACGCCGACGCAGAGAGCGGTGCCAGATGGAGGGCGCGGAAAGGAGGCGTAGTGCCCGGTTGGCGCGCAAACAATGGCTGCGCCCAGAGGATCCAAGGGAAAAGGGGAGGGACTCTCCCTAGTCCTTAAGTTCAGGGGTCTGCCAGTAATTCCCTTTCAAACGGGGACCAACTGTTCCAACTTAGGGCATGGGTACTGTGCTGCTCAGATCTAGTTGCAAACGGTATAGTTGTTAAGTTGTAAAAGAAGAATAAAGCTTTGAAAAGAATCCCTTTGTCTGTGTCTGGACTTGGCTACTGGATTAGACTAAGAGAGGCCTCCAAGGAGCCCCTGACAGGTTCTTGTTGTTTTGTGGTGCAAAAAACATCTCTCCCTTTACATTTCTGCTCTTACATGCCCACTGTTGTGAGCTTGCTTGCAATTAAATGTTGAAGAGGGAGATGGAAGGCGAGAAAGAGTTCCATGTGAAATACTGGTATTTCACACAGCATCTGTTTTCACTGCCCCAAACTGGAATCTTTGGCTTCTGCAGAAGTTTAGTAGCTTTAGTACAGCAAAGGATCCAATCAGCCTCCACAAACTTCTTTCTCCTGCTCCACTTTAATTTCTCCTAAATAGCTGTAGGACTCGAATTATTCCAAAAGGAGGTTTAGGACTATGTGGTGTCATGATCGAGGAACTGCTGAGGCTTTTAAATAGGTTCTAGAGGGGTTTAAAAAAAAAAAAAAAGCTAGAAAAAGCCCTCAGCCACCTCACCTCACCTCATAAAGTTAATGTAAGTATGTGAAATCCTTATAAAGCCTCCACAGCCTCCTAAATTCCTCTGAAGTACTACCTCTTTGAAAGGAGCCACTTGGCTTAAGGAATTCTCTCTACCCCCCCTCGCCCCCGAATTTCCAATCACCATTCTTCTTTTCTTCTTCCCCTGCCTATCCTATTCTTTCTTTCTCTTCTTTATTCCAGGGCATATCTTTATTTATTTATTTATTTATTTATTTCATTTCTATACCGCCCAATAGCCGAATCTCTCTGGGCAGTTCACAAAAATTAAAACCAAACAACACACAATAAAACAATTTAAAATATATAGAACATTAAAACCACAATATAACAATACAACCACAATAAAACCTAGCAGCAGTGCAGGAGTTTAAAATACAGATTTAAAACAGCAAAGATAAAAATTTAGAAAGCTAAAATGCTAAAATGCCTGGGAAAATAAAAAGGTCTTCACCTGGCGCCAAAAGAAGTACAATGTAGGCGCCAGGCGAACCTCACTAGGGAGCTCATTCCAGAGCCGGGGTGCCACAACAGAAAAAGCCCTCCTCCTAGTAGCCACCCGCCTCACTTCCTTTGGCAGGGGCTCACGGAGAAGGGCCGCTGATGATGATCTTAAGGCCCGGGCAGGCACATATGGGAGGAGGCGATCCTTCAGGTAACCTGGCCCCAAGCCGTTAAGGGCTTTGAATGTTAACACCAGCACTTTGAATCGGGCCCGGAAATGGACTGGCAGCCAGTGCATCTGGAAAAGTACTGGCGTAATATGAGCTCGCAGGCCAGTCCCTGTTAACAATCTTGCTGCCCTAGTTTGGACCAGCTGAAGTTTCCGGACCGTTTTCAAAGGCAGCCCCACGTCTAACGCATTGCAGTAATCCAGACGAGAAGTTATCAGAGCATGGATAACTGTAGCTAGGCTGTCTCTGTCCGGATAAGGGTGTAGTTGGTATACCAGCCTAAGCTGATAAAAAGTGCTCCGTGCCACTGAATATCTTGGGGAATTCTTAAAGATAATTCTCTTCCATGGGTAAGAGAAGTTCTGAACTGTATTTGACTTTATACAAACAGACAAAAGGGTTGGATTTTCTCCTTCACCTCACTCAAGCCTTTGAGAAAAGTGGGTTCACATGGTTGCAGAGAAACCAAGTGAACAGTGAACAAAATCTGGGGCTGTTTTGTTTGTCAGTTGCCATTACGCAGCCATAGGAAGGGCTGTAGCTCAGTGGTAGAGCATATGCTTGACATGGAGAAGGTCCCAGGTTCGATCCCCAGCATCTCCAGGTAGGGCTAGGAAAGAATCCTGCCTGAAACCCTGGAGAGCCGCTGCTGCCAGTCAGTGTCAACAATTCTGTACTAGATGGGCCCAGGGTCTGACTCAGAATAAGGCAGCTTCCTGTGTTCCTATGAACAGAAAGCTTTAATAAAAAAAAATAGGAGTTTTTGGTTTGGTTTTTAAGTGGAGGGGAGATAAATATTGCTCATTTGTGCAATCCTATGTATGCCTACTCAGAAGCCCCATTATGTTTAATGAGGCTTACCCTCAGGAAAGTGTGCATAGGTCTCCAGAACAAGTTACTTTTGCAGAGAGGTTTGCACCTTGATGTTCTGTCATTTATTTATTTTATTTATTTATTAAATGTATTAATCCCCCATCTGGCTGGTCACCCAGCTACTCTGGGCCATGTACAAGCATATAATAAAACAGTTTAAAACAATACAATTCTACAATAAAAACATTTTCTAAAATACCCTAACCCACCCCAAATGCCTGCCTGAACAACCACGTTTTTAATGCATGGTGGAGGCTCATTAAAGAGTGGGCATGGCGGAGTTCCCTAGGGAGGGAGTTCCACAGAGTGGGGGCCATCACAGAAAAGGCCCTCTCCCTCGTCCCCACCAGTCTAGCTGTCCTGGCTGATGGGACAGAGAGAAGGCCATCCGAGGCTGATCTTGTTAAGCGAACTGTCTGGTGTTGCTGGAGGCGCTCCTTAAGATAGGCTGGGCCAGAACCATATAGGGTTTTAAAGGTCAAAACCAACATCTTGAATTTGGCCCGGGAAACAACTGGTAACCAGTGCAACTCCTTCAGCACTGGAGTGATGTGATCTCGCTGGTGGCTGCCTTTAATTAGGCGAGCCGCCGCGTTCTGTACCAGCTGCAGCTTCCGAACCGTCTTCAAGGGTAACCCCACATAGAGCGCACTGTTGTTGTTGTTGTTCAGTCATTCAGTCGTGTCCGACTCTTCGTGACCCCATGGACCATAGCACGCCAGGCCTTCCTGTCCTGTGCTCTCTCCCGGAGCGTGCTCAAGTTCATATTCATTGCATCCGTGATGCTATCTAGCCATCTCATCCTCTGTCGTCCCCTTCTCCTTTTGCCTTCAGTCTTTCCCAGCATCAGGGTCTTTTCCAGGGAGTTTTCTCTTCGCATTAGGTGGCCAAAATATTGGAGCTTCAGCTTCATTATCTGTCCTTCCAATGAGCACTCAGGGTTGATTTCCTTTAGGATTGACTGATTTGACCTCCTTGCAGTCCAGGGGACTCGTAAGAGTCTTCTCCAGCACCACAGTTCGAAAGCATCAATTCTTCGGCGCTCAGCCTTCCTTATAGTCCAGCTCTCACAGCCATACATTACTACTGGGAAAACCATAGCTTTGATTAGACGGACCTTTGTCGGCAAGGTGATGTCTCTGCTTCTTACTATGCTGTCTAGGTTGGCCATAGCTTTCCTCCCAAGGAGCAAGCGTCTTTTAATTTCATGGCTACAGTCACCATCTGCGGTGATCTTGGAGCCCAAGAAAGTAAAATCTGTCACTGCTTCCATTTCTTCCCCTTCTATATGCCAGGAAGTGATGGGGCCAGATGCCATGATCTTAGTTTTTTTAATGTTGAGTTTCAAACCAGCTTTTGTACTCTCCTCTTTCACCCTCAACAAGAGGCTCTTGAGATCCTCTTCGCTTTCTGCCATTAGGGTGGTATCGTCTGCATATCGGAGGTTGTTGATCATTCTCCCAGCAATCTTAATTCCGACCTCTGATTCATCCAACCCGGCATTTCTCATGATGTACTCTGCATATAAGTTAAATAAGCAGGGTGACAATATGCAGCCTTGTCGTACTCCTTTCCCAATTTGGAACCAATCGGTTGTTCCATGTCTGGTTCTTACTGTTGCTTCTTGACCCTCGTACAGGTTTCTCAGGAGACAGGTAAGGTGGTCTGGTACTCCCATCACTTTCAGAATTTGCCACAGGTTGTTGTGATCCTCACAATCAAAGGCTTTAGCGTAGTCAATGAAGCAGAAATAGACGTTTTTCTGGAATTCTCTTGCTTTCTCCATGATGCAGCGAATGTTGGCGATTTGATCTCTAGTTCCTCTGCCTCTTCTAAATCCAGCTTGTACTTCCGGTAGTTCTCGGTTCGCATACTGCTGAAGCCTAGCTTGTAGGATTTTGAGCATCACCTTGCTGGCATGTGAAATGAGCGCAATGGTGCGGCAGTTTGAACACTCTTTGGCGTTGCCCTTCTTTGGAATTGGAATGTAAACTGACCTTTTCCAGTCTTGTGGCCACTGTTGAGTGTTCCAGATTTGTTGGCATATTGAATGCAGCACTTTAACAGCATCATCTTTTAGGATTTTAAATAGCTCGGCTGGAATACTGTCATCTCCGCTAGCTTTGTTGTTACTAATGCTTCCTAAGGCCCACTTGACTTCACTCTCGAGGATGTCCGGCTCAAGTTCAGTGAGCGCACTATCATGGCTATCAGGGACATTCAGATCTTTCCTGTATAGTTCTTCTGTGTATTCTTGCCACCTCTTCTTCATCTCATCTGCTTCTGTTAGGTCCCTGCCTTCTTTGTCCTTGATCATGCCCGTCTTTGCACAAAACGTTCCCTTGAGATCTCCAATTTTCTTGAAGAGATCTCTAGTCTTTCCCATTCTGTTGTTTTCCTCGATTTTTTTGCATTGTTCATTTAAGAAGGCCTTCTTGTCTCTCCTTGCTATTCTCTGGAACTCTGCGTTCAGTTGGGTATATCTTCCCCTTTCTCCCTTGCTTTTCGCTTCCCTTCTTTCGTGAGCTACTTGTAAAGCCTCATCAGACAGCCACTTGGCTTTCTTGCATTTCTTTTTCTTTGGGATGGATTTCGTTGCTGCCTCCTGAACAATGTTACAGACCTCCGTCCATAGTTCCTCAGGCACTCTGTCTATCAGGTCTAATCCCTGAAATCTATTCCTCACCTCCACTGTATATTCATCAGGGATATGATTTAGGTCATACCTGAACGGTTTAGTGGTTTTCCCGACGTTCTTCAATTTCAGCCGAAATTTTGCAAGAAGCAGCTCATGATCTGAGCCACAGTCAGCTCCAGGTCTTGTTTTTACTGACTGTATAGAGCTTCTCCATCTTTGGCTGCAAAAGACATCATCAATCTGATTTCGATATTGACCATCTGGTGACGTCCATGTGTAGAGTCGCCTCTTGTGCTGTTGGAAAAGAGTGTTTGCTATGATCAGCATGTTCTCTTGGCAAAACTCTATTAGCTTTTGTCCTGCTTCATTTTGTACACCAAGGCCATGCCTGCCTGTTATCCCAGTGATTTCTTGACTTCCTACTTTAGCATTCCAATCCCCTATGATGAAGAGGACATCTTTTTTTGGTGTTAGTTCTAGAAGGTGTTGTAGGTCTTCATAGAACCGATCAACCTCAGCTTCTTCGGCCTCAGTGGTTGGGGCATAGACTTGAATTACTGTGATGTTGAATGGTTTGCCTTGGATTCGTACTGAGATCATTCTATCATTTTTAAGATTGTACCCCAGTACTGCTTTTCCCACCCTTTTGTTGACTATGAGTGCTACTCCATTTCTTCTAAGGGATTCTTGCCCACAATAGTAGATATGATGGTCACCTGAATTAAATTCACCCATGCCTGTCCATTTTAGTTCGCTGATTCCCAAGATGTCGATGTTCAATCTTGCCATCTCATGTTTGACCACCTCCAGCTTACCTTGATTCATTGATCTGACATTCCAGGTTCCTAAACAATATTGTTCTTTACAGCATCGGATTTTCTTTTCACCGCCAGACACATCCACAGCTGAGTGTCCTTTCGGCTTTGGCCCAGCCGCTTCACTCTTTCTGGCGCTACTTGGAAATACCCTCTGCTCTTCCCCAGTAGCATATTGGACACCTTCCGACCTGAGGGGCTCATCTTCCGGCGTCATATCTTTTAGCCTTGTGATACGTTCCATGGGGTTTTCTTGGCAAGAATACTGGAGTGGGTTGCCATTTCCTTCTCCAGTGGACTACATTTTGTCAGAACTCTCTGCCATGACCTGTCCGTCTTGGGTGGCCCTGCACGGCATAGCTTATGGCTTCACTGAGTTACGCAAGCCCCTTCGCCACAACAAGGCAGTGATCCATGAAGGGGATAGAGCGCACTACAGTAGTCTAAACAAGAGGAGACCAGGGCATGTACTACTGATGGGAGCAGATGGTCGGGAGGGAAGGGGAGCAGCTGCCGTATCAGATGGAGTTGATACAGCGCTGTCCGGCTCACAGCTGACACCTGAGCCTCCATGGACAGCTGGGAGTCCAAAATGACCCCCAGGCTGCAGACCTGGTCTTTCAATGGTAACTGTACCCCATTCAACACCAGGTCAACATCCCCCAGCCTCCTCTTGTCTCCCACCAAAAGTACCTCGGTCTTGTCAGGGTTCAGCTTCAGCTTATTCCTCCCCATCCAGCCACTCACCGTCTCCAGACATTTGGACAGGGATTCTTCAGCCAACCTTGGTGAAGATTTGAATGAGAGGTAGAGCTGCGTGTCATCTGCATATTGATGACACTGCACCCCAAACCTCCTGATGACAGCCCCCAGAGGCTTCATATAGATGTTAAATTCCATCAGGGAGAGGATGGAAACTGTGGCACCCCACATGTGAGCGGCCACGTCCGAAACCTCCTCTCCCAGTGATACCCTCTAGTACCTGCCGGAGAGGAAGGACCGGAACCACTGCAATAATATGGTGTCTCCAATGCTCAACCCCTCCAGGCAGTCCAGGAGGATACCATGGTCAACGGTATCAAAAGCTGCTGAGAGGTCGAGGAGAACAAGGAAGGAGCATTCACCCCTATCCAGAGCCCTCCTCATATCATCCACCAAAGCGACCAAGGCCATTTCTGTCCCATGCCCAAGCCTGAAACCCGACTGAAATGGGTCTAGATCATCGTTATCTTCCAAGTGTGCCTTCAACTGCATTGCCACCACCTCTCAATCACCTTGCCCAAAAATGGCAGATTCGAGACTGGGTGAAAGTTGTTCAGAACTTGGGAATCCAAGGAGGGCTTCTTTAATAGCGGACTTATCACTGCCTCCTTGAGGGCTGATGCCATGTTTACTCAAAAATAAGTCCGGAGTTGTGAGCATGGTACTGCAGGCTTAATGCCTACCCAGTTCCGGCTAATCAATTGGCTACCCTTTCAGCTCCGTCCTTTGCATTTTCTGTCATTTGTGGGTGGTGGTGGTGGTTTTGCATGAACTCTAGCTTCAGTGGTGAGGGAAAGGCACTTAATACATGCTCAGAGTTTCTCCATAACTTAGCCCTAGGTTCAAAAACAGACTCATTGAGTTCAGAAAGCAGACTCATTAGCTGAGTCCTGGTGAAGTCTTGGCACAAATGAAGTTATGTGGAGGAAGATACAATGAGAGCTTGTGCATAACAAGGAAGAGGTAGAGGAGAGTTGCACAAAACAAAACATCTGTTTTTATGAAGAGTTGCTGGAGGATGGTAGGATGAGGAGGGATGGCTGCATGGAAGGGAATAGAATTGGTAGGGGGAGAATATAAGTGCTCAGTGGTGAAAGAAAAGCATTCTGCACATGTTCAGAGGCACTCTCTATTTCAGAACTTAAGAAGAGCCATGCTGCATCAGACCAAGGTCCATCTAGTCCAGCATTCTGTTCACACAGTGGCCAACCAGATGTCCATTGGAAACCCATAAGCAGGACATGAGTGCAATAGTACCTTCCCACCCATGTTCCCCTGCTGCTAACATTGGTGAAATGTAAATAAATTCTAGTAATTCTAAATTTGCAGGCATGTATATCCTTCAGAAACTTTTCAGGTTTCTTGCCTGGGGGACACCTCTCATGACCTGAGCATTTTCATACTAATCTACCCAAAATCTATTGGGGAGGGGGTGAATGGAAGAGAAAGCAAATCACTCCCTCCTCCAAAGTGGAGATCTCCCCTTCCACATGAACTGCTGCACCTACCCTTCTGAAACTTTGCTGGTTTCTTACTTAGGGACACTTCTAGGCTGTCTGTAAGTTTCAGAACAATGGTCTACAAGGAACATAGAGAGAGAAATATGTCCTCTTTTGGAGACCTCAAAATGTCAAGACCACCCTTTGCACAAACCCCCTTGTGGCTATAATCCTGAAATTGGGCAGGCATCATCTCCTCTGATGGGGCAATGAATCTTGAAATTTTATCCCTTTCTTCCAAGGAATAACAATGGTATTGGGAGTTCCCTTTCAAAGAAAATCAAAATATGAACCCTACACCTATTTTTTCTGACATTGGGCAGATGTAATCCCCTTCTAGGAGGCTACTGTTCCTGAAATTACGATCCACTTCTGACCAAGAGAAAAAAAGTCACAGGTTGGTTGGCTGTTTGTTCTCTCATTTCCCATGGTAGTCAACAGGAAGCATAAAGACGCATTTTTTCCAAACCTTGACTCAGGTTTGGTGCTGAGCTGGACTGACTACAAAATGGCCCGAGCAGAAGCGGGATGCTTTCCAAAATGCTGAACCAGGGTCTGAGTTGAAGTGGGGAGGGGGAGGGTCAGTGCACAGTTCTTGTATATAATGTAAGCAAACCACATGTACACACACACACACACATACACACACACACATCTATTAGAGGTCTGTTTAGACTCGGTGATATATATACATACATACATACATACATACATATGTATATGTGTGTGTGTGTGTATATATATATATACATACACACACACATACATATATATATATATATATATATATATATATATATATACATACACACACACACATGCAAATCTGTGTTATGGGCCTGTGCCCCAGATCTTTTAAGAACCTAGCAACACCCCTGATTTTATTCCATGACAAACCATTCCTTTTCATTCCTGTTCCTTTCCGGGATTTAGACTTTCCCTGTATACAGTCATCATAGTGCATCCCTCCACTGTATTCCTTTTCATGGTTGGCAGAGCTGCATGGAAAAATCGGGACAGAAGGGGGCTGCTGGACTCTTGCCACACACACACCCCGGCTGATTGGTTCCTGTAACATGACTGATACTTTGCCTGTCCCTCCTGCCTGCCTGCCTGCCTGCCTGTCTTCCTGCATCCACTCCTTCCTTACCTGTCATCAGCAGGGGCTGCTCTCCCCTCTTATTCTGCTTTCCCGTCAACTGGATGGTTTCCCCCCACACATGCATTGCTGTTGCTCCCCCCTTATTCTGGCTTTCCAACAGCCCTGCAAGGTGGGCTAGGAGAAGAGGTAGTGTCTGCCTGCCCCCACACACACACTGTTGTTGCTCTCCCCCCTTATTCTGGCTTCCCAATGACCCTGCAGGGTGAGCTAGAAGAAGAGATAGTGGCTAGCTAGGTGGGAGGGAGTACTATGGAAAACCACCTCAGAGTTACTGCCGTATCTGAAACAACTCCACATCCCAAACGGAATATATTAAAAATGACCATTCCAAGTTCTGCATGATGAATTTCTTCAGGGGAGGAGAACAGATACTTCTAATACCCATTGAAATCCTAACTGTCAAGCCTTTCTCCTGCATGGCTGAGAAGGGAGACTCCCCCATCCACCCTGGGAGGAGAAAAGCCCAACAATCTGGTGAGCAAAAGGGAGAAGAAGCAGTGAGTGAAGTCAATGGGGGGAGGGTTCCAAGTACATGCACTGAAGGGGATGGGAGACCTTAAGACTGCTCCTCTAAGTACACAAACAGCACACTCCTATGCATGCCTACTCAGAAGCAAGCCACACAGATTCTGATGGCACTTGTTCCTGGGAAAGGAAAACCTTACAGCCAATGAGTTTACTCAGACGTCAGCCTTGCTGTGTTCAGGGGGATCTCAGAGGAGCATTTGGGGTGGTTAAGCATGGTACAGTTCAAGCAGCCTTAGTGGAATGGGAGAGAGGCAGAATTCCCCCCCCCCCGATTGTTGTCATGATAATGTTTTTCAGCATCACCCATCAATGCATGCCCGCACATCACAGGGCAATGCACTAAAGGGGGAATAGATGGGGGAAATGGCAGTTCGAATAGCAAGCGCAGAAAATGCTGGGTTTTCCCCATGCTCAGATAACAGGGAAAGGGGGAGGAGAAGTTGTGAGATAGCAGCAGGAGAGCAGCAGCGTCCTCTAAAGCTCCAGCGAAAATCTGTGATTAAAGAAGAGCGATCCCACTAAAATATGAGGGTGTGAAGAGAGCCTATATCCTCCCTCTGGAGGCCAGTTGCTGGGGAACAGCAGCGGGAGGGCACAACGGCTCTCAAGCTGCACTTGCGGCATTCCAACAGACAGCAGGTTGGCCACTGCGGGAAACATGGAGCTGGACTAGGTCATCCTTATGGACCCCAGATGAATGGTATCCCCTTTGCAGAAAGTTATGGCCATTTGGAGTGCTGTAGAAGTGACAGCAGAACAGACTGCCTGTGTCTTCTATCTTTTTAATCAATGGGCTTCGCCTTTCAAAACAACAAAACATGAATCTCTGTTTTTCCCCCTTATTAGGTCAGCTATGGTTTTGTCTCCCATGTCCTTAAGGATAAAACCCAGTTCCCTTTTTTCTACCGGACAGTCCCAAAAGACGAAGACCTGTACCTGGGGGTGGTGAAATTGCTCCTGCATTTCAGATGGAATTGGATTGGTCTCTTTGCTCCAGACAATGACAATGGGGAAAGGTTCATGCGGATGCTGACATCCGTGCTCACCTGGCGTGGGGTCTGCGTTGCCATCTCGGAAAGACTCCCAGAACTGACAAGGCTTAAACTCACAGTTCAGCCCAAATTTCTTCTCAGATGGAGACAAGTCAAGGTTTTCGTTTATTATGCGGATGCACGTTCTTTCTACGATGGAGTATTTTATCTCAACCGGATACTTGAATTGTGGGTAGAACCCACTGAAGGGAAAGTCTGGATCACAACAGCTTTGTGGGACATCACCTCAATGTTGTCTATGACTGGGTTACGTTTTCAGCACAGCCATTGGTTCTTTTCCTTCTCTATACAGACAAACAACAGGCCAAACCACGCCAATTTTGACGTGAGTTATATCGATCCTTACTTGGAAAAAGCATTTCGTTGTTTCAATCCGAAATCCGCATTGTCAGTAAAGGGGAGGATTACATGTGAACAGAAAGAGAAATTGCCCCTGGACATGCTTCAACAAAGTCTGTCCCAAGACAACTACAATGCTTACAACAGTGTCCAGATGGTGGCACAAGCCTTACATGCGGCCTACTCTTCCAGACCCAAGCGTAGGACGATGGTGGGCGGAGAAATGTTGGATCTTCCATGGCTACAGCCATGGCAGGTGCTCCCTTTTCCATCACAGATGTGTCTACTGAAAAATACAGAATTGCTCAGTTATGGAATCATGATTTGGAGAACCAGACTCTGAGAAGATTTCAGGCATAGTGGTCTGGAGAAATCTTGCATATTGTTGACACAGCTCCAGTTCCTGAGGCTCCATGTGCAGAAGACAGCCAGTTAAGGTTCAAGTTTCTGATGGCCAGTAGTTATGTTCATCTCTCCTTCCCCTCCTCAGTGCCTCATTAAGGCATGGGGGGCAGTCAACTCTTGAAAGTGCAAATTGGGAATCAATCCACCCCAACAAGCCAATGAAGGAGGTTTATTGAATTATGGGGGGGGCGGCAGGGTGGAAGGGGAAAGAAAGTAATGAGATGCTGCCTGTGGGTGGCACAGCCAATGGCGGGACGGGGATGGCAAAGGGAAGGTCTTTGCATCACTCCTGTACCCTCATTGGCTGTGCCCCCCAAAGGCAGCATCTGATGGATTAAGATCACTGCTACTCAGCAGTTAGAACGCATATAAAAGGGTCTGTTGGGGGCCCTGAATTTTCACCCCGTGGTCTGGCAATGGCAGCACCACTACAACTGACTTCTAGAATTCTCCTCAGGGCGCACAATTTATTGATCTCTCTATTTGAGAACCTCTGGTTAAAATATGGGTAGGTGGGGGAGGCAGAACAGGGATCAAAACCCACCTCAAGTTTGTGGAGTTGAAAGTCAGCACTTGGGCAAGACTCACTGGTGCCATCCAGACCTTCTCCCAGAAGCTTCTGCCAACTCTTTCTCCAAAGCCCTTGGGAGCAGCACTGCATAATGGAGCTCCTGGGGCAGATTTGGCACCCAGATAACAGCCTCCAGGAGGTGCGCCAGGGCAAAGCAGTGAATATTGCACCCCATCCTGTCAATGTAGACAGCCCCTATCAAACCAGCCCCAATCCCCCCAAATCACTATCTGCAAAGAGGAAGTGAACTGGGGGAGCAAGTTAACTTCTCCCATAATGATCTAATGGCTTGAATGTTAGCCTCTCCGAAAATCCCAAAGAAGGGACTCAGGAATGGACCTCATTTATAAATGTATTTAAACCAATATTTCAGAATCATTTTTGCTTTAAAAGGCACGTGCTCCAGTCTGGGATCAAGAATCAATCACAGAATCCTCAAATAGTAGGGTTGGAAGGGGCTGGATCTCAAAATAGCCAGTGCTGAGATCATCACCAGAGTTCCTGCTCTTCTCTGTCTTTCCAGCTTCACCCTTTCCTGAGAAACTTGGGGTTTGCCAATAATTCCATGGAAGGAATGTATCGAGATGCAGACGGGGAACTGACAGCCAGCTTTGATATTTTGTTGAACAGGGTGGTGGTGCCCAATGCCTCCGTTGTTACAGTGAAAATCAAAATTGGGAGTCTAGAGAGACGGGCAACCGCAGACCATGAGTTCCACCTTGATGAGGATCCCACTGTGTGGCAGGACCACGTGAGGAAGCCCATGTCTTCCATTTTATACCTCCATTTTAGACAGCAGGCTCCAACTAGGAACTCCAGTGGTGTCCATGAAGCCCACTCCTTGCCCCCTTCAAACATTCATGTTTAATTTTTAGGAAATTGGAGAATGTTCTGGTGCCAGTTTCTCCTTCCTGTTTTTGAACACACCAGTTATTTGGTGGGCAGGAAGAGAAGAGTTGCTTCCTGGCCTGCTCAATCTTCTTCCACCCACACAGACCTTTCCCCTTTGCTCTCATTTATTTTTTTATACATTCATTAATGTATTACACTTAAATCCCACCTTTCTTCCATTGTAGAACTCAAGGTGACTACATGTGGTTCCCAGGCGGTCTCCCCTCCAAGCACTGGCCAGGCCAGAAGGTGATTAGCTTCAGCAAGATGGCTGCCTCATGTCCCTTCAGACTATGCCCTCTCAGTCTCCACTCTAGCCTCTAGTCTTGCTAGTTCTCTCCCCAACCCCTTTCTTCACTCTTTCCCCCTGCTCTACTCCTTTTCCTTGCTCTTTCTCCTTCCCACCCAGCCTCTAGCCTTGCTTTCTCTCTCCCTCTACTCCTTAACCTCACTGTTTCTCCACCCCGCTTGCCTCTAGACTCTTTCTCTACCCTCTCTACTCCTTTGCTTTGATATTTTCCCCTCCTTCCCAGCCTCTAGCCTTGCCGTTTCTGACCCCTCCACCTCTTTGACATGGTGTTTCTCCCTCTCTAAGCCTCTAGACTCTCGTTATCTCCCTTCCATCCTTTTCCAGCTATTTCTTCATCCCAGCCTCTGGCCTCGCTCATTTTCTCAGACCTTCCCCTTTGCTCTCACTCTCCACTCCCAGCTTCTAGCCTTGCCATTTCTCCCCCCAACCCCTTTCTTCACTCTTTTTCTCCCTCCAACTCCTTTGCCTTGCTCTTTCTCCTTCCCTCCCATCCTCTAGACTCACTATTTCTCTCCCCACACCTCTTTACCTTGCTGTTTCTTCCCCTCTTAACATCCACCCTCGCTCTTTCTCTCCCCTCTCCTCCTTTTCCTCCCTATTACTCCCTCCCACTCTATAGCTTCACCTTTTCTCTCTCCTCTGAGCCTTTGTCTAGCTGTTTCTCCCTCCCAACCTGCCTTTAGCCTGGCTAATTACCCCCACACAGAGAAACCTCACTACCTCGCCGTTTCTCTCCTTCCAAGCCTCTAGACTCTGTTTCTCCCCACACTGTCCTTTTCCCTTGCTATTTCTTCATCACAGCCTATGATCTCACTCATTTTCTCCCCTCTGCTTCTTTGACTTCCTGTTTCCCCTTCCCTCCCAGCCCCTACACTCGCTGTTTCTCTCCTCACACCTCTTTCCATGGCTGCCCTGCCCCAGAACATGTAGCCTTGCATTTTCACTTGCTCTTTCCCCCTCAGTCTGTGTGCCTAGCCTTGCTCTTTCCAGTTGTCTCACCATTTTATCTCAGTATTTCTTCCTGCTCCCAGTCCCTAGCCTTGTTCTTTTCCTCTCCCATCTCTCACTGTTCACATACACAGAGAAACAAAAAGCATGTTCCAGGGTGAGAATGCTAATGGCGCTGGAGTAGGGACAAAGAGGAATTGGGGAATGGAGTGCAGAAGCCTTGCAATGGGATAGACAAAATGTTTTCTTTCCTTTGGTGCTGGGGAAAGGTGTGTATGTGTTTATAAGATGGAGTAGAGCAAACCTCTGATATCCTACATAGAAGTAATTCCCACTGAGTTCCATGTAATGTGACTAGCTACATCTTCCGTGGAAGCCATTTTGTGGAGGTGCCCACAGCAGTTTCTCTAATTCCCAAATGTGTCCAGAGGTCCAAAAGGTTTAGGAACCCCCTCTTTAAAGCATGTTTGAGCTCAAATGGGCATGCTGGATGGGGATGATGGGAGTTGCATTGTGACAACTCAGCAGGGCATTTGATGAGTAAAACTGGCTTCTGCTGAATTCAACAAGTAATCAGCCTAGGCCAGTATGGTCTAACCCAGGAGTGCTGAAAGGAAGGCCCAAGAGGCAAAGCTGGCCCACTTGGGCTCCCAATACATTCCAGCATGGTTCCCCAGTTGGCAATGTGCCTTCCCCCTGGCCACAACCCCTGTCCCTTCACCGCAAATGATTTGGTGTTTTCCCAGCTTTTGCATGCTTTCCCCCATTCCCCCTTGAACATTTTACTTGCCCATTTCTGCATCCTTTCCACCTCCTTTTTTAGATGCAGTGACCAAAACTGTATGCAGGATTTCAAATTGAGTTCCACGATAGGTTTCTAGGAGGGCTGTATGATAGAGGCAGGAATATTCTAAGTTCCTTTCCGAAAGTGGAATTGGCCTACTTCACAGCAGCCGCAAACTAGGGTGACATTTTCATCAAGCTCTCTACCACTATAAAAGTTCCAGTTGCTACTCAGTAACTGTTAGCTCAGATGCCATCAGTGTAGGGATGTCAGAGAATTCCACCACAGATCTCGGTGAGGCCAAATGCCAGTGCATTCGGCCCCCCCAAACCCATTGCGGAATGAAGCCCCCACCCCCCCAATCCATGAAAGGCACGCGGGACGAAGTGCCTGCCGCACCCACCCCATGAAAGGTGCGCGAAACGGAGCACTTACCTGCTCCCGTCCGCGCTGCTGTGCGAATGGCGGCCGTCCTGCGGCTGCCATTATCTTCCTCCTTCTTCAGCTGTGATAGGCTACGTAAATACTTACGTAGCCTATCACAGCTAATGCAGGGACACCATTTGCATCCCTGAGGAAGCTGTGATAGGCTACGTAAGTATTTCCGTAGCCTATCACGGGGGTGGGGGGAACCCCAGCGTATGCAAATGGCGGTAGCCACCGCCATTTGCGTACGCTGGGTTTTTTCCCCCCCTGCCATGATAGGCTACATAAATATTTATGTAGCCTATCACGGCAAGGGGGGGGGGGAACCAGCCTATGCAATTGGCGGCGGCTACCGCCATTTGCGTATGCTGTGGTTTTCCCCCTGCCGTGATAGGCTACGTAAATATTTACATAGCCTATCACGGCTCACTACAGGGATGCAAATGATGGTGGCTATGACAGCCACCATTTGTGTCCCTGCAGGGCTGCCCAGCAGCTGGATGTCCGGCTGCGGGCGGCCAGGGTTGGCCGGCGGCTACGTGGCTTGGCCGTGGAGCAGAGCTGGCCGGCCAGGATTCCATGGGGGACGCACGGAGCGCCTCCCCCCCGGCAAGGATTCTGGGGGGGAGGGATGGAGCGCCTCTCCCCACCTGCGAAACCCGGCGAAGCCAGGTAAGCGGGGTTTCGAACACCCCTACATCAATGTCTTGTGGGTTGCCAGTCGACAGTGGCTAGGGATGGCAGAAAATTACGCCACGGACTCCAATGAGGCCAGATTGTTAGAATCTACCCCCCCCCGAGTCTGTGGTGGAACGGACCACTCACCTCCACCACCCCGCGACGTTCGCGCCAGTCGGATCCTACCTGCCACTGCCGGGTCTGGGTCCATCCACTGCCAGACTGTGTATTTGCATCCCTGTTCCTTCATGCAATAGGCTATGTAAAGATTTATGTAGCCTATCACAGCAAAAAGATTTACGTAGCCTATCACGGACCATTTGCGACCGCAATCTGGCAGTCCAGCAGTGGACGGACCTGGCTGGCGGCTCTGCAGACTCGCAGCGGAGTAGAGCCAGCTGGGGAGGATTCCGGGGGGGGGGAGGAATGGATTGCCTCCCCCCCACGGACCCCCCAGCGGACTCGGGTAGGTGGGGTTCGTACACCCCTAACAGCGGCTTGGCCACTGTGTGAACAGCATGCTGGACTAGCTGGATCCTCAGTCTTAAGGAATAAAGTGCTATCCAGAACCCCCCAGTGCATGGGTCAGACAAATTCCTGGGGGAGAAGGCTATCAATGGCTGCTAGTCTTGATGGCTATGTGCTACCTCCAGTACCAGAGGCAGTGGGCCAATGTACACCAGTTGCTGGGGAACATGGGTGGGAGGGTGCTGTTGCGCTCATTCCCTGCTTGGGAGTTTCTGGTCGACAGCTGATTGGGCACTGTGTGAACAGAACACTGAAGTAGATGGACCCTTGGTCCTATCCAGCAGGACTATTCTTTTGTTTTTATCTTCTTATTAACACATGAAGCTGGGATTTTTGACAGCAATATGCATTACTTTAAACATACTGTACATAAAACTGTATTTTAATGCCCATCCCCGCTGTGTGGACAGATCCTCTGGGAGCTCTTCCCATTTCCTTTCAATTTTAACCAGTGCGAGAGCATCGAAATACATCACCAACACTTTTTCTGCAATTTTCCTTGTCTTTCTGGGTAGAACATGCCTAGTTCAAGGTGTACCAGGAGCTGCTTCCCTGGATATGTCAAGGTGATTCAGGAAGGAAAGCTCATTTGCTGCTATGCCTGTGTGCTGTGTGCAGAAGGGACCATCTCCACTCAGGAAGGTAAGGGGTTCCAGAGGAGAAGTAGGCCCTTGGAGAACAGGGCAAAGAATCACTGCCACATTTTCACTGAAAGGCATTTTTTAATAAATACAGTTTAAATGCACATCATTTCTTAGTTCTGGGTTAAAAAAATACAGAAATCTAGAACGCAGACAAATACTGATGGACATTTGTAATACCACAGGACTTCTCAACCTCCTCCTCTACTACTGCTGCTGCTGCTGCTCTTCTTTTTCCTCTCTTCTTCTTTCTCCTCCGCTTTCTCAGATGCAGATCATTGCACCAGATGTCCAGAAGATCAGCATTCAAACAATAACCAAAATCAATGTTTCCCCAAGGGTATAACCTTCCTTTCATATGAAGAACATTTGGGGATCATCCTGGTTTCCATTGCCCTATTCTTGTCCTTAACCACTGGCTTAGTGTTAGGAATCTTCATTAGAAACCTAGAAACTCCCATAGTCAAAGCCAACGACCGGGACCTCTCCTACATTCTCCTCATCTCCCTCCTGCTTTCCTTCTTGTCCTCCTTTCTCTTCATTGGCCAGCCAACGAAGGAAACTTGTCTCCTCTGACAAACAGCTTTCAGCATCATCTTTTCAGTTGCTGTCTCTTCTCTGTTGGCCAAAACGATCACTGTGGTGCTGGCTTTCCTGGCCACAAAGCCAGGAAACAGAGTGAGGAGATGGCTGGGGAAGAGTCTGGCCAACTCCATTGTCATTTCCTGTTCCAGTGTCCAAGTTGTCATCTGCACCATCTGGCTGGGAATCTCTCCCCCATTCCCAGATTCTGACATGCTCTCCCAGCCTGGACAGATCATCCTGCAATGCAATGAAGGGTCTGTCGCCATGTTCTATAGTGCCCTTGGCTACATGGGCTTCCTGGCTGCCACCTGCTTCATGGTTGCTTTCCTAGCCAGGAAGCTGCCTGGAGCCTTCAATGAAGCCAAGCTGATCACCTTCAGCATGCTGGTCTTCTGCAGTGTTTGGGTCTCCTTTGTGCCTACCTATCTGAGTACCAAGGGGAAATACATGGTAGCCGTGCAGGTCTTCTCTATCCTTACCTCCAGTTTTGGGCTACTGGGCTGCATCTTCATCTCCAAGTGTTACAATATTTTGCTGAGGCCTGGAGCATCTAACAACCAAAACTACAATAGCATCTGATTCTTAAAATACTCTTTGAAATGTTGAGAATTCATATCCATAACAGCAGTAATAGCAAGGAAATCAGGGACAATTCTGCCACAATAAATGGTGGCAAGGTCAGAGCCACTTCTTAATTTGTTACGGGTGCAACTTTGTGCATGTTTAGATGGAAAAAGTCCTCCTACTCCCAGCAGGCCCAGCTGGCCATGCTGGCACCCCTGGGATCCCACTTTGCTAAGTCCCAGGTCCCTGACACCCTCAGTCCTATACTCAAGCTCTTACCAGTAGGGATGCTTCACTTCTGTCCATGAGCTAGACTTCCATGCACAGAAGCCCTTGTTGTACACTCCAAGGGGACCTTGGAACTAATTTTTCCCCAAATTCAAACTCTGTGCCTGGCCTTTAACAGCATCCAGGTTTACCCTTTGTTTGCAAAGCACAGAAGTTTCTATCTGTGTCTAGATCGCATATTTGGTAGGGATGTACGAAAGGGACTTACCTTGTCCTGCAGCTTCTTTCGCGGTGGGGGGAGGTGCTTCGCTTCTCCCCCCGAAGTTCATGCGAGCGGGGGGTGTCTTCCCGCCTCGCCTGGCTGAAATTCAGGCCGGGGGGGAGACTTCCTGCCTCGCCCCCGGCCGAAATTCAGGCCGGGGAGAAGCGCCCCGTCTCCCCGGCCGCGAACTTCAACAGAAAAGTTAAAAAAAAAAACAAACGCCCCGTGATAGGCTACGTAACGATTTACGTAGCCTATCACGGCTAGATCTGCAAAGGTAGCCATGATAGGCTACTTTAATCATCACGTAGCCTATCACGGGTGACCTTAAAAAAAAAAAAGCGCATACGCAAATGGAGGCCCCCATAGGGAGCTGCCATTCGCGTTCCTTATTTGGTCCCTGTAGTCTACGTAAAGTTTTATGTAGACTACGGTGAAAATAAGCCATAGTTTCACCGTATTTATTTATTTATTATTATTATTTTCGCCGTAGTCTACGTAATCTTTACGTAGACTACAGCGCCCAAATAAGGAACGCGGATGGCGGCTCCTTATGGGGCCGCCATTAGCCATACGCGCTTTTTCTTTTTTTTTTAAGTCACCCGTGATAGGCTACGTGACGATTTACGTAGCCTATCACGGTTGACTTTGCAAATCTAGCCATGATAGGCTATGTTAATCATCACGTAGCCTATCACGGGGGCGTTTTTTGTTTTTTTTTACTTTTCTTGGAATGGCAGCGGCGGCAGCCGGTCGAAAGACCGAAAGTCCTGCCGAACAGCCGCTGCGACCCGCCACTGGGAGCGACATTCGGGAAAGGTAAGTCCCATCCCGGGGGGGCGGGGGGCGGGGAGAATTTCTCCCCGAAACTACTTTGGTGGGCCGAATACGTTGGCACTTGGCCCCCCAAAGTTTCGGCGAGAAATTCTCTGACACCCCTAATATTTGGTACCAAGTTGCAACGTAGAATGGGGCTGCAAAAGTGCAGTTGTAGGACTTTTTTTCTATCTAAACCAATAGGCTTGCTTCTTAAGTTTCTAAATCACAGAGGGGGAACTTACAGCCCTCCAGATGTTCTTATACTACAATTTCCATCAGTCCCAGCTAGCATGGGATTATGGGAGTTGCAATCTACATCAAGGGTACACAACTATTTGTCCTCAGGGGCCACAGCGGTTGTATGCTGGGGTGTGCATGTGTGGGCTCCCAGGCATGGATGCAGAGACACAAACATACATACACTTATTCATATTTCCCCCCACGCACACACACACACACACACACACACACACACACTTCTCACCTACGCCCTTCCCATGTCTCTTCCCACATAGAGCTTTTCCTTGCAAGTATTAGCGATGGAAAGAGTTCCCCTATCTATGATCTCTACTATTTTGGCACCAGATGCATTGGGGGGGAGGCTATGAGAAACAGCTGGTTGAACCCAACCTTTTGCAGGTGTATTCTACGTTGCTACCAACTGTGCTCTCTAGACACAGGTTGAAACTTCTGTGGATTGCCCAAGCAGGGGGTAAACTGGATGCTGTTAAAGTCCAGGCACAGAGGTTGATATGTGGGGAAATTGGTTCAAAGGGCTTTGTGGCTGCTGTCTGCTTCACGGTGGCTTTCGTAGCCAGGAAGCTGGCTGGGGCCTTCAATGAAGCTGAGCTGATCACCATCAGCATGCAGGTCTTCTGCAGTGTTTGGTGTCCTTTGTGCCCACCTACGTGAGCACCAAAGGGAAATACATGGTAGCCGTCCAGGTCTTCTCTATCTTGGCTTCCACTGCTGGGCTACTGGGCTGCATCCTTATACCCAAGTACTACATCAGTTTGCTGAGGCCTGATCTGAATAGAAAGGAGCATCTAACAATGAAAACTAAGGATGGCACCTGATTCATAAAATAGTCCCTTAAATGCTGACAAGGCATATCCGCAACAGCATTATAACAAGAAAACCAGCCAGAGAGGTCAGTTTGAAGATCTAAAAACAAACAAACAAACAAAAACAAACTTGTTTGTAAATTGTTTTAAATAGCCTCCCCCCCCTTAAACGTGGGGAAAATATGAAAAAATGAGTTTTAAGTCAAGGTTTTTGTACATTGCAACTTCCATTTACTCAATCTAAATTATTTATAAAATTTGTAATTTTTAAAGCTATTTTAGATTGTTCTGCTATTTTTGTGAAACACCCAGGGATAGTGGGTGGTATAGAATTAAGTGAAATGAAATGAAATGAAATGAAATGAATGCAGCAAATAAATAAATAAACATACTGTAATGTAAATTTGCTGAAACTTTGGAGCCATGGGGGATTTTTTTTTTTTTTAAGAAAATTTATTTGTGACATTCCCAGCTTTGTTATTTCTTTCATTCCTTACTAAAATTATGGATTCCATGTCTCCTTTACTGAGAGATACTTAAAGATATTCCAAGTCATCCTTAATTTCTCAGCATGTGACTACGGTCAACAAAATATGCATTCTTGACTGTTTGGGTTTTGTTCCATATAGTCCTGTGATTCTGGACTTGTTCTGGTGATTGATTGATTGATTGATTGATTGGTGACATTTCTATAACCTCCATTAGCTGAAGCTGTATGGGAAGTTCACAAAATAAATATAAAACTATAACATAATTGAAACCATTGTTGTTCTGTAGTTTTTGTGACGCACCCAGGGAGCTTTGAATATTAGGCAGCATAGACACTGGGCAGTATGGAAATAATATTGGGTGCTTCACAGTATAGATATAGTATAAAAATCTGTAAGTTCAAAGCTGAACAAAACCAAAGTAGGAAACTGGATAAAAGGCAGTCAGTGTACAAGAATCTAAAAATGAGATTTTAGAAACTGAAGAGCTAAAAACTGAAACAAAAACAAAACACCTTGTGCTGAAGAAATCACAATGTTGAAAACAGGAGAGCTTCTGTGTGTGGGAATTCCACAACAGAAGTTCCAACACTGAAAAGACATTGTCTTTACTAGCCAGCCACCTAGTCTTCATCATGGCGATCACTCGTGACCGAGTAAGATTGTCTTCCAAGAGTAGAGTCTTAGCAGTGGGTCTGCAGGTGGCTGTGAAGGCCGATTCAGGATCCACACAGCCCCCACGGTGAGGACATAGGTTTCCAGGTGGAAGGCGATCATGGTGAGGGTTTGCTTGACGTACCTTCCGCTGAGCTCGTTTCTCCCTGTGTCGCCCTGTACTCGTGCGTCCATAGCGCCTTTAATATAGGCTGACCTCCAACTGGAACACTCATGGGTTAGAGCGTCCCAGTTCTCCATGCTTATGTTACATTTTTTTATATTAGCTTTGAGAACATCTTTAAATCTCTTTTGCTGTCCACCAATATTCCATTTTCCATTCATAAGCTGGGAACAAAGTAGCTGCTTTGGGAGATGATGATCAGGCATTCAAACAACATGGCCAATCATCCAGCAAAGTTGATGTTGGAGAATCATTGTTTCAACGCTGGTCGTCTTTGCTTCTTCCAGTACACTCACATTAGTCCGTCTGTCTTCCCAAGTAATTTAGGGATGTCAGAGAATTCCGCAATGGATCTCGGTGAGGCTGAATGTCAGTGCATTTGGCCCCCCAAAATCCATCGCGGAACGGCCTGCCACACCCCCCCGCCCCCCACGGATCCCCCCCAGGATGAGACTTACCTGGGGCAGATTTTCAGATGGTGGCAACTCTGGCGGCGGCGGCTGGTCTTCCGACCGGCTGCCGCCACCACCATTTGCAGTCTGTGTTTTTTTCTCTCTTCCCCCCCACCCATAGACATGATAGGCTATGTAAAGACTTACGTAGCCTATCACATCTGGGTAAAAAACCCAAAAAAACGCGTACGCAAACGGCGGCGGCTATGGCCGCCACCATTTGCGTTCCTTATTTTTTGCCGTCTTAGTCTACATAAATATTTACGTAGACTAAGACAAAGACAAGAAAGGGGAATGCAAATAGCGCCCAGTATGCTATTTGCATTCCCCTTTCTTTTCTTCATCTTAGTCTACGTAAATATGTATGTAGACTAAGACGGTGAAAAATAAGGAACGCAAATGGCGGCGGCTTGGCTTGTTTGTTTGTTTGTTTTTTACCCAGAGCCCTCCGCAGCCGGAAATCTGGCTGCGGACGGCCCTGGCCTGGGCCTGGCCGGCTGCTCCCCGGAGCCGCCGCGGAGCACAGCCATCCATCGAGGATTCCGGGGGGAGGAGCGGATCACCTCCCCCCCCATCGAGGATTCCGGGGGGAGGGACGGAATGCCTCTCCCCCACACACCATGAACAGAATCCGCGAAAAGGTAAGTGACTTTCGTACATCCCTAACTGTAATTTGCAGAATTTTTCAGAGGCAGTGTTGTATTCTTTGCATTGTAAAGACAATGCAAAGAAGAAACTACCAGACCTTGCCAAAACATGTTTAAAAGAAGCATTAGCTGTATTGCACTGCTAAGAATTAGCCAAATAAGACAATCCCTCACTAAAGAGACATCATGGTTTCCAATAGACATGAAACAGACATTTCTGCTGAATATGATGGAGCCTAAGATCCACACACATGACGGGTAGATTCCAATGCAGTGATCCACTGATCAGACATTTTGTGGTGGTGCCCACACGGGGGGACTCTGAGCTAGGCTGTCGCTGTCCAGATAGGACCATAGTTGGGATATGAACCTAAGCTGAGGTGCTGTGTGCCACCAAGGGTGCCTGTGCCTCCAGTGACAGTGACAGATCCAACACACACACACACAATGGAACTGAAAGTTTGTGGGGAGTCCAACTGCCTCCAGAGTAAGTTGACTACCACATCATCACTTACTAAGAATACCTCTATCATATCTGGTTTGAGTCGAAGTTTATTGGTGCCATCCAGTCCATGACCACACCCAGGTACTGACTCAGAACACTCACTAGCTCACCTGGATTTGAAGGAAAGGAGGGACAGAGCAGAGTGTCATCCACGTATTGGTGACACCTCGCCTCCGGATAACCTCTCCCAGGGGTTTCATGTAGATTTTGAACAGCATGTGGGATAAAATAGAGACATGTGGCACCTAGAGATTTACTGGTGATGCCTAGTAACATGTTAATGGTGTTGACTAAAATAACAAGTTATAAATTGCTATGGGAGAGAAGTGTGAACTCCATCCAGGCTTTTTTAAGAGTATCATGAATCAATTATTTCAATACGTTCCGGCCAAGTGATTTAGCAACAAAAGATATATAATATGTGTTAAGCTGAAGCATTGTAATTGTTTTGAATGATGGTCCTGGGGAATAAAATAATAAAATAATGTATACAGTGAAATGGATCCAGGTTATCAGCTTCACTGAAGAGTGCTTGGAGATGATCAGCAGCCACCCGCTCAAGCATGTCACCCTGAAAGGGGATATTAGCAACTGACATGTAGTTGTTCACATCTACAGATTCCATATTATGCTTTTTTCAGGAATCTCCTTATTTGAACCTTCTTTAAAGCTGAAGGCACCACTCCCTCTCTCCAGGTGGAGAAAACCATCTCCTGGACCCAGCCCAACATGCCTTCCCTATTAGTTATGCTAAGCAATGATGGGCAAGGATCAAGCACATCGGTTGTTGACTGGACTTGGGTCACCTACATGTGTGATTTAGCATGGAGGGAGAGCACTTCAGGGTCATTCGCAACACATGAAGATTGCACTTTGCTGAGAATGGGAGCAGAGAGGGGTCCAGAGAATTTAAATTTCCAGATCAGCAGAGGTGCGCAGAGGTCTCCCGCCACCACCACCTCTCCTTAGCTACCTGTTTCTCTGATGCGGCAGCATTGGCAGTTGCTTTGGGGAAGCACAGCCATAACTCCCTTAGGAGCATTTAGACCCCCTACCTGTCTTTGTTTCCAGCATTTAGACCACTGACCAGAGGGTGGGGATTGGAAGATTTCTCTTCTCCCCACCACTCACCTTCATTGCCAACAAGTGGCTAATAATTCCCTGGGGTCAGCTGGGCGATGGGGGGGGGGGAACGCCACACACTCTCCTCTTTCCCACTCCTCTCATCTCCCTGCCTCTTGGCATTGTTGAGAGCTTCTCAAAAGCATAAGGGGGGGGGAGCCTGTTGCTTCAAAGCTCCGCTCCTACGAAACTGTGAAGGATAGTAATGCCACTTGGCAGTTTGAGTCAATTGGAGTAGCCTCTCTTTCCCATTCACAGTATCATAGCACTGTTTCAATCATTTAGATTAGTGAAGTAACTTCTTTACATTCACAGCAGCGCTTTTGGGCACAGGCTTCTTCCTCTTAGCATTACATCCCAGTGACAAGCAGTCACAAGCAGCTTTGCCCATTGAAATCATGTAGCGAATACCACAGTTTCACTGTTCCAATCAGTCAGAATACTGCTGTAGCATTTTCACTCATTCACAGAAGGCATCCTGTTTTCCCCATTCATAAAAGCGCAGTTTCACTGTTCCAATCCATCAGAATACTGCAGCACTGAATACTTCGCCGATTCACAGGATGGAGCCTGTTTTTCCCATTCCTATAAGCCCAGTTTCAATCTCTAATCTTTCATGATGTCCCAATTGTGGATGAGAGCAGAGAAGTGTGGGATAAACTACATGGGCTTAATTCAGTGTTTCTAGTAAACTTCCCCTGAGCAGGGGAGCGTGGACAAAGGCAGGGAACAAGGATCTCTCATTTTCTGAGCAGCACTTACTGCGGTGATGATGTTCAGTTCTGCTCTGCCCACCCAACCCTGAAGCATGGCAGTTCAAGTGCTGTGTGACCTGTGAAAGTGTTTTTTCAGGTACCATGTCCTCTGCTTTTCTTGCTGACGGACCAAAGCGTTTTCAAGAAAATCCGTGTATAACAGAAAAGTTCTCATTCCATCTCCATGTAGTTCTGGCCTTGGCCAAGCACCTTCTTGCACCCTCAGGCCTCAACACGTGAAACTCATCCAATAATCCTAGACCAGCTGGTCTTCTGGACACCTCTACAGATGGAACTGCTTTAAGTATGGTGTACAAAACATGACCAATGCAAGCAACTTAATCTTAAAAGTGTCAAGCAACCTCATCACAGCATGCTACCAAGGGTTATGTGTCGTTGCAGTTGAGGGATGTAGTTCGAAAACCTGCACATGAGGGAAACACTGCAGGTCATCCTGCCACTATCACCACATGTGATGGAACAACATGTCGGTTTTTCCACCTATGTCCTTAAACACATACATGCACACAAACACCCCACACTGTTAGGCTCGAGTCTCTAGAAGTCACTTGCACCATTTTTTAGGGATGTCAGAGAATTTCTCCACGAATCTCTGGGAGGCTGAATGCCAATGCATTCAGCCCCCCGAAATTGGTGGAGAAACGGTCCGCCCCCCCTGCCCCCCCCCCGGGATGGGACTTACCTTGTGTGAATGTCCCTGGCGGTGGTGGCTCCCAGCGGTGGTTTGGCAGCAGTTCGGAGGCGGCGGCCGGTCTTCCGACCGGCTGCCACCGGCGCCATTTCCAAGTAAAAAACAAACAAATGTGATAGCCTATGTAAAGATTTACGTAGCCTATCATGGCTAGATTTTCAAAAAACACCGTGATAGGCTACGTAAATCTTTATGTACCCTATCACGGCTGACTTTGAAAAAAAAAAAATGCCTTCCCAAATGGCGGCAGCCATGGGCACCGCCATTTGCGTTCCTTATTTTGGCATGGGTAGTCTAAGTAAATATTTACGTAGACTACGGCGAAAATAAGGGCAATGCTATTTGCGTTCCCCTTATTTTCGCTGTAGTCTACGTAAATATTTACGTAGACTACCCGTGCCAAAATAAGGAACACAAATGGCGGCGCCCATGGGCGCCGCCATTTGCATACATGCTTTTTTTTTTTTTTTTTCAAAGTCAGTCGTGATAGGCTACGTAAACATTTACGTAGCTTATCACGGCTTACTGCAGGCCAGGGACGCAAATGGCGGGGGCTACGGCCGCCGCCATTTGCATCCCGGCAGGAGCAGAACTTTCGCGGCCGTAGAAGCAGGGCACTCCCCCCCTGGCCAGAATTTCAGCGGGGAGGCACCTCCCCCCCACCCAGAATTTCGGCGGAGAGGGACGGGGCGCCTCTCCCCCACCGCAAAGCAAGCTTTGGGATCAGGTAAGTGACTTTCGTCCATCCCTACCATTTTTCCTGAAGTTCCCAATTAGACCTCACTATTAGGGAATGCTGCCTCCATTATAAAACCTTTTACTTGTCAGGGTGGAAACTGAGCCAATAGAACCCCAGAGCAGTTCTGATTCTGAGGAGGATCAGCAATCCATGGGAGAGGAGCCAGTTCATCCCTCGCAGGCACAGCAGCTGGCAGAGATTCCTCCTGCCAGCATTCCTGAGATAGATAGTGACCCTGCCAGTGAGAAAGTGTGGGAGTGGGGCTTGCTAGATGCTCAATGCAGACGCAAGGAGCAACGAGCGATGGAGGGTGCGGAAAGGAGGCGTAGCGCCCGTTCGGCACGCAAGCAACGGCCGGGTCCCGGGGACCCAAGGGAAAGAGGGAGGATCTCTCCCTAGCCCATATGTTCATGGTCTTCAAGTGATTCTCCTTCAAATGGGGACCAACTGCCTACCCAGAGCATAGGCTACTCTGCTGTTCATTGCTTAGTCGCTGGTGATTAGCATCTGAAAGAGTCATTAAGTTGTAAAAGGATTAAAGCCTTGAAAAGAATCCTTTCATCTGTGTCTTGAGTTGGCTATTGGATTGTACTGAAAGAAGCCACTAGTGCGCTCCTGACATTACTATGGCCACCAAAATAAACCCTCTACACTTAAAAAACCCCTCACTAACCAGGTTCCTGTGGTGTACAGATAGGATGGACACCTCCATGAGTAGGGTTGGACGAAAGGGACTTACCTGGTCCCGCACCTTGCTTCATGGTGGGGGGGAGGCGCTTCGCTTCTCCCCCCAAAGTTCAGGCCGGGGAGGGGAGGCGCCCCGCCTCGCCCGGCCGAAATCCAGGAGGGGAGCGCCTCCCCCACCGTCCAGGATTCCGGGGGGAGGGACGGAGCACCTCCCCCCCACCATCAACATAATGCATGAAAGGATGTCTCAGCTGCTACATGCTGACATTCCCTCTGGTCAGTCATAAAATAGATGCCTAAGATGTATTATGTATGTATGTATATTTATTTATTCATTATTTATAGTATTCGTATACCACTCCATATCGAAACAGATTTAAGAACAGTGAACACAAAAGATGAAACAGTAAAAGCATAAAAAGATTGAAAAATCGCATTCAAATTATGCTTTGTAAACAACAGAATTGTTCATACAATTATCATGTTTCCTATTCTATTTTTTTAGATAAAATCAGTTCATTCAGACAATTATTACAAATTTACTGCATTTATGTTTAAATGTTTTTAATTTTAATGACAGTTCCTTGAACAAACCAAGTTGTGCATACTACATTTTATCTTCCTCAAGCAACAAAGTGACTTTAGGTCTGCTAAAAAAATAAAAGAAAAACGTATGGCATATATTTCAGTTTTCCCAACATTTGCACCCCACTCCCACCCCTAAAAGTGACCTACTTCTAATAGACATTGTAATTTTAAGAGATTGTTTAGACTCATAGACAAGTTCAGGGAAAAAATGATAGCCCTAACAAGGTAAAGATGGCTCAGAGCTCTTGGAGAAAGAAAAACTCTTTGTTGCCTCTTCCTGCTCTACCCCCAGTAGTTGAGGACCCTGACCCACAGGCAGCAATTACTGACCTTTTGTCACTCAACCCAGCTGATGTAAAATTACTACCTAATGATTCTCCCCCGCCTGGAGGCCTAGGTATAGATGGAATTATCTGCATGACTAAATTGCCTTTGGCAGCAAACCCATCTATAACACGCGTAAAATACCAGCTGGTCTTTTGTAATTTTCCAAGGCCAAGCAGCGAATTGTCTCAAACTGAAAAGAAGTATTATTTTTTACAAATCCTTAGTGACGAAGGGCTACGTTTTCTGTCAAGTTTTGACATAGAGAATGTTGAAGATCTGTCCTTTGACTACCCTAATTTTGGGATAAAAACAACCTTCACTAAAACCTCCACTGTGCACTCTGTCCTCACATATAGGGGGGCTTTTGCCAATGTTGGGATACAGGTGAAAAGACATTTTTTAAACACCTGGACCCAACCTTTGATTGAAGGATTGTCTGTGAAATGTCAGGATACTGACACCTATAGACAAGAGACCCTCCTGACTCTGACCCCCTTTGTCAAAAAACAGTCAACTCTGATAAACTTTGACTCTCACAATTTAATAAATCTAGATCATGATGATAATGAGATTAGAGTCAAAGAGTTAGATTTTACCAGGCATACGAATAAGAACCCTCTCTGTATGGCCCACTGGACTGAGAGCCACTATTATATAGACTCTGGTGAAGAATTCTCTCCAATTGAACAACCATTTACTTCTGTGATACCTGAAGAAGAAGCTTTAATTGATACATTCTATGACCTGCCATGGAACAACAGTCAATTACTACCAGGCTCCATGCACTGTTGGAAAGATTAGCCGAAGGCCACCCTGCTTTGGACCCTTCACAAAAGCCTCTTCAGGTTCCAGCTCTACAATCAGATGATATCAGCTACACAGGATTACTGAAACCATCTAATTTAAACTCCTTGGAGAAAAAGGCTGCAGATGAGCAAATCGCAATACAGCCACAGCACTGCCTGACACCATCCTCCTTGCCACTTTCTGCTATTGAGCCTCTCATGTTCACCTCTTTAGGAAAATCAAATTTAACTGAGCTGGGATTCTTTCAAACCAAACTTCAAAAAGTTACAGCAGAAATAAATTTACCACCCCGCCTTCCTGCACAGCCTCTGGAAAAAAGGGCCACTGTCCTGCCCCACCTTCATACACCTTCAAACCATGCAGGGCAGAACTGTATAGCTGACGGACATTTCGTAGGGCTAGAATTTGCATGCGAACAGCGGTCAACTCCACCCTCTCAGACCCCAGCAATAGACAGGCCATGTGGAGATAGAGATAACAGAATTATATCTGAAGCAACAGGACTCCACAAACAAGCTGCTGTCAGCATTAAGAGGGCTGGTCCATGCTGACTATCTTCCTCTTCACAGGTTGGCACTGCTATTTTTATTAGATTACTCTCTTGGAATGTTGCAGGTAGGGATGTACGAAAGTTCCGCCACGGATCTTGGGGAGGCCGAATGTCAGCGCATCTGGCCCCCCGAAATTGGTGGCGGAACGGCCCGGCCCCCCCGCTGGGACGGGACTTACCTGGGGCGGATCTTCCTGACAGTGGCGGCAGCTGCGGCGGCGGCGGCTGCGGCGGTGCGGCGGCGGTGGCCGGTCTTCCGACTGGCTGCCGCCACTGCTATTTCCAAGTTAAAAAAAACACACACGTGATAGGCTATGTAAAGATTTACGTAGCCTATCACGGCTAAATTTAAAAAAACCACCATGATAGGCTACGTAAATGTTTACGTACCCTATCACGGCTGATTAAAAAAAAAAACAAACGTGCATACACAAATGGCGGCGCCCATGGGCACCGCCATTTGCGTTCCTTATTTTGGCACGTCTTAGTCTACATAAACATTTACGTAGATTAAGACGGCGAAAATAAGGGGAATGCAAATAGCGTAGACGCTACGCTATTTGCGTTCCCCTTATTTTCGCCGTCTTAGTCTACGTAAATGTTTACGTAGACTAAGACATGCCAAAATAAGGAACGCAAATGGCGGCGCCCATGGGCGCCACCATTTGCATACATGCTTTTTTTGTGTGTGTTTTAATCAGCTGTGATAGGCTACGTAAACATTTACGTAGCCTATCAAAGCTGACTGCAGGGACGCAAACGGCGGTGGCTACGGCCGCCGCCATTTGCATCCCTGTTACCGAGCGGCCAGATGTCCGGCTGCTGGCGGAGCCAGCCGGTGGCTCCACAGAATCGCTGCGGAGCACAGCCAGCCAGCCAGGATTCCGGGGGGGGGAGGAACGGAGCGCCTCCCCCCCCGCGAGGATTCTGGGGGGAGGAACAGAACGCCTCCCCCCGCACCATCAGCATAATCCCCAAAAGGTAAGTGATTTTTGTACATCCCTAGTTGCAGGATGGGCCTCCAAGCTGGTAGGTGAGAATTTTAAAAAAATTTGCACTCAGTTTGAAGTTCTTTTTATTCAAGAAACCTGGGCTACCACTACGACTGTTCCCACTTTTCCAGGATACCTTGTGTATACCCAACCAGCTAGCAAATCAAATAGTAGAGGCCGTGCCCAGGGAGGTCTAGCGACTATGGTTTCAGTGGATAATAACCCAAATAAATACATCAACAGCTTGATGTAAGTGATAGTAGTGACATCTTAATTCTTCAGGTGGATTGGCCTACAGGTCTGACCATTTTTTTAGTAAATGTATATTCTCCCCTGCAGAATTCAAAGTATGAAGATACTTCCATATGGAATGAACTTGATTGGGTCCTCTCCACCCTATTTGAAATACAGGCTGACCCCAAAATCTTGATAGCAGGTGATATGAATGCTAGAATAGGACAAAACAACTGTAAAATTGGTGAGAAAATGGGACTTACTCCAGACGATCTAGCTTCTCTCCCTACTCGAAATTCTAAGGATCTGGGGCTTAATAAAGCTGGTTAATTCCTCTTTGCTCTTGTTGTTAAGTTTCATATATATATATATGTAATGGGACAGATATAGACCCAGATTCGCACTTATATACATATATTGGCCCAAGGGGCAGGAGTGTGATAGATTTTATGATCCTCTCACAATAAGCTCTATTCTTTTTCAACAATTTTAAAGTCCTTACTAGACCAGAGAGTGATCACATGCCAATTCAGATGTGTCTTTCATTACCAACTGGAAAAGTTCCCCTTGTTTTCACTTCTGCAAATAATTTAATAACCCAGGGAGAAAAAAGACTGTGTTGGAATGGGAAGCTGCAAGAAGAAATAAACTTATTTCTAGCAACCCCCAAGATGTTATCTTTGAGAGAGGAATTTTTTACCTCCCTGAACCCCCTGGGAACTTATGGGAAAATCGTGAAAGAACTTAGACCATTTGTGGTCACTACTAAAGCTCCTTTTCCAGGCGTGCACACTAGTCAAGGCTGGTTTGATAAACAGTGCACTGCCCAGAAACGTAGGCTGGCAGGAGCAATCAGGAGACTGAGGCAAGAAGACTACTTAGAAAATTTTACTGTGTGTACATCAGCTTGCGCAAAGGGTATAAAAATCTCCTGTGCCAGAAAAAGAACGAGTATGTATGACAATCCTGGATGGAGCTAGGGCTGGCAATTCTAGAAAGACATTCAACTAGATTCTGGATGTTAGTGACAAAAGGGACAAGGAGACATCATGGCTCTATTGATAATCAAATTACAGTGGCAAGCTCACTTTTCAGCCTTGTTTAGACAATCTTTTGTTGGGACCCCATCTGATCCCCTTCATGGCAGGGATTCTTTGTCATTCTTTTCCTGCCCTGATTGGGAACCAGTAACCTGGGATGAAATGCATGATTTGATTGCCTCCCTGCCTCCTAAAAAGGCCCCTGGAGAGGATATGTTCCTGGTGAATTGTTTAGATCTAATTCTACTTGGTGGTGCCCAATTCTTGCTAAAATGTTTACTTATATAAACCAGCATGGAAAAATCCCCCAGGGCTGGGAAGTGAGCGTTGTTGTTCCTATTCACAAGACAGGCTCTAAAGCAGATCCAAATAATTTTAGACCAATCAGTCGGCTTAATGTTGTTTCAAAATTATATACTAAATATATTTTACACAAATTAGAGTCATGGGCAGCTGAAGATCTTAGCTGAAGAACAGGCCAGGTTTGCAAAGGGGAAATCTACAATAAACCAGTGTTTTGTTCTCCATCACTTAATCCAGAAATATTCTCAGCAGGATAGAAAAGAGTTATTTGTTACTTTTGTGGATTTTAGTTCAGCCTTTGACCTTGTAGATAGAGATCGTTTGTGGCAAAAGCTATCTGCCACAAACAGTGATAGAAGGCTGTTTCTTTTAATCCAAATGCTTCGCTCTGACACTACTCTTAGAGTTAGGCTGGGGGTGAATGGATTGTTAATAGAAAGCATCCCAACTGATCAAGGAGTGCATCAGGGATGTTTATTGCCCCCTTTTCTTTTTAATTTTTATATTAATAGCATTGTACAAGAACTGAGTGATTTGGAATGCTTCCCAGCTTCTATTCAGGATGTTAAACTCTCAGTCCTCCTATATGTGGATGATATCGCAATGATTTCCACTACATTAATTGGTATGCGAAGGCTCTTGAGAAAGCTGAGTACATTTTGCACAAGAGAGCATTTGTCTATTAACTACGTTAAGACTAAAATTGTAGCATTTGGGAAGAAAAGGAAAACACATATGTGGAAGTTGGACAATGAATCCATTGAACAAATGAACAACTTTAGATATTTGGGCTGTAATTTCAATGCCCAACTTTCGTGGAGACAACATCTAGATGTAATTAAGCTGAAATCATCCCAGTCTACTCAATCTCTCCTTCAGTTCTCTTGATCACAAGGGGAAAGTTTGGTTGCCCCTGCAGTTGAGATATTTCAGAAGAAGGTAATTTCATGACTGACATATGGGGCTGAGGTATGGGGATACACGAATGTCACTATTTTTGAGGTAGTTCAGAACTCTTTTATGAGATCTCTCTTAATTGTCCCCCGGAGTACACCTGGGGCCCTTCTAAGGGCAGAAGTAGGATTGATTTCAGTTAAAACATCTATTTATGCTGCTCTCGCTTTGTATTGGCTCAAGTTGACCCATATGAGCGATTCCCGCCTTCCAAAAAAATGCTTTCAAGAGCAACTTCAGACCCCATCCCAAAAGTCTTGGGTAAACCTGACCAAACCTATGCTGCAAGCTTATGGAATTGATACTGAGTCCTTTCCTTCTTTCCCTTCTGATAGAGTAAAGCAGAGGCTTAAAGAAAAAAATTATCTTTATTCTAAGTGGATGGATTTGGTTACAATCTCACAAATGCCTTACTTTTGCTGGTACCCATTATATAAGACATCATTTGGTCTGGAGAGTTACTTTACAACTCTGACTGTGCCTCACTTACGGAAATCATTTACAGCATTGCGTCTACAGTGCATGCCTTCTGCCTTCTTGGAGGGATTTTGACAATACCCCAGTCCATCAGAGACTCTGTATCTGTGGGTCTGGGGAGGGTGAGGATGTCTCTCATTACTTACTAAGATGCCCTCTCTATGGCCATCCTAGGCATAAATTTCTTGCCATTATTTCCCAGAGCCTCCTAAATAGAACACCTTTAGAAGAGATATGTGTCCTTCTTTCTGGCACTGATGGTTTCACCACTGCCCAGGTAGCAAAATTTGCCTTGGCAGCAAGGAAAATACGTGCCAAAGCCCAAACAGCCTACTAGGGATGATTCTGTTGGATGTATGAATTTATGTATATACAACAAATATGTGACTGTACTATTTTTTTCCTTGCTCTCTCTCTCTCTCTCTCTCTCTTTAATGTACATTGTAGTGGCCTATGGCTTTAAGCAATAAAGTAATATATCGTACTTCTAAAACTTGGAGGGGTTTGAGTATCCTCTGTAATTTAGAAGTCAAGGTTCATATACCACAGTAAAAACAAAACTAGGGAATAAAAATGAGACCGGGCTCTATCCTACTTTCCTAACAGTTTTAGTATTAAAACAGAATAAAACCTCTTATAAACAGAAAGCAGAATGTTAAAAGAATAAAAAGAATAAAAATTAATGCTTGTCCTTCATTCCCAATAATGCCTCATTGGGTAGCTTTGCACGCTAAGTCACCCTGAGAATAAACCACCATGGGTTGGTTCTTCACTCGCTAACCCAAAATACTATCAGGTACTCTGCCATCTACCTTGGCTTATTTATTTCCCCCTAAGTCTCTATCAGCTCTCCCAGCAGCTCTGCCATGTATCCCAGGTGCCTTTGCAGCCTTGTTTTCTCGCTCCCTATTTCAGCACCCTTTCTGCATTTGGTCTGGTGGGGTCACCAGCTCCGAAGGGAAACTCCCTGGCCCTGCGCATCAGATCCCCAAATGGAATTAATTTTCTGTGTCCTTATGAAGGTGATAAAAAGCACAACCTTTTAAAATAAGATTTGGGGGCCTTGCGCTCTTGTGCAGGAGCATGCGACCACCTGTCTGCTATTTAGCCAGGCACACTAGTATCCCCTCTTGTCCTGGTGAATTTCTTCCTCCTTTCCAGCACTTCCCTTGCTAGCAAACACCTTTGTTTAAAAGGCTGCTGCATGTTGAACTGAAGTAAGAACATCTGCCCCTAAAGCTCCTTCTCTCCTGCAGCCATCAGCCATTTTGGGCTCCACCCACCTCCTTCATGCATCTTGCTTCCCTCCACTGCTCCGTACACAAATGTTATGGCAAAGCAGTAAAACAGAGGGGGAAAGGGCACAAATTTCAGGCAGAGCAGGAAAACTAAAAGGGGAAATTATGCAAATCTCCTGGTAGCGGACATTCACTCGTGTACACTTCCACAGGACCAGGGAGGGGGTGGCATTGTGAAAGTGTTTGGGACACTCTCTGGTGTCCTTCGCAATTTTTAGGAGCAGGGACAGATGGCACTGAGAAGGGTGAAGCAGGATGTTGGCAGCACTGCTGAGATCCTGAGGAATGGCAGGGGGTGGGGCAGCCATTATTGCACGGTGGCTCTGTATCCATTCCCAGCAACCTACGATGAAGTCACCCTGCCGAGTTCAGATGTCACAAGAAGCCACCAGGGGTATGAACAACCCAACAACAAGCCATGGTTTCTCTCATGGTTTCACAAATGCCAGGGCATTCAGCCCCCCAAAATCTGTGGTGGAACGAAGCCCCCGCCCCCACAAAACCCACGAAAGGCGCGCGAAACGGAGCACTTACCTGCTGCTGTCCGCCCTGACTTGCGAATGGCGGCCGCCCTGCAGCCGCCATTCACTTCTTCATTATAGCTGTGATAGGCTATGTAAGTAATTACGTAGCCTATCACGGCAAGCCCAAAAAAAAAGGCGTACGCAAATGGCGGCGGCTACGGTAGCCGCCATTTGCATTCCCTTTTTTTCGCTGTTTTAGCCGCTGCTACATTACACCCCTTCTTACCACTGTGGCATCACACCTCCACATTGCCCCCCTCCCTCTCAACTGTGCAGCCACTGCACAGTTTCTAATTTCATCATCACACACAGGGAGTAGCGCAGTTTGATGTTCCTGCACTCCAACACCTGGTGGGAGCCTCACCCTGCATCATGGGAGGACCATGATGGAAACCTCCTAATGGGTGGGCTGCTCATCTGCCCTTTCAAAGACTGGGATAGAGCCTCTTTGTCCAAACACAGGCTATCTTTTCCCCAAACAGCAGCGTTTCTGGTTTATCTGTAACACCACCCTGCATCTGCCCTACCTGGCTCAGCAGATTTGAAGGAAGAAATGTTTGCAACATTTCTGTACCTTAGATGGGATAAGGAACTACACCGTCAGCGGTGGGACTCTCTGTCAAAGTACCTTCCGCTCTCTGGACAAAATAGATAAACTATCCTATACTCCACTTCATGTGACGTTATTATTTTTAAAAGGGATATCCCACCCTTCAAAGAAACTTTCCAGGTTGGCCATTGCTGGGAAGTTTTTTCCTTGCTAAAGATCCATCTGGCTTTGCTGACCTTCCCCCTGTTTCCCCCATGGGCAAGTGTCTGGCTCATTGGTAAGTTCTTACAAACATGTTTTTCTCCAGCCAAACACCTGCGCATGAAGCCACACAGAGAGTTTGGGATGTGGCAGAGTCTTTCTTCCCCGTATAATTATCAGAATCATGGTGATCTAGTCTTCTTCTTCTTCTTGCCAACACACCAGGGATTTCCAGAAAGATTGCCCTTGAGGCCAATAACCTAAACATCAGGATCAGGTAAAGCTGGGGACAATTCCGTGCACTGGACATGAAATTCCTGGTGCATAAATGCTTTGCACCCCCTGAGAGCTTGGGAGGTGGCTTAGGGCAGGCAGGGATGCTGCTGGAGTGAGGTTGAATATCATCCCCTTTGGATCAGGAGCCCTGGCTGAGCTCCACCTGTATTAGCAAACTCACAGAGTGCTGCCTTGCTCCTGCGAGGGGGTTTCAGCTTCTTCCACCACTGGAGCAGCCATAAGGGAGAGAGCTGCGGCAGGCATGCTCAGCACGGTGCTTCTACTGCTGCTATTTCTGCTCCTGCCCTGTGCAGCTTGGGGGAAGCTGAAGTCAAAATGTCCATTGAATTTAAGGGGAGATCAATATTATCCTTGGAATTTTTATAGCCCAGGAGACCACACCATTAGTGCAGTCTTCGCTATGCTGTACGCCATAGTCCAACCGACCTCCTTCTCCTACCCCCCTTCTATCATCGTTCATACGTAAGTAATTATGCAATGATGTACTTCACACTCCTCCACTGAGATCTGATTTCTTAGGCTGATTGAAAAGAGGCAACAATTATGTCCTTGCTGAACACCAAGCCATCTAGAATGCACATCCTGCCATTTTCACGCACCACAGCTGGTGAGGGTAACTTTGAATACTTATGTAGGATGTCAGACTAAAGAGGAGAAGGGATTTTTTTTTTCTAGCATAGTTGCAATCCAAAAGAGAGAGCCTTGCCTTTTAAGGAATGTGACTGGATTTGGGCTTAGTAGGTTCTGTCTTGGATAAAGACTTTTGTCTATTGGGTGGTACAGATATGTAATAAATAATAATAAACACATGATCTCCTGTGATGCATTTGTTCTTCCTGGGTCACCGGGTCACCAGGTCACCACTTCGATTTAATTTCCCAATAACACAGTGACACCAAGGAGATGCAAATTCATGGAGTTCTGGTATCGACAACAGAATTTTTTGTTTTTAGAGCATACACCACCTGCACAAATACAGAGTTGATATTAAAAACAAACTCATGTCAAACATCTTCCTAAGGACCATGCCTTGTTCCAGCACTATGCCTTCCTTTAAAAAAAAAAAAAAAAGGAAAATGCTTTACTCTTAGGACATTTCTGAGCTATACCCAAAGGAATAGAGAAATTAAAATGGGGACAGCTCCTGACTTTTAGCAGCTCTGTCTTCTATATTTATAAGATTTCTTATGCTCTGGTTATGGATTGCTTGAGAAAGGAACAAACTCAAAAGCAACACTCTTTAACAATTAACTGTTGTTGTTTTTCTAAAATATCCAGCTACGTTCAGACATTTACTATAATCAGTCTGGTCCAGATATATCCAGTGCATCCATGTATCTAATATTTTCTATGCTCTTTAATGAAAGTTGTAGCTTATAAGAGAAGTAGACACCTGTGTATATTTAGTGAGGATCAAGATCTGCAAGGTTGCCAGTTATGCAGACCCTTGCAAGAGCCTTGCAAGATGCTTCATCATGGCGATCACTCATGACCGAGTAAGATTGTCTTCCAAGAGTAGAGTCTTAGCAGTGGGTCTGCAGGTGGCTGTGAAGGCCAATTCAGGATCCACACAGCCCCCATGGTGAGGACATAGGTTTCCAGGTGGAAGGCGATCACGGTGAGGGTTTGCTTGACGTGCCTTCCGCTGAGCTCGTTTCTCCCTGCGTCGCCCTGTACTCGTGCGTCTTCAAAGTCCATAGTGCCTTTAATATAGGCTGACCTCCAACTGGAACACTCATGGGTTAGAGTGTCCCAGTTCTCCATGCTTATGTTACATTTTTTTAGATTAGCTTTGAGAACATCTTTATGTGGGGCTGCCTTTGAAAACGGTCTGGAAACTTCAGCTGGTCCAAAATAGGGCAGCAAGATTGTTAACAGAGACTGGCCTGCGAGCTCATATTACGCCAGTACTTTTCCAGCTGCACTGGCTGCCAGTCCATTTCCGGGCCCGATTCAAAGTGCTGGTGTTAACATTTAAAGCCCTTAATGGCTTGGGGCCAGGTTACCTGAAGGATCTCCTCCTCTCATATGTGCCTGCCCGGACCTTAAGATCATCATCAGTGGCCCTTCTCCGTGAGCCCCTGCCAAAGGAAGTGAGGTGGGTGGCTACTAGGAGGAGGGCTTTTTCTGCTGTGGCACCCCGGCTCTGGAATGAGCTCCCTAGTGAGGTTCGCCTGGCGCCTACATTGTATTCCTTTCGGCGCCAGGTGAAGACCTTTTTATTTTCCCAGGCATTTTAGCTTTCTAAATTTTTATCTTTGCTTTTTTAAATCTGTATTTTAAACTCCTGCACTGCTGCTAGATTTTATTGTGGTTGTATTGTTATATTGTGGTTTTAATGTTCTATATATTTTAAATTGTTTTATTGTGTGTTTGGTTTTAATTTTTGTGAACCGCCCAGAGAGCTTCGGCTATTGGGCTGTATAGAAATGAAATAAAATAAATAAATAAATAATCTCTTGCTGTCCACCAATATTCTGTTTTCCATTCATAAGTTGGGAACAAAGTAGCTGCTTTGGGAGACTATGATCAGGCATTCGAACAACATGGCCGGTCCAGCGAAGTTGATGTTAGAGAATCATTGTTTCAACGCTAGTGATCTTTGTTTCTTCCAGTACGCTGCCATTAATCCGTCTATCTTCCCAAGTAATTTGCCGACGTTTTCGGAGGCAGCATGAATGGAATCTTTTGAGAAGCTGGAAGTGGCGTTTATAGATGGCCCATGTTTCACAGGCGTACAGCAAGGTCGGTAGTACAATGGCTTTGTAAACAAGCATTTTAGTCTAACTGCGAATGTCCCGATCCTCAAACACTACGCTTCATTTGGGAGAATGCTACACTTGCAGAGCTCAGGCGATGCTGAATTTCAGTGTCGATGTTGGCTTTTGTGGAGAGATGGCTGCCAAGATAAGAAAAGTGATCAACATTTTCCAGCATTGCACCGTTAAGCTGGATTGATGGCGCTACAGAGGAATTGGTTTGTGCTTGCTGGTAAAGCACTTTGGTTTTTTTGATGTTAAGCGAGAGGCTGAGCTTTTCATATGCTTCTGCGAAGATGTCTAAGATAGTTTGGAGATCTTCCTCTGAGTGTGCGCAGATTACTTTATCATCAGCATATTGAAGTTCTATGACAGAGGTTGTAATTACCTTACTTTTTGCTTTCAGCCTACTGAGATTAAAGTTTTCCATCTGTTTGATATATGATTTCTACACCAGTGGGAAGTTTCCCTTCAACAAGTTGTAGAATCATAGTGATGAAGATAGAGAATAAGGTCGGCACAATGATGCATCCCTGTTTAATGCCTGATCCCACTTTGAATGGATCACTTTGAGAGCCATTGTTATCCAAGATTGTTGCCATCATGTCGTCATGAAGGAGCCGCAAGATTTTCACAAATTTATTAGGGCATCCGGTTTTCAGAAGGATGGTCCAGAGAGCAGCATGATTTACAGTGTCGAAGGCCTTAGTCAGATCAATAAACGCCATGTACCGGGGCTGGTTTTGCTCCCTGCATTTTTCTTGGAGCTGTTGTGAGGTGAAGATCATATCCACTGTCTCCCTGGAAGGGTGGAAGCCATTTTGGGATTCAGGGAGCATGTCTTCTGAGATAGGTAGAAGGTGGTTTGCAAGGATCCTTGCCAGGATTTTGCCTGCTGTAGCTAGAAGGGAGATGCCTTGATAGTTTCCACAATCTGTTCTTTTTTGTTCAGTCGTTCAGTCGTGTCCGACTCTTCGTGACCCCATGGACCATAGCACGCCAGGCCTTCCTGTCCTGCACTCTCTCCCGGAGCGTGCTCAAGTTCATATTCATTGCATCCGTGATGCTATCTAGCCATCTCATCCTCTGCCGTCCCCTTCTCCTTTTGCCTTCAGTCTTTCCCAGCATCAGGGTCTTTTCCAGGGAGTTTTCTCTTCGCATTAGGTGGCCAAAATATTGGAGCTTCAGCTTCAGTATCTGTCCTTCCAATGAGCACTCAGGGTTGATTTCCTTTAGGATGGACTGATTTGACCTTCTTGCAGTCCAGGGGACTCGTAAGAGTCTTCTCCAGCACCACAGTTCGAAAGCATCAATTCTTCGGCGCTCAGCCTTCCTTATAGTCCAGCTCTCACAGCCATACATTACTACTGGGAAAACCATCGCTTTGATTAGACGGACCTTTGTCGGCAAGGTGATGTCTCTGCTTCTTACTATGCTGTCTAGGTTGGCCATAGCTTTCCTCCCAAGGAGCAAGCGTCTTTTAATTTCACAGCTACAGTCACCGTCTGCGGTGATCTTGGAGCCCAAGAAAGTAAAATCTGTCACTGCTTCCATTTCTTCCCCTTCTATATGCCAGGAAGTGATGGGGCCAGATGCCATGATCTTAGTTTTTTTAATGTTGAGTTTCAAACCAGCTTTTGCACTCTCCTCTTTCACCCTCAACAAGAGGCTCTTGAGATCCTCTTCGCTTTCTGCCATTAGGGTGGTATCGTCTGCATATCGGAGGTTGTTGATCATTCTCCCAGCAATCTTAATTCCGACCTCTGATTCATCCAACCCGGCATTTCTCATGATGTACTCTGCATATAAGTTAAATAAGCAGGGTGACAATATGCAGCCTTGTCGTACTCCTTTCCCAATTTTGAACCAATCGGTTGTTCCATCTCTCGTTCTTACTGTTGCTTCTTGACCCTCGTACAGGTTTCTCAGGAGACAGGTAAGGTGGTCTGGTACTCCCATCTCTTTCAGAATTTGCCACAGTTTGTTGTGATCCACACAATCAAAGGCTTTAGCGTAGTCAATGAAGCAGAAATAGATGTTTTTCTGGAATTCTCTTGCCTTCTCCATGATCCAGAGAATGTTGACAATTTGATCTCTAGATCCTCTGCCTCTTCGAAACCCAGCTTGTACTTCCAGTAGGTCTCGGTTCGCATACCGCTGAAGCCTAGCTTGTAGGATTTTGAGCATCACCTTGCTGGCATGTGAAATGAGCGCAATGGTGCGGTAGTTTGAACACTCTTTGGTGTTGCCCTTCTTTGGAATTGGAATGTAAACTGACCTTTTCCAGTCTTGTGGCCACTGTTGAGTGTTCCAGATTTGTTGGCATATTGAATGCAGCACTTTAACAGCATCATCTTTTAGGATTTTAAATAGCTCGGCTGGAATACTGTCATCTCCGCTAGCTTTGTTGTTACTAATGCTTCCTAAGGCCCACTTGACTTCACTCTCGAGGATGTCCGGCTCAAGTTCAGTGACTGCACTATCATGGCTATCAGGGACATTCAGATCTTTCCTGTATAGTTCTTCTGTGTATTCTTGCCACCTCTTCTTCATCTCATCTGCTTCTGTTAGGTCCCTGCCTTCTTTGTCCTTGATCATGCCCGTCTTTGCACAAAACGTTCCCTTGAGATCTCCAATTTTCTTGAAGAGATCTCTAGTCTTTCCCATTCTGTTGTTTTCCTCGATTTCTTTGCATTGTTCATTTAAGAAGGCCTTCTTGTCTCTCCTTGCTATTCTCTGGAACTCTGCATTCAGTTGGGTATATCTTCCCCTTTCTCCCTTGCTTTTCGCTTCCCTTCTATCCTCAGCTACTTGTAAAGCCTCATCAGACAGCCACTTGGCTTTCTTGCATTTCTTTTTCTTTGGGATGGATTTCGTTGCTGCCTCCTGAACAATGTTACGGACCTCCGTCCATAGTTCCTCAGGCACTCTGTCTATCAGGTCTAATCCCTGAAATCTATTCCTCACCTCCACTGTATATTCAGAAGGGATATGATTTAGGTCATACCTGAACGGTTTAGTGGTTTTCCCGACGTTCTTCAATTTAAGCTGAAATTTTGCAAGAAGCAGCTCATGATCTGAGCCACAGTCAGCTCCAGGTCTTGTTTTGACTGACTGTATGGAGCTTCTCCATCTTTGGCTGCAAAGGACATAATCAATCTGATTTCGATATTGACCATCTGGTGACGTCCATGTGTAGAGTCGCCTCTTGTGCTGTTGGAAAAGAGTGTTTGCTATGATCAGCATGTTCTCTTGGCAAAACTCTATTAGCTTTTGTCCTGCTTCATTTTGTACACCAAGGCCATGCCTGCCTGTTATCCCGGTGATTTCTTGACTTCCTACTTTAGCATTCCAATCCCCTATGATGAAGAGGACATCTTTTTTTGGTGTTAGTTCTAGAAGGTGTTGTAGGTCTTCATAGAACCGATCAACCTCAGCTTCTTCGGCCTCAGTGGTTGGGGCATAGACTTGAATTACTGTGATGTTGAATGGTTTGCCTTGGATTCGTACTGAGATCATTCTATCATTTCTAAGATTGTACCCCAGTACTGCTTTTCCCACCCTTTTGTTGACTATGAGTGCTACTCCATTTCTTCTAAGGGATTCTTGCCCACAATAGTAGATATGATGGTCACCTGAATTAAATTCACCCATGCCTGTCCATTTTAGTTCACTGATTCCCAAGATGTCGATGTTCAATCTTGCCATCTCATGTTTGACCACCTCCAGCTTACCTTGATTCATTGATCTGACATTCCAGGTTCCTAAACAACATTGTTCTTTACAGCATCGGATTTTCTTTTCACCACCAGACACATCCACAGCTGAGTGTCCTTTCGGGCTTGGCCCAGCCGCTTCACTCTTTCTGGCGCTACTTGGAAATACCCTCTGCTCTTCCCTAGTAGCATATTGGACACCTTCCGACCTGAGGGGCTCATCTTCCGGCGTCATCTCTTTTAGCCTTGTGATACGTTCCATGGGGTTTTCTTGGCAAGAATACTGGAGTGGGTTGCCATTTCCTTCTCCAGTGGACCACATTTTGTCAGAACTCTCTGCCATGACCTGTCCGTCTTGGGTGGCCCTGCACGGCATAGCTTATGGCTTCACTGAGTTACGCAAGCCCCTTCACCACAACAAGGCAGTGATCCATGAAGGGGACAATCTGTTCTATCACCCTTTAAAAAGAGAATAATAATTTTGGCATCCCTGAAGTCTGCTGGGATCTCCTCCCTCATCCAGATTTTTTTGATAAGCTTGTGAAGCTGTTGTGTAGCTTCAGGCCCACCTTCTTTAAAGACTTCAACAGGGATTCCATCGGGTCCACTAGCTTTGTTATTTTTCATTTGGTTGATGGCTTTACTGACTTCCTCCAAACTAGGGGATACTGCAAGCTCATCTCTGGTTTGTTTTTGTGGAATTTGCGAGAAAACCTCATCAGCCACAATAGAGTTATGGTTAAGGAGGTTGTGATAATGCTCTTTCCAACACAGTGCAATAGATTCTTTGTCCTTTAGAAGTTTGGAACCATCTATTGAGCATAAGGGGTTTGTACCAAGATTTGTTGGTCCGTAGATGGCCTTTGTGGCATTAAAAAAGCCCTGTGCATCATGGACATCTGCAAGATGCTGGATTTCTTGAGCTTTCTTTATCCACCAGGTGTTCTTAAGTTCTCTAGTTCTTTTTTGGACCTCAGCCTTTGCACTGGGATGGATTTTTTTTCTTAGCGGCACAGTTGATGTCTTTTTGCCATATTTTGGAAGGCTTTCCTTTTCTTATCAATAATATGTTCAATCTCCCTATCATTCTCATCAAACCAATCCTGATGTTTCTTAGTTTGGTATCCGATAGTTTATTCACAGGCTGTGATAATGGAGGTCTTCAGTTTATTCCAGTGTTCCTCGACATTTTCAGGGCTTTCCATAGATAGATGTTCCTTGAGAGTTGTTTGAAAGCAGGCTCGCTTAATAGGATCTTGAAGGGCTTGGGTGTTGATTTCACATTTTAGTTTTCTTCCTTGGAGCCTACATTGAGGGACAGTCTTAATGGCCATCGTAGAACAAATTAATTGGTGGTCTGTCCAGCAGTCATCAGCTCCGTCATGGCTCTAATGAGGAGTACATCACAATGATCTCTGGCACGGATAATTACATAGTCTAAGAGATGCCAGTGCTTCGACTGAGGATGCTTCCATGATGATTTAAATTTATTTTTTGGGCTAAAGAGTGTGTTGGTAATAACAAGATTATGCTCTGCACATTTAGTCAGAAGTAAAATTCCATTCTGGTTACTATTGCCGACTCCTTCTTTCCCAATGATCCCCGGCCACAAATCAAAATCACACCCAGTTCTTGCATTGAAATTGCCCAGGAGGATAATTTTATCCTCCTTAGTTATCTCTGATAAGATGATGTCCAGCTGGGAGTAAAATCTTTCTTTGATGTCTTCATCAGCATCTAATGTTGGTGCATAAGCACTTAATATAGTTGCCTGCTGGTTTTTGGCAAGTTTTATTCCAAGGGTTGAGAGTCGTTCATTAATGCCAGTAGGAACTTCTGACAAGAGCTTCATAAGATCATTATAAATAGCAAAGCCTGCTCCATGTATTCATCATTCTTGTTCAGGCAGTCCTTTCCAGAAGAAGGTATAACCTCCTTTTTCTTCCTTCAGTTGTCCCTCTCCTGCTCTTCAGGTTTCTTGGAGTGCTGCTATATCAATGTTAAAACGTCTCAGCTTCCTTGCAATGATGGCAGTCCTGCGTTCAGGGCGTTCACTATCTGTATTGTCCAGCAGTGTCCATATATTCTGTGTTCCAAAGTTCATTTGTCTTTTGCGACCACTAAGTGGTGACCCCACTGGAGTCAGGATGACTGAATCTGTATCCATTGCCCATGTGCCGGTCCATGACTAGGGGCTTCCGGAATTCACAGTCCTGCCCCCGTTGCCATTTGCCGATTACCATGGGACTTTTGATTGGTTAGGTGGATTGGAAGACGCCTGTGTGTGAATTTGTTTTATGTGTGTAGATCAGTGCACAATGATCAACACACAGTCTTCACAGAAAAAGGCTCTAATCCAATGGCATGACTAACAAGACGACTGGTAGTCCTTTATCTGTTGCAGCTTTCATCCACCTTCACAGCCATTGTAACATACATCTTGTTATCTTCTGCCTTTTCTGCTGTTGAGGACTTTCTTGGATCATTCTTTGTCTGGTTCCTCCCCCTTGACCTTACTGCCATGGGTGTCCCTGGTGGGAGTACATAACTCCTGACGGCTTCAGTCACAAGGTTCATTGGAACACACAAGCCCACTCACCACAACAAGGTGACAATCCAGTGAGTGAGTGGCTTGTAGCTTATAAGAGAAGTAGACACCTATGTATATTTAGTTAGGATCAAGATCTGCAAGGCCGCCAGTTATGCAGACCCTTGCAAGACCCTTGCAAGATGCATAAGCTAAAGTGCAAAGACTTGTGGGCCAAATATTTCTCATACCCCTGCTAGGTCTTCAACATCATAGCCTTCAACATCTTGTTCCCAATCTGGAACAGGCCCCTCCGTACTTATCTTTTGAGTTAAAAATAAAACCCAGCTACATTGTTAAAGTAACATGTAGTTTGGCCCTCAGAGACGTTGGGAGGGGTGGGGATGGAAGGCGCAGGCAGGGGAGCGGAAGGATCAGGGCCTCACAGCACCTTCCTGAAAGCAGAAATGCAGCACAAGGTCCCCAATCCTTGCTCTTTACGTTCTGCATGGTGGGAAAAAGACAGGCAAGGATTGTGTCTCATGCTCAGGTGATAGTCACATGTTACAATGAGTGTGTGTAACAGAAGCCTTGGTGTCTTAATGGGCCACATTCTCATAGGTCCAGGTAATAACAACATTCCAGATAACAGATAAGAGCTCAATGGTTTCCTTATTTCTGGGCCATCAATACAGATATCAAAATCTGTGTTAGAAGTGTGTTAGAAGTGAACACTTTTTCACTTCACGTCTTAGTAAATGCCCTTGTGCATCCGATATTGTTTCATGCGAAGCGCTCTCAGTATGCAAAGCAACTTATATCCCTATAGGCTCTTTTCACTTTTTTATTGTAGGTTGAAAAATGGGGGAGAGTCTATGATTCTGTCTCAAAGGCCATCCAGTCATATTTCCTTGTACAGGTGCATAAGCATAGTAACTGCAGTTCTTAACAATCCTTTATTCTTCATGGCGTTTACAGGGTCATCTTCAAGTAATGTATGTTTGAACAGTGTAAATTATAGACTTCTGTTGCACTCGGAATAAAATTACCATGATAACACCTCCTCCTCCTCCTCTTCCTTCTTTTTCTTCTTCTTTTTCTTCTTCTTCTTCACCACTGGGAATCAGCTGGCATGACATCAAGTTCAGGCAATCACAACTGCACTTTCTAAGGTCCTCCAAACATTGTTAAATCATTACACTTTATTTTATTGTGTTTAAACTTTGTATGTTAAATATTTATATCCTGTGTTTATTGACTTGGATTTGTGGGTTGCAGTTGTATGAGCTGCCCAGAGAGCTTTTCAAAAGGGCAGTACAGAAAAGAAATAAAGGAAATGAAGAAAGAACAGAGTTTCCAGGGCCAGAGCAGCACAGGGAGGAGTTGCTCCCACCTCTTCCAGCCTGCACATACTACCATCCCTGCAAACACTTACGGGGGGATTAGCTTTTGTGCTCCTGGAACCAGATTGGACGTAGAAAGCTCTAGAGTTTTGTTTATTTCATGTCTATACTGCCCAATGGTCAAAATTTAACAAAACTTGAAAACACAAAATACAACCACCTAGTAAAACATAATACACCATAATACAGGAACATTATATGACCTGGATATGCCCATCAAGTGTTTTAGTAAACACAGGATGACAATGTGACCTGCATATATATTTTGCTTCAGAACAACAGATGTAATTTATTCCCATGACTTGGCCTTCTATTTTGCCATCCATGAGATCAACCAGAATCCCAGCCTCTTACCCAACATCTCACTGGGCTACAACATCTATGAGAACTACTACAATACAAGAATCACGTATGACGCCATGCTGGATCTCCTGTCTCCCGGGCATAAGAATATTCCAAACTACAGCTGTGGAAGACAGAATGACCTGTTGGCTGCTGTCGAAGGGGCTGACTCTGAAATCTCCATCCACATTTCAGCCATGTTGGGCATCTACAAAATCCCACAGGTAGGAATATGGAGCAGGGGCCAGGGAGGGTGCTAACTAATTCGACTTTGCTTTAAAAGGCCTTCAGCTGTCTGGGGTGGGGGAATTACTGTTTGTCTCTTCCTTTTGAGCACCTTAATAACAATAACAATAATAGCAGCATCTGTTTTTAATCTGTTCATACACTGCATGTTCAGCTTGCCTTCCCAAGTAGCCAACCATGTCATCTGAGTGGAAACCAGAGGAGAAATTCTTGTGTGATATGAATGGCATGAAACTGGTTATGCTCAAAGTCCTTCATCTCTGCAATACAGAAGGTGTGACCCACCCTGTCTAACTGTGGCTTAACTCCTATGCATATTCATTTGTGAGAAAGCCAACCACACTGAAATGTTAAAATATTTCATTTTATTTCATTTTGTTTATTTCATTAAAATATTTCAATAAAATATTTCATTTTGTTTATTTGGGGGATAAGGGATGGGGGGAACCCTTCATATCTTTTCATATATTTCCTTCCATTGAATCTATCTGTCTGTCTGTCTGTCTGTCTATCTATCATCTATCATATATCTATTTCAGTTGTACCCCCCTTTGCACTCAACACAGGAATGGGGAAAGATGAGAATGTTTGAGACTCTTTTATCTTAGGAAAAGCGCAAGTAATAGGTCGCATGATAGACGTGTATAAAATTTTGCCCATTGTGAGAAAGTGGATATAGAGGGGTTGATCTCCATCTCATGATAGTAGAACCCAAGGAAAGTGAATAGTGGGAGAGTCAGGAGAGATCAACGGAAGATCACCACGTGACATTAAGTGATGGACGTGACAGCCAACAGCACAGAAGCATTTCAAAAGGGGATTCGACAAATATGTGGAGGATAAGTGTATAAATGCCTACTAGTCATGACTATGGCTCTCTTCACACCTGGCATTTTATCCCACTACAAACCATTCCTTTGATTCTTGTTCCTTTCTGGGATTTGGACTGGCCCTGTATATGGGCATCTCTCATAGCACTTCCCTCCACTGTATTCCTTTTCACAGTTGGGTGAAGATGCATGGAAAAATCAGGACAGAAGGGGGCTCCTGGCCCCTCACCACCGCCCCTCCGCTGATCACTGGTTCCTGTAACATGACTGATACTTTGCCTGTCCCTCCTGCCTTCCTGCCTGCCTGCTTTCCTGCCTGTCTGCCTTCCTGCATCCACTCCTTCCCTATCTTTCAGCAGCAGGGGCTGCTCTCCCCTCTTATTCTGCTTGCCCATCAACTGGCCTATTTCTCCCCACCCATGCATTGTTGTTGCTCCCCCCCACCTTATTCTGGCTTTCCAATGGTCCTGCAAGGTGGGCTAGGAGAAGAGATAGTGGCTGCCTCCCCCCCACACACACACACACTGTTGTTGCTCTCCTCCCTTATTCTGGCTTCCCAATGACCCTGCAAGGAGGGCTAGAAGAAGAGATAGTGGCTGGCTAGGTGGGAGGAAGTACTATGGAAAACCACCTCAGCATTACTGCCTTATGTAAAACAACTCCACACCCCAAAAAGAATCTATTAAAAATGACCATTCCAAGTTCTGCATGATGAATTTCTTCAGGGGAGGAGAACAGACACTTATACCCATTGAAATCCTAACTGTCAAGCCTTTCTCCTGTGTGGTTGAGAAGGGAGACTCCCCCATCCACCCTGGGAGGAGAAAAGCCCAACAATCTGGTGAGCAAAAGGGAGAAGAAGCAGTGAGTGAAGTCAATGGGGGGAGTGTTCCAAGTACATGCACTGAAGGGGATGGGAGACCTTAAGACTGCTCCTCTAAGTACACTTACAGCACACTCCTATGCATGCCTACTCAGAAGCAAGCCACACAGATTCCAATGGCACTTGCTCCTGGGAAAGGAAAGCCTTACAGCCAGTGAGTTTACTCAGAAGTCAGCCTTGCTGTGTTCAGGTGGATCTCAGAGGAACATTTGGGGTGGTTAACCACAGTACAGTTCAAGCAGCCTTAGTGGAATGGGAGAGAGGCAGAAGTCCCCCCCCCCCGATTGTTGTCATGATAATGTTTTTCAGCATCACCCATCAACGCCCCCTAGCACATGCCCACACATCATGGGGCAATGCACTAAAGCGGAAATAGATGGGGGGAAATGGTGATTTCAATTGCATGCACAGAAAATGCTAGGTTTTCCCCATGCTCAGATAACAGGGAAAGGGGGGGGGGGTTGTGAGATACAGCCAGAGAGCAGCAGCATCACCTAAAGATCCCGTGAAAACTGGTGATTAAAGAAGAATGATCCTGCTGAAAAATGAAGGAGTAAAGAGAGCCTATATCCTCCCTCTGGAGGCCAGTTGCTGGGGAACAGCAGTGTTCCCACAGGCAGGTGGTTGGCCACTGTGGAAAACATGGAGCTGGACTAGGTCATCCTTATGGACCCCAGATGAATGGTATCCCCTTTGCAGAAAGCTATGACCATTTGGGGTGCTGTAGAAGTGACAGCAGAACCTACTGCCTGTGTCTTCTACCTTTGTAATCAATGGGCTTCGCCTTTCAAAACAACAAAACATGAATCTCTGTTTTTCCCCCTTATTAGGTCAGTTATGGTTTTGTTTCCCATGTCCTTAGGGATAAAACCCAGTTCCCTTTCTTCTACCGGACGGTCCCAAAAGTCGAAGACCTGTACCTGGGGGTGGTGAAATTGCTCCTGCATTTCAGATGGACGTGGATTGGTCTCTTTGCTCCAGACAATGACAGTGGAGAAAGGTTCATGCAGACGCTGACATCCGTGCTCACCTGGCATGGGGTCTGCGTTGCCATCTCAGAACGACTCCCAGAACTGACAAGGCTTAAACTCACAGTTCAGCCCAAATTTCTTCTCAGATGGAGACAAGTCAAGGTTTTTGTTTACTATGCGGACACACGCTCGTTCTACGCTGGAGTATTTTATCTAAAACAGATACTTGAATTGTGGGTAGAACCCACTGAAGGGAAAGTCTGGATCACAACAGCTTTGTGGGACATCACCTCAATGTTGTCTATGACTGGGTTACGTTTTCAGCACAGCCATTGGTTCTTTTCCTTCTCGATCCAGACAAAAAACAGGTCAACACATGCCAATTTTGATCTGAGTCACATCGAGCTTTACTTGGAAAAAGCATTTCGTTGTTTCAATTCAAAATATGCATTGTCAGTGAAAAGGAGGAGGAGATGTGAACAGAAAGAGAAATTGCCCCTGGATGTGCTCAAACGAAGTCTGTCCCAAGACAACTACAATGTTTACAACAGTGTCCAGATGGTGGCACGAGCCTTACATGCGGCCTACTCTTCCAGACCCAAGCATAGGATGATGGTGGGCGGAGAAAGGTTGGAACTTCCAAGGTTACAGCCATGGCAGGTACTCCTTTTTCCATCGCAGACCTCTCTACACAAAAGCACAGAATTATGGAATCATGATTTGTGGAACCCGACTCTGAGAAGATTCCAGGCTTAGTGGTCTGGGGAAATCTTGATGCAGTTCCAGTTCCTGGGGCTCCTTGTGCAGAAGACAACCAGTTAGGCTCCAGGTTCTGCTGGCCAGAACTCATGTCCGTCTTTCCTTCCCTTCCTCAGTGACCCAGTTAGCACTTGATAAGGGATCATGGGGGGCGGGTGAACAACTCTTGAAAGTGCAAATAGGGAATCAATCCACATCAGTAAGACAATGAAGTAGATTTATTAAATTAAAGTGGGGGGGGACAGATTGGGAAAGTCATGAGATGCTGCCTGTGGGTGGCACAGCCAATGAGGGGACAGGGATAGCAAAGAGAGAGTCTGTACATCACTCCTGTGTCCTCATTGGCTGTGCCCCACAAAGGCAGCATCTGATTGATTGAGAGTTCTGAAACTCAACAGTTAGAACGCATATAAAAGGGTATGTTGGGGGCCCTGAATTCCCACCCTGTGGTCTGGCCATGGCAGCACCACTGCCACCGACTTCTACAATTCTCCTCAGGGTGCAAAACTAAATTGATCCATCTATTTGAGAACCTCTGGCTCAAATATGGGAGGCGAAAGAGAGATTGAGAGCCCCCTCAATTTTGTGCAGTTCAAAATCGAGGGGGGGGGACACACACTGGAGTCAGTTTGATTGATAGGCTGGGAAGTCAGCCAGATGTCACAAACAACCAAACTCCCCTGCCTCCTTCTCTTCCCCTCCCAGGTGGCTGCTTTTGTCTGCAGGGTGGGCTAAGAGGATGAGGCCCTCCTAGGCCAAGGGGCCCCGAATCCTCACCCCATGGTCTGGCAATGGCAGCACCACTGCCACCGACTTCTAGACTTCTCCTCAGGGTGCAGAATTTATTGATCTGTTTGAGTTCCTGTGGTGGAAATATAGGTAGGTGGGGGAGGCAAAAGGGGGACTGAAACCACCCTTGATTCTGTGGGGTTCAAAGTCAGCGTGGGGGCAAAACTCACTGGTGCCATCAGTGAGTTTTGCCCCCTTCTGCCTAGCTCCTTCTCCAAAGCCCTTGGGAGCAGCACTCCATGATGGAGCTCCTGGGGCAGGTTTGGACCCGAGACAGCAGCCTCCAGGTGGTGCGCCAGGCCACAGCAGTGAATATTGCACCCCATCCTGTCAAGGTAGACACCCCCGACCAAACTGGCCCCAATCCCCCCAAATCACTATCTGCAAAGAGGAAGTGAACTGCGGGAGCAAGTTAACTTCTCCCATAATGATCTAATGGCCTGAATGTTAGCCTCTCCGAAACTGCCAAAGAAGGGACTCAGGAATGGACCTCACTTTTTTAATGTATTTGAATTAATATTTCAGAGTCATTTTTGCTTTAGAAGGCAGACTGGGATCAAGAATCAATCACAGAATCCTTGAACTGTAGGGTTGGAAGGGGCTAGATCTCAAAATAGCCAGTGCTGAGGTCATCACCAGAGTTCCTGCTCTTCTCTGTCTTTCCAGTTTCACCCTTTCCTGAGAAACTTTGGGTTTGCCAATAATTCCATGGAAGGAATGTATCGAGATGGGGATGGGGAAGTGACCGCCAATTTCGATATTTTGTTGAACAGGGTGGTGCCGCCCAATGCCTCCATGGTTACGGTGAAAATTGGGAGCCTAGAGAGAAGGGCATCCCCAGACCATGAGTTCCACCTTGATGAGGATCCCACTGTGTGGCAGGACCACGTGAGGAAACCCATGTCTTCCATTTTATACCTCCATTTTAGACAGGGTGCTCAAACCGGGAAATTCAGTCGTGCCTGTGAAGCCCTCCACCCCCTGCCCCCTTCGAGCATTCATTGTCAATATTTAGGAAATTAAAGAATGCTTGGGTGCCAGGTTATCCTTCCTGTTTCTGAACCCACCACTGATCAGTTATTTGGTGGGCAGGAAGGGAGGAAAAGAGTTGCTTCCTGGCCCTACTCAATCTTCTTCCACCCCCACACACGTTTCCCAGTTGCTGTCATTCATTCATTCATTACACTTAAATCCCACCTTTCTTCCATCCTGGAACTCAAGGTGGCTGCATACGGTTCGCAGGTGGTCTCCCCTCCAAGCACTGACCAGACCCAGACCTGCTTAGCTTCAGCGAGGTGGCTGCCTCATGTCCCTTCAGACTATGCACTCCCAGTGTCCACTCCAGCCTCTAGCCTTGCTAGTTCTCCCCCCAACCCTTTTCTTCACTCTTTTTCTCCCTTCAACTCCTTTGCCTTGCACTTTCTCCTTCCCTCCCATCCTCTAGACTCACTATTTCTCTCCCCACAACTCTTTACCTTGCTGTTTCTTCCCCTCCTAACCTCCACCCTCGCTCTTTCTCTCCCGTCTCCTCCTTTTCCTCACTATTACTCCCTCCCAGCCCCTAGCATTGCCCCTAGCATTGCCTCCCCTCTATACATTTGTCTGGCTGTTTCTCCCTCCCTCCCTGCCTCTAGCCTGGCTATTTATCACACACACACACACACACACACACACACATACACACACACACCTCACTGCCTCACTGTTTGTCTCCCTCCAAGCCTGGAGACTCTCTTTCTCCCTGCACTTGCCTTTTGCCTTGCTATTTCTTCATCACAGCCTATGACCTCACTCTGTTTCTCCCCTCTGCTTCTTTGACTTCCTGTTTCCCTCCCAGGCTCTACACTCACTATTTCTCTCCCCGCACCTCCTTCCATGGCTGTTTCTCCCCCTTCTAAACATCTAGCCTTGCTTTTTCACTTGCTATTTCCCCTCAGACCATGTGCCTAGCCTTGCTCTTTCTAGTCCTCTCACCACTATCTCAGTATCTCTTCCTGCTCCCAGCCCGTAGCCTTGTTCTTTTCCTCTCCCTTCCCATCCCCTTCTCTCATTGTTCACACACACACAGAAACACACAGCACGTTCCAGGGTGAGGATGCTGATGGCACTGGAGGAGGGAGGAATTTATTTATTTATTTATTCATTCATTCATTCATTCATTCATTCATTTCATTTCTATACCGCCCAATAGCCGAAGCTCTCTTGCCAAGCGGGGAATGGAGTGCAAAAGCCTTGCACTCGGATAGACAAAATATTTTCTTTCCTTTGGGGCCTGGGGCATTTTCCTTTCCTTTGGTGCTGGGGAAAGGGGTGTGTGTGTTTATAAGATGGAGTAGAGGAATATTCTGAAGTCCTATGAAGACGTAATTCCCACTGAGTTCCATGTAATGTGACTAGCTACATCTTCTGTGGAAGCCATTTTGTGGTGGTGCCCACAGCAGTTTCTCTAATTCTCAAATGTGCCTAGAGGTCCAAAAAGTTTAGGAACCCCTGCTTTAAAGAATGTTTGAGGCCAAAGGAAGCCAGATTCTGGCTGAACACCAGGAAAGTCTTCCTGACTGTTAGAGCAATACGACAATGGAACCAATTACCCAGGGAGGTGGTGGGCTCTCCCACCCTGGAGGCATTCAAGACAAGGATGGACAGCCATCTGTCAGGGATGCTCTGACTTGGATTCCTGCATTGAGCAGGGGGTTGGATTGGACTCCATGGCCTTGTAGGCCCCTTCCAACCCTACTTTTCTATGATTCTATGATTCAAATGGGCACGCTGGATGGGGATGATGGGAGTTGCACTGTGACAACTCAGCAGGGCATTCGATGGGTAAAACTGGCTTCTGCTGAATTCAACAAGTAGTCTAGGCCAGGACTCTCTAACCCAGGAGTGTTGAAAGTAAGGCCCAAGAGGAAAAGCTGGCCCACTTGGGCTCCAATCCATTCCAATATGGTTCCCCAGTTGGCAATGTGCCCTTCCCCTGGCCACAGCCCCTCTCCCTTCACCACAAATGATTTGGTGGTTTCCCAGCTTTTGTATATTTCCCCCCATTCCCACTTGAACATTTTACTCGCTGTTTTCGGCATCTTTTCCACCTCCATTATTAGGTCCAGTGACCAAAACTGTATGCAGTATTTCAAACTGATTCTCACCATATGTTTCTAGGAGAGCGGTAGGATAGTGGCAGTTTTATTCTAAGTTCCTTGCCTAAAGTGGGATTGGCCTGTTTCACAGCAGCCACAACTGGGGCTGACAATTTCGTCAAACTCTCTACCACTACAAAAGTTCCAATTGCTAGTCAATAACTGCAAGCTCAGACCCCACCAACATCATCTTGGCCACTATGTAAACAGAATGGTGAACTAGATGGATCTTTGGTCTGATCTGTCATGGTTCTTCTTTGTTCTTATCATCTTATCTATGCATGAAGCTGGGATTTTTGGCAGCAATATGCATTACTTTAAACATACATAAAACTGTATTGTAATGTCCATTCCTGCTGTGGGATCCTCTGGGAGTTCTTCTCATTTCCTTTCAGTTTTAACTACTTCTGGAGCTTTGAAATACATCACCAAAACTTTTTCTGCAATGTTCCTTGTCTTTCTGGGTAGAACCTGCCTAGTTCAAGGTGTACCAGGAGCTGCTTCCCTGGATATGTCAAGGTGATTCAGGAAGGAAAGCCAGTTTGCTGCTATGCTTGTACGCTGTGTGCAGAAGGGACCATCTCCACTCAGGAAGGTAAGGGGTTCCAGAGGAGAAGGAGGCCCTTGGGGAACACGGCAAAGATTCACTGCCACATTTTCACTCAAGGTATTTTTTGTACATAAAATTTCAATGCAAATAATTTCTTAGTTGAGGATAAAAAAAATACAGACATCTAGAACACTGACAAATACAGATAGACATTCATAATACCAAAATGACTCCTCCTCCTTCTCCTCCTCTTCCTCCTCCACTGCTGCTGTTACTCTTTTTCCTCTCTACATCCTTCTCCTCCTCTTTCTCAGATGCAGATCATTGCACCAGATGTCCAGAACATCAGCATCCGAACAAGGAACACAATCAATGTCTCCCCAAGGCTATAACCTTCCTCTCCTATGAAAAAGATTTGGGTATCATCCTGGCTTCTTTTGCCCTATTCTTGTCCGTGACCACTGGCTTAGTGGTGGGAATATTCATTAAAAACCTAGAAACTCCCATAGTCAAAGCCAACAACCGGGACCTCTCCTACATTCTCCTCATCTCCCTCCTGCTTTCCTTCCTGTCCTCCTTTCTCTTCATTGGCCAGCCAAGGAAAGCAACCTGTCTCCTCCAACAAACAGCCTTCAGCATCATCTTCTCAACTGCCATCTCTTCTCTGTTGGCCAAAACGATCACTGTGGTGCTGGCCTTCCTGGCCACAAAGCCAGGGAACAGAGTGAGGAGACGGCTGGGGAAGAAGTTGGCCAACTCCATTGTCATTTCCTGTTCCAGTGTCCAAGTTGTCATCTGCACCATCTGGCTTGGAATCTCTCCCCCATTCCCAGATTCTGACATGCACTCCCAGCCCAGACAGATCGTCCTGCAATGCAATGAAGGGTCTGTCGCCATGTTCTATAGTGCCCTTGGCTACATGGGCTTCCTGGCTGCCATCTGCTTCACGGTGGCTTTCCTAGCCAGGAAGCTGCCTGGAGCCTTCAACGAAGCTAAGCTGATCACCTTCAGCATGCTGGTCTTCTGCAGTGTTTGGGTCTCCTTTGTGCCTACCTATCTGAGTACCAAGGGGAAATACATGGTAGCTGTGCAGGTCTTCTCTATCCAGACCTCCAGCGCTGGGCTACTGGGCTGCATCTTCATCTCCAAGTGTTACATTATTTTGCTGAGGCCTGATCTGAATACAAAGGAGCATCTAACAATCAAAACTACAATAGCATCTGATTCTTAAAATACTCTTTGAAATGTTGGAAAGTCATATCCATAACAGCAGTAATAGCAAGGAAATCAAGGAAAATTGCCACAATAAATAGTAGCAAGCTGAGAGCCAGTTCTTAATTTGTTACGGGTGCAAACTCTGCCTGTTTAGGTGGGAAAAGGTCCTCCTACTCCCATCAGTCCCCAGCTGGCCATGCTGGCACCACTGGGATCCCACTTTGCTAAGTCCCAGGTCCCTGACACCCTCAGTCCTATACTCAAGCTCTTACCAGTAGGGATGCTTCACTTCTGTCCATGAGCTAGACTTCCATGCACAGAAGCCCTTGTTGTACACTCCAAGGGGACCTTCGAACTAATTTTCCCCCAAATTCAAACTCTGTGCCTAGGAATGTATGAAACACTTACCTGGCTCCGTTCTGGGGCATCCACGGTGGGGGGGAGGTGCCCCGTCCCTCCCCCTGGAATCCTCCCTGGCCAGCTCCACTCCGCAGCGACTCCACGGAGCCGCCAGCCGGGGCCAGCCGCAGCCAGAATTCCGGCTACTGCTGGGCTGCTGCGGCTGCAAATTGCGGCTGCTAAGCCAGCCGCCATTTGCGTGGCTGCCAAGCCATGATAGGCTACGTAAATACTTACGTAGCCTATTACGGCAAAGAGCAGGGATGGAAATGGCGTATCAGCCGCCATTTGCGCCCCTGCTCTTTGCCATGATAGGCTACGTAAGTATTTACATAGCCTATCACAAAGAAAGGCAGCCATGCAAATGGCGTGGCCGCTGTTTGGGGCCACAGCAGCCCGGCAGCAGCCGGGAGACCAGCCAGAGCCGCTGCTGCCGCCGCATCCACTGCTGCTGGAGCCGCCGCAGTGGTCACATCCGCTGCCAGGTACGCTCCGTCCCAGGGGGATTCTGCACAGTGGTGGGGCGGGAGGCCGTTACGCCACAGATTCTGGGGGGCCAGATTCTTAAGAATCCAGCCTCATTGGAAGTCCGTGGCGGAATTCTCTGACATCCCTATCTGTGCCTGGCCTTTAACAGCATCCAGGTTTACCCTCTGTTTTGTGCAAAGCACAGAAGTTTCTACCTGTGTCTAGATCACATATTTGGTACCAAGTTGCAACGCAGAATGGGGCTGCAAAACTGCAGTTGTAGGACTTTTTTTCTATTGAAACAAATAGAGGCTTGCTTCTTAAGTTTCTAAATGACAGATGGGGAACGTATGGCCCTCCAGATGTTCTTCTCCTACAGCTCCCATCAGTCCCAGAATAGAGTTGCAATCCAAGAATAGCTGGATGGCTACAAGTTCCTCACCTGTGTTGTCAATATCTATTAATGTTCTACATCAAGGGTGCACAACCATTTGCCCCCGAGAGCCACATCAGGCATGGATGAAGAGCCACAAACATACACACACTGATTCATATTCCCCCCACATACACGCACACACACACTTCCCACCCACCCCTTTCCTGTGTCCCTTACAAACAGAGCTTTTCCTTGCAAGTATTAGCCAGGGAAAGAGTTTATTTATCTCTGATCTCTATTTTTTTGGCAGCAGATGCAGGGGGGTCAGGCAGGCTGTGAGAAACAGCTGGTTGAGCCAGAACTTTTGCTGCTGTATTCTGCGTCGCTACTGACTGTGCTGTCTAGACACAGGTCGAAACTCCTGTGCGTTGCACAAAACAGAGGGTAAACTGTTGTTAATTCCAGGCACAGAGTTTGAAATGTGGGGAAAATTGGTTCAACTGGCTTCCTGGCTGCCAACTGCTTCACAGTGGCTTTCGTAGCCAGGAAGCTGCCTGGGGCATTCAGTGAAGCCAAGCTGATCACCTTCAGGAAGTGGGTCTTCTGTAGCGATGTCAGTGAAATCCGCTGTGGATTCAAATGAGGCCGGATTCTTTGGAATCCAGCCTCAGGAATCCGCAGTGGATCGGGACCACTTACCTCTAGGGATGAACTAATCCCTTACCTGGCTCCGTGCAGGGGCATCCGCAGTGGGGGGGAGGCACTCCGTCCCTCCTCCCAAAATCCTTGACATGGGGGAGGCGCTCCGTCCCTCCCCCCAGAATCCTGGCCGGCTGACACCCAGCCGCTGGGCAGCCCTGCAGGGACGCAAATGGCACCTGTCGTAGTCGCCACCATTTGCGTCCCTGTAGTGAGCCGTGATAGGCTACATAAATGCTTACGTAGCCTATCACGGCAGGGGGGGAAAAACCCAGCATACGCAAATGGTGGTAGCCATTGCCATTTGCGTATGCTGAGGTTTCCCCCCCCCCCGCCATGATAGGCTACGTAAATACTTACGTAGCCTGTCACAGCCTCCACAGGGACGCAACTGGCGTCCCTGCATTAGCCATGATAGGCTACGTATTTACGTAGCCTATCACGGCTAAGAAGAGGAGGAAGTGAATGGCGGCCAGGATGGCCGCCATTTGCAAAGCAGAGCGGACGGGAGCAGGTAAGTGCTCCGTTTCGCGCGCCTTTCGTGGGGTGTGTGCGGCGGGGACTTCGTCCCGTGTGCCTTTCATGGGGGGGAGGGCGGGGGCTTCGTTCTGCCACGGATTTTGGGGGGCTGAATGCACTGGCATTCGGCCTCACCGAGATCCGTCGCGGAATTCTCTGACATCCCTACTTACCTCCACTCCAGGAGGAATGGAGGCAGAATGGCACTCGGCTAATTCTTGCCAGCCAGAGCCTTTCCCTGCTCACTGCCACTGTCAATCTCCATGTCTTTTCTTTAATGTGCCCATAGACTTAGACACAAATACAGTCATGAATCTTGCGTCTAAGTCTAAGTGTCCATAGGCTTCTACGCAAGATTCATGGCTCTATTTTGTGTATAAGTCTATGGGCACATCCTGCTGATCGCCATTTTTGTTTTGTTTTTTAAAGAAAAGACATGGCAATCAGCAGGGACAGGGAGGAGGCGAATGGCTGTGGCTGGCAGGAGTGAAGGTAAGCAGCCCCCAAGCCTGTTTCCCCCACCCGGAATCCTCAAGGAGCAGAGCCACTCTGGAGGATGCTGGGGGGGAGGAACAGATTGCCTCCCCCCTCAAGGATTCCCCACCAGAACAGACGGTGGGGAATCCGTACACCCCTAGTCTTCTGCAGTGTTTGGGTGTCCTTTGTGCCCACCTACCTGAGTACCAAGGGGAAATACATGGTAGCTGTGCAGGTCTTCTCTACCCTGACCTCCAGTACTGGGCTACTCCTTCATTTGTTACGGGTGCAACCTTATGCACGTTTAGATGGAAAAAGTCCTCCTACTCCCAGCAGTTCCCAGCTGGCCATGCTGGCACCCTTGGGACCCCACTTTGCTATGTCCCAGGCTCCCTGACACCCTCAGCCCCACACTCAAGCCCCAACCAAAAGGGATGCTTCACTTCTGTCCATGATCTAGACTTCCATGCACAGAAGCCCTTGTTGTACACTCGAAGGGGACCTTGGGACAAATTTCCCCCAAAATTCAAAGTCTGTGCCTGGCCTTTAACAGCAGCCAGGTTTACCTTTAGTTTTGTGCGGAAGTTTCCACCAGTGACTAGATAGCATATTTCATACCAAGTTGCAACGTAGAATGGGGCTGCAAAAGGTGCATTTGTAGGACTTTTTTTCCCATCTAAACAAATAGAGGCTTGCTTCTTAAGTTTCTAAATCACAGATGGGGAACTTACAGCCCTCCAGATGTTCTTATACTACAGCTTCCATCAGTCCCAGCCAGCATGGGATTATGGGAGTTGCAATCTACATCAAGGGTGCACAACTATTTGTCCTCAAGGCCCACAGCGCTTGTATGCCGGGGTGTGCATGTGTGGGCTCTGTTAATCTGGTACTGCAAATTGTTAATCTGGTACTGCAAAGGGTTAACCAAGAGTAAAGATGGCTCATTTAATCTGGGGGAGGCCTACAAGAAGAGCCCCTAGAAGACCCCAGACTCATACCCAGCTTTATATTCCAGACTCTTGACCCCTTGGTGAGAAGACCATGAAGTCTGATTCTATACTAAATGACGTTATTTCACTAACTGAGACTGTAACTGAGATTTTGCAGGACCGTCTTTGAAGAAGGGGGGGGGGAATGCAGCTGTCTTTACAAGCGGCTTCACAGAGCTTGCTCAAGGCCACAACGTGCTGGCAGAGTGTCTGAATGAGATGAACAGCAAAACTGAGCATGCTCAGATGTCTCCTGCGAGGAGGAAAAGTCCTGTTTTGACTTCTTGTGGTGTACACCTGCTGATAAGAGAATGTCCCTACTTGATGCTAGATGGGCAGGGAAGTGTAGCCCTGAGCAAGTGCGACAACTAGGAGGAGGCGTTTGGGCGGATATGACCAAAAATGACCAAAGATGTCGGGGAGTTCAAAGACGATATACCAAAGAGAAATGCGTCAATCAAGATAGCATGCCCAGATGGTAGACTTTGGGTGATATGTTGGGACATTTCAAAGTAGCCCGTTTGTAATGGTGCCAGAAACGTTCCCCAGACACGTGAAATTATGGGAGATAGATGGGATACCTTGTTTCTGATTGGTGAGCAAATGCTCTAACCACGTGCACCGCATTTCCTATTGGGGGCTGATGGTCTCATTGCTCCTTGGGCCCCACATTTGACCAGAGCAGGGGTATAAAAGCCCAGGGAATGGGAGCTCTAGGGTGTGTGTTTTTGTTACTGCTTCTGCTGCTCCACTTCCATCTTTCTGCCTTGCCACCAGACCCACAGATTTAGGTAACTATGGATCTGCTTAAACTCTTAGACTTTGGGACTTAGAATGATTTCTGAGTTTGGCACTTAGAGGGATTTCCGAGCTTGGGACTTGGAGTGTTTTCTAAGCTTGAGACTTGGAGGTTATATCTGGGAGGGGATTTGGGATAACTGGAATTATTCCCAAGTCTTGAGTTTTCTGTTCACTCCAACTCCTCCCTCTGATCTTCCTATGCCTAGAGGAACTTAGTAATGCTTCAGCATAAGGTTTTGTATTCAAGAAAGAGGCAGGAGGAGGCCATGGGAGGGTTAACACAGAGGTTGAATTGTTTTCGTTTCACTTTGAACTGCAAGTAGTAAACAGGAGTAAGTTGGAAAGAGGAGTCATACCAATGTGAGAAGCTCAAGCCGTTATCTTATTGGCCAAGTTCATAGTACCAGCTTTGGCAATTGCAATTCTTTTGATATATCTTCTGTTTTTGTTGCATTCTGTTTCCCTGTAATGGGAGAGGGAATTTCTAACGCTCATATAACCACTACGTCATTTTCTTTGTTTTGTATTTCTCCTGACTTTTCTGTAATAAAGCCATAAATATGGTTTCAAGTTACAATCTTGTCTGTAGTGATGTTCTGTGGTGATATTTACCTATTGGGATTAGCCTGGTTACCCAATGGGGTGCTTCGGACTCATCTGGTGCAGATTCTGAGGTTAAACAGGACTGAATTTACACAGGTAAATCATTTAAGGGGTGTGTGCATCAGTGCATATTAAAGACTGTTCCAGTACAAAATTTATATGTGTCATAACCTCTTCCTGAAAAGAAGAAACTACTGGGCATTGCCAAAACATGTTTAAAAGAAGCATTATCTTTATTGCACTGCTATGAATTAGCCGAATTAGACAATCCCGCATTAAAGAGACATCATGGTTTCCAATAGACACGAAACAGACATTTCTGCTGAATATGATGGAAGATCCACACACAGGACAGGTAGATTCCAATGCAGTGATCCACGGATCAGGCATTTTGTGGTTGTGTCCACACTGGGGGACCTCTGAGCTAGGCTGTCTCTGTCCAGATAGGACCATAGTTGGGATATCAACCTAAGCTGAGGTGCTGTGTGCCACCAAGGGTGCCTGTGACAGTGACGGCTCTGAGACCACCCCCAAACTATGAAACTGGTTGCTTAGAGGGAGTGCAACTGCCTCCAGAATAAGTTGAATGTCACATAACCACTTACTAAGAATACTTCTATCATAGAAATAATGATATTTCTATCATATCTGGATTGAGTCTCAGTTTATAAGCCCCCATCCAGGCCATGACCGCACCCAGGTACTGATTCAGAACACTCACTACCTCACCTAGACTTGAAGAACAGGAGAGAGAGAGGAGGGGCATCCACATATCGGTGACACCTCACCTCCACAGAACTTCCCCCAGTGGTCTCATGTAGATGTTGAACCGCATGTGGGATAAAACAGAGCCACGTGGCACCTCCAGATTTACTAGGGATGTCTAGTTACATGTTAATGGTGATGAATAAAATAACAAGTTATTAGTTGCCGTGGGAGAGAAGAATGAAATCCATCCAGGCTTTTCAAAGGATACCATCCCTCAGTTATTTGAATAGGTTCCGGCGAAGTGATTTAGCAACAAAAGATATATGAGATGCGTTAAGCTGAAGCATTGCAATTGTTTTGAATGATGGCACTGGAAAACAAAATAAAAAAAAATGTATACAGTGAAATGGATCCAGTTTATCAGCTTCATTGAAGAGTGCTTGGAGTTGGTCAGCACCCACCCGCTCAAGCATTTTGCCCTGAAAGGGGCTGTTAGCAACTGACGTATAGTTGTTCACATCTTCAGATTCCACTTTACGCTTTTTCGGGAGTTCCCTTATTTCCACCTCCTTTAAAGCCGAAGGCACCACTCCCTCTTTCAAGGTGGAGAAGACGATCTCCTGGACCCAGCCCAACATGCCTTCCCTATTAGTTACGCTAAGCAAACATGGGCAAGGATCAAGCAGATAGGTTGTTGACTGGACTCAGGGGTCAACTACACGTGTGATTTAGCATGGAAGGAGAGCACTTCATGGGCGCTCACAACACATGATGATATCACCACTCCACAGCAACACCGCAGCTTCCCCCTCAAAACCCCACATTTTCTGAAAGTCGTCTTAGGGCGTAGTTTTCCCTAAATGCGGCTACTGCGCAGTTCAGCTGCATTGGGCCCAGTCACCGGGATTAAATCCTGCATGCTGGGTGTGCCCAGGGGTGTCTCTGTGCCTGGCCATGATCTTTGGTCCATGGGCGGAGCTGTCCCCACCCCACCCCATCTCTGTAGCTACTGCCATTGGCAGTAGCATGCTTTGGGGACATGGGTTTTTCCCCATCCATAGATAGCATCACTGATGCAATGAATATGGATTTGAACACACTCCGGGAGAGAGCGGAGGACAGGAAGGCCTGGCGTGCTATGGTCCATGGGGTCACGAAGAGTCGGACATGACTGAACGACTGAACAACAAATCTTGAAAAGGTGGACATGAGGCTATGGATCCTCTGAAGTGACTCGCTGCCTTCAACTGCATTTTGCTGAGAACGGGAGCAGAGAGGGGTCTGGAAGATTTAAATTTCTGGATCAGCAGAGGTGTGCAGAAGTCTCCTGCCGCCGCCTCTATACCTGGGAGAATCTGACTTAAGGAACAGAACCAGACTTCAAGCAGTCTCAGGAAATCCATTTTTTTTCCCCCTGTCTGCTGGATGGCCATAACGTCATCTCTCCCTACGACCTCAACATGCACCCAGCTCAGAGTAAATCGCTGGTGGAAACACCCCTCAGGCCTGTACTTTAGCAGTGCTCCTTGATCCTACACTGTGAATCTTCAGGTGCAGCAGTGGCAAGGAGTGTGCTTACCCTGTTGAAATCTCTGGTGTGATTTACAGCAGAGTTGCCTTATACAGAGAAAGTGTGGCAACACAGCATTTTGTACCAGAGGAAATACATGGAGGCTGGAGCCAGTTTAGAAGTTCAGCTCAGCTTGCTTAATCAGCATTTTCATACACATTGTCAAAAATGCTGTCTAACTCTGTTTAACTACAAGCACCCCCTAAAGCTGCCTGGGTGAGTGTAAGTAAGCAAAGTCATACGATATGGTGACTTGCTTTCTTCAGGGAGAGAGCCGTATGGCACATGATGCAGAGGCAAAGAAAGGAAAGGAGGAAGAAGGAAGAGGAGGGGAGGGAGGGAGCATGGGAAAAGGAACTAGGTGGTTAAGAAGACAAGGGGCTGTTGATGCCACACAGTCTCTTTAGCCCCCTCGTGTCTGCAAGCATGCGGATTGTTCCTATTACCCAACATACCCAATCAAACTTGGTGACCTGCTGCAACTCTTCCTGACTTTGCTCCAGTAACCCATCCCTTGTTTATGACCTTGCTCCTCCTAAAATCTGTCCTTGCTCTTTCTCTCCCTCTACTCCTTAACCTCACTGTTTCTCCCCCTCTTTGCCTCTAGACTCTCTTTCTCTACCTTCTCTACTCCTTTGCTTTGATATTTCTCCCTCCTTTCCAATCTCAAGCCTTGCTATTTCTGTCCCTTCCTCCTCTCTAACACACTGCTTCTTCCTAAGCCTCTAGACTCTCTTTATCTCCCTTCCATCCCTTTACTGCTATTTCTTCATCCCAGCCTCTGGCCTCGCTCATTTTCTCAGACCTTTCCCCTTTGCTCTCACTCCCACTCCCAGCCATATTCCCCCTTGAACATTTTATTTGCCCTTTCCTTCATCTTTTTTCACCTCCTTTTTTAGGTGAGGTGACCAGAATTGTACGCAGTATTTCAAATTGAGTCACACCACAGGTTTCGAGGAGGGCTATATCATAGAGGCAGTTTTATTCTAAGTTCCCTTCCTAAAGTGGAATTGGCCTATTTCACAGCAGCCACAAACTGGGCTGACATTTTCATCAAGCTCTCTCCCACTACAAAAGTTCCAGTTGCTAGTCAGTAACTGCTAGCTCAGACCCTGACTGTCAGAGCAATATGACAATGGGACCGATTCCCTAGGGAGGTGGTGGGCTCTCCCACACTGGAGGCGTTCAAGACGAGGCTGGACAGCCATCTGTCAGGGATGATCTGACCTGGATTCCTGCATTGAGCAGGGGGTTGGACTCGATGGTCTTGTAGGCCCCTTCCACCCCTACTGTTCTATGATTCTATGACCCCATCATCTTGTGGGTTGCCAGTTGACAGCAGCTTGGCCACTGTGTAAACAGAATGCTGGACGAGATGGAACCTCAGTCTGATCCAGCAGGGCTCTTCTTATGTTCTTATGGAAGCAAATGCTACCCAGAATCCCCCAGCGCATGGGCTGGACAAATTCCTGGGGGAGAAGGCTATAAGTGGCTATTAGTCATGATGGCTATATGCTACCTCCAGTATCAGAGGCAGTATGCCCATGTATACCAGTAGCTGGGGAAAATGGGTGGGAGGGTTCTGTTGTCCTCGTGTCCGTGTGCCACCGTGTGAACAGAATGCTGGACTAGAGGGATCCTTGGTCTTATCCAGTAGGACTCTTCTTTGTTCTTATTTTCTTATCCACACATGAATTTGGGATTTTTTGGCAGCAATATGCATTACCTTAACCATATGTAAAACTGTCTTTTAATGTCCATCCCCACTCTGTGGATCCTCTGGGAGCTCCTCTCATTTCTTTTTGGGTTTAACCACTGCTGAAGCATCGAAATACATCACCAACACTTTTTCTTTTTCAATGTTCCTTGTCTTTCTGGGAAGAACCTGCCTTGTTCAAGGTGTACCGAAAGCTGCTTCCCAGGAGACGCCAAGGTGATTCAGGAAGGAAAGCCAGTTTGCTGCTATGCCTGTGCGCTGTGTGCAGAAGGGACCATCTCCACTGTGGAAGGAGAGGGATTCCAGAGGAGAAGGAGGCCCTAGCGGAACAGGGCAAAGATTCACTGCCACACTTTCACTGAGGGTATTTTTTGTAAATACAATTTAAATGCAGATCATTCCTTTGTGGATAAAAAATACAAAAATCTAGAACACAGATAAATACTGATAGACATTTGTAATACCAACATAACTCCTTCTCCTCCTTCTCCACTGCGGCTACTCCTCTTTTTCCTCTCCTCTTCCTTCTCCTCCTCTTTCTCAGATGCAGATCATTGCACCAGATGTCCAGAAGATCAGTATCCGAACAAGGAACATGATCAATGTATCTCCAAGGCTATAACCTTCCTTTCCTATGAAGAACATTTGGGGATCGTCCTGGCTTCCTTTGCCATATTCCTGTCCTTAACCACTGGCTTTGTGTTAGGAGCATTCATTAAAAACCTAGAAACTCCCCTAGTCAAAGCCAACAACCGGGTCCTCTCCTACATTTTCTCATTTTTAATATTTAGGAAATTGGAGAATGCTCAGGTGCCAGGTTCTCCTTCCTGTTTCTGAACCCACCACTGATCAGTTATTTGGTGGGCAGGAAAGGAGGGAAAGAGCATCTCCCACCTGCTTTCCTTTTTGTCCTCCTTCCTCTTCATTGGCCAGCCAAGGAAAGCAACCTGCCTCCTCCAACAAATGGCCTTCAGCATCATCTTCTCAGTTGCCATCTCTTCTCTGTTTGGCCAAAACCATCACTGTGATGCTGGCCTTCCCAGCCACAAAGCAAGGAAACAGAGTGAGGAGATGGCTGGGGAAGAGTCTGGCCAACTCCACTGTCCTTTCTTGTTCTAGTGTCCAACTTATCAGCACTATTTGGCGGAGAATCTCTCTCCCATTCCCAGATTCTGACATGCACTCACAGCCTGGAGAGATCATCTTGCAGTGCAATGAAGGGTCTGTCACCATGTTCTATAGTGCCCTTGGCTACATGGGCTTCCTGGCTGCCATCTGCTCCAGGGTGGCTTTCCTAGCCAGGAAGCTGCTTGGGTCTTTCAGTGAAGCCAAGCTGATCACCTTCAGCATGCTGGTCTTTTGCAGTGTTTGGGTAACCTCTGTACCCACCTCCCTGAGCACCAAGGGGAAATACATGGTGGCCGTGCAGGTCTTCTCCAGCTTGGCCTCCAGTGCTGGGCTACTGGGCTGCATCTTCATCCCAAGTACTAAATTATTTTGCTGAAGCCTGATCTGAATACAAAGGAGCATCTAATAACCAAAACTAAAGAGAGCATCTGATTCTTAAGTGTTGAGAATTCATATCCATAGGCAATTCATAGGCTTGCTTCTTAAGTTTCTAAATCACAGATGTTCTTATACTACAGCTCCCATCGGTTCCAGCCAGCATGGGACTATGGGAGTCACAATCCTAGCATAGCTGGATGGCTGCAAGTTCCCCACCTGTATTCTCAATGTCTATTGAAGTTCTACATCAAGGGTGCACAACCATTTGTCCCTGAGGGCCACATCAGGTGTATGCCAGGGTGTGTATATGTGGGCTCCCAGGCAAGGATGCAGACACACAAACATGCATACACTTATTCATACTCCCCCCACCTATGCACAGACACACACACACACACACTTCTCATCCACCCCTTCCAATGTCCCATACCAAATACGGTTGTTCACATCACACTGACAACAAAGGTCTGCATAGTTAAAGCAATGGTATTCCCCGTAGTGACCTATGGCTGCGAGAGCTGGACCATAAGGAAGGCTGAGCGAAGGAAGATAGATGCTCCTGAAGTGCGGTGCTGGAGGAAAATTCTGAGAGTGCCTTGGACTGCAAGAAGATCAAACCAGTCCATCCTCCAGGAAATAAAGCCAGACTGCTCACCTGAGGGAATGATATTAAAGGCAAAAACTGAAGTACTTTGGCCACATAATGAGAAGACAGGACACCCTGGAGAAGATGCTGATGCTAGGGAAAGTGGAAGGCAAAAGGAAGAGGGGCCGACCAAGGGCAGGATGGAGGGATGATATTCTGGAGGTGACGGACTTGAGCTTGGGGGAGCTGGGGGTGGCGACGGCCAACAGGAAGCTCTGGCATGGGCTGGTCCATGAAGTCACGAAGAGTCGGAAGCGACTGACCGAATAAACAACAACAAACTAGCAAGGAAAAGAGTTCCCTTATCTCTGTTCTCTACCTTTTGGGGCAGCAGATGTGTGTGGGGGGGTCCGGCAGGCTGTGAGAAACAGCTGGTTGGGCTGTACATTTTGCAGCCCCATCCTACGTTGCAACTTGTTACCAAGTGTGCTCTCTAGACAGAGGTAGAAACTTCTGTGCATTGCACAAAACAGAGGGTAACCCGGGATGTTGTTAAAGTCCAGGCACAGGGTTGGAATTGTGGGGAAAATTGGTTCAAAAGGTCCCTTCAGAGTCTAGAATGAGGCCTTCTGTGCATGGAAGTCTAGGTCATGGACAGATGCAGAGGATCCAGTTTGGTAAGGGCTGGAGTATGGTACTGAGGATGTCAGTGAGGCTGGGACTTGGCAAACTGGGATCCCCAGGGTGCAAGCCCATGCATGTTTAGACAGAAAATTCCTACAATGCCCTGCATTGTAGGGCGCCCAGCATGGCTGGCTGGGGAATGCTGGGAGTTGTAGGACTTTTTTCTGTCTAAGCATGCCAACGTGTGCACCATAACTCTACATGGGATAGAGAAATGGAGAGGAAGAGGCTTTGGAGAGCAAGATTGCAAAACTGGGGAGGAAGAAGAGATCACAGATGCTTGTCTTTAATGGCTGTTGGTCTGCCAAAGGTAGTCCTTGTGCACGGCCACTCTCTGAGCAGGATCGGAGGGGAAGCTAAAGGCCAAATGCAGAATTCAGGGAGGGCAGGGGCAAAGTGAGCAAAACCAGATGCTTTGAGGCACCAAGGCAAAGCCAAAAGCCGGAGCTCCTGACCAGCCTGCCAGCAGAGGGGGTGACTGACACTCTAGACACAGGGTTTAACCATGGCAGTTTTCTGCAGGGTGGCTTGTTAACTGGTATCTCTTGGCATACCGCCTCTGATACTGGCGACAGCATGGAGTCCTCAGGGCAAGTAGCCATTCTCTTCCTGGAATTTGTCTAACCCCCTTTTAAAGCCATCCCAATTGGTGGCCATCACTACATCTCGTGGAAGTGAATTCCATAGTTTAACTCTGCGCCGTGTGAAGAAGGACTTTCTTTGATCTGTCCTGAATCTCCCACCCATCAGCTTTATGGGATGACCTCAGGTTCTAGTATTTTGAGAGAGAAAAATGTCTCCCTATCCGCATTCTCCACACCATGCATGGTTTTGTACACCTCTATCATGCCTCCCCTTACCCTCCTTTTTTCCAAGCTAAACAATCCCAGCTGTCATAAGCTTCTCTCATAGGGGAGATTCTCCAGCCCCTTGATCATCTGAGTTGCCCTTTTCTGCACTTTTATGATATTGGCAGTTTTACAAAATGCTCTCCTTTCAATACAGAATTCCAAGCAATATAATATTATGATCCAATAGTGTCCCTTTTACTTCCAAAAATATGCCTTGCGCACGCAGCAGTCCAAATGAATCTATTCTCAAGCTAAGTGGACTTGCATAGTCACTTGGGAGCCAAAGTTTATTCATCACAGGTGACCAGGCGGGTGCACAATCACATGACACAAGGTGAAATAGTCATGTTTTGCTTCGTAGAGATAAGTTGTCACATCCCAGCTGCTAAACAAACCATTACTTGTGTTAACCAGGATGTGTGTGAACTACCCATGACTATCTGGGGAATGCTGGGAGTTGTAGGACTTTTTTTCTGTCTAAACACGCATAGGACTGTGTCCTAAATATGATTAAAAACTACAACAACCACAACGAGAGATGGTCTTTATAAAAATTTAGTTTACTACTTCAGAAATGCCAAAGAATTTTTATAGGATTACAAGATACAATATGAGAGTATAGAATCATAGAATCATAGAATAGTAGGGTTGGAAGGGGCCTATAAGACCATCGAGACCAACCCCCTGCTCAATGCAGGAATCTAAGTGTCTAATAAGACATATATAAAAACACAAATAGTGTTAGAGAAAACAAGCAAGGCACATTTCAGAAACTTTCCAAGAACGCTTTAGCATCTTTCCTTTGAGAAATCAAAATCTCTTAACCATGTGATCTTTCTGGCCTGTACCAAAAGAGATGTCAAGATGAGGTGGGGAGGCGGTTTCCTGACCCACCATCCAGGGAGGTTTGGGGGGAAGAACCTACCTGCTGTTTGAATATCCTCTGTATTTATACTTTACAACATGGGTAGGGAACTCTATTTGGATGGGCAGCTGGGTGATATCACCACTAAGCCCTGAAGAGGCTGGATTGGATGACATCGGGGGAAGGACTTCCCTTAGCATTCCAGTTGCCTTCTGTTAGCAGGAGGCCCGGTGGTGATGTGAGCAGTCATACGTACGGTGCATTTAAGAAAATTTGGATGGAACAGTGGGAGCCAGTGTGGTCTAGCGGTTAGAGTGTTGGACCGGGACTCAGGAGATCTGGATTCTAGTCCCTACTTGGCCATGAAACTCACGAAGTGACTTTGGGACAGTCATTGACTCTCTGTCTGACCTTCCTCACAGGGTTTTTGTGAAGATAAAATGGAGAGGAAGAGGACGATGTAAGCCATCTTAGGTTCCTTGGAGGAAAAACAGTGGGATAGAAATGTCATAATAAACAAACAGGTAGCAGTGGAGATTGCTCAGACGTTTATGGACATAAGGTGATATCTGACATTGCCATATCGAAGGATGCTGCAGCTATGCAAACATCTCAAGATAGGCAAGAAGTAAAATAAATCGAATGTGCGAGAGTCCTGAAGTAATCTCCCCCTCTAGTTGTACGATAGTAATTTCCCCTTCTAGTTGAGACAAACTGTATGGCTTGTAAAGATTTCACAATTTTGCATAGATGTGAAACCGCTCCGCAGGATGGAACGTATCTGGATCTGAAAATTAAACCATATGACAATACTGAAAATATGCAGCTTGAAGTTTGGCACAACCTAAGGCCTCTCTAGGAAAAATAAAATTGTGCTCGCAATTTCTCCATGCACCCACGTTTTTCTTTGGTCTTTTGAACCCAAATCCAGATGGGGAGGATGGAGGGCCTGGGACCAGCAAATTCTCCAGGACTTGAATTGCCTTATGAAGTATCTGAGCATTACTGGAAGATGAAGGAAAAGTGTGCATGCCTGGAGGTTACGTTGTAAGCAAGCACAATTTGTGACATTGCACAACATCATTACTGATCATGGGGCATATCGGGTAAGGCCCCCACCTGAGCTTCCAATTTTGTGCCTTTGCAGAGCTGGAGCCCACTTGAGGTAGCTTTAATTCTGGTCTTAAAGGGCAGTATCCCATGGTGACATTCCTCCACCAGCACTAAAGGAGTTCCTCTGAATCTTCCCATCGCATAAACGGTTGCCCAATACACTTGCACAACGTATTGCACACAGGCGCTGTTGCATAACCGGTTGCACAACGTGTCGCACAATGGTTGCACAGGAGTTACCACGCTTGTACAAACATAACTTTAGGCGGATTCTTCTCTTGCGCATAGTTCAGAACCTACTTTCCGCTAGTGCAATGTCATTTGCGCTAATGGGATGACACAGTTCAATACTGCCCAGTGTGCTAGGATTTTTATCATGGAATTAAGGTTTGATCAGTCATACACAGAGTACTCTATTTATAATAGTTTTCTGCTCAGTTTGACTTTTGTAACATGGAGGTCTGTGCTCTACCTGATGACCTTACTACATTCTAGTCATTGCTAGGACTTGCGGGACTCTTTCAGGTTTTCTTTGATGCAAGTTCTGGCTTCTATGGGAGAACCTCGTTCCTCCGTCTGAGCATTTCTATGGCTTTTTGCCCATGTTAATTCTTTGATGCAAGTTAAGTTGTATGCTGCAACTGATTTGCTTCCCTCATTCTGAGCATTCATTTCTATGGCTTCTCCTTTGTGTGGATTCTTTTATGTCTTTTGAGGTGGGAGCTGTGACTAAAGCTCTTTCCACACTCTGAGCATTTATAAGGCTTCTCCCCCGTGTGGATTCTGTGATGTAATTTAAGGTGTGTGCTGCGAATAAAGCTCTTTCCACACACTGAACATTGATATGGCCTTTTGCCTGTGTGAATTCTCTGATGAATCGTAAATTCCCGGCTGCGTCTGAATTGCTTTCCACACTCAGGACATTGGTAGGGTTTCTCCCCTGTGTGGATGCTTTGATGAGCATAAAGGGACTGCTTCCAACTGAAACTCTTTCCACACTCTGGGCATGTATATGGCTTCTCCTCAATGTGGACCTTAAGATGAGAGGTAAGGCCCATGCTCTGACTAAAGCATTTTCCACACTCTGAGCATTTATATGGCTTCTCCCCTGTGTGGATTCTTTGATGTAAGGTAAGGTGTATCCTTTGCCTGAAGCTGTTTCCACACTCTGAGCATCTAAATGGCTTCTCCCCTGTGTGGATCCTTTGATGACCTTTCAGGTGTGTCATGTGGCTAAAGCTCTTTCCACACTCTGAGCATCGATATGGCTTCTCCCCAGTGTGGCTCTTATGGTGAGCTGTAAGGCCAGCGCTCTGCCTGAATCTTTTCCCACACTCGGCACACTGATATGGCTTCTCCCCCGTGTGGATTCTTTGATGAAATCTAAGGCCTGCTCTCCGAGTGAAGCTCTTTCCACATTCCAGGCATCGATACGGCTTCTCCCCAGTGTGCATTCTCTGATGTGCCCTAAAGGCTGAGCTCCAAGTGAAGCTTTTCCCGCATTTCATGCATTTATATGGCTTCTCTCCAGTGTGGGTTTTTTGGTGTATCCTCAGACTTTTGCACCGCCCGTAACACTTTCCACATTGAGAACATTTGAATGTTTTGTCCCTCTTTTGCAGACTTCGAAGTGTGCTCAGGCTTGATTTCCTAATTAAGATTTTTGCATCTAGAAGGATTTTTTTCCTTTGATTTTCTTTGGAACCTTCCTGTTGGGTTCTTCCCGTTTCAGGCACAATGGATTTCTTCCTCCACAGCTGTTTTGCTTCAGTTTTCTTTTGCTGCTCCTTGCTCTCTTTCTCATTCTTTTTCCCACTGCCTGAAGGAACAGAGAAGAAATAGCTGCCAGGAGAACTCATAGCATGATATGCTTGACAAAGAATCCCCCAACGAACTAAGCAGCTACCTGCTGATCTCTTTCCTTCAGAGGCCTCCACAAATGGCTCGTCTCCCTCTTCCAGCTGCAAAATGAGGTCAGGTCTGGGAACCAGAAGTCTTCCTTTGGAGGAAGGAAACAGAGTAGTTACTTCTGGCACCTGGGATAGTTAATACTTTGGAAGACAGAAACAAAATTCAAAGTGATCTTGATAGACTGGAGCGCCTGGCAGAAAACAACACAATGAGATTTAATAGGGATCAATGCCAAGTTCTGCACCTGGGAAAAAGAAACCAAATGCACAGTTACAAGATGGGCGATACTTGGCTCAACAACACTATAAGCGAGAAGGATCTTGGAATTGTTGTCAATCACAAGCTGAAGATGAGCCAACAATGTGATGTGGCTGCAAAAAAGGCAAATGCTCTTTTGGGCTGCATTAATAGAAACATAGCTTCCAAATCCCGGGAAGTACTAGTTCCCCTCTACTCAGCACTGGTTAGGCCTCATCTGGAGTACTGTGTCCAGTTCTGGGCACTGCACTAAAGGATGCAGACAAGCTGGAGAGGGTTCAGAGGAGGGCAAAGGAGATGATCAGGGGACTGGAAACAAAGCCCTATGAGAAGAGACTGAAAGAACTGGGCTTGTTTAGCCTTGAGAAGAGAAGACTGAAGGGAGATATGATAGCACTCTTCAAGTACTTGAAAGGTTGTCACAGAGAGGAAGGCCGGGCTCTCTTCTTGATCATCCCAGGATGCAGGACACAGAATAATGGGCTCAAGTGACAGGAAGCCAGATTCTGGCTGAACATCAGGAAAAACTTCCTGACTGTTAGAGCAATACAACAATGGAACCCATAACCTAGGGAGGTGGTGGGCTCTCCCAGCCTGGAAGTATTCAAGATGAGGCTGGACAGCCATCTGTCAGGGATGCTCTGACTTGGATTCCTGCATTGAGCAGGGGGTTGGACTGATGGTCTCATAGGCCCCTTCCAACCCTACTATTCTATGATTCGATGATTGTAACAAGCACCCAGGGATTCCAAAACAGCCTGACTGATCCTTCCAAACCCAACCCCAAGAAGGTAAAAAGAGGAACAGAAAGGTCAACATTTCATTCCTGCAAGAGGGAGCGGAGAGGGGGAAGGAATTACTAGAAGAGTGAAAAGCAAGGCTAACGTTATTCTTTAGCATTAACCTGCCGACTCTGTGAGGTTTTGGTTGATCTAAATGGCTTTAGTAGGCCACCTTTGGGGTTCTGTTTTGAATACTACTTATTTCAGCCAAGGGAAAGAGGGATCCTTACCCAGAGAGGCCAGATTCTGCCAGTTTTCCACCATGACCTCCTTGTGCAGAGCCCTCCGGCCTGGATCCAGCAGGGCCCGCTCCTCTGCCGTGAGATGCACAGCTACCTCCTCAAAGGTCACCAGACCCTGAAAGAAGAGGAAGGAAACAGGCTGTCCTCATGGGTAATGCAACCATCCCAAAGTAAATGGAAAAGTTATACGGCTCCTTCGCATGGAGCTTTTATCCTGCTATTGAGATTGTTCACTCACGGAAGTTGGCGTGTCCTTTTCATGACATCGTTAACTTCCAGGGCACATCCAGCGGTATTTCCTGGTTATTCTGTCTCAAACAGATCTAGAACTAACGGACCGTTTTTTAGAGTCGGAATATAACGGCATTGAAATAGCCACTAGATGGCAGTGTTTCATCGAGTTCTATGGAATCTTGAAAACTAAAAGCTTCCCCTCTCAGCAACCACGTGGTCGCTGTCTGGGAGCCCACAGTAAACGTGGCAAGGCTCCAGAACGGGAGGACTGCAGGGGTTTTCTTTAGTTTTCTTACTCGGTTGCATACAAAGCATTCCTCGTGGGCCATCTGGACAGGCTCCAGGCATTGCTCTGTTAGGTCAGGAGGGTTGGAACTCAGGCCTGCGGGCCAATCTGGCCTGCTCAGTTTGCCCATATGGCCAGGCCCCTTCCATCCTGATCCTCACCGCCAAACGCCATGGTTTCCAAACGCTGTGCTGGAAAGTGGATCCTAACAAGTTTCAGTCAGGATAATATGGACTTTGGCAGGAAAAATGCTTCATGCCCCTAGGATAGTGGGTTATCTGTGAGCAAGGAGAGGCTTAGCCCGCCAGGCCCCTACTCAGCAACAGCAGCAGCTGTCTGTAGGTTTTGTATTTCATCCCCCTCTGAGCTCAGTGTTCACGTTTCTCTCTCTCTCTCTCTCTCTCTCCCTCTCTTTCTCTCCAACAGGGGTGAGGAGCCTTGGGCCCAGGGATCAAGGCTGGGCCCTCTGAATTTCCCCCTAAATCTATGCCCCCTTCCCCTAATTCCAAGCCCTTTCCCCAACCATCAATTGTTGGGTGGCTTCTTAGAGTTTGTGCCATTTCTTTTTTTCCATTCTGAACCGCCAAAAGTCCTTTCCTAAGGCTTCGTTGCTGACAGTGGGAGCATTAAGCTTAAATACTTACTTAAATACTTTTACATGCTGCTTTTACACTTCTAACGTCTTATCTTCAGTTCTATTGTGTTGAATTTTATAGTTTTAATGCTTGTGAACTGCCCAGGGAGCCTTGGCTGTTGGGCAATAAATGTAATAAAAATACATACATACATACATACGCTGGTATTTTTTGGCTGCACCCCTTTTACTATTGGGGTGGGTCTCTTTCGCCTTTGCCCCCACCTGTTCACTTGCTCTTGTTTAATTTTTTAATTTTCTAAAATAAAGCATTAAATAGTTATCCATTTTCAGTTTTGTCCGTGGTGACGTTTGCCTGTTCGGACGTAGCGTGGTTACCCACCGGGGTGTTCAGAAGCCATTCGGTGTAGGTTCCGAAGTTCGAGAGGACTGAATTAACACCTTGCAGTGCTATAGAAGGTTCCACGTGCAATCCCGGAGCCATCCTCACAACAGCCTTGTAAGGTGGGGCAGTATGAAAGCCTATGTGGTACAGTGGTTAGAGTGTTGGGCTAGCCCAGAGAGATCCTGGCTCAGATCCCTACATGGCTACAAAGCCTACTGGGTGACCTCTGGCCAGGTACCCTCTCAGCCCAGCCACCCTCACTGCAGTAGGAACTGGGGGGCTGAGGGAAGAGGGGGGTCTCAGCCAGGAAAAGGGGGGCAGGGAGAGGCTCCGGCTGTGCCACCTGGTGAGGAGGAGGGCCCTGGATGCACTTGCCAAGTTTCCTCTCACCTAGGAACATAGGAAGCTGCCTTATACTGAGTCAGACCTTTGGTCCATCTAGCCCAGTACTGTCGACACTGACTGGCAGCGGCTCTCCAGGCTTTCAGGCAGGATTCTTTCCTCGCCCTACCTGGAGGAGCCGGGGATCGAACCTGGGACCTCCTGCATGCCAAGCATGTGCTCCATCACACTGAGCTATGGCCCCTCCCAGATGGAGACCCAGCCAGCTCCTCACCTACCCAGCTCCAAGCCATTCTGGCCCAATCATCTTGGGAGAAGGGAGCCTGCTCCCACCCTTCATCGCCTTTAGCCAATGGGGGAAGCCACAGCCAGGACAGTCAGCCCTAGAGTTTTCAAAAGGGCAGACAGACACACACATTGTCCAGACAAGGGACTTCCTCGTTCGCTATGAGCCCCTGTCCTCCATGACTCTCCAGAGCATTGGGGGCCCTCTGGAGAAGATTGTGGGGTGGGGTGCCACTATGGGGAGCGGGCTGCAGGGAAGAGCAGGGGAAGGAAAATGCAGCATTGACTATATTAAGAACATGAGAAGAGCCCTGATGCTGGATCAGACCACAGGCCTTTCTAGTCCAGCATCCTGTTCACACAGTGGCCGGCCAGGGAAGCCCACAAGCAGGGCAGGAGAGGAATAGCTCCCCCCACTCATGTTCCCCAGCATACTGCCTCTGAAACTGGAGGCAGCAAACCGGACTGAATTAACACCAGCCTCAACTAGAATCCAGCCCCCGAGAGCATCTCTGAAACGGAATTTAGCCCTCCGGCTGAATCATGTTCAACACCCGCACTTTAGGCTCAGGGAGACATGCAGGGGACTGAGGTATCCAGGGTCTCCCTTTCCTGTCTTTGCCTTTCTTTGCCCACCTGATCTGGCTGCACAGCAACCAGCTCCGCTCCACCAAGGACAGGGGAAGCCATGCCTGGAACACTCTGCTTTGGGCTCTCCTTCGAGCAGAGGATGGAACCTGGGGGGTGTTTCCACCAGCGATTTACCCCAAGCTGGCTGCGTGTTGAGGTCGCTAGGGATACACGACGTCATGGCCATCCAGCAGCCACCCCAGAGCTTATCACAGAAAAGCCGGATTTCCTGAGATTACTCAAAGTCTGATTCTTTTCCTTAAGTTGGGTTCTCCCCGGTATAGTTGCTGTGTGCCCTGCCAGCCCTGTCCAGGGGCGTGCCTCTCACCATAACCCCATCAAGGGGTGTTTCCTCCCACTGCGCTGAATGAGGCTTGCCCTCTGAATGCCCACAGAAATTACAGAGATCCCCCTCAACTGACATGGCACAGCGCAATCGCGAGGCTCTGATTCTCCTTTGTTTGCTTATTGCCTTAGGAAGAAACTACTTCGACATATAGAGATCCTGTGGGTTAAAATGGGGGCTGGTTTCCATCTTTGTGTTCACTGCTCTCTTTCCCACAACAAACCCATTAGTGCTTCCTCAGAAGTAACTCCCATTGTGGTCAATGAGTTCCTGCAGGTTAAAATGGGGGCTGGTTTCCATCTTTGTGTTTATTGCTCTCTTTCCCATAACAAATCCATTAGTGCCCCCTCAGAAGTAACTCCCATTGTGGTCAATGAGGTCCTGCGGGTTAAAATGGGGGCTGGTTTCCATCTTTGTGTTCTCCCCCCCACCCTTTCCCAACACAAGCGTGTCTACTTGGAAGTAACTCCCACTGGGCTCAGTGAGGCTTGCTCCTGAAATGCAGGTGCATCTGGACTTTCGGGGGAAAGGAGAAAGGGGGAAAGCCTCTCTTATTGGTTGAGCAGCCCCTGCCAGTCAGATGACGGTCACTCCAACCCCCACCCCCACAAGGAAGTGTGTTCTGCGAAGTGATTTTTACTGGTGTGGAGAACCTGCTCGTGGAGCCCTGCTCTCAGCAAAGCTGATTCCTTTTTTTAAAATCCAGTACTCCATTAGCTTCTCCTTCTACAGTCAGGGCCAAAAATATTGGAACAAGGATAACTGTTTGGCAGCTGGCCTCTGTATACCACCACACATTGAAGTTGAAAGGAAACACACCCAGATGGGAGCGAAGTCAGGACTTCCAGCTGTAATTCAAGGGGTTTGACAAAAGTGGGGCACTAACCATTCAGGAAGGACAGCCAGTGGCATACACACACACCCGTCGGTGGTGGCGCATAAGTAATGGAACAAACCAACATCATTTCAAACTTAAGGACTGCCTTTAATACTGGGATGAAAATCCTTTGCAGTCAATGACTGCCTGAAGTCTGGAACCCATGGGCATGACCAAATGCTGAGTTTCTTCCCTCGAGATGCTTTGCCAGGCTTTTACTGCAGCTGCCTTCAGCTGCTGCTTGTTTGTGGGTCTTTCTGCCTTCAGTCTTGTCTTCAGTAAGTGCGAAGCATGCTTTATGGGGTTGAGATCAGGTGACTGACTTGGCCATTGAAGAACATCCCACTTCTTTGTCTTGAGAAACTCCGGGGTAGCTTTTGCTGTATGTTTTGGGTCATTATCCATCTGCAATATGAAGCGGTGTCCTATCAGTTTGGTGGCATTCGGCTGAATCTGAGCAGAAATTATAGCCCTATGCACTTCAGAATTCATCCTGCTGCTTTTCTCAGCAGTCAGGTCATCAATAAACACCAGTGACCTGGTTCCATTGGCAGCCATACATGCCCATGCCATAACACGGCCTCCACCATGTTTGACAGATGATGTGGTATGCTTTGGATCATGAGCTGTTCCTTCCCTTCTCCATACCTATCTCCTCCCATCATTCTGGTACAAGTTAATCTTGGTTTCATTAGTCCAAAGAATGTTATTCCAGAACTGGGCAGGCTTTTTTAGGTGTTTGCTGGCAAAGGCTAATCTGGCCTGTCTGTTTTTGAGCATTACCAGTGGTTTGCAGCTTGTTGTGAAGCCTCTGTATTTGCATTCATAAAGCCATCTCTTGACTGTAGATGTTGACAATGACATGCCTACCTCAGCAAGAGCGTTCTTGACCTGGCTAGATGTTGTGAAAGGGTTCCTCTTCACCATGAGCAGCATTCTGCAGTCATCCACTTTAGTCATCTTCCGTGGCCTGCAAGGCCTTTTGCTGTTGCTGAGCTTGCCAGTTAATTCCTTCTTTTTCAGGATGTTCCAAACTGTTGTGTTGGCCACTCCCACTGTTTTTGCTATCTCTCTGATGGGTTTGTTTTGTTTCCTCAGCCTAATGATGGCCTCCTTCACTCACATGGACACCTCTGTGGACCTCATGTTGGGAGTTCCAGTGAACAGCCACCAAATGCAAATGTAACACTCAGAACCACCTCCAGGCCTTTCATCTGCTTGATTGGTCATGGGGCACCCAGGAAACAGGCCACATCTGGCCATGCAGCTACCTGTCAGCCATTCGTTCCATTACTTATGAGCCACCACCGACGGGTGTGTGTGTATGCCACTGGCTGTCCTTCCTGAATGGTTAGTGCCCCACTTTTGTCAAACCCCTTGAATTACAGCTGAAAGTCCTGACTTCGCTCCCATCTGGGTGTGCATCCTTTCAACTTCAATGTGGTGGTGTACAGAGGCCAACTGCCAAAACAGTTATCCTTGCTCCAATATTTCTGGCCCTGACTGTATTGTTGTGGAAACACGGCCCAGGACTGCTCCAGCTGCACCTTGCATTGCAGCTCCGTCCAAAGCTATGGTTCTATACATCCATTTACCCCAGCCTGATACCTTCCAAATGTGTGTGACTGACACTCCCATCATCCCCAGCCAGCATGACCAAGGGATACGTGGTGTTCTCCTCCCCCAGTTTATCCCCACAGGATTGTGCAACGCCTTGTGTGCTGGCTTTGTCCTTGGGGCCAGTGTGTTTGGCTGTTCTTGCATGGAATCTCTGCCCGGCGTAGTTACCAGGAGGAAAGACTCTCACCTGCAGCTCTGTCTGCCCTGCTTGGCTCAGGAGGAAACCTTCCGCCAGGGCCGCCGCCTGGGAACTGGTCTCTGCTCCACGTTCCCTGACCCAGTTCTCCGTCTCCGGGGGGAGGGTGGCCAGGAATGGCTCCAGGATCAACCGGTCCAGCATCTGAGCTTTCGTGCTTCTCTCCGGCTGCAGCCACTGACGGCACAAGGCGTGGAGTCGGCTGCAGAGTTCTCGGGGCCCGTCGGGCTCTCCGTGGCAGAACTGCCTGAAGCGCTGGTGCTGGACATGGGAGCTGGCCGTGTGCCCACCGAGGATCTTCCGCACAGTCCCTTCCCAGAATCCCTCAGTGCTCCTGGTCCCATTGGCCTCGTGGCTTCTTTCCCCTTCAGGGCTAGCTAAGCCTCGCTCTGCCATGATTAGTCTGTACTTCAAGGGAGTCTCTTTCTTGGTCAAGGATTGTCCAGAGAGGCTTGGAGAATACATTCCTGCAAAGCAAGGACTTTATTGTTCTGTGTTCAGATGATTACGTTCTCGAGGCTGGAAGATACGTTACAAGCAAGAGCGGAAGGTTCTGGTCAGCAGCTGAGCTCGCCCAGAAGAAAAGGAAGTGAAAAACTAAGTAGAAACTAGGGATTGAAGGGGCGTTCCTTCACCTGAGAGCCACAGACCAAAGCTAACAACAGGTGTGTGGGATGGGGACGTGAGGATGGGTTTTCTTCCATGGATTCAATGCCTGTCCTCTGGCTAATAATTTATCACTCTACCTCAGTGGGTAAATTGCAAACTAAGCATATTAATTGCTCCCCTTTGACTGGAGTTGTTCTGCTTTACTAGTCGTGAGCGGGGGGGGGGGCAGGTTGATGTCAGAATTCAGATGTGGATTTCTATCTGCAGCCGCCCCAGTTGATTCCAAACAGTTCCAACAAGAAAAAAAGGAGGAAGACAACAGAAGAAGCCAATGTGGCTTCACAACAAGCTTAGGGATGACCTGAAAACAAAAAAGGACACATATAAGAAGTGGGAAGAAGGCCAAGCAACAAAGGAAGAGTACAGGCAGATAGCACAGAATTGCAGGGATGGCGTCAGGAAGGCTAAAGCTGAGAACGAGCTGAGGTTAGCGAGGGAGGCTAAAAGCAACAAAAACGCTTTCTTCAGCTATGTGCATAGTAAAAGACAGAGGAAAGAAATGGTGGTTCAGCTATTCAATTAAAAAAAAAGGTAAAGGTGTCCCCAACCAGTCATGTCCGACTCTAGGGGGTGGTGCTCATCTCCATTTCTAAGCCGAAGAGCCAGCACTGTCCGAAGACGCTTCCGTGGTCATGTGGCCGGCATGACTGAACACCGAGGTGCACGGAACGCTGTCACCTTTCCCGCCGAAGCGGCACCTATTTATCTACTTGCAATTTCTTGCTTTCGAACTGCTAGGTTGGCAGGAGCTGGGACTGAAGACGAGAGCTCACTCTGTCATGCGGCACTCGGGTCTCGAACTGCTGTCCTACCGACCTTCCGGTCTGCAATTCAGCGTCTTAACCACTAAGCTACTGCGGCCCTATTCAATAAGGATGGCAAAATGATGGCAAAGAAAAGGCAGAAGTGCTCAATTCCTACTTTGGCTTAGTCTTCTCCCGAAAGAGGGTCTATGACCCCCTGGCAAAAGTGAAGTACAAGTTGAAGGGGCAGGATTGCAGCTTGAGATCGATAGGCGTATGGTCAAGGAACACCTAATGACTTGGAATGAGTTCAGATCTCCAGGGCCAGATGAACTGCATCCTAGAGTGATAAAGGAACTGGCAGAAGAACTCTCAGAACCGCTGTCTATTCTCTTTGAGAAATCATGGAGGACGGGGGAAGTGCCAGATGACTGGAGGAGGGCTAACGTCCCTATCTCCAAAAAGGGTAAAAAGGAGGAACCTGGGAACTACAGACCAGTCAGTCTGACAACAATCCCTGGGAAAATTCTGGAGCAGATTATAAAGCAATACATCTGTAAGCACCTTGAAAACAATGCAGGGAATACTCAATCCCAATTTGTGCAGGACATGGAATAATGGGCTCAAGTTACAGGAAGCCAGATTCCATCTGAACATCAGCAAAAACTTCCTGACTCTTAGAGCAATATGACAATGGGACCAATTACCTAGGGAGGTGGTGGGCTCTCCCACAATGGAGGCATTCAAGATGAGGCTGGATGGCCATCTGTCAGGGATGCTCTGACAAGAACAAATCCTGCCAGACGAATCTGATCTCATTTTTTTGATCAAGTAACCTCCCTTGTGGACCGTGGCAATGCTGTAGACATCATATACCTCAACTTCAGCAAAGCTTTCGACAAAGTGTCCCATGATATCCTGATGAGCAAACTAGCTCAAAGTGGGCTAGATGAAATAATGATCTGGTGGATCCACAGTTGGCTACAGATTCGGACTCAAAGAGTGCTTCTCAGTGGGCTCTTCTCATACTGGGGAGAGCTCACAAGCGGGGTACCGCAGGGCTCAGTCCTGGGCCCAGTGCTCTTCAACATTTTTTTTAATAACTTGGAGGAGGAGGTGCAGGGAATGCTGATCAAATTTGCAGATGACATGAAATTGGGAGGGATAGCTAATGCTTTGGAAGACAGAAACAAAATTCAAAGTGATCTTGATAGACTGGAGTGCTGGGCAGAAAACAACAGAATGACATTTAATAGGGATCAATACCAAGTTCTGCACCTAGGAAAAAGAAACCAAACGCACAGTTACAAGGTGGGCGATACTTGGCTCAACAACACTACAAGCGAGAAGGACCGTGGAATTGTTGTTGATCACAAGCTGAATATGAGCCAACAATGTGATGTGACTGCAAAAAAGGCAAATGCTATTTTGGGCTGCATTCATAGAAGCATAGCTTCCAAATCCCGGGAAGTACTAGTCCCCCTCTACTCAGCACTGGTTAGGCCTCATCTGGGGTACTGTGTCCAGTTCTGGGCACCACACTTGAAGAAGGATGCAGACAAGCTGGAGAGGGTTCAGAGGAGGGCAACAAAGATGATCAGGGGACTGGAAACAAAGCCCTATGAAGAGAGACTGAAAGAACTGAGCATGTTTAGCCTTG